>NC_090447.1:1122808734-1124301980 GCF_031143425.1 Pleurodeles waltl | reverse complement strand
GTAGTGTTGATATGAACTTCAGGCTGCAGGCAGATGTCCCACAGTGCCCAACATCATGACACAGTATCAAAACAATTACAGCTTAAAAAGCACATCTACCTGTCCAATACATGTGAACCACTGTCACGTTGAGTGGTGGGTACAATGGATGGCAGATGCATTGAGATTTAGATTTGTTGTAGCTGCCAATGTGACAGTTCAGTTGGAAGTGGGAATTAACATGTCAAGAGAGGGATGTGGATGCAGGCCAACAGAGAATTGGCACTGTATACTCATGCAAAGACCCTGAGCTCCAAGCATATGACACATGCAGTAAGGGAGTACCTACATTTTTATTATCTATGTACAGAACAGCAATTAAAGCTATGTAAATCACCTATGCTAACCTAATCTATCCTAACTATACATTACCCACAACTGGTCCCAACTACCCTATGCTAAGCTTACTTACCACATTTAACAACACACTCCAAACATTTGCCCCCACCACCCTTATATGACGAGACACTTGCAGGACAACATATACTAACCTAAACATATACTACCTAATACTAAACAAATATATATATATATATATATATATATATATATATATATTCAACCTTAACGATTTCACCAGAAGCGGAAAGATCCTCTCAGTCACTTGATGTCTATTGTATTAATTTAATTTCCGCTTCTGGTGAAATCATTAAGGATGAATATGAGGGATTCCCAATCCCATCTCAGTCTTCCGTGGGGGCGCAGACCTACGCGTAATATATGAGGGAAATTATATATATATATATATATATATATATATATATATATATTATAAACAAAAGCCCAAACATAAACCACCACCAACCCACAAATTTAACATGTAATAATATGAAAAACCACCCTCCAAAACGACTTATCTTATCTAAACAACTGCCCTATTCTAACGTATCACTAAACCCCTTAAATCCACTACAAAACAGGATGAGGAATGAGGAGGGAGGGGACTGAACTAGGGGTGAGGGGAGGCAAGAGTTCGCAGGTTGGTCCTCCTCAGTGTCTTTTTGATGGGCTTCAGTCGCCTTGTGTTTTTGTCCACATCCTTCTAAATGCTGTCCAGCTTTTAGAGGACCTTCTTCATGTCCCTCTGGAGCTCCCCTATTGTGGACATGTCCATTGCAGCAGGTGTGGTGGTCTGTGGTGCAGTGGTTGATGGTGCAGCAGGTGTGGTGGTCTGTGGTGCAGAGGTTGATGGTGCAGCAGGTGGGGCAGATGTGACGTGGCGGCTGTGGTACTCTGTGTAATTGTGGTGGTGGCTACAACCTTTCTGCCAATGCCGGTCCCCCTTGGCTGAAAGCCTGCCATTCCCCTGTGGCTCACACTCTTTGATAGCGTCGTGCCATGTTTCGATACCCAGAATAACATCCAAGATGTGCAGGATCGCATTGCCCGCTTTTGGAAAGCCCTGAATTCACCAACATCCATGTTGGCAGCTGTAAAAATGAGACAGGCAACCATCAGTGTCATCATTGTGTGATGCATGTACAGATGATAATCTGATACTCTGCCTTGATTTGCACATGCAGTCCAAATCACAGTCCAGATAATACAATGTCCCTGATGAATGTAATGGCAACGCTGCCTACCCATCATGTCTTTTATACCACGGCAAAGCACAACAAGAGTTGGACCAATTAAAGTGATCTGTGCATTGATGTAGTGCAATGCGTCACAATGCAAAGGCAGCAACTACTTCACATGGGCCAGGATGACTAAACTTTATCATCTGTGTCAACTTCAATGCACGCAAGACAAGTGACTTGTAGACGTAATTGGCAGGATGGTATGCAGTTGTTAATCATAAGGGGTCAGTGTTGTTTGGGACACATGCATGCTTGAATGAGATGGCTGTCATCTACACTGTGACCATCACATCTACCCACATATATGTTGTTCCCCTACCCCTGTGCCTCAGGGGTGATGGGCATGCATTACATCATCACAACTGTTGAGGACAACCACAAAGGCATGCCCGCTTACACATGGAATTAGTGAGTGGAACACATGTGAGCAGGGCTGCCACCTAGGAATAAGGTATCAATAGGTCATTCACATCTACATTCATGTGTTCAGTTGTGGACAACCATCAACACCTGACCTGCCAACACAATTCCCAAAACACTCATGTTGATGCCAGCACACGTCTGGCCTTGACCTGCATGCATGCCTATTACATACCACATAAGTGTCACGTAAATGGAGTACAACTTATGGGGCTAGATGCTGGGGGACAGTTACTCATACAGTCCTACATGTGCATTACAATACAGGGATGCACAATTTTGTGTGGAAAACTGATGCATCACTGTGTTGTGAGAATGAGGGTATGACCCTGTGCCAATATACTGACACTTGTGCAATTCCAAGTCACATGTGGGCCTACATGTGGCTAGTAATCACCTTGTTCACACGCTGCTGCCCATTGTGCAGCACAAGACTCCCAAGATATGAATCTCTGCCTGTGAATGTGTAACCCTTGCACGGAATACTATGTCATTATCCAGCTGAGTAAGATATCAGATCACGTGCCAGCTCATCATATCTTGCAATGAGTGCAACACACAAGTCACTCAGACAACAGCTGCAATCACTACATGGGATAGACATTATCGCACTTACTGGATACGTCTGGGTCCTCAAATCGAGCTACTTCCCCGATAGTATAGAGGACAGGTCCACCTGTAAGACATGGAAAGGAAATATATGCCCAATGTCAGATCACTGTACAAACGTGTGGACAACATATCACAGTGTGTAACATTTTACATGAGTGAGCTGGTGATCCTGCATGTAGACAGTACAACAGACATACCATTGCAAACTCATATTGACACTGACACTCCAGTGAGTGATAGCCACACATCTGCATACATGCACTGGGCCCAACAATTATCTGGTGCTAAACTACAACCATTTGTGGCGAATCCATTTCGTATGGTACTCCATGGCATGATTTGTATTTTGGTGACAATTTCAATGGCACTTCCCTGGTGCACTGCAATACAAGTGACTCAGGCATTGTGGCTGGTGCATCAAGAGACACTGAGTTACTGTGTGATGGACATGTGGCTCAATTTTCAGTCTGCAATTATCATGCATTCAGTGGTCCATGACACATGTAGCACAGTTGTGTGTAGGTAACAAATGTCCCATTGGCAGTGTCCCCTAAGCTGTGTATGCCCCCTTTGCCAACATAATGGCAGGGATCATGTGTGTGTAATGATGACAATGTAATGCTAAACATGGATTGGCCACTTTTCTGTCCTGATACAGTGAAATGTGGTGAGCTGACAGTGTCTTACCTGATCATCATTGACAGAATGCATGGGCACAGGTGTTGCCATTGCACCTGAAATGTGTGACCAAGGGTCACATGTACGAAGATCAGGCTTTGTAAGTCGCACATTGCGAGATTTAGCAACTCGCAATTTGCGAGTAGGATAATCTGATGTACAACACAGTCAATGATACTGTTTGCAAATCACAAATGAGGTAGCAAATGACCTGCCTCATGAATATTAATGAGATTGGACTCATTTTGCAAACCCCTTGGGAATGGCGGTACTCACAGGGATGCTGGCCTGCTGGGCTCAGCAGACCACCATGTCTGCGACTACTTTCAAATAAAGATGTATTTTCTTTTTTTAAATGCAGCCTTATTTCATTTACGGTAAACAGAAAGCATGTCAAAAACAAATATTATAACTTTTTTTTTTTTTCTTTAAAGCAGGCAGTGGTCCATGGGACCACTGCCTGCTCTGAAACAATTTTTGGGCATGCATTCACAAAGAAGAAGGGATCCCATGGGGACCCTTCCCTTTTGCGAGTGAGATAGCACCAACTTGAAACTGGTGGTAACTGCAACTTTTTTGTGTCGGCATTCGCGGTCACCAAACAATCAATCAGTGGACTGCGACTCACAAATAGGAAGGGAATGCCCCTTCCTAAACGCCAGTAGCAAACCCTGTTTTCTGATTTGGCAATGTGATTGCAAAATGGCAAAATTAGGTATGTGCATTGGAATAAAAAATATTTTTATATGTAAACACACAAATTATGAAAACTAGGCCGTTTGTGACAATCTAAATAGCTTCGTACATGTGGCCCTAAGTGATAGTCGTACATGACTCAACAAACCTCAGGCCTGCATTGTTAACATGTATAGACATGTGGACTCCATCTCAGTATTGGGACACTAACACTTTGTTCTGCTTGCATTCAACCTGGCCACAAACATTGCATGCAGCATGTCAAGCCATCTGCTACTGTCACTCAGGAGCATTCTACTGTACATATTTGTCAATGTGATACTCACCAACAGGGCCACCGATCACCACACCCAGGTGGTACAGCAGAACCTGCTCTCTGGCCACCAGGTCAGCCCAGCGATGCTTTAGCTGGTGCTCGCTCCTGCTTGTATGGCAGACTCACTTGAGGTGGTAGAGCACCTTGCTCCACTGCAGCCGCCTCGCCTCTGTGTGATACCCCTGTATCACCCGCTCACCCATCTCCAGCATCAATTGAAGGAAGTGGCACACCAGCCACACAAAGCCCCCAAGCTCCTCCTCCTCCATGCTGGTCAGCCTTACCCTTCCAGACATGTCCCTGAACAACAAATCCAAACTGAGAATGTGTAAAAAAAAAAAAAGGGAAATAAATGAAAATAAAGGAAACTTTCAGCCCAAACCTAAGAACCCCAACTAACCCAACTAATCTAACTCCCAGACAGACACCCGACAGTACAAATACAACATGAAAGACACTAAACTACACAACATCACATACACAGGTACAATAAACAAACAGATTCACAAAAGACAAAATGGAGACACCACAGGATACAATAAACGCAATTGAGACACCAGCAACACTGAGACACAGCAAGACACAGTCAGGAAATAGTACAGACTGTAAAGTGAAAGTGAAAGTACACCCACTGTACCATGCCTGTAAAAAGGATTTCCTATTACATCACTTCCTGTCCCCTTTGCGGCCCGTTTACCATAATGCGTGTATTTTTTTGATGCATACGATGATTGTGTGAATATTTTTGCTGCATAACCTACATGTGCGCCAAAATAACAAGCAATTCCTGTAGACTTCAATTTCAATGGATATCCGCATGCGTGTGGTGCACAGATGGCATTCACGCTAAGGGCTCATGTATGGTTAGTTTGCGTTTGCGTGATTTTTCTATGCATTTGCGTCAACATTTTTGACTCTATCTGTGATTGCATGATTTTCTAATATTTAACATGCATGCACCCTGTATCAATATGAAGATAGGATGGTATGGCCTGCAGTGTGTGGTATAGTGGTTGGCCACATGTGGTAGAGCATGCAACTGTGTGTTTTGGGTGTGAATGATCTGTAACAACAAAGTGTGTGTTTCTGAAGGAACGGCATGCAATACAGTGGACACCATGCAAATGTATGAATGTGTTCCAAATAGATATCTACATCTGATGGCAATCAGTGATCTACAACAGCCATGATATGTGTTTGTAATATTTGTTGACTCATGTGATGTGTGTGGTTGTTTGACTTTGGGGACTTTACATTTCACATGACAAACAAAACTCAGGTATCATTGAGGATGGTGAATGAGTGCTATGTAGGTTATGTTACCCCTCATATGTCATTAATTGTTGGTTACGACTTCATTGTGACTTGTGTGTGGACTACACAAATGCCTGACATGTGTACATGTTTGGTACATACTGTGTTTTAGTCACTGTGCCTTAATTCCACCCATAAAATGTTTGGTACACGTCAGTTTGACTCATTACAATTACCTATGTTACTTGTGTTGCTGTGGTGGACGTGCTGCCCTGGCTGCATGTGTTCACATATTTTCAGATGTGCATTCCACAGAAGTGTCCAGTTGAAGTGTGTGGGCATGTGTACCCTGTGTAAGGATTAGGCTCCATGGTGTCACGGTTTCGGGCTGGTCTAGTCAGGACTCTGTTAGGGGCATCCCTTGAGTTCACAGAGTATCTCACAAGGAGGTAGTGTACCAAAACAGAACAGCAGCTAAAGACATACAAGGATAAAGGCCAGCTATGGTAAGGCAGAGAAAACAGAAAGGGGAAGGCACAGCAACCTTATTGTGAACAAATATGGAACGGGTCAGTAATGGACAAAAACGCTGGGGTCATCACTAAGGTTGTTCACAGGGTAGGGCTCAGACTTTTCCACAGCAACTGGGAATATCAGTGCCTCTGTGCAGATTAATCATACAGCCAGTCACCACGCAAGCCCTATAGAAAGGAGGCAGCAGAAGTGAACCTGTGTCTAGACCCTTAGGGCACAAACAAGGATTGTACTTACAGACACAAGACTAGCCCTTGTTGGTCCGGCTGGGACACAGTAACAATTCCTGGAAAACAGCCATAGCACACTGTCACTGTTAGGCACTAAAGACTACATGCAACACTAGACAAAGGATGGGGGCTGGATTTGCCTCCTGGAAACCAGGTGCCAACCCAAGTACAAAAGAAAACACTTCTTTCTACACAGGTGACGACTGATAGGACACTTACCAGTCACGATAATCCAAGAGGAAACAGAGAGCAAAGTAATCAACTAGTGGGCAAAGCCAGGAACAGGGAACAGGGTCAGGCTGATGCAAAGGCTGGAATAGGTCTGGGAAACAGAAAGCAGGCTCTGGCAGAAACAAACATGAACAAGGCTGAGAAACAGGGAGCAGACTCTGACTGGAACAAGCAGGAACAGGACTGAGTAAACAGAAAGCAGGTTCAGGCTGAATCAGGACTGTAACACAATCCAAGTAGGGGTCTGGAACACAAAGGAATCGTACACGAATGCACGACGAGGAGCTTCAGGAAATGGCAGTTTAAAAGCAGTTCCAGGCAGTAGCAAGGCCAGGGCAGAGTCACATGGCTGGGCTGCACAAGAGAGGTCACAGGTGTGTGCAGCTTCAGTCTCTCACAATTCCTGGAGGAGAGAATCCAGTATAAAGGGACAACTGAACTTTTCCCAGAGGAAACAATGGACAGAAGATTACATGTCTTACCGACTCCAGGCAGTGCATTATGGGACCTGAAGTCCATGCAAGCTAATGTAGTTCTTCTATAGCATGCCATGTAGAAAAGGGAAGCAAACAGGAGTCAGGGACTCTGGGTGAGTGTTAATGATGATTCCCAGGGTGCAGATAGTCCATTTACAGTGCTCCCTAGAGATGGGAGGGCATAGACATAACACATGGCAGTGGCACAACTTATTTCCAGGGATGGACTGCGCAGGGCATGTTTTGTGAACATTGCTTGTCATACCTGGGACACTCATGCTATCCATTTTCACAAATGATGCCCCTCTTGTCACACAAGCTCCTTGCAGAGATTGCAAATGTCACATTAACTAATGTCAGGGGTCTGTTCATACATTCCTGTTTCCACTGATATTTCACATCCACTACCTCATATATGGGATGCTTATTTACCGTATGATTAGAGATGTCATAGTTGTGTGTCATGTGCTACAGTAGACCATGTTGGCAACGTGGATGTGAGTCATATTCTGTGGTCCTTTGATTTTGTCCTTCATATGTGAAATTCAAGAGGTGAGTTTTTTTTTATGTGTGTGTGATGTATGTTGTACAATCATACACATCACATGTGATGTTGCATCAAAAGTAGTCAGATTTGTCTTTGTAACATGCTCCCTGAGGTAATACTCACATTCCTAAGGAACATGTGATGGAGAATGAAGAAACCAGAGCAGGATTGCGTGATCAAGTAAGGTGTTTATTTACATATCTTAACAAGGTGTGTAGAGTGACTATTGAGTGAAAACGCTTTGTACAATTTGCTGTCTGTGGCGCATTCATGCAGCTGTGTTCTGCTGCTCCCCCTTATTTTCCCTGCCACCATCCTCCTCCTCCTCAGGCAGTTCTTGGTCTGGCTCATATAAAGGGATGTTCCTCCTCACACAAATGTTGTGCAAGATAGCACAGGTAAGTATAATTTTACACATAATGTGTGGGGCATATAGGAGGCTGCCTCCTGTGATGTCCACGCACCTGAATCTGGACTTCAGTTTTCCAAAGGTCCTTTCCACAATGGTGTGTGTCCTCTGATGTGCCTCATTATTGGCATGCTCTGCTGCTATGCTTGGGTTGGGGAATGGGGTCATGACCCATGGCTGGATCTCATAACCCTGATCCGCTGCAAAAGATAATACGAATGAGTATTTTTTTAGTGCTTGCAACAGGAATGTCATGTAGCATGGCAGTTGATATCTTGTGTCGTCTGCGACTCATATGTGTTTGTGGTATTGTGTGAGATCCTGGGCTTCTGTGAGTTTTGTTCTGCAGTGGGTTGTTTGACTTGACAACTTGTGTTTGGTTCATTGACCTGGGATCTATGATTTGTTTTCCAAACTGTTGATCAGTATGTATGTACCATGCATTGTGTAGTGTCCAACATGTTTTTATGTGCTTTCACTGGAGGGGACATGATACTTCCACACACAAAAGATTCAGATGTGGTGGTAACATGGTTGCACTACATGGCCTGGACATCCCATCCATGTAGACATATGTCATTGCAGATGAAATGCAACAGTGAGGCCCTTTAATTTGGCTAGATGGCAATGCACAACACATCTCCATAAGTTGGCAGCACTGAGGTGTTCAGTATTGACAATGCTCAATTGTTCCATGTGTGACTTGGTTCTAGGCAAAGCTTTGTTATTCCCTCTGTCAGTAGCTCATGTGCAACCGTGCACTTACACTACCGAACTTGCTCCAGGGAACCTGGCTAACTGCCTGGTGGAGGTGGATGTATCTGTGCAGGAAGGGCCATCTCCTTGTACATATGCTATTTTGATTCACAATTGGTTCTTTCAGAGTTTGCAGCAGTGTGCAGTTTGCATTTGTGCCACATCAGTATGTGTTCATAGCATAGTCCACTTCCTTATTGAAACCTGGCAATGGCACCCCAGGCATGATGTGTGATGTTGGAACTGCCTCAGTATTTCTGTGTCACCTACTTGTGAGTCAGCATCATCATGCTATGTGTCTCATGGTGTTAGACATGGTGCAACACACATTGCATGCCCTTTCCACGCTACATACTGCTTGGGAGGGTGTCCGAATGACTGTGTGGCCTAATGTAATTATAAATGGTTCATCTTCCAAGTTGTACTTTCAGGGCAGGCCATGTCATTGTCACTGTGGGCTTTGACATTGGTCCCTTGTTGCTCTAGAGTGGCAGCTAATGTTTGTGGCAGCCATCATTTGTCCAGAGGTGAGTATCCCATTATGTCAGGGTGTACAACATAACTACCAGTGTCACACCTCAGTGTCAGCCTGCCCATCTGTTAATGTAGTGGTGTATGTTTTGTGTGTCCAAGAGGGTTGTTGTGCTGTGTGTATATTGCTAGGTTTATTGACTTACAGACAAGAAGGCCATTGCCATATTGTCCGTACTGGAAGTGCTCATTGATCCTGTTGTGGCGGAATACAATTGACTCATGGACACTCCCAGGATACTTGGCCAAGATGTTAGTGAACAATCCCTGGTGGTCAACTATTGCCTGCACATTAATGGAATGCGTGTGCTTTCAGTTCTGGAATAGGTGCTCTGTTGTTGCAGGTGGGATGATCCGGACATGGGTGCAGTCAATCGCACCAAGCACATGCGAGAAGCTATGGATTTGGTAGAAGCCCTGTATTATCTCCTGTTGTTCTTCAGGGTGTTGTGGAAGCTGATGTGGTGGGGTATGAAGGAGATTATGGCATCTAACTCCTTGGGCAGGAAGGCCGAGAATGAGGGCTGTGATACCCCAGCGACCAGGGCACCCGTTGTCTGAAAGGAGCCACTTGCCAACATATGCAGGACAGCTAGCAGCTTGGTCACCGGTGGTATGTTGTGTGGTGTCTACAGGTTAGCTGTTAGTTGTGGCTCAATATGGCGCAGTAGCTGCTGTATGGCTTGCCAGTTGAGTCGATACCTCCGGATGATGTCCTGTTCCCTGAGGCCATGGAGGGTTGTCCTGTCCCTGAAGACCCCCTCCTGCCTTCTGCATTACCTTTGTGGGCCACGCTGGGGTGGTGGTAGCTGCCGCCGTTGGTCCTGTGCTCGGTATTGTCTTGCAAGCTCCATCAGTACCACCTCAATGTTGTCGTGTTGGTCTGTAATGTTGCTTGTGTGTATTTTCCTTAAGTAGTGGTGTTTGCCTCATTTTAACGCCTGCCCTGACCCAGGTGTTACATTTTTCCACATATCAGGTTTAGCGTCATTTTGCGGGTCCGCCTCCGACCCGTGTGTCATTTGTGCCCTGTTGGATAAATATGGACTAGGGTGTTTGAGTCATTTTTTGGACAGGAACGCCTACCTTGCTTCTCATTGATGCAAGGCGGTTTCAAAAATCCTTAAAATGACTTTAACGCCATATTTTTGATGCCAGGCGGGTCTAGCATCAAAATATAAATATGGAGTTAAGTTTGCGCTGGATTTGCCTAAAATAAATTATGTAAATCCGATGCAAAACAGAGTATAAATATGGGCCTAAATGTGTTAATTGTGAGTTCTCGCTCCTGCATCTATATCCACTGAGACTGTAAGGACTTGTGTTAGGATCTGAGGCCATCTTTTTATTAGGAAGGCTATAAAACAGAGCGAGGCATTTTCATGGAGGCAAGTGGATGACAGCTTTAAGGAGATACAAATGCTGAAAAAGTGGAGGGATGTATGGAGGACAATTGCTCCCTAGCTTAAGAGATAGGGAAGTGGATGTAAATTTCAGATCTTTTCAATGTGTATAGGGAAAACTGATACAGTTTGACACATTGGAGTAACATTGATAAATGAAATGGATTAGGGTTTAAAGAAGATAATAGACCAGTGGCCATGTGATATGAAGAGGGCAATTAGGCTCTCCATGATAAATAAAGAAGAATAAATAGCGAAACAAAGGGGGTCTTCAAAGAAGTGGGGCACATTTTTTTTATTACAGGGAGACACACAATACAAAAATGCAGTCTTATTCGGACAGGGCAGAGGCCACACATCCTTTCATTATGACGTTAACTGCCTAGACAGTCTGATTAAATCAGAACTATAAATACGTACCTTTATACATTCTTGAAGAGGCTTTTGGTGAACCCTTTTCATCTATTTGTGTGTTCTATTGGCAGTCACAATTTGCTTCCACCCACCACTGCATACAGCATGTGCAAGTGGGTCAGTCTCCTGTGAGTGGGGGCATTTAGCCTGATCACATGTGCATATCCATATGAAAGGAAGTGCATTTCCGTGTGAATATTGCTAATCCAACACTTTATTTTGCCTGTGCTTTTTTCTTTGTCTTCCTTTTCTATTTCTTTAGCCCTGCAAGTGTGTTTTTTTCAGGTTTCAATATACTTTTTCTTTGCCCCAATAAGAATGACATATTCTTCTCCAGTTCTGAAAAATTCAAATAGATTTTACACATAGTTGCAAGAAGGCACCAACACCGTTCTATTAAAAGTTTATGCAATTGTATTTTTTTTGTATGTTTATTGCAAAAATTAGGATGCCGCATTTACGTGGTAGCATGTTTTCTTCTTTTACTGCTTCTTACATTTTGTGACATATGTTTACAAGAAAATGTGAAAAAAACTCGCCTTGGCCAGAACTATTAACTTTGCCAATGCTTGTTGGAAATGTATTCTATTTGCGGGAACTGCATGAAAAAGTGGAAATGTTCCTAGAGAGATAAAAAAAGTAGTGAATAGTTTTCTAAAGGTGCAGGTGCCCAAATATTTTCATAGTAGGCTGTCTCCCATTTTCTCCAAATTGTTACAGCCACTCCCACACCCACTGCCACCACTGGCACCACACGCACTTAAAATACCCAAAGAGAGATTGCATGTTATATCTGGGCTTTTTTGTACCTGTGTGCTTGCTTCTTTCTATCCACTAGATGTTGAAGCTAAGGATAACCTGCTGCAGCTTTTGTTGTATACAGATGCTCAATTTAAAATTAATGTTACTTTTTTATGTGACTGCTTCAGATAAAGGCTTCAACCTCTCCCACAAAATTATTTCAACCTTTCCCTTACTAAACACTGAATCTACTTCAAACACATAATAATAATAATAATAATAATAATAATAATAATAATAATAATAATAATAATAATAATAGCAAACATAATCATAATAATCATAACGCTATGACCATGGACTGAAGTATAGAGAGTTCTGCAATCCCCAAAGGCCGTGAGGGGCTACTTTTCACTTTTGGACCCCCAGGGCACTTTGACATCACAGAAGAAGCCACAGATGCCTGTGTGGCCCCTCCTGTTATTCAGCTTGCACCGGCACCAATTGTGGGCCTTCTTTCATTTCCATGGCAGGGTGCTTCCATGCAAATAAGAGAATCCATTCTGTTTGAGCCTGCACCATTACCAATGCGGGTACAAAAGCAAAGATACCATCATGAAACACACTGGCTGTGAACCATATAGTTGTGGCGCAAAGTCAGTGCACCCCCTGTGGGTGCCATTGTCACCTTTTGCCATGTAGAAGATCCCCTTATGCTTCTCTGGTGAATCACTTTGTTCAAAGCTGGCCACAGACATTATGCAATGCTGGTACTGTTAAATCACATAATGCGATGCAAAAAATCACGTTTTGCCAGTCTGGGAATTGTCTTATTAAATGCTTATGATATGCTTGTGGATCACCTTATGCAATCTAGGTTAATCTCCTTACGCAAAGCTTGGATTTGCTGTATACATTGCTCATGAGTCACCTACGTAATGCTTGCAGATCCTGCTGTGCAATGTTGACGAATGGATTTATGCTGTTCTGAAAATCACCTTATGCAATCCTTCCACTCCTGGGCAATCACTTTGTCCGTGCAATGCTGAAAATCACATATACAGTACTGGTGAATCACACACTACGTGACTGTCGAGTCTCTATACAATGTTGCTGAATGATCTACTTAAATGCGGGTGAATCATTGGCATTCGAGAAGGCCACCGACAGAGTTGTCAGAAAACATGGCATCAAACACAAATCTGCAAGCCGTGCGTGCTGCAGGACCATTCTTCCCAACACCTCAGCCTGTCGAACTTCTTCCACCTACCTCTGGAGAGGACATGTATTGACTGGCTCCAGGACGAATCATAACCCTATCATTTCTAAACTGCTTGATGGCATTCCGTCAAAATGAAATACAAATTCACATTTGAACACAGAAAAGCAGGGACCTGGAGAAAACGAGTGCTCACAAATCCATTGCATTTGACTATTTTATGTTCTTGTCGTTAGGCAGCATTTTCTGCTTTGGGCCAGAAATGTTTTCCACTATCATAGGAAGAGAAGGACGGGAAAACAGTGCCATCTACCTTTAAATCGGATAATTCAAATATCTGCAGTAGACTCATTGCTTATGCTGGTCGTTTTACAATTTTGTGATGATTTTTCAACGTGTCATACTACTCATCACAGCATATTGGATAATATTAGGGTTACAGATACGGTCTTAAAAATAAGAAAAAAAACCTTATCTATAGAAAAGCAAACTAACGACCAATTCATCACAACTGAGGAAAAAGTGACGTTATAAATGTATTTGTACTGTTTTTCAGTCCCTATAATGGAAGCTAAATTCGATGGTCGATGAGAGAGACCCGCAAGATCCGATTCTCTCCCACCTCCTTAAACAGCGGCCCTCCCATTCGGCCTGGAAAGCTTTCCCTTCTCAATCAATCAATCAATAAATATTTGTAAAGGCAGCTACTCACCCTTGAGGGTCTCAAGGCCCTGGGAGGGAGGGGCCTCATCCGAAGAGCCACGTCTTGAGGTTCCTCCTTAAGATTGTGAGGGAGGGGCTTTGTCTGAGGTGCAGGGGAGGCTATTCTCCCACTTAGCACCGCTGTTTATCTGTGTTCCAAGGTTTACGAAGCACCTTTCGTGTTTTCTTCTCTACCATTTTTGTTGGGATGCAATTCCTTGCATATATTACCGACTCTTTAGAGAAAATTAAAAAATATATATATCTTTTGGAGAAATACTCCCGAGGCTGCACCTCCCAGCTCACACTCCTTCACCTGACGCTCTTTGTCTGATGCAATATTCTTTGATACACTTTCTGCGGAAAACATAACTCTGTCACAGTCATGCGCCTCCTGTACATTTTCCCCAAATAAATGAAAAGGTACTCAGGACATATCTCTTCCTCTGCGTCTGAATGCGACCTGAGAGGTGGCGGAGCGGCCCATCCCTCACAGTGACTGTAAGTAATGTCACTACTGCTGCGTCTGAACGTGAGCTGTGAGGTGGTGAAGAGGCCCATTCCTCACAGTGACTGTAAACAATTTTACATCTCCTGTCTGAGCTATGGGCTGGCCTTTACGCTGCTCTTACCTCCGGTGCACAGACGGCATGTCGCCTCTTGTATAAGTTATGAGTGTTTCGCACATGCGTGCCTCAGGCTCCTTCCCGGGGACCTCTGCCACAGCAGGAGACATTTCACAGCCTGCGCAATGGCAGATATTAAATAAGGTGTTGCAGAGCATGGTATGAGGAGTCCGACACTGATATATTTCCCCTGAGAGCCCCATACATTTGCTCTCACCGAGCAACCTTGTTTTCTATAGCTGGTTCATATGTCTTCCATGCGCTAGTGTAAATCCAATCTAAACGGAATTAGATTTTATTTCAGAGCAGGAAGGCGGTTTATTCCACCAATGTGTAGAGGATTTACCACTATAAAAAGAGAAAGTAGGTCAGCTTGCACAGGACATAAGTCAGGAGCGAGGAACGAGTGGCCTATCATAGTGTGCACAATTTTACAGCTAGAGTGCGATTGCAAATGGACTTGATTTATTATTTGCCCTGTTTCATTGTTTAACTAGCTAAATCAAAAGAAATGCACGCTGGCCTCCTACAATGACCACAATACGTCATTCACCGAATCAAAATGTAAATAGTGACATTGGCTTGAAATTATTACTTTCAGGTCGATTTTTTTATTACAGCAATTTTCACCCTCGTATACTGGTAGGTTTTGACTATTTACTGGTAGATGTTGACTATTTCTGTCTGTTAGAAATTGGGTTTCTGGTTAGCAGAGGTATGCACCCTGTCCAAGCAGGGACCATAATCCTAGTCACTGTAAGTGACAAACATGGATGTATAAAGGAACAACGCATGCGGAAACCACACGTGCCTTAACAACGCAGTTGGAACAACAACCGCATTGTTTCCAAGCATTCCTTTACCACTCATGCCTTTACAACTGTTTTTCGTTCTAAAAGTATGCCTAGTAAAGACGTGTTGGAACGGCATGCATGGTTCTCTCATGCCACCCTCCCTAAGGCCCAAAAGTACCCCACCCCTATTACTTAAACTGCCCGACCCCCAACCCTCCCTAAAATCAAAACTATATCAACCCGCCCACCCCCACCCCTAAAAACAATACTACGCTGACCCCCCACCTGCACTAAGGCCCAAAAGTACCCCACCCCTAATACTTAAACTACCCTGACCCCCAACCAGCCCTAAAAACAAAACAACCCCAACACCCCACCCCGCCCCTAAAAACAACACTACTGCGACTCCCCCACCTGCCCTAAAAACAAAACTAACCAGACCTCCCCACCTGCCCCAAAAACAAAACTACCCCAACCCCCCACCCAGCCCCTAAAAACAAAACTACCCCCACCCCAACCCCTTCCCCTGTAACCAAAACTAGCCTGACCCCCACCCCTAAAAACTGTATTAACCCAACACCCCACACCCACCCTGAGCCCTGAAACCTTCCCCACCCTTATATAAACAACTGACCCTCCACCAGCCCTACAAATAAAATTAACCCAACCCCCCACCGCCGTCCATAAATGCAATACTACCCTGACACCCCCACCCACCCTGAGCCCTAAAACCTTCCCTGACCCCCCACCTGCCCTAAAAACAAAACCACCCCAACCCCCCACGTGCCCTAAAAACAAAATTCTTCCACCCCCACCACGCTCCTAAAAACAAAAATAGCCCAACACCCAAACCATCCCAAACCCTTAATCCACCTCACCCCTAAAAACTACCCCCAACCCTGCCTCAGCCCCACTTACCTGACTGCGCCCTCTCCCAATCCACCCTAAAAAAAAAAAATCCCTCCACCCCGCCCATAAAAAAAATAACCCCACCCCCTCACCTCCACCCAAACCCCTTTATCCACCCCACCCCAAAAAACTATCCCAACCCTGCACGACCCCCACCTTTAGCCCTACCCTTAAAAATAATCTCAGAAACCCCCACCCCACCCCAAAAAAAATAACCCTACCCCGCCCCAAACCCTTTATCCACCCCACCCCTAAAAGCTACTCCAACTCTGCCCTAACCCCACTTACCTGACCGCGTCATCTCCTAATCCACTTTGCCTTTTTATCTGCCTTAACCACGCATATGCGTAGCTCAGCACATGCGTGGTTAAGGCAGAGAAAAAGGCATGCATTGTTCCAGCAAGCATGGTTACGCTTGCGTGGGAAACGTCTGCGTTGTTCCCAGGCCGTTGTTCAGGACGTTTTCCGACAAACATACCCTAAATTAACCTTTGCCCACCCTCTGGTAGCTTGATACAGAGGGTCGGCTGAACTTAAGATGCAATGTGTTAAGTATTTGTACAACACTTCAAACAGTAAAACAGTGAAAACACCACACAAAAATATACCACACCTGCTTAGAAAAATAGAGTTTAATTTAATGAAAAAAAACAAGACCAAAACACCAAAAATGCAATAAGTAGAACTTGAATGCTTAAAAGCAAGAAGCGCCAATCATCCATATCTGGTTGCGCTGGACCGGGACAAAGTCAAGAGTTATGGCTGACTGTGATAAAGCGTGGGCCAAATACAGGGACTCACTTAGGCCCACTGAACAAAAGTACCTTGATCCTGGTTGCTTTGTAGAGGATGGGGGGAGCAGACTCAAACGATACATCAGTGTCAATCCCCACAGTGAAGGTAATGCAGTGATCCTTCCCAAGCAGTTGTGAAGACGTGTCTATTTTCTCCATGCAGCTGCAGCAATATGTCGGGTCTGAGATGCGGTGGTTACCAAGACGATGCACAGAGGTTGATTTGTGCTGGGGAGGCAATGCGTTGACTCCGATTCATGCAATAGGACTGATGTGCTGTTTCCAAACCACACAACAGGGGTGATGCACAGGTTCTGATCCATGCCACGATGGCAATGCATTGGTTCAGACTGGAGCAGCTCTTTATATCCTTCACCAAAGGCCTAAGACTGGATTGGCTCCCCCTGACAAGGCAAGACTCACAATTGGCAGAGTCCAGGTGCTGTTATAGGTGAGTCGTGTCCCTGAGACTTCAGAAAACAAGAGAAAAGCTAGCAAGTCCTTGGAGTCACTTTGGTTCTGGGTTGGTGAGATGCATGCCCAGTCCTTCTCACTCCCAGTCAAGGAGGGCAGCAGGCAGCAGGTCAACACATCAGAGCAGGAGTCCAGCAGAGTGGCAGTCCTTGTAGCAGCACAGAAGTCCTTCTTCCCTGCAGAATATCCAGAGGACCAGAAGTGTATTGAGTTGGTGGTGTCAGAGGTCCAGTACCTACACCCAGTTGTGCCCTTTAAAGTGGGGGTACTTAAAAAAAGTATTTGAACCAAGGTCCTCCCTTCCTGCCCTAGCTTCAGACGCACCACAGGAGGGTATGCAGCCCTTTGTGTGGGGACACAACACCACCTATTCAGGTGTAAGAGGTACTTCTCCCCTCCCATCCTGCTCTGGATGGTCCATCAGCCAGTGGATGGCCCATCATTCATGTCTAGGCTCCCTTTGTGTGTGGCTGTTTAGAGGGAATGCACAAAGCCTAGATGTCACCCACCCCAGATGTGTATTCAGAGTCAAGCAGAGGGCACCAAATGGCTAAAGTAAGAAAATGCCAACCATCTAAAAGTGGCATTTTCAGAACGGCAATCTAAAATCCAACTTCACCTTAAATTGTTATGTTAAATTGTGAGTCCAGAAACAGAAAACTCGACAAACATATCTTTTACAGTTTGTGACTATACTTTATAAGGTGTAATAAAATATTCCCAAAGTTATCCTATGCGATAATGAAAAACAACTGTGAAAGTTTTTCACTACCAGGACATGTAAATCATAAAAGTACATGACCTGCCTTTTAAAGACATTGCACCCTGCCATCTGGGTGGTTCAGGGCCTACCTTAGGAGTGACATACGTATAAAAAGGGAAGGTTTTGGCCTAGCAAAATTACTATTTTTCCAGATCAACATGGAGGTGTAAAACTGCACACATAGGCTCAGCAATGGCAGGCCTGAGACATGGTTACAGGGCTACTTAAGTGTGTGGCACAATCAGCGCTGCAGGCCCACATGTTTAAAACAAAAGCACAACTCAATGTACCCTTCTGGGGTTGGGTAACGATAAGTAGCTAAGTTAGATTGCAAACAAGGGATTTACTTAAAAACAGTCCTTTCAATAGATTTGTTATACATTTATAATGTCTGAAAATGAAATCCCAGGTAAATTGAATAATTATTTGGCTTATATAGAGTAATTGGAAAAAGTAATACATCTGAAGTGCAGGAGCATATGGTTTCAGATTTAAACATTGAACAAATAATCACTGGGGTTCAAAACATAAATCTTAATGTACATTGACAGTGATTGTTATAATGGATTTAGGGCCAGATGTATGAAATTATTTTGCACTTGCAAATGGCAAAATCGTCCGTTTACGAGTGCAAAACTGTGGTCTGCGATGCATGAAATGCATTCGCAGAGCACAACTGAGAAATCGCTAAATTAGCGATTTCTTGCGTTGCGACCTGGAAATTGCGAATCGCAATTTGCGATTCGCAATTTCCAGGCCGCAAGGCTATTCTGGAAAAAATCGCAAATTGCGATTTTTCCAAAAATGGCATTTTGCACTTGCAAAATACCATGCTTTGCAACCAGGTGGTAACCGGTGCAAAATTTAAAAATGCAGTAAAACTGCATTTTTTAATTTAACATGTAAAGCACACATGCCCTTTTGGCATTTGTGTACCTTACATGTTAAAAAAAATAAAATTGGGGTGCAGGAGAGGGGGCCTTAGGCCCCCAGCACACTGGCCTTTTGCATTTCCAAAATTGCGATTTCTGGTTCAGAAATTGCAATTTTGGGAATGCAAATAATTCGCAGCTATGGGCAAACACTTTCTAACAAAAGGGGGTATGGGTGATTTCCACGACTTTACCACTAATCGTTTAGCCAAAGCAAAACTAGATCTATAAATCTCGTCATGTTTTTTTGTTGTTGGGAAAGGAATATAGGCCCAAGAGGCAATGTTATGCAGTGGAGACCTCCAAGCATTGCTATGTGGCTTGTGTGATCTTATATAGTAGTGTTAACCAGAAGGTATGACATTTCTTTTATGTGAAGCATGTCAGCTGGCACCAACTGACAATGGTATCTGTTGAGATCAGGTCTATGAGACGAAAACACTGGGTAGTTAAATATGCCCGGTGTGGGATGTTAAATTGAATGCATTGGAAACAGGCATTTGTGGAAACCTTACTTGGGTGTTTTAGGGCCTTGTGACAGTCTGAGTCATTAAATACCTGCCTCATACAATCCTCCCATGTATTTCTGAGGTTCACCAAAGCCACTGGGAGGTCCTCTTCAAATGCCCTGTATGGCGCTTCAGCCAAGTGTCAGCCATGTCCAATGCATTTGACAGGCTATAGGTCATTAAGCCCCCCCGCCCCCAAGTAGTCCACATAGCTTTTGGAGCTCCTGAAAGCTCAAAAGAGCATCCAAGAACAGATATGCAACTGTAGTGATCCCAGACTCTCCCCAGGACACTGCTTGTAAGCATGCTATCCCCAGTTGGCAGCCCCATGACTGGCAGGACTGGGGTTGTGGTTTCTTGGTGTGTGGCAATCTGCACCTTAGACTATCCAGAGCTGTGCACATTAGGAGTGAGTGGGGACCCTAGTTGACTTTGCCAGAAAATAAAAGGCCATGTGTTGGACCTGGCCCTTTTTGCAGGGTCATCCCCAAACTTTTTGCCTCCTTCCTCCTATTTTTCCTGACCTGGTTTTGTTGGCTTTTGGACTCTGAGCACTTTACCGCTGCTGACCAGTGCTAAAGTGCATATGCTCTCTGTGTAAATTGTACTAATAATTGGTTTAACCATGATTGGCATATTTGATTTACGAGTAAGTCCCTAATAAAGTGCACTAGAGGTGCCCAGGGCCTGTAAATCAAATGCTACTAGTGGGCCTGCAGCACTGGTTGTCCCACCCCCATAGGTAGCCCTGTAATCGTGTCTCAGACCTGCCACTGCAGTGTCTGTGTGTGCAGTTTTAAACTGTAAATTTGACTTGGCAAGTGTACCCACTTGCCAGGCCTAACCCTTCCCTTTTCCTACACATAAGACACCCATAAGGTAGGCCCTAGGTAGGCCTATGGACAGGGTGCAGTGTATGGTTAAGGTAAGACATATACTAATGTGTTTTATATGTCCTGATAGTGAAATACTGCCAAATTTGTTTTTCAATGTTGCAAGGTCTATCTCTCCTATAGGTTAACCTGGGGGCTGCCGTTAAACCTGATTAAAGCATAGATTCCCTTTCGGAGCAGATAGATATGTGGAGTGTGGGACCTATGAACTCACAATTTTAAAATACATCTTTTAGTAAAGTTGGTTTTAAGATTGTGTGTTTGAAAATGCCACTTGTAAAAAGTGGGCATTTTCTTGGTTAAACCATTTTGTGACTCTGCCTGTTTGTGAATTCCCTGTCTGGGTTAGTTTGACAGTTGGGCTGTTTGCATCTCTCTTCAGACAGTGACACAAATGGGGCTGGGGTATATCCTGCATATTCTGATGAGCCATTCTGTGCTAGGGGGGAGGAGGGGTCACTCGCACCTGAAAGGGTTGTGCCTGCCCTCACACAATGCAGTCTCCAACCCCCTGGTGTGTCTGAGGCCTTGCCTGAGCAAGGCAGGATTTCACAAACAAGTGAGACTTTTCTTTGAAGTAAGCCTATTTCAAAGGCCAAAATGGATATAAGAAGAGCACCTCAAACCACAGACTTTAAACACTTCTTTGGGTAGACACTCTACCTCACAGATACTTCTGGACACGAAACCTGCTGGTGATGAATCCCTGAACCAGACCTGCAAAGAGGAACTGCCTGGCTGCCCAAAGGACTCACTGGGACAGCTTTTCTGAGAAGGACTGCTGCCTTGCTGCTCTCTGGCTGTGCTGAGACGTGCTCTCTAAGAGCTTGGATAGAGCTTGCCTCCTGTTCCCTGAAGTCTCAGGACCAAAAAGACTTCACTCCTGCAACTGGACTCCTTGTGCAGCGAACATTCGACGCACAGCCTGCTAAAAATGATGCAGAGCCTGCCCCGCAGTAAGAAATTCACTGCATGCCGAACTGGAACGACGCAGCCCAAATTTGCAAGGAGAAGATCAATGCAGCGCCTGCGTTGCTACCAGATGCACGTGCCACCGGATCGACGCACAGCTGAACCGGGATGAAACAGCCCGACTTCCAGAGAGGAATCGACACAGTGCCTGCCGTGCGGTAGAAATGTCCACGCAATACCCACTGGATCGACGCAGCGCTTGTGACTTCGCTCCGCAAGTCCAGGATTCCACACACTGTCCCCTGGGCACCAGAAAACCCTGCAACCCTAAGAGGAACCAAGCCCACGTGCCGGAAATCGACGCAAAGTCTTCCCCTGCGTGGAACATAATGACGCAAATCGGTGTGCGAAGGGACGAAACCGACGCACACCTCCCCGTTTTCCATGCATCGCCTACTCTGCGGTCCCTTGTGGAGATTTTGAACGCAAACCAGGTACTTTGTGCTTGCGAGAGATCTTTATTGTTTTTAAGAGACATTTATTTGTTTTTAAAAGCCTTAAGACACTTTATATCACTTTTACAGTGATATCTTAACATTTACCTATTGCATTTTAATCGTTTTGACTTGCATCTTATCAGATAAATATTATATATTTTTCTAAACACTGTGTGGTGTATTTTTGTGGTACTATATGGTGTTATTGTATGATTTATTGCACAAATACTTTACACATTGCCTTCTAAGTTAAGCCTGACTGCTCAGTGCCAAGCTACCAGAGGGTGGGCACAAGATAATTTGGATTGTGTGTGACTTTCCCTGACTAGAGTGAGGGTCCTTGCTTGGACAGGGGGTAACCTAACTGCCAACCAAAAACCCCCATTTCTAACACCATGTAAGTATCCCTCTCTCAACTGCGCACAAGAAAGACCCATTTCTATTGATGGTAATCAGCCTGCCAATATGACACCCACTGCAATTGTGCTGCTAGGTAGTACTGGGAGACGTCCAGCGCACCCATTACCTCCAATTCCCTACCCCACACGGAACCCTCAATTTGTACAACACTACCCTTTTTCTTCCCTTTCCCCAATCAAATCAATCAGAAGGGAATCTAATTCAAGGAACATTCAGTGAAAGATGATTTTATGCAATGTGCACCCTTACTTAAAAATAATTGTGAAAAATTTAATTTAGCATAATACAGAATTCTGCACTTTCCCGAAGTTTACCAGTGAAATTGAAATTTCACCAGTCTAATAACAATCATTTTCCTTGAAACGCATTTTCTCCCCACAATAGTAAATGTAGTTATTTTTATCTCTATGTTGACGTTATTAACTCTCTCGTTAGGAATGTTTAGTGTTTCTTTGCAGTTTGTGTTAATGCCTTTAAATTCATATTTCTACTATGTTAAGGAATATGAATTTACAGTTTGCCTCGTTGGGGCAAGTCATCCCCGAAGAATGGACTCCTTGTCCAATGTGTACAAGGAAGCATTCATCTAAATGCAAAGCTACTCAAAGAGTTCCACTGGGCGCTTATGTAATTGAGGTTCAAGTGATCCTCCTTTCATCATATTCTTCATTTTATTCTCAATTCTCATTTCACTAGTCCTGCTATCAAGTAACAGAACATCTCTAACAAATATTTTAAGCAATTCTAATTTCAAAAGAAAATCATTTATATCATTGACTGGGTGGCCACCTCTTCAGATTTATAGATGTACAGCAATCCAAAACTGAGGTCTAAACAGAGTCCCCTTTTATTACTGTGTCAATGTTGTATCCTAATATGTACCATATAAACCTTATTTGAGTCTTTTTTAACCTTTAGGCGAAGAGCCTGCCACTCCTCTCACCAGCCAGCCACAACTTCGTCTTAGTTCTAAATCCAAAATATAATTATATGTATGGTGTAGGATTGTTTTATCATTTTTTTATGATGAGTGTTAAGTTAACATTTTCACCATATTAATTGCTATATATGGATTGCGAAGTGTAGCTGAAATATACCTTTTTACTGTTAGTATTTTATGTAACATTCTACACTTTCTATTACACATGGCTAAGTTAAACATTTAAAATCGTGATGATGCAAATTTTTATTCCGAATTTATGTTCAGCAAACGTACTTTTAGGTTAGCTTCCTTCGCCATGTTTTTGCAGGATAACACCTCTACCAATTTCCTTTAGTAATCCTGTAGTTGTCAACATAGTAGTAGCATCCACAATGGATCTTTGATGTCTTCTTCCTCTTATGCAGAGCCATCTCTCGCTCACACACATGCACACACTCTCTCTCACACCCACACACACATTACTTTAACATAATTTTTACCTGAGCGTCCTAAGTTTCCTATTCATAGGACAGTGGTTAAAGTCAATAGTCTTTATCCCAATCACATTCATGCAAGCAATCTCTGTTATCCCTCCATCTAGCAACAATCTATAGCAATTTTTGATGTGGCAAGTAGGGTCATATGTTACTTTGGGGTTCATTACAACATTGGCGGTAAAAGCCACTTACCGCTGTGCAGAAGACCGCCAACACACCGCTGCGGCAGCAGAATTCCGCCACGATCATTATGACCCACAGCTCGGAATCCATCAAAATTGAGACACCCACACAAGTCCGCCACACCAAAGGTCATTGAAAAACTGGCAAAAACAAAACCTCCACCATCACGCCAACCACGAATCCACGCGGCGGTCTTTCAACTGTGGTATTCCATTGGCGGTACACACCGCCGCGCTCAAAATACACACACTCTTACAAAACACTATCACATTGGACAATTCCAAATACACACATATACACACACCACTCCCACACACCCAATACAATATAAAACACACACCCACATCACCCACAAACCCCTATGACCACAATTGCGACAGAAGGCAAGAGAGAGACACTACAATCTACAACCAAGCATCCACAGACACACAATACCATCACCCGCATAACATCCACGCACCTCACACAACACACACTAACTATCACCCCATATATCACAACACACACCACCCCACACATCACCCACACCACTCCATGGCACCGCAAAAACACCCCAGGTTCTCTGAGGAGGAGCTCAGGGTCATGGTGGAGGAAATCATCCGGGTAGAGCCACAGCTATTCGGATCACAGGTGTAGCACACCTCCATAGCTAGGAAGATGGAGCTATGGCGAAGAATAGTGGACAGGGTCAAAACAATGGGACAGCACCCAAGAAATAGGGATGACATCAGGAAGAGGTGGAACGACCTACAGGGGAAGGTGCGTTCCGTGGTCTCAAGACACCACCTTGCGGTTCAGAGGACTGGCGGCGGACCCCCACCTCCTCCCCCACAACTAACAACATGGGAGGAGAGATTCTTGGCTATTCTGCATCCTGAGGGCCTCGAAGGAGTAGCTGGAAGAATGGACTCTGGTAGGTCAAACCTTAACTACTATATCCCCCACTCTACCTGACTGTCATTACATACCCCCACCCTCACACCCATCACTCCTACTCCTCACAAATGTCCCAATATCACAAACCACACATCCCAACACCAAGCCCTGCATGCAACAACAAAGCATGGACATACCCATACACCTCCCTAAACCATCATCACACAAGGTCCCACACAGGAATGCAAGCACTGGGGTACACGGGCACCCACCCATTGTACACCATTGTACACCCAGATGCAATAATCATGATTTTACACCCCTGCAGGACCGCTACCCAACGTCACCTCACAGGAGGGTCCACACATGTCCACTCCACCAACAGAAGACGTCCACAGTGATGACAGCAGCTCTGTCAAACTGGATCTAGACGACCAGCCCGGCCCATCTGGGACCTCGGGACAGTTGGTTCCCCTCACACTGGCACAGGCCACTACAGAGCTTGCCCCTTGTGGAAACACCAGCACAGCACCCACCCAGCGGGCCCATACCTCTGTCCCCAGGACACGTCAATCAGCAGTGTGTCCACGCCTACAGGGAACCCAGGCTAACCCACCACCCCAACAACAACAGGGACCTGGGGGCAGTGGCAAGTGGGGACACCGTTCAGGGGACAGAGACCCAGGGAAACAGGGGAACTGGGAGGGCTGCTGTGTGACAGGGGGAGGACAGGCCCAGGGAACCCACAATAGTGGACAGGAGGCACCGCCACAGGACCATCACACCAGCACCCCACCCCCTGCAGAGGGAGAACCACCCCGCAAACAGTCCCTGAGATCCAGGACAAAGACAGAGAACGATGCAAAGACCCCCGCCAAGAAATGAGACCGCCCTGAAGACATCCTTTTGTCCCACCTTGTCACCCTGTCCATCCTCAAACTGCCCCTGCTCCACTTCCTATGCCCCTTTGGACAATGCATCTGTGAGACTAATAGCTTGGACTCTGCCATGGACATTTCTCCACCATCACCCCTCACCATTTTACAACCCCCTCCAATATTGAGCACTTAAATAAACACCCTTAAAGCACAAAACAATCTTGAGTCTGTCTGTGATTTTGAAATAGTGTATTAGCAATTACAGTGACAAAATGCTCTTTCAATTGTAATGCCAACATACCTATGTCTCACAGCTCAAGTCCATGAGGAAACAAAGCAGATGTCACACAGTGGGACCCACATCTGTGAAATCGTAAAGGAAAGTGACAACTCAGTGACCATACACTGGGTGAAAAGGACAGACAGCAGAGAGGTAGAAGTGTTAAAGTACATGTAGTAGGCAGGTTTGTATTCTTACCTGTGTCTCACTGGAAGTATTGCAGGATCACAGAGTTCCTGTTGTCGATGTCCTCTTCTTCTGCTTCCTCGTCTTTGCTGTCCACAGGCTCCACAGCTGCAACAACACCTCCATCTGGACCATCCTCCTGCAGAAAAGGCACCTGTCGTCGCAAAGCTAAGTTGTGAATCATACAGCACGCCACAATGATCTGGCACACCTTCTTTGGTGAGTAGAATAGGGAACCACCTGTCATATGGAGGCACCGGAACCTGGCCTTCAGGAGGCCGAAGGTCCGCTCTATAATCCTCCTAGTTCGCCTGTGGGCCTCATTGTAGTGTTCCTCTGCCCTTGCCCTGGGATTCCTCACTGGGGTCAGTAGCCATGACAGGTTGGGGTAACCAGAGTCACCTGCAAATGGCGAGGGACAACTGTTAGACACACACTAATTCTTAGGGACATCCCCAGACCCCTAGTCACACTGTATTGGGTCCAGGTCCTCACCTAATAGCGACACATGGTGCCTCTGGAGTTGCCCCATCACATAAGGGATGCTGCTATTTCGCAGGATGTAAGCGTCATGCACTGAGCCAGGAAATTTGGCATTCAAATGGGAGATGTACTGGTCGGCCAAAGACACCATCTACACATTCATCGAATGATAACTCTTCCGGTTTCTGTACACCTGTTCAATCCTGCGGGGGGGACCAAGGCCACATGTGTCCCATCAATGGCACCTGTGATGTTGGGGATATGTCCAAGGGCATAGAAGGCAACTTTCACTGTAGGCAAATCCTCCACCTGAGGGAACACGATATAGCTCTGCATGTGTTTCAGCAGGGCAAACAACACTCTGGACAACACGTTGGAGAACATAGGCTGGGACATCCCTGATGCTATGGCCACTGTAGTTTGAAAAGACCCACTTGCAAGTAAATGGAGTACTGACAGCACCTGCACTTGAGGGGGGATTCCTGTGGGATGGCGGATAGCTGACATCAGGTCTGGCTCCAACTGGGCACACAGTTCCAGGATTGTGGCACGATCAAGCCTGTAGGTGATGATTACATGTCTTTCCTCCATTGTCGACAGGTCCACCAGCTGTCTGTACACCGGAGGATGCCGCCATCTCCTCACATGTGCCAGCGGACGGTGCCTATGAAGGACAACAGCAAGCACAGAGTCAAACAACTCAGAAGTACGTAAACACAGCTTACTCAGAAAACCATTCATAACCCGAATTTTGCCTGTATGAGTGTTGAGGCAAGGCCTAGGTATGTGTGACGCAGTTAAAAATTAAGCCATGTGTGCCCCTGAAATGGCGGCTGCCTGACCTTTAAAGTGGGATAATGGGATGTGAGGTAACTGCGCTGGCGTTGTACACCGTCGCGGTAGGCGGTCGAAGACCGCAGCGCTATTCTGCTTTGCTTAACGTTGGACACTATGGGTCTCAGGAGCCAATGACGATGTACGCCGGCGGTGACGGTACGCACCGCCGCGGACGTGACCGCCATTTTCTATCTGTTCAATCACTCGATACCTGATCTTCGACAGGAGAGGACCTACACTGCAAGTGCTGCTGTGACCTCAGTCTGGAAGAGACAATGGCTCGTGCGTCTGGGGAAAGGGCCCCTGCCTTCAGCACGGAGGAGTTGGAGAAACTCGTGGATGGGGTCCTCCCCCAGTACACGCTACTCTACGGTCCTCCAAACAAACAGGTAAGTACACTGTGAGCATGCTGTATGGTCAATGCCTGTGTGGAGTGGTGTGGATGAAATATAGGGGGGGAAATGATGCATGAATGAAACGACGGTGAGTGCATGTGCCACATGGCATGGCTAGGGATGCGGGCCAATGACTGTGACGGTGCAGTTGGTAATAACTTCTCTTTTTCCCCTGTACAATTCATGTAGGTCAGCGCTCACCAGAAGAAGGATATTTGGCGTGCCATCGCCAAGGACGTCCGGACTCTGGGGATCTATCACAGACAGAGCACCCACTGCCAGAAAAGATGGGAGGACATTCGCCGCTGGAGCAAGAAGACGGCGGAGGCCCAGATAGGGATGGCCTCCCAACGTGGGAGGGGTGCCCGTCGCACCATGACCCCCCTGATGTTCAGGATCCTGGCGGTGGCATACCCGGAGTTGGATGGGCGCTTGAGGGCATCACAGCAGCAACAAGGGGGTGAGTACACTCTCATTCTGCTGATTCAGTGTGCAGTGGAGGTGTCTGGGTGGGGGAGGTGGGCTGTGGGTTTCCCTAGGCCAGGGCGACTATGCTAGTTAAGTCCCCTTTTTCAGGCAGACCCTGTGGCACCCCACCCCACCCCACCTGGGTACAGTGCCAACTACACCTAGTCAGGCTCCTGTGACATCCATGTGTGCAGATATCGGCCATAGCATTGTAGGCCATGTCCCAGGGATTGAATAGTGGACCCCAAGTGCGCAACGTAGTGCAGGGGGCTTCTGTATCTGTCGTGTCTGCCAACGGTAGCGGTAATGCATGCAGTCAACATGTCTTTCTTCTGTCTCCCCCCCCTTTTTGTGGTCTCCCTGTACATGTGTGCATTAGCATCATCAGGCGGAGGAGCAGTGGCACCGGAGCAGGAGGGAGCTGCATCCCACATGGCCCTGGAGGGTGACACTACGGAGCCTGATTTCACCAGTGGGACGGAGGGCGAAGGGAGCTCCACGGCAGGGACAGGAGCTGACACCAGTGATACGGACTCGTCCTCTGATGGGAGCTCCCTTGTGGTGGAGGCCCCATCTGTGCCCCCCGCATCTACAGGTACAGCCGCCACCCTCCCTCTAGCACCTCCCTCCCAGCAGCCCCTCAGCCTTTGCCCCGTGCCCGCTCACCCAGGAGGGTGGGCATCTCCTTCGCCCAAGGCACCTCAGCCCCTGCCCCAGTCAGCCCTGCTGCCCTCAGTGAGGAGGCCATTGACCTCCTCAGGTCCCTCACTGTTGGGTAGTCTACCATTTTGAATGCCATCCAGGGTGTAGAGTGACAGTTTCAACAAACCAATGCATTCCTGGAGGGCATTCATTCTGGTCAGGAAGCCCTCGAGCGAGCTTTTAAGACTCTGGCCTCAGCACTGATGGCAGCCATTGTCCCTGTCTCTAGCCTCCCCCTCCAATTTCATCCACCCAGACCCAATCCCCTGTACCTCAGCCTACCCCAAGCACAACATCAGACCAACATGCACACACCTCAACACACAAAGGAAGCTCAGGCAAACATAAGCAACACACATCCCACAGGCACTCACGCAAGCATCACACACATGCAGACATATCAACATCCACTGCCTCCACTGTGTCCCCCTCCTCCTTGTCTCCCTCCTCCCTCCCTGTCTCATTTCCACTCACACCTGCATGCACTACATCTACACCCACTACTTCCATCACCAGCACACCCACCACCACACCCCGCTCACGTGCAGTCACCATCCCCACTACCATTCACACATCCCCTGTGTCCTCTCCCAGTGTGTCTGTGATGCCACCTCCCCAGGTACACAAACGCAGGCACACACCCACCCAACAGCCATCCACCTCACGACAGCCTCCAGCCCATGCACCTTCACCCAACATCACCAAACGTACACCTCCTACAACCACAACCTCTTCCTCCACTCCCAAACCCCCTCCAGCTACCCGTCCCAGTGTTCCTAAGAAACTTTTCCTGTCCATCCTTGACCGCTTTCCCTCACCTCCCCCACCCCCTCAGTCTCCTAGGGCCCGACTCTCCAGGTCCCAACCTAGCACCTGAGCCACAACATCGGCGGGACCAGTGGTGCCAGTAGTCACCGGATTCTGGAGTGCACCAGGCAGCAGGGCAGCCAGTGTGGCAAGGAGCCAGAGCACCGGCAGTCCCCCACCTGTCAAGCATCAAAAGTTAGCCAGTGCCCGGTGGGAGAGGGGGAAGACAACAGCCAGCAAACCCGCTTCAAGGGGTACAGGTGGGAGTGTGGAGTCAGCTGCCACACCTTCCAAGGTGGGGAAGGGGAACAAGAAACCCGGCAAGTCTGGGGAGATCAGCACAGCGGAGAAGACCATCATCAGCCCCACTGCCCAGAAGCCGGCTAGCATCAGCCCCGCTGCCCAGGAGGAGACCTCCAGCATCTGCCACCGCTGGCCCAGACAGGACCACCAGCTTTAGCCCCACTGCCCAGGAGGTGACCGCCAGCAGCAGCCCCGCTGGCCCAGACAGGACCGCCAGCAGCAGCCCCGCTGCCCAAGACAGGACCGCCAGCAGCAGCCCCGCCAGCAGCAGCCCCGCTGCCCAAGACAGGACCGCCAGCAGCTGAAGCGCTGCCAAGGACACCGCCGCCACAATCTCCGTTGCCAAGGACACCGCCGCCACAAGCACCGCTGCCAAGGACACTGCCGCCAAAAGCACCGCTGCCAAGGACACTGCCGCCACAAGCACCACTGCCAAAGATACCGCCGCCACAAGCACCGCAGGCCCATGAGTACCAAAAACACTGACGCTACTGAGGCCGCCACAAGCAGGATGAAGCACTCTGGGCACCAAGCCCCCTCCAGAACCAGTGGAGATTTACATCCACTACCTCTGTCCTTGGGAGGATGAAGCACTCTGGGCACCAAGCCCCCTCCGGAACCAGTGGAGTATCACATCCACTACCTCTGTCCTTGGCAGGATGAAGCACTCTGGGCACCAAGCCCCCTCCAGAACCAGTGGAGTATCACATCCACTACCTCTGTCCTTGGCAGGATGAAGCACTCTGGTCCAAGCCCCCTCCAGAACCAGTGGAGTATCACATCCACTACCTCTGTCCTTGGCAGGATGAAGCACTCTGGGCACCAAGCCCCCTCCAGAACCAGTGGAGATTTACATCCACTACCTCAGTCCTTGGCAGGATGAAGCACTCTGGGCACCAAGCCCCCTCCAGAACCAGTGGAGTATCACATCCACTACCTCTGTCCTTGGCAGGATGAAGCACTCTGGCACCAAGCCCCCCCAGAACCAGTGGAGACTGTTATCCACTTGAGAGACTGTGGCTTTGCACTCCCCAGGATTGAACAGTGGGCAAACCACCTACTGTAGAGACTTGAGAGACTGTGGCTTTGCACTCCCCAGGATTGGACAGTGGGCAAACCACCCACTGTAGAGACTTGAGAGACTGTGGCTTTGCACTCCCCAGGATTGAACAGTGGGCAAACCACCCACTGTAGAGACTTGAGAGACTGTGGCTTTGCACTCTCCAGGATTGAACAGTGGGCATGGGGCCCCCTCGTGGATTTGGCGTCGTGCACTCAACCGGCTGAGGTGCCGCCCCTTTCCCTTCCCCCTGAGGTGCCTGTTTTATTTCTATCTGATGCCCCTGCAGTGTTCTCTCCATCATGTTCGGGTATCTTGTGTGGGCCTCGTCCATGCATTTGGGGCCCAGTGGTCTACGGACTTTAAGGGTGGAATACCCTGGACTAATATTCTTGGTGTATATATTTGTAAATAGTGTATGTATATTATTTGACTACTGAATTTTAATATATTACAATTGTTCACCTCATTTCCTTTTGTCTTTGCATTCTTCCAGGGGGTTGGGGGGGTTTAACTGTAATGCATCATGCTGTATTAGTGTGTGTGTTGTCTTGGGTGAGGGTGGGGGTGGGGGTGTTGCGTGTTGCATGTGTGTGTCACTGTTTTTTCCCTCCCCCCTCCCCTGTGTCGTAGGTGCAGTACTCACCGTGGTCTTCGCCACCGGCGTTCGTGCTCCTGGTAGAGGAGCAAGAAGATAAAGGCTGGTAAAATGTGGAGCTTGGGTTCCATGGCGTCCTGGTTCCTCGTGGGGTGTGCAGAGGTGAGCGTTTTCCCTTCGAAGTCCTGTTTCCGCCGTGTTTTTGTTCGCTGTGAATCCACCCCGGAAAAGGTGGCGGATTGGTAGGTTGTGATACTGTGGGCGGTACATTGTCTCCCGCCTGTCTGTTGGCGGTGACCGCTGTGCTGTTTGTTTGTACCGCCGTGGCGGTCGGAGTGTTAAAGTGGCTGTCTTTGTTGGCGGTTTCCGTCACGGTCATAATTCCATTTTTTTTTTCTGCCGGCCTGTTGGCGGTCTTACTGCCGCTTTAACACCGACCGTCAGGGTTATAATGACCAACTTTGTTCTTTCTGAAAACCATCATTGTGGGACGCTGAGTTGTCCATGTCCACAAAGGCTAATTGATGTAAAAATATGATAAGGGAGTACTGCATCACTTAACTTGAGGAATACCTTAATGTTGGAAGACATCTTGCAGCAAAAGTGTAAAAATATGATAAAGTCTCTTCAGGATTCAAGAAGTGTATTTCATGAACATGCAGAAGCATTTCACTTTAGTATTTCAGATTATATCAGTACCTTGAGAAGTGCATTTTAAAAGCGATAGCTTTCAAACATGAATTTAGATCCATTAATTCTGCGCCACCACCCTGCCAATGCCAATGTCAATAGTGAACTAAGTGGCAAGTCAGTTGTTATGGGATCTCTTTGGGTGGCCTAGGTTCTTATGATATACGAGCAACACTATATTAAATCAAACGCAGAAAAAATTTGTACAGCACCCATCCTACAGTCGTGTATTTTGAGGTCCTTGTGATATCCAGATTACATTTTCAATATATCTTTTGTATGTGTATGTTTTATATTCTTTTAAATATGCATCTTTCTTTGCTCTTAACTGATTTTACTTTATGTCATCATTGTAGAATCTTGTTTAAAGTTATTTTCTGTTTGGTTGGACTCGCTTTCCAGTCAGCCACTTTGTAACCCCTTGTGCCACATTGTACCTGCCCCAGGTATAATGTAAGCAAGGGGCTGTTCCCATACAGGGAAGCCAAAAGAACTGACACAGTGAAACTTACAAGATATCACTGTGCCATTTTTTGTGTCATTTTTAACGCCCGCCCAGCGCTAATCCAGCAAAGTGCCACAATAGCACCATAAATGATTATGCTATTGTGCTAACGTGTGCCATGGTGCTCTGTAGAGTAAATAAAGCGCTACCATGGTGATGTTAGGGGGTGCAGGGCAGCATAAGAAAAGTGGCTCATCAGAGCTAATGCTTCACTTTCTTGTGAATATGTCCCTAACTATATATGCTTCACTTCCCCCTACATGCACCTTACTGGCAGATGCCCCGCCCACCCCTGCCTGACTGCCACTGCTGGCATTAATGGGTCCCTCGGTCTCATCACAGAACAAACATATTGGCCCCTGTGAACATTTTTGTGAGTACCCATGATGTAACCAGACAGCAGCCCAGCACGTGCATGGTTTTTCGGCCTGCAGTGACTGCCTCAAAGAACCGTTCCTGTCTCACTGAATGGAATCCCACCAGATTTATGTGTGCCCAGGGAAATACCCCCAGACTGCTGCTTTCGAAACAGAAAGTAGCACAGCGCAGAAGAAAATGGTGTATATGTAAAGAAATGGCCCGAGACAGAAAGTGTCAATTTAAAAAGTTGGAAATCTGCTTCCATACTGTTATTCCACATTTTGGGACAGATGCCTGACTTTTCAGGTGTTTGTAAAGAATTTTGTAGACAATAGACAACAACAACGTGTTTCATATAGTAAATCGGTGCGTAAAACATACGTATACAGCATTTCCATCAGGTAGAACAATCTGCATGTGTAAATAATATGCATACGTGCACTGAACATGTAATTTATTTTCTTTTTTTCAGTTGAGGGATCTTTTACCATAACCCAACCCCCTCTCCCCACGCTGAATTTGGAGGTGGTCCATCTTTTCCACACTGGAAAGGCACTTACTCAAGGCTTTCACAAACGCAAACTGACATGCATTTCAGCAGTAACAACCTACTGCAAGAGGTCTGTGAATGCTGACAATATTACGGGTTGGAGGGCGTTCAACTACTTGGGGACAGTATCTCAAGTAGAAATTCCTCCAAGCCCTGAACTTTAAACTTGCAAATGCTGTGATTCCATCAAGGGGACCTGTTATATTAACTACTGAACAAATAGAAGGTAACATTCATCAACCCGGGATCTGCAAATCAGGATTAGAAAAGTAACTAATTTTTTAGTGCCTCAGAAATGATCAAGTAATATCACACCCGGTTTTAATTATCCAGTGAGGCAAGGTAATTTTCAGGTGCACTATTACAACACGATTGCAAGCTGGTGTCAACAGAATAAATATACCTGCAGAAGTCGGTGTTTGCTAACCGATTTCCATAGTTTTTCATTCGAGCAATTTCCCCGTGCAAATGTATTTTTTCCTGTCTAAATATGAAATTGCAAAATATCCCATTAATTTGTTTCCCCACTGAATTTATAATCCCGATTTGGTGAGAAGCTCATGTTTACAGTGGAATCCGGATTGAAGAGACGTTTGTAATGAGGATGACAGTGTTTAGTTGCTCAAATAGGTTGCTCTTGGGTAAGCAAAATGTTTCAGATCGAAATTATGTTTTGTTGACTTGATTTGTCACCCATTTGGTTTCATGCCACCTTAAAGAAACAATCAAGTGCAAGTAATCAAACAATATAATAGTAATCCAAGAGCGTAGCTATGATTAGTGCAGCAGGTGCAGCGACACAGGAGATAGGGTCCGCTGCACCCCAAATGGTGGCTATTTTTAACAGGTGTTAGGGTCCTCGTCACCCCAAATGGTGGCTATTTTTTGCTACCAAACCATGGGATGGTGGGCCGTTTTCCTTGCTTGTTTTAGGGCTCATGGCACCCTTGCTAGACCACTAAAGTACACAATAGATTTTTTAGTCATAATCCATGAAGTGCTATATTGATGTAACTGACAGCTTTGCCTGGCTAACTGCAAAAAAGAGAACTTCTCACTCCGTCACCGAAAACTCTAGACTTAGTGGCATATTTACAATCTCAGTGGTGCAGGGCAGTACAGCAAGTGATCTTGCTGCGCAGCCCTGCATTACGGTGCATTTCTGACCTTTCCACCTGTGCTGGCACACAAATTGCTGCCTAGCGCCAACACAGGCTGTCAGCAGGATTGTTTTTGTGCAGGAAAGGACATCTTCCTGCACAAAAACAATTCACAGAGGCATTTTCCTCTTTCTATGTGTGCTACTGAACAAAGTACACATGAAAAGACGAAACTACGAGGAGAAATACAAATATTTATCCTTGTTGTGCCTGCCCTGGGGAAGGCTACAGTTTTGATACAAACCCAGGTTTACAGATTCATCTAAATCTGGCAATGTGTCGAAACCCATGGGTGATTCAAGGGAACACCCACCACAATGCCCATGGTATGCCTCCCTGACGCATTGTAAGGCAACGCAGCGACTTGCGCTGCATTGCCTTTAACCATCAAGAAAGCCATAGAAACCCATGCTAAGTGTCTTTACAGGACTTTGTCGATATGGGTCTACACTATGGGGCATATTTATACTCTGTTTGCGCCGAATGTGTGTCAAAAATGTTGACGCACATTCGGCGCAAACCTTGCCCCATATTTAAACTTTGACACCCGAGCCTGCGGACGTCAAAATTCCTCCCTGTGAGTCATTTTTTGGATGTGGGAAACTGCCTTTTGTTAATGACATGCAAGGTAGGCGTTCCCGCCCAAAAAATGACTTTAAGGCCTGTGCGCCTTATTTATACTCCTGCGTCATTTTGACGCACCGGAGGGGGCGGGCCTTAAAAAACAGTGCACAGCCTGATGTGTGACGTTTTTTAACGCCTGGGTCAGGGCAGGCATTAAGGGACCTGTAGGCTCACTTCCATGGCCTCTGACCATGGAAGGAGTCCAGAGGTGCCCTTCTCTGTCCCCAGAGACACCCCCTGCCACCCTCGCCCACCCCTGGTGGACACCCATGGATGGAGGGACCCACCCCAGGTAAGTACAGGTAAGTTGAGGTAAGTATTTTTTTAATTTTTTAAAGGTGGCATAGGGGGCCTAATTTGGGCCCCCCTAAATGCTACTGTGCCCAATGACCATGCCCAGGTGACAGAAGTCCCCTGGGCATGGCCATTGGGCAAGGGGGCATGACTTCTGTCTTTGCCATTTCAATGGGGGTTGTGCGTCAAAAAATGGCGCAAGTCCGGTTTGAGGCACGATTTTTGCCTCAAACCTGACTTGCACCATTTTTTGACGCACAACCCCCATTTTCCCCTACGCCGGCGCTGCCTGGTTTGAGTCATTTTTTATTACACTGACCAGTCCGCAGCACCGGCTAACGTCATTCCTTAAATAAGGCGCCCGCATGGCGCATAGGAATGGCATTAGCCGGCGTTACATTTTTGACGCAAACCATCGCTGGCGCTGGTTTGCGTCAAAAAGCATAAACATGTGCCTCTGGTGAGTCTTAAAAAGTGACACACCTGAGGCGCACAGGCCTTGTAAATATGCCCCCTACTTCATAAAAACTGTCGCATGAGTAGGTGTGATTTACTTTTGTGGTCATGTATGAATTTCAGGAGCAAGTAGTATGTTTGGCTCACTCCCGTATCTCAATAGGGATACAAGGTTAAGTCACGAGAACATATTTGTGAATCAAGCTCGCCATCTTACAAGATACTGTCATATTCTATCAGGTGAGTTGGCAAGGTAACAGAGCAAGAGCATTGTTTAATCTACTTGCAGGTGGATTTTAGGCGGATTTTAGGCGCGACACAGGTGAAGAGGGGGCGATGAAGAGTAAGTACATCTTCATTTTATGGACTAGAGCTTTGATGCAAAACCATAACTTATATTTTACTGTTATAATTCCTGAATAAAATTGTTTAAACATGAAGGGGATTGTTACTCAAAATACAAATATACAAGCCATACGTTTCCGATAATAGGATGTAAGCAGCAGAAAAGAGATCAATCACTCAGTACTCTCCATCTATGGTGATGCTAATAGGTTTAAAATTATTTGACATGCATGTTTGTTTATTCATGAGCATAAGTAAAAGAAAGTAAACTAATCACATCGTAATTTTCTTATAACCGATACACAAGAGTTCCTATCGAGACAATAAAACGACGCATTTAAGTCGTTCACAATCAATTAAAAAATAATATCTACATATTAGAGACCTATTTGTTTCTGTTCAAAAATTCACTTCGCAAAAAACGTGCCATGGCCACACATGGCCACTAGATGTCAGCAGATGGAAACATTAGAGATCTGTTCCAGCATGATTTCACTTCTGAATAATGTTTATAATTTCATGGGTGAGAACCTCGGAAGCGAGCTTAATCTCTATAAAACATGTGCAACTGTGTTCTCCATAAATGCTTAGATTTCTTCAAAAGCCTTTTACACTTTTAAGCTTAGATCATTCAACATTCTATGTTGTGTGAATCGTTCTTGACATTTGTCTATCAAATATTTCAGAAAGATTTGTTATTTACTATGAACGGCAATGTCTAGCTATGCTATGCTACATGTGCCATTTTATTTTATTTTTTTATCAAGTGCGGGCAGTTCAGCAACTACTCCTTTAAATGCTCTATCTCTCACAAAAGCATGCTTTGAAACCCTTCCCCACTGAGGCTTACCGCTACAGCACAAATATAGCACAATATTGTTTGGTTATTTTTTTCTACAACTGCTCACTCGCTTCCCAGGTTTCAGGATCAAGCATAGTTGGAAATAAAACACGTTTCAACCATAGTTTACATTTTTAGTAGTAATGGTATTAGTTGTTTTTTTCTATTTTTGTGTGGTTTTGACCTACTTACAGTTTGTGAGAGAAGCAGGTCTGAAAACCACCAGTGAACCTAGAAAGCTCTACATACTGGAAGGTAGGCAAAATTCCGAACTCAGCAGACGGTCGTTTGTCTTGTTTTTCCAAAGGAAAGTAAACATTGAATTAAAACAATAGTAAAAATGAGTAGGACAAAAAATACATAAGTATCTACCTTGGTAATTTTGTACTCCAGTGTCTAATTCATAAAAAATACTGTCATATTCATCAGACCCTTTGGTAAGGCGAAGTATAGTGTTTATTGGTTGTATGAAAACATGCAACTTCCAGAGTCAATAACTGAGTTGCAGTATATAATAATTTTTTTCTGGACTGACCATGCAGCAATTTATATGGTAAAAATGAATACAAGAATAGGTATGCAGGAAACCTATGCAATCATAAAATGTGCCATAGATACAAAGCCTAGGAATAGTGGTTAATTGTATAACTCTGAATTTGGGGTTACCTATATTATCATGTGATTCAGACGGCAATTTTCAAAATGTGCTCGTTTTTGCAGACTGGCTTTCATTTAGGAACCAAAAATGGCGAGAAATTCAATTGATGATAATAAATGTTCTACTATTGTCTACTCCCATTACTCTCTCAATAAACAAAGTATGCCACTTGTGAGTCTGGGCATATAGCCAGTGACAGGAAAGGCCCCCAAATGCAACAAGTAGTAATTGCCTTGCAAATTGCCCCACTCTGGTGATATGGGTATCTGTGCCATTTGAGCCCAGGCTCAGCCGACACCCATAGAAACTGTCAGAAAAAAATATTCTGAAATCTAGTCACCCAAAAGAGTCTTGGGAAGTGTGATCTGCACGGATCTGACTACATTTTCTTATCCAGAAAGCTCTGAAAATCTCAAACTTTAACTTAGATCATGAATTTTCTTCACATATTCTGTGAGAGTAAGTTGCAGTAAGTTGCACGTTCTCTGGGGTCTATGGAAGTTCCACAAGCCAGCGTAACCATAGCCTTCCAATGAAAACAATAACTGATTTTTGGTGCTGGGATTATCACCCACAATACAATATGCCCCAAGGCACAACTCGTTTACACCAAGGCCCGTATTTATACTCTTTTAGCGCCGCTTTTGCGTCAAAAAGCGGCGCAAATGCGGCGCTAAAAAAGTATAAATACGGGCCCAAGTCTTTACTATTAATAGTGGCCCATTTTGGTGATGTGAGTAGCTGCTGTATTTTGACCAGGGCTCAGTTGCCACCCAAGGAAACCTACCAAGCCCAGGCATATCTGAAAACTAGAAATGAAAAGGCTTCCATAGGGGCATGACTTGCATGAATCCCAGCATCATTTCTTATCGAGTATGCCCTGCAAAACTCAAACTTTAATTACACTTACAAATTTGCCTCAGAATTAAGTGAGAGAAAGTTTCAGGAATCTATTGGATCCACAAAATTCCTAAAACCCAAAGTTCCCCACTTCTCCCGAAGACAGTCAGTGCCTAATGAGCCTGTCTGTGTGTGAGCATATGTGTGTGTTTTGGTGTGTGTGTTTGTCAGTGTAAGTAAAAATAGGTTAGTGAGAATGAGGAACATATAGCATGTAAGAATGAGTGAGCCTGAGTGTAAGAAAGGAAGTATGAGTGAGTCAGAGTAAGTGAGAAACAATAAGTGAAAGAGTAATTACAAGTGTGTAATAGTGAGCAAGTGAAAATGATGAGTTAAAATGAGCATGGAAAAGTGTAGTAGTGTGTGAATCTGTGTGGGTGGGAATAGGTGTGAATGAAAATGAGTTAAAGTTAGTGACAGTGAGTGCGAGTAACTGATTAAAATGAGTGAGCCAGTGCATGAGTTTAAGTGAGAATGAATGAGAGTTAGTGTGAGTTCAAGAAAATGTGAGTGAGAAAGCATGAGTGAAAGTAAGAGTGAATGTGAGAGAGAGAATATGAATGACCGAGTGAAAATGAGTGTGTCAAAGTGAGAGTGAATATGTGAAAATGTGTGAGTGAGGTAAATTGTGAGTGCAAGCAAGGATCAGTGTATGAGAAATTATAAGTGAGACAGAAGATGAGTGAGTAAAAGTGAGTGATAATGAGTGAGTGTAAGAGTGCAAGAAAGTGATTGAGAAAGGGTGCAAGTTAGGGAGAATGAATGAGTGAGCATGAGTGCATGAGATTAAGAGTGAGTGAATGTAAGTGAGTGGGAGAGAAACTGTGATGGATGCTTGATGGGCCACACTTTGGCCTTGCATACCAATAATAATTATTGGCTTATAAAAGCATCCATTGCAAAATGCTGGTAACGGCATCCTGGAGGTGATTGTCAGCATGACAGGCACCTGTTGCAAATCACTGGCATACTACATGTAATACTTGGCATATGGGACACCGTTGACAAAATGTTGGTGTTGTCAATTCTCATAATTAGTGAGAGCAACTGTGACATATGGGAAGTGACAACCATGACAAATTGCTGGCACTGGCACACTAGAGTAAATTTGTGTTATAAGGTCGACTCATGGTAAGTGGGCATCAATAAAAGTGAATTTCTAGCACTAGCATATTGCATGTCATGTTCGTCTGAGCAGGCAGCAATAGCACATAGATAGCATTCAGGCCCAAATGCTGGCCCTGCTACAACAGAGGTAATGTTTCACATATGGAGGCACTACAGGCACATTTTGGAAAAAGGGGTACAATCATGAAGGACATCACATTTATTAGCTCTTCACACAGTGAGAGGACGTCCGTATTGAAATATTGTCCTTTCATAACCTAAGGGTTTTTAGCAAATGTATGTGAAAATTGTGCTGTAAATATTCTTGGAGCAGCACCACACCCTAACCCTTTCTTGAAGTGTTTGGGCTCACTGCTTCACTCACTTGCTACTATTCAGGGCAGGTATGATGTCACCAGCTACCACTGCACAACCAGACGGTAAACAGAGTTGAGCAATGTTTATTTTCTGCAGCTTCCACTAGGGCACTACACTTTAGTATTTATAAAATGAGTTCAACATTGAATGTGCATCCTTCTGATTAAATAAAGAAATGGAATAATGACAAACATATTGAAGGAAGTTGTTGTCAATACAATAGTATGTTTGAAATAAGCCTTCCTCGCAGTGTTTTGCATGAGTTATGGTTTCTTGCAAATAATCATAAATGAAAATGTTTTTTTAGTAAGGCATTCTTTTGGCTAATAGCACAGTTCATAATCAGTCTATGGTCTATATCAATTAATTCATGTAGGCATAATTAGTGTTTTTTTATCCTCTTTTTTCCTCTGCCAGTATTTTAATAATACATTTCTTGCTACTGTACACTAGGGAAACTACTAAATAATAATAGTTTAGAGTATACAAATTTAGGTTCCTAGTGCTGTTCTGTGTTTTGGGGAATTATAGCCTCTTCAAATGAGCACATCATTTTTCAGCTAACATAAAGTGAAATTAGTAATAATACCCAGGATCATGTGTCAGCACTCTAATGTATGTGGTATCTAAAATAGATGTTTATCTGGGTTGTGTTGTTATATTAATCATGCAGTTACTGTGAAATTTCAGCTATGTCAATTATTGTGATGTCATCAGGGTCACTTGACACATCTTCCCTTGAAGATGGAGGACCTAATGTCCTATAATCTCTCTTCCTGTGATGTTATTAAGGTCAAAGGATGTGTGATGTCACTTTTGCTACCCTTGGCATTTTGGTGAAATAATGTTAATGGTAAACCAGCAAGCAGATTGAATCATTGTTGTTAGAAATGTGATCTCTAGTTGGCAGTGTTTTGCACCCTGCCCAAGTAAGGACCCTCACACTAGTCAGGGTAAGGGAGTAACACCGCTAATATAACACCACTCACCGCTACTAGCTTGGCATGAGCAGTCAGGCTTATCTCAGAGGCAATGTGTAAAGTATTTGTACACACACACACACAAAGCAACAGCACAGTGAAAACACCACAGAAGTACTCCACACCTGCTTAGAAAAATAGCCAATATGTATCTGAGTAAAACAAGACCAAGATGATAAAAAAACAACATACAAAAGTAAAGATACCCATTTTTAAAGATTAAGGCCCTCATTACAACCCTGGCGGTCGGTAGAGAAATGGCAGTAATACCACCAACAGGCAAGTGGGAAAAAAATGGCATTACAAGCATGGCGGCGACCGCCATGCTAAACCGCCACTTCTCCACTCCGACCGCCAGGGTCGTAACGGCCACTGGGCTGGAGACTTCGGTCTCCAGACCAGCGGCTGTCACAACACCACCGGTGGTATCACGACCCCACGTACTGCCATGGATTTCGTGGGGTTCTGTGCCGCCACGAAACCCATGACAGTAGGCACTATCAGTGCCAGGGAATTCCTTCCCTGGCACTGATAGAGGTCTCCCCCATCTCCCTTCCCCTCCCCAGAGTCCTCCCCCACACTCCTGACCCCCTTACCACCCCCAAAGTCAGCAGGACCCCCTCCCCACCCACCAACATCGAAACACCCCCCCACCCTACACGCATACAGACACCACCATTACACATACCTGCACACATACCAACAAACATACCAACAGACACACACACAGTCATACACGCACACATACATACAGACATACACGCACACATACTCACAGACATACAGACAGACACACACACATTTACAAACACCCCCCACATGCATACACGCACTCACACCCCCATGCACACACACAACACACAACACCCCCCCACCCCCTCCACTAATGGACGATCACCTTACCTGGTCCGGTGATCCTCTGGGAAGAAACGGGATCCATGGGGGCTGCTCCGCCGCCAGCACCCCCTCACCAGAACACTGCCACACCGAATCATGGGACGTGAATCGGTGGGCGGTGTTCTGATGACGTGGCGGTGGAGGTGGAGCAGCCTCTACTTCCCCGCCGACCACCAGTATGGCTGCTGGTGGCTCTCCATCCGAAAAAGGACGGAGGGCTGCCAGCAGTCATAATACGCAGTGCGGAAAACCGCCTGCACTGGCGCTCTTCAGTACGGTGGTACCTCGGCGGTCTTCCAAAAAGACTGCTGAGGTTGAAATGAGGGCCTAAACCTTAGTATAGCTTTAAAAAACACAATAACCCCAACTGGGGCTATCACATCGTATTGACGGAGTTGTTCCCAACAGATGAGGGAGTGGAGGCCGATCATGAAGTTGCACAGACCCCAGGTACAGTACCTTAAAAAATGAGGAGGAAACAAAGACTTTGCATGGAGTCGGGGAAGTGAGGTGCAAACTGCGCCAGTGTGGCATTGGTTCCTTACTGCAACTGAGGTGAGACATCAGTTCCTTACTTCTAGGCAGTATAGGTAAGGTGCCAGTTCCTTACAGTTGCAGGGGAGGTGATGCAGCATCAGTGGCTAGGAGTTGGTTCCTTATGACCCAGCGGGGTTGGTGAATCTAACAGGTCAAGATTCACGGCGTCGACTTCACTGTGTTGCAAGCACACCATGGGGCCACAGGTGCACAGCGGAGTCATAGGCAGGTGTCACCAGCATCGGTGACATGGCACTCAGGACTCACAATGTGGTGGGACTGTGAAGGTCCTATGGTGCAGCGTCAGGTCAGTCACGGTCCTTGTATCCAGCAGGGACCACGAGTCATGTGCAAACAGCAGCACAGAGTTGGACAGTGGTGCTGGTTCTGAAGTCACTCAGGAATCAATGCACTTGGTTTCTTCTTGGTTGCACCAGAACTCACTCCCAAGGGCCCAGGTAATGGATTTGGCACCACTTGGCAAGTCAGGACTCTAAGCAAGAGAATCCAGGTGCTTGCAGATGAAGTCCTTGATGTCCTTTAGACATCTTAACAGGAGGCAAGCTCAGTTCAAACCCTTGGAGATCCTTTGGAAGCAGGATATAGAAAGCAAAGTTGAGTCCTTTTTTTTACTCCCAGGACAGAAGCAGCAAGCAGCAGGCCAGCATAACAAAGCTACAGACAGAGTGGAAGTCCCTCGTACAACATCCAGCTCTTCTTCCTGACAAAATGCTGTCAGTCAAGAAGAATTCTAACTTTGTAGGATCAGAGTCCTAGTACTTATATCCCAAGGGTGTGGAATTTAATAAAATATATACTTGCCCCTGAGACAGGTTGCTTCTTAAATCTACTTGTCATTAAAAAAAAAAAAGATTTTTTTTTATCTTTGCTGCCATGTAGTGCAGTGACAAATTATGTCAGCAATCTCATTATGAAAGAGATCTGATAATAACCTCTCTGATTATGCCAGAGCTAATACTGGTCTTGAATTCTAGCAATGTCGAGCTCTACTATAGCAATTTCCTTATTTTGAAACCTTTTCACTGATCTACATACTGGTGCTGGAGGAAGCAGTAATCAATAGTTCTAGGGCAGGAATGCCTTTGAGCCTGTGCAAACCTATTAACTTGCAAGTTGTATGGATTTTCACCAGCTCTTCTCTAAACGTTTCCCATACTGAGAGAGGTTGGACATTTACTCCTGACAATGGCAGAAGTAAAACATTTTCAAGGGTTGGGAAAAAAGTGGTTGGAGGGAAAGTGAACTTGTAAATGCCCCATAGATTTTAGCATGAACAAATCTACACATACATAAACCATGGGTGCACTTTTGTGACTTTCTATAAGAATTGGGCCCCCAATTTGCTCTGGCATTAACCAAGACATTTTGTTTTTACTAAAATTCTATTTCTCTCTCCATCTATTGGCTGGCTTACCTGGGAGTGATAGCATTCTGCTCTTCCACAATGAACATATTGACACCCAAAATAGTTTGGTTTAGTGCCAGGAACTACTGTGGCAATGTGTGGTTTTTGAGACCAAAATACTTTTTTTGCTTTTTGCCAATGTTTATTACAATGTTGAGAGCCTGCCAGCTCCCAGAACAATAAAATGTTACAAAACCCATGTCAAAACAAGAAACTCATTGACAAAAACAAAAGACTGCAAACCAATGTCAGATTGATTGGCTTTGCTAGTGCTTGTTTATTTTCATGTTTCCCATGATCTAGTTGAAAATGGTTGTACTGATTTTCCATTATGAATATTTTCTTTAAATACTAGCATGCATCAACAGATTTTACTAAATGATGTTTCAAAGAAATAGTATCTAAAATTTCACAGTAGCAATACGTTTTTTCCTTACTTGCATTTTTTGGAACATTTTATTTTGAAAGCAAAGAATCATCAGTTTTGCTTGCAAGCATCTGCAAACATTTGAATCTAATCAGAAAGCATTCTGGGAGCATTATACTACAGCCTCATATTGTTAAGCTTTTCAAACGTGTACACTTTTTAGGGTCGAGCCTGCGTTGCATGAACATGCGCACATGCGTATCGCAGCGAGGAGCTTTCGGGTTTAAAAAAGGGCTCGGAGCCCTGTAGTCGTCATGTCAGTGTTTTTCATTGGTTCGTGGGCTTGCTTATTAAAATATGCTTGCTTTCATTAGTCGAAGGCATGCATACGTCATGCCTTTTCCGGTGGCTAGCCCTCCTCGAGCGCATCGACCAAGTACAGAAAACATGCAAGGCTCTCTGTTTTCTGTCCGGCTCGTGGACTACTTTTTCTCTATTTTACTAGCGCGATTTCGCTTGGCAGAAGTCGAGTGCTTTACACAGTTAATTGCACTTTTTCGGGTTAGGTACATAAGTGCACTTTTGCTGCTAGGTGGAAAGTCGGGTTAGGAGTTTACAACGCTATCAGCTCTAACATGAGCAAACACGAGACCCATTGCTTTGCAAATGCTTGTTTTTACTGGATCCACTGTCAGTAGTGCAAGTAAATATTTTATTAAATTGCACACCCCTGTAAAAAAAAACACACCATATGGGACGTAATTGGGAGCCCCTAGCGCCTCCTTAGTGTCATTTTTTTTATGGTAAGGTGGCGCTAAAGTGGCTTTTCTGCCATGCCATATTTACAAAGCGGACCAATGCATGCTTTGTGCCACTTTGTAACCCCTTGTGCCACATAATGCCTGCGCCAGGCATAATGTATGCAAGGGGGGTGTTCTGGTGCTAGGAGGCCCGCAAAAATGGCACAGTGAAAATCAAAAGATTTCTTTGCAGCATTTTTGGTGGCATTTTAAATGCCTGCTCAGAACTTTGTGGTTGGTTCTATAACTAAGGCAACAGTCTCCATACTAAAAAATAAAGACACACATGTTCTTGAGTTGTAAATGCTTTACTGATAATGTTGATACTGAACAATGCATGTTTCCAATTATGATGAATGATATTGATTATTAATAGGATTATTGATTTTACAGGTCGTATGATATTGAATTCTGATGACTGCATATTAGGACAACAGAACTTCAGGATGTAGGGACTGAGGAGGTCATTCCGAGTTTGGCATTAACCTTACCGCCACGTGGGCGGCGGTGTTGTGACCGCTGCCAGGGTGGCAGTGCAGACTGCCATCTAACGGGTAAGGTGGTGAACCCAACACAACACAGAAAACTGACTACCAGTACTGCCACCGCCAACGAGCAGCATCCGGTGGTAGTAGGCAACTTCAGGCTGGCGGAAACCAATGTCCGCCCACTACATTCCGAGTCACCACTCAGCCAGGATATCCGGGTTGGCTGGCCACCACAAAAAGCCTAGCGGAATCAGAAAGTACAAAAGGAGACACCCACCTCCAGGCACAGAGATGCACCACAGCCACCATGGCAAACGAACTGCTAGTCTTCCCAGCGTTGTGTATCGCATAAACACCTTCAGGGCCAGCGACAACAATGAAGACGACAACGGTAAGTATGCCTAGCACAGAGTGGAGGAAATGGCAGTGATACACTCCCACACATAACACACATTCCCTGCTCACACAGCGAAGGCCACACACACAGGCACACAAAAAATATGTCAAAGCCAAGTACCCAATACACACACAAAGCCACGTAGATACGTGCCAAACATACAGCACAACACACACAAACACCACAAACACCACCAGCACAAACATGCACATCCATACACAACACCCCATAACCACACAATGACATCTAGACCACAAAGACCTCAATGCAGGCACAGACAGGCACGTTGTGAACCACTACACATACACACACACCATAAACTGTATGTGGCAATGACATACAATCAATAGCAGTGAACCACATCCAAACAATGACACAGGTGATACATCACGTACAACCAACATACAAGGAAATACACAGATGCAGCACCATACATACGGATGCACACAACACCCATACAATCCCACAAGCAAGCATTCGGACACATAACAACATGCACATGGCATCTACCCAGTGCATGCAACAACACAGACACAACACAAGCTCCGTTTTTTTAATTTTCTTATTTTCCAATCCTTATTTCGTCTTGTTTCGTTATTTGTAGTTTGTTCCTCAAAGGCACTTTCTATTCCGTTGACATGAGTGATACTCGTTAGTATATTATAGAACAAGTAACCCTACTCCAAGATGGCGACCGCTTTTTAATGTATACAATTGATGAACGTCAGGTCGGAGTACATCATACGTAATCCTTAAACAATTCTGAGTCACGGGATCGGAAGGCTAAAATTAATGGATTGCAACCAGCGTGTTCGCTAGGAAGATATGTGAACACACATCTTGTCTTCAGGTAAGTTGCTTGGCTGTGGCAGTTAACCTTTTTGGCACAAAACAGTATTAATTAAATAGCTGCAGTGAACACATTTTTGCTAAAAGCAAGTCGGGAAACTCTTTATTCTTTTCTCCCAGATCAATACAGCAGACGCGCTTGCCACAGTGATGGTTATGAAACCCAAAACTATAAAGCCATCTTTTCAAAGAAGTTTCACCTCTTAACAAGCCACTAGTCATTAGAGATAACATGAATGTAATGGGAACTTTAGTCCCTGAAAACAGGCTTATAATATGTTTGGTATTTATTCCATTAGCTACATTATGGTCTTGCCTTATAGATAACCTAATATTACAATCATTGGCGTGGTCTGCACGTTGTGCTGAAAGAGGTTCTCACCCCCCCCACCCTTGGAAGACCGTTTATCCTTTATGAAAATATGTATCTACATATTCCTGCAGGTAAATATATGACTAATACAATATAATGGGATAAGCTGGACACCAATCCCATAGCCTCATCCTGGTGGAATGAAACTGTAGAAGAAATTTGGGTGACACATGGCTTGATATGGATCTGTAGATATCACTGATGACTATTAAGGTGTAAGTGCATTCTGTGGTTTATAGGAATGGGCATGAGGCTGTATCTGTTTTTATTTTTGTGCATGCTCTATCTATGGGTCTTACTAAAATGTGTATCTGCATGCTTCACCCTATTAATTTCATTTTGTTTTGTTTTATGGTTTTTATTTTTTATGTGTGTCTTGTACTATTATATATCCTAGATTTTGGGATATATGGACTCCTCTATTTCAAGGTTGCTTTTTATGTGTTTTTTGTATTAGATATCATCTATTGATGTGGCATATATCAAGAAATTGGTGTACCGTTTAGTACATATGTCCTTTCTATGGCGTTTGCATCTACATTTGATCATATGGTTTGGAACTGCCCTGATGAAGGTGGCCTCCCAATGAGAGGATTACCAAAATGTGCGTAGGCTCTGGGTTCCTACTATGTTCTTGCAGTATTGCACTAGAATATTGTGACATCAGATGCTGGGCTTCACAGCTCTCTGTATGTGTATATGTATATATATACATATATATATATTAATATTATATCATTATATTATATATATTTTTTATTGTATGTTTGTATATTGATGTATATAAATCATTGTGTGAATGTGGTGTAATTGATTTGATGTATTGTTTCTTCTAAAATGTATTTGGTATTATGTAATAAAATATTGTTGAAACTATTTAACTATTTTATGATTCTATGAAATGTGATTTGTTGAAGTGAAGGCTATGATATTGATGCAGCCTTGGATTGGACATACAGCCATCAAATAACTGTTACATGGTGAATTTATTTATATCTTGATGTTTTGCTGTATACGTATCTATATAGTGGAATTCGGGAGTAGCTCTTAGTACTTTTTTGCAGCTTTACTACCCATACACAGACCACACACCGTTGCACACAGATGTTACACCACCACGTAGAAGGAAACCAGGACAAGCATCTCAACTTACCAAGCACAGCAATGTGTGTAGATGTATTTGTAAACAAAATATTAAAATAAACTATATACAAAATATGCCAAATGTCCTGAAATTGTCCATATATAATTGCCCTAAATTGACTCCTGACAGCAAATAGGCCTCCACATCATAGGGACATCAATGGGACAGGCACCTCAGGGGTTTTTGGTGGCTTGGATTTGGAAGGGACATGTCTCGGCTTGAGAGGGGGGACTTTGGCTCTGGGAGTGGTGGATTTTTTGCTGGATGGAGCAGCAGTGGAAACACCAGAGGGGGCACCGAGGAATGGGAGGTGGAAGGGCCTGGGAGGGGCAGGGGGACACAACATTTAGGGATAACACATGGTGGGAGAGGAATAGGGAAGAGATGAAGGGAAGCAAGGAAGACGTTTTTAGGTACACTGGGGCGGTCACATGATTGAGGGTTGGGAGTGGAGGTAGATGGAGTGCTCGTCTAATGTGTTGGTGTGCTGTATGTGGATGCTAGTGTGTGCAGTGTGTGCATGTCTGTGGTGGGTGAATGTGGGGTGGGTGAGTGGGTGCCTGTGTATTCATTGGGAGGAGGGGGTAGAGATGCAGGGAGAGGGAATGGGAGATGTGTGAGTGAATGTTGGGTTGGTGTGTGCAAGTGAGGTGGATGTGCTGCGTGTGGCAGAGAAGGTAGTCATGGTAAGTGTGGATGGTGGTGTGTGGGGTGGGTGTCTGAGAGTTTGCTATTGTGGTGATTGAGGGTATGACATGAATGCTAGCAGGATCACTGTGTGATGACGCTGTGCTGGCAGGTAGGAGTGGTGATGTGACTGTAAGGTAGACAGTGTGGGACGTGTCTGTTATGGTGTATGCAGATGTGTGTTGTGTGTGTGCATGCCTGTGGGTTTGTTTGTGGTGCTTAAGTCTGTCTTTGCGTACCTTGTTTGTTTTAGTGGGTGTATGCTGGTCTGTAGGTGTGCCCTGGACGGGTGTAGGGAAAGGGGTTCTGTATTGGGAACAGCAAGCTGGGGGTGGACGATGAATGGACACTGGGTGCCATCAACACGTAGGTCAGAGCTTGAAACAATCTCTGTAGGCCTGCCAAGGCACCGTGAATGCCTTACAGGAACACATTGGACTACTGCATCAGGGATGCGAGTCCCGGAATGGCACTCACAATGGTTGTCTGCCCCACAGAGAAGGACCTAGGAGGTCAATAGCCTCCTCATTGAAGGCAGCAGGGCTGAATGGGGCAGGAGCAGAGGTTCCTGTGGTGAAGGAGATGCCCACCCTCCTGCGTGAGTGGGCACGGGCAACTGAATGGGGAGCTACAAGGAGGGCAATGCAGGTAAGAGGGTTGGTGGACAAGGATGGTGCTGGGGTGGTCCCAGATGGGTCCACCATCATCAGAGGAGGAATCTGTATCAGATGTGGTGGTTGATCCAGTCTCTCCTGTGGTTCTCCCCTTGCCCTCTGTCCCACTGGTCCCCTGGGTTTCACTGGTGCCAGCCTCCTGGGTCCCGTGGGCTACTGCATCCCCCCTCACCGGTGCCCTTCCTCCTTTGCCAGATGATGCTAATGCACAGAGGTGGAGAGAGAAGGAGGGTGGAAGAAACAGAAATGGAGGAAATTGTGATAACCCACACATTCACCTCACATACAAACAATACATACATCAGCCCCTGCCGGGAAAACAAGAGACCCTTTTGCAGTCATGTGCAATAGAGTCATGCAAGCAATACCCAAAATTATCTGCGATCACCTCATCTCTGCAGCCTATACACCTGACTGGAAACTCCTACATGCCTGTCAACTGGCTAAATGACTGATCCAACTATTCAACCCTTTAACATACCCAATCACATGTCAGTCATGACATTGTAGTGTGGTTGGTTTTACATATCCTTTGCGCGTTAGCTTTAGGCTTTAGGCCTTTGTGCACCTTGCCCTGGATGTATTTTATTCATTTGCTGGCAGCTTAGAGCCTCTGTGCACTGTGCTCTAAATGCTTTTTATTAGGCTTCATACTGGTATTTTTCAAATAGCCAGTTCTACGGTGTTGTTTTTTATTCATATCACACTGTTTTGCCTACTTCAGCACTGGAGTTCTTCATAACATATTCACTATGTGCTTCAGTCAAGGATACAGTCTGGTACATTGCCGATAGACGTGGTAGGAGTTTAGACTTGGCATTTCTGCGTAGGGACATTTTGTGATCACGATGACATGTTAGTTATAAAATCACTTCCTTGTCCCAATACACGCAAGAGGGAGATTCCGACCAGGGAACCACAACTAGACGCTGACTGCCTAGTTGAAGATGCTGAACCAAGATCACAGGCCTTTGCTCAGGTATGAGGGCTGATGTCTTCCCAGTGATACAGACAGGCAAGCTAGAAGATTAACATGCTATGCTCGAAATAAAACAAGCAGAGGGAGAGTAGAAACTATTATACACGATGATCGCTTTGTTCTTATTTTTTACTCTCCTGGTAACTATTTCAATCCTACTGTGTTGTATGGTTCTGGTTATTGCGGCTCATGCCTTATTATCTAAAATACAGTCGTTTTATTAAATCATTATATACAACTTATACTGTCTTTGTCATTTGTATATGAGATCATATTGTAAATGAGAGAGTTGGTTTGGATCTGAGTGACCACGACTTACCTGAGAAGTTCCAAAGATGTCATGCACTCGGCTGCCCAATCATCTCTTCCCCGTGGGAGAAATGAGGCACTGCTAGTTAGCCGGAGCAAAAACCAGATTTAGGGTGACAGAGTTCCTTACACGTGGGTCAGACTCAGTCCCCCACACCGTTATCGATCCTGCTGCCTAGAAATCCAGTAGTCTCATTTAGGATAATGAGAGCCCACGCGACAACATGATGCAACAAACCTGAACTCAGAGGAACTGTGCAGACAAATTAAATGACAGGAATGTGTGGAGTACATTTGGCACAGAGGTCTATTGATGTTGCAACTGAAGAAATTGTAATGTTAACGAAACATACCTGTCATTTCCCAAATACAGTGCCAATGAGATCACCTTGTACTACTGCAGTACACTCAGAGATGGAGGATGCAGCCAGTGAAATGATAGAACAATTGAGTGAACCATATGTACACCTGAATGTGTGTCACAGTCCCACCACTCTTGTTCCTGCATGACTCTACATTGCTAACGTGGCACACTCTTACATGATTGGTGTGACAACCAGCACTGTACATTCACCAAATCTCACTTGGCCATGTAAATCCCAAGTCCAGTGAGGGTCACAGTACACAACCAAGCCAAAGTCACCTAACAGTCTACACTTCAGCCCGGTGGCTGCTGTTCTGCCCTCAAGATCCCATCCAACTCTGGGTAGGCTACTGTCAGTATGCGGGCCATTAGGGGGGGTCAGGGTATGATGGGCACCCTTCCACATTGGAAGGCCGTCCCTAGCTGGGTCTCTGTGGTTTTCCGGGCCCAGCGTCTCAGGTCCTCCCATCACTTCCTGCAGTGGATGCTCCACTGGCTATGGACCACAGGGTCCGCACTTCCTTGGCGATGGCTCTCCATAACCCATTTTTGTGGTGGGTGCTGATCTGCATGGGAATCATTTTAAAATTGGGAGACATGATGTAAATGATACCAATACAGCTGCAAACTTTGGTGACAGACAACATACACAGACCATGCACACTGCTAATATACCACGTACATCATGTGCGTGCAAAACCCCAAATCAGTCATAACATGTCAATGTGCAGACACATTTATCATCAAACACTACCCAAAATGTGGTACAAAGGACGTTGTACTGACCTGTTGTCCTGGAGCACAGTACAACCACTCATACATGGATACAACCCCTTCTACCAGTTTCTCAAGCTCCTCACTTGTGAAGGCTGGGGCGCTATCCCCTGCAGTGTGTGCCATTGTTGCTCCAAGATTCAGGACACAGCAGTACACGAAGTGGAGGTCTTTCTTGCCCGAATGCCAGGAGTCAATTGAGCTTGCCCATACAAAATGGCGGTTATGACTGCAGGTGACAGTTTCCCATAAACGTTGATGTAATCCAATGAGGAGTTACACGGCTGTTCCGACCACCTTCCACCATGAAGATTTCCGGCGGCAGAATGAGGTCACTTCCATCTGTCTAATGCATGCAGGACAGGCGGATGCCATTTTAGTATATTACATGACTGTCCTGGGTTCACACTGCGTCATTACCTGCATATTATCACAAATTGATTCATTTAGGTTACGCTTTGTGGATAATTACATATGTGGTGAGTGTCAGGTGACATCACCACATTTGTCATTACATTTGTCGGTACTGACAATCTGTATGGTGGAACACATGGAAGGTGCATGTTTACATGTCCTGTACACGTCCATTTTCACAGGGAATATGTGGCATTGTCTGGTTAGGAATGGAATGTGGAGTAATGTGTCTTCCAACAACATGACAGCCAACTTACATGACTAATACTTTGTGATTGTCATATGCACAACATTGTGAGAGGTTCCCAGATTGTTGTTTGTCTCCCTGCCTAGATATTGCCAAAATGGAGTGATGAGGAATGCACCAGTTTACCAGCCACTCATAGATCTTGAAGCCATGGAAGAGCACCACATCATCCTGACCTATCAAGTGAACCGTTTGTGCATCAAGGAACTGGCCAGCCAGGTTGAAGACGTACCTCCTGCCAGCTTTGAGAAATCCCTATGCCATCCCTCCAGGTGTTTTCAGTCCTGCATTTTCTGGTGAGTGGCTCTTTTCAGGTGACTATGGGACTGGCTACAGGGATGTCACAGCCCACGTTCAGAAAGGTGTTGCAGTATGTGCTGGATGCCCTACTCAAGCATGTGAACAGGTACATTAGGTTTCCACAACGTGCAGAATTGGCCATTGTTAAAGCAGCCTTCTACAATATATCAAATGTCCCACATGTAATAGAGGACATTGATTGGACTCACATCACCTTGGTACCTCTGAGCGCCAATGAACAGGTATACAGAAACCGGAAGAGTACATATTTGCTCAATGTACAAGTGGTGTGTCTTGCAGATGAGTACATAACACATGTAAACACAAAATTCCCTGGATCAGTACATGATTCCTACATCCTGAGGAACAGCAGTGTTCCTGCATTGATGTCACAGCTATATAGAGAAAGGGCCTGGCACATAGGTATGTGTACTGCTCTATATGTCAGACGTTTGTACCCCTCCCTACACAGTCTGCATTCTGCCTAGCATTGTTACCTGTAGTCATGTCCCTTTTTCCACACAGGTGACTCCGGATACCCCAACCTGCCCTGGCTCCTGACACCTGTTAGACATCCATCTACAGGAGGGGAGAACAGGTACAATGAGGCAAATGGTCAGATGAGGCGAGTGTTTGAGAGGACATTCGGTCTCTTGAAAGCTAGATTTCATTGCCTCCATGTGTCCAGTGGTGCCCTACAATACCGACCAGGGAAAGTCTGCACGATCTTTGTGGCATGCTGCATGCTCCATAATCTGGCCCTCAGAAGGCACATCCCACTGTTGGAGGAGGGGGACATTGAAGCTGGGGCAGTGTTTGGGGCCGGTGACTCTGATGCTAAGGAGGAGGCAGATGAGGATGAGGCACATGACAGCAGGACTAAACTGATTCGGCACTACTTTCAATGTTGAATAGGTATGTGTGATTTGTATGTCATCTGCACTTGGAATATGTATTGATAAAACCAGTCTGTACCAAGATTTTGCATGCATCATTGTGTGTGTGGGGACTACAGCCTTCCATCTTGGTTTCCGACCCTGAAAGGTAGCTGACTTACCATGAGGGGTAGTGGAAATACATTGCTGCTAATGACATGTGTGGAATGCTGGTGCCATTACAGAACATCCTTATGGTTGTACCAAAGGTTTTGAGTCCTCAGTCTGCCTATGTGGGTAAATGTAAGGGGGACTTATCAGTCTTGTCCTGCTCTGTAGGCATGTCATGCTGCATTGTCAGCTGCGGTGTGGCAACTACCTGTTCCTGACTACTCATGGAGGTGGACAGTTGAGTTACCTATGTGACATCTTTCCTGTCCTACACATGTGTGTGAGTGACAATTCAGGCCCTTACATATGTGGTATCATAGCTGCTGGGACAGTCATCCAGTGTTTGTGTTCAACTGTTGTTGATGTATGACTGTGGATTACATACCTTACAACATTGTGCTTCATTCCATGTAATCTTCCCTCTTGAGGTCACATCTCCATTTGCAATCTGCTTACTGAATTGCCTGTTGGCATCGTTGACAGTGGATTTTACTACAATATAAATGTACTTACACACCTGCTGGAGTATCCCACTACATCTGTCAGTTTGACATTATTGTGGTGCCGACCTGTGTATATATTTGTTGCTTATAAACAGAATTACCACTACAAACAATGAAGAGACATGCACCATGACTTGTGACAATTGGTGTTTATTTAGTGTATAACATCCCAGTCCAGAGGAGTGGGGTAATGGTCTAGGTGAAGATCAGAGTGGGTGATACAGTTGTGTGTTTCACAGGTCCTGTATCCATTTGCCTCAGAATGATGGGAACTTGTTATTGGACAGCCAACAGGGTGTAACAGTGGCAAATGAGGGTGACGGTTCAGAAGAGGGATAACTTACTTGTGGGGGGATAGGTCTTTGCCTCAAGTCCTGCAGAATGTCTGGACGGCCGACATCTTTTAGGAGGGGTTTTTCAGCTGCACGGGTAGGCGTACTGCTGGCCTGTGGGTCCTCCTGCTGGGCCTCCATTCCAGTTGCATGTGCTGATGTTGAGGGCAGTGGTGTAGACTGACTACTGGATGGGGCCTGCTGTTGGGTGGAGGATGTCAAGAGGATGTTGTTCAGTTCCTTGAACTCCCCTAATATGGGAACCAAGATGGCATTGAGTGCCTGCCACTGCTGCATGGCCTCCTGGTGGTATTCCCCCTGCAGCCTTTGGGTGTCCTGCAAGGTGGTCAGTATCTAGCCCATCTTGTCCTGGGATTGCTGGTAGGGTCCCAGGACTCTGGAGACAGCCTCCTGGCCAGTTGTGTCCTGTACCTGACTCATCCCTTGGCCCACGATTGCCTTAACACTGGCTCTTGCACCCTATGCCTGTGCCACTGATGCAGTGTGCCCTCTTGCACTGACACCAGGTCTGCCATTGTCCCCGGTTTGCACCGTTGATTCCTGTCCCTGTCCTGTGGGGCACACTGAATATTGATGTGACCTTGAGACACAGGTTTGGGAAGGTGGGCTCTGCAGTGCAATGGATGCCACAGGGGAGGTTGTTGTGTTTCAGTTGTGGGCAGGGTGAGGCTGGTGGTGGTGGACTGATCACTCATGCCTGATTGGCCAGATTCGTCATCCATATACATATCCATACATCCAGGGGATTAATCCACTATTGGACCTGCTTCCAGGCATGGGCTTTGTGTCACTGGACTCCTCTGCTGTGTGACAGTACTTGGGAGACCTGCGGAATGAGAGGTATTGTGTCACATGATGGTATTGTAGAAGTGATCCACGTGGTTGTATGTCATCATTGACAGGATTTGCAGGGCAGTAATGGCATTGACAGTTACAAGACCACTGCTTGTGTTTCCATCAGTGGAATGTTGCAATGGTCCTATTTTGGGGAATAGTTTATATTTGTCTTGCTACTGTAATTGCCATGTATTGATGTGCTTTCCAAATACTTTTTGGTGAAGGGGAGTGACATGGTTTAATGTGCAAGTGCAGAGATGTGAAGAGGATGTATCAGTCATGCAAGGGTAGGGAGTTTTGCATTGTGGTAGTTGTAGTACTTGCTACAATGTGGGGTATCCATGCACTATGTAGGCCTGTGAGGGAATGGTGTCAGTAGGGAGCTGTGGCATACAAGGGGGGGGTATTGAGTCCACGGTGGGTTTGTGTACATTAGAGTGGTGTGAGGGGGAGAGAAGGGGGTGGGGGTACATGCTGTGTATGGGAATATATTGGCTGGGGTGTGTAGTTGACTTACCAGTGTCCAGTCCACTAGGTATTCCCGCCAGCTCTTCTGGCTGTAAGATGGCCAAGACCTTTTCCTCCTGCGATGATAATTCTGGGGGAGGCGGTGGGGACCAAAACCAGTCCTCATGATGGCGATTCAGTGCCTGGAAGCCATGGCCCGGACCTTCCCCCATAGGTCGTTCCAGCTCTTTCTAATGTCCACCTTCGTGCGTAGATGGCTCCCCACAGTGTTCACCCTGATGACTATCCTCTGCCATAAGTTGTTTTTTTCCGGGCAATGGATGTCTGCTGGACCTGTGATCCAAACAGTTGAGGCTCCACTATGGCGATTTAACTGGCCATTGCCCTCAGCTCTTCATCTGTGAATCTGGGTATTTTTTTGTGTTGCCATGATGGTTGGATTGTGGGTTGGGGTGAGTTGTGCAGGGATGCTGGGTGTGCTGTTTGTTGGTGTGAGTTTGGATAATGGGATGTGCGTGTGGATTGTGGTGTTTGTGTGCAGTAGTGTGTTGTGTGGTGCGTGTTCAGGGTGATGGTGCCTGTGACATCTAGGTGCAGTGCTTTCTTTCAGTGTGCCCTTGCCTCGCTCTGTCAAAGTTTTTGGGTGCAAAGAGTTCTGGGTAGGTGTAGGGGTGTGTTTTTAGTGCTGTGTTCAGGTGTGTGTATGTTCAGGTGTGGGGTAATGGTATTGTCCAGTGTGGTGCAGTGTTCTTGAGGAGGTGCATTTTTTCTCCCTGCAGATCGGACCGCCAATGGAATGTTGAGACCGTGGTGCAGATTTGTGAATCATTATTTGGTGGGCATGATGTTCTTGGCGTGGGGGTGCTGGTGATGCGGACCTTAGTCCTGGTGATGGTGATTAGGCCTTCTTAACTCCATTGTTTCAGCCAACTGTGTTGTTTTTTGGGTAATTTTTTGGGGGAGTTGTGTTGGGGACTTGTAATGCGTCGGTCTTCAGACCGCCATCACTGGCAGTCTTTCGGTGGCCACTTACACAGCGGTCTTTGGTAAAGACTGCCAAAATCAGAATGACCACCTGAGTCTGTCTACATCATCAGGAAATAGATCTCACCCTTTCCTTGCTTACGTATGTATGCCCAGGGTAAACAAAAGAAACATATGAATAAAGGTTTTCAACTATATATTGAAATATTCTTACTCTGGCATAGAGAGAATGAGCTGCGATTATTAGGCAAATGAAACAAAGCTTTGTAACTAAGATTGTTAACATGGTGAACAGATTAAATAATCCAGCCATGGCAATCTTATTTTTATGTCTTTCTACCTATCGCTACATACACTCTGAGAGCATAGCAGCTCTATCCTCTGCAGATCTTGAAGGATAGCCTGAGCACCCATATCTGGATAGTTGAACCAGGGAGTCGATCCAGGGTGAAGTTGTCAATCCTTTTGTACAATGTGAAGAGTCAGCGTCAACACAGATGCTTATCGAACGCAGGATCCATTCCAGAGTGCTCCTCTGACCCCTTTAGGGCAGTGCACCGTTTATATAATCAAAACCACACTGTGTTAGAGGCAAAGCTGTGATCTGATTGTATGTCTCGATTCCTGGTGCCAGTGTTGTAACAAAGGCCTCAACAGCCCCTGCGGTGTGGGGGGGGCTGCGCTCCAAGGGGTGCCCTCAGGTCAGTACCCTGGTGTGGGAAAGTACCATCTTGCCTGGCATGTTACCCCCATTTTTACTTGTGTGTCAGTTTGTTTTTGCCTGTGTCACTGGGATCCTGCTAGCCAGGACCCCAGTGCTCATAGTTTGTGGCCTATATGTGTTCCCTGTGTGGTGCCTAACTGTATCACTAAGGTTCTGCTAACCAGAACCTCAGTGTTTATGCTCTCTCTGCTTTTTAAATTGTCACTGCAGGCTAGTGACCATTTTCACCAATTCTGATTGGCACACTGGGACACCCTTATAATTCCCTAGTATATGGTACCTAGGTGCCCAGGGTATTGGGGTCCCAGGAGATCCCTATGGGCTGCAGCATGTCTTTTGCCACCCCTAGGGAGCTCAGACCAATATTACAAAGGACTGCCACTGCAGCCAGAGTGAAATAACGTCCATGTTATATCACAGCCATTTTACACTGCACTTAAGTAACTTATAAGTCACTTAGTGACGGTTAGGTGCAAAGTTACTAAGTGTGAGGGCACCCTGGCACTAGCCAAGGTGCCCCCACGTTGTTAGGGCAATTTCCCCGGACTTTGTGAGTGCGGGGACACCATTACACATGTGCACTACATATAGGTCTATACCTATATGTAGCTGCACAATGGTAACTCCGAATATGGCCGTGTAACATGTCTAAGATCATGGAATTGTCCCACATGCCAAATCTGGTATTGGGGTGCCAATCCCATGCATCCCCGGGGCTCCACCATGGACCCCAGGTACTGCCAAACTAGCTCTCTGGGGTTTTCACTGCAGCTACCGCTGCTGCCAACCCACAGACAGGCTTCTGCCCTCCTGGGGTCTGGGCAGCCCAGTCCCAGGAAGGCAGAACAAAGGATTTCCTCTGAGAGAGGGTGTTACACCCTCTCCCTTTGGAAATAGGTGTTAAGGGCTAGGGAGGAGTAGCCACCCCAGCCGCTGGAAATGCTTTGAAGGGCACAGATGGTGCCCTCCTTGCATAAACCAGTCTACACCGGTTCAGGGATCCCCCAGCCCCTGCTCTGGCGCAAAACTGGACAAAGGAAAATGGAGTGACCACTCCCCTGTCCATCACCACCCCAGGGGTGGTGCCCAGAGCTCCTCCAGTGTGTCCCAGACCTATGCCATCTTGAATGCAGAGGTGTGAGGGCACAGTGGAGGCCTTTGAGTGGCCAGTGGCAGCAGGTGACATCAGAGACCCTCCTGATAGGTGCTTACCTGGTTTGGTGGCCTATCCTCCTCTAAGGGCCATTTAGGGTCTTTCCTGTGGGTTCCTCTTCAGATAACGAATGCAAGAGCTCACCGAAGTTCCTCTGCATCTCCCTCTTCAACTTCTGCCAAGGATCGACCGTTGACTGCTCCAGGACGCCTGCCAAACCCCAACAAAGTAGCAAGATGACTACCAGCAACATTGTAGCGCCTAATCCTGCCAGCTTTCTCAACTGTTTCCTGGTGGTGCATGCTCTGAGGGTTGTCTGCCTTCACCCTGCCCTGGAAGCCAGGAAGAAATCTCCTGTGGGTTGACGGAATCTTGCCCCTGCTTACGCAGGCACCAAACTTCTGCATCACTGGTCCTCTGGGTTCCCTGTCATCTTGACGAGCGTGGTCCCTGGAACACAGGAGCTGGATCCAAGTGACCTAGACAGTCCAGTGGTCCTTCTGACAAAATTTGGCAGAGGTAAGTCCTTGCCTCCCCACGCCAGACAGTAATCCTGTGTACTGCATGATCTGCAGCTGCTAGGGCTTCTGTGCACTTTTGCAAGGAATCCTTCGAGCACAGCATAGCCCAGGTCCCCAGCACTCCGTCCTGCATTGCTCAACTCACTGACGTCATGGGACCCTCTTTTGTAGTGTTGAGACAACTGCCATGCTCAGATGTCTTGAATGCCTGTTCAAGTACTTCTGTGGGTGCTGCCTGCTTCTGCATGGGATCTCTGTACTGCTGAGCACCCCCTCTTTCTCCTCCTCCAAGAAGCAATTTCCTGGTCCTTCCTGGGCCCGGGCAGCACCCATTTTCTTCAATCACAACTCTTGCAGGTAGAAAGGCTTGTTTTTGGTCTTTCTGCATGGAAACAACTTTGCATCCTCCAGCACACCGTGGGACATCTTCTGTGCAAAGGAGAAGTTCCTGGCATCTTCCGTTGTTGCAGAATCTTCAGCTTCTTCCACCCGGAGGCAGCCCTTTTGCAACTTCATCCAGGGTTTAGTGGGCTCCTGCCCCCCTGGACACTTTCGTGACTCTTGGACTTGGTCTCCTTTCTTTACAGGTCCTCAGATACAGGAATCCGTCTTCAGTGCTTTGCAGTCATTTGTTGCCTTTGCAGAATCCCCTATCATGACTTTAGTCTGTTTCTGGGGTAGTAGGATACCTTTACTCCTACTTTTCAGTGTCTTTGGGTGGGGTATCTTGGACACCCTTAGTGTTTTCTTCCACTCCCAGTGACCCTCTACACACTACACTCGGCCTGGGGTCCATTTGTGGTTTGCATTCCACTTTTGGAGTATATGGTTTTTGTTGCCCCTAGGCCTATTGTGTCCTATTGCATCCTATTGTATTCTACAGTGTCTGCACTACTTTTCTACCTGTTTACTTACCTGATTTTGGTTTGTGTGTATATCCTCTGAGATACTTTTGGAATATTATCACTAAAATAAAGTACCTTTATTTGTAGTAACTCTGAGTAATGTGTTTCTTATGATATAAGTGGTATAGTAGGAGCTTTGCATGTCTCCTAGTTCAGCCTAAGCTGCTCTGCTATAGCCACCTCTATCATCCTAACCTGCAAGAACACTACTGATCTACTAATAAGGGATAACTGGACCTGGCACAGGGTGTAAGTACCATCAGGTACCCTCTGTAAGCCAGGCCAGCCTCCTACACCTGGCCCGAGAGATCCTGAGTGAGTTTGGAGTGGGGCCCCTCCATGTACTTTGCAAGGCGTGCCTCTCAAGTTTCACTATGTCACTGCCTGGAGCTGTCTCCAAACAGTCAACACATGCACTAAAATATCTTGTTTTATGTTCCTAGCCATGAATATAGTATACAGACTACATGACAAGAAAGTCTTACTGAAAACAGCCAACATGTACAGCGTATTGTCAGAATAATATTGTGCGAGTATAAACATGCAAAATAGCTTTGCTAAAAGCATGAAAAATATCAAACTAAAAGATGAACCAGAATATGTCCAACAAGGCCTCACAACATTACTAATATGGTGACACCCTGACAAAACCTGTAGGCCTGCTTTACTTAAAATTAGGGGTGGGTGGAATAATTCTGTGTTACTCATGTAACCCACAATTATTAGTAAGTTACTGTGCTCCGCTGGCAGAATTAATCAGCACTGTTTTGTTTTTTAAAAAGGTCTGGATGAGGGAGCAGTCCCTCTATTTTCAAAAACCACTGAAGATTAAACTTTCACCTGCAGTAATTTTTAAACATAGATGACAGCTCCCTCTACTGGCCCTGTTTAAAAAATCAATGATGTGCATACTCCTCAACACCCTTACATACTCAGGGTATATAAGGGTATATATGGCTTATATAATCTGAGTATTGAAGTACGCCGAGGGGAATGCATTTTGTGGGAAGTTGGAGTTTCTGGCTCCCTACACCAGACCTGTCCTCTTCTTGACTCCTAATGTTTTTCTCCTGCTGGTGTGGGCAATTGGTACAGCTCCTCCCTAATCAGCCAGCAAAATACCCATCTTCCCTCCCTTGGGCCTCCTGGCTTCTTGAAGGGCAATGTGTGCTTGGGCCCAGTTCACAGAAGTCCACTGGGAACCGTCCAGGGCCCCCAGCTTGTTTACATCCCCAAAGTTCCTCTGAGGGCACAAGGGGACCAACACCACTGGCCTGGCAGAGAGTCACTATATTTCTAAGTGTCAACTGGAGTCTAAGGGCCAGATGTATCAAAGGTTTTTACCCATTCTGTATCTATGGGAAAAAGTCATACATATGGCCCTAAATCCTTCAGTTCATCCACGCAGGGCATCAGGTGTCTTCTCTTTGCAGCTGGGCATCCTTTCACTATCGTCGCTCTCTGGACCTGGGTCTTCTCAAATGTCTCTCCCTTCTGCACAGGGTTTTTAAGGAGAGGTGGAAAGTTTTACATTCTAGGTACCCTGACCAATCCTAGGATGCCACATCATCTCTCTTTCCCCACCAAAATTCTCCTACACACTATTCTAGGACAATCTATTAGGGTGACTTCAAGTTGTCCTTTCAGAGCCTCACCTCGACAACTTGATGATACAGCTAACTCATCCCTTTACCAGCAAACCTACAAAGGCAAGTCCATTCTGTGTTGGCACCAGATATCTGACACTCCTTTTTCCAGTGAACCTAGGTTGTACCAGCCAAGCTGCAGTGCAACAATCTAATTAAAAGATGTAGATTTCCTCCCCACACTTTCCTTTACCAGGAACTCTGTCAAGCATGCTTAATTGCTCAATTGTGCCGGGAGACCTTTGCTCCCTCTGCTGAGGGCAAATTAATTAACTTGGCCAAGTAGGGGGTACAAAAGCCTGGAATTTAATTCTGAGCTGATCCAGGGAAATATGCCAAATGTTAAAGTGCAAACTGGAGTGAAACAGATTTCGGTTGCAATGTGTACATAGTAAAAGCACCACATACCTTCTGTAAGCACTACAAACCTACACTAGCTATGTCTACTCCCATTATAAACCCTATTGCAGGGCAGCATCAATCCCTGAAGATTCCCTTCTCTGAAAATCTGCCTGTGTGCAGATGGTGAACTGCATAAGACGGCAGTCTTGCACATGCAGCACACACACGTGTGCACAAGTTCGCTTGTAACCAGCCTAGAACCTTTCACCCTGGCTGTTCAACACCAGTCATATAAAAAATGGTGGCGACCAGTGTGTAACATGCTTAGTCCAATTACAGTAAATTTAGCGTGATTGAGACTCAGGTAGTGAGATACACAGCAACAATCCAAAAACAGGGTAGTCAACAAAGGAAAAACCTGGTGGGGCCTAAATGAGCAGAACTGATTTGCTACAGTGGTGCTCCGTTGAAATAACGAGAGTTGAGAAAAACAAACACAGATGGACTTTCTTATTCTCAAACTAGCAAATCTGACATGAGATTTCACACAGCTAATCCATGAAAAAGAATATGGATTCATAATTAGGGAACATATATGCTGCATACAAGATAAAGCTGTGGATGGGAAAATACTGTTCTTAGGTCTGTTCCAAAATAGATTTGACGCTCAATATATGGAAATACAAGAGGAAAATTTATACATGAACTCATTCAGTGCTATGCCAAAGTACATATAGCTCATGGTTGTGAAATCATTTTATTCCATCTGGATGGCAGCACAAACTGATAGAACAATAGCTAGTGATAGTAGTAACACGTGCATTTGGAACTACAGCAAATGCCTCACAGAAGAACCTGGTACTGTACAGCCCTTACAAGGTAAAAACAATGGGACTTGAATACAACCCATGCCAGAGTTTTGATCTTGGTCCACTTGAGAGTCCACTGAAGGAAAAAGACAGGTCACCTTCATTCTTACTAGGCTCATCAGGAGTTCGGGCCTTAGCATCAGCAAGCAAATCGTAACATCAGTCCAAGGATCAGGGCAATCTGAATCTTTTAGTAGACACAGATCCTGTTCTTCTAGGGGTGTTGAACTTTATGAATGTTTGACATCTGTATGAAAGAGGTGACCCATAAAGGTTATGCCCTAAAGGTTTATGCAATCCCTCTGGCTTCAGAAATGAGAGCATTAGTTTCTCAAGGAGGGCGGTGTACAGACTAGAGTTCAAATAAGGATTCCAGAACCTGCTGATGCAGGCAACTTTCCCAGTCTAGAGAAAAAGAAAGGCTACAAGTTGTATGCCACTATTCGTCTGGTTGAGAATATGGTCTGGGTTCTAACAAAACAGTCAATGATTTTATATGAGGTTTCACTTTAAAATGAACATGCATTACCAGATTATATCCCTGATAAAGATGTAGGATATGTGTAGCAGCAATTGCCCTTAACCCCTTCCCTGCTCAGGCCAGTTCTAAGCCTTTTTTGGCTATTACGGGTAGTTTGGGCTTAGGCCTCAGTGCCTTTTTGTCCACATAAGGTATCCATGCCAAAATTGTGTCATTTTTGTCCAATATCCTGGGGATTCTAGAGGTACCCAGGGCTTCTTTATTGCCCTGCAGGGGACTGAGAAATTAGCCAAAATACAGCTAAATATGTTTTTTTAGGGGGAAAATGGGAAAAAGGTGCTGCAGAAGAAAGCGCCTGGTTTGTTTCCTTGAAATGGTATAAAACCACCGTCTTCCCAGCTTTCAAGAACAGGCAGTCTTGAATCAGAAAACTAAACTTTTCAACAAGGTTTTGGCACTTTGCTAGGACATTGCTCATTTTGGGCCAGATGCAGGAAACACTTTGCGACTTGCAAACGGCAAAATCTGCCGTTTGCGACTCGCAAATGCGTGTTTCCAATGCAGAAATGCATTCTGCGAGTCGGGACCGACTCGCAAAATGCATTTCAGAATCGCAAATAGGAAGGGGTGTTCCCTTCCTATTTGCGATTCCTAGTGGTATGCAATACCATTTGCGACCGCATATGCGGTCGCAAATGGTGTTGCAGTTACCATCCACTTCAAGTGGATGGTAACCCACTCGCAAATTGGAAGGGGTCCCCATGGGACCCCTTCCTCTTTGTGAATGGACCCCAAATTATTTTTTCAGGGCAGGTAGTGGTCCAAGGGACCACTACCTACCCTGAAAAAATACCGAAACTAAAGGTTTCGGATTTTTTTTTAAGTGCAGCTCGTTTTCCTTTAAGGAAAACGGGCTACACTTAAAAAAAAAAAACTGCTTTATTTAAAAGCAGTCACGAACATGGAGGTCTGCTGACTCCATGTTTGCGAGTGCCCATAGTCGGTATGGGGCCGCAATTTGCGACCCACCTCATTAATATTAATGAGGTGGGTCATTGCGACCCCATACCGACTCGCAGACGGTGTCTGAGACACCGTTCTGCATAACATTTTGCGAGTTGCAAATAGCGAGTCGCTATGACTCGCTATTTACAAGTCGCAAAATGTTTCTTTGCTACATCTGGCCCTTTGTGCTTTCAACCTCTTTCCAGTTAATGGAATACACATTTCTGAAAAGTAGCTAAAATTCTGAATTCAACAACAGGTAATGTTTGTTGATCCTTCAAAGTTTTTCTATAGAAAGTAACAGTTGAAAAGAAAAAAATATTGAAATTGAGTTGAAAAAAACTGCCATTTGTGTCTACATTTTCAGCTGTAACTTCTAACTATGGCAGATTTCTGAAAGCAATATAATATTATGTCTGCTTGACCCTTGTGGTTGTGGGGATAAAACAGGCTTGTAGGTTCACCACAAACCCAAAGCACCCAGAGGCAATAACTGAGCTGCACTTTGCAAAGGTTTTTCGTTGTGTACCAGGCATACAGCGATTTGTTTAATAAAATATAAAGAGTGAAAAATAGGTATCAAGGAAACCCAAATGGGCAGAAGATATGGGGGCAGATTTATGAAAAATGATGCTCAGGGCGTCAAAAATTATAGTGTGAGCTAACCTCATTCCTTAGCGCCATCAGTGCACCATATTTAAAAAATGACACACATTGGCGCTAAGGAATAGATAGCACTAACCATTGCAGCATGCCATAAGAAACAATGATGCTAATGCTGCAAAAGTGGCTATAGACCGTTTTGCTGCACATATTTTTGACGCAAAGCGGGTTAGCACCATATTTAACCGTATTAGCGCAAAAAAAATGCACAAGCAAGAAATAACACTTGAGAAGTCAAGATGGAGAATGCAGGCTGCAAGAGACCCCAGGGAGACCCCAATCACCCAAGAACCAGCCAGGAGGGTCCAGCAAATTCCCAGGAGAAGGAGAAGAGGAATCAGAAGTGTCACTTTAGTGAGTAATGAGGAGGAGCATGACATCCTTGTCAAAGAGGTGACGGAGCACCAACACCAGCTCTTCCTCACCTCCAAATTGCCAAAAGGTAGGAGAGAGGACATATGGCAGGTAAAGTCAATAGTGTGGCAGAGGTAAGGAGGACTGTCACCGATTGCAAAAATTGCTGGAACGACTGCAAGAGCAGTACTAAGGAGAAACTGGCCAGAAATTGAAAGACAGCACTGCAGACTAGAGGTGGAAGTCCTACACCACAGGAGGACATGGATGAGCTGGATGAGATGGAGGAGATGGTCACAGGGTAAGTTTCAGGGGGCGACTATCTGGAATCTCACAAATGGCAGAAGGGGAAGGCATATTGGACACACTCATTGCATGCTAAAGGGTTGCATCGGGACACATAAGCCCTGAATCGAAATGCCCTATTGCCACCCAAGCCACACTTGTACTGACGCTCTAGTTGCGCAATGCACTCTGACATATGCACAACGTGGATATAAGCAACTCACTATGGCTTTACACCAACATGTAAATATGCAGCACATTGCCTAGAAGGGACATGCAATTAGTGTGGCTGTGGCTGTGCACAACAACACCCATTGTGTTAGAAATGGGGTCTTGGGTTGGCAGTCAGGTTACCCCCTGTCAAAGCAACGACCCTCACTCTAGTCAGGGTAAAGGAGAATCACCCTCAGCTAACCCCCGCTCACCCCTTTGGTAGCTTGGCACGAGCAGGCAGGCTTAACATCAGAGTGCTAGGTGTAAGGTATTTGTACCAACACACACAGTAACTTAATGAAAACACTACAAAATGACACAACACAGGTTTAGAAAAATAGAAAATATTTTTCTAAACAAAACAAGGCCAAAACGACAAAAATCCAACTTACACACGTCAAGTTTTTGATTAAAAAGCAAAAAGATTCATAAATCCTTGAGAAAACAAGTAAGACACTGTTATTGTTGAAAAGTACCTGGGTAGCATCAAAATAACACGCACAGGCGAGTGTGTGTTGAAAAAGGTAAGCAGTCCGTCGATTTCTCACCAGCAAGCGAGCCTGTGCATCATTTCTCCTTCTCCGGTCGGGCCGGCGTGCATCGTCGTTCCTCACCGCAGGGGAGCGATGCGTCAATCCGGGCAGCACTAGGGTCCGGGCAGATGTTGCATGGTTTTTGCGCGCCCAGCAAGGTTTGCATTGAAAATCCTGCCGCACGGGCTCAGCAAAACCACGCAATGTGGGTTGCAACGTTAACAGCCTCGGTCAGTGGGTGTGAACGTCGTTCTTCCAGCTCTGTGTGCCAATTTTCCAGCTGCGAAGCGGGCGGTGGAGCGTCGTTTTTCAGCCGCGTCTCAGAAGGTGGGTCAAATGTTTCCCCGCACCGCGGTCTGTGCGTGGATTTTCAGTCTTGGTCTGCCAGCTTCACCTGTCAAGGCCCCAGGAACTGGATAGGGCACCACCTGGTAGGGCAGTAGTCTCAACAGAGAGTCCAGATGCCTGAAGGAGAAGTCTTTGATCGCCCTGAGACTTCAATAACAGGAGGCAAGCTTAGGACAAGCCCTTTGGAGATTTCTTCACAAGCAGGAAGGCACACAAAGTCCAGTCTTTGTCCTTTTGCACGGGCAGAAGCAGCAACTGCTGGATAGCTCCACAAAGCACAGTCACAGACAGGGCAGCACTTATCCTCAGCTCTTCAGCTCTCCTCCAGGCAGAGGTTCCTCTTGATGTCCAGAAGTGATCTAAAGTCTGTGGTTCTGGGTTCTGGGTTCTCTTCTTATGCTTATTTTGCCCTTTGAGGTAGGCTTACTTCAAAGAAAAGTCTCCCTTGTTTGTGAGATCCTGTCTTGCACAGGGCAGGCCCCAGACACACATGAGGGGGTTGGAGACTGCATTGTGTGAGGGCAGGCACAGCCCTTGCAGGTGTAAGTGACCAATTCTCCCCTCCCTCCTAGCACAGATGGCTCATCACTAAATGCAGAATACACCCCAACTCCCTTTGTGTCACTTTCTAAAGAGAGGTGCAAACAGCCCAACTGTCAAACTGACCCAGAAAGGAAATCCACAAACAGGCAGAGTCACAGAATGGTCCATGCAAGAAACTGCCCACTTTCTAAAAGTGCCATTTTCAAACACACAATCTTAAAACCAGCTTTACTAAAAGATGTATTTTTAAATTGTGAGCTCAAAGACCCCAAACTCCACATGTCTATTTGCTCCCAAAGGGAATCTACGCTTTAATCATTTTTATAGGTAGCCCCCATGTTACCCTGTGGGAGAGATAGGACCTGCAACAGTGAAAAATGAATTTGGCAGTATTTCACTGTCAGGACATATAAAACACATTAGTATATGTCCTACCTTATACACACACAGCACAAAAAAAAATAGAAGGCAACACTGACTAACAAGTGAATGCACATTCCTCTAGTTTTTCATGCATATACTATACTATCCTGGTGCTCATACACTAAAGTACACTGTTGCCAAAATGTACATGCTGAAATCTCCACAGAAAAACCAATAAGTCTACAGAATCAAAGAAATAGTGGAGCACACCATAATTGCCTATGTAACATATGTAGTTCAAAACAATCAAATCCTATGGGAAAAGTAATAGATCCCCTTTTTGTTGTTGTTGTTTTTGTTAAAAACAATTAACATGGGTGATATGGGTATCAGTCTCCTTTCCAAATATGAATCGCAACAATTATATACAAAACTTAATTTATTCATAAATATATACACAAATTCAATGTATAACCCAATATAAACATGTAAAATAATAAAATTACCAAACAATACATATACACAAAGACAATGCATTCAAATTACATAAACCACTAAAACACTGTATGTAAGAATATTCTCAGATGATCCGACTTAGAAAAGAATGGGCCAAAAGATGCACACTTCAGCCCATATGCTAGGGCTTCATCCTACACGTGTTTCATCCTAAAACAGACTTTTTCAAGGCTGATAAATTATAATACAAAACATCATATTACTTAATTGCTTCTATGATTCATGATATATCTCTAAACTATATACATATTTAAAAATCAACAAAGACACATTAAATTAAAAAAAGACACACTAATGGTCTTAACCATGCAAAGAGAAAACTACCAATATTCACTACAGCATCATACCATGATGTGTATGAAGTGAATTACAACCTAAAACGTGTTAAAACACCCATGCACCCATAGTGCGAAGAAAGAATAAACTTAGGAAAGCAAACCATTCACAAGATGTGAGTTAACCATGTTCAGAAATTAAGAGATCAAGGGGGTCATTCTGACCCCGGCGGTCTCTGAGCGCCGGGGCCAGGGTCGGCGGGAGCACCGCCGATAGACCGGCGGTGCCCCGCAGGGCATTCTGACCACGGCGGTTCTGCCGCGGTCAGATGCGGGAAACCGGCGGTCTCCTGCAGGATCCTCCATGGCGGCGGAGCGCGCTCCGCCGCCATGGGGATTCTGACACCCCCTACCGCCATCCTGTTCCTGGCGGGTCTCCCGCCAAGAACAGGATGGCGGTAGGGGGTGCCGCGGGGCCCCTGGGGGCCCCTGCAGTGCCCATGCCAATGGCATGGGCACTGCAGGGGCCCCCGTAAGAGGGCCCCACAAAGTATTTCAGTGTCTGCTATGCAGACACTGAAATACGCGACGGGTGCAACAGCACCCGTCGCACCTTCCCACTCCGCCGGCTCAATTCTGAGCCGGCGTCCTCGTGGGAAGGTTGATTTGCCCTGGGCTGGCAGGCGGCCTTTTGGCGGCCGCCCGCCAGCCCAGGGCAAATCCCAAAATACCCGCAGCGGTCTTTCGACCGCGGAGCGGTATTTTGGTGGGGGAACTTTGGCGGGCGGCCTCCGCCGCCCGCCGAAGTTAGAATCACCCCCCAAGTCTTTTGCAGTGTATTGACTAGTATATCCCCAATAATTACAAGAGTATCTGTGACAAAGATCTCATATACATACGTATCTTGTTCACAAATATTGACATCAGTTAAAAAATCGAAGACTAAGAAGAAACAGAGAAAATATTAAGTCCACCACGTAAAAATCATATATAATTGCCCCAAGGTGTAACCAATGAGCACTCTCATACCAACCTTATAAAGTATATCCACTACTATTATATCGGAGTATTCACAACTGGGCAAATCATGCTTCAAACGTCCATATAATCGAATCTTCCAAATCTTGACAAAAAAAAACTGCCATATAATAAATGTCAGCGTCTCGTGGACAGAAACAGCAATGAAGAAACCCCTTCTGCATCTAAAAACAAAATTACTCAAACTCTTAATATTATGAAACGTAACCCACAATTCAACTACCAATATTTTTTTGAACATTGCTTGTTCTTTTTTAGTTGTAACAAGTCTAAATCTTACTATGCCAGATTATGTGATTTCAATGTTTTATCATTTATATTGCAATGCCATCCCTTACATACTCCCTATATTGTAATAGAAATCTAAATTAGTCATTATTTGCCTAGTAATGCACATATGCAATGAAAACATGTATCTAATGAGACCATTTGCCCATTTTGGTTAAAAGAACTTAGTATATACCTATTAGATTTATATATCACAGTTAGAAAAGCAAACAAATCCTCAAATTTATAAATGTGCAATACCTTTATATTGCAGCCTCCCTCTGAGATCCAAAGTAGTAAGCTATTGTGCACCTTTGCAAACACGGGTAATGTGCGACAAATGCATTTAAATAGTGTCATGCTCTAATGGTACAACCTCAGCCCGTCCAATGGTGCAGCCCGATATTGTCGATTGTAAAAAATGGCAGCGATATTGATATTTAAAAAGAAAGAGAAACGATGCCACCAACAACTATCGAGAGTAGACTGCTAGTTTACACGAACGTCAATGCAGCGGCCATCTTGATGATACCAGAACAGACTGAACTTGCATTTGTAAACTCAATTCCCTAATGTTAACTAGTATCGCCACATACGATTCATTCATTAGAATCAAGTAATTCTAATGAATATAATATAGAGCTCTCCAATGTATCTAAGATAATTTGATTATCACTGTGCACAAAAGCAGCATGGAAGCAGCTCCAAAGCTAGTGCATCTGCCAATCAGCCGTATCTTCAAACTGCCTAACCAACTCCTCACAAAAACTTCAAATTTTACAAACTAGAGAGCTACTCAGACCCATCTAGTAAACACATTATAGAAATGGCACAAACCAAAAAGAAACTGACGTAGAGTTAATCTCTCATAGAACATGATTTATATTGCATTAATTGGACAATTAAACCGTTTCTAACTATAAACAAGGAGACCATATCAATATTCACAGCAATTCCGGTAGAGGTTGGTTTCGTTTACCTTAGACCAACTGCGTGACTCCAACCCTAAATTATATCCCCACCATTTAAAATATACTTATTCCAATATGCCCACATTCGAGAACAATATGTCCAGCACAGTGGTGAAGTGCCCAGAGTAACAAAAAAAAAGAAAAAAACAGAGTCCAGCACAGATCAACAACCTGGGAAACAGAGGCAAAAAGTTAGGGGAAACCACGCCAAAGATGAAAAGTCTAACACATGTCCCCCCAGCTGAAAGTGGGGAACAACTACCCAACCTCATGGGAGTTCTCATCACTAAGGCGGAAGAACCTGGACAGACCATCAGCATTGGCGTGTTCTGTGCCAGGGCAGTGTTCCAACATAAAGTCTATCCCCTGTAGGGAAATTGACCACCTCAACAGTTGTGGATTCTCTCCCATCATCTGCATTAACCATCTGAGGGGCCTGTGGTTGGTCTGAACCCGGAAGTGAGTCCCAAACAAGTAGGGTCTTAGCTTCTTCAGCGCCCAGACCACAGCAAAAGCTTCACGCTCTATGGCACTCCACCTACGTTCCCTGAGAAGTAACCTCCTGCTAATGAAGGCCACAGGTGATCTAGGCCCTCTTCATTTAGCTGTGAGAGTACTGCTCCAATACCATGCTCTGAGGCGTCTGTTTGCACAACAAACTCCTTGGAGTAGTCCGATGCTTTCAGCACAGGTGCTGTGCACATGGCAGCCTTCAGGGCATCAAAAGCCGTCTGGCAAGACTCAGTCTAGATCACCTTTCTGGGCTTCTTTTTGGATGTCAAATCAGTGAAGGGAGCAACAGTTGTGCAATACCCCTTGACACACCTCCTATAGTATCCTGTGAGACTTAAAGAGGCTCTCAATTCAGTCAGGGTCTTGGGAGGCTCCCAAGCCAGAATGGTATCAATCTTTGGCTCTAGGGGTGCCACCTGGCCACTCCCCACCTGGTGTCCTACGTACACCACAGAACCCTACCCTATTTGGGAATTGCTTGCCTTAATGGTGAGTCCTGCCTTTTGCAGGGCCTCCTACACTGTACAGAGGTGTTGCAAGTGTTCCTCCCATGTGGAACTGAAGACAGCAATGTCATCCAGGGAGGTGACACTGAACTCATCCAGCCCAGCCAACACCTGGTTGACTAACCTCTGAAAGGTGGCAGGGGCATTTTTCATCCCAAATGGCATCACCTTGAACTGAAAGTGCACATCTGGGGTAGAAAATGAAGAACTCTCCTCGGCCCCCTCAGTCAAGGCAATCTGCCAATACCCAGACACTAAGTCAAACGTACTGAGGTATTTGGCAGCTCACAATCGATCAATAAGCTCATCAGCTCAGGGGATGGGGTGCGCATCAGTCTTAGTGACCGCATTGAGTCCAAACAGAACCGGGGTTCTGGGGTGGCACCAAGAGCAGCGGCCTTTGGGACCAAAACCACAGGGCTGGCCAAAAGATTGCAGGAATGTTCAATAACCCCCAGGGTTAACATTTTTGATACCTCAACCTTGATGCGAGCCCTGACCTTGTCAGTCCCCCTATAAACCTTTTGTTTAATGGGTGTACTGTCCCCAGTGTTCACATCATGTGTGCACAAGTGTGTGACCCCCTGGGATTAAGGAAAACAGTGAGGCGAACTGTCCCAACACCTGGCGACAGTCCCTCTGCTGCTCTGCAGTGAGGGAGGGGGAGACGTTCACTCCCTCCAGAGACCCATGTTTTTCTCCTGCAGACACGAGATCAGGAAGAGGCTCGCTCTCCTCCTCTACCCCGTCATCTGTCACTAGGAGCATAGACAACTCTGTCTGCTCAAAATGTGGTTTGAGCCGGTAGAAATGCAGGACCCTTAAAGGGTAAAGGGTTCCTGGGAGTCTGCAAGTTCACCAGGTAGGTGACTTCACTCTTGCGCTCCACCACCTCAAATGGCCCTGTCCCTTGTCCTGGAGTGCCCTAGGCTCCACTGGTGCTATCACCCACACTTTTTGTCCAGGCTGAAACTCGACCAGAGTGGCATTCTGGTCATACCAGTGTTTCATGTCCTCCTGGCTTGCTTCTAGGTTCTCCTGTGCGAGACTCCTGAAGTGGGCAGTCTGGTTTCTCAGAGCCAGCATGTAACTAAATACATCCTGGGGGGGTTTACTAGGAGCTTTTTCCAAAGTATCCTTGACCAGACTTAAAGGTCCCCTCACATGGCAGCTCAAAAGGAATAAAGCCAAGTCTCTTTTGAGGCCCCTCCCTGTAAACAAACAGAAGGCATGGCAAGAGGACGTCCCACTTCCACCTCAAAGGCTCTGACAGGCCCATAATCATGCCTTTGGAGAAGTCTTTGATGGCCCTGAGACTTCAACAACAGGAGGCAAGCTCAGGACAAGCCCTTGATGATTTCTTCACAAGCAGGAAGGCACACAAAGTCCAGTCTTTGTCCTCTTGCACAGGCAAAAGCAGCAACTGCAGGAGACTGCATTGTGTGAGGGCAAGCACAGCCCTTTCAGGTGTAAGTGACCGCTCCTCCCCTCCCTCCTAGCACAGATGGCTCATCAGGAAATACAGACTACACCCCAGCTCCCTTTGTGTCACTGTCTCAAGATAGGTGCAAACAGCCCAACCGTCAAACTGACCCAGACAGGGAATCCTCAAACAGGCAGAGTCACAGAATGGTTTAAGCAAGAAAATGCCCACTTTCTAAAAGTGGCATTTTCAAACACACAATCTTAAAACTAACTTTACTAAAAGATGTATTTTTAAATTGTGAGCTCAGAGACCCCAAACTCCACGTCTATCTGCTCCCAAAGGGAATCTACGCTTTAATCATTTTGAAAAGTAGCCCCCATGTTAACCTATGAGAGAGGTAAGCCTTGCAACAGTGAAAACTGAATTTGGCAGTATTTCACTGTCAGGACATATAAAACACATTAGTATATGTCCTGCCTTATACATACACTGCACCCTGACCATGGGGCTACCTAGGGCCTACCTTAGGGGTGTCTTACATGTAAGAAAAGAGAAGGTTTAGGCCTGGCAAGTGGGTACACTTGCTAAGTCGAATTGGCAGTTTAAAACTGCACACACAGACACATTTTGTACAGGAGCACTTGCACTTTAGCACTGGATAGCAGTGGTGAAGTGCCCAGATTAACAAAAACAGCAAAAACAGAGTCCAGCACACGTAACAACCTGGGAAACAGAGGCAAAAAGTTAGGGAAAACCATGCCAAGGATGAAAAGTCTAATACATTGCATAGTGTCATTGCCCCAAATCCAACACAACATGTACATCAGAGACTGGGACTGAAGTCAATACCATGTCAAGGGTGGTGTCAGGATGGCGTAACAAGGCAATATGCTTTACTTCCTCCTTGTGGTATTGCCCTTCTCACATGTGCTGCATCCTGCAGCACACATTTAAATGCCACTTTGCCAAAATAGATTGTACGTGTGCTGGAATGGACACCTCCCTGCACATAAACAATCTAGGACCGGATGTGTGAAACTTTTTTGCATTCGCAAACAGTGCGAATCGCAAAATTCAGCAGTTTGCGAATGCAAAAACGTGGTCTGCTATGCATGAAAGGCATTCGCAGACCAAAAATAAGAAATTGCAAAAATTGCGAGTTTTTCCGTTGTGACCTGTTTTTGCGAGTCACATTTTGCGATTCGGTATTTACAGTAGGAAATTGCAAGGCGCAAAATGCGATTCGCAAAATCCAAGTCGCAATTCGATTCAATTTTTCGCAGAATGGCATTTTGCACATGAAAAATACCACTAAGTGAAACCAGGTGGTAACCAGGTGCAACCTATATAAAGAGGCTCAGAATGCCTCAGACTCTTTTCCACAATGGCTGCACTCTACGTAATGGTGAGGAGGATGAGGATCTTGGCAGGTTTGAGGAGAGGGAGGAGGAGACAGGAGCGCATTTTCAGAGTGCGCATTACACTTTTTGACCAGACAGAGGAGGAAATATTTGAGAGGTATAGGTTGAATTCAGCCATGATACTTGATCTGATAGCTGAGCTACAACCCATACTGCAGCGCAGAACACAGGACTCATAGCATCCTCACCCATGTGCAGGTATTATGCTCCCTCCACCTACTTGCCTCAGGAAGCTATCAAGGGGTCATAGCAGCAGCTGGAGGGGTATCACAGAGTACCCTCTCTAGATTTTTCAATGCATTTATCAACACCATGCTGAGCAGGATACACCAGTACATGAGATTCTCCCACACCCCACAGGAAATACGGCAGACAAAAATAGATTTTTACCAGATAGCACAGTTCCCCCATGTCCTAGATGCCATAGATGGGACACATGTTGCAATCTGTCCACATACAGCCACAGAGTATGTGTACCGCAACCGTGAATACCAACATTCCATGACTGCACAGGTGATATGCAATGCCTCTTATATCAGAACTGATCTTGTGGCTAGGTACCCAGGGAGCATAAATGATTCATACATCTTTCACCATAGCGGGATTCACACAAGACTGCTAGCTGGGGAGTTTGGAGAAGGATATCTACTAGGTATTGACACTCTGTACACTGGCGCATTGATAGCGTGCTGATATCAGATGGCTCAGTTACTCAATATATCCTCTCTCCCTTCCAGGAGACAGTGCCTACGCAGTGTGCACCTACATGATGACGCCATACCTCAATCCTGCAACACCAGCAGAACGGAGATTCAATGCAGCACACAGGGCGACCTGCAACGTGGTGACGCGCACCTTTGGGCTGCTGAAGAGTCGCTTCCGGTGCCTCCACAAAAGTAGAGGGGCACTACAGTACAGCCCAGAGACAACATGTAGAATAGTGGCTACTTGTGCAATCTTGCACAATATAGCTACCACCAGGGGCATACCTGTGGAAATATCAGAGCCAGACTCAGATGAGGATGATGATCCCATACCACACCTACAGCCAGCAGACAGGACCAGTATAGCAGAGGGAAGGCAAAGGCGTGCTGACATCACACACAACCATTTCAGATGTAAGTATGTTAACACAAATCCACTGACAAATGTACCTGTAGTGAGTAAATTTATTACCTTAATGTCAGGTAATGTTAGTCCAACGAATACCAACAAAAGTGATAAAAAAAAACAATTGCAGTTCACAGTAAAGCACTATTCCTTCATAGTGTACTCATTACCCCTGTGGCCACTACAGTCACTTCTTGCGGCCACGCACGCCACTCGAGTGCCCAGCTGCCTCACTGGCACCTCGATTGTCTGCCTCTGTGGCAGTGCTGTGCCTGGCACTACACCGTCTGGTGTCCATTGCGGGCACAGCTAGGCTGCTGAGGCTGGATGTGTCCTCCGTGTCCCCCAGTCTAAGCTCGCTAGGTGTGGCTGACCTGTTTCCCATGATATTGTCAATCACATTGGTGATTTGGACTAGTCCGTGAGCCACATCCCTGCTGTTGTGTGCTGCCTCAACCTGTGCAGCCACTGCACAATGTGAAATTTGGGAGGTGGAATTAGCCAGCCTAGTGACAGAGCAACAAAATCCCCCAAACATGTTCATGAAGTGTCGCTCCTGCCTGCGGTGGCTCACCCTGTCATGGCGCAGCTCCTCACATAGTTCCCTCACAGCAGAAGTGAGCTCCCATGTGTCCTGCGATGCCTGGACCTGTCCCTTATGCAGTTGTTCAATATTTGCATTCAGGCACTCCAGCTGGCGATGCAGGCCCCCCATGTTGGCATTATGTTGCTGCATCTGTTTTTGTAATGCAGTGACCTTTTTATTCTGTAGCCACTGCTGCTGCAACATAGCCGATTCCAGGCCACCAAAGAAGGAGGTTCCCTCACCTGCCTCATACGCCTGTGCACCTGCATTTGTAGCCATCCTGCGGGGTGCTGTGGTCTGCTGCGAACGGGGCTCCTGCATCTGGGTGCATCTGCCAGTTGGGGATGGTGTATGTGGGCCTTCCTGCTGCTCATCAGAATCCTGACTGGGTTCTGGCAGTGGCGGTGCCCTAGGCCTGCGTCGGAGTGGTGCAAAGTTCTGAGACCCACTCGTATTGGAGTCTGAAGCAGGATGGGTGTCAGTCTCCCCTAAACTGGCACGTGCTGTGGCTGCTGGGCCTGGCCCATCTGCAACAACAATATGCAGCATGTCAGTTATGTTTGTTACAATTAAGGTCACACAATGGTAATAAAGGTACAGGTACTTCTCTTCACTGTGTTGTGGGTGTTGTGTTCTTCTGGGTGTCGCTCTACTTAATTTCATTGTATGTGCTACTTTCAGCAACTTTCTAAGATGTGGAATGGACTACATCTCACAATGTTTTACATTACTTGCTAATTCCTAAGGGGCTTTTGTGCTTACACATATGGGGTTACAATTCAATATTGCACTTACCTTTGCTGGTACTTGGTGTGCCGGAGGTGTCAATCTCAGTGACCCCACTGACTGCTTCAGGGAGGAGTGTGGACTCCACTAGGTTCTCTATCGGGTGGAGGGTGACTCTGTGGGTGGGTCACCTCCTGTGCACCTGGCCTCCTCCAGTCGTCTTGCCACCCTCTCCTTGGCACGGGACCGCCGGACGTACCACACCTTCTTAATTTCTTCTACCGAGCGCAGTGCCACTCCAACAGCGCAGATCTTTGTTTGGATGTCTGCCCAGAGTCTCCTTTTCTCACTCTCAGGCACCTGGAGTGAGCTTTTGCCAAAAAGTCGGTCATGGCTCCTGACCACCTCCTCTGTCAGCACCTCCAGCTCCTGCTCGCTAAATTTCAGCTTACGCTTTCTTTCTCCCTTCTCCTTTCCCTGGGCAGAGGTTTCCATGGTTGTTCAGATGTGCTGCTGCCTTCTCCAGAGACTTGCTCAGTGTGGCTGGGCTGGCTCTCTCTGAGTGCTGGTTTGGGTGTGGCACCCGAAACTGCCTGGGATGACTCACTTCCTGCTTGTGATGTCATCAGGCTCCTCCAGGTGTGCTTTCTCGCAATTTCTCGCAATTTCTGATTTTCAATTACCGAATTGCGATTCGCGAAAATGCAAATTGCGATTCGGTAAATGGGCCTCGCAAACCACAAATAGCGATTTTTTAGAAATCACTAATTCCGAATCACAATTATGATACATGGCCTATTGCGACTCGGAAATAGCGATTTCTTAAAAATCGCTATTTGCGATTCGCAAAGCCATTTCTTCATACATCTGGCCCCTGATCCCTCAACACAGTCACCCCTTCATTATGCTCCAACAATACCTGCATTGGTGCAGGGAGAGCAATCTGTGCAGGCAGAGGAGGACTCACAGAGGGGTGCTGTATTCCAGTAAATATGATGGATCCCTGCGTTTCAAAACTGGTGCTGCGCTGTGCAACACAGATTGCTGCTGCACTGATCTGTACCACTTGAGAAAAAATCAGGCCTTAAGTGTGCAACCTGTGGAACGCAAACTGCACACGGTGGACCAACCATAATTCTCACAAAACACCATGCACTATTTGGGAATGGCCACAAATGTCAACTCATACAACACATGGGGCATGTATGTGAACATCATTTGTGCAGCTGTACAAGTAGCTGCAATCTCACCATCTGACTAGAGTGTGTGTTTTGTGTGAATGGTTGGCATACTGCTTAATGATACAATCAACATGCATAAGAACTGGCACAAGTGCCATCAAAGTTGCACGACCGGCACAATGTCACTAATCGGTAATACAACTGTATCTTCATACAAATTGTTGTCCATGTGGATCCATGCTGCACATTCCCCTTGTGCCACATCAACAAAGTCTCAAAAATGCATGCATTGATCCACATTCGACATCCTTACACCAACATATGCCTGTTGCAGATATATTGTGTGGAAGGAAATGTCCCAAATTTCGGGAAGGACAAACTAATGGGGCAGACAATCCATAATGGTTGCACTGTCCCTTACAATTAGCATATGTGTGGGGCCTGCTACTGGCAGTTGAAAATGTATCACAAGCATTGTATGCAATGGACCTCTTTGTGCTATGCTGCACCAGTACCATCATTCATGGGACCAATGCATCATAGCACCAAAAGAATGACAGCACACATTACACTATGTCGCAATGTCCACCATGGTGAATAGGAAGGCAAATTACATGCCACCACTGGGACAAGGGACAATGACCCTGCAAGGAAGTAGGTGGTGTGGGATCAAAGCACAAGAGCCAGATGTAATAGAAAATGATGGTGTGTGGCGCTGCCCCGAATTTGGTAGTGTTGCTCACCATTGTTTTCAAAACACAGGGATGTGTCATATTTCAAGAATACGGCGCACCCCTATGTTTCACCCTGCGCTAAATTAGTTGCCGTGTGCCAATGCAGCAACCCTTGCACCGCAGTACAAGGATGGCTGCATTGAGGGGGATAATGTTTTTATGCAGGAAGGAACACCTTCCTGTACAAAAACAATCTTAAATGGTGATTTGCTCCTTCCATGTGTGCTGCAAAATGCAGCACACATAGAAAAAGCAAAAAAAGAGTAGAAATGAAAGCATTTCTCCTTGTTGCGTCATGCTAATGCCACCTCTGGGGCGGCGTTAGATTTTGGCGCTGCCTTCGGTTTATAAAAACTCACATACCCACAGCATCACCCCTTGCACTCCCCTTCCACGCAAAGTGCTGCATGTGAAGGGGCCGTATTTAGAAGGTGGCGTTAAGCCACAAAAAGTGACTTAACACCACCTTTTAAATATGGCGCAGGACATTGCGCCACCGAAGAATCGCGAAAAGTGTTGCTCCGGTGGTGCTAGGGGATCATAAATATGGCCCAAAAGACCTTGTGAGCTTGCCCCAGTGTGATACACAATGCTACACATAATATACAACTACAACCTGGGGTCTGTATCATGTCAATGAGCCTCCAGTAGCAAGTAAATGATGTCAACAGCCACCATAATCAAAGATTGACGTATCACTTTCTCATTGCAGAGGATGATGTCTTACCTTCTGCTGGCCTGTCTGTCCTGGATTTTACAGATGACATTGTTGAGCAGCTGCCGACCATCAATGAAGAAATGTCCTAGGTTCCCTCCAGACACCATCTCTAGTCATAAGGAGGACACACAGAGTTGTGGGGTCTCCACATGAACCACCCAGCTACCAACACGCAGCACCAGCCAGTACTCACACAGCCCTGGACTCCGAGGACCCAGACATCACCTTCTAGAGGACAGTGGTAGGAGCTGGCCAGGCAGGTGTGGATGGGGATGGAGACCATGGAGGCAGCCTAAAGGGAGTGCAGAGGTGCATCAGTACAATTAAAGACAACTCGGTCTGGACCCGGTGTATAGACAGCTCTCTTAAATGCCGTTGGCCAATTACATAAGGGGGCAGATTTAAGGAAGGTGGTGCAGCACCTGGTGCATCACTACTGTCCTTGTGCCCCTTAGAGCTCCCTTTTCCCCCGCCATGTGTGCACCATATAAAACATACAGCGCATCATGATGCAAGTCGGGGGCAATAGCGTCAATGATGTATTCAGCAGGAGTAGCTGCAAAAAATTGACACAACTTTTGCTGAGTACATAGGGGCCCATCATATACAATGGTATGCCCCCTTTTAACACCTGCTCTGAGCAGGCGTCAAAGCATGGGAAATTTGGAGCTAGGAAATATATCATATTTCGCAGACCCATGTACTTTAGTCCCACATACAGGAGCAGGGCCCCCTCCCATACATGAGGCCTGGGGCAGCCATCATGTTGTGCAAGACTTAACTGAGTGGCTCTATGCATGTATTGCACCACTTTGCTATGGCGCAGGGAAGATGGCATTTCTGCCCTGCCTCAGCTTCATTAATGAAAATCACAATGGCAGCCCTAAGGTGGTGCTGGGGCTCTGTAATCAGGCCCAAAACAACTTGTCCAAATCCCTTGACAAAACATGCTGCACTCAACCTGATGTCCGTCTGTCATGAAATAATGGTGTTGCTATGCAAATGGGATACTTACCAACTGGCAATATGAATCCCAGGTGATCCAGTAGGTCTTGCTCCCTTGAGATCAGGTAAGCTCAATGGTGTTTCAGTTGGTGGTCTTTGCGTCCTCCTCCAAATGTTCGGGTTAGGTGAAGGAGCACCTTGCCCCACCGCAGATTCCAGACCTCTGTGGGTGGCTCTGGATCATGTGGCCACCCAAAACCAGCATCATCAGTAGGTAATGCTGCACGAGCCCTATGAACCCTCCCAGTTCATCTGCCGTCATCTCTGTCATCCTCTCTTTCCCAGACACCATTCAGTTTTAGGAGACTGCAAATGTAAGTGCCAAAAATAAATTTACTATAAAACTACCCCACCAACACCACATACCCCAATAAATCATACTACCCCTTGACAAACATCCCAGAATACAGTGACAAATACAGTACAAAAACACTAAAAAGACTGAGGAAATGACAAATATAAAATAACATCAACAGTACACAGCACAAAACTCTCCTACAACGCCAATCCTCCAACAACACCAGCTCCACACACCCTCACACAGTCACAGACAATAAGACTGTGAAGTGAAAGTGAACTCACTGTACCATGTATGCAGGCAGGATGTCCTGTTTCATCACTTCCTGGGCATGTGAGTCACATTTTTAAATATGTGTCTTTTTTTTGACACATGCCGGTCATGCATTGATTTTTTTTTCCCATTGAGGCTGACAAGGCCTCAACACTTGCGATTGACGTGCTGGAGTAATGCGTCATTTTTATGAACAGGAAAGTGTGAAGTTTTGACATTTGCGTCTAAAATTTTGATGCATGACAGGAATGCAAGGTATTCCTTCTCATGAAGCCTGACAAGACCTGTGGACTATGGAATATTGCTGTTTGCATCAAAATATTTTGACGCATAACGGAAATGCATGGCTTACAGTGCACCCAGATTCACATACCATGCCAGAGGGGCTATGCATGTATGTAGTCAGTATGGTATGGCTACCCATATGTGCATGTCCGTTCATATCTTTACGGTAACATAGATATGTGTTACCATTGTGTTTGTATGTGTGTGAGCCAAGCAATGACTGATACCATATGCATATGTGCATGTGTTGCTAAAATGTGTCCACATACATTATACCACATGTGTACTAGGAGTATACATATGTGATCTAACACATGTTTGTGGGTCTACCACATTGTAATGTCTGATATACATATGTACTTATACCAACAACACAGTAGATATGAGGGGCTATGTCAGGGCTATGTCAGGAGGAGAGGGGCACTGAGGCTGGGGGGCGGTCTAGTGTTTGCTGGAGGGTGCTGGGGGCACTGTCTACCAGTGACAGGGAAGGAATTCCCTGTAACTGGTAGCCCTTCTGCCATGGTTTTCGTGGCAGTGCTACAGCCACAGAAACCATGTCAGAAGGCCGGCTCCAAATACCACTGGCAGTCTTCTGTGGATCGCTGGGTTGGAGATGATCATCTCCGGCTCGGCGGTTCAGGCTGCCATGGTGGTATGAGTGGAGATGTGGCGGGTTGGCACACTCATAATGTGACGGTCCGCACCACCAGCCTGTTGGCATTGGGACCGCAAGATTTACCCTGGTGGTCAGAAGACCCCCAGGGTCAAAATAACCCCCATAGTTCCCCATGCATCTTGGAAATGGTGTACACACATGTCAAAGAAGGTTGGTATGTGCAGTATGTGTGGAATGACATGTGTAGTGTCATGTCTGTAAAATATTACCACAGGGGTGTGTTCATAGTATATGAAACCTCAGATATCTAACTTCCTGCATGGACACATGTTGGACATTGCCAAATGACTTTGTCATAGGTGGTATCGGTGATCCCTATGTTTCCATGTGTCGGAACTCATCTGAAGGTCATTTTATTCTGCCAATGACCTTGTGATACATGTGCATTTTAATTTGTGGAAAGTTGCCTTTTGTGCAGACTCCAATACACATTACCAGGCCTGTGCCATTTAAGTGGTACATGTGTCCTGAGATATCTGGCATATGTGTGCATGCCACCAACTAGGTACTTAATCAACCGCATCATGTTTGTTATGACTGTCACACAGTGGCATACCACTGTGTAGCAATGTTGCAGTCAGGCAAAGATGGCAGTCTCGTCATCATCACCCACACAAACCCATGGTTGCATCTTTAGGTGCAAGTTTACGGTGCTCCACTCTACTCATTCCACTGTGCACAAGCATCAATCCCCAGACTGTCAATAGTCAATGTAGCCTCAGCAGTTGGGATAGGGGGGTTTGGGTGGGGATCTAGCCTCTTCATGATAGCTCTTCAGCAGAGCAATGCACAGTCCCCTGCAGACAGACACATGCACAATTGTGATCAAAAGGACTAGGATTTTCTTTTTCCTCTGGAGTACTTGGGCCCGTATTTATACTTTTTTTAGCGCCGCATTTGCGCCGCTTTTTGACGCAAAACGGCGCAAACCTACAAAATACAATGGCATTTTGCAAGTTTGCGCCGTTTTTGCGTCAAAAAACGACGCAAATGCGGCGCAAAAAAAGTATAAATACGGGCCTTGCTGTCAGCCTTGCCCTATCAATTACTGAGGACTGGCTACTTATACATGCAGGACATGTCTCATCATATGGCATCATCTGGCAGACATGATTTTATGCCCTTAGTAGTTTCCATGAGCAGCTGGGTTAGAGCTTGTATCTCTGTTGTAACTTTTAATTTTGGAACGAGGAAGGGGACAGATGATGTAATCTGTCACTGCCTCCTGTCAGAATAGTATGCAATAGGCAACAAACAGGTTTTTGTAGTGGCAAACATAAGTGGGTTATGTACTGACCTAGGCCATAACCTTGGTCGGCTGCAAAGGGATGAGAGAACATGTGTTGGTAATGCTTAATAGTGGTTTTGCATGTACCTTGGCAGTTGTTAGTTTTATGTGGAGTGGTGACTTAGACTTGCTTCTGGTATTGTGTATGTTCCTGTTTTGTTAAATGGTTTCATTAGTCTGTGTTGATGGACATTACAATCTTGGGTTGTGGTTTAGGGACCTGGGGATTGTCAAATTAAATCCAAACTAAGGGTTCAACCATTGCAAATATATGTTGTGTTGTCCGCATTTGAGGCAGTGTCCTATTGTTGGTGGAACCTACCACCTCCTTGCACCAGAGTAGTGTCATATGTAGAGACACCATGGTAGCCCTACAAAAGCCAAACTCTGGCCTCCATGTTACCATGTGGCACTACGTGTGCAGTGTGATACTTAGTGACCCTTTGTCGCAGATGATGGCTATGCCAGCCATCAAGTGTACTAAGGTGTGAATCACACAATTGGATCATGAGCAAAATTGGTGCAGTGGAATCTCCTAGTTCCTATACATGATTTATCACAGACAATTTCAACGCATGCACAGTGAAGGCATTGGGATGGGGCACACCATTTTTTTTACATGGGTCCTTATGTACGGTGCATGAAAGGTCAGGCATGTCCTCTATACTCCTACAGAGTCCTACTATGACATGCATGTTCTTTACAGCATTGCACAAACACTGCACCATGGTGTGCTGTTTCATGTAAAGGCACACATATGGTGGCATTGGGGGGCACTAAGTGGTGCATGTGAGGAGGCATTGGACTAGGTGCTTCACCACTTCTCATTATTCTGCCCCATGGTCTTTCATGGAATGACTGTTGAAATCCTATGTGTTAAACAGTGCAGCAGACAGGTGAACGTGCACACTATAGGTAGGTCAGGTATGTATAGGTGATATGTCGGTAATGGCAACTCTTGGGTGGCATTTGATATTGGTGTTGCTGGAGGCTTGAAAACCATTACTAATGTGGGGCTGCGCCTAAGTGTGACTTTCTTTACATTGACATGGCTTATGCCATTCACACAGCTGAGCTATTCATTGTTTTGTGTAATGTGTGTGGGATCTGTATTTAGGTGTCAACCAGTGGACACTAGTAATGATTTGGGCCAAGCTTCTGTATGCAAAAGGGACATAGCTCCATCTGTCCTCACGTGGTGTGCCAGTCAGGTTGTGGCTGTTTCATGTACATGTGGGTGTATGTCTGTGTGATGTGCAATGATTGCAGTGTAGTGTGGCGTGTGTTGTACATCTGTGTTCCCCTGCCCATGTGCTTTTAATGTGGTGTATGTCTTGGTTGCCCTACAAGGTATGGTGGCTTACTTATGAGTAGCCCATTGAGATATTGCCCATCCTGGAACTGCTCGTTGATGGTGGAATGCCAGAATATGTGTGTATCATGGAAACTGTCGGGTATTTGGCAGGGATGTTTGAGAAGAGCCCACTGTGGTCCACAATGGCCTGCACATTTATCAAATGTAGTGCTTGCGGTTCCTGTATAAGTGTTCTATTGCTGCAGGCGGCACCAGTTGGACATGGGTGCAGACCATTGCACCCAGCACATGTGTAAACCCAGCAATTAGATAGAAACCTTGCTTTGTATCCTGCTGCAGTTGCTGGGTGTTGAAGAAGCAGATGTGGTGAGGTGAGAGGCAAATAATTGCATTCAGGACCTTTGGTAGGAGGGCCAATCAGGATGGCTGGGAGATACGACCCACTTGTGTGTCCGTTGTCTGAAAAGATCCTGATGCAAGCATATGGAGGACACTGAGGAGTTTGCTCATGGTTGGTGTATTTGTTGGAGTTTCCACCCTTATAGTGATGTCTGGTGCTATGTGTTACAGCAGGCGTACAATTGACTCCTGGTTCAGACGGTAATTTCTGATTTCCCTGAGTCGAAGGATGGTTGAAGGTGTCGAAAGATCCTCTCCCTCCTGTGCTGCCTATGTGTCTACAGTGGTGGTGTTTGGGGTTGCTGTGGTGGTGCTGGAGGGACCTATTGTTGTGGCTGACATCTGCAGCGTGTGCCAAGCTAGAGCAATAACAGTTCCATATTGTCCATGAGGTTGCCAATGCTCCTTCTGTGTATTTTCCTTAAGTAGTTGTGTATGGTCTTCATTTTCACACCTGGTCTGACCAGGCATTAAAATTTTATAGAAATCGGGCTTTGTCTCATTTTTTGGGACCAGTTTCTTTTGAGCCTCATTTTAGGGTCAGCGGGTGAATATGGCTCAGGAGGGATAGCGTCATTTTTTAGAAGGGAACGCCTAACCTGCATATCATTGTTGCAAAATGACGCAAGGAGGGTTGGTGCTCCCAAACAATGATGCTAACTCTGATATTTTGGCTCTAGATGGGTCTTGTGTCGAAATATAAATATGGTGGTAGGTTTGCACCACTTTTGCATAAAAAAACTATGCAAAGGCAGCACAAACTTTTCATAAGTATGGGCCATGGAGTTTAGGAACAGTGGTTATTTGCATATCTCTGAATTTGTAGGTACCCATACTAGCATGTGTATTAGAGGACATTTCTCAAAATTGCTTCTTTTTAACACACTGTCTTACATTTGAAAGGCTTAAATGCAGTGTGCCTAGCTCTGGAATTTGGACCCTAGCTCAGCCGGCACCTAGGGAAACCTAGCAAACCTTTGCTTTTTTGGAAACTAGACACCCAGGAGAATCCAGGATGGGGTGACTGGCATGGCTCTCACCAGGTTCTGTTGCCCAGAATCCCTTGCAAACCTCAAATCTGTCTCAAGAAACACATTTTCCTCACATTTCTAAACTCTGAGGTGAGCCATAAACTTCCTTACACCCAGCATTCCCCTAAGTCTCACAATAAAAATGGTACCTCACTTGTGTGCGTATGCCTAGTGCCCATGATGGGAAACAGCCCAAAATGCAACGTGGGCACACCACATTTTTCCACTGAAAACTGACCCTTTTTTTCCAATGTGCTTTGCTGTAGATTTTGGGCCATAGCTCATCCAGCACCTAGGGAAAACTAGAAAACCTGTACGCTTTCCAAAACTAGACACCTAAAGGAATCCACGATGGGGTGACTTGTGTGGCTCTCACCAGGTTCTGTTGCACAGAAAGCCTTGTAAACCTCAATCTTTGTCTAAAAAACAAATTTTCCTTACATTTCTGTTATGAAAAGTTCTGGAATCTGAGGGGAGCCACAAACTTCCTTCTACCCAGCATTTCCCCAAGTCTTCCTATAAAAATGGTACCTCACTTGTGTGGGTAGGCCTCATTCCTGTGACAGGAAACAACCCAAAACGCAACATGGGTACATCACATTTTTCCACTGAAAACAGACACTTTTTTTGCAATGCATCTATCTGTGAATTTTGGGCTCTAGTTCAGCCTGCATCTGTAAAACCTCGCAAACTTGTACATTTTTGAAAACTAGACACCCAGGAGAATTCAGGATGGGGTGATTTGTGTGGCTCTTACCAGGTTCTGTTACTCAGAATCCCTTGCAAACCTCAAAATATTTTTTTTTTAAACTAATTTTCCTCACATTTCTGTAATGGAAAGTTCTGGAATCTGTAGGAACCACAAACTTCCTCCCACCTGGCATTCCCCCAGGCTGCCTGAAAAAATGGTACCTCACTTGTGTGGGTAGGCCTAGTGTCCACAACAGGAAATAGGCCAAAACGAATTGTGGAGACATCAAATTATTAATCACCTGGTTTTCCAAGGGTGTAACCTGCGTTTCTAGTCCCGGGCTCTGAGGCCATCTAGGGAAACCTACCAAACCAAGACATTTCTGAAAACTCGACACCCAGGGGAGTCCAGGGATATGTGACTTGTGTAGATCCTCCAATGTTTTCTTACCCAGAGTCTACAGAAAACGTTGGAGGATCCAGACACACTATACCTCCCTGGAAATGGTAAGTTTCCCTCGGTGGCCATCAAACATATCCCTGGTGCCTAGTGTGTTTTCTGTCCCCCGGGGGGGGGGGGGCAGATTGGGTATAATAAGAACCATTTGCCCCCAGGAGGCAAAAAGGCTGTACCCATTTTCTTTTAGGGGTTGGGGCATCAGTATCCCCATTCTGGGCAGCCTCCACCCATACACAAAGAACAAAATAGTCCTTAATGCCTAGTGGGCTTTCTGCCCCCCAGGGCGGCTGATCGGGTACTGTCACCATATCTGCCCCCCAGTGGGGCAGAACGGCTGTGACCATTTTCTGGAGGTGGTGGGAGGGCATTAGCATGCCTATTCTGGGCAGCCCCCACCCTGGTTAAAAAAAATACTTCCTAGTACTTAATGGGCTTTCTGCCCCCCAGGGGACCTGAAAGACTGTGCTGATTTTTTGGGGGGAAGGGTGGGTGTATTGCAGTGCCCATTCTGGCCGTCCCCCACCCTTAGATGAATAAAAAAAATCCCTGGCGCCTAGTGGGCTTTCTGCCCAACAGGGGAGGGGGCAGATTGGGCTATTGCTCCATCTGCACTCTGGGGGGCAGAAACACTGTGCCACTTTGTAGGAGGGGGTGAGGCATTATCATGCCTGTTTAGGGCAGTCCCACCCCTAGATGATTATAAAAAATACATCCCTGCATTCTAGTGGGCTTTCTGCCTCCCCTTGGGAGGTAGATCAGGTTCTACTGCCACATTTGCCCCCTGGGGGGGCGGAAAGGCTGAATACGCTCAAAATATATAAAGGAAGAGCAAAAGTCCTTGCCCAAGGGACCACTCCCCCTCCCTGGTGCCTAGTGGGTGGCTCCCTGCTTTGATATCCCCCTCCTGTGGTGATCCCCAAGCAGTGATCCACTAAGGAAGGGTGTCATTGGAAAGGGGAGATCCTCTACTAAGAGCAGGCATTGAAAGCTGTCTCCCATTGTTTTCAATGGGCCTCTGGGTGCTTGGCAGGATTAGCGACAACAATTTTGATGCTAATCCTGCAAAGCTCCAGACTACCATGACGCTACTAACCCTGACTACCGCCATGGTGACCCGTATTTTAAATAAGGCGCACACATGGTGGCATTAGGGAGGCACAAGAAAAGTGGCGCTGCACTAGGTACAGCCCCACATTTTATAAATCTGCCCCTAAATTTCATAACAAAGAAGTTAGGCCCTCATTTGGACCTCGGTGGTCTTTTTTAAGACCGCCGAGGTTCCCCTGGGCAGAAGACCACCAGTGCAGGCAGTCTCCCGCAAAGCGTATTATGACTGCTAGCAGCCCTCTGCCCTCTTTCGTATGGAGAGCCGCCAGCAGCCATCCTGGCAGTCAGCGGTGAAGTGGAGGCTGCTCCACCTCCACTGCCACGTCATTAGAACACCGCCCACCGAATCACAACCCAGGATTCGGCGTGGCGGTGTTCTGGTGACGGGGTGCTGGCGGCAGAGCAGTCCCCATGGATCCCGTTCCCTCCCGGAGGATCACCAGAACAGGTAAGATGATCGTCCGTTAGTGGAGGGGGGTGGGGGGATTTTGTGTGTTGTGTGTGTGCATGGGGGTATGCATGTGAGTGTGTAGAGGGGTTGTGTGAGTGCATGTATGCATGCAGTGGGTGTATTGGGTGAATTGGAAATGTGACGAATGTCTGTGTGCATGTATGTGTACGCGTCTGTGTATGAGTGGTGTGAACGTGCGTGTAGGGGTGTGTGGTGTGTGTGTGTGTGTGTGTATCTGGTGTGGGGTGCTACCACCTTTGGAGGGTGGTAGGGAGGTCATGGGTGTTGGGAGAGGACTCAGGGGAGGGGGAGAGGAAGATCCCAATCAGTGCCAGGGAACGTATTCCCTGGCACTAATAGTGCCTACTGCCATGGATTTCGTGGTGGTACAAAACCCCACGAAATCCATGGTGGTATACGGGGTCCTGATACTGCCAGCGGTCTAGTGACGGCCACCGCAGCCCAGCGGTCATTACCACCCTGGCGGTCGGAGTGTAGAAGTGGCAGTTTGGCATGGCGGTAACCGCCATGGCCGTAATTCCATTTTTTTTCGGCCGGCCTGTTGGCGGTATTACCGCCACTACTACACCGACTGCCAGGGTTGTAATGTATTTAAGGGACAAAGTTTGTGAATTTTCTGAAAATGTCCTATACATTTTTTTTATCAAAGTCTGAATTAATGCGTGTTAAACCTGTCTTTTTTGCCTCTGCTTCCTATGGTTTGACTGTGTGCTGGACATTGTTTTTGCTCTTTTTGGTACTCTAGTTACTTCACCACTGGTGACCAGTGCTAAAGTGCAAGTGCTCCTGTGTAAATTGTATGTGTCATTGGCTTTTCCATGATTGGCATATTTGATTTACTAGTAAATCCCTAGTAAAGTGCACTAGGGCTGCCCAGGGCCTGTAAATTAAATGCTAATAGTGGGCCTGAAGCACTGATTGTGTCACCCACATGAGTAGCCCTGTAAACATGGCTCAGACCTGCCACTTCAATGTCTGTATATGCAGTTTTAACCTGCCAATTTAACCTGGCTAGTGTACCCACTTGCCAGGCACAACCCTTCCTTTTTTATACAAATGAGGCACCCCTAAGGTAGGCCCTAGGTAGCCCCATGGTCAGGGTGCAGTGTATGTTAAAGGTTTTAACATGTTCTAACAGTGAAATACTGACACATTTGGTTTTCACTGTTGCAAGGCCTATTTCTCTGAATGGTTATCATGGGGGCTGCCTTTAAATATCTTTTAAGTGCATTTTCCCTTTGGGAGCAGGTAGAGTTCTGGAGTTTGGAGTCTCTGAACTCACAATTTAAAACTCTATCTTTTGGTGAAGTTGTTTTTTAAATTGTCCGTTTGAAAATGACACTTTTAGAAAGTGGTCATTTTCTTGCTTAAACTATTCTGTGACCCTGCCTCCTTGTGTATTCCCTGTCTGGGTCAGACTGACAGTTGGGCAGTTTGTGAATCTCCAGTAGACAGTGACACAAACGGAGCTGGGGTGTAGCCTGCATATCCCTGTAGGCCGTCAGGGCTAGAAGTGGAGGGAGGTGTGGGCACTTACACTTGAGTTGGCTGTGACAATGCAGTCTCCAACCCCTTGGTGTGAGTCTGGAGCCGTCCCTGGGCAAGGCAGGATCTTGTGAACAACAGAGACTTTCCTGTGAAGTTTGCCTACTTCAAAGGGAGAAAGGGGTATAAGTAGTGGGCCCAAACCTCCAAATTGTTAGATTTACTTCCGGAACCAAGGGGAACCTCTGTCAAGGAGAAGAGCTCCAGAGCTGGGGAGAAGGTCTTCCCCTGCCTATGACTGTGCTTTGTTGAGCAATCCTGTAGTTGCTGCTTCTGCCTGAGGAAGGGGACAAAGACTGGACTTTGTGGTATATTCCTGCTTGTGAAGAATCTCCAAGGGCTTGGACAGAGCTTACCTCCTGTTTAAAAGTCTCAGGGTCATCAAAGACTTCCTCTGCCAGCACATGGACTCTCTGATGAGACTCCTGCCCTAACCAGACCCCAAGACCCTTGAAAAGTGAAGCTGGTAGAACAAGGACTGAAATCCACATGCAGGGAGCTGTGGGGGGGGAATTAAATTTCAACGCACCACCTGCAACACGGCTGAAAAACAACGCACCACCCACCTTGCAGCTAATTTCGACGCATCACCTGCATCTTAGCTGGAGAAATGATGCAACACCCACTTGCGTCTGCTGAAAATGAAGCAAACCCCACGCAGCAGGGTTTTCCATCACTGTACAACCAGGATTTCTTATTCATCATCGCTGGGCATCAAAGTCATCGTGAACCTTTGCGGATCCGAGGTGCCCAGTCCAGAAATCGACATATTGCTCTCTTGCAGAGAAGAAAAATTACACATCACCTACCTGATTGGAAAAGAAACAACGCACGGCCTCACTTACTAGTAAGGAATTGATGCATTGCTAACTGTTCAGATGCACGCTCACCAGTGCACCTTTATTTTTTACACAAACCAGGTACTTTGTGCAAAAACAATGTTTCCATTGTTTTCTATGGGGTAAGATTCTAATATTTTCAAACAATTCATAACTTTACTTGTGTATGTTGTTTTTTTTTGTTTTTGGTCTTGTTTGATTTAGATAAATATTGACTACATTTCTAAATTGGGGTGGTGTCCATTTTGTAGTGTTTTCACTGTATTACTGTGTGTGTTGGTACAAATACTTTACACATTGCCTTTGAGATAAGCCTGAATGCTTGTGCCAAGCTACCGAGGGGGTGAGCTAGGGTTATCTTAAATGTGTATCTCCATTACACTGACAGGAGTGAGGGTCCTTGCTTGGACTGAGTGCAAACTGACTGCCAATCACAGACCCCGTTTCTAACAATGCGTTTGGAGAAAACAGCAATCTACTATTTGGGGATAAATTAACGTTTCCAAAATATATGGATATTTCATATTTTGTGGAGGAATCGTTCTCAGCTCAGGATTTTTATTCCTGGTGTTGTCTCATTTACAGAAAGCACTTGGTGCAGTGTCTGTTATTTTATGGCTCAAGGGATAGCTTTCCATTTCCTATATCAAAAGCTTTTCATGATATCATAATTAGGGCTCCTGTGTTTATGGCATTTATTCTTATGGCATTTCCATATGTAGTTTACCACATTTATGTTTTGATAATTTTACCTGTAGTTATCCATGTTTATGTTGCTTTCTTTGAAACCATTAAGCTGAAACCAGTATATTTCCAAATTGTTTTAACCAATAAATGTGTGATACTTGAATACTTGACCGGTTTCAATGACATGAATGCCCATTAATGATGAATCAAATACACTGGTTTAAAAACTTGTACAGCTGCCTGAGTCTCCCTAGGAAATCTTTCCTCTTTTTTGACTACCTTATCTCTCAATCTTCACAGTTATTGGCCTGGAAGTCATGACAGTGAACATTTAGAATAATTGAAAAAACAAACATATTTCTATTGCATCTATATTTCAAAATAAATAGAGACAGGATAATAGTTTTCTGTCTGTATTTATCTGTAAAAAGCAGTAAAAAATGAAAACTGGGAACATTAATTATGATCATTGACACTGGAAGGGTTGTAATTGTCACACTAGACAATGTTAGGGATGTCTGATCTCCTTCCGACATCCTTCATCTTCCAAGTAGATTATTAGTCATTTTATGGAACCAAAGACCCAAATTTAAGAAAAATGACCATGTGAGTCAAAAGCATTAACACCGCCTAACGACATTTCCTTGCACCATCCGTACACTGTATTTAGAAAATGACACACCATGGCGTTAAGGACAGGTTAGCGGAAAAAAATGACGCTAACCCCTGTGACACTTCATTAGGAAAAACAACCTTAAGGCTGCAAAAGTGCCATTAGCATGATCACACATCCTCCTCCTATATGCACAGACCATTACCCAACCCACATACGGATCCATACAGTGTTGCAACTGAACCATCTGCCTGTGTGAAACACTCATTGGGTAACATGTGCAATGCTTGTTGCAAAGGGTGGGGCACCAAGAACTGCAAGACGCCTCCATGAACCATTGGGAATGGCCACAAGAGTGATTAGACACAAAATATGGGGCATGTCTGTGATCATCATCTGTGCTGCTGTACAAGGAGCTTCCATGTCACCAACTAGCAAGGTTGCCCATGTATTGGGAATGATTGGTGTTTTGCACAAAGAGACACCTTAATGCATAACATTAACTACACGTGGTCTCACTAGGGACCCATATTTACAAGCCCTTACTGCAACAGTAGCATCATAAAGAGTGATGCCTATGTGGACTCAAGCCACCCATTCCCCTTGTGCTACCTGAACAAAGTCACACAATTCATACATAGATCCACTTTGTACATCCTTGTATCGCAAAATGCCTGTGCCATCTATGATGTATGGAAGAAAATATTTTGTTTGTAGGGAGGGAAGAACAAATGGGACAGACATTCCAGAAATATTGAACTGTGCTATCTGTAAACCTAATTTGTGAGGCCTACCAAAGACATATGTGAAAGTGATGCAAGCATTCTAAGCAATGGACCTGCCTGTGCTTTGCTACTCTAGTGACATCAAATATGGTGCCTGTGCAATAAAGCACCATAATAATGACAAAACACATGAGGCTACTGGGGAAATGTCCACCATGGTGACCAGTATTGTAAATAGGGTGCTCCCATGGTGTTGTTGGCTGGGGCAGGGGGCTGCTAAGAAAATGGTGGTCTGGGATCAATGTACCAAATACGCAGAAAGTTTGCTCTATGTGTGATGCACATTGCAACACACAATAAACAGCTGCAATCTTTGGGAATAAAAACTTGTCTCACACCCACTTGTCACTCCCACACCACCCTTGAGTTCCTGGACTACACTGAACCAATTACAGATGTGCAATGTTTGCAAAGGCATCAGATGCTAGGTGGGTCGCATATGTGTTGCATGGGAAGATCCCAAATATACACATGGAATGCCTACTGCATGCAGTGTCAGGTGTGAGGAGAGGTGGACATGTGATTTAGGACAGGATAAGGTATGCAAGGTACCTTACCTTGGCATGGCAGTTATGAGCTACTGCTACCCTCCACTGGAGTGTAAGGTAAACAAATATGCATTGGTAGAGCACTATGATGTCTGTGTCCGGTTATTGTGATACTACTATCCACCACAGGAGTGTAAGATAAATAAAAAAATGCTTTGTCTGTGTCTGGATATTGTGACACAGTGCAACAGCTCAGCTTGCTGTGTGCATCATTTCAAATGTGCAGGGATGTGTAGTTGTCACAGATACTCAATGATCCCGGTATTAACCATGTTAATTTCAGAATATGTGACAGACAATAACAACTTTACCACACAAACTGCATGGTATGGGGGTGTCCCTCTTGTCGGTCCTAATGCTCATATGCAAGAAGATACACATCATGCAAATTCTGCTAATAGGAATGCTGTCTGCCACTTGCAACGATCGATCATGATTTCAACACACATTGAAAGTAGTGTACAATAGGATTACAACAATGTCAGTCACCAGTACTACGACTAAAATGCCACCCCTGATGTGATGTCCCAAAGTAATGCCTTCCACACATCAACAAGCCTCAAAATGTGTAAGACCTTATGCCACCTCAAGTGTATTGTCAGAGTGATGGAAGTGGGTGGGCTTTCCACATACATCCCCCTAACCACTTTGAGTCATGTGTTCAGCATCTTGCACCATGCAACATAACGATGGACCACCACATGTGTATGTGTACAAACAGGAAGCAATACCTTCCAGTAAAACAATTTCAGAGATGAAGGCATCCTTGCAGCTCTGCAGTCGCGTGGAGAAATTCTTGTCTGCACACATGCACACAAGGTGGCTGAATCTCACAATGGGTGATGCAGGATGCTGATCACATGACTCAAAGTGGCAAGTTGACAGCTCAGACCCTTCCATCACTCACCAACACATGTAGGGTAGCAGAGGAGTCAGTTACTTACTCAAGTATCTCTAAAACCAAATGCAAACTATTCTGTAAATCTCCATTTGTGATGTGTGCAGAAATCCCTAATAACACCCATGGCATGCATATGTAACACATTCAATTCAATGAAAGGGGTACATATGCAGAATATCATAATAAGGCAATCAAGGTGAGGGTTACACACTGGAAAATGTGGACTGGCAGATTGTGCCAATTGTGATTCCATAGAAATGATGCTCAGGTGGCACAGTGTGCCACTAGGGGTCACAAAAGGTGTGCCTTGATGTGTGGGTCAGTGCCAAGTCAATTCCAAGTCACTAAGCCACCAGTAACAAGTAAATGATGACTCATGTCAACAGCCACCGCAGTCCAATATTGATCTTTCATTATCCAATTGCAGAGGATGAAGCCTTACTTCCTGCAGAGCTGCCTGTCCTGGATTTTTCTGATGATCTGGATGACCAGGTGCCAACCATCAATCCTGACACTCTCCAGGATGTCCTTGGTTCCTTCCACACACCATCTCTAGTCACAGGGAGGACACACAGCACTGCAGGGTCTCCACATGAACCACCCAAAACCAGCACACTGCACCGACCAGTCAAGCCACAGCCCTGAACTCTGAGGACTCAGAGATTACTTTTCAGAGGAAAGTGGTAGGAGTCCAGCGGGAGCTGAAACAGCAGATGGGAATGGAGACCATAGCAGTCAGGCTAGAGGGAAATGCAGAGGTGCCTCAGTCCAAATAAGGACAGCTCTGCTGGCACAGCAGGTGGAGATGGAAATCATGGTGGTCAGGCTAGAGGAAGTGCTGAGGTTCCTCAGTCCAACTCTACTGCCATCAGAGGCACCCACTCTCTGCTATGTGGATTCCAGAAATCCCTGTCAAAAATAGCTGATGTCCTGAGGCACAGACTGGAACAATTGCCCTCTAAAAGTGACAGCATCATGCTTGATAACAGGCTGGGGGCCATCCAAAATGTCCTGGAGGCCATGCAGTGGGATCTGACCTCCCTCACTGAAAACATGACTGCCTACCACCATGATGTAGCTACTGTGTTGTGAAACCAGCAGTTCCTCCTTGCTGCAGTGATGCCTTTCACTTTCCCACAAATGGGAGCTGACAGGACCTTTGCTTCCACATCTCTATCCCCTGATGTCTGTGTGCCCCCCTCAACTTCAACAACACCACCACCTATGGCACAGGATGCTCTACACACATCAGAGGATGAAGATGTGGAAAGAACAACATTCACCAGAAAAAACACTCAGTGACTACCATCTGTGCCACATGGACAGTACCTCTTTAATTATGTGCTTAAGATCATGCCAGTGTAGTGACAGCTGCCAACATGCCCTCTTCACTCTACCACTGTTGACTCATCATGCCTGGACTGCCATAATCTCAATTCCTACCTATTGTTAATTTGGACACCTCCTCACTAATACCCACCTCTCCTACACATGCCTCACGACATGTCCCTCACCCTTGGACTCTGACTAGACACTCAAAGGCTTGGGATCGCTCATTGGGTCAGTGAACTATACATTGTACATCATCTGATACAAATCTTGCACATGTAAATATATTACCATAGTCACACATGTACTTTTTTTCATTGATCAATCAGCTTTTCCAAATGAATGCACTGTGTGAAGCTAGGACAATGACTACAGAACATAAGGACATGTGTGGCTTTCTGTCAGTCACAAAGCCACCCACATAGACCCAAACATGATTAAGGTGCCTGATAGTATTAGGGACAACAATAACATTTCTGAGTCTTCCAAGCATGTGATAAACAGGTATCATGGAAGTTTATATATGGCATGTGTGGTTCAGGACACAAGTGTCTGGAACTATTCCTGATGATTGTACAAGTACAACATTGATGTGACCAACAAAATATACATATGTAAGTCTGTGAGGGGCAGCCGTTTGTGTGTCAGTATCCATTCCCCAAATAAGGTCGAGTGCAATGTGCTAAACTTTTCAAGAATGAATGTCACAGAAATTGGCACAAACAATAGATGTTGCATGATTACCTGTCTTAGAATTTGTATCCATACACAGAGTGTCAGAAACTGTGCTGAAAAGTGTATTGAGTAGCTGATGTCATACTGCTGCCAATCAGACAGGTCCTTGGTCATAGGGGATAAACACAGTCACACATGTAAATCAATACTGAACGCACATCCAAAGTAATTCGTCTAATATGGCCAGTGCAGACATGATAACACTCAGAAAGTCAATCACCATGGACACCATGTTGTAGAAAACTAACAAGATTTTTTTATACTAAAAAAACACAACCTAGCAAAAATCTAAGCTGCACACTAACCTAACCTATACTAACTTATCTGAACTTATCCCTACAGCTAATTATCCTTATCTAAATGTATCTTATACATGTAACGCCACACAATAAACATTGCCCCCCTCTCTCCTCTTTAGAGACTATAGACAAGAAGGACAACATGAACTAAAACTAAATAGAGACTAACTAAACTTATTGCCAAACAAAAATATATACTTATTTGTATTTTTTTGTTTTTAATCTTTTTTTTAACATACACCCCTACACATAACGCCCCCACCACCTCCCAAAACAAAAAGAAATCCTAAATCCCACCCCCCACCTATACTATGTCCTAAAACTAACCTCCTCTATTCTACCTAACCCATGCCTACCCACCTAAAACCCACTAAAACTATTTACAGTGAAAACTAGGGGAAGGGAAGGTACTTGGAAGAGGAAACAGTTCAAAGCTAGTGCTTTTTCTTTATGAATTTCAACAGTCTGTAGTTGCGCTCATTCTCCAATTCCAGTTTGGCCAAACTTATTTCATCTCCGCTATGTCCTTGCACATCTCGTCCTCAAATTTTGAGCCAGTAGCAGCTGGTGGTGGCTGTTGCTGGGATGCTGTTGTGGTAGGTGCCATGGATGTTGAGTGGGCAGAACCTGCTGACCCACCCCTGACCCGCTGCATAGAGATTACACTCTTTTTGGTGAGTTTTGCAGGCTGTTTGGCTGGTCCTCCATGAGGAAATGCCTGCCATAGCCCCGATATCTTCTCCCGTCTGTACCGTTTGGCCATCCTGCGGTACCCTCTTTGGACCTCACAGATGTGCCTGTATCTCTCAGCCCTCTTTTCAAAGGCACGCTTCTGTGCTGGAGTCATTAATGCCACTCAAACATGAGGAGAACATATCATTAAAAATGTGTTGGGTAGAGCAAGAACAAGCATGCAATAGAAACAGCATCTTCAGATGACACATGTTGTCCACCAGACATCCTAAAACAACATCAAGCCCCAAGTCTATGCCAATCTTCCTCCCAAGCATCTATGATATATTGTTCATGTCGCAGGCATAACGGCTATCCAATGTTGCTCACTATCTGTGCACAAGCTTGAAACATTTCCTAAGTACCAGGTAAACACTCAGCATGCATATCTCATAATCATGTGATGTGACCATGCTCACTCACACTCATCATGATGGGTAGAAAATGTAGGTTCATCTGCACACATCTTGTTTGTTGGAATCCATAGACATGTCCCACATCAATCTGGAGAAGTGCTGAAATCTCTATGTGTACTCAACTGACTGTTGGCCTTCTCATAAAGCTCCTTGCACGGCTGGTGCCTCACTTCATTTCTGTAGAGTAGTGAAGAGCTGGTGTTGCAAGTGTCTCACTGATTAGCCTCTTAGAGACCTTGACACATGTACATAACTTGTACCATGTCCAGAGTAAATTTGTGCAGCATGTGGCACAAAGTGCAGTAACATGCTCTGACAAATATGTTGGCAACATCCAGACATTTCTGAAACCAGCACCTTTGACACATATCTTGCCTGATATCACTGAGTTTGTGCATATAGTTACCTTTTCCAAAGGCTCTCAAATTCATTGCAGCACACTTTGTCATATTTGACGGAACTCAGATTGTGTGTTTACCACATTGTTATGTCAGAATTCCCAATGTTTGTTTCACAACTCAGCATAAGATAGGGTGGGCCAAGTGCAAAACATGTTCACGCATATCATACCTGATGGAAAGTGGATTATTGGTAAGGGCAGTTAAGTACCTACACTTAGCAATAGGCCACTAACCCCCACTAGGTCCAGTTAGGTCGCAATAAATTAATCCCAGCTTAACACTTGGTAGATTGGCAATCAGCACAAAGGCTTAGCTTTGGGGACAAGTGTGCAAAGCATTTAAAAATCACAAAACAGTAAATGAGTAAAACACAAAATACAATGAAAATCTAACACCAATTTATAAAAATAGATTATATTTTTATCTTTAAAAGGACAACAAAACGATTATAATCAGATAAGAGGAACTAGAGATGTGAATTTTTTAAAATTAATGTTTTCTAGCACATTTAAACTAAAAGTGCCAATCTGGTCATCTGGTCGCACTCAACTGGGGCAAAGACGAAATTTGAGACTGACTGCGATGGAGCCCTGCTTGGCTACAGCAAGTGGAAGGCCTCCGTCAAAAGTTTATCTTCGGACACAGGCCCTGATTTAAGAAAAGTGGTGCTGCATTCAATGCAGCATTACTTTTCTTCTGCCCCTTAGCACCCCCCTAATGCCACCATGTGTGCACCATATCTAAGATACAGTACACCATGGCAGTAGTTAGGGGAACTAGCGTCAACATTTCTGATTCTAGTTCGGAACTTTGCAGGACAAGCATAAAAAATGTTGATGCTAATCCTGCAAGGCCCATTGAGGCCCATTGAAAACAATGGCATGCCTCCTTTTAACGCCTGCTCTGAGCAGGCATTAAAAGTGCCGAAAAAAATGATGCAAAGAAATCTGTTAGATTTCTTTGCACCATTTTATTGGCCCCACGTACAGGGGAACGCCTCCTTTGCATGCATTATGCCTGGTGTTGATATAATATAGCGCAAAGGATTACAAAGTGGCACAATGCATGCATTGCGCCACTGTAAATTTGACACAACGTTTTTGGCCTCGTTGGGCCACATTAGCCTAAAAATAAATTATTATGGTAATGTGGAGCAAGGAGGCACTTGGGGCTCTTAAATCAGCACCTTAGTCTTTGTCCTGAAGATTTTTCTCACTGGGATGAAGTCACCAATGTGATCCAACCTCCCTAGAGCCCTCTTCCGATACGCGTCACTGGAGACCTTGGTGAAGAATTCTACCTTCAGACTTAGGCGATTATTCAGGATGGAAGTTGAATTTTGATTCAACGTCCCTGGAACCCTCCTCGGACAAGCTGTGTGGGAAGTCCTGGTCAACTTTTGACGTTCGGACTTTGTCACTTTTTTGGAGCTTTTTCGTTCTGATGTTGGATGACCCTCCACAGCAAGCTGATTTTGAGTCAACATCATCGGATTGCCTTTCCAGGAGCCCCTGGTGAAATCCTGGAAGTCTGGGGTTCCCAAGCTTTTCAGCAGGACGAACTTACAAGTTAGGCCGGGTCACGGTTGAGGTAAGCTGGCTTGACTCACAATGTTGGGTCGGTCCCTTTATGGAGCTTGTTTCCTAAAGTTCTCTAAAGTTCTCCAAACTTCTGAATCTTCTTCCAGAAGGTCTTTGGAGGTTCTTTAGGAGTCCACAGCTCACCCCAAGGTGCCAGAAGATCTGAGTTGCTCCTTGAGGCTTAAGACTCCAACTCCCAGAATGCACCTGGCTCAAACTCCAAAATGACCATTGGACAGTGGTCAGCTGGTCAGTTCCTTCACGATTTGATGCAGACAACTCTGGTTAGCTAGTTTTCACCGGTAGCAAGAAGGGTGCCCCTTCTTGAACCAGTTAAAGCCATGCAAAGTCCTTTTAATGGTGAAGCCCAAGTGTGCGGCTTGTGCAGTCCTTCGGAGTGCAGTGTCCAGGGACAGGTCAGGGGTCCAGCAGGGGAGTCCTTCTTCTTCTGTCTTTATACCTTGTAGGGATCTGAAGTGTGAGTGCAGCTCTGCCATATTTATCCTTGCTGCTTGGGTGGAAAGCAGGGCGGCAACTGTCTAGTCACAGGCAGGCCAACACCTTCTTGGATGACCACTTCCTGGGAAGTGTGGCAAAAATCAATCCCAGGGATCAACATTTCTTAAAAATCAAAAATGGCAGAATCTGAATTTTGGAGGCTAGATCTGGCTGAGTCCACCCACTGGTCTGGCTAAGATTCCTTAACACATCCCTTTCCTGCCCTCTCCTAATCAAATCAAGGGGGCACCTGGCTGTCTGGGCTTCCAGGAAATGGGGGAGGTCCTGAGCTGCTCCAAATGACCCTCCTTTCTTTGAAGACCAGTTTGGCTGATTCTGTTTCACCATCTGCTAAGGCAGATCTCCTCCCCCAGGCACTTCCTTTGTCAACAGACAAGGCCACTTCACACCTCATCAAGGCAGCCTGACCAGGCTGTCAGAGGCTGGCCAATCAGAGAAGGGTACTACAGAGCTAAAGTTGGCAACTTTCAGATAGAGTTCTAAAACTCTTTCCTTGAACTAGTTATATTAAATTTAGCAACAGCAAGCTGCTATATTTATTATACCAAGATGTTTGATACCAAACTTGAAATGTTTAGCTCTTTTTGAGACTTTGAATTAAAATAAAGTCTCCCCATTTTAACCTATGGAGCCCATTCACTAAAATGAGGGAAAAACGAATTTGGCTATTTTTCCTCACCAGGGCTTAAAAAACGCATCTAGGGACTTATAGGTAGGTTGACACTGCCTGTTATAATTAACCTAATTTGCATAGTCATTTAAATCAGAGCACATGCCATGGGATTGTTTATCAGTGCCCAGGGCACCTTAAGAGTTAGGAAAATACTAGCACAAATTGAAAAATAGGGGCAAAAAGTTAGGGGGCTTCTGCAATCTGCCCAGTTTTCTCACCATACCCTTGACAAATCTTTAGCAAAGGATGTTTTTGACTAAGGCAGGGTTAAGATCCGGTAACCCATGACAATGTAAGTGCAAGTATGTCTCACACTCTAGTGTGTTCCAAGTGCCAGATGTCATGATGCAAAGCAACACATGTGATGTATAGTTCCCCATGCATGCACATTTCTGGAGATGGTTTGCTGACGTGTGTCATTGTTGGTATGTATGTGACATGATTGTGTATGAAAAGATATGTTTCATGTATGATAAGCAATGCATACTGCAGGGGTGTGTTTATGGATATGAAAAATACCAATTCTCTGTCCCGGCATGGATATATTTAGGCCATTGTCTCAAGGCTGTGAACTTATATATGTGTTAAATATGTTTCCCGATGTGGAAACATATAGGGGGTCATTCCGACCCCGGCGGTCAAGGACCGCCGGGGCCGGGGATGCGGGAGCACCGCCAACAGGCTGGCGGTGCCCCGCAGGGCATTCTGACCGCGGCGGTTTGGCCGCGGTCAGAACAGGAAAACCGGCGTTCTCCCGCCGGTTTTCCGATGTCCTCAGGAATCCTCCATGGCGGCGCAGCTTGCTGCGCCGCCATGGGGATTCCGACACCCCATACCGCCATCCTGTTCCTGGCGGTTCGCCCGCCAGGAACAGGATGGCGGTATGGGGTGTTGTGGGGCCCCTGGGGGCCCCCGTAAGAGGGCCCCACAAAGAATTTCAGTGTCTGCTCAGCAGACACTGAAATTCGCGACGGGTGCAACTGCACCCGTCGCACCTTCCCACTCCGCCGGCTCCATTCGGAGCCGGCTTCCTCGTGGGAAGGGGTTTCCCGCTGGGCTGGCGGGCGGCCTTCTGGCGGTCGCCCGCCAGCCCAGCGGGAAAGCCAGAATGGCCTCCGCGGTCTTACGACCGCGGAGCGGCCATATGGCGGTTCCCTCCAGGCGGGCGGCTCCCGCCGCCCGCCGGGGTCTGAATGACCCCCATAAACTGTTCATGTAAGTTTGCAAGTAAATATGTGACACATACACATTTTCATATGTCAATTGTTTCCTTTTGCCCATATCCAAATAGATGGTACCAAGCCAGGTCCACCTCAGTGGGACATGTTTATAGAGATGTAGGGATTATATATTTAGCATATATCACTTGGAATGTACAATGACTCGCCCTTTTGTTTAATTGCCAGACTTCCCTATTGGCATACACTCTGCATGGCAAGTCTACTCTCAGGCAGTGATGGCACCCTAGTCATAATTTCTCCAGTGGCACTTTGTATGTCCACAGAGGCCCATTGTTGTACTTATTGACACAGGTTGACCGTGGTAACATCAGCTCAGTTCACTGTGCACTGGCATTAGACCCCTGACTGTGTCAAGAGTCGATGTAGCCTCCTCTGGGGTTGTGGGGGATCTGCCATCCTCAAGATCAATCATCAGCACTGCAATGCACAGTCACCTGAGGACATACACCTGCACATTTGTGGTCCCATGGCCAAGTATGTTCCGTTAACTTTGAGGTTGTTGATGTCAGGCTTTCCCTTATATGCTAGGGACTTATTCCTTGTTTGTGTTGGACATGTCTCATCATTTGCTGTGGTTTGACACGCCTTGGTATAAACAGGTGAGATTATTCCTATGATGTGTGGTTAGGTCATTGATAGATTGTGGCTCTGGGTCAGATCTGTAGACTCAGGGAACAGATACTATCATTTGTCACTTGCTTCTGTCACACCAGTTTGTGCTGGCCAAGAACATAGCTGTAGTCATTGGCAATGTGACTGGAATATCTACGGACATACGCATTCTCTTTGAATATGAGTCTTGTGTTACATGGAAACATTGTTATGTTCTACAGTGAGTCTCAGTCTATGTGTGTTCCTTCACACACATTGATGGCATATTTTGTCAGGTATGGTTCTAATTCAACAGTGCTGGCATAATTTCTCCTTATTACCCTTAGTACCCATCTTCGACATCAACATTGTCCCTTCATCCATGCACAGCATATTAAATCAGATTTGTGAACTTTGTAGATGGATAAAGCTTCTTCTACAGGCTAAGCAATATGTGCCCTTGCATTTGAAGGCTTTGCTAGATCACATGTCTGACCCCCACATATTACAGAACTGCAGCCACAGCACTTTTGTAGTGTCTGAGTGAACTCCACATATTTGATCTCAAAGTGACATAAGGGAGTCTCTCAGCTGTCCTTCCACATCATTTATTCGATATGGGCACACACTCACATTTGCATTCTACAACTTATGCCACATTCACCATGAGTGTATTTAGTATGTGTGATTACTCATGACAGCTATAAGTAGAGAAGATGCGACATTCAGCCTATCTGTTTCCTTCATCACACGTACAATTTGGCAAGGGTCTGTGACTTGTTTGGGCATTTCTTGTCTTACATGCACATTCCATACTGGATTGAGTGTGGGAGACCTAGACTTCTAGGTATTTTGTTCCCTGTATGTCACTCTCTCTGGGTCATTCAGAATTTGCTTGGTTGCCTAGCAGACACAAATCTGCCATTGTGGGTGATTGCTTTTCTTTTCCTACCTAGGCCATACATCTGTACAGCAGTCTTCACGTGTATTTCCAGGATTGCTGCAGGCATATGTCAAGCCAACACACGTGTGTGATATGTGTGTGACAATGTAAATTGTAATTGCTACAGCCTATGCCTACATTTCTCCCAAACATTCATCTGGTAGTGCATTCTTTTAATTTGTTTTTATTTCCTGACTATGTTCCTAGATTATTTACATCTGAGCAGATTAAAAATGGTACGTGATGGTGATCATGAGTACACCATGAGAAGTCAGATTTAAAGTTATTTTATTGCAATATTTTAAGGAATGATTATTGTAGTACAGTGTCTAAGAGAAGAAGTTGTGCACAAATTGGTCTCTTCTGAGTGCTCCAGCAGCAGATTTTGGGGGTCATTCTGACCTCGGCGGTAAAAGTCGCATACCGCCGGCCAGAAGACTGCCATAACACTGCTGCGGCCGCGGTAAACCGCCACGGTCATTCTGACCCGCAACTGGCAAACCGCCAAAAACCTGACATCAACAAAAGTCCGCCACACCAAAGGTCAGCGGGAAACTGGCGATGACCAAACCTCCACCGTCACACCAACAGACATACGCCCATACCATTCCGACCCACAAATCCCTGCAGCGGTCTTTCAACCGCGGTATTCCATTGGCGGTACACAACGCTGCGCTCAAAATACACACACCTTTACAAAACACTACCACATTGGATAATTCAAAATACACACACCTGAGATACATACACACACCACTCCCACAAACCCAATTAAATATAAAACAGACACCCACATCACCCACAAACCCCTATGACCACAATTGCGAGTGAAGGACAGAGAGAGAGAGCACAGCATAGAGTACACCATCACACAGAGGCAAATCACAACATCACCCACACAATTTCCATGCACAAAACACTATACACCACCACACCCACCACACTCTACAACACATACACCACCCCTCACCTCAACCACACCACCCCATGGCACCCCAAAGACACCCCAGGTTCTCTGACGCAGAACTCAGGGTCATGGTGGAGGAAATAGTTTGTGTAGAGCCCCAGCTCTTCGGGCCACAGGTGCAGCACACCACCATTGCCAGGAAGATGGAGCTATGGCAAAGGATAGTGGACAGGGTCAACGCTGTGGGACAGCATCCATGCAATCGGGACGACATCAGGAAGCGGTGGAACGACCTATGGGGGAAGGTGCGTTCCATGGTATCAAGACACAACATTGCGGTGCAGAAGACTGGCGGCGGACCCCCACCTACTCCCCCCGAATTAACAGCATGGGAGGAGGAAGTCTTGCACATCCTGCATCCTGAGGGCCTCGCAGGAGTAGGCGGAGGAATGGACTCTGGTAAGTCAAATCTTCACTACTTCATTCCCCCCACCCCAACTGCATGCCAAATCATACCCCCACCCTCACCCCCACCCCCATCAGACCAACTCCTTGCAAATGGCTCACCATCACATCCCACCCATCCCAAAACCTAGCCCTGCGTGCGTCCCCAAAGCATGGACACCCATCCCCAAAGCATGCCCACTGCACACACCCATCACCCCCACAAGCCACCGTCACAAAAGCCCCCACAAGGGAATGCCAGCACTGGGGGACACGGCCACCCACCCATTACACGAAATGCCACACACAGAAGCAATAACCAAACTCTTATACCCCTGCAGGACCCGAACGCCACCACACCGCCACGGAGGGTCCAGAGATGTCCATCCCACCCCCAGAAGAGGCCCCCAGTGATGACAGCAGCTCTGTCTCCCTGGAGCCTGATGACCAGCCCGGCCCATCGGGGACCTCGGGACAGTCGGTTCCCCACAGACAGCCACAGGCTACACCTGACCTAACCCCCTCTGGGAACACCAGCACAGCTCCCACCCAGCGGGCCCATGCCTCTGTCTCCAGGACACGTCAATCAGCGGTGTGTCCACCACTACAGGGCACCCAGGTTGACCCACCACCCCAACAACAACAGGGACCTAGGGGCAGTGGTAGTGGGCACACCGTCCAGGGGACAGAGGCCCAGGGAAACAGGGCAACTGGGAGGGCTGCTGTGCGACAGGGGGGGGACAGGCCCAGGGAACCGACTCTCCAAGAGGCCCTCTCCTACATCATGGGAGCATACCACCACTCCCAGGAGACGATGGCTACGGTACTGGCCAGGTTCCAGGAGATCCAGGTCATGCAGGAGCAACAGTACATGGGGTTCAGAGAGGAACTGAGGAACATTAGTTCCGCAATGGGGACCATCGTCCTGGCCCTAACCCAGATAGTCACCACATTGCGGGACCATGTGGCACCACAAAGGGCCCCTGTCACTAACCTGGACCAGGAACAGCCTACCACCTCCGCCGGCGCTAGTGGACAGGAGGCCCCCACACAACGACGGGCCACCAGAACCCCACCTCCTGCAGAAGAAGAACCACCCCGCAAGCGGAACCTGAGATCTCACAAGAAGACAGAGAAGGATTGCAAGACCCCCGCCAGCAAACGATACCCCCTGATGTCATCCCACTGTCCCACATTGTCACCCTGTCCAACCTTGAACTGCCCCTGCTCCATCCTTCCACAGGCATATGGACAATGCACCTGTGCGACTGAGAACTGGACTCTGCCATGGACATTACTCCACCATCACCCATCCCCGTTTTTCAATAATGTTCCTTAAATTTAGCACTTTAATTAAATCACTTCTTGCACTAAAAAAATCTGGAGTCTGCTTGTATTTTTAACAAATGTATTAGACATAACGGTGCCAAAATGTTCAGTTACAATGTGATGACAACATACCACTGTCACACAGCTGTAGTCCATGGGCAAACAAAGCAGAGGTCACGCAGTGGGGCCCACAGCTCTGAAAACGGAAGGGAAAGTCACAACTCAGTTAACAGGAACTGGGGGGGAACTCAGACAGTAGAGAGGCAGGAGACTTTAAGTAAATGTAAAATGGCGTGGTTGATTCGTACCTGTGTGCTACTGAAAATACTGTTGTATCACTGTGCCCCTGTTGTCTGTGTCGTCCCCGTCGTCTTCCTCCTCTTCACTCTCCACAGGCTCCACAGCTGCTACAACACCACCATCTGGCCCATCCTCCTGCAGGAAAGGCACCTGGCGTCGCAAAGCCAGGTTGTGAAGCATACAGCAGGCCACGATGATATGGCACACCTTCTTTGGTGAGTACATTAGGGATCCACCTGTCATATGCAGACACCTAAACCTGGACTTCAGGAGGCCGAAGGTTCTTTCTATAATCCTCCTAGTTCGCCCATGGGCCTCATTGTACCGTTCCTCTGCCCTTGTCCTGGGAGTCCTCACTGGGGTAAGTAGCCACGAGAGGTTGGGGTAACCAGAGTCACCTATTAGCCACACACGGTGTCTCAGTAGCTGTTCCATCACATAAGGGATGCTGCTATTTCGCATGATGTACGCGTCATGCACAGACCCAGGGAACTTGGCATTTACATGGGAGATGTACTGGTCAGCCAAGCAGACCACCTGGACATTCATCGAATGATAACTTTTTCTGTTCCTGTACACCTGCTCACTTCCACTGGGGGGAACCAAGGCCACATAGGTCCCATCAATGGCACCAATGATGTTGGGGATATGTCCAAGGGCATAGAAATCACCCTTCACTGTAGCCAAATCGCCCACCTCAGGGAAAACAATGTAGCTCCGCATGTATTTCATCAGGGCAGACAACACTCTGGACAAAACCTTAGAAAACATAGGCTGAGACATCCCTGATGATATGGCCACTGTTGTTTGGAATGATCCACTTGCCAAAAAATGGAGTACTGACAGAACCTGCACCAGAGGGGGAATCCCTGTGGGTTGGCGAATGGGGGACATCAGGTCTGGCTCCAGCTGGGGACACAGTTCCTGTATAGTGGCTCGGTCAAGTCTGTATGTCAGTATGACATGTCGTTCTTCCATTGTCGACAGGTCCACCAGCGGTCTGTACACAGGAGGATTCCTCCATCTCCTCGCAAGTCCCAGCGGACGGTGCCTAGGAAGGACAACATGGAGCACAGAGTCAAGCAACCCACAGGTACGTAACCACAGCTTGCACAAAACACGATTCGCTATGCATTGAATGGCTTGTATGAGTGGCAATGCAAGGCATAGGCCTTTGTGACGCAGTAGAAATTAAGCCATGTGGGCCCTTGAAATGGCGGCTGCCTGACCTGTGAAGTGTGACAATGGGATGTGAGGTCAATGCGCTGGCGTGGCACACCGTGGCGGTAGGCGGTCGAAGACCGCGGCGCAAAGCAGCATTGGTTAACATTGAACCCTATGGGTCTCAGGAGCCAGTGACGATGTGCGCCGGCGGTCGCGGTACGCACCGCCGCGGGCGTGACCGCCATTTTCTAACTGCTTAATCACTCGAGACCTGATCATCCACAGGAGAGGACCTATACTGCAAGTGCTGCTGTGACCTCGGTCTGGGAGATACAATGGCTGCTGCGACTGGGGAAAGGGCCCCTGCCTTCACATCTGAGGAATTGGAGAAACTTGTCGATGGGGTCCTCCCCCAGTATGCGCTATTCTACGGTCCTCCAGACCAACAGGTAAGTACACAGGGAGCACGTAGTATGGGATAGGCCTGTGTTGAGTGGGGTGGGTGTAAAATGGTGGGGAGGGGTGCGAATGGGGAGTACAACGCACGACAGATGAGAGCATGTGCCACATGGCAAGGTTGGGGAGGGGGGGCCACTCACATCGACCATGCAGAAAAGTGATGATATTTCTTTTTTCACCCTGTCCATGTCACATAGGTCAGCGCCCATCAGAAGCTCGACATTTAGCGTGCCATCGCCAAGGACGTCCGGGCCCTGGGGGTCCTCAACAGACGGGGCACCCACTGCCGCAAGAGGTGGGAGGACATCTGCCGCGGGAGCAGAAAGACCGCCGAGGCTCTGCTGGGGATGGCCTCCCAACGTAGGAGGGGTGCCAGTCGTCAATTGACCCCCCTGATGTCCCGGATCCTGGCGGTGGCCTACCCCTATTTGGATGGGCGCGTGAGGACATCACAGCAGACACAAGGGGGTGAGTATCAGCACATTCTGCTATATTAGCGCACAGTGGAGGCGTCTGGGTGGGGGAGGAGGGCTGTGGCTATCTCTAGGCCAGGGCGGTTTCTGTAGGCTAGGCCCCTCCGTTAGACATGGCCCTGTGCCCCCGCCCTCCACCTCTGTAGGGTGCTAAGTACAGCCATCCATGGCCCGGGCTCACCTATGTGTGCATTTGTCGTCCATAGACTTGTAGGCCAAGTCACAATAATTGAGTAGTGTACCCCGAGTGCGCGGCGTAGTGCAGGGGGCTTCTGTGTCTGTCCTCTCCGCCAACGGTGCCGCCAATGCATGCACTCAACATGTCTTTCTTTATTCTCTCCCCCCCTTTTTTTTGGTTTTCCTGCTCATGTGTGCATTAGCATCATCAGGCGGAGGAGAAGTGGCATCGGCGCACGAGGGAGCTGCATCTCACATGGGCCCGGAGGGCCCTGCAACCGACTCGGACTTAACCAGTGAGACGGAGGGCGAGGGGGGCTCCACAACGGGGACCCGTGGAGACGTCAGCGACACCGACACGTCCTCGGAAGGGAGCTCCCTTGTGGTGGCGGCACCATCCGTGCCCACCGCAAAATCAGGTACAGCCGCCACCCAGCGCACCAGCTCCGCCCTCCCAGCAGCCCCTCAGCTTTCGCCCCGTGCCCGCTCGGCCAGGAAGCCGGCCATCTCCTTCGCCCCTGGCACCTCAGGTCCTGCCCCAGTTACCCCTGCTGCCCTCAGTGAGGAGGTCATTGACCTCCTCCGGACGCTCATTGTTGGGCAGTCTACCCTTTTGAATGCCATCCAGGGGGTGGAAAGGGAGGTGCATCGGAGCAATGCATACCTGGAGGGCATTCATTTGGATCAGGCTGCCCATCAGCGATCGTTCAACGCTCTGGCCTCAGCACTGACGGCAGCAATTGTCCCTGTGTCTAGCCTCCCCCCTCCCACTTCCTCAACCCAGTCCCACTCCCCTGTTCCTCTGCCTATCCCAGACACACCTACAGACCAGCCTGCACACACATCAACACCCAAGGGCAGCTCATCCAGACATAAGCACAACAGATCACACAAGCATTCACCCAAGCAACATCCACATGCAGACACAGCAACACCCACTGCCTCCACTGTGTCCCCCTCCTCCTCGTCTCCCTCCTCCCTCCCTGTGAAGTCTCCACTCACACCTGCATGCACACCACCATCAGCCAGTACGTCCATCACCACCACACCCACCAGAACAGTCCGCACACGTGCAGTCACCACCCCCACTACCATTTACACGTCCCCTGTGTCCTCTCCCAGTGTGTCTGTCACCCCCTCTTCCAAACCACACAAACGTAGGCAGCCACCCACCCAACAGCCATCCACCTCACGACAGCCTCCGTCACAAGCACCTGCACCCAAAGACAGCACACTTGACTCTCCTACAACCACATCCTCTTCCTCCACTCCCATACCCACTACAACTACCCGTCTCTGTCTTTCTAAATTGATTTTCCTTTCCAACCTTGACCTCTTTCCAACAACTGACCCACCCCCTCCATCTCGTAAGAGTCCAACCAGCACCTCAGCCACCACAAGCCCTGCACCTAGTAGGACCATCGTTCAGGGCTATTGGAGTCCACCAGCTCCTAGGGCAGGAACATCGGCCAGCAGCAAGGGGACAGCCAGCCCACCCCCTGGGAAAAGAAGCAAAAAAGTGAAGGACCGGCGCCACAGGCCTGACACGGCTGCCCCCAAGGACACCAGCCTTGCACCGTCACCTGGCCCATCCACCAAGGGAGGCAAGGGCCCCAGAGATTCTTCCAAAGAGGGCAAGGGCCCCAGAGATTCGTCCAAGGAGGGCAAGGGCCCCAGAGATACTTTCAAGGGAGGCAAGGGCCCCAGAGATTCATCCAAGGAGGGCAAGGGCAGCAGGGCGAAGAAGTCCGGCAGCAGGCGAGCTGCCCAGGAGGGCCCCACCAGCCCCATTTGGGGTGTGACGGAGGACACCCACGGGCCCAGGAGTCCAGCACAGGAGGGCCCCGCAAGCGATAGGTCGGATGGCGACTGAGCGGGAATGATTGCCCAGATCTGGTTCCCTAGGAACACAAGACAAGCACCGCTGAACAGGGCCCCGCCGTGAGAAGCACCGCTGGACAGGGCACCGACGTGAGAAGCACCGCAGAACAGGGCCCCGCCGTGAGAAGAACCGCTGAACAGGGCCCCGCCGTGAGAAGCACCGCTCCGCTGGGCCCCGCCGTGAGAAGAACCGCTGAACAGGGCCCCGCCGTGAGAAGAACCGCTCCGCTGGACCCCGCCGTGAGAAGAACCGCTGAACAGGGCCCCGCCGTGAGAAGAACCGCTGAACAGGGCCCCGCCGTGAGAAGCACCGCTGAACAGGGCCCCGCCGTGAGAAGAACCGCTGAACAGGGCCCCGCCGTGAGAAGATCCGCTGAACAGGGCCCCGCCGTGAGAAGCACCGCTGAACAGGGCCCCGCCGTGAGAAGAACGGCTGAACAGGGCCCCGCCGTGAGAAGAACCGCTGAACAGGTCCCCGCCGTGAGAAGCACCGCTCCGCTGGGCCCTTCATCTCAAGCACCGCTCCGCTGGGCCCTGCCGTCTCTGAACCGCTCCGCTGGGCCCTGCATCTCAAGCACCGCTCCGTTGGGCCCTGCCGTCTCTGCACCACTCCGCTGGGCCCTGCCGTCTCTGCACCGCTCCGCTGGGCCCTTCCTCTCAAGCACCGCTCCGCTGGGCCCTGCCGTCTCTGCACCGCTCCGCTGGGCCCTTCATCTCAAGCACCGCTCCGCTGGGCCCCGCCGTCTCTGCACCGCTCCGCTGGGCCCTTCCTCTCAAGCACCGCTCCGCTGGGCCCTTCATCTCAAGCACCGCTCCGCTGTGCCCTGGGGTCTCTGCACAGCTCCGCTGGGCCCTTCATCTCAAGCACCGCTCCGCTGGGCCCCGCCGTCTCTGCACCGCTCCGCTGGGGCCTTCATCTCAAGCACCGCTCCGCTGGGCCCCGCCGTCTCTGCACCGCTCCGCTGGGCCTTTCCTCTCAAGCACCGCTCCGCTGGACCCTTCATCTCAAGCACCGCTCCGCTGGGCCCTGCCGTCTCTGCACCGCTCCGCTGGGCCCCGCCGTCTCTGCACCGCTCCGCTGGGCCCTTCATCTCAAGCACCGCTCCGTTGGGCCCTGCTGTCTCTGCACTGCTCCGCTGGGCCCTTCATCTCAAGCACCGCTCCGCTGGGCCCGCCGTCTCTGCACCGCTCCGCTGGGCCCGCCGTCTCTGCACCGCTCCGCTGGGCCCTTCCTCTCAAGCACCGCTCCGCTGGGCCCTGCCGTCTCTGCACCGCTCCGCTGGGCCCTTCATCTCAAGCACCGCTCCGCTGGGCCCCGCCGTCTCTGCACCGCTCCGCTGGGCCCTTCCTCTCAAGCACCGCTCCGCTGGGCCCTGCCGTCTCTGCACCGCTCCGCTGGGCCCTTCATCTCAAGCACCGCTCCGCTGGGCCCCGCCGTCTCTGCACCGCTCCGCTGGGCCCCACCATCTCTGCACCGCTCCGCTGGGCCCTTCATCTCAAGCACCGCTCCGCTGGGCCCTGCCGTCTCTGCACCGCTCCGCTGGGCCCTTCATCTCAAGCACCGCTCCGCTGGGCCCTGCCGTCTCTGCACCGCTCCGCTGGGGCCTTCATCTCAAGCACCGCTCTGCTGGGCCCCGCCGTCTCTGCACCGCTCCGCTGGGGCCTTCATCTCAAGCACCGCTGGCCCATTGGCAGGGCCGGATCTGTGTCGGGCAGGGCTTCACGAAGCACTCTGGGCGCCATGCCTCCTCCATAACCAGTGGAATCTGTAATCCACCAGATGGACTGTGGCTTTGTACTCCCCAGGATGGTACAGTGGGCAATCCACCCACTGTAGAGACTTGTGAGACTGTGGCTTTGCACTCCCCAGGATGGTACAGTGGGCAATCCACCCACTGAAAAGACTTGTGAGACTGTGGCTTTGCACTCCCCAGGATGGTACAGTGGGCAATCCACCCACTGAAAAGACTTGTGAGACTGTGGCTTTGCACTCCCCAGGATGGTACAGTGGGCAATCCACCCACTGTAGAGACTTGTGAGACTGTGGCTTTGCACTCCCCAGGATGGTACAGTGGGCAATCCACCTACTGAAAAGACTTGTGAGACTGTGGCTTTGCACTCCCCAGGATGGTACAGTGGGCAATCCACCCACTGTAGAGACTTGTGACACTGTAGCTTTGCACTCCCCAGGATGGTACAGTGGGCAATCCACCCACTGTAGAGACTTGTGAGACTGTGGCTTTGCACTCCCCAGGATGATACAGTGGGCATGGAGGCCCCTCGTGGATCTGGCATCGTGGACTCATGTGGCTGAGGTGCCCCCCCTTCCCTTCCCCTTGAGGTGCCTGTGGTTTTATTATCTGATGCCCCAGCAGTGTTCTCTCCAATGGAATCGGGTCTCGTGTGTGGGCTTTGCCCATGTGTTTATGCACATTGGCCCACGGACAATGGCATGTAGCCAATATGTGCCGGACTTTTGGACTATGTTCATATTCTTCATGTTGTGATTTATTTGTTTTAATAATCTAATATTTCACTTAAGTTCAAATATGCTTTAATATACTTCTATTTTAATGATCATTTTATTTTGTCTTTGAATTATTCTGGGGGGTTTGGGGGGTGTAAATCTGACTTGTTGCTCTGCATTGGTGTGTGGGGATTTGGGGGGGGGGGGGGTCGCGTATGTGTGTGCCCGTAATCTTTTCTCCTCCCCCCTCCCCTGTGTCGTAGGTGCAGTACTCACCGTTGTCTCCTGCGGCGGCGTTCGTGCTCCTGGTAGAGGAGCAGGTAGACAATCGCTGGTAGGATGTTTAATTCGGGTTCCATGCTGTCCAGATTCCTCGTGGAGTGTATAGAGGTGAGCGTTTTCCCGTTCGTGATCTGTTTCCGCCGTGTTTTTATTGGCGGGGCTCCCGCCCCGGAAAAGGTGGCGGATTGGTGGGTCGTGATAGGGTGGGCGGTACATTGTCTGCCGCATGTCTGTTGGCGGTGACCGCCGCGCTGTTTGTTTGCCCCGCCGTGGCGGTCGGAGTGTTAAAGTGGCGGGCTGTGTTGGCGGTTCCCGCCAGGGTCAGCATTCAATTGTTTTGACCGCCTGCCTGTTGGCGGGTTGGCCGCCGCTTTAACACCGACCGCCAGGGTTGGAATGACCCCCTTTGTTTGTTCCTCATCCTCCTGTTGTGCATCATTGTCCTCATTCTCCTCACCGGGGACATCTACCTGTTCGTCTCAGGGGACATTTGTGCATACACAGATGTTGCGCAAAATAGCAGACACAAGTATGACTTTGCACACAATGGGAGGTGCAAATAACAGGCTTCCTCCTGTTATAGCTAGGCACCTGAACCTGGATTTGAGTAGGCCAAATGTCCGCTCCATTACATTCCTGGTCCTTTTGTTATCTTCATTGTAAGCCCGCTCAGCGTCAGTTGTTGGATTACCATATATGTGGTCATGACCCATAGCTGGATGCCATAACCTTGGTCCACTGCAAAGGAATGTGGGAAAATGTGTCAGAAATGCATATTTGTTATTTGCTATGTGCCATGGCACATATTTGTTTTCAGTAGAGTGGTGATTCAGATTTGCATCTAGTATTGTGTGTGTTCCTGTTTGAATGGATTGTTATATAGATGTGTGGTAGTGCTCTTTCCAGTCATTCGTTGTGCCTCCGGGACCTGGTGATTGTTAAATAATAACTGGTCTGACAGATCATCCATGCAGAATACGTGTGCTATTGTCTATATCTCACCCTGAAGCCCAAATTTAAGAGGACCTAGCACATCCTTACCCCAAATAAGTGTCATTTGTTTTGATGATAGTGTGACCCAATGAGGCCAAAATCACTGTGCCATAGTTACAGTGTGGCACAACGCATGCATTGAAGCACTTTGTAACCCAGTGCACCACATTAAACCTGTGCCAGGCATCATGTATGTATGGGGGTGATCCCCCGTTAGGGGGACTGCAAAAAGGGTGAAGTGGAATCTAAGAGATTCCACTGCATTATTTTTAGTGGCTACTCTTAACACCTGCACAGAGCAGGTGTTAAAAGTGGACACAACATTGCTTTCAATGGCCCCCTATGCACTGTGCAGGATTAGCACCATTTTTTGGCACTAATCCTACAGAGTACATCAATAGCGTCAAATATTTTGGCACTATTGCCCCTACTCTGTGTCATGGTGCACTGTATTATAAATACGGCACACACATGGTGGCGGAAGGGTGAAGCTAAGGGGCGCAAGAAAAGTGGTGCTGCATTGGATACTGTGCCACTTTTCTTAAATCTGGCCCTTAGTCCTATTAACTTTAGACCTGAAGAAGAGTGATGTTAGAAAAATGTTGTACCTATTTTGTATGTTGTGTGCCATGTAACAGGTTTTGTGCCATGTGTGTTGCATGTGAATCCCACCCCTTTGCCCACTGAATACCTCCCTTGCACAAAGTGTTGTTTCCAACTGCTAACTAGAATGCATATGTGCATGTAGTTCATATGCACAGTTGTACAGGATGTATTGTGACGTATGCAAGAGTTTGAAGACACCTGTGGGACAGGGCATGAGGTGTGTTTCTGCAGGGTCCTGCATCACCAGTCCAGCCCTCAAAGTCCCATATTTCCTCAATATTACGTGCTTCTGGTCTCTACCAGTGCATCACCAGTAGTACAGCTGCCACAGTCCACTGTTGGCACCCTTGTATCTTGATATCGAGATGTGGGATTTATGGGTATGATTGTTGGTGTGCTGTGAGGTGTCCATTTCGATACATGATCTATCAATGATGGAGATGTTGTATTTCAATGTGTCTTGCACTCTGCACCACACAAGGGAAAGGTGAATACAATGAGCATGCCAGGTATGTTTTGATGATATGTAGATGGTGATGGCACCAATAGGGTGGCATTCATTGTTGATGCTGCCTCGGGTTTGTACAGCATGGTAAATGTGGGGCAGTGCCATTATGTGAGTTGTTTGATGGTGGCATGGCCAATGCAATACACATAGCTGAGTTATTCCATGTTAAGTGGTATGTGTGAAGGATCTGCCTTTTGTAATAAATCTGTGGACACATATAGTGGTTTGACACCAGCTTTTGTATGCCAGTGGGACATTGCTCCACCAGTCCATTATGTATCAGTCAGGTGGTGTTAAGAACTTGTACATATGGGCGTATGTGAGGGTGATGTGCATTGAATGCGGTGTATTGAGGAATGTGGCATATGTGTTGTTGTCTAAGCATCTGGGTTTCCCTGGGTGGTGTATGTATTGTTTGTCCCACAAGTTTAGTTTGTTGTCTGTGTTTTGAATTGTATGCTGGCTTTCCTATGAGTAGGCCATTGCCATATTGTCCATCCTGGAAATGTTGACTGTTGAGTGTCTGAAGATGGAGACATCATGGACGCTGCCAGAATATTTTGCAAGGATGCTTGTGAATATTCCATGATGGTCCACAATGGCCTAACCATTGATTGAGTGTGTATGTTTCCGGTTCTTGAAGAGGTGTTCTGTTGCAGCAGGAGGGACAAGTTGGACGTGGGTGCAGTCCATTGCACCCAGCACATGCAGAAATCCAGCAATTTGATCAAATCCTTGCTTGGTCTCCTGCTGCAGTTGCTGGGTGTTGGGGAACCAGATGTAGTAGGGTCGAAGGCGGATGATGGTGTCTAGGGCCATAGGAAGGAAGGCAGAAAGGAATGGTTGGTATATCCCATTTACTTGTTCTGCAGTGGTCTGAACTGATCCAGACGTCAGCATGTGGAGGACAGCCAGGAGTCTGGTCATGGGTGGTATGGTTGTATGACTTTCCACTCTTGTGGTGATGTCAGGAGCAATGTGGTGGAGCAGCCGTTCAATGGACTCCCACTACAGATGGTATGGTCTGATGATCTTGTCTTCCCTGAGGCCAGGGATGGTTGCTCGCTGGCGAAATATTCTCTCTCTCCTTCTGTTCTGCCTTTGTGTTTGCAGCGGTGTTGCTGGTGGGCCTCTTTTTAACGCCTGGTCTAACCGGGTGTTAAAAATAGGGCACTAATGAGAATTAGCGTCATTTTTTGAACCAGGTCCTAGACATGCATCGTTTTTCCATCAGCTAGTAGATTTGGCGCTAGCAGTGTAATATTTAATGAGTCCCTGCCAGAACTTCCTTTAACATGTGCTTCTAGGCAATGCATTTGATAATTTTGCTATGAAATGCACAGTTTGAGTTCACCACTTTTAAAGGTCATTGACAACCATCAAGAAGTGCCAATGATGCCATAAGAATAAATGATCTTGAGGAAACTTCTTGTACACAATAAGAAGAAGCCCCGCCCCTTCCGAATGTAAATATTTCTGGTGACCATTGAGCACCCAGGCCAAAAAGAGATGGATTGTCACCCCGACCCAGAGTAAGAGAGTCAAGATCAAGAAATGGCTATAGGGCCGCACTAATGATGTATTTCACTACATAAATGCTCATGACGTAAGAGCATAACGATATTATTTATGACAGCATATAGCGCTTTATGTTTTTGATAGAGGTGCTGCATTTTAACGAATCGGTGAGCTTTATTATGTACAACTGGAAGCTGTACATCAAAACAAATATTGTGTATTTACAGTGGAATTTTTAAGAAGATTTACAAAGGAAATATAAAATGTCATTTGCAAGTGGGTGTAAGCCTTTGTTCAAGTTTTTTACGTGCATTAGAGTGTGTCGCTATTGCGGAGTGACAGGCACGCAGCCTCGAACACAGACGAAATTGTTCAGAGAGAGACCTTGCAAATGAATAGACACATTTACGTTTATGTGTTTTGTTTTGACATCCTGACCTTTAACTCAATGCTCTTGAAATGTACAGTGAATGGATGGTAAAATGCAACAGCCTGCATTAAGAGGAGGGAAATAATTACAGCAAAAGCCTCTGATCGAAGCAGCGTTAAAGAACTTGGGCGCACAATGGCCATTTGGAAGGGAAGGCTGAATTTAAACTCCAGGATAAAAACCAAGGACAAATGATATATGAAGCATACTTGTAACTCATGGCCAGTGGAACATGTAAACTGAATAAAAGACAGTGAAAAAAACATCAGGTATTATGCTAAATATTGTTAGGACATTTAGGCCCTCATTCTGACCCTGGCGGTCTTTGACCGCCAGGGCGGAGGACCGCGGGAGCACCGCCGACAAGCCGGCGGTGCTTCAATGGGGATTCCGACCGCGGCGGTAAAGCCGCGGTCGGACCGGCACCACTGGCGGGGTCCCGCCAGTGTACCGCGGCCCCATTGAATCCTCCGCGGCGGCGCAGCTTGCTGCACCGCCGCGGGGATTCTGACCCCCCCTACCGCCATCCAGATCCCGGCGGTCGGACCGCCGAGATCCGGATGGCGGTAGGGGGGGTCGCGGGGCCCCTGGGGGCCCCTGCAGTGCCCATGCCACTGGCATGGGCATTGCAGGGGCCCCCGTAAGAGGGCCCCTAAATGTATTTCACTGTCTGCTGCGCAGACAGTGAAATACGCGACGGGTGCAACTGCACCCGTCGCACAGCTTCCACTCCGCCGGCTCGATTCCGAGCCGGCTTCATCGTGGAAGCCTCTTTCCCGCTGGGCTGGCTGGCGGTCTGAAGGAGACCGCCCGCCAGCCCAGCGGGAAAGTCAGAATTACCGCCGCGGTCTTTCGACCGCGGAACGGTAACCTGACGGCGGGACTTTGGCGGGCGGCCTCCGCCGCCCGCCAAGGTCAGAATGAGGGCCTTAGTGACACACAAGAAAATAGTGAATAGAGAATTTCATAGGCAATGATGTTGTGAGCAGGCTGATATCTCTGAAGCACGCTTAGTTTGAGCTGCAGATTAAACATGCATTTGCAATGCAATGGGTCTCGCGTTTGCTTGAGTTAAAGCTATTAGGGTTCTAAACTCCAAACCGGACTTTTCTTGCCACAGAAACTGAAAATGAAAAGTGAAACAATTTCACATAACGAACCGGACTTTTCTTGCCACATAAACTGAAAACAAAAAGTAAAACAGTTTCATATAAGTGAGATGACAGCCTCCGAGAGCACAAAGCAGACACACAAAAGGAAACAGAAGTTTGCTTGCAGTGAAACATATCGGCGAATCTGTGATTATCCATGTAACTGGCAAAAGTGCAATTATCCATGTAACCGGCAAAAGTGCAAATATCCATGTAAGAGGGTTGATGTCATGCAAAGCTCTCAACTACTGCCCAGCAAGGTCGCACTTCCTACGAAATAAAGAGATAAAGTAGACCAGAAACCATACTGAAAACATGGAGCCTCGTATGTTTTTAGTAGTTGGCCGGTGCGCTCAAGGTGGGCTAAACACCGGAAAAGGCATGACGTATGCATGTTGTTCACTAATTAAATCAAGCAAATTTTAAAAAGCAAGCCCACAAACCAACCAAACCAATGGGCATGATATGGGCGTGGTTAAAAGCCCACAGAGAGATTACACTAGGAACAGAGTGCTTTGCGCTCGACCCTAAAAATGGTACTTGCATATCATGAAACTACACATTTTCTGCTACTCGGCCTAACCCCTTAATGGTGAAATGATTTCAGGAAGGGACATTTTTTGAAGGTGTGACAGGAGTGGTCATGTTGAAGAACAAAAGTTCCTTAATTTAGGACTCTAATATCCTTCCTGACTGTATGGACGAGGATGGCTGATTTATGACACCAGACTGCGTGGTTTTGGTGTAGGTAGGCTGTCTTTATTGGTCTTTAAACAGTATATATGGTATGGATAGAGGATAGTTGTTGTGAATTGGAAGGTTGTGATGACGTCCCCCTTCTGGACACTATGGGCCTGATTCTAACTTTGGAGGACGGTGTTAAACCGTCCCAAAAGTGGCGGATATACCACCTACCGTATTACGAGTTCCATAGGATATAATGGACTCGTAATACGGTAGGTGGTATATCCGCCACTTTTGGGACGGTTTAACACCGTCCTCCAAAGTTAGAATCAGGCCCTATATCTCGTCTTCTTCTTTCTTTCTTCCAGGACCTCGCGGGAAGCGTGGGGAAACAGAAGAGAATAACACGGTAAGTGTGGGTTTTGGGTCTGGATTTCTTTATCTTTTCTTTTTCCTTTCCTCTCTATTTTCTTTTCCCTGTTTTTTTTTTCTTGTCACTCTCTTATTTCCCTCCCTGGTTCTCCCTCGCTCTCGCTTCTTTCACTCTCCTTGCTGGCTTCTTTCCTATCTTCCCCTCTTCTCCTAATGTTTGCGTGCTTGGTTCTTCTTTGCCCTCGTACTTTTCCTTTCGTCTCTCCTTGTTTGTTTCTGCAATATCCCACGTGTACTGGTTTCCCGGCTGTCTTGGTCCTTTTTCTTACTTAGACCTGTTCTGTCTTGTTGGTGCCTTGTCTTTCCCTGTATTCTTCTATGCGACTGTTTAGACTTGTTACGTTCTTTGTGTTTATTTTCTCTCTCTCCCCTTTCTGTCAGTGCTCCCCGTGTAGTGCCCATTTCCTTTCCCCACTCTTCTTCACCTCCCGCCTCCCGCCTCCCGCCTCCCGCTCCTTTCTTCCCGTCCCGCACCTCCGTACCTGGCGGCTCAATCATAGGCTCCCCGGGGCCAGCGGTCTTCTTTTTCACAACGGGACTCCTCTGCTCCAAATCCGAACGTCGTTCCGCTCGTCTGGAAAGCGGTTTCTGTGTCTCCTTGGTCAGCGTCCCCTCGATCCGTCCTTTCCTTGTCGTTTGTTAGCTCCGGTGTACTCCAGCTCCAACTCCCAGCTTCCTCCCCGGATGAAGGAGGAAGCCTCGTTTTAACCACCGTCAGGTCCCGCGGTGGTGGCAGAGGACCAATGAGAGGGCCGCCCTCCCGGGTAGCCTCCGTGGTAAAAGTGGCAGTGTCAGAACAAGCTCGAGAAGGGTGTGGGTCGGATCGAGGCGTCCCATCACACTGTATTTTGCTTTTTAGTCAGTTCTCTTGCTTCTCCTGTACAACAAAGACACAATAGGACCAACTCACCTTTCTCACCAGCTGAGTCCTGGGCTGATATTGGGCAATGGAAGACAACTAGGTTCCACCTTTTTGTTCAAGAGGAGACATCCCACTTGTCTTCTTAATGGGTGGTTGCCTAATTAATATCAGTCTATCAAATATTAAGGTAGCGTTTCTGTCAAGGGTTCAGGAGCCTTTGCTGACCTGGCATGTTGACAAGCTGGACATGGCTCTCTGAATGAGGGACATAGTCTAACTTAGTCTTGAAATTCGAGGAATAAGTCCCTCACTCACTGAGAAAAGCTTTGTGAATAAGGTAGGGGGTGGATGTAACTCACATAACTCAGTGTAGCGTAATCATGCAGAATTACCTAAAAATTCCACAAGATTACACATAATTATGCAAGAAGAGTAATTCTGCTTTTAGTGCTATTTCTTAATGCAAAAATGCCCTCTAACATCCGAAATGGGTACATAAATGCATTTAGAGCTAAATGTAACAGAACATAAATAGTAAGTGCAAGCAGTCATTTGCCCTCATTAAATGTGAACTTTGGGTAGAATTTTTCCTCAATGTACTCGGGCACTTAGTGCTATTTTCTTGCGAAATGCCCCACCCCATCAAAAAAGGGGCAGGAAAATGCATTTTGCGCTAAGAAATAATGCTAAATGTGCTCTTGGCGTAGGCTTTTCCTCGGCTTAGCCCTGGATTTTAGACCTATTTTCTAAGTGCAAAATGCATCCTCACATCCAAAATGGACTCAAGGTTGCCTTTTGGCACTAACAAATAATACTAAGTGAAGCAGAACACAAATAGGGAGCGCTGGCGGTCACTAAATGTGCCCTCATCATAGGATTGTTTTCCCCCAAATTAGTCTAAATTAAGCAGACAGGAGTAATTGTGCCATTGTTGGTAATTCTGCGACAAAGAGTAACACGGAATTTCCAAAATGACCCTGATTACTCCAGCATAAATAAAATTACGTCAGGGCCTTGAATCAGGTGAACAATAATGCACGTCTTGTTTGGAAATAATTTTTGTTTCAGTGAAGGAGATGAATTCCATTCGAAGGTATGAGAACATTGCTGGCTATAAGGATAGAATTAAGGGGATATGTCTTTGCAGTAGAAGACAGAAGGCAACGTGTAGGTAGTGTAGAGCACTGGCTATGAGAGCAGTGTGATTTCAGATTCTGCGACTCGAGGAGGCTGGTGATGCACAAAGGGGAATTTGGAGAAGAGGCCTCCATAGTTGATAAATGTTATTAGCCCCTATCTATGTTGCAGTAAAAAGGTTCACAAAGGACTTTAACTGAGAAGCACTGTGATCAAATTAAATTCTTTTCAACAAGGAGAAAATCTGTTTTCTTTCACCTCGCAGTGCACTTACAAAGAACTGAACACTTTGTACTTAAACTGGGAAGAGTGTTTGCGTGGCAGGGGAGATAAACTGTGAAAACTGTGGAAATTGAAGCTTGAGTAAACAAAGGTCTTTCTTTATAGCTTACTAGGAGCGAGCAGCAAAGAGCGCATCTGTGCATGACACTTACAATAAAGCATGTCTCTTTTTATGCATCGAGGTACAAATAAACTTTGCTGGACTGCAAATAGACTGCTTTTCCACTTTACAAATCCTCGAATTGCTATTCATAAAGCCTCCATCTGTCACCATCCCGTTGTGGGTGGGAACTGAGCGCGCCAAAACCGACAAGAGAAGCTTTATATTTAGAGGTTAGCATATTTCAGTCTCTTTTCTCTTTCCCCAACCTTCTCTCTTCTATTCTTTATTTCATCCTCTACCACTCGTCTCCCTTTTGTCTCTATAATCAATCCACACATAAAAAACCTGTTCGCCTCCATGTGTGCTGTGGTTTTCAATAAGGTGAGATGTGTGCAGTACTCGCAGTTTTGCAGAACTGCAAAATCTATGCGACTCTTTTGTCTCACCAATTTAAAATGTGCAATATTCTTTTCTCAGTGGAGCTCGCTCACTGACTTAAAACGTAATGAAACACGTTACAAGAGAGTCAAGCTATCAGGAGCCGATTTTGCTAGAGGAGCCAGGGACACATTTTCAATGGTGCTTGGAACATAGATAAATGTTGCAGATTTAAATGCTCCACTTTCTTTCAGATCAACATTTTCTAGGTTATGATACATTTTATTTGACAAGCAAAATAAGTAGAATGAAGCGAATTATCCATTCCCCACACCATGTAATACACTTTGCTAAACTGAGCAAGTGACAACCATGTTTTTTCTTTCGATTGAAACGAATTATGTAGAGAGGAAAGGAGTACATGTTGGGGCCTGTAGAGCAGTCGGGGGGTAGGGGGGGTTAACGTCGGTGTGAGCCTCAGACTGGCCAACAGGTTAGATTTGTTATTAGGTGGGGTAAAACGGGGGAGGGGGGCACATTCAAGAAGTGGCTTTACCTCCTTCACTTGCTTGGATGCAGGATTTAGGTAGAGATGGGCGGCCACAGAAGCTCGAGCCAGGTTCGAGTCGGAAGCCTGGGTACGGCTCAGCTCCGGGTACTCTTGGAACCTTGAGCTCATAACGAACCAAGCTTTCATGTGACTCCTGCTTTCCTCCCTTTACTCAATATGTAGCACTATGGTCAGAGCAGTTGATTGTGGAACTGCGGAAACAGGTTCGAGTTTCAACGTTGGCTCATATTCCTGTGACTCTGGATAAATCACTTAGGCCCAGATTTATGGTCGCCTAGCGACATTCCAAGCCACATTAGCATAATTTTTTATGCTAATGTGACATTGGAAGGGCAAAAATGCTGCACCATATTCATAAAGTGGCGCAGTGCTTGCATTGTTCCACTTTGCAACCCCTTGCTCCACATTATGCCTGTGCCAACGGGCATTCCGGCACTGGGGGGGAGGCGTAAAAAGGTGCAAAGGAATCTCGGAGATTCCTTCGTACCATTTTTATCAGCATTTTTAATGCCTGCTAGGTGCAGGCATTAAAAAGAGGCTCCCATTGTGTTCAATGGGCCTCTGATTGCTTTGCAGGATTAGCGTCAACATTTTTGACACTAGTCCGCTTCCTCTCCCTGTGGGTCGGTGGTTGTATTTTGGTGAGGGGTGGGTGTAAATAGCTCTGCAAGCACTTGTAAAAGAAGATGGCCTGGATGCAGGTTGCTTATTTGTCATGTTTCCAGGCTGTCTCATTTACAGTGGCTGAAGTGCATATAAAAGCATGGGAACCATGACCCTGAGCGCTCTTAGAGCAAGTCCAGCAGGGCTGCACTGGGAACTTAATGCAACTCAGACAATACAGCTCAACAAAGCCACTCCCTTCCTCTCTTTGCTCTATCTTCATTCCCTCCTTCCATTCACCATTCTCTTTCTACCCTCTCGTCTCTGTCTGATCTTTCTCTTCAGCTCCTTCTCTTCTTTCTCTCTTTCTCCTGCTCTTGTCACTCTCTGCTGCAATTAACCTCATGGAATTCGGGGAAGGTGAAGAGGCACCACCAGCAGCACAGGGCTTAAAAACCGTCCCAATGGAGTAAAAGGTACCAGTCTGGCATAGGGGTCATTGAGTGTCGTGTCAGGTTCAAAGATATGGCTGAAAACAAAACATTCTGTAACTGTTCTTCTTTTTTACTTTCAAGTTACTGTGTGTAAAATAATACACACTTTAAATGAAAAAATGAATGCAAGTTAAACTAATTAAACCTCAGTTGATTAATGCAATCATTGCAGAGGTCGGTGCATGTGACTATAGAGCAGAGGTCTTCAAACATTTTGATGCTGGGAACTCCCTCTTAAAGATTTTTAGGTGTAAGGACCCATTCCTGACAAAAATCTCTAGAACCCGGTGCTTCTCATCATCATCAATAATAAATGTCCCCATTTCCCACAGCAAATCATGTTTCTGGTGAGGAAATAATATCAATATTAAACAGTGATTAGCAAACCAAAGGTCAGTGGGTGTGGGTGCATGGCCAAAGGTGTAGCTAAAAAAAAAAGGTCCTCATTTATGAGGATTTGGCGTAGGAGAGTGCCACGAGTCTTCTTGTGACACTGCCCCATACCAATACAAAATGGCAGGAATGGACTGTATTTATGAAATACAGTGCATTTCTGTCCTTTCCCCTTGCACTGGTACACAAATTGCTGCCTAGCACCAACATAACCAGGATTGATTTTGTGCTACAAGGGTCACCTTGTTGCACAAAAACAATCCAGAGAGGCATTGTATTTCATTCTATCTGTGCGGCAGATAGCAACACACACGGAAAGATGAAAAACAAGGAGAAATTAAAACATTTCTCCTCATTATGCCTCTTCTGGGGAGGCATAAGGTTTTGGCACTGCTCCAGGTTACATGATTTTGTAAATTTGGGGCAGCATCAAAATCCATGGGTGTTGCTTGGGAACACCCACCACAATGCCCGTGGAAGCTCTCCTTGACACAAAGTAAGGCAATGCAGTGGATTGCACTGACTTGCATTACTCCATATCTATGAGGCCATTCAAAGCCACATAGGGTGGCTTTGCGTCACCTCATACGTATGATTGAGAGGCTTGTGCCACTGGAAAGTCAAAAAAGTGATGCTCCAGCAGTGCAAGCATCTCATAAGTAAACCCCAAAATATTCTAAGTTGTTTTTAAGTCTTTCACTGTCAGCTAACTACATATAAAATATCAGCCAGCTTAAATGAAAAATAAATAAAAGAAAGTTATTACTCATTGGGAAATGCACTGTAGTGCATTAGGAAACCTCTATTAGTTAATGCACCACAGAGGTCTGTGTGTAACCAGAGAGCAACAGAATTAAGGCTCTCGTTTTGAACACGGCGGTTCATCCCCCATGCCGGCAGTGGTGGCTGAAGCCGCCAGCCGGCATGGCGGGCCGAACAGCCATATTATGTACATGGTGACGGCCGCCAGCGGCAGCCATCACGCCAGGCTCCCGTCGTCAGGCAGTCTGGCGGCGGGTTGAAACACCATCCGCCAGGGTAGCTGCACTACCCTGCGGATAATGTTTCATTTCCCGCCAGCCTTTTCCTGGCGGGATATCCCACCAGGAAAAGGCTGGCGGAGGGGGTGCCCCTGCACTGCCCATGCACTTTGCATGGGCAGTGCAGGGGCCCCGGTGCAGAGCCCCGTCGCGCAGGGGCATTGATCTGTGGGATGGGTGCAACTGCACCTGCCGCACAGAGGCATTGAAGGCGGCTCCATGTGGAGCTGCCGTCAATGTCCCAGCCGAGCCTTTCTTTGAGCCGGCGGGTGGAAACCTCTCAGAAAGGTTCATTATCTGGCCAGCGGGGTTCCGGGGTCACTGGCGGTCAGTGTTTTGACCGCCAGCATGAACACGGCGGTTGTTTCTGCCGTGTTCATAATGACCCCCTAAATCTTGGTTGGTACAGTGGAGAATAGTGACATGTATTTTTAGTGCCACAAGATCACAGCCTTTGACAGAAAGCATTGTGAATATGTAAGGCATTATTTTATATCTTCATTACACGCAGTATAAGATAGACCACTACTAAAAGGTTTACGATGAAATTGTGCTTCTAAAATGTAGATTTAAGTAATACCAGAGCATATGCAATACCTTTTCTTTTAATAGCTATCCCTTCAACATCTCCAGGTGAAGTAAGCGCTGTGTAACTACAATTAAAAGCACACACTTCTTCACTCTTTGCACTACCCCTAAAAATAATAAATGTTTGTCATCACAAAAGTTTGAGTGATTTGATCAGCTCTCGAGCATCCTTTACAGTTGCAAATTACCCTTTACATTTGCAGATCAGCTCGTAGAGCACATTTGCATTTCATTCAGGAAGCAGGCGCCCTGGTGTGAAGGCCTCCTTAGCTGAGGGTGCGACCTGGTATGAAGGCCTCCTTAGCTGTCTGTGGCTTTCACATCACAGGAGAATCAATAAATCAAAGTTCACCGGAGGCATTTTAACAATTTGCTGGGGAAATGTGCGACCCCTTGTCAGGACTCCAGGACCCCCAGTTTGAAGACCTCTGCCATAGAGGTACATAATTGTATCCTGGTTGATGAGATGAGGAACGTGTATTTATAGTGCAATGAGGTTCCAGCCTCCAAGACAGGAAAAACTGTGTACATATAAGTTGCCTTTTTAAATAAGATAAGCTGTTGCATAATAATTTAGCCTTCAGGCTAAAACAGTTGCTTTTAAAGTATATATTTTAGCAATAGATGCTCAGACTGTACCTAGTGCAAACATTTTTATGTGTCCATTAAAACTATAAATTGCAGAACTCAGCTGATAACCCCCTTACATTACCTTTTAAGAAGAATAAATCTTTGTCACCATGAAGCTTCAACAACTCCATAAATTGAAGTGTATACATGCACTCAAGCGGAATTTGCATTGGGTGATTAACCAATTGCACATATTTACATTTCTTTCAGGTAGCAAGGCACTCTAGTGAGAAGGCTGTTTCTTTATCTCTCTGTTCCTCATTCAGTTTCAGAGGACAGGAGACTCTCTTCATTTTCAGCCATGAGCACCATATGGTCTGCATTGACCGTCCAGATGTGGTTGTTTTTAATAAAAACAATGAAAACTGTTTTGGTAAAATATGTAGCATGGGTAGTTCCCCATTGATCCCACCTTCTTTGACCTCTAATTATATGCAGAAGCCCTTTCAGGTGAGTCGAGGGGGTAGCAGGTGTAGGACGGTAGGGATGCATTCAGACCCAGAGCCCTGTTAGTCTGGACCCCGGCAACCTCAAATTAATACCCAGGAAAAAGATGAAAGGAGCTAGTTCCAGGGACACTATTGAAGAGATGGCCCAGAGGAGGTAGGCACAATACAGGAGCTATTTTATTCATTTACTATTACCATTAGTGCAGCAGTGGCAGTGGTACTGGGGCCAGAAGTATGAGAGGCCACTATACCCCATGTATTTTATTTTAAGAAAGGGGAAAGGTGTCCATTTTGTTCTAGCATTAGAGCCCAAGTCACTATTGCTGTGCACAAAACACTGCCCAAGCATCAGGGGTGAGATATGGGCTTTCATAATTTTTTTCTACAAAGGGTCAGACAACCGGCTGTGGGCCGGTGGAGTGGGCAGTGGAGCCTAGGCTGTAGGTATCTTTGGTGCTGAATATGCAGTGAGGTTTGGTTGGCCCACCACGCTAATTGGCCAACTAAACACCACCAAGTGGTGTGAGGGGCTATCTAAATCCCATTTATGACTGTGTTACTAACCTTTCTTTCTTGCATTAGGGAACAGTTCACCCTTGCTGTGGCAGTGTTGCGTTGAGTCTCAGAGCAATGACCCAAAGGATGGGAGAACTAAAGTAGAGGAGTCACCTTAGTTTTGACTCAGATATGGTGGGAGTTTGATGGGGCAAGACGGGGGCCTGCATTTTAACAAAGTTCAGCAACAACTTTCTTTGTGAAGTAGTATCTATGATTAATGATGGTGTCAATGGCGTTCAGGGGTGTGAGGGGGCTCACTACATCACAGTTGTAACTGTCTTATTTCACAAAAGGTATGCAGGAGCTCCTTTTCCCTGCTAACATTATAGCCAAGGGCACCTTTGTTTCATAGAGGGGGGTGGGTGGAAGGAAGTGACACATGGAAGCTTTTTGACAGAGACCCTATTTCAAGGTTAGAGTGATGACTAGTCAAGACGGAGAAAGGGTGAATGAGGGACAGGAGACAGCCTACTTCTCAGGGTCAATGCTTTCATAAGTGCATCAGGTACAGTTGCATTGGGTCCCAGAATTGTGAGGTGCTCATATTGCCCCAGTAATGAGCATCACTTTTTTTTGGCCAGTTTCTCTTTTCTAAACATTTGTTCTCTTATAAATCTCACATTTAATATGGACTATGAGCTACAGAAAAAGTAACCCTGAAATGATCTCATTTATTCCACCCCTTTGCTTAGCATGGTATCTTATACTCCCCAATCCTTTCTGTAAAGTTTTGAAGGGGAGGGTCAGACTTCAAAGCATTTTCCTTTGGGGATGGGTGCTCAGAGCAAACAATTATGAAGGCCTCTGCTGTAGATGGACAAGATGGGAAGATGCATAATAATTCTTCCCTAGTCTTTGTCTGCCATAACAGAAGAGATGAAGAATTAGGGCTTTCAAAAATTGGCTGAGAGGAGAAAGGACAGAGAAAGAGAAAGTTCTGAGACATACGAAGATATGAAGAGAAAGGGGAGTTAAATTTAAGAGCAGTAGGAAGGAGGGCTCTTACTGACCCTCACTTCCTGGGTTGTCCCAAAAATGACGGAAAGCCTTCACGAACTGCCTCCACGGCACTGTGATAAAAAGCAGCCCTCCTACAGATGGAGGCAGCCCCCGCTCCCCCATTTCCCCTTCAATAGATATGAAATGAACAAATCAAAAAAAGTATTTTTTAAAAGTAAAAAAAGTTAAGAATATTTTATGAAAAGCACACAAAAAAGGTTACGATTATTTTTATGAAAGATACATAAAACGAGTAAAAGTAACCTTAAGAGCGGCAACCAGAAATGCGCTCTCCTCATATGTGGTGGCTGATGTTGCACATGGAAATACATGAGCTCAGGATGTGCATATGGATAACCAAAGGCAGTCATTAGCAGATGAGAGTGCCTTCAACTGCATAAACTGCATAAACTTAGGAAGTGCACTGTATGAAAACAATTCCTTTTTCCTAAAGCGCACATCAGGAGCTCATACTTTTCAACGCGCTTTCATATGCACTAATGACTGATGTTGTGGTTTGAAATACATGAGCTCAGGATGTGTGCGGCAGTTATGTGCAAAATGAATATTTTTTTAGCAGATTTGAATTGCCTTGAAAAATACAAGCTCAGGGTGTGAACTATACAAAGAAGAATCTCATTTGTACAGTGCACATCCTGAGTGTAGCGCCCACATGCCAATAATGGTCAGCTGGCAGATCAGGTAGTGCATATATTCTTTATTTAAGACTGTGGTGCAGGACCTATGACCATACATCATCCTCCTTTTCCCAACTGACATCCTGTTCCTCCTGCGTTCCCTTTGGTCCCCCCAGGCGCCTCCCCATAGTCATACTTGCCTCTTGTGCGCTTGATGCCCGATGGTGATGGTATGTGGTCACCTAGAGGGCTGACAAGCAGGGTCAGTTTGTTTTTGCTGACAATGCCATCTCTTTTCTTTCTGGGAAATTAGGATTCTTACTTCAGGGGAATCACATTCATTCAACAATTCTTGTGGGCTTTTTGGGGCTCCAGCATGATCATCGTGTTTGGATGGAGTGAGTGTTGCTGTTCTTGTTATCTTCGGAGTCGTCAAAGCTGGTTTCAGATTTTGCTAGTTGGGAATAGTGACACACAATTCAAACAACTAAAGAAAAAGGAGAATGACTTACCTGAAATACCTCCCTGGAACGTCGTCTCACTAGCATAAGAAATAGGAAAAACAATAAGTAACAGAGAAAAAAGGAAAATATTAGGAAAAGAAATAGAAAAATACATATTCTCCACACAGGAGATGTTCACAGTAATAGAAATAGAGGAACAACAGATTGAGGAGGAGGCTGTAGTGTTAGTGGCCCTATGCCCTCATGTTACTAGTCATTAACGACACAGACATATAGTTAGGGTTTGTACCACTGGCCTAAGACACGTGTGCCCGTCCCATTATATTTGCAAGGTCCCCTGACTTGTGACACCTGTGATGGATGGGTGTGGAGTGAGTTTGGAAGCCAGCCCTCAGCAGAGCGGCTGGTGGAAACACTAAAATGTCCAGCAGGATACTATAAAGGCGTGGTGAGGAGGGGAAAAGAACGCAGACAGAGGAAAGGAGGAGACGGAAATAGGGGAGGATGTGAATAGAGCACAGAAAGGTGTTGAAGCAGAAAAAAGAAACAGATTCAATGCCACTAGGAGATACTCCATGGGGCCCCCACCAATTCCGCGGATACAGGAGGCAAATGCGCACACTAATGAGCCTCCTTGGGAAACCCTCCAGAGAGGCCATTTGTCCCACCACACTCCACGAGGTGCGTGGCTTTCCCAGGTAAGTGTAAAGATACGAGGGTCCTCCTCCCACCCAAGGCAATAAACCAAACTTTTGCCCCTTCAGTCCTAGAGCGGTCGATGTGGAAAAGAATAAGAAAGACACTTGGCATGTAAGACAGAGAAAAGGAACCAAAAGGCCTGGACGAGATACAGTTAAAAAACAAAAGGGCTAATTTGACATATAGATAGAAAGTTGCCTACACCCACTAGGGTGTGAATCCTGCATTTTAATGTTAACAGGATCCTTTGGGCCAAACCTAAACTGGGGAGTTTTTGCTTTGTTTAAATAAAGGAAGAGTAAAATTCCCAAAAGACCATAAGGGTAATCCCAGCTAACTTCCTCCTCCTTGTAGTCCTGCTGTCTCCACGAGAAACTCCATCTTGGAACCTTTGCCACAGTTTTGTGACTGGTTCGATAGACCTCTTGCCACCTAAATGCCTTCCTACTTGAAGGATACCAAGGATATCCTCTGTCTGCTAACAGACCTCTCTATTAACCCTGAATCAGATCATCTTATCACATTGGGCATAGAGACTTTGGGCCAAATTTAAGAAAAATGACCCACACATGCGGTAGTGTAGTTGTGTGTCCAAAAAATGAACATCGCTTAACGATATTTCCTTGCGACATCTGTGCGCCGTATTTAGAAAACAACACATCATGGCGCTAAGGAAATGTTAGTGTAAAAAAAAGATGCCAACCATTGCGACACGTCATAAAGAAAAATTGCTCTAATGCTGCAAAAGTGGAGTTAGCATGATTAGCAGCAAAGTTTTTTTTACTAATCGTGAGCGCAATTTTTGCAACATTAACGTAAAAAAAGCCTGCAACACTGCAAACAAGCCACAAGGACCCAAGATGGACAATGCAGGTCAGGAGAGACCCCAATCAGCCTAGTACAAGCCAGGATGGACCAGCAAAATCAAAAGAGAAGGGGGAAATGAAGCAGAAGTGTTTCTTCAGAAAGGAGGAGAATAACATCTTGGTCAGAGAGGTAATGGAACACCAACACCAACACCATCTCTTTGTCAACTCCAAATTGCCAATAGGTAGGAAGGAGGCCCTATGGCAGTCTATTGTCAAAAAAGTCCACAGTGTAGCAGAGCTGAAGAGGACTGTCGTTGATTGTAAGAAGCGCTGGCATGATTGCAAGTGCAGAACTAAAGAGAAAGGAAATGAAAGGCGCACTGCAGACTGGAGGTGGAAGTCCTGCACCCTAGGAGGACCTGAATGACCTTGAGGAAATGGTGGCAGCGGTCATCCCGGAGGAGCTGGTTACCGGAGTCTCAGAAAAGGACAGCACAGACCTCCAAGACCTACCACAAATGCAGGGTAAGTTGCAATCTTGAAATTAACAAATGGTAGAAGCGGGGGCACATAGGACACACTGACTGCATGCAAAAAGGTTGCATCGGGACACAATAATGGCCAAGCACTTCTAATACACGCACACCTTCCACCCTATATCCACAGACCATTTCCCAACCCTCACATCAATCTCTTCACTGTTGCAACTTTACCACCTGCCCATGGGTAACCCTCATTGGGTAATATGTACTACGCTTGTTGCAGAGGGTAGGCCAACAAGAATTGCAAGACGCATTCATGCACCATTAGGAATGGGCACAAATGTGGTCATACACAACATATTGGGCAAGTCTGCGATCATCATCTATGCTGCTGTACAAGTAGTTTCCTTGTAACCATGTAGAAAGTTTGCCTCTGTGGTGGGAATGGTTGGTGTTGTGCACAAAGGAGCACCTTAATGTATAACATCAGCTACAAGTGGTTTTACTGTCTTACTAGTGGTCCATACGTACACACCCTTAATGCAACATTAGCAGGATATTGATGGATGCCAATGTGGACTCAAGCTGCCCGTTCCCCTTGTGCTACATTAACAAAGTTACACAATGCTTGCATAGATCCACTTTGTACATCCTTGCACCACAATATGCCTGTGCCATATATGATGTATGCAAGGAAATATTTCTTGCTTAGGGAGGGAAGAACACATGGGAAGACATTCCATAAAAATGTTGCTGTTCTGTTACTTTATTTGTGAGACTTGCCAAAGGCAGATGTGAAAGTGACACAAGCATTGTAAGCAATGGATCTCCCTGTGATTTTATACACTAGTGCCATCATTAATGGTGCCAATGCAGTAAAGCACTACAGTAGTGACTACAGTCATGAGGCTTCCGTGGAAATGTTCACCATGGTGACCAGTAATGTAAATAAGGTGCTTCCATGGTGTCCTTGGCTGGGGCATGGGGGCTGCAAGGAAAATTGTGTTTTGGGATCAATGCACCAAATACACAGAAAGTTTGCCCTATGTGTGATGCAAAATGCAATACACAATGAACAACTACATTCTTTGGAAATACAAACTTGTCACATATGCACTTGTCACTCTCACACCACCCTTAAGTTCCTGAACTACACTGAACCAAATACAGATGTGCAATATTTGTATGGTAATATCTCAACTATACACATGGAATGCCTACTACATACAGTGTCAGGTGTGAGAGGGTGACATGCGATTTAGGACAGGATAAGATATGCAAGGTGCCTTATCTTGGCATGTTAATTATGAGCTACTACCACCACTGACGTTTAAGGTAAAAATATATGCATTGGTAGAGCACTATGATGTCTGTGTCTGGATATTGTGGCACATATTTACCCATTTATGAAGAAAGACACAGTACAACAGCTCACCACACTGTGCTGTGCAGAATAATTTCAAATGTCCAGGGATGTGTAGTTGTCACAGATAGTCAATGCATCCCTTTATTAACCTTGCAAAAACGCTGTGGGACAGCACCCCAGAACAAGGGATGACATCAGGAAGAGGTGGAACGACTTACGGGGGAAAGTGTGCACCATTGCAGCAAGACATCAGCTCACAGTACAGAGGACTGGCAGTTGATCCCCACCTCCTCCCCCACAACTAACAACATGGGAGGAGCAAGTCTTGGCAATCATGCATCCTGAGGGCCTGGCTGGAGTAGCAGGAGGACTGGACTCTGGTAAGTCAACTCTATACTATTATCACCCCCCTACCTGCCATCACATACCCCCACCCTCACCCTCACTCCCATCATTCCACCACTATCCACAAACCCTACCATCACATCTCACCCATCCCAATGCCAAGCCCTGCATGCCATACCAATGCATGGACACCAGTCACAGCCCTGCATGGACACCAATCACTAAAGCATGCACACTAGAGGCAACCAGCTAGCCCACCAAATAACAACTCATACAAGACAAAGCTGGCAGGGCAATAACAAACATAGAGGGCAACCCACCCATGCACAATATGTTACACGCAGAAACAATAACACTGCATTTACATCCCCACAGGTATCCCAGCCAATGTCACCGGAGAAGAGGTACCAGCAACATCCAGTCCCCCCACAGAAGAGGCCCACAGTGATGACAGCAGCTCTGGTCACCTGGATCTCGATGACCAACCTGGCCCATCAGGGACCTCCGGACAGTCGGTTACCCAAGCACAGTCTCACACCACCACAGAGCCTCCCACCTCAGGAAACACCAGTACAGCACCCACCCAGTGGGACCGTACCTCTGTCCCCAGGACAAGTCAATCAGCAGTGTGTCCACCACTACAGGGATCCCAGGGCACCCCACAAACCCAGGACAATCAGGGACCTGGGGTCAGTGGCAGTGGGACATGGTTCAGGGGACAGAGGAACAGGACAACAGGGAAGCTGTGAGGACAGGCCCAGCGAACCGACTCTCCAGGTGGTACTCACTGCGATCCTGGAAGCATACCAACGTTCCTAGGATAGACTGGGCCAGATACTGGACAGTACCTGGGCATAAGGGAGGACTTGAAGGCCATTAACGCCACCCTGGTCTCCATTGCAGGGGTGCTGGCAGACATGGCCAACACTATGAGGGAGGCAGTGGCACACCAGCGGGCCCCTGACACTTGCCAGACTACAGAACAGCCCTCCACCTCTGCTGCTGCTAGTGGACAGGAGGCCCGCCACAGGACCAACAGGCCACCAGCACCCCTCCCCCTGCAGAAGGAGAACCACCCCGCAAACGTTCCCTGCGATCCAGGCAGAAGTCAGAGACTATTGCCAAGACCCCGCTAGGAAATAAGACTCTCCTGATTGTCACCCTTGTGTACCACTCTGTCGCCCTGTCCACCTTGAATTGCCATTGCTCCCCTTCCTATGCCCCCTTGGACAATGCACCTGTGCTACAAATAGACTGGAACTATACCCTGGACATTCCTCCTTCATCACCCCAGCCCAATGCACTTGCCCCCCTACTCATTAGCACTTAAATAAACACCCTTTGAAAAATACAATTATGGAGTATGTCAAATGATTTAAGTGTGTATTTGTTTAACTTGCTTTAAACATTGCAATTTAACTGTACAGTAATGTATGCATTGTAAAGGCCTGTAGTTGGCTGCAGTGAATGCACCAGGAGCAATAGTGGGGCACCAACATCTGCAAAAAGAGATGCCAATGGGTACAGTGAATGGGCATAGAAGTAGGAATTCACAGCCTGCCAGTGACAATAGCACACATCAAACTGTCAATAAAATGTGAAATAACACTGTCTTACCTGTGTGCCATTGGAAGTATTTATGAATGACTGCACTTCTGTTGTCCTCATCCTCATCCTCTGCCTCCTCATCTTCACTATCCACATGGTCCACTGCTGCCACACGGCCATCTCCAACCTCCTCCTTCTGCAGAAAAGGCACATGGTGTCTCAAGGCAAGGTTTTGCAACATGCAGCATGCCACGATTATCTGGCAGACCTTCTTGAGTGAGTAGCACAGGGATCTACCTGTTAGATGGAGGCACAAAACCTGGCCTTCAGGAGGCTGAAGGTGCGTTCAATAATCCTTCTTGTTCACCCATATGCCTCATTGTAATGACCCTCAGCCCTTGTCCTGGGATTCCTTACAGGGGTCAGCAGCTATGATAGGTTTAGGTAACCTGAGTCACCTGCAAATATCGAGGGACAACTGTTAGCCACACACTAACCCGTATGTCCCACCCCATACCCATACATCAACATCCACTGGGTGGGAACCAGGGCTCACCTATTAGCCACACCCTGTGCCTCTGGAGTTGGGCCATTACATTTGGGATGATGCTATTCCTCGGGATAAAAGCATCATGCACTGAGCCTTGATACTTTGCATTGACATGGGAGATGTACTGGTCCACCAAGCACACCATCTGCACATTCATAGAGTGATAACTTTTTCGATTTCTGTAAACCTGTTCATCTTGCCAGGGGGGGGGACAAATGCAATATGTGTCCCATCAATCGCACCAATGATGTTGGAGATATGTCCCATTGCATAGAAGTCAGCCTTCACTATGGCCAAATCCTCCACCTGGGGGAAAATGATGTAGATGCACATGTGTTTAATCAGGGCACCAAACACTCGGGTCAGCACTATTGAGAACATTGGCTGTGACATTCCTGCTGCAAAGCCCACTGTGACTTGGGAAGAACCTGTTGCCAAAAAATTGGAGCACTGATAGCACTTGCCTAAGAGGGAGGATCCCAGTGGGGTGATGGATAGCAGATATCAGGTCAGGCTCCAATTGGGCACACAGCTCTGTGATTGTGGCCCTGTCAAGTCTGTAGGTGAGGATAATGTGCCTGTCCTCCATTGTTGCCAAATCCACAACACAAGGGGTCTGTACATGGGGGGATGTCTCCATCTCCTATTCATCCACTGCAGTTGCAATCTATGGGGCAAAAGAGTGAGCAGCTGTTCATTATCTGTACATTGTAACCTCTACAGTGCAATGCACATTGTGATTGTTACAATATTTTTGTGGCATATGTTCAGAATGTGAAATAGTGAGTTTTGATGCAGTTAGGATCCATGGCCTGTTCCCCCCCCCTGAAATGGCACCCGCCTGTCCTGGATGGAAGGACAGGTGGAAATGAGGTAATTCCGTTGATGTTGTGTGCCGTTACGGAAGGTGGTCAGGAACCGCCATGCAACTCCTCATTGGTTATCATTGGGCCCTGTGGGGTACAGTGCCCAATGGTGATGTACGACGGAGGTAACGGTGTGGTCCGCCACATATGTCACTGCCATTTTCTATCAGTTGACTCACTTGCTACCTGACCTTCAACAGGAGAGGACCTACACTGCATGTGCTGCTGTGACCTGTGTCAGGATCCTACCATGGCTCGTGTGACTGGGCGAAAGGGCCCCTGCCTTCACCTCGGCGGAGGTGGAGAGACTGGTGGATGGGGTCCTACCCCAGTACCGACTGCTCTATGGGCCTCCAGACCAACAGTTGAGTACACGTGAGTACCATGCATGGGTCATAAATGCATGGAGTGCTTTGTTTCAAGGCCTCGTGTTGGGGGGGGTTAGTGGATGGGCCCTGGGCAGAGTGCAGCATGTATGCTGGGGCATCCCTGTGCTAATGGGGGTGGTAAGGGGCATGGTGGGCCATGAGTGTAACAGGCAGGACGGTCTAATACCTTTCCCTGTGTGTATTTCCTCTGCAGGTCAGCACCATCAAAAGAAGGGTATATGGTGTGCCATCGCTAAGGACGTGCGGACCCTGGGGGTCTACGGCAGGTGGAGCACCCACTGTCGCAAACGGTGGGAGGACCTGAGACACTGGGCACATAAGACGGCAGTGGTTCAGCTGGGGATGGCCTCCCAATGAGGAAGGGGTGCCCATCGAACCCTGACCTCCCTGATGGCCTGCATACTGGCGGTGGCCTATCCGGAGCTGGATGAGCGCTTGTGAGCATCACAGCAGCAACAAGGGGGTGAGTACAGTGCCTGTCATTACTACTTACACCTGGTGCGGTGGTGTCTGGGTGGGGGATGTGGGCCTGTGGTTGCCCCTAGGCCAGGCCTGATATTGCAGAGTAGGTCCCATGTTGGGCAGGGTTCTGAAGTGAAAATCCTTCAACCTAGCTAGTAGGCATCCACTACTGGGCAGGGGTGTGTGGGTCCCAAGTATGCTGCAGTTGGTGGTATCTGTCTCTACCCATGGCCTGGTGACTAGCATTGTAACTGGTAGTGCATTGCCTAGTGCGTTGGGCTGTTCCCTCTGTGTGAGTGTGTTGTGTATGCCAACGGTGGTGTTGTTGCTGCCATTGACCAAGTGCATCCTTTGTCTCCTCCCCCTTTTTGTTTTGTCATCTTGTACTTATGTGCATTGGCATCATCTGGCGGAGGAGCAGAGGCATTGGTGATGGAGGGAGCTGCATCCCACAGGACCCAGGAGACTGAGTACACCGACGCTGAGGGCACCAGTGGGATGGAGGGCGAGGGGAGCACCACAGTGGAGACAGAAGGGGACAGTTTGGACACGGATACCTTCTCCGATGGAAGCTCCCTGGTGGTGGCGGACACCTCTGTGCCCACCCCAGGTACAGGTACAGCTGCCACCCCCGTATCACCACTGCCCTCCCAGCAGCCCCTCAGCGAGTTGCCCATGCCCATTCACCCAGGAGGGTAGGCATCTCCTTTGCCCCAGGCACCTCAGGGCCTGCCCCAGTTAGCCCTGCTGCCCTGAGTGAGGAGGCTATTGGCCTCCTGTGATCCATCTCTTTTTTGGCAGTCAACCATTGTGAATGCCATCCAGGGGCTGGCAGCCCAAATGCAACAGTCCAATACATTTCTGGAGGGTATTCACACTGGCTTGGCGGCCCAACAGAGATCAATCGAGCTTCTGGGCTCCTCTCTGATGACCACCATTGTCCCTGTTTCCCCCTCCCCCCTCCAACTTCCTCTTCCCAGTCCCATTCCCCTCAACCCCAACCTATCCCAAGCACACAGGCAGACAAGCCTGCACACAGGACAACACACAAGAGTGGACATGGCAAACACAAGCACCACACTTCCTCCCACAGGCACTCACACAAACACCATCCAGATGTAGACATACCAACATCCACTGACTCCACTGTGGCACCCTCCTCCTCGTCCTCCACCTCCCTCCCAGTTCCGTCTACACTGACACCTGCATGCACTACATCCTCATCCACCATCACTAGCACACCTATCAGAGCACACACCGCACTGGCAGTCACCACATCCATGCACACGTCCCCGGTGTCCTCTGGCCCTGTGTCTGTGCCACCTCCTCCAAAAGTACACAAAAGCAAATACTCAGACACCAAACAGCCATCCACCTCACTACAGCATCCAGCCCATGCACCTGCACCCAAACACAGCAGACAGACACCTCCTACAACCACTCTCTCTTCCACCACTCCCAGATCTTCTCCCTCTTCCCGTCCGAATGTCCGCAGAAGCTTTTCCTCTCCACCGTTGACCTCTTCCCTACCCTTCCTTCCCCCGTCCTTCACATCAGGCCAGGGTGGTCAGAACCCAGGCCAGCACCTCAGGCACCCAGTCCACGAGCAAAGTAGTGTCCCGAGCTAATCCAGGTGACAAAGGATCCTGACCACCAGCCAGCCAGACGGAAGGGGTGCTTGACCCAGGTGCTTCAAGAAAGGGCAAGGAGCCACCACCAGCGCTGCCAAGAGCAGCAAGGAGCCATCCCCAGCTGCTGCCAAAAGGTGCAAGGAGCCATCCCCAGCTGCTGGCAGGAAGGGCAAAGGGCCTGCACCAGCAGGTAGTAAGGACAATGGGCCTGGTGCTGGGACTCAGTCAGAGCTCCCACCACCAACCATGGTGGTGCAGCCATCCAAGGCTGCAGGGGATGGGCTGGAGCCTCCCCCCACCACCAGCAGCAGCTCTTTCAGCAGCACCACCACCAGCACCACCACCAGCTCCTCCAGCAGCACCAGTGGGCAGCTGTCCCAGGCTGCAGGGGATGGTCTGGAGCCTCCCCCCACCACTACCATCACCAATTCCACCAGCAGCACCAGTGGGCAGCTGTCCAAGGCTGCAGTGGATTGGCTGGAGCCTCCCCCCACCACTACCACCACCAGCTCTGCCAGCAGCACCAGTGGGCAGCCGTCCGAGGCTGTAGGGGATAAGCTGGAGCCTCCCCCCACCACTACCAGCAACAGCAGCACCACTGCCACCACTGAATAGCCATCACTGCCGGCGGACATTCAGTAAACCTGCCTTCATGGGCTGTTGTACGGCCTGCCCCTTGCAAATCCTGTGGGTATGACACCCAGCTGAGAGACTGTGACCTTGCACTCCCCAAGATCTGCATCACAGGGCATGATATTCACCCTATCCTCCCCAGGAGGAAGTTCACTGGGCACAATGCCCCCTCCAGAACCAGTGGAGAAGCCATCCACTCACCCCATCCTCCCCATGATGAAGCTCACTGGGCACGATGCCCCCTCCAGAACCAGTGGAGAAGCCATCCACTCACCCCATCCTCACCAGGATGAAGCTCACTCGGCATGATGCCCCCTCCAGAACCAGTGGAGAAGCCATCCACTCACCCCACCTCTCCAGGATGAAACTCACTGGGCCCGATGCCCCCTCCAGAACCAGTGGAGAAGCCATCCACTTGAGAGACTGTGGCCTTGTGCTCCCCAGGACAAAGCATAGGACACAATGCCCCCTCCATAACCAGTGGAGAAGCCACCCACTTGAGAGACTGTGGCCTTGCACTTCCCAGGACAAAGCACAAGCATGATGCCCCCTCCAGAGCATGTGAGCAAGTCACCCACTTGAGACCCTGTGGCCTTGCATTCCCCAGGAGAAAGCACAGGGCATGTTGACCCCTCCAGGACCAGTTGCGTTGTTCCATCTGCCAGCTGAGGTGCCCCCCCCATTCCCCATCCCCTTGAGGTGCCTGCCTATTTTTGACCTGATACCCCTGCAGTGTTCTTTCTGTGTTGTTGCAGGAATGAAGTGTGGCCTTGGACTTTGTAATGTGGCACTGTGGCCCATGAACATTGAGGACCGGGTAGTGTCTCTTCATTTGTAAATACGTATATACTTTTTGATTTGGATGCATGTATTTCTACTATATTTATCTTATTACACTCACTTTTCTCTATTGGTGTTGCCCTTGCATTATTCCTGAGGGGTATGGGGTAAATCTGTTATGTTAATGCATCTGCTTGTGTGTATGGTGTTGGGGTTGGGGGTGTGTGTTGTGCGTGCGTGTGTCACTCTCTTTTTTCTCCCCCTTCCCCTGTGTGCTAGGTGGCTGTACTCACCGTGGTCGTCTTCGCCGTAGTTGGTGTTCGTAGTGGAGCAGGATGTAAATCAACATTGGGAACATGTGCAGCTCGATCTCCATGGCGTCGTGGTTCTTCCCTGAGTCTCCACAGGTGAGTCTTTTGACTTCTGCTCTCAGTTTCCACCAGGATTTTGATGTCATTGGTACCACCCTTGAAAAGGTGGGCAGTTTCCTGTATCTTAATACAGTGGACGGAACATTGTCTTCCACCTGGCTGTAGGCGGTTACCGCCGTGGTGCCTGTCGATACCGCCTAGGTGGTCGGTCTGTTAAAGTGGCTGTCTGTCTTAGCTGTTTCCACCATGGTCATAATTTAGCAGTATTTACTGCCAGCCTGTTGGCGGTATTACTGCCACTTTATCACCAATCACCAGGGTTGTAATGAGTTTCTAAGTCATAAAACTAACCTACTCTATGCTCCCCTACCTATGCCGACCCATCTAAAACCCACTAACACTATTTACAGTAAGAACTAGGGAAGGGAAGGTAGTGGGCATTTCTTGCTCAATTTGGAGGCAGTGGAAGCTGGTGGTGGCTGTGGCTGGGGTGCTGTTGTGGTAGGGGCTGTAGATGTGGAGGGGCAGAACCATCAGATCCACTTCTACCCTCTGTGTTGAGGTTCCACTGGTTTTTTTGCTTGTAGCAGGCTGTTTGGTGGTCCTCCGGGAGGGAATGCTTGCCTCAACCCCAATAACTTCTCACGCCTGTAATGTTTGCCTATCCTACGGTACTCTCTCTGGAGCTCACAGATGTGTCTGAATCTATCTGCCTTCTTTTCAAAGGCATGCTTCTGTCCAGGAGTCATTGAGACTGCTGAAACATGAGGGGAACATGTCTACAGAGTCTGAATTGTGTAGAGGAAGAAAAAGCATGCAAAGGAAACAGCATCTTCAGATGACACATGCAGTCTACAAGACCTCATAAAACAATGTCATGCCCAAAATCTATACCAATCACTCACCCAAGCATCCACAATATAACTTTCATGTCTCAGGGATAATGGCTATCCAATGTTGCACACTATCTGTGCACAAGCTGAAAACATCTCCTACGTACCAGGTAAACACTCACCATGCACATCTCATACACACCTTATGTCACCATGCTCGCTTGCTCTCATCATGACGGGTAGATCATGTAGGTTAATCTACACACATCTTATTTACTACAATCCATAGACATGCGCCAAAGTCATCCAGAGAAGAACTGAAATCTCAATGTGTACTCAACTAAATGTTGGCCTTGTCAAACAGCTCCTTTCGTGGCCTATGCATCACTTCATTTCGGAACAGTAGCGAAGCACTGATGGTGCAAAGGTCTTATTGATAATCCCCTTGGAGACCTCAAGAATGACATAACTTGTAGCATATCCAGAGTAACTTTGTGCAACGTGTGGCACACAGTGCAGTAACAACATTCATACATTTCTGAGACCCAGAACCTCTGACACATACCTTGACTGACATCACCTTGTTTGTGCACATATGTACCTTTTCCAAAGACTCACAAATCCATTATGCACATGCTGGCAACTGTGCATCATTTATTTGCATTTCACATCCTTAACATTACATCAGACATGATGCTGATACCCAAGGATAGAGAATGGTGTCATAAATGACACACATGCCATTTTAACATGGCATTGTACACATCATACTCTCTCACACACAACTCTTGATCCATACATTTGACAGACAAGGTAGCACTTACTGGCTGCATCTGAGACTTTAAATTGTGAAACCTCGCCAATGGTGTAGGGTGGATTCCACCTACAAGACATGACGGTAAAACATAGCTTTTGTGATTGTTGTACAAAGAAAAGCATGGACAAGTGTTACACATTCCACTGTTTAGTTGATTGACTAGTAAACTTGGGTTTAGGAATGAGCAACTGGCATCTATAACATGTCATCTAGACAGACATTGTTAGCCCACAAAAAAAGTACAGATATGGGACTCACCCATACATACATGTCTCAAATACATATTTAAAAATATCTTGGGGACAGGACATTGTTAATTGTCAGAAATTTAGTACTTTGTAGTAAATGTATGTGAAAAAGGGTCATCAACTCAGATGCTCCACTTGACATTATGGTGGCACTTTGCATGCTTTGCACCATACATGAAGGTGCCAAACCTGCTAAGTGAAATTAGGCACATTTAAAACAATGGGAGTGTCATTTAACCAATCTGCTGTAGGCACATATTCAAGATAACTCCAAAAATGGCGCAGTGGAATCTATTAGAATTAACTGCTCAGTTTTTGTGTGCCTCCTACCACCTGAACATACCCCATGCCTTCATCATGCGTGGTGAAGGCATGATGTGGCACCAGGGTCTGAAAGTGCCACAACGCTCGCATTGCGCAACTTTTGAGAAATGATGTGGCAATACTTGCCTCCATCAGCCACATAACCTTAAAAAACGATGACACTAATGTTCAAATAGTAGCCGCTAAGTCCTTCTTACATTTGTGTTCTTGTTGTATCACTCTGCACATACATGACTCAAAGAACACACACCCATGACTACCTATACTCCTGCATCATGTTTGTCATCATTTAAACATTACTTTGCAAATGTCCACAGTTGTCAAGCCTATGATGTACATGAACAGTTGTGCCTGGGACACAGGAACACTTGCAGCATTACACATGTGTGTTTTCTTTTTGGCACTTCAATATGTATATGCAATACAGAAGGTACAAAGAGAGGAATGTGAAAATTGTCAAATTGTCAGCAACCATGCATTGTTGACATCTCATGAATGCAGGTTGGCTGAGACACAAAACTTGCTGTCCTCACCTTTGTCATGACATGTTGAACTAATCTTTATGTCCTAGAGTCAGGCAAATACAAATAAGAGTGTTGCTATGTATGAAGGGTACTTACCAACAGTTCCATTGACCTAAATAACAAGGTGATCCAAGAGATCCCCTTCACGGGCGATGAGATCTGCCCATCAATGCTTCAACTAATGGTCAGTGCTCTCTACTGAGAAGATGCGGCTGAGCTGGTACAGCACCTTGCCCCAGAGCAGCTTCCATGCCTCTTTTGGGTAGCCCATGATCACACAGCCACCCATAGCCACCGTTGTTTGGGAGGAAGTAGCACACCAACCAGACGAACCCTTGCAGTTCATTCCCAGTCATCCTCTGTGCCCTTCCCTTCCCTGTCATGTTGCAGTTTTGCCTCCACTGCAACCTAAATTCCCTCCCAAAATGAGAAAAATAGTATTCCCCAACTAACCAAAACTACCCCAACAAACTTAACTACCTCAAGACAGACACCTGACAATAATGACACAAAAGCAGGAAAACAATTTACAATACAATAACAACAGATGCTAGATGAAAAGGACATAGACAGCACACAGCACAAAAGACTCAACATCCACCACTCCTCACACCAGCACAAGCACCACACAACCTTTCTCAAGCACAGACTAAAAGACTGTAAAGTAAAAGTGAAAGTAAGTTCACTTTTTCATGTGTGCAGCAAGGAAGTGCTTATGCGTCTTTTTTTGACGCATGACAGCCTTGGTGAATTTTTGTATGAAGGCTGACAAGCTATAACCATTTAGTTTAGATGCACAGGTGCAAGGTGTCATTTTCTGTATTCGCGGTGTTTGGACTACCATATGGACTACCATATGCATTGTTTTTTTGATGCATGATGGCCATGCGTGGATTTTTGTATGAAGGCTGACAAGGCATAACAATTTAGTTTAGACACACAGGTGTGAGGCATCTTTTTTAGTATTTGGGATGTATGTAGAACTACTGTATGCATCATTTTTTTGAAGCATGATGGGCATGCGTGGATTTTAAAGGGAAGGGTGACAGGACACCCAGATTCACATTCCTAGTTAAAGGTGCTAGGCATCTTTATTGTTTGTATTGTAGGGCAACATATGTTTGCATGAGCATTATACTGTGTATCAGTAACATAGGAATGTGTTTCCATATGTTTGTAGGTGTATGTGATGCGTGGGAGAACTGATAGTGTTTGCAAATCTGCATTTGTATGAAGACTCTTTTCCACTAATTTCGGAACAGTGTACCACATCATATTAGTACGTTGTTGGGAGGGTGTACACTGGACCGCCCAATCCTCCTCTCTTACCCCCCTCTTTTTTCAAAGACTCTTTTCCACATACATGTTTACACATGTGTCCAATGTGTGTATTGTGAATTTACATATGTGATGGAACTCATATTGTACGTCTACCATATTGTTATGTCTGAATTCACATTGTTCATTTTACAGCATAAGATAGGCTGGGCCATGTGCAAAACATGTTCATGCATATGATACCATTGACAAATGTTTAGCAAGGTATATTGTTGACTAAGGCTGGGGTATGATCCGGTAACCCATGACAATGTCAGTGCAAGTGTGTGTCATGATGCAATGCAACACGTGTAACGTATAGTTCCCCATGAATGCAAATTTGTGGAGATGGTGTGCTGACATGTGTCATTGTTAGTATGTATGTGACATGTTTATGTGTGAGAAGATATGTTTCATGTATTATATGTAATGCATACTACAGCTGTGTGTTTAGGGATTTGACAACTACCAATTTTCCACTACAGCATGGCTTTATGTTGCCCATTGTCTCGAGGCTGCCTACTTATATCTGTGTTCACTATGTTTCCCTCTGTGGAAACATATGTACTGTTCATATAAGTTTGTAAGTAAATATGTGACACATACACATTTTTATTTGTAAAATGTTCTCATTTGTCCATACGCAAATAGACAGCACCAAGTCTGGTGCACCTAAGTGAGACATGTGGGAATTATGTGATTAGCGCATACACTTGGAATGTACAATGACTCGCCCTTTTTTTAGCCAGATTTCCCTATTAGCATACCATCTATAAGGCAGGGCTGCTCCCAGGCAGTGATGGCACCCTAGTCACTGTGCACAGGCTAGAGGCCCCTGACTGTGTCTAGAGTTGATGTAACATTCTCTGAGAGTTGGGGGGAGGTCTGCCATCCTCAAGATCAGTCATCAGGACAGCAGTGCGCAGTCACCTGCAGACATACACCAGCACATTTGTGGTCCCATGGCCAAGTATGTTTCTTTAACGTTGAGGTTGTTGATGTCAGAATTGCCCTATTATTTACTAGGGATTTATAGCTTGTTTGTTTTTGACATACCTCATCACCATTGCTATGGTTTGACATGACTTAGCATACATAGGTGAGATTATTCCTATGATGCTTGATTAGGTCATTGATAGATTGTGGAACTAGGTCATATCTGCAGACCCAGAATACACATACTGTCATTTGGCATTTGTTTCTGTCACACTTGTTTGTGCGGGCTAAGCACATAGTTGTAGTTCTTGCCAATGTGACTGGAATATGTACAGACCTACACAATCTCTGTGCATATGTGTCTGTTGTTACATGGAAACATTGTTGTGTTGTACAGTGAGTTACTTCACGCACATAGATGGCACATTTTGTCAGGTATGCTTCTAGTTTAACATTGCTGGCATAATTTCTGCAGATTACCCTTACTACCCATCTTTGTCATCAACATTTCCTTTCTATTCATGCATAGCATGCTAAGTCAGACTTGTGAACTTTGTAGATGGACATAGCTTCTGCTACAGGCTAAGCAATATTTGCCCTCACATTTCCAGGCGTTGGTAGATAACATGACTGAACCCCACACATTATAGAACTCCACATACTGGATCTCAAAGTGACATAAGTGGTGTGGTAATGCAACAGGAAGATAAGGGAGGCAATATTGTGCTTTGGAAGCTGGAGATGTACACTGGGAAAACACTCAGACAATTGCAAGATGAATGTTGTTGTAAAATTAATCTCAGTGGAGTGAAGAGAGAGTTAGTCCAGCAAAGTATGCTGGAGGGGGCTTGAATTGGTTGGGATTGATTAGTCAAGAGGAATATATGTTTCTCAGAATAGATCACCCAATCTTGCCCATTTTTTAATCTAATCCCTAAAAATCACAAAACTACTGTGTGGAGAACACCTCATGGTTCATTGACTTCTTTTTATAATCATATGTCAAACATGTACCCTCCTATGTACAGGGCACAGGAGATTTCATTAGAAGAGTGTATGATGTTGATTGGGATGAAGATTATGTGCTGGTTACCTTAAATATGACATCTTTATACACCACCAGTAAACATGAAGATGGGCTGTGGGTTCTCCAACATTTTCTGATTATTAGACCTATTTACTTATATAAGCATACTCAGATGTTACTTGCAGTTGCACACTGATGTCTTGAGAATACCTTGTTCCTTTTTGGGAAAGATGTCTACAAACTGCTGAGAGGGACAGCGATGGGCACCTCCTTCACCCTCAGCTGTGCTAATTTGCATATAGGTTGGTGGAAGGAGCAGATGCTGTCACTCAGTTTTGAGTACGAATGTTAGACGAATATCGTTTTGTGGACATAATTCATTGACAATATTTTCGTCATTTGGAAAGGCTCAAAGCAATCGGCTCAGCTATTCACAGAGAGATTAAACACAAATGATTTACATTTACATTTCTCTTCCCACATCAGCAAAGGACAGGTACCGTTCCTAGATCTCACAGTCTTTGTGAAGCAAGGCCGGATTCACACTAAAACTTTCAGGAAAGCCACAACATGAAATACCATATTGCACACCAGTTGTTTCCACCACAAGAAACTGAAGCACAGCATTGCCTATGCTGAAAATGTTTGTGTAGGAGTTGTAGTGATTGTAAATAATTGAAGATAGAGCAGGAGGATTTGCATAGAGAGGCTACAATGAAGGAGAGGTTCAAGGAGCAAGAGACAGGGTTTGGAAAATGTCATAAGTGCAATGCCTGCACATTTGGAGTGAACACCACACAGGTTATTTTGCCTCTTGTGAAAGCTCCTGTGCGGATTAACAAACCACTTCACTGCAAAAGAGAATTTGCAGTCTATGACTTCAGCTCCACATGTCCCAGGTTATACATAGAAAGCACTACCTTGAAGGTTCATCTTCGAATCCTGCAGCACATTAGACACAAAAAAATAATGATCACAATTACCTGGTAGGAAGACATTTTAAGGAGTGTCATGGCTGCCGGGAGCCTGAATTGAGTTATTTTGTGTGAGATGTTTTACCCAAAAATGTGCAGGGTGGCAACAGGGAGCAACAGTTGAGGGGACTGGAATCCTGTTTCATCCTCCTACATGGTACCATGATTCCAGTAGGATTAAATGCAAAGGAAGATTTACATGTTCATCTGTAGGCATGGGGTTATGGCACATTTACAGTTTATCCAGTTCATTCTGAGCTGAAAGGCTGGAATATTATGATCAGTTTTGAAAGTTTGTGGAAAATGCTATTATTCAGCTAGACAGAGTGTTTGAAGTGGTATATATTTTTTGTCTTTTTAAGGAGGTACACTTTATGCATTAACCTGAAAATTGATTTGGTTTATTACATTTGAAGCCATTGTTTTTTGTTTTTTTTATTGAATGATCAGGCACACAAAAGCATATAATGTGGGGTATCTTTTACCACTAAGGCTGAACATGTGATTTTTTGAGTATTACACACTTATGCACTTCTTTTGTAAAGACACTTTTCCCCACAGGATGAATTTAAAAACCAGGTGATCATGCTATTAGATGGGGAGGTGCATTCATACCAAGGTATTAATTTTCATACCAAAACATTCTTTAAAAAAAAATCATAAACCATACAGTTGTCCTGACATTTAATTAAAGTGTGCTAAAATGAATTTGCAAAATATGGTAGATAATTTCTAAAAATAGAACTATATTAAAATAATGTTTTACTAACAATAAAACATTTATAATTCTTTTTATTGCCAAAGATAAATAACTACTCCAGATGCTGCAATTAAAATAATTGTTAAAATATTTTTAAATTCTGAGAAAAACACAAAAAATAGAAAAAGTCTTAAAATATTTTATAAAAATATACCAAATTTTTTACATAGTGTATAACATATTTGTTTACATTTTACAAATAATTTTCCCATGATTTCCCATTGACGTCAAAGAGGAAACTGTCCTTTTTTCTTTTCACTTTCAGCTAGGATGTACACAGTTTTGTGCCTGTTTCTATAGTCGATAGAGCATCGTGGCCAAGATCGGAAGCAAGGAAGCACTGCGGTCAGGTAAGAAAAATTAACTTAGCATTTTGAAATATACTGACGGCTAAGTTTATTGGAAGGAGAGATGGGGAAGTAGATAGCATGCAGCTTGACAATGATTGTACCATCCCCATTTACTGCAAACCTTGTTTTTTTTTTCCATAGTTCCAGGAAATTATAAAAGTTGAGATTAGATCTTCCAATTGATTTGTTAAATGAATTGCGTCATGCCTCTATGGCATTGTTTGTTTTTGTACCTCCTCTTAGGTAGGTTGAGTAATAGTTCCACTAGTCATTGGGAAACCTCGACTTCCTTTTGTGATCTGACCTGTTTAAATGACCATTCCAAGTGTCTTTGAAGTAATTTAGGAGTGGAGCCAAACATTCTTCATTTTGTGTGAAATTTTCTGATTCTGTAATTGATGCATAGAATTTATCCTCACACTCGGGAGGTACAAAACACAAAGCTGTAAGTTTTTCCAACTCAAACTAAGGTTTACTGTTTGAAATGTAATCCTCAGCTAAGGTTGTTTTCTGATTTTTTCACCAAAATGCCTGACAAAAGAGAAGCAAAAATCTTTGAATTTGGGTGTCAGGGTATATTTTTTAATAGTATTAATCATTTGTTGTTCAAAATCAATTATGATTTCCCTAGGACCTTTGTTCACAAATTTGTTTTTTATTACTGATAAAAATTCAGTGTACGTTGAAGATTGCCTGTCAGGGAGTGAGCGACATGCTAATTGGACAGTTGTGCAGTTTGTTAGCAGGAATAGTCTAAGTTGGGGTCAATGGATGGGGTGTTGATTTAAAAGTACCACCCAACATCCAAAGATCAATATTCTCAAGGGTTACAAAGTGATGGGTTGTGCTAAAGATTAGGATTCATTTGAGAGGGTTTTTTGTCATATAGTGAGAAACGTTCATTCGTATTGGGGACTGTGAGTTCAGGGAGGATGTTAATATCAGAATAGGATTATGGTGTTATTCTTTGGGATTACTTGTCTATATTTGCATCTGGACCTTTCTCTTTAAATTAGAGATTGTGGGCATACGACTAGCAACATGCATGTGGATGTTTTGGGCTTACCCCCTCAAAACTGAGCCACTTGGTTCATTTGAGGTGGATGATAACATTCTTAATTGCTGGGTGGCTCTCCCTTGTTTCAATATCCATTGCAGAGTGGTTATGTTCTGTGGTCCTTTCAACAGTGTCACCCAGATAACTGCACTGCCTTTGCAGTGAGATGAAAAATACTGCACACACCTCCAATGACTCCTGTAATCAGTTAATCTCCTCTCACAATAATTATAGCTGTCATGTTTTAACAGGCTGTTAACTCACCTTGATTGTACATAGTTAGCCTGCTTTAGGTTTTCCATGGTTCAGTGATCTGCAGGAAAGAAAAACATTTGTTTGTGAATGTAATGATCTTAACCTATGATTTATTTTGCTTGTGAGCAATCTGTTTGCTATGAGAAAAAGATTTGAATGGTTAATGTAGAAATTTTGTTGAAAATGATTTTTAGATTCTTGCTCTTTGCTTGGTATTCTACTAACAGGTATAAAATTGATGTATTGTTCTGTAACTGCTTTCTTTGCTTTTTTGTGTTTTTAAAAGACAACTAACCTGTATTCCATTGGATGATTTCAAAGGTGGACTTTGATTTTGCACTCTTTATGGTTTCTTCTTTTCTTCAATGTGTTTTTTTAATTTTATTTTAAGATCTGTTGGAAAGAAAATTACGTGAGCAGTTTGTAGAGCTAGCACAGTAATTTTACTCCTGCCACTGTCCAGTATCTTCCCTGAGGTAAGTACCCAGTGGAGTTAAAATAGCAATTTTGCCCCTCCAGTCACTCTTCCCAGGACTGAGAGGTGCATGTGGTCACATTGCAAGACAGTTAACCACGGGTCACAAAATGGTGGATGGGTAATTTTATATGGTTTTATTGGATATTTGAAAAATTGCAATGAAATATGCTTTGGAAAGTGTTTTTTTAGTAGAAATAGTGACTTAAGGTATAACTATTTTTTTGTTAAAAAAATACGGTATTTTTTACCTTGTTCACAGTATAAAACAACCGTGTTGGTTGGAGACAAGGGAGATTGCGTACATTGGAATGAAAGACTTTGAACTATATGTGTATTGATTGTCAAAATTATTTATAAAATGTTAACTATTTTTAATTTTGAGTTTTTTTTTATTTCTTTTTGTAAACAAATCAGGAATTAATTGTAAATGAATCTCATGCTTTGCATCATTCTTGTGCAATGTTATAGATGGTTGCACTGCATTGTGAGGTTTAAACATAGATTGGTTTTGTATTTGCTGGTTGTATTGGTTGTGTACCTCGTAGCAATTTATTGCATGATTTATAAGTGTATTGTGTTGGGATGTAATATGTTGTGTAGACCGGCACAGCTAAAAGAAATACTGAAATCTAATTAATTTTGTAATGTAAATGTTCGGGTATTATGCAATTTAACCGGGTAGTTATACTGTGTTGAATATATTTTTAAACAGTACTTAAATATTTGTGTTTTTTTTTAATTCACCTAATCTAAAAAAAAAGATACTATTTACCTATAGGAAAAATACTTGCATGGTAAAGGTTTTCATTGTAATTGTATCCGTGGTAAGGATATTGGACTTAAAGGTATTTATAATGTACCCTAATGTGTATGTGTTTTATTGACATTTGTGGTAAAGATGTGCATGGTAGTGATATATGCATTGTAAAAGCTGTGTGGTAAAGGCATGCACAGTAAAGGCATGTGTTGTTCCATCATACATCCATTAATTATAAATGTAGTAGAATGTCTGTTACCTGCATGTAAGAGTGGACTACTTGCCTACTTTGCTGAAAAGAGTTCTGGCAGTGCCTTTCACCTAGTTTGTTTGCTTCATCCATGCGATTATGCATATGTCAGCCCTGTGATTGTTTAGCAGAGTAGCCATGTAGTGTGCAGAGCCCATGACTGTAGGGATAATGTCAAGCCTCTATACCCATCACCAAAGAACACTGCCAGCATCATGACCTCAACCCCTATGAAGAGGCGTTATCTATCTACATTATCAAGGTGTCTCTAAATCTTTTACAAGGAGGCTACTCAAAAGATAAAACCACCGTAAGACACTGTAGAATACTCATTTGCACATCATATGTTAGAACGTTGAACTGTATATATTGTTATCATTAATGTGTATAACAAAGGCTCATAGGCTCAATTAGCGTGTATGTAAAAGAAAATCTACTAAGTTATTTTGCATCACAACTCCCATGTGTATGTGCTGTCCTACAGGAAGTAGAGCAACAGGTAGCCATGTTGCGTGGGATCGCCCTATAAAGGCCCTTGTTTTTGTGCAACATCAGCAGTTTGCAGCAGAGCTGTGGAAATCCCGCGGTTGCACTCAGAGCTGTATTTAAAGAGAAAACATGGCAGTCCAAGGGAAAGCAGAAAGCGGAGTACAATTGAGTGGTAATGGTGCACCTGCACCATCAGCAGTGCTCTTCAAATGCTACATCAAAGATGGCTCCAAGAGAAAACCATGCCAAGAGCAAACACCCGACAGAGCTGGGAAGTTGCTTAAAGGCTGGGCAGGTGCGGGTGGGCTCAGCTGAATTTTGGAATATGCTGCCTATGTAAAATACGATTTATGAGCACGTAGGTTTAGCTATTTAAGCTTCTTTGGTGATTATCAAAGCAAAGACAGATGCGGGTGGGATCCGCTCCTACTAGTTAAAGTATATCACAGACTGATCATTGTGGTAGGCACCCATTGTTTAAAGACCAAGGGCCAGATGTAGCAAAAATAAAAATTGCGACTCGCATTTTGCGAGTTGATGCGACTCGCAAAATGCGAGTCGCAAATTGGAATGCCAGAAAAAAAAGCGATCCGATTTTGCGACTCGCAGCCGGACTTGCGTGTGCGAGTCCGCAGTTTACGAGGTCGCTGTTTGCGAGTGTGCAAAAACGAACTCGCAATTAGCGAGTGGGTGTCGCAAATTGCGAATACCTTCAAAATTGCTTGCAGATGCAGCAGAACACTCCAGAAAGCATACCAGAACACCCTGGAAACACTTCCTGGCACATGATGATGACATCACAGCCAGGAAGTTAACAAATACACCTGGGAGGAGGGCTCAACAGTGAGCAGTGTCTCTGCCACTCACAGTAGGGTGCTGAGGAGTGGTAGGCACAGCACCATGGACGCAGCAGGGACCAGCCAGGCTGGCAGGAGGGGCAGGAGATCATAGATAACAGCCAGGACAGATTCATGTGGCACATGGCGTTAATGTGCCACATGACTGGTTGGCATTTTCTTGCCCATGGACAATTTCAACTTGTATATAGTTTCTTCATGACATTAATAAAACAGTTATTTTTGTTCCACTTAACAAATGGTTAATAGGTGAGTATGGTGGGAGTTGACACGTACCGTCCAAAATATTGCTTTGCAATGTGGTCCCGTCTCAGTCTGCCTTGATTAGCTAGACTCCTATCCCCATGATGGCGATGTGGTTGTTCTTGCTCTTCATCATCAGGATCTGGGTCTGCAGGGGTGAGAGGTAGCCCACGTCGGGTGGCTATGTTGTGGAGGATGGCGCATGCGACCACAAATTTGAAAGCGGTAATGGGGTGTATTGGAGGGCGCCTCCACTGCGGTGGAGGCATCTGAATCTTGCCTTCAGCAGTCCGAAGGTGCGCTCGATCAGGTTCCTGGTCCTCTTATGCGCACTGTTGTATTGCCTCTCAGATTCAGTTCTGGGTGTTAAAAACGGAGTCATGATCCATGGCCTGATAGCATATGCACTGTCACCTGTTGGGCACAAAAGTACACGGTTAGGAAGTCCAGATTGTCGTGCACAGTGACCTGTGTGTATGTCTGCAAGTGTCTGTGGCTCTACCTAGGAGGTAACCGTCTCCAAATTCCCCACGTTCCAGGCGTTGATGTATCCCACTATGCCTAAAAATGTATGAGTCATGGGTACTGCCAGGAAACTTAGCTACGATGTCCGTGATGACATAATGGGCATCACAAACAACCTGTATGTTGAGTGAGTGGGTACACTTCCTGTTGCGGAAAATGTGTTCCAGATTAGCAGGGGGGCATATTTGAATGTGTGTCCCATCTACACACCCTATGACATGAGGAAAGTGGACAATGCGGTAAAAGTCCAGCTTGGTGCTGTTAATTTCTGCCTCATTCCTTGGTAAGTATATGAAGTGAGACATGTGCGTGACTAAGGCATCTAGGAATGCCCTAAGGAACCTTGACACTGCACTTTGGGATACCCCACCTGCCACGGCAATGACCCCCTGATAGCTCCCTGAGGCCAAGAGGTGCAGTGCGCATAGCACTTGCACATGCGTAGGGATGGCGCAGCCACGCAGAGTCTTGCGTTCTAGCTGTGGTTTCAGTAAGGGCCAGATGTAGCAAAGGGTTTGTGCCTCGCAAACGGCGAAAATCGCCGTTTGCGAGGCACAAAAGCCTCTTTGCTATTCAGAAATGCATATTGCGAGTCGGAACCGACTCGCAATATGCATTTCAGAATCGCAAATAGGAAGGGGTGTTCCCTTCCTATTTGCGAGTCGCTGTGGGATGCAATACCATTTGCGACCGCGTACGCGGTCGCAAATCGTATCGCAGTTACCATCCACTTCAAGTGGATGGTAACCCACTCGCAAATTGGAAGGGGTCCCCATGGGACCCCTTCCCCTTTGTGACTGGACCCCATATTATTTTTTCAGGGCAGGGAGTGGTCCCAGGGACCACTCCCTGCCCTGAAAAATCCGAAACTAAAGGTTTCGGTTTTTTTTGTAGTGCTGCTCGTTTTCCCTTAGGGAAAACGGGCTACACTTCAAAAAAAAAAAAACCTGCTTTATTGAACAGCAGGTCGCTAACATGGAGGCCTGCTGACGTCAGCAGGCCTCCATGTTAGCGAGTGCCTATACTCGCAATGGGGCCGCAATTTGCGACCCACCTCATGAATATTCATGACATGGGTCATTGCGACCCCATAGCGAGTTGCAGTCGGTGTCTGAGACACCGTACTGCATAGCAATTTGCGAGGTGCAAAGTGCGAGTCGCATGGACTCGCACTTTGCACCTCGCAAATTTTAAAGTTGCTACATCTGGCCCTAAATCTATTAATTCTAGAATGGCTGCGCTGCTAAGGCGGTATTTGTCATAGATCTCCTCTTCAGTTTGCTGAAAAAGAGTCTGCCTGGTTCTATATATCTTCTCCTGTCTGTGGCCCCTCCTCCTCCTCTGCTGGGCTGCGTAGACTCTCCTCCTCACTGCTATCAGGTATATCTCCGCCATCTTGAGTAACCCAGATGCCTTCTGGGTCCCCTTTTATACTTTGGTAATGGTTACCACCTGCTCTGAGTTAGTGGTAAATGGGACATGCAAACTGGGCTTTTTGCGACTAGTCGCAATTTGCGAGTTGCAATTGCATAAGGTTTGCGACTCGCAAATTGCGACTTGCTATTTGCGGGTCGCAAAATGGGGTCGCAACGGATGCGACTCGCAAACGGCTCCCATAGCTTTTTGCAAGTCGGAAATGGGCTTTTTGCATCCCATTTCTGATTTTGCACTGTCGCAAATTGCGAATCGGCCCGTTTGCGAGTCGCAAACGTTTGCTACATCTGGCCCCAAATTGCATGCATTGATTCTTGAGAAGAGGCCCAGTTAATAGCCTAGTTATTTGACAATATTGAACACTCTTCTATGATTACAAGAAGAGACCAGGTGATAGCCTAGCCATTGGAGCAATACTGAACTCATAAATGTTATCACTTAGCAGGGAATTGGATGCCTGAGGAATTCCCTGTGAGGTACAAGCGACAACACCCTAAGGTGAATATTATGCTTACACCTTCTACATCAAAACTAACCACCAGTAGGATTCTCAAAAGGCTGTAGGAACTCAAATCCAAGTCTTTTATTTTCAGGTAAGGTGGTATATCAGGGTAGGCTTAGGATAGTGTAAGGGGGTGCTCACACAGATTGTTTCTTGTTTCTGAATCTTCGTTTTGTGCCTTTCAGGTCTCCCTCCCAGGTGTCCCCTTCCTTCCATCCCTTTTCCTCACTTGATCCTCTCAATTGACTGTACTTTAATAGCATTCAGCAGTTGGGGGTATCAAGAGGTGGATCCAATGGAGCATTGCTTTGACCCTGAGGAGTTTGTATGGCTGGCAAGTAAGCTACATGAATCAATTTTGAATCTCTTGGAAAATAATGTTTCTCAAAATCAGAGATGCATAATTAAGAGTGGAAACTCTAGCATTAGAAGGTGTATATTCCCCCAGTGACTAGGCCCAAACAACACTTGTCACTGTTCAGGTTGTAGCTGGCACATAGGAAAAGTCAATGTATAGATTATATACTTTAATATGTAACCTTTGACCTGTACCAGCTCCAGACTCCAATCAAAGACTTCTTGTATATTTAATTAGAATCTAATCTAGTCGTATTTTTTTTTTTTTTTATATCTGGGAAATGTGACTTTTATGAAGTTACTTTTTCCCCACCTGAAGCTAAAGAGGCTAATTTGCATTAGCTCCCCAGCAACCACCTAGCCTCGTACCTGGTCTGAATGAGGTGGGGAAGTATCCCTGCAGCAATACTATAGTCCGACCTAAGTAAGCAGAGATGACTTGGAGTACAGCAAACAAAGGCAGGGTGGGAGCTGTGAGCATACTTTTGACAACGGGGTGTCCAATCCTGCCTGACAGATCTGCTTGAAATAGAAAGAATAGGATGCCAAGACAGTTGATGTGGATCCACTATCTGGGTGCTGTAGAACCCTACCTTTATCCAACCAGATGTCTATCTCCTAGTTTTTTGTGAGTACGGGGCTGTTTCCAACTGGATTTTAGTGTTAGCTGTGGGAAGACACAGGAGATTACCATAGTGCTCTCCCCCACACACCCGCAACCCTCCATGCCTATGTTTAGGGTGGCCTAAGATTTGCGCCACGTTGACAATGCAATGCACAAGGCATTTTGGGCCTGTTTTTCAGTAGTTTCTGTTTGCCTTAATGTAAAGTGGAGAAGGTTGCTCCAGGGAACGTTTACAGCATTGGTTCAGGTGTGCCTGGGAGTCACCCCACTCACAAGCTAGTGCCAGGCATTAAGGTGGCACCACATCAAAACACTTTCTGGACCTGCAGAAACAGAAAAGAGGTCTGCACCCTTCCACCTGTGACATGTGAGGAGCTGTGAAGGACTGGACCTTCTCTCTCCAGCACTTTCCTTGCCCCTGCTCCACCCTTGCACCAAGTACTCTCGAGGCTAGTTGTCTGTGAGAATACAAGGGACAAAAAGTTTCAAAAGTCCTTTTCCTTACAATTCTTTGCTGACCAATGGCATCTGGAACTTTGACTGGACTTTGCTGAAGGCCTCTGCCTACCACCCTGAAAGTATCTAGGTACCCTCTACCAACTGAAGTCCTGGTGGGCTTAGAAGTGTACTCATGTGTTGGTTTAGACACCACGGAAATGTGGACGTTTTTGCTCAACAGCTAAGGAGACCTTCTGTGAAATATCCAACTGCCAGTTCTACTTAGTCACACTGAATTTCAGGTTTCAATTACTCATGTTTAGTAAGTGAGTGAAAACACTTTTAATTATGGAACGGGGAGGGACAATCTTTAAACAAGAGCATTTTTTATGCTCCAGCTCCCCTTGTGCAGTGTACAGACCTTGTACCAAGTTTGGTTATTCCAGACTGTGTTTAAAAGGGATGCCCTTGGCTTGGCACACCAATAGACTAGGGGTCCTAATGTTTTAATGATTTGTACTTCTAGAAGTGCATGTTTAAGCTGTATGCCCCAGATGTAGAGCACTATGTGTAAAGTTTTTTTTCTATAATCTATGTTCTCTGATTGCTTACTCTCTCAGAAAGACTTTACCCACTACACTCTGAAAACCCTCCATGAAAAATGTACCTTGATGTATTTACGCTTGATTCCTCTCCTTTCTTTCTTCAGTGACCCTCTTCTTACCTTCCATCCCCTACATGCCTTCTATTTCTGAGAATAGCCAGCTCACAGTGTTATGCCTACCTGCCTCAATCCTTCTCATTGTAATTCTGAAATAGGCTGATATCTCATTTCATGGCTAACTATATCAGTTCTTTAAAACCCTTTCCCTGTAAACTAACATGACTTAATCTCCACCAGCCTATCTATCTCACCAACCATCCATAAACCGCATAGCCCCCAATAATGCCCCACCCAACTGGTATTAATATAATACACCACAAAGGAACTGGAGAAAATGAATGCATTTTATTCTTAAGAGCACATGACGAATTGCATTAATGAACAATAACCACTAGATTAACCTCTAACCTTGTGTTCCGGAAAACTGTGCTTCTTGCTGTAAAGCGCTTCAATGACTCATCAGGGGGTCATCAGTGCTTTATAAATACAATTGCAATTACAACTCTTCCCCTTGTCTGTTATTATGAAACCTCCCTGAGTCATGAATTGGATGGGTCTGGGGTTGTGCTTTGAGTCATCATTGGTAGCTGATCTTTGTTTTGTCAGTCACCCATGTCAAGGTCCAATGGGTGTGCATGTCTTCTTGCATTACCACAGATTTTCATTTTTCTTTTTGTTCTTTGGATTTTCTGGTGTATCTCTCCATTTAGGTTGTGCCCAGGAACTTAATTTACTTCAAATGGACCTCCCCTAGCACAAGCAGATGTCAGGTGACTCCTGGGTGTGTCCTTATTTTATCCACCCACTCATGAATGCACTAAACCCAGCTGAATGGTTTAAAGTGACCACCGAGGAGGGGCAGTTAATTACCTTGGCCACAACTCTGGGTCGACACACAGGCTGTGCACAAGGGAAGAAGGGTTTCACCATTTTGGATTTCAAGGGTGATGGCCACTCTGGGATTGTTTTCAGTAGGGTAAACAGGAAGTTGTTCAATTCTAAAACAGACAGCCAACAAAAAACAATTCAGAATTAAAAAATAATTCACATGTAGCTAGACTTGTTAAAGGATTTAAAAATCTAGCAAACTTACACTATAAGCAGAATTTGACAGCCAACATCATGAACAGTTCCCAATCCTACCCATGCAGCATATTGATACTGCCAGAAGTAACACTTGGGCCCATATTTATACTTTTTGACGCAAAACTGCACCAATGCAGTTTTGCGTCAAAAAAATTAGCACCGGCTAACGCCATTCTGAAGCGCCATGCGGGCGCCGTATTTATTGAATGACGTTAGCCGGCGTTAGCCGCCGGCGCCGTCTGGCGTGCGTTAAAAAAAAACACGTACACCAGGCAGCGCCGGCGTAGGGGGATATGGGGCTTGGGCGTCAAGAAATGGGGCAAGTCAGGTTGAGGCAATTTTTGCGCCTCAATCCGATTTGCGCCATTTTTTTTCACTCCCAACCCCCATAGAAATGACTCCTGTCTTAGCAAAGACAGGAGTCATGCCCCCTTGCCCAATGGGCATGGTCATTGGGCATAGTGGCATGTAGGGGGGCACAAATCAGGCCCCCCTATGCCACAATTTTTTTTTTTTGTTTAAACTTACCTGAACTTACCTTAATGTCCCTGGGATGGGTCCCTCCAGCCTTGGGTGTCCTCCTGGGGTGGGCAAGGGTGACAGGGGGTGTCCCTGGGGGCATGGGAGGGCACCTCTGGGCTCCTTCAGAGCCCACAGCTCCCTTAACGCCTGCCTTTTGCAGGCGCTAAAAAACGTCGCAAAAGCGGCCGTACGTAATTTTTTTTGACCCGCCCACTCCCGGGCGTGATTTTTGCCCGGGAGTATAAATCCGACGCACATGCCTCGGAGTCGATTTTTTAGACTGGAACGCCTACCTTGCATATAATTAACGCAAAGTAGGTGTCCACGCTAAAAAATGACGCTAACTCCATGGACTTTGGCGCTAGACGCGTCTAACGCCAAAAGTATAAATATGGAGTTAGTTTTGCATCGAAATTGCGTCAAAAAAAACGACGCAATTCCGGCGCAAACGGAGTATAAATATGCCCCTTGGTTTCTGACTGTGGACTTAACGTTCATGGGTGGTAACTACTAATTGAGATTTTCTTTTTGAAAGTGTACTTTTGACCAGAACGGGCTGACATAAGAGGTTCTTTGTTCTCATGAGCAAACGAAAAGAAGACTGGGCAAGAATATCTCTATTTAAACATGTTCCACTTAAATAAGTTAAATATTTTACTTCTCATATGCTGCATTGCTGCCAGGCATGAAAAGTATAGAGACATTATTTTTTATATCGGGGACCATAGCAGGCAACTTTGAAAACACAGCTTGATATTTCTCTGCACAGGATAGGCTGTTGCCTGCAATAGTGCACAAAGCAGGAGCACTATAACTTGATTAGGCAGGTAAGGTTAACCACATCAGTAGTTTTGCAGAGTTATTGAAAGGTTTAGCAAAGTTGAAGACATCTAAATGGACAGGCCATTGTTACACTGAAGCCAATATCAGTAGCTGCCTTACAGCTCCACTACAAATGACAAACAGATGTCTATATATGTTCTCTGGGCAACAACATTGTCAAAACAACTGGAATTATGTGGCAATAGATGATCAAAGGATTAGCAGAGTTGACTAAATTATTTAGATATAAATAGGCAAATTATGTGGTGTTACTAATATATAAAAAGTCAATGGTGATGTGCACAATGATAAGTTCATGTATAAAAACTAAATCATATCACTATTATCGAATTCACCCAACATGAACTCTCCATCAACCCCGACTCAGAAATATGTGGTCAGGCAGGCTCTGAGACCCAGGCCTAAGGGTACTGACTGATAAGTCACAGGTGGGGTGGTGCGTAGCCGGCAGACAAACACGCAAACAGAAAACTCAGATCAGTCTCATAGATAGATGCAGGGACACCACAATGGTCCAAGAAAATTGGACCCAATGAAGCACACATGTCCGGAGGGGTGCACACACTCCTAAAATACCAGGAAGCCAGATGCCACATGAAGTTAGGAACATTTAGCCATTCAGAACACAGGATGCACTGTAACATGCAACAATCATGTGCCCCTCAGGCCGGACGCATTGACCCATCACCTACTGGCCCTCATTGTGTCCAAGCAAGGTCGAGGAGCACCTTCATTTTGTTATCATGGACCTTATTTATGACACCCAGACAATGGCACCCATTCTTTACCTAAAAAGGAATGCTAAAATTGTTTTATGGTGCCAAGAAAAATGTATAAGACACTGCTCAGATCGATTGTACTTTGAGATAGTCCTCAGGCCCAGTTTCTGTAACTGTTCTCCCGGCTGTATGTTTAATTAAACCAACTGTTCCTTTTTGTCGAAATGCCTCTTGTCTTCTGTTTTTTCAAGGTAAATTCACATTCGAGGAGCAGTGTAGTACAGCATTGTTTTGGAAATATTCATTATCTTGGCATTTCTACAGACTTTAGTATGGTCCAGGTAAGGTCTTGCTTCATTAGTACCAGTTAAATACCTGGATTGGACAGTCAGCAACTTGAAGGTGGCCTTGCAGATAGCTTGCCACTATGCTGGACATGACTCCATTAGACTGTAACTTCTGGTCCATTTGGGATTGGAACTTGTTTTGTGAAAATTATCAATTTTTACTGATGCTTGTTTATGTAAAAATAAAGTGTGGTAAATCCATGGTTATATAGGATATAACAGAGCTGCCTAATTACAGAATTTCAGTGGTCCTGGACAGAGGAAGGATGGAAGCACAAAAGTGTACTTTTTTACCAGATGCACAAGGTACCTGTGCTATAGGCAAGCTTGACCTCACCAGCAATGATCTCAGGAAAGAGAGTAAATGCAACACAGATCACTCAGGCTAACAAACTGGAGAAAGGCATTGTTTTGTTCTTTGGGGCCTCACATGCACTAAAACAGACACAACCCCAATTAAAACATTTGCTTTCTCATAAAAAAAAAATTAACTAACCCTACTGTTGTCTCATTACCAAACACAACATTTGACATACTGATGCAATATCTAAAATATTACCAGTATTTGAATGCTTGATCTTCAGTCAGATTTTCAGACCATAACCATTACATCACACCCAGTATTCTGCTTGCGAGAGAAAGAGAGAGAGAGAAAAACAGTTTTGTTCACTGCTAAATCACTTGTATTATAAAACAATATTTAGCCACGCAGTGGGAATTTAAATATGCCCTTATCTATTAAAATGAATGGTTATCTAATACTACTGTTCTACAATTGACAAACATAATTTTAGACAGATGGACGGTTATGTATTTTTTGAACGAACTTTAGCAACATTGTTTGTAAATGAAGAGACCCGGAGGCAGACACATGAGCATGGCAACAGCACGATACAAACCCTTAACCTTTAGACTGAGAGTTTAGGACCATAACCATTAGGCCACAACCAGCACCCTATCTTTGGAATGCTGATTGGAATGCAACAATTTCTATGACTGTCAGCCAGCTGCCTCACTGACTGTCAGTTGAGGCCTATTTCCTTGATCAATGATTTGTCACTGTAATAAAGTCAGTACTTTTGTGTCATGCATACGTTTTTCCGCAATACAAAAAGCTCAAAACATGCACTCTTTTCTTGTACAAGCAGACAACTTCTGCCCAATCAAAGTCCGTACTGAAGGTAATCATCATTTGTGTGGAGCCAGACCCCCTAGCCCAGTGGTTGTTTTAAAGCCCTTTTTGTGTTGATCACAAAAGGTGCGATAACAACTGCTCTGTTTTAATCAAGCAAAGAACCACATTGTCAAAATTAATACTAATGAAAGGGTTCTAGAGCAGGGAAGGCAGAATCCCAAACGGGTGGACTGCATTACCCTCATACTTCACAAAGACTCATAAAACTACAATATGTCACAAACATGTATTTTTGCTTAGTAACAGTCAGAATAATATAGCTGAATTAGAACAGCATATGTAGATTAGTAAAGAGTTATATGCTACCTTGTTAGGCATATTTTGTTGTACAGGTGTCAGAAGTATTTATGGTGTTTCTTCACTTGTAATATTTTGATTTTATTTTCTGTCGCCTACGTTATTGCACATAGCCCCGTTCTTCAAGGCATTTTCGTACTAACAATAACTCCCAACTAACCATATATATAAACAAACATTACCGTGATGTATAATTCAGTGAGAACGGCGTGTTTCATGTGTCTGTTTAAATAATAGTTAATGCATTAAACATCCACTTGTCGAGTTCGCTGTCTACATAGTGTCTATTCTAATTACTGAAGTGCTAGAAACCGTTTCACTCTTGTTCGTGCCCTGCCGAGGATGACTTTAAGCGTGGAACGCTGAACACATTAATCTTCAAGACACCCAGAGATTCGGTATCCGTGTCGCCTCCTCTCTCTGCGACACTTATCCAAGCCATCCAGCCCAGACCGCAGGATCCCTGCCCTGTCACTTCTGGTTACAGGGTCGTCCGGAAGTGAAAGGAACGTGGACACCCCTAAGTGAAAGCGACAGGTCCTTCTTCTGCAGAGCACAAACCTGGTCGGACCTCATTGTGCGCTTTCCTCCACTCTTCAGTTACAGCATCCCTTGTTTATTAATTATACAATTATTTTGTTTGTTTTTATTTGTTTATTTAGAGTAACTTGAAATTTTGACCACAAATTCTGCACATGGCATCTTTACAACACACACAATTTGTAACGAATATTAGATTATTTAAATACGCCGATCTCTGTGTATAATTGATATGGACACAGCAAAAGAATATTACCAACGGTATAGAGCTAAGAACATATTTCTCCTTTAGAATGAATACTGTCTAGAGATGCACAATACAGTAAGTTGCTGTCTGTAACGAGTAACACACCAAGCTCTCGTAGTTTATAGAGGATAACATGCATTTTAATAGGGGGAGGTGAAGTCGATCCAGGAGTGCCCAACCCATGCTAGATTTTCAGGTTACCCCTATAATCATAACTGTTGGTAACCTTCCTTTGAGAAACTCAGTTTGAGAAAATGGCCTCAGGTGTAGATGGATATTTTCAGGAAATAAAAGTGAAAGTTCAGGTGTACAGAGGCAGAGACATTACCAAAGGGTTTATCTAGGGTGGGGCATGGTGAATTCCCTTTACAAGCATGGGATCAAGCAGCAAATATATATGAAGACTGCTTAAGTGGAATACATTTGAACTAACAGATAATTTCCCCTCCAATGCCCAGTGTAATGCTCTCAGGGATTTATATATTTTACCTTTAAGTGAAGCAGATAAAATTGCAGACTGTGACGCCTGTCTGCTTCGACCTCTCCTATTGTAATTCTGCAATTGGCTGATACGTAGGGGCATATTTATAAACCCCTAGTGCCACCTTGCACCCCATTAGCGTCACCTTTTTATGCTAATGTGGCGCAATGAGGCAAAAATCCTTGTGCCATATTTTCAAAGTGGCGCAATACATGCATTGTGCCACTTTGTAACCCTTTGTGCTACATAATGCCTGCGCCAGGCATAATGTGTGCAAAGGAGGCATTCCCCCTTTAGGGGTGCCGAAAAAATGGTGCAAAGAAATCAGATTTTCTTTTGTCATTTTTTACAGCACTTTTAATGCCTGCTCAGAGCAGGCATTGAAGGGGACTTCCATTATTTATAATTGGCACAAATGTACTCTGCAGGCCAATATTTTGGTGCTATTCCTGCAGAGTACATCAATAGCGCCAATAAAAATGACACTATTGCCCCTACCCTGCACCATGGTGTGCCGTATCTTAGATACGGTGCACAGATTGTGGCGGTAAGGGGGCTCTAAGGGCCGCAAGAAAAGTGGCGCTGCACTAGATGCAAAAAGTCCGGCAAGATACCCGCAGGAGACTGAAGTGAGCAGAAAATGTCCCATGGCGAGGTGAGACATATTCTGCACGAATGAGCCTCTCATCTGTAAAAAAAATAATACTAAATCATGAAATTGCTCAATGCTAAATTTTGAGGAATTTTGTAAATATCCTGTTACCTGATGTTCAGAAATTACGCATATCTTACTTACGATTTCGCCCGGCCGTAGTACTGACGTTTGGTAACATTTTATAATATCTATGAAAAGAACATCTCTCACTGTAGGTATTTTGTTTTATTACTGTGCTTTAGAAGCCAATGCGTTCTAGATAAAAAAATGTTCTGTGGAAGCTGTTTTCGCTTTTATTGGATTAACATGAAACAACATACCGCTACACTACCCAATCGCAATGTCACAGTTCCCTTCCTTTAAATGTGCAGTGGCAGCAGTTTTATTGTTTATGCGCCCTGCGCCCTTCAGAGTAACTAACTTCGTGGCAGGCTTTCTGAGAAGTGCGTAATTTGACAGCGCCTCTCTGAAGCATTACCATTCGATACAATAAAACAATTTCAAATGCATAATTAATGTTAAAAGAGGCGAAATTAAAAGGCCATAAGTACAGTGAACTGGAACACTTCACAGGCTAGACTTCGAGTCTTTCATTTTCCTCCCACGCTGAATTTTTTTATGTTGGAAATACTTTGGTACCTGTTTCCGCGCCGGTGGCGCGCTTTTTCCTTTCATGACAAGTGTGTGTGCAAGGCCTTGTGAAACATTTAAGAGCAGAACTAGTTCAGTAACCGCAGTCGAGGGGATGCTTGAAGCTTGCGGTCAGCCATCATACACGGGCGCTCTTGCCACATTCAAAGTGCACAAACAACGGAATATGCTAGCTAAAAATAAAATATGCTGTCCTTTTCAATAATGCATTTCATTTTCCATTATTTTAGCAGTGAACTTGATGTAAAGAGAAATTATAATGTGGCTGGTTGTCAAATTGTGTTTTCCTCTGCCTCCGACCGAAGTAAGGGCAATTATTGTTACATTTAATTCTTTCTGAAAAGGCAAATATGAAAGGGAGTTTATATTCAGTTTGCCTTTGTATGTGTGTGTGTGTGTGGGGGGGGGGGGTGTCTGTGTATGTGGATGATGCAATGAAATACACAGGTACAGAGAATAGTATTTATGCTTATACTGTTGGGTGATGTCTATTTATCCGCATGCCAGCTACTTCAAGCTGATATTAAATGAATCGCTGACAAGTTATATTCAACTGGTAATGTACCTTTATTCCTGTAAGTATCGAGTGTGTTTCATGTGTAGATCACCTCCTTTCACTACATTTGGTGATGAGTTAAGCATAGAACCTCCGTGTACGTGCACAAGAGGTCTTCGGGGGTTTGTGTGTCCATAGCTGGCGTGCAAAGAAAACATCTTTGCAGTGAAAGGATCTGTGACCAACAGGGTCTAACCACCCACCTTATCCCAGATATGAAGAGGAATCACCAGCCACTGGGCAGAAAGAGTTTGTAGAGGAGGATGGGTAGACCTTCATTGATATCTTAGCAGAAGGAGGCGAAGAGCCCACTTCACACCGTGAATGATCTTTAATGCTGTAGTGTCAAAGAGCTGAACACATGGATACGTTCTAACTGGAAAAAGATACAACAAGCAATTGAAATTCAAGTCAGATTCAGAAGATCTTACAGCCCACCTATGACATTCTACCTCGCAGCACCCAAAGTGAACATGATTCTGTGAGCAATAAGGAAGAGAGCCTGCGCTTTGCCTGACTCTGACAGCGGAGCAGAGAGCCTAGATAGTAGATTGCAGAGACATATGTCTTCAGCCAAGGTGTGATTGACATCTAGGGTGGAGTGGTGAATCACTGCGTCCAGATGATCAGAGAATGCCTACGTGAAACACAAAGTGAGGGAAATTATTTGATCAACAAGGAAGCAGGAAAGGGCATTATTTGATCAACAAGGAAGCAGGAAGCCTTTCTCTTTCCTGAGGCAACTTCTCCAAGTAGAGAACCTCATGGTATTCAGGGACGGACATGAAGCGGATAAACTACTACAGAGTGTACACTGACAGTCTGTAATGGCTCATAATGAAACATGCTGCAAGTCCTCCAGGGGCTAGAAAGAACTTGCAGTAGAAACTGCTTAGATGAGAAAAAACAGTATGACAGAGAAGTTTTACTTATTTTAAGCTACCTTGAATACTGCAGGGACTATCCATGCAGTCGCTTTAATTTCAACAAGAAACAAGGCCACAAATGTATCTAAAATCTTCAGTGTAAACAACAAGCAAAGGAACAGAGTTTTGAAAACATAAATCACATGACTGGCAGACTTTTTTTCTGCAAGTATACCTTTTTTCTAGAAATTTATGAGTAAGTCACACCTAAGTCTGGGGTAAAATACACTAACCCTCAGAAAAAGTTCAGTAAATACGATGTAAATTGTTGTTTCTTACATTTGGCTCAATTCATCTCTTAACTTGCATGATATCACAGTATACAAGACATTAACATGCAACTTGCTTATTATATCACATATTTAAGTCAACTCAAGAACAATGTGTCAACTAAGCCAGGGCTAGCATGCAGTCCCTCGTATGTATGCCTTTATACTTGTGTACCAGGATGGGGTACATTTCCACTCATTCCAAATACCAGTGCTCTGAATCGGCAGTCCCAGGCTCTAAATGTGCAGTTCCATCACCAGTCAGAGTGATAAGTGTTATGTACATACTATCTTAGCTTCCTGGTGTGTGGAAAGACCCATGCATGGCTCTTCACAGAGTGCTGCCCTGCCTCATGTCATATTGTCTTGTGCAGTCCCTGTATGTTTTGCCCAGAGAATCCAACAGTCATGTAAGCTCACTGGCTAATCTCCTTGTTTACTGGAAGGAGACCCCCTTCTTAGATCAAAAGTGTTATACACAGGGCTCCCCTTTTTAGGGTCAAGCACGCAAAGTGCTCTGTCCCTGTTGTAATCTCTAGGTGGGCTTGTAACCACACCCATGTCATGCCCATCAGTTTGGTTGGTTGGTGGGCTTGCCTTTCAAAATGTGCTTAATTTAATTAGTGAAAGGCATGCATACGTCATGCTTTTTCTGGTGTTTAGTCTACCTTAAGCGCACTGGCCAACTATAGACAGCATACGAAGCTCCATGTTTTCGGTATGGTTTCTGGACTACTTTTTCTCTGTATTTCGTCGGCAGCGTGATCTCGCTGGGCAGTAGTCGAGCGCTTTGCATGACATCGACCCTGTTACATCGATATTTGCACTTTTGCCGTTTACATGAATAATTGCACTTTTTTTTGTTACATGGATAATTGCACTTTTGCCGATACTTTCACTGTTAGCGAACTTCTGTTTCCTTTTGTGTGTCTGCTTTGCGCTCATGGTGGCCATTGGCTCACTTATGTGAAACTGTTTTACTTTTCATTTTCAGTTTATATGACAAGAAAAGTCCGGTTAGGAGTTTACAACACTAAAAGCTTTAGCTCGAGCAAACGTGAGACCCATTGCATTGCAAATGCTTGTTTAGAAAGTGCCTACACTACTGTGCTCTCTGTTTGACCTTTGTGGGAGTGGTGAGGGTGGCAGAATGAAGTGACAGGCCTTAGTAGTCTTCATTTGGAGATGCCTCCAGGCCTACTCAAGTAACATATTATGCCAGTATTTCTTAACCAGTTCTTACAGTTCTATGTAACTAATTATGATTGGAAGATGTTTGTACACATTATCTCTGTTTTGTGTTTACAGTAAGAACTGTGTGCTTTTGCAATTGTGCATGGTAGGATTCATTCTGATTCCAGGTACGAGAAGAACTAGAAAGTAGTGAAGGTCTTCGATTGAGTCTGCCCTTTATTCATTAATCCCCTGAATTAGAGTGCAGAAGGATACAGTGTACCTGGGGCTGTCAGTACCACTTTCATTTGAAACGTGCTGCAGTGTGTCTGCCCAGAACACTCCAAGGTCGTTCACCTCTTTCTGACGCATTTGCAAGACATGGTGTCTGCTGTCTGGTGTCAGTCTTTACCTGAGATTGTTGGAACTGATCACAAAGAGCTCTTGTTGTCTGTGACCTCGGTAGAAGCTCATCCCGTGTTATGTCCGAAGAATTTGAACATTGCAGAAAAGCTGATTGATGAGCTCAAATCATTACTGCTAGTCCCATTGACAAGTAGGTAATTCCAGGAGTCTTCATCAGTCTTAGTTACACCTGCACATTAACGTGCCAGAGAGACTTGTGTTCAACACTTTGCCAGTGGTCTCTTTCACCAAGTTCGGAATACACTTGGGCCCTGAGCTCAAGAAGAGCTTTTTTTAGTGTTTTGAGCTTCATTTGAGAAGACGCTGTGATGCACCTTGCAGGAAGAATGCTTGCTACAAACCAAATGCAATGCTGTCAGGCAGTTTTGTGAAAGTTTCCATTCTCTTTATGCTAACACTGCCCGCTGTGATCCAGAACTACTGTATGTTTCCTAGAGGGCTAGTGACCCTGAAATGCTCTCTATGAAACATGCGCCGGTTTCTTACCTAATGTCACTGTTCTGTCTTCCAAAGCATGAAATATATTGGCCCCAATCTCTTTCTTGATATTTTTCTTGTGTTCTTGGACTGAGAGAGCTGCTGTGTGGGTAAGCACCATGTCCTTCCCTGAACAAAGTTCCTTCCTTGTTGTGCATCAGGTGTATGTATTAGTCTTTTGCAAAAGGAAGGGCGCTGATTCATGTACGTGTGTGTGCCTGTTTCCTGATTCTCTGATTCCTGACAAGGACTAGAGTTAGGAGGCTCTGAGTTTTGTCAATAGACAGCAACAACCCTCGAGCACGAGATCCTCACCCAGCTACTTGAAGACATTGGCAATCTCCATTTGCCTGCATCCTCTGAGGAACCTGGGGAAGAACTGTTGTCTTATTTCATCCCTAATCCACCATACTGAAAAAAACGTGTGTGTGCCTTCATTCAACTTCCACCTTTAAATAATTTTAGAACTGTTTTGTTGGACCTGGCCCTTTTTGCAGGGCCATCCCCAATCTTTTTGCCTTCTTCCTTCTAATTTTCTTGACCTGTTTTTGTTGCCTTTAGGACTCTGGCCACTTCACCACTGCTAACCAGTGCTAAAGTACATATGCTCTCTGTGTAAATTGTATTGGTGATTGTTTTTTCCATGATTGGCATATATGATTTACTGTTAAGTCCCTAGAAACAGGCACCACGGCTGCCCAGAGCCTTTAAATCAAATGTTACTAGTGGACCTGCAGCACTGGTTGTGCCACCCATATGAGTAGCCCTGTAAACATGGCTCAGACCTGCCACTGAAGTGTCTGTGTGTGCATTTCTAAACTGCCAATTTGACTTGGTAAGTGTACCCACTTGCCAGGCCTAACCCTTCCCTTTTACTACATGTAAGGCACCCCTAAGGTTGGTCCTAGGTAGCCCTATGGGCAGGGTGCAGTGTATTAAGAAGATAGGACATGTACTGGTGTGTTATACATGTCCTAATAGTGAAATACTGCCAAATTAGTTTTTCACTTTTGCAAGGCCTGTCTCTCTCATAGGTTAGCATGGGGGCTGTCTTTAAATAACCTTAAAGTGCAGTTTCCCTTTGAGAGCAGATTTAAAGGGGGGTTTGGGATCCCTGAACTCACAATTTAAAAATACACCTTTTTGTAAAGTTGTTTTTTAAATTGTTTGTTTGAAAATGCCACTTTTAGAAAGTGAGCATTTTCTTGCTTTAAACCATTCTATGGCTCTGCCTGCTTGTGTATTCCATGTCTGCATCAGACTGACAGTTGGGCTGATGAGAATTCCCTCTAGACAGTGACACAATGGGAGCTGGGGTGTAGCCTGCATATCCTGATGAGCTATCTGGGCTAGAGTGGAGGCAGGAGTGGTCACTTACACCTGAAAGGGCTATGGCTGCCCTTACACAATGCAGTCTCCAACCCCCTGACGTGTGTCTGGGGGCAGGCCTGGGCAAGGCAGGATCTTGTGAACGACAGAGGCTTCCCTTTGAAGTATGCCTACTTCAAAGGCAGAACAGGGTATACGCAGTGGAACCAAAACCCCAGACTTTTAGAATCTTTCAGTAATCAAGAGGAACTTCTGCCAAGGAGAAGAGCTGAAGAGCTGGAGGAGGAGTACTGCCCCTTTGCTGTGTTGCTTTGCTGGGTTGGCCTGTGGTTGCTGTTTCTGCCTTAAAAGAGAGCAAAGGGTGAACTTTGCTCTGTATCCTACTTGAGAAAGTTCTCCAACGCGTTGGAGTAGAACTTGCATCCTGTTGGAAGTCTCAGGGACATCAAAGACTTCAGTTTCATCTGCCTACAGCACTGGGAACTGTTTGTTTTGTGCTATTCAAGGAGAAAAACCACCATGACACTTCCAATGAGGCAGCTGGCCTGTATGTGACCTGCCGAAGCTGCATGAAGTCGCAGTGCAACGCTTCACACCGCAACCCTGGTCTCACCGGTGCTGTCATCTGATGCCGCCACCGAGCCGCTGCTTGCACCGTGACCTGTGGGCCCTGCACTCTGGCATCGCCTTGTTCACAGGGCAGCCTGAGCATCCGCGACACCGCCTCTCCTGCTGACACCGGCACCACTACCTAAACCATGGCCTGTGGACATCGCTCATGAGGTACACGAAGCACTATCCTGTCCCGAACTGCAGCCCCGGCCCACCGATGTGAGCACCATCAACTCCAGTGTTGTCAACAGACGTCCCTGTCTGCACTGCAACCTGAGGATGCCGCACGGAGCTCATTCTGGGCCGCACCGCCGACTTGGGCCTCCCGGCGACAGTGCTTCAGCAACGACAACGCCGCTGCCTGCACCGTGAACCGGTGGCACCGCAAGTCGCACTGCCCCGGTTCACACCACAGCCCTGGTCTCACTGACGCCTCTGAATGCCATCACTTAGCCGCTGCCTGCACCGGGACCTGTGAGCACCACACATCGCATCGTCCCACTGCACACCGCAGCCCCAACGCCATCCTCGCCAGTGTTCCTGACTTCATCAACTCAGAATTCAATCCGCAACTCTTGTGACTTCAAGGGCACAACTACCCCGGCACTGACCTCCAGAACCAACGCCTGTGACGCCAGCAATGCCGCACTCCGGATCTCATCACGAGGATCACAACACCCTACGATTCCAAAGGTACTATTTGTGGGTCTTACCGACACTGCAGCTGGCCCGCGATGCCGCGGCTGGCCTGAACTGTTGGTTTTGTTGATCACAATGCTGTGATAGCCCCAGGTGGAGCTATGGACTTCAAGAAAATGTATTTTTAAGCAATTCTTGAAAAATTCATATCTTTATTACTGTATGTTGTTTTTTTCTCATTTTGGGCTTGTTTTACACAGATCAATATTGGCTATTTTACTAAAACTGGTGTGGTGTCCTTTTGTAGTTTTTTCACTGTGTTACTGTGTGTTATATGCAAATGCTTTACACATTGTTTCTGAGTTAAGCCTGACTGCTTGTGCCAAGCTATCAAGCGGGTAAGCAGGGGTCATCAGAGTGGGTATCTCCCTTACCCTGATTAGAGTGAGGGTCCGTACTTGGACAGGGTGCAAACCGACTGCCAACTAGAGACCCCATTCCTAACATATTTTATTTCAATAGGTGTGACTGTATATTATTCAGCAAGAAAATTGGCTTTGTTATATTGCAGTTTGGGACACGCTGCCCAAGATGTTTTTGATAACTTACCAGCAGCAACACCAGCATGTTGGCAAGCAGGAGATAATACTGCAGAATTTGATCAATATGAAGAAGAAATTGAATGGCTTAGCAAACATTATAGTGAAGAACCTAGCATTTTGCTAGAAAGACGTACATTCGTGAAAAGCAAACAGAATGTAGATGAGATTGTGGAGGAGTACATTTCGGCCTGGAGAATTTTGGCTGCAACATTTGAATTTGGCGCAAATAGTGACATGGCTATTCGTAATCAATTTGTTTCTAGTTGGTATTTGAGTAAAATTCAGGAAAGGTTAGTAGCATGTAGAAATCCGACTCTCGTAGAGGTAACAGATTTAGCCAAAGGAATTGAAAATTCAATTGTCTCTTCTAAAGCTTAAAATGAAGAAGTTCCAATAAACATAATAAACAATAAAAATAAGACATTGAGGAATGTACAGAAATGATGTGTGCAGTTAGTATGAATGATAAAGCAGAAAAGAAATTCATGAAAAGACAAGTTATACAGTGTTATAGATGTGGATCGAAAAATCATATTGCTAACAGTCCTATTTGCCCAGCACTTGGGAAACATTGCATGTTATGTAAAAAAGATGAGCATTTTCAAGTGGAGTGTAAAACAAATAAGACAAGCATAAAAGTGAATAACATAGAAGTAACTGAAAATGTTGTTTTAGAGACCAAGAAAAATTTACTTTTAACAGTAGAATGCAATTCAGTGACATATAATGATAGTATGAAAGGACCTTTAGTAGATGCGAAAATTAATGATATCACAATGCAAGTTATGGCAGATTCAGGGTCTCCCATTACTATATTAAGAGATTCTACATTTCTAGATGCATGCGGGATGAGATTCAATTAATGCTAACTAACATCAATCCTAAAGCATTTGGTCAGAAATAGACTGAGATGATTGGGTATTTTCAGACTGATATAGAATGCTTAGGTAGAAGCACAAACTCCAAGATGTATGTTGCTGTTAAAGGAAAAAATATAACTGGGTGGAAAGGTTTGGCTAAAATTGGTTTATATTTGGTTCCTGGATCTGAGAACACAATCAGAGTAGGTAAATATGAATGGAGTAACGATCATGTTAAGGAACACATAGCCACTATCAAAACTAGTCCTCAAGATATTTAAGTTATTTGCAAAACAATTGAAAATGTGTTTCAGGAGAAAATTGGTCTGGTTAAAGGATTTGAACATCATGTTAGACTCAAATCAGATGCCCATCCAGTTATTCAAAAAATATGCAGTGTACCTCTTAGTGTAAAAGAAGATTTTAAGAAAACATTGAAAGATTTGTGTTTGCAAGGTATTATTAAACCAACTGAATCATCTCAATGGGTTTCCCCAATAGTTGTAGCTAGAAAATAAAATCAGGTGAACTGAGCTGATGTTCTGATTTATGCACATTGGATAGTAACATCATAGTACACTGCCATCCTATACCTGCAATTCAAGATTTGTTAGCAAACTTTGGCAAAGCAGAATTATTTTCTCTATTAGACCTGTGTACTACATATCATCAAATTACTTTGATGCCAACATCCAGGGAACTCACAACATTCATTACACCTTTTGGAGCCTTTGAGTATTGTAAACTTCCATTTGGGTTGGCGTCAGCGGCTAGCGTTTTTTAGAAACTAATGGATAAGTTGTTTGGTGATATGCAGGGAGTGCAAGCATATCAAGATGATATTCTAATATATGCAAAAGATATTCATAAGCATAACCATTTTCTGGACAAAGTTTTAAAGACATTGGCCCTCATTCTGACCCTGGCGGTCGGCGGAGAGACGGCGGTCGGACCGCGAACAGACCGGCGGTATTAAAAATGGCATTCTGACCGCGGCGGTCCCCTCCGCGACCGACCGGCACTTCTCCACTCCGACCGCCACGGCGGTCATGACCGCGGGGCTGGAGTTTGCGCACTCCGGCCCGGCGGTCGTCCCAAGACCGCCAAGGGTATTATGACCCTGCCTACCGCCGCGGTTTCTTGCGGGCGGGAACCGCCGTGCGAACCATGGCGGTAAGCACTATCGGGGCCAGGGAATTCCTTCCCTGGCACTGATAGGGGTCTCCCCCACCCCCCACTACCCACCCGAGTCCTCCCCCCACACCCTCCACCCCCCTGCCACCCCCCAGAGGTGGTACGAACCCCCTCCCCACCCCCACCCCGACATGCACATACATGCACCCCGACATGCACACACCCCCAACATGCACATATACACACCCCCTACACACACATACACAACGGGGACACATACCCGCACACATACATGCAGACATGCGCACCTGCCGAACAGCACACATTACCCATAGACACAGCAGCACCCCCCGCCCGCATACACGCACTCACACACCCCCTCTACACACTCACACGCACACCCCCATGCACGCCCACATCACACAACACCCCCCCACCCCCTCCCCTCACGGACGGTCAACTTACCTTGTGCGTTGGTCCTCCGGGAGGCGACGGGAGCCATGGGGAGGTGACCGCCAACAGAAGACCGCCAACAGAAGACCGCCACACAGAAATGTGGGTCGTAATTCTGTGGGCAGTGTTCTGCTGGCGTGGCGGTGGAGGTTGACCAGTCTCCACTTTCCCGCCGACCGCCAGTGTGGCTGCTGGCGGTTTTCCGGCGGAACGCTCCCAGCGGTCAGAATGCGCACAGCGGCATACCGCCGCGGTCGGCGGTCTTCACCGCGGCGGTAACTCGGCGGTCTTGCGAAAAGACCGCCAAGGTCAGAATGAGGGCCATTGTCTGATGCTGGAATACTGGAATGACAATATGACGGAGTAAGTGCAAATTTGGAGTATGAGAACTAGAATACTTAGGTTACACCATTTCATCCTCTGACATTACACCTAAAGTTTATCTTTAAAAAGCAATACAAGAAGCCAAAGCACCAAAAGACAGGGATAGTCTTAGGTCATTTTAAGCCTTGCTGAGTATTATGCAAGATTTGTACAAGGATACTCACGCAAGCCAGAACCACTAAGAATGCTATTAAGGAAAGGGGTAAAATGTGAAAGGACTGAGAATTTGGAAGAAATATTTGAGGATGTAAAGGAACGTATAATTGAGGCCCCTGCACTACAACCTTATAAACCTGAATGTGACTGTATAATTACTGTTGATGCTAGTTTAACAGGTTTAGGAGCAGTTTTGAGTCAATTGGTTAATAATAAGGAACAAACAGTTGGGTTTGCATCAAGAACACTTAAGCAATCATGAAAACCATATAGCGCGATTGTAAGAGAGGTATTAGTGAACATATGGGGACGTAAATTTGACTGATATACTGACCATAAACCATTAGTGTATATTCTCAGTTGTAAAGGATCTAATAATACTTCTTCAAGACTAATAAGATTATTATTGAAACTTCAAGAGTATAATTTTGATGTCAAACCTTTGTCTGGAAGGAAAAAGTTACAGGCTGATTTTTTATCAAGAATGTCAGTAGAGGATAATGATACAGAAATACTGGAAGATACGGAATGTGTAATTGTAATTTTAGATGCAATTGAAGAAAGTGGTGGCAAAATATCAGAAGAAAAATGGGAAGAAGCTTGTCACTCTGATGCAAAGCTGTCTAAAATACAACAATACATTAAACAAGGATGGCTTCAAATAAGATACCTAATGATTTGAAGAATTATTTTAAAATAGCAAATGAATTGTCAGTAGTTAATGGTATAGTAATGCATGGAGAGGCATTTTTTCCTCCAGAGGATATAAGACATGAACTGATTGCTTTAGCCCATCAAGGACATCCAGGAATGTCTAAAACATGTAAGAGAATCAAACAGTTTTTTTGGTGCCCATCTTTGGAGAGTAATGTAAGAATGGTAATTGACTAATGCCCTGATTGTTTAATATCAGAACAACACTGGAATACAAACGAATATCCTTTGCAACCTGTTCCATTTCCTATAAATGCATGGGAAAAAGTAGGTTTTGATTTTTCAGGACCATTTACCTTGTTGCCTTCTGATAGGAAGTATTTTATAGTCCTTTTAGACTAACATTCAAAGTGGATCTATCATTCATTTATTGAGTCTCCCAGTACTAACGCTGCTATCACATTTTTAGAAGGTGTATTTAGAAGAGAGGGTTCACCCAAAGAAATTGTAACTGATAATGGAACTCATTTTGTGTCAGAACGTATGAAAAAGTTTTTGAAACATCATGGCATTACACATCACCAAGTTGCATTATACTACTGAGTGTTAAAAGATTAGTAGAGAAAGGCCAATCAAATTATGAAAAAAGGCATACAAACGGCAGTCACTTCAGGATAGGATGTAATGTAATGTGAGAAAGTGTGGAACTATAACATCACTCCACATTGCACAGCTAATGAGACGTTTTAAAAGTAAAACCATTATTGAATTTGAAATACAAAAGGTTAAATAGGTTTCATGCTCAGTAGCATTAAAACAAAATAAGAGGAAAGAATATTTTGATCAGAAACATCGTTCGTATGATTAAACTTTCGAAACAGAAGATTGGGTTTTAATCAAAAGTCCTAGAAAAGTTAAGAAAAAGGGGAAATCCAAATTTTCTATTCCTGTTCAGGTAGTGAAGCTTACTAGAACGTCTAGTTTAGTAGCCTGTAAAGGTTGGTGGAAAAAAAGACAACTTGTCAAAATCTCATCTACACAGGCAAACATTATTAAGAATATGAGACAAGTAGAAAATGAGTCTGACTGGCAAAACCTAGGGCCATATTTATACTCCGTTTGCGCCGAAATTGCGTCGTTTTTTTTGACGCAATTTCGACGCAAAACTAACGCCAACTAACGCCATATTTATACTATGGCGTTAGAGGCGAATAGCGCCAAAGTTCCCGGAATGTGCGTCATTTTTTAGCGTGAACCCCTTCCTTGCGTTAATGATATGCAAGGGAGGCGTTCCCGTCTAAAAAATGACTCCCAGGACTTTACGTGGTATTTATACTCCCGGGCAAAAGAGACGCCCGGGAGTTGGCGTGGCTAAAAACGGCGCATTTGCGCCACTTTTTAACGCCTGCTCAGGGCAGGCGTTAAGGGGCCTGTGGGCTCAAAATGAGCCCACAGGTGCCCTCCCATGCCCCCAGGGACCCCCCCTGCCACCCTTGCCCACCCCAGGAGGACCCCCAAGGATGGAGGGACCCACCCCAGGGACATTCAGGTAAGTTCAGGTAAGTTTTATTTTTTATTTTTTATATTTTATTTTGGTGGCATAGGGGGGCCTTATTTGTGCCCCCCTACATGCCACTATGCCCAATGACCATGCCCAGGGGACAGAAGTCCCCTGGGCATGGCCATTGGGCAAGGGGGCATGACTCCTATCTTTCCAATGATAGGAGTCATGTTGATGGGGGATGGGCGTCGTTAAAAAATGGCGCAAGTCGGGTTAAGACGATTTTTTCGACGTAACCTGACTTGCCCCATTTTAAGACGCCCATGCGCCATTTTCCCCCTACGCCGGCGCTGTCTGGTCTACGTGGTTTCTTCCCACGCAAACCAGGCAGCGCCGGTCTGATTGCGCCGTCTAACGCCATTCCATAAATACGGCGCCCGCATGGCGCTTCAGAATGGCGTTAGACGGCGCAAAACTTTTTGACGCTAAACTGCGTTAGCGCAGTTTAGCGTCAAAAAGTATAAATATGGGCCCTAGTATCAACCACAAGTGGAGATATACAGTCATATTGTTGTAGAAATAAATTGTCACAATGTATTTAATTCACAGCCGGTTAGTAACACCAGTATTGTTTCATCACATTCAAGAAAAATAAGGATACCAAATACATTTAAAGATTATATAATGTATTAGAGGAGAGGTAATTCGAATTTGTTTACAAGAAGGGTGAAGATGTGGTAGAATGCACACTTAGAATGTAGATCTGGAATGTGAGGGGTACGAAAGATCTTAGCATTCTGGCAGCGACCGGTATGTCAGTTGTGGCCAGGAAGCTAGGAGTGGAGGATGCATAATATGTTGTGGCATGTCTCATGAATAAATGATATTTAATTAATTCACAATGGACTACAGCTGCTTACTTTAGGTACACTTCCACTATAAAGATCCAATCTCAACCAGAAGTTTTTAAGTTACAGTATTTCTACCCAAACACATGGATTGTGGTTTATCAGCATCAGAACTAACAGTAGTCCCCTACAATAGCAGCATCTCTAGTGGACTACCAACATCTGTGCCTAGGCACAGGTCACTGCCTACAGGGTTGGACCTGTTTGTCCCCTTGGGTCTTTCAAGAGAGGTCTCCTCTGACAGTATTGGGAGGGCTTGTTTTGGGCTGGAGCAGTTTTGCAGCAGGTGCATTGAAACTTGGTTAACTATTGAAAACTGAATTAAGAGCACACTCTCTCAGGCTTTAAATAAGCCATAGAATACAATCTTAAAGAAAATTATAGGGTTAACTCACAGGCACAAACAGAACTAGAGCTTTCTGGTTTTATTAGTTTATAATTAATTCATTATTATTTTTATCAAAGTAAACCAGTGACTGGACTAGGGGGTGTTACTGTGTTTTAATAAGTTCTTGAGAACCTAATCATTAATTGTTCCTTGAGAAAAGCCTTAGGCTTCTCTGCCTCATTACCATTGAGTGTCAAGTTATAAAAGGAAGTGCTTGGTAATGGAACAGTATAGTAGGCCCAGGACAAGAGAAGCAAATTACTTCTGCTATCATATTTGGATCCCAGTAACTCCAGGTCTCAAAACTCCAAAGTGTCTTTAGTTCACCATCAATTACAGTGCATCCATTTTGTACCATCACAATACTAGTAACTGAAAACTAAGAATACTTTTACACTGGGGTGTGGCCACATCAGCGACCAAGATGGTCACATGGTAGTGAAGCTCTGGCTCCTGTAGTCACTGGATGATGCTGTAAGGGGCCCATCACAGCATCAATGGCCATTGGGAACCCAGAGTGAAGCACCACAGGTGTGGGAGCCCAAAACGTTGCCACCTGGCTCCTACCAATGTACCATCCGTGCCATACAGAGCATGAGGAGGGCGGCCCAGCTCTCAGAAACCCTTCGGCGATAGAGGCTGTGGATAAGCCTGAGGTCGGAGGCTTCTGAGCTTGCCTGAGGTTGGAGGCTTCCAAGCTTGCCTGAGGCCAGAGTCTTCCGAGCTTGCCTGGGCCGTCTTTGCCTCTCCATTGTGTTGCACGGGCCTCCTCCCGTCTGAGGATATGATTGTGGCTTTTCTGCTATGCCACTGCGGCGGCTGTGACTATCCAGTCCCCGAATACTGGACCATCCAGGGAGCAGGTCCATGAGATCCATTCAGCTCACACAGGGGAAATGAAGCATGCAGCTGTGAATGCACTGACCACAGTCTTATTGATGCCTGCCTGACCCCCCCAAAACAGGTAAGAGCACAGTACTTCATCTAATCTACCCCTTGCGGGGGCATATTTCCCCAGTGTGCACAGCCGAGGGGGTTTGGAGAATCCATACAGTGTACCATCAGCCCTCAGCTTGCGGGGCATGCTGATAACTCTTGTGGGGTTGGCAGCTAGATCAGCATGTGTGTCGTGCAGGGTTGGTGGGTGACCTCACCTGTTCCCTCATCTTGGACCCAACTCTAGTGCATGGCACACTCCTGCATGTCATAGCACTTGGGGGACTCCTGGCCCAATACACAAATAATTCACCCTGGCATTGTCTGTAAAGCCTGACCCACTGCTACTCACCTGCTGTCCTGGTGGAGTGGACACCTGATGGAGTGGAGGGGTGGTTTCACCACCTTACCGCCCCAGCAGTCACATGCACAGCTTCATGTGACCTAAATTTGGCCCCTGACCAGCCCTGCACCAACCCTGCATCAGAGAGGAACCGTACAGGCTACCCCTGATACAAAGCAGGCCCGGGGTGAATAAGCCCAAACAGACACTATTGGTACTCTGGTTGGAGTTCCCTCAAATGCACAGGGCTCTTCCCATATCGATGCATCCACGCAACATAAGGTGGAGACCCAATGCAGCAGAAACTGCCATTTGAGCAACCCAGAGATACTGGATGATCTGGTGGATTGGATGACATGAAGGTGGGGGGTCCATGGTTCCCGCAGACCAGGAGCATCTAATGGGTACAGCAGCCATCATGGTGGAACTCTGCGTGGGGTTCAGCGCTATAGATGCTTGGTTTAACACTCTTACAAGCAGAATTGTCTGCATAGTAGAGCACCTGGACAGTACCGACTGGATGGAGCAGAAGAACGTATCTTGACCCTAGAAGATAGCTCTACCACAGTCACTAAGGGGCTGGAAAATCTTGAACAACTCCTAAAGGTTGTCACCATTAAGCATGAAGACTTGGACGCCACAACAGAGAAGCTCATCCCAGGAGTAGCAGAGTCTTCAGATACTGGGCATATGGAGCTCTTTGTCGAGTACCTTTTCTCTGAACCTTTCGGACGCCAACACTTTACTCCCATCTATGTGGTGGAGCACAACCATTGCTCCTTGGGCCTTTGCCTCCCCTGGCGCCCCACCGCAGCTAATTATCATTCAGCTTTTGGGATCGGGACACAGCTCTATGCATGGCGTTAGAGAGGGCACAGGTGCAATATCAAGGCTCCAACCTCTCTGTTTATCCTGACTCCACCATGGTGGTACAGGATGCTTGTGACAAATATACAGAGGCCAAAGTAATGCTGAATAAACTGGTACTCACCTATGGCATGTTATACCCAGCCCACCTGTGAGTGGACATTGATGGCAAACTCTGTATCTTTTACAACCCTGCAGATGTGGTGGCCTTCTGTAAACACTATGGGAAGGGGAGATCCCTCCTCTGCTGGAACATGCCGGACCACCCCCTTAATTCCTCACTCGCTATGTTTGGCAATGGCACCCCTTTGCTGGACTAACTGGTGCCAAGAGACTCAATTGACAGATAAGCTCCTCCACGTGTAGCAATGTACCACTACTTTGATATCAGACACCTGATTGGCCCATACTCCTGCTATAACTACTAGCCCCTTCCCAACCTATTTTGTTCCACTCTTGCTTTATCAATGGGGCACAGCTGCCACAGTGTTGTTCCCCCCTTAGTTGTATACAACACTAATGGCTGTTGGGGTATATGTTTTTTCAATTGTTGTCTACGAGTTCAGTGTGGGTAGGGGGTGGGAGATTTATGTTCTTAGGGGTTTTGTTGGTTTATCCACCCACTATACAAGAAGACCCTATTCACCATGCTATGTGGTACTACATCACCCTGCAAGACTGTGTCTGTTGGCCAAACATGATCAACAGTATAATGTAGTTGTGTAGTTGAGCTCTCTTTCCTTTCCTGGAACACTAGGGGTTTCAATAACCTGCACAAGGGCTACAGGTTCTACAGTACCTTAATCAACATAGCATTAAAATGTCTTTTTTGCAAGGGACCCAGCTCCCCCAGGACAGTCCCATACCTTTGCATCCTCTTGGGTTTCCCAATGTTACTTTTTGAACTACAGCTCCTACTCACTGGGCATGTGACTCTTAATACACAGATCCATCCCCTTTAATCCCACGGCAGTCTTCACTGATGATAAGGGTAGATATGTCTGAGTCGCGGGAACCTTGGAGGCCACAACATATTACCACTCCATGTCTACTCCCAGAAAACTGGCTCCCCAGAATTTTTCAAAACTTACTATCCATGATATGGCATGTTGACACAGACCAGATCATACTAGGAAGCAACCTTAATCTTATACTAGACCCCTTCTCAACTCAACGGCCACAGCACCTTGTAGTAGGCTGCTTTCCCTGTGAGTTCTCCATGAACTCTGTGATTCACATATACTTAGAGATGCCTGATGCTTGGTCACACCGACACCCTAGGGTACACATTCTACTCCACCCCCCACAGAACTTGGACCTGCATAGATTATTGGCTACTCTCAGCCACTATTACCCCATGGTTAGGCAGCGTGACCCATTTCTCACGCACCTCCTCTGACCACTCCCCAGTCAAAATGGTGATGGCAATCCGGTACAAGGGGGTATCGAACGTAGATGGCGATTCCCATGTAATGCCCTGCTCAACAAGGTATGCTGTTCCTAACTCTGCACATCCATAGTATGTAAGGAAATGCCTCCTTGGCATGGTTGCCCCCTGACTTTTTGCCTTTGCTGATGCTATGTTTACAATTGAAAGTGTGCTGAGGCCTGCTAACCAGGCCCCAGCACCAGTGTTCTTTCCCTAACCTGTACTTTTGTATCCACAATTGGCAGACCCTGGCATCCAGATAAGTCCCTTGTAACTGGTACTTCTAGTACCAAGGGCCCTGATGCCAAGGAAGGTCTCTAAGGGCTGCAGCATGTCTTATGCCACCCTGGAGACCCCTCACTCAGCACAGACACCCTGCTTGCCAGCTTGTGTGTGCTAGTGAGGACAAAACGAGTAAGTCGACATGGCACTCCCCTCAGGGTGCCATGCCAGCCTCCCACTGCCTATGCAGTATAGGTAAGACACCCCTCTAGCAGGCCTTACAGCCCTAAGGCAGGGTGCACTATACCATAGGTGAGGGTACCAGTGCATGAGCATGGTACCCCTGCAGTGTCTAAACAAAACCTTAGACATTGTAAGTGCAGGGTAGCCATAAGAGTATATGGTCTGGGAGTTTGTCAAACACGAACTCCACAGCACCATAATGGCTACACTGAAAACTGGGAAGTGTGGTATCAAACTTCTCAGCACAATAAATGCACACTGATGCCAGTGTACATTTTATTGTAAAATACACCCCAGAGGGCACCTTAGAGGTGCCCCCTGAAACTTAACCGACTATCTGTGTAGGCTGACTAGTTTTAGCAGCCTGCCACAAACCGAGACATGTTGCTGGCCCCATGGGGAGAGTGCCTTTGCACTCTGAGGCCAGTAACAAAGCCTGCACTGGGTGGAGATGCTAACACCTCCCCCAGGCAGGAATTGTCACACCTGGCGGTGAGCCTCAAAAGCTCACCTCCTTTGTGCCAACCCAGCAGGACACTCCAGCTAGTGGAGTTGCCTGCCCCCTCCGGCCAGGCCCCACTTTTGGCGGCAAGGCCGGAGAAAATAATGAGAAAAACAAGGAGGAGTCACTGGCCAGTCAGGACAGCCCCTAAGGTGTCCTGAGCTGAAGTGACTCTAACTTTTAGAAATCCTCCATCTTGCAGATGGAGGATTCCCCCAATAGGGTTAGGATTGTGACCCCCTCCCCTTGGGAGGAGGCACAAAGAGGGTGTACCCACCCTCAGGGCTAGTAGCCATTGGCTACTAACCCCCCAGACCTAAACACGCCCTTAAATTTAGTATTTAAGGGCTACCCTGAACCCTAGAAAATTAGATTCCTGAAACTACAAGAAGAAGGACTGCCTAGCTGAAAAACCCCTGCAGAGGAAGACCAGAAGACGACAACTGCCTTGGCTCCAGAAACTCACCGGCCTGTCTCCTGCCTTCCAAAGATCCTGCTCCAGCGACGCCTTCCAAAGGGACCAGCGACCTCGACATCCTCTGAGGACTGCCCCTGCTTCGAAAAGACAAGAAACTCCCGAGGACAGCGGACCTGCTCCAAGAAAGGCTGCAACTTTGTTTCCAGCAGCCTTGAAAGAACCCTGCAAGCTCCCCGCAAGAAGCGTGAGACTTGCAACACTGCACCCGGCGACCCCGACTCGGCTGGTGGAGATCCAACACCTCAGGAGGGACCCCAGGACTACTCTGATACTGTGAGTACCAAAACCTGTCCCCCCTGAGCCCCCACAGCGCCGCCTGCAGAGGGAATCCCGAGGCTTCCCCTGACCGCGACTCTTTGAATCCTAAGTCCCGACACCTGGGAGAGACCCTGCACCCGCAGCCCCCAGGACCTGAAGGACCGGACTTTCACTGGAGGAGTGACCCCCAGGAGTCCCTCTCCCTTGACCAAGTGGAGGTTTCCCCGAGGAACCCCCCCCTTGCCTGCCTGCAGCGCTGAAGAGATCCCGAGATCTCTCATAGACTAACATTGCGAACCCGACGCTTGTTTCTACACTGCACCCGGCCGCCCCCGCGCCGCTGAGGGTGAAATTTCTGTGTGGGCTTGTGTCCCCCCCGGTGCCCTACAAAACCCCCCTGGTCTGCCCTCCGAAGACGCGGGTACTTACCTGCAAGCAGACCGGAACCGGGGCACCCCCTTCTCTCCATTCTAGCCTATGTGTTTTGGGCACCACTTTGAACTCTGCACCTGACCGGCCCTGAGCTGCTGGTGTGGTGACTTTGGGGTTGCTCTGAACCCCCAACGGTGGGCTACCTTGGACCAAGAACTAAGCCCTGTAAGTGTCTTACTTACCTGGTTAACCTAACAAATACTTACCTCCCCTAGGAACTGTGAAAATTGCACTGTGTCCACTTTTAAAACAGCTATTTGTGAATAACTTGAAAAGTATACATGCAATTTTGATGATTTGAAGTTCCTAAAGTACTTACCTGCAATACCTTTCGAATGAGATATTACATGTAGAATTTGAACCTGTGGTTCTTAAAATAAACTAAGAAAAGATATTTTTCTATACAAAAACCTATTGGCTGGATTTGTCTCTGAGTGTGTGTACCTCATTTATTGCCTATGTGTATGTACAACAAATGCTTAACACTACTCCTTGGATAAGCCTACTGCTCGACCACACTACCACAAAATAGAGCATTAGTATTATCTCTTTTTGCCACTATCTTACCTCTAAGGGGAACCCTTGGACTCTGTGCATGCTATTCCTTACTTTGAAATAGCACATACAGAGCCAACTTCCTACATTGGTGGATCAGCGGTGGGATACAAGACTTTGCATTTGCTGGACTACTCAGCCAATACCTGATCACACGACAAATTCCAAAATTGTCATTAGAAATTCATTTTTGCAATTTGAAATTGTTCTAAATTCTTAAAAGTCCTGCTAGGGCCTTGTGTGTTAAGTCCCTGTTTAGCATTGTCTTTTAGAGTTTAAAAGTTTGTTAAAAGTTTGAAATTAGATTCTAGAAACAGTTTTGGATTCTTTAAAAAGTCTTCCAACTCTTAGCAAAATAATGTCTGATACAGAGATGAATGTGGTGGAGCTCGACACCACACCTTACCTCCATCTTAAGATGAGGGAGCTAAGGTCTCTCTGTAATATAAAGAAAATAACCATTGGCTCCAGACCTACCAAAATTCAGCTCCAGGAGCTGTTGGCAGAGTTTGAAAAAGCCAACCCCTCTGATGATGACCTCACAGAGGAAGAAATTAGTGACTTGGAGGCCAATGTCCCTCCTCCAGTCCTAAATAGGGAGAACAGGACCCCTCAAGTCCTGTCTCCAACTGTGTTAGTCAGAAATAGTGAGTCCCTCACAGGAGGGTCCCACATTTCTGAAATCACTGAGGATGCTCTCAGTGAAGATGACCTCCTGTTTGCCAGGATGGCCAAAAGATTGGCTTTAGAGAGACAGCTCCTAGCCATAGAAAGGGAAAGACAAGAGATGGGCCTAGGACCCATCAATGGTGGCAGCAATATAAATAGGGTCAGAGATTCTCCTGACGTGTTAAAAATCCCCAAAGGGATTGTGACAAAATATGAAGATGGTGATGACATCACCAAATGGTTCACAGCTTTTGAGAGGGCTTGTGTAACCAGAAAAGTGAACAGATCTCACTGGGGTGCTCTCCTTTGGGAAATGTTCACTGGAAAGTGTAGGGATAGACTCCTCACACTCTCTGGAAAAGATGCAGAATCTTATGACCTCATGAAGGGTACCCTGATTGAGGGCTTTGGATTCTCCACTGAGGAGTACAGGATTAGGTTCAGGGGGGCTCAAAAATCCTCGAGCCAGACCTGGGTTGACTTTGTTGACTACTCAGTGAAAACACTAGATGGTTGGATTCAAGGCAGTGGTGTAAGTAATTATGATGGGCTGTACAATTTATTTGTGAAAGAACACCTGTTAAGTAATTGTTTCAATGATAAACTGCATCAGCATCTGGTAGACCTAGGACCAATTTCTCCCCAAGAATTGGGAAAGAAGGCGGACCATTGGGTCAAGACAAGGGTGTCCAAGACTTCAACAGGGGGTGACCAAAAGAAAGGGGTCACAAAGACTCCCCAGGGGAAGGGTGATGAGACAACCAAAACTAAAAATAGTAAAGAGTCTTCTACAGGCCCCCAAAAACCTGCACAGGAGGGTGGGCCCAGAGCCTCTTCACAAAACAATGGGTACAAGGGTAAAAACTTTGATCCCAAAAAGGCCTGGTGTCATAGCTGTAAACAGCATGGACACCAAACTGGAGACAAGGCCTGTCCCAAGAAAGGTTCCACTCCAAACTCCCATCCAGGTAACACTGGTATAGCTAGTCTCCAAGTGGGATCAACAGTGTGCCCAGAGCAAATCAGGGTCCACACTGAAGCTACTCTAGTTTCTGAGGGTGGGGTGGATTTAGCCACACTAGCTGTCTGGCCGCCTAACATGCAAAAATACAGACAGCAACTCTTAATTAATGGGACTAGAATAGAGGGCCTGAGGGATACAGGTGCCAGTGTCACCATGGTGACAGAGAAACTGGTTTCCCCTGGCCAATACCTGACTGGAAAAACTTACACAGTCACCAACGCTGACAATCAGAGAAAAGTACATCCCATGGCAATGGTTACTTTAGAATGGGGAGGGGTCAATGGCCTGAAACAGGTGGTGGTCTCCTCAAATATCCCAGTGGACTGTCTGCTTGGAAATGACCTGGAGTCCTCAGCATGGGCTGAGGTAGAACTAAAAACCCATGCAGCAATGCTGGGTATCCCTGAACTGGTGTGTGTGAAAACAAGAGCACAATGCAAGGCACAGGGTGAACAAGTAGAGCTGGAGTCTGGAAGAATGGCCCAGCCTACCAAGAGGAAAGGAAAGTCAGTTGGGAAACCAACTGCAACACAGCAAAAGAAAGGGAACCTCTCTTCTCAGGAAGAAGTTCTGCCCTCTGAGGGAACTGAGCCTTTGGAGCTTGAACCTTACCAGGTTGAGCTCTTAGGCCCAGGGGGACCCTCAAGGGAGGAGCTGTGTAAGGGACAAGAAACCTGTCCCTCTCTTGAAGGCCTTAGGCAGCAAGCTGCTGAAGAGTCCAAAGGCAAGAAAAATGGAACACATAGGGTCTATTGGGAAGATGGACTCCTGTACACTGAGGCCAGAGACCCCAAACCTGGTGCCACTAGGAGATTGGTAGTGCCTCAGCTGTTCAGAGAGTTCATCCTAACATTGGCCCATGACATTCCCCTTGCTGGACATTTGGGACAAACCAAGACGTGGGAGAGGTTAGTCAACCACTTCTACTGGCCCAATATGTCCAACATGGTTAAGGAGTTTTGCCTCTCCTGCCCCACCTGTCAAGCCAGTGGTAAGACAGGTGGGCACCCAAAGGCCCCCCTCATTCCACTTCCAGTGGTGGGGGTTCCCTTTGAAAGAGTGGGTGTGGACATAGTTGGTCCACTGGAACCTCCCACAGCCTCAGGAAATATGTATATCCTGGTAGTAGTGGATCATGCTACCAGGTATCCTGAAGCTATTCCCCTTAGGTCGACTACTGCCCCTGCAGTAGCCAAGGCCCTCATTGGTATCTTTACCAGAGTGGGTTTCCCTAAGGAGGTGGTGTCTGACAGAGGTGCCAACTTCATGTCAGCATACCTGAAACATATGTGGAATGAGTGTGGAGTGACTTATAAATTCACTACACCATACCATCCACAAACTAATGGCTTAGTTGAGAGATTCAACAAGACATTAAAAGGCATGATCATGGGGCTCCCAGAAAAACTCAAAAGGAGATGGGATGTCCTCTTGCCATGTCTGCTTTTCGCTTACAGAGAGGTGCCACAGAAGGGAGTAGGATTCTCACCCTTTGAACTTCTGTTTGGCCATCCTGTAAGGGGACCACTTGCCCTTGTTAAAGAAGGCTGGGAGAGACCTCTCCATGACCCTAAACAGGACATAGTGGACTATGTACTTGGCCTTCGCTCTAGAATGGCAGAGTACATGGAAAAGGCAACCAAAAACCTTGAGGCCAGCCAACAGCTCCAGAAGTTTTGGTATGACCAAAAGGCTGCACTGGTTGAGTTCCAACCAGGGCAGAGAGTCTGGGTTCTGGAGCCTGTGGCTCCCAGGGCACTCCAGGACAAATGGAGTGGCCCTTACCCAGTGCTAGAAAGGAAGAGTCAGGTCACCTACCTGGTGGACCTGGGCACAAGCAGGAGCCCCAAGAGGGTGATCCATGTGAACCGCCTTAAGCTCTTCCATGACAGGGCTGATGTGAATCTGTTGATGGTAACAGATGAGGATCAGGAGGCAGAGAGTGAACCTCTCCCTGATCTTCTGTCATCAGACCCAAAAGATGGCACAGTAGATGGAGTGATCTACTCAGACACCCTCTCTGGCCAACAGCAAGCTGATTGTAGGAGAGTCCTACAACAGTTTCCTGAACTCTTCTCCTTAACCCCTGGTCAGACACACCTGTGTACCCATGATGTGGACACAGGAGACAGCATGCCTGTCAAAAACAAAATCTTTAGACAGTCTGACCATGTTAAGGAAAGCATCAAGGTGGAAGTCCACAAGATGCTGGAATTGGGAGTAATTGAGCGCTCTGACAGCCCCTGGGCTAGCCCAGTGGTCTTAGTCCCCAAACCTCACACCAAAGATGGAAAGAAAGAGATGAGGTTTTGTGTGGACTACAGAGGGCTCAATTCTGTCACCAAGACAGATGCTCATCCAATTCCAAGAGCTGATGAGCTCATAGATAAATTAGGTGCTGCCAAATTCTTAAGTACCTTTGACTTGACAGCAGGGTACTGGCAAATAAAAATGGCACCTGGAGCAAAAGAGAAAACAGCATTCTCCACACCTGATGGGCATTATCAGTTTACTGTTATGCCCTTTGGTTTAAAGAATGCCCCTGCCACCTTCCAAAGGTTGGTGAATCAAGTCCTTGCTGGCTTGGAGTCCTTTAGCACAGCTTATCTTGATGATATTGCTGTCTTTAGCTCCACCTGGCAGGATCACCTGGTCCACCTGAAGAAGGTTTTGAAGGCTCTGCAATCTGCAGGCCTCTCTATCAAGGCATCCAAATGCCAGATAGGGCAGGGAACTGTGGTTTACTTGGGCCACCTTGTAGGTGGAGGCCAAGTTCAGCCACTCCAACCCAAGATCCAGACTATTCTGGACTGGGTAGCTCCAAAAACCCAGACTCAAGTCAGGGCATTCCTTGGCTTGACTGGGTATTACAGGAGGTTTGTGAAGGGATATGGATCCATTGTGACAGCCCTCACTGAACTCACCTCCAAGAAAATGCCCAAGAAAGTGAACTGGACTGTGGAATGCCAGCAGGCCTTTGACACCCTGAAACAGGCAATGTGCTCAGCACCAGTTCTCAAAGCTCCAGATTATTCTAAGCAGTTCATTGTGCAGACTGATGCCTCTGAACATGGGATAGGGGCAGTTTTGTCCCAAACAAATGATGATGGCCTTGACCAGCCTGTTGCTTTCATTAGCAGGAGGTTACTCCCCAGGGAGCAGCGTTGGAGTGCCATTGAGAGGGAGGCCTTTGCTGTGGTTTGGTCCCTGAAGAAGCTGAGACCATACCTCTTTGGGACTCACTTCCTAGTTCAAACTGACCACAGACCTCTCAAATGGCTGATGCAAATGAAAGGTGAAAATCCTAAACTGTTGAGGTGGTCCATCTCCCTACAGGGAATGGACTTTATAGTGGAACACAGACCTGGGACTGCCCATGCCAATGCAGATGGCCTTTCCAGGTTCTTCCACTTAGAAAATGAAGACTCTCTTGGGAAAGGTTAGTCTCATCCTCTTTCGTTTGGGGGGGGGTTGTGTAAGGAAATGCCTCCTTGGCATGGTTGCCCCCTGACTTTTTGCCTTTGCTGATGCTATGTTTACAATTGAAAGTGTGCTGAGGCCTGCTAACCAGGCCCCAGCACCAGTGTTCTTTCCCTAACCTGTACTTTTGTATCCACAATTGGCAGACCCTGGCATCCAGATAAGTCCCTTGTAACTGGTACTTCTAGTACCAAGGGCCCTGATGCCAAGGAAGGTCTCTAAGGGCTGCAGCATGTCTTATGCCACCCTGGAGACCCCTCACTCAGCACAGACACCCTGCTTGCCAGCTTGTGTGTGCTAGTGAGGACAAAACGAGTAAGTCGACATGGCACTCCCCTCAGGGTGCCATGCCAGCCTCCCACTGCCTATGCAGTATAGGTAAGACACCCCTCTAGCAGGCCTTACAGCCCTAAGGCAGGGTGCACTATACCATAGGTGAGGGTACCAGTGCATGAGCATGGTACCCCTGCAGTGTCTAAACAAAACCTTAGACATTGTAAGTGCAGGGTAGCCATAAGAGTATATGGTCTGGGAGTTTGTCAAACACGAACTCCACAGCACCATAATGGCTACACTGAAAACTGGGAAGTGTGGTATCAAACTTCTCAGCACAATAAATGCACACTGATGCCAGTGTACATTTTATTGTAAAATACACCCCAGAGGGCACCTTAGAGGTGCCCCCTGAAACTTAACCGACTATCTGTGTAGGCTGACTAGTTTTAGCAGCCTGCCACAAACCGAGACATGTTGCTGGCCCCATGGGGAGAGTGCCTTTGTCACTCTGAGGCCAGTAACAAAGCCTGCACTGGGTGGAGATGCTAACACCTCCCCCAGGCAGGAATTGTCACACCTGGCGGTGAGCCTCAAAGGCTCACCTCCTTTGTGCCAACCCAGCAGGACACTTCAGCTAGTGGAGTTGCCCGCCCCCTCCGGCCAGGCCCCACTTTTGGCGGCAAGGCCGGAGAAAATAATGAGAAAAACAAGGAGGAGTCACTGGCAAGTCAGGACAGCCCCTAAGGTGTCCTGAGCTGAAGTGACTCTAACTTTTAGAAATCCTCCATCTTGCAGATGGAGGATTCCCCCAATAGGGTTAGGATTGTGACCCCCTCCCCTTGGGAGGAGGCACAAAGAGGGTGTACCCACCCTCAGGGCTAGTAGCCATTGGCTACTAACCCCCCAGACCTAAACACGCCCTTAAATTTAGTATTTAAGGGCTACCCTGAACCCTAGAAAATTAGATTCCTGAAACTACAAGAAGAAGGACTGCCTAGCTGAAAAACCCCTGCAGAGGAAGACCAGAAGACGACTACTGCCTTGGCTCCAGAAACTCACCGGCCTGTCTCCTGCCTTCCAAAGATCCTGCTCCAGCGACGCCTTCCAAAGGGACCAGCGACCTCGACATCCTCTGAGGACTGCCCCTGCTTCGAAAAGACAAGAAACTCCCGAGGACAGCGGACCTGCTCCAAGAAAGGCTGCAACTTTGTTTCCAGCAGCCTTGAAAGAACCCTGCAAGCTCCCCGCAAGAAGCGTGAGACTTGCAACACTGCACCCGGCGACCCCGACTCGGCTGGTGGAGATCCAACACCTCAGGAGGGACCCCAGGACTACTCTGATACTGTGAGTACCAAAACCTGTCCCCCCTGAGCCCCCACAGCGCCGCCTGCAGAGGGAATCCCGAGGCTTCCCCTGACCGCGACTCTTTGAATCCTAAGTCCCGACACCTGGGAGAGACCCTGCACCCGCAGCCCCCAGGACCTGAAGGACCGGACTTTCACTGGAGGAGTGACCCCCAGGAGTCCCTCTCCCTTGACCAAGTGGAGGTTTCCCCGAGGAACCCCCCCCTTGCCTGCCTGCAGCGCTGAAGAGATCCCGAGATCTCTCATAGACTAACATTGCGAACCCGACGCTTGTTTCTACACTGCACCCGGCCGCCCCCGCGCCGCTGAGGGTGAAATTTCTGTGTGGGCTTGTGTCCCCCCCGGTGCCCTACAAAACCCCCCTGGTCTGCCCTCCGAAGACGCGGGTACTTACCTGCAAGCAGACCGGAACCGGGGCACCCCCTTCTCTCCATTCTAGCCTATGTGTTTTGGGCACCACTTTGAACTCTGCACCTGACCGGCCCTGAGCTGCTGGTGTGGTGACTTTGGGGTTGCTCTGAACCCCCAACGGTGGGCTACCTTGGACCAAGAACTAAGCCCTGTAAGTGTCTTACTTACCTGGTTAACCTAACAAATACTTACCTCCCCTAGGAACTGTGAAAATTGCACTGTGTCCACTTTTAAAACAGCTATTTGTGAATAACTTGAAAAGTATACATGCAATTTTGATGATTTGAAGTTCCTAAAGTACTTACCTGCAATACCTTTCGAATGAGATATTACATGTAGAATTTGAACCTGTGGTTCTTAAAATAAACTAAGAAAAGATATTTTTCTATACAAAAACCTATTGGCTGGATTTGTCTCTGAGTGTGTGTACCTCATTTATTGCCTATGTGTATGTACAACAAATGCTTAACACTACTCCTTGGATAAGCCTACTGCTCGACCACACTACCACAAAATAGAGCATTAGTATTATCTCTTTTTGCCACTATCTTACCTCTAAGGGGAACCCTTGGACTCTGTGCATGCTATTCCTTACTTTGAAATAGCACATACAGAGCCAACTTCCTACATAGTAGTCTACTTAAAATTGAACAAAGCCTTGGTCCTCATACAGGCCATCCTCTAGGAGGCTTTTAAAGCTTACACGGCTATGCATGGCTTAACATTCGGAGGTGTTCTGTGACATACGCAATGCTCTGACTCAAATAGAGACTGAACTGTGTGATATCAACAATGCTGATAGACAGCGTCACATGGCCCACAATTCCTGCATCACACATCATCTCTGGGTGAGCTCCAGGACCTGACTGAGACGGAGGTTGCTTTCCTGGGAAAGTAGGCGAGAGCCCAATGGTATGGGGAGGGAGAGTGTCTGGGTCACACCCTAGAGCGCTTGCTATGGCCACTAGAGGACATGCATACATTTCAAAACTGGGGAGGCCTGATGGGACTAGGGTGACTGACAGAAATGACATCTTGAAGGATCTCCTTACCTACTACACACACCTGTAAACTTCCTGCCCCCTCTGCTAGAACACAGCTGGAATTGCATACCTAATCAAAATAGCTATGGTGTGGCTTATGGAGGCCCAACAGTGCTTCCTCAGCTAGCCAATCTCTGATTAAGAGATTATTCAAGCAATCCATTCTCTCAATGCGTCCAAGCTCCTGGACTGGACGGTCTTACGGGAGCCTTTTATGAGATCTGTAAACACCTGCTGGTGCCTCATCTAGTAGAAATGTATGCTGAATCCCTAAAACTGGGGGTCTGTCCCCAATGTAGTGTGAAGCTGGAACCAACCATAATGTTAAGAAATCCAGGTAAAGACCCAAAGTTTTGCACCTCCTATTGGCCCATATCACTGCTGCATTTTGATATTCAGATACTAGCCAAAGTTTTGGCATCCTGTCTGCTATTGCTATTGGATCAGATCATCTTGCCTCTGCAGTTGGGGTTTGTTCCTCGTCGTTCTACCTCTTTGAATATGCAAACAGTGTTCTTGGTGCTGCACAGAATTTCCCCAATTGTACCTGCGACAGTTGCATGGCTGGACACAGAGAAAGCATTAAATTTCCTGGAAAGGCCCTTCCTGCTGGTGACACTCCTCAAATTGGGAGTGCCTGCATGTTCATTGCGCTTGTCAAGTTACTATACTTCCAACCAATGACTGGCATATGGGCCAATGACTCCCTCACACATGCCTCTGTCTTCACTAGAGGGACTAGACAGAGGCAGCCCGTCCCCTCTGCTCTTCAAGATAGTCATGAACCCTTTGGTCTGGCATATCCAGGAAAAGTCTCCACCGCAGATTACTGAAACCAGGCCCCCGCCTTCTCACCTTATATTTAGATAACATCCTCTTATTTATCCTACATCCAGCGGACACCCTGTCCCCCATAATTTAAGAAAACATACACTTTTGTAAGTTTTCAGGCCTCACCATCTACTGGAGCAAATCTGGGCTCATCCCCCTAACTGATGCCACGTTGTCATTCACGTGCAACCTCCCCTTGAGGTGGTGTGGCTGCCCAGTTAGGTATCTGGACATCATGCAACAACGGGATAAAAAGCAGCTCATTTGTATTACAGCCCAGCTATAGAAAAGTTAACAACACAAATAGACGGCTGGATCCGGGTCCCACTGTCTTGAGCAGGCCAAGTGACTATCATCAAAATGGTTGTGCTGCCCTGCTTCCTGTATCTTTTCTTTAACATATCCACCCCCTTCACCAATGCATTTTTCTTCCCACTGAGTAGCCTATTACTATAACTGGTTTGGGTATGCTGTAGACCTCTGGTTGGCTGGGGCACCTTAGTGCTGCCTTACAGTCAAGGTGGGTTCAGCATATCTCACTTCCACCTTTACCACTTAGCAGTGCAGTGCCACTTTGCATACTACTGGTACCACAGGGATGCCAAGCTGCCATATGCCAAATCTGAATGCGACCAGGCAGGATCTGCCCCACTCCATTCCATACTCCTGATGGCAATCTCCATGGACCCTACAAACATTCAGACACTCTCCACCACGAGCTGGGCATGACTGTTTGGGGTGTCCTCTAATCCCCTGCTTTACCACTTGCTGAGAATCAATGGCTTCCTCCTACACAAGAGAAGTTAGTACAGCGCACACTGTAACAGTACACCTTACATACATTCAGAGATCTCTTTCTGGATGGGCATACCCTTTCACTCACAGGTAACGCCTAGTCCGCAGATGAAAGCTCAGCTTCCCTCACAGCCACTGGTATCACAGGAATTCACCCCTTTGACATTGGTGATCACCGATTCTGACAGAGGGCGATTGGTGTCCGAACTACACTACACATGAGTAGGTCTGCTGCCGGTCTGCAAAGGGAGACTTTGGAAGACCTGGGACTGTGAGCATGGCCGCTCCTTAACTGACAACATCTGGTCTTACTGTTGCTACCAAATCAAGCTTATACTCCCAATCACAGATATAAACTCCTCCACCACAGGTTCCTAAAGTGGGCTAATACCACCCCAAATGAACTGGCCAAAAGAGACCCCTCGAGGCCCTCTAATTGTGCTAACTGCAAGGCCGAAAGTGCAGCAATCTCTCTCCTGATCTGTACCTGTGGTGTGGTAGGCAGATACTGGAGCAAGGTTTTCACAGAACTCTCCCAAATAATCGGAACTGAGCTAGCGCCCGACCCTCTTCTTGCTCTACTGGGATATGTCAAGGACTTACCAAATGGGGTCCATAGATTCACCCCAATAGCACGGCTCCTGACGAAGCATGAGACCACTTTGCTCTCGGGCAGTAAACACAACCCTGCTGCATCTGACTGGCTGAAAAACATGATGGACTGGGACACCACCAGTGAAGTATATGCAACACTTGTAAGGAAATGCCTCCTTGGCATGGTTACCCCCTGACTTTTTGCCTTTGCTGATGCTAAGTTTTGATTTGAAAGTGTGCTGAGGCCTGCAAATCAGGCCCCAGCACCAGTGTTCTTTCCCTAACCTGTACTTTTGTTTCCACAATTGGCACACCCTGGCATCCAGGTAAGTCCCTTGTAACTGGTACCCCTGGTACCAAGGGCCCTGATGCCAGGGAAGGTCTCTAAGGGCTGCAGCATGTCTTATGTCACCCTGGGGACCCCTCACTCAGCACAGACACACTGCTTGCCAGCTTGTGTGTGCTAGTGAGGACAAAACGACTAAGTCGACATGGCACTCCCCTCAGGGTGCCATGCCAACCTCACACTGCCTACAGATATAGATAAGTCACCCCTCTAGCAGGCCTTACAGCCCTAAGGCAGGGTGCACTATACCATAGGTGAGGGCATAAGTGCATGAGCAGTATGCCCCTACATTGTCTAAGCAAAACCTTAGACATTGTAAGTGCAGGGTAGCCATAAGAGTATATGGTCTGGGAGTCTGTCATGCACGAACTCCACAGCACCATAATGGCTACACTGAAAACTGGGAAGTTTGGTATCAAACTTCTCAGCACAATAAATGCACACTTATGCCAGTGTACATTTTATTGTAACATACACCGAAGAGGGCATCTTAGAGGTGCCCCCTGAAACCTTAACCGACTACCCGTGTAGGCTGACTGGTTTTAGCAGCCTGCCACACACCAGACAAGTTGCTGGCCATATGGGGAGAGTGCCTTTGTCACTCGGTGGCTAGTAACAAAGCCTGTACTGGGTGGAGGTGCTTCACACCTCCCCCTGCAGGAACTGTAACACCTAGCGGTGAGCCTCAAAGGCTCACCCCCTTTGTTACAGCACCCCAGGGCACTCCAGCCAGTGGAGTTGCTCGCCCCCTCCGGCCACAGCCCCACTTTTGGCGGCAAGATAATGAGAAAAACAAGGAGGAGTCATGCCCAGTCAGGACAGCCCCTGAGGTGTCCTGAGCTGAGGTGACTCTAACTTTTAGAAATCCTCCATCTTGCAGATGGAGGATTCCCCCAATAGGATTAGGGATGTGCCCCCCTCCCCTCAGGGAGTAGGCACTAAGAGGGTGTAGCCACCCCCAGGGTTAGTAGCCATTGGCTACTAACCCCCCAGACCTAAACACACCCCTAAATTCAGTATTTAGGGGCTCCCCAAAACCTAGGAACTCAGATTCCTGCAACCTAAGAAGAAGAGGGCTGCTGAACTGAAAAACCCTGCAGAGAAGACGGAGACACCAACTGCTTTGGCCCCAGCTCTACCGGCCTGTCTCCCCACTTCTAAAGATACTGCACCAGCGACGCGTTCCACAGGGACCAGCGACCTCTGAAGCCTCAGAGGACTGTCCTGCATCTAAAAGGACCAAGAACTCCTGAGGACAGCGGCTCTGTTCACCAAAGACTGCAACTTTGCAACAAAGAAACAACTTTGAAACAACTTGCGTTTCCCGCCGGAAGCGTGAGACTTGACACTCTGCACCCAACGCCCCCGGCACGACTTGTGGAGAACAATCACTTCAGGGAGGACTCCCCGGCGACTGAGAGACCGTGAGTAGCCAGAGTTGACCCCCCTGAACCCCCACAGCGATGCCTGCAGAGGGAATCCCGAGGCTCCCCCTGACCGCGACTGCCTGCTTCTAAGACCCGACGCCTGGCAAAGACACTGCACCCGCAGCCCCCAGGACCTGAAGGATCCGACCTCCAGTGCAGGCGCGACCCCCAGGTGGCCCTCTCCCTTGCCCAGGTGGTGGCTACCCCGAGGAGCCCCCCCTTGCCTGCCTGCATTGCTGAAGAGACCCCTTGGTCTCCCATTGATTTCTATTGCGAACCCGATGCCTGTTTACACACTGCACCCGGCCGCCCCCGTGCTGCTGAGGGTGTACTTTTTGTATGGACTTGTGTCCCCCCCAGTGCCAAACAAAACCCCCCTTGTCTGCCCTCCGAAGACACGGGTACTTACCTGCTGGCAGACTGGAACAGGGGCACCCCCTTCTCCATTGAAGCCTATGCGTTTTGGGCACCACTTTGACCTCTGCACCTGTCCGGCCCTGAGCTGCTGGTGTGGTAACTTTGGGGTTGCTCTGAACCCCCAACAGTGGGCTACCTTGGACCCACACTTGAACCCCGTAGGTGGTTTACTTACCTGCAAAAACTAACAAACACTTACCTCCCCAAGGAACTGTTGAAAATTGCACTGTCTAGTTTTAAAATAGCTATATGTCATTCATGTGAAAACTGTATATACTATTTTGCTAATTCAAAGTTCCTAAAGTACCTACCTGAAATACCCTTCATTTGAAGTATTACTTGTAAATCTTGAACCTGTGGTTCTTAAAATAAACTAAGAAAATATATTTTTCTATACAAAAACCTATTGGCCTGGAATTGTCTCTGAGTGTGTGTTCCTCATTTATTGCTTGTGTGTGTACAACAAATGCTTAACACTACCCTCTGATAAGCCTATTGCTCGACCACACTACCACAAAATAGAGCATTAGAATTATCTCTTTTCGCCACTATCTTACCTCTAAGGGGAACCCTTGGACTCTGTGCATACTATTCCTTACTTTGAAATAATGCATACAGAGCCAACTTCCTACAACACTACTACCCCCGAAGGCTCAACCTAAGGACATTTGGCAACCGCTTCATCAGTATCTCTCGGTACAGGAACACCAGGACTCAGGTTGACTGTAACTGTTTTTATACAAATCAACAGTCCAGCTTTTTCTGTTCCCCTTAATACATCTCCATGTACCAACCCTGCATTAATGTCCACAAGGAGCTCATCTGCGGCCCCGTTCACTAATGTAAATGCCATAGCTCTTGCTGTTATGTGAATAACACCATGTTCCACTTCAGTTTGGACCTTCCAAAACACTGCTGTACATTGATGAACCTCATTGTTTTTCTACACAGTGGACGATGTCTGTGTATGTTATCACTCTGTCTGTTGCATTTTAGCAAAATTATAAACAAAAAAAGAATACTTTTACACACTGCTTTTGTCTCTATACCTCAGTGCACAATGAGTGTCTCCAAGTCAGCCATCAAATAAACACACCTTGATCTTCGCCTTTGTGCCATTGCTAGGGCTGCATTAACAGAGGTTTGTGATCCTCATTCTCAATTAAAAGACCAGGATTGGGCTACAGCTGTGTAAATGTTTAACTGTATAATGATCACCCTGTCTATGTTTCATGATAACTAGTCTTAATCGCCCAGAATAACTCGGTGTACAAGACAGGCTTGTAACTGACCATCTGTGTGTGCTGTGGAACCCTGAATCGCATAGCTGCATTCTGTTGACAGGGAGTATTCTGAGATAATTCTGTTTCCAGAGATATGTTGAATGTTTTGAAAAAATACCACCAAGAGGTGGATCGTACATACATGTTAACAACATTGAAATAACAAGGTGGAAAAATGCCTCTAAAACACAGTAGATAAAGGCTGAGGTTCAGATGAATAAAGCCATGACCGGCCAAGTTTCTACCAATCAGAGATTTGCAGACTTCACTAGGGAGAGCGCAGCCATTCTAGATACAGGCCAGCACCACACACATTGTGGGCAACCAAGAAGGTATATTGGAATGACCAAATGTAGTGAATGCATTGCTGAGCAGTGTGGTTGATACCCACCACTTGCAAATGCACTTCTGCAGGATAGAACTCATGGAGCCAGCATCCATAATCCGCTAACCAACGATCACAGCTAGTCAAGGGAATTTAACACACGATTCCGTTTATAAATGTAAGTCTAGATGTCTCCTCTTCCCACAGCAAAAGTCTTAAGGGTATGCTGAGGTATTTATGGAGATAGGGAAGAAGAAGGCTGCAGATCTTTAGCCCAGTGAAAGGTACGCAGCCAGTGGATTTGTCCATCTTCCCTGGCTAAGACAAACCCGCAGAATGTGGGCACGCAGTTTTAGTCTCCCATTGAGGAGCATCAGTACTCAGCCTAACCCTGCTAATGGAGCTTGAGGGCATTCATTTTTGTTTCAAACATATTGGCTCCCATTTGTCACCACCACCTCGGACCAGGAGGGAAAAATTGGGTACACGAGCCAAAGGTAGTTTAGCCCAATTTGTACACCATGGAGCTGTGTATTAATCACACCGTGCACAATTCCATTTTTTGAAGCACACAAATTAGATCCACCCAAGCTTTTACTTTCATAGTTTGCACAATATTCCTGCATATTATTGAGGTCGCTTGCAAGCCATACATTTCACATATATTGTGTATATGAATTCAATTGATAGTCAGACTTGCACATTTGGAAATACACATCTCAAGTTTTCGTTCACTTTTTCTGAATTTGATCTAATTTGGATATTGCACAAAACCCTTCCTTTTAATGGACATGCAGAAACCACTACAAAGAAGTGAAAGATTGTTTCAGAAATGAAGCTCAGAGATTGGGATCCATCAAATCGTTTCCTCTCAGTATACTTTTTTTGAGATGTGGGTGTTTCAGAAATACAGCTGATGCAGGTTCTCATATTTATGTGAAGTGTGTTACTGTATTCGACTTTGGTACTGTGAGAGCAAACCTAAACAGAACAGTCATTGAATTAGATGATTTCTTAGCCAAACCGATTAGGCTAAATGTAATTTTGGGCCACAATATCAGATTTTGTGCTGCTGATGACCTTGGTTGAAGTCTTTGTACAGTGTCACATGTACTTACTTAGACTTATGAGGGACATTTTGATCTGTTTATATTTCATGCGCTGCTTTGCAGAGGACACTAGTTCAAAGAGACAATTCAAAGCAGGTTATTTGTTAGATCAGACACTGGAGGAATTTGGATACACACAAGCTAGCATGAATGAATAAATAATGTATTGTACAGATAATAAAATCCAATACAATTAAAACAAAAAAAAGAGAAACAGTCAATAATACATTTATAATCGGATGTTAAATACATAATAAAAACACTCCATAATTTAAACGCACATTCCATAATAAAAAACATTTCTGAATGATACTATAAAACCATCAATAGGAATAAAAATAAGAGCGGACCTCCATAGCCCAGGACCCCACATGCTACATGATAAACAGAGTGTCTCACAGTGCTCAAGCCCTAAAGTGTTTTAGTGTGTTGAATGATCATTAAGTTAGATACCAGTGATTGTCAGAGCCCTAGATGCGACGTTGAAGCTCAACAACCTAGCGAATTACTACAAACCAATGAGGCAAGAGCGGGAGAAAATTCCAATCATAATTATCCACTCACAGTGTGTAGGAGGCTGGCCTGGCTTGTAGTGGGTACCAAGGGGTACTTACACTCTGTACCAGGTCCAGTTATCCCTTATTAGTGTAGAAGAGGTGTTTCTAGCAGCTTAGGTTGATAGAAGGTAGCTATAGCAGAGCAGCTTAGGCTGAACTAGGAGACATGCAAAGCTCCTACTATACCACTGGTGTCATATGCACAATATCATAAGAAAACACAATACACAGATATAGTAAAAATAAAGGTACTTTATTTTTATGACAATATGCCAAAAGTATCTCAGTGAGTACCCTCAGTATGAGGATGCCAAATATACACAAGATATATGTACACAATATCAAAAATATGCAGAAATAGCAAAAGGAAGTAATGCAAGCAATGTAAAGTTACAGTAGATTGCAATAGGAGCACATAGGTATAGGGGCAACACAAACCATATACTCCAAAAGTGGAATGCGAACCATGAATGGACCCCAAACCTATGTGAGCTTGTAGAGGGTCGCTGGGGCTCTAAGAAAATAGTGAGGGTTAGAAAAATAGCCCACCCCAAGACCCTGAAAAGTAGGTGTAAAGTGCACCTATATTCCCCAGAGAGCACAGAAGTCGTGATAGGGGAATTCTGCAAGGGGGACCAACACCAGCAATGCAACCAAAGTGGATTTCCGGACGAGAGTACCTGTGGAACAAGGGGACCAAGTTCAAGAGTCGTGACAAAGTCGAGATTGGGCAGATGCCCAGGAAATGCCAGCTGAGGGTGCAAAGAAGCTGCCACTGGATGGTAGAAGTTGTGGATTCTGCAAGAACGAAGAGGGCTAAAAACTTCCCCTTTGGAGGATGGATGTCCCACGTCGTGAAGAAGCTTGCAAAGGTGTTCGCACGCAGAAAGACTGCAAACAAGCCTTGCTAGCTGCAAGGGTTGCAGTTAGGGTTTTTGGATGCTGCTGTGGCCCAGGAGGGACCAGGATATCGCCACTTGGATGAGGAGACAGAGGGGGTGCCCTGCAAGTCAGGGAGTCCTCACAGAAGCAGGCAGCACCCGCAGAAGTACCAGAACAGGCACTTGGAAGAGGAGTGAACCAGAGCTCACCCGAAGACACAAAAGGGAGTCCCACGACGCCAGAGGACAACTCAGGAGGTTGTGCACTGCAGGTTAGAGTGTCGGGACCCAGGCTTGGCTGTGCACGAAGGAAATCCTGGAAGAGTGCACAGGAGCCGGAGCAGCTGCAAATCATGGGGTACCCAGCAATGCAGTCTAGCGTGGGGAGGCAAGGACTTACCTCCAGCAAACTTGGACTGAAGAGTCACTGGACTGTGGGAGTCACTTGGACAGAGTTGCTCAGTTCCAGGGACCACGCTCGTCATGCTGAGAGGGGACCCAGAGGACCGGTGATGCAGTCTTTTGTTGCCTGCGGTTGCAGGGGGAAGATTCCGTCGACCCACAGGAGATTTCTTCAGAGCTCCTGGTGCAAGGAGGAGGCAGGCTACCCCCAGAGCATGCACCACCAGGAAACAGGTGAGAAAGCGGCAGGATCTGCAATACAAGGTTGCAGTAGTCGTCTTTGCTACTTTGTTGCAGTTTTGCAGGCGTCGTCAGCAGTCAGCGGTCGATCCTTTGGCAGAAGGTGAAGTGAGAGATGCAGAGGAACTCTGATGAGCTCTTGCATTCATTATCTAAAGAATTCCCCAAAGCAGAGACCCTAAATAGCCAGAAAAGGAGGTTTGGCTACTTAGGAAGGAGGATAGGCTAGCAACACAGGTAAGAGCCTATCAGAAGGAGTCTCTGATGTCACCTGCTGACACTGGCCACTCAGAGCAGTCCAGTGTGCCAGCAGCACCTCTGTTTCCAAGATGGCAGAGGTCTGGAGCACACTGGAGGAGCTCTGGGCACCTCCCCTGGGAGGTGCAGGTCAGGGGAGTGGTCACTCCCCTTTCCTTTGTCCAGTTTCGCGCCAGAGCAGGGCTGGGGGATCCCTGAACTGGTGTAGACTGGCTTATGCAGAGATGGGCACCATCTGTGCCCATCAAAGCATTTCCAGAGGCTGGGGGAGGTTACTCCTCCCCAGCCCTGACACCTTTTTCCAAAGGGAGAGGGTGTAACACCCTCTCTCTGAGGAAGTCCTTTGTTCTGCCTTCCTGGGCCAAGCCTGGCTGGACCCCAGGAAGGCAGAAACCTGTCTGAGGGGTTGGCAGCAGCAGCAGCTGCAGTGAAACCCCGGGAAAGGTAGTTTGGCAGTACCCAGGTCTGTGCTGGAGACTCTGGGGATCATGGAATTGTCAATGCCAGAATGGCATTGGGGTGACAATTCCATGATCTTAGACATGTTACATGGCCATGTTCGGAGTTACCATTGTGAAGCTATACATAGGTAGTGACCTATGTATAGTGCACGCGTGAAATGGTGTCCCCGCACTCACAAAGTCCAGGGAATTTGCCCTGAACGATGTGGGGGCACCTTGGCTAGTGCCAGGGTGCCCACACACTAAGTAACTTAGCACCCAACCTTTACCAGGTAAAGGTTAGACATATAGGTGACTTATAAGTTACTTAAGTGCAGTGGTAAATGGCTGTGAAATAACGTGGACGTTATTTCACTCAGGCTGCAGTGACTGTGTAAGAATTGTCAGAGCTCCCTATGGGTGGCAAAAGAAAAGCTGCAGCCCATAGGGATCTCCTGGAACCCCAATACCCTGGGTACCTCAGTACCATATACTAGGGAATTATAAAGGTGTTCCAGTATGCCAATGTGAATCGGTGAAATTGGTCACTAGCCTGTTAGTGACAATTTGGAAAGTAAAGAGAGAGCATAACCAGTCATCACACAGGGAACACATACAGGGCACACTAATGAGCACTGGGGCCCTGCCTGGCAGGGTCCCAGTGACACATACACTAAAACAACATATATACAGTGAAATATGGGGGTAACATGCCAGGCAAGATAGTAATTTCCTACACAGTGCCCCTAAATTTGGTTTGATCAATTTTAATAAATTAAGTCAATAACACATTCAGCATTACATTTGCAGGATCCAGGGACTTAATAGTGGCCTGTCGACAGAAGCGAATCCCCAGTTCATTCCATTTACTCTGAAGCAGAGATCTATGTTCCATAAGTAGAGCTGGACACAGACTACATGTTCAATTGTTTCATCTGCATTATCACAACCCCTGCACATCACACCCTCTCCAGGAGTTGACCGACATAAGGGTAGCTGTTTCAAGAAACCCTAATAGCCCATCATTAAGGCCGTAAAGGCCTCTTTCCGTAGGATCAGGAGAAATAGCTAGATGGAGTGCCTGGCTTAAAGGAATTAATTACCGACCAGGCATGCTTGTGTTTAGCAAGGAGGGAGCGATCCGATTGCTGTGAGTGTAACTGTATGATCTTTTTAACACCTAGTTTAAACAACAAATGAGGGGAATTGGTTACCCAAAGGTCATCAGCTTCCAGTCGCTGTTTACATTCAACCAAAAAATATAAGTGAGATCCCTTCATTTTCGACGCACTGAGTTCTTGCCACAGAACTGCCTCCATGCTACCTTCCTTGTCCCGACACAGCTTATGACAAAGCTTCAGGAAAGTGCCAGCACCAACTGCCAGCTGATCCGGAAGCCCATATTCCAACTGCACTTGCACGTGTGAAGCGAGATGCAGTACGTGGAAGACTCTCTTATAGATAATATTAACCAACCTATTTAATAAGCAGGAGCCTTTGCCCAACAAAATTTCCTGACCAGAGGACAGTAAGGGGATAATCTTTGCTTTCATAACTTCCATTAAGAGAAGACGGTTTGGCCCCTTTAAAACTTTGAATAATTTAGAAAAGGCCACCTGCAATGCCACAGCTTTAAGTTCAGTCTCCTTCTTATGCTTGACAAAGCTGTCCCTAGAGTCGAAGTGCACCTCTAAATATTTGTAAGACTGGTCTAAAACAAGTTTACTACTCTTGTAATGCCAACTGGGTCCCAAATGCTTTTTTCTTCCGAAGTAGACCACTTTAGTTTTAAGCAAATTGACTTCTAATTGATTTACAGGAGTATAAAATGCAAGTTGGTTAAGCAGTCATTGAAGGCCAATCTTAGTATAAGTGAACAATGCAAGATCATCAGTGTAAAGCAAGCGGCTAAGCCTAAAACCACCAATTTTAGGGGGATGAGAGTTAACAGCGTCAAGAGACGATTACAAATCTGCAATAAACAGATTAAAAAGTAGGCGCGCAAGCACGCAACCCTGTTTCACACCACGACTAGTGAAAATGTTTCTGGAAAGAGAGCACCCAACACCTGATTTAATAGAGACCCAATTATCTGTATTCAGTTCCATAATGGCACCCAGGAGAACTGAAGGAATACCCCAATCTTGTAGTTTGACCCACGGGCACTCCTAATGATCCGGACAAATACTGCCTTGAAGTCAACAAAACAGCAATGCAGCATAAAGCCTGATAGAATCGCCCTATCGATCAAAATAGAAAGGACTAATACATTTTTCGATGTGCTGGAAGCACATGAGATCCCTGTTTGAACAATGGGGATTAGTCCCTTCGATTCATCCCAGGCATGAAGATCTTGCAGCAGAAGACTGGCATAAAACTTGGCCTCATTGTCAAGCAGGGCTAAAACTGGAAGGGTATGACCTTGAACTGCTTCTTGAGGGCAGAAGGCAGTACTCAAACAGATGGGAATGATGAACTTCCCAAAAGGAAGAATCCTGTTTGAACAATGTCTGCAGAAGGCCATTGGGACCTGGGGCTCCAGCTCGCTTAGCCCTTGAGATGATTTGAGGGAGACGTGATTGAAAAGAAATCTTCACTCAGTGAAGGGGAAAAGCAAACCCAGTGGACAGAGAGCAAGACTTAACCAGAGCAGCAATGGTGCTATAAGCCCCCTTATTCAACAGTTTCCCATCCTGTTCACTTGCAGAGAAGTGAGTAATCAAATGGGATGTCCATACTCCTTCAGAAATATTAACAGTGCCAATACCCCTATGATTATTTTGTAGGTTATTAATAAGGGACCAAAATTTCTTAGAGTTTGGATCTTTACTCGCACTTAAATGTTTAGCCCAAAACTGATTGAGGTGAATCTGATGGTCATCATAAATAGCTTTCCTATAGTCTTTCCTCAGTTGCTTATATCTAATTAATAGACACCTAGAATCAGGGCTCTTCCTACTTACCCTTGCAAATCTGTTATGCGATTTCTTTAAACTCATATTTCCTCTAGAAATAGCAAAGGGCCAGAATGAGGTGCAATTACATGCAGCTTGATGAATCCTTGACCATAGGAAGCAAGAAAATGTATCCCATAACTTAATTGGGGATAAACAACAAGATCCCTTGCAGTCCATGAAATTAACACATTCAACCAATATTGTGCCACTAATAGAAGAATTCCATTTTATATGCTTTATTGACTCAAAGCAGATGCCGCCACCCACAACCCGTATAACATCATGTGAATGGAAACAAGATTTTATGATTAAAATTTGGGGATGGTGATCACTCTCACTCCGGGAGGAAATCAAAACCTTTTCAATAAGGGGAAACAATTCAAGGTTGCAAATAGTATAATCCAAGTAGGAGTGAGATTGTCTGTCCAATCTTGTCCAGCATGGGGAGGCATCATTGTGTAAACGGGCATTCCGAACTTTAAAGCCCATGCTGTTTAGATGCATTACTACGTACTCTCCCAACAGACAATGCGGGCCTCAGTTGTTCGGGAATTAACTGGCGATTACAAAGATCAGGACCTTCAAGAGCTTCTACAGTGTCCTGATACAAGTTTGTATTAAAGTCACCAGTTATAAGGTAGTCAGGACATGTATATTCCCCAGCTAGATCACCCAGAATCTGCATCAGTTGAGGCAGCCCTTCCCTTTTTTCCTTTGTTCCAGGAGCAGTGTAAACATTAATTACTCTAAGGATTTGCTGCAAGCTCCCATTACTAATCACAATCCCCTGAATCCAATTGTCATCCCAAGCTGATGGCAAAATACACCCTTTTAATTAAGCACTTACATAAGTGGCCAACCCTCCCTTAGCACAGCCATTCTTACTCTTCCCATAAGCGGGTTTCCATATTTCTAATTACCCTGTTAGCGGGCAACTGATCTCAGCCCAGTTTTCCTGAAGGGGGATGACATCATAACTGTTTAAAAAAGATATTAAATTGGCTGATTCAAACGTTCACACAACCCCATTAATATTTCACTAACATAGGGAAAAACATCACACCCGGGGGGGTCATTAGGGGTGCCCATGCAAAAGAGCAGACGGCAACCAATCCCAATTAGTTACCCCCTGGGAGCCAGGACCTGTGCTGCTGGTGCCATTGATGGTAAAGGTGCTACCCAGAGCACTTTTCAAAATTGAAAAAGGCTTCGGTGCTATAGGAGCCATTAAACTTTGGGATTCAGAGAGCAGCACGGAATAGCCTGACTCCCTGTAAGGAGTAGTTATAATGCCCCTAGAGTGGAATATGTCTTTCTTCGCAAAAATGGACTGAGCTATTGAGGCGGAGAATAATGAAACTGACTTGAGACCCCCTTGAGTCAAGAAATTCAATAGAGGCAATATCCGTAGAACCAATGTTATTCAGTTCTGAGATGGCCTTGAAAAGTCTGAAGATGTTCCCCCTGTTCAAAATATTGTTAGGGCCCTTTAAAGGATAGTCTGGTATAAACACAAGTTTAGTGGTTATACACTCCAATGAGGCCATTGAGTGACAGAAAAAAGAACTGGGCTGTAACTGTTCCACTGTGTTGAACGGGCCGAAAGAGTCCCCCAGCCCCGGAGTATCATTAGGAGAAATTTGGTGGCTTGATGGCAGGATTAAAGACTGGCTACTGTTACTCTCAGGGGGCAACATATGAGAAATAGAGGGATTGAAGCCCAAAACCTCGCCATCAGTATTTCCATGGGCTACTTTGGGGTTTAACAGTGTAACTGCAGTATGGACGGACACTCCACCCCATCCTCCCGCCGTAAGATGGTTGGATCAGACACACTGCCTATTTTGCCTTTCTCAGCAGAAATCCAAGGGTCCTTGGGGGGAAATTCAGTTTTCTGCAGAATAGTACTGGCTAAAGTGCCCTGCATATGCTCACTTGATGGGAAAGAACTGCCCGGTGTGGTCATCAGAGGGTTAGTCAGTGAAGTCGCATTGAAGACCTCCTGCGACTGCAGCGGCTGCTGTGCCTCAAGTCAAACAAATGGTTGAGCATTGTTTGAGGATCCTTGGAGGGGAAGGCTCCGCCTTTTGTTCTGTTGTTTCCAGAGCCTTTTTTTTCCCCCTTTTGCTCAGCGGGTGCTGAGCTACAAGATCGGCTTCTGGAGACGAAGGATGCATTAAATCAGGTTGTGGTAGAGTGCAAAAATAATGTGAGAGAACAGGCTCCGTAAGATCGATTCTAGGCAAAAGGGAGTTCTTGTGAACAGGATGAAATCGTCATGCTCCGAGACTCCAGTGACTACTGGCCAAGTGGGGTTGGTGCTTGTTATACTCTTTGCTGGAAAAAAATAATCGTCCAATGTTTTTCATTTAGTTGGTTTGTGAGCCGAATCAGAATGGGACCTTAGATTTGGCAGGGGCACAGGAGGCGCAGAAGCTGCAGATAGCCTCTTAATTTCAGATAGAAAAGAACTCAGAAAGGTAGGCAAGGATGATAAACTTTCAATGATTGAGGAGCAGCAGCATGTTGCTTGAAGAGAGTTGGAGCTTGTTTGGGCTCTAGTAATTAGCTGATTTAAATTTTCTATTTTGTGGTCAATCCCAGCTACATAGGTGGCCAATGTATTCAACAGATCAACTTGAACGTTCAAAGCCTGCACAGTGGATAGGAGGGTTTGCAAAAGCTGTGGCCAAGCGGAGCCACTTACAGCAGTCTTGGAGATAAGCACAGAATTGGGTTCCCCCTCGGCGCCACCCATAATTTCAGATTGAAGGCAGGAAAGATCAAGAAGTGTTTGATCATTGAGCTTGCCCTTATTAAACTCAATTTGAGAGCTGGAGTCACTAGCCCCACTGGAGGAACTTGTAAGTAGCATCGGACGAATGCTGCCAGTTGGACTACGGGTCCATTGTGCTGCCAGGGGACTGGTTAAGAGGGTGGCACTGCAATCCTGTAGGTGATCTTGACAGGTGGTGACCTGCCCATCCTGCCGATAAGAAGCTGCTGGAGCGGCAGCTAAAGAAGTCACCCAAGTTCTAACAACAAAGGAATGGTCACTTGAGATAATGACTGGGGAGAGCTCAGGCTTCAAGAGTCGCAGTCAGCTGGCCCTCCCATAACGGTGAATGGCTCACTTCATCATGAGATGCTGACTGAGAAAGGCAAAGACCCCAGCATCAGGGGAGATTGATGAACACTGAGATTTCACGAAGATGCCTGGTGAAGCAGGACAATGAATTAGTGCCACTGTTGTCAAAGATCCAAATGCTGCAGATAAAGCATCCGTAACTACAGACTCTGAAGCTTTACACTGACCTGACGCCGGCTTGATGTCCCCACCATTCGCCTTCGATTCCAGCTTAGGTTTCTTCTTAAAGTAGGCCAAAAGGGAGGACTCACGGGTTTCAAAGAGCATAGGTGTGACAAATTAACAGCAGGGAGGTGAGGGTTCAAAACTGCCGAACTTAGCGGATCAGCAACCAATTAAGAAGAAGCCACGTGATTGAATTAGGGGAGAGAGGATGGGTCCACTTTTCAGAAGCCAGTGATAAGTGCGAAGTGACGTTGCACAAGTCATCCCCACGGCGGCATTTCTTACACTTTTGAGGATTAGGATGCTCATTGCTTACTTTGCCAGACCTCATAACGTAACAAATTCCCAAACTCATTCCTTCAAATTTAAGGAGATTTAGGCCTGAAAGTAATATAAATCAACGTGGGTAGATTCCTAAGATGACGATTTGTGGCTCTTGCAATAGAGTGCCTGAATGCAGCTGGAAAACTTAAAAGTAAGAGGAGAACAATAGAGGCCAAGTTTGAGTGAGGGGGCAGGACGATGCAAGGCCGCACAGCCCTGACAAGCCACACTAGCCTAACACCAGCTGCCTCCACCAGAGACTGGTTACTTGCAGCCTAAGCTTCCATCTGTCCGTTCACCACCACCCTCACTTTGCCCTACTTGCAATACCGCTGATCACTTGCCTTAGGCCCACAGTAGGGCTTCCGCTCTTCGTGCTAATCCGGTCCTGAGAGGATCATCTAGTGCCAAATCAGAGCACTCAGTGTCTGTAATCTGTAATCCAGGGCGCAAGTCCTAGCAGTCGACTGCCCCAAACATGGGACCAGCCAGGAGCAATGCTCACACAGCCCCTTCAGGGGCCCTCCATCACTGGGATGGCCAGAACCGCCAGAGGGTCCCAAGAAACACCCAGAACCAGGACCAGACAGCAAGCAAAAGGGGGCTTCGGGCAGGCAGGAGGACCATAATCAGTCCCCCCTGCCTTGCCTGAACACGCAGCAGCTCAGCCGCACAGCCGTCTTCGCACCGTGCCCTCTCTTGAAGTCAAGTACTCAGCTGTGGACAGATTATTGATATAAGGGTATAAATAGGGTAGAGATACTACAAAATAGACATACTTAAAGTACTAGGATAAATAAAAAAAGATAGTTACAGAAGATGATGAGAAAAGTGGAGGTGTGTGTAGGTGACCCTCATATACAAACCAAAGTAAAGGTAGATAGTGAGGAGGAGGGACACTTCCAAACTGCCAATCAAAAAAGAGGAAACAATAGATCTATCCTTGAACAAATTAGCATTGCAGGGAATTTTGTCTTCATGAAGGGAATTTTCCTGCATGAATTACAAGGAATAACATTTATCTAAAATAAAATGATGAAGCAGGTTTATTGAGAAACATTTTCCAGAACAGATTTCCTCAAGCATATTTTTTTATATTTATAAACAGCCACTTGACTGACTAAATCATTTTTCCAGATAAGATTAACTTAATCGTTAAAACTGGTAGAAATCTTTAAGAAGTGGCAAAATATGTTTTTGGAATTACTTTCATGTACTTTACACTTAATGATAGATGTTAATGTGAGGAACCCACTGAAAGACAACTAAATCACTGTGGGTTCAACTCGACTGCAATGGAATGTCACTTCTTTATTCTATTTGACATGAGTCATCTGTGGGTGAAAAAGTTTAGAATCAACCCTCTGAGATGTCAGTGTTTTGAATTTCTTTCTTTCAAACTTAACATTCAGATCTATGACCATTCTTCCAAACACTTGTGACCTATTGACCTGTAATGTTGCCCAAAATACCTGACAATACCAGTGCTCCATTTTATTGTGAGATGGATGAACTGTTTTTTTCTGGCATTTGAAAGGAACCTCAGTTTGCCCTCACAGATCATCCGCTTGCACTCAGCAGTCCTTTGGTACTGCTCACATTACCTTAGCTGGTCCTCACAAATCATCATGTGTCCTTCATTGACCTTCAGTTAACTCTATACCTCAACTATAACTTAGCCAACCAAAGGCTAGTCCAAAACTACTCCCAGTGGAACTCTGTGAGTCCTAAGACATCCAAGAGTACTCAAAAGTTAACAATTTAAAGCCCTAAGGTGGCATCATATCACCCACTACTCCTCACATGTGCTAAGACCCACGTACTTTGTGCTTTGTCTGACATATCCCTTTACCTGTCCTTCCTACATCTACATATGCCCCAGACTGCTCTCAAGCCACTAATGTCACCCACTACCTGCTATCAGAGAACCCGAAAGCAGTAGTTAGCCTGAGTGACCATTACTTAACACTCAGAAGCACTTTACCGGCTCTCAGATTCTCCCATTTGTTCTTCACAAACCATCAAGCAACCCTTACAGACCCAGTGCTTCTGCAGTCAGTTTCCAGAACTTCTGCAACACTTTACTGATTCTTAGAGTCTATGACATAGCCATGAAGATTGCCCCATCTTGCCACCAAACCCACAGTGCTAACCCGCACATACTCTTAAAGCACTTCTGTTAGCCCATAATTCTTCATTTTGAGTCATAAAATTACAATAGTCCTGCCAAGCCCTACAGACACCCTCCACTACATCCCAGAACTCCTCACATGGTCCACACAGGCCATGCCACTTGCTACTAGTCTACCCTTAGCTCTCTAGCAAGTAGAGTCAAAAGGCATATCTGTTTGATGTGCAGCAAGGCATGGCACCAATATGAACTTCCAAGGTTACCACCCAATGGTGCAACATAAAATTGTGGCCCCCCTCCCAAAGGTTTGTGAGGAAATAAAAAAAAACATCACTGGTGTGAGTGCCTCACAGATACACACACATTTTGGAATCAGTGGTGACATCCTGAGGGCTGGGGCATCCTTCAAAGTTCTCCAAGTTACACCCTTTTGTAAGATTTTGAGAGACCCCTTTGAAATGATGCCCAGAAGACACATACATTTCATAATATACCTGCAAGACCACTTTTTCAAGTAAAAGTAGAATCAATGTGTGTAAGTTCACAATAAGTATAAAAATGTGATTAAACGAGTGCACTTTTTTTTTACATGCAATTTACGTGAATCTTGTCATGCAGTGATTCTTAATGTGTGGTCCAGGGACCCCCAGGGGGGTCTGCGAAGGCTACTTTGAGGATATATTGATGGAAATGTGACTTTTGACCGGCTGACTGTGGAACATGTGCCTTGAAGCTTCACTATATCTCTTTAACTTGTGTCTTAATGTGTGGGACCTGCCACTTACATGAGCAACCTTGCATTACAGTAAATTGATAGCCCCAGTGAGATTCGATATTACGATTAGACTCACTGACTGGCATGTTATTCACAGTCCTTTCTAGCAAGGAGATTAACCCACCGAACAATGGTGCTCATTATGACATCTGTGGTAAAAACCGCCTACCGCTACCGCGGCTACCATCCGTCCACCATATTTTGAGCACTGCTTGACTTTCACCACAAAAAGGGCAGAAATCCAGCACTGTTCATGGTGGTGGATGGTGGTGAGCACCGCCACATCAGCAGAACACCGGCAGCCATATTATGACAATTCATGCAGCCTGGTGGTGTTCTGTTCACTGCCAGAAGACCTCCTTGCTCAAGTAAAGTCGGGCTTCCGACAGGGGAGGGGGGTGGTAGGGTGGGGGGTGTAGTGTGTGCATGAATGTCTGAGTGAGTGTGTGAATGCGTCTGTGTCTGTTGTGTTGTTTGCGTGTTGTATGCGTGTGAGTGAATGTGTAAGAATAGTGAAGTGAGTGCATGTCTGCATGTCAGTGTGATCGTTGTAAGAATGTGTGTGAGCATGTCTGGATGTGTGCGTGTATGAATGAATGTATGTCAGTGTGTGTATGAATGCGTGCATGCTAGTGTGAGTGATTGGGTGTAACACCACAAAAACCATGGTGGTAGGCAGGCTCATAATGCTGCCGCCAGTACTATGCCGGCGGCCGGGCTGGAGATACACATATCTGGACCGGCTTGTACCGCCATGGCGTTATGAGTGGAGAAGTGGTGGTTTGGCTACAGCCAACCCACCAATTTCATAATGTGGTGGTATGTACCGCCAGTCTGTTGCCAGTCATACCGCCACATTAACACTCACCGCTGAGGTCGTGATGGGCCCCTAAGTTTCTGAGCTCCAACATGTGGCATTCAGATTGCACACAAACCTCTAACGCCATCACTAAACTGTTTCGCTTTTGGGACCTATTGGCCTTGTCATTTGGGGTGTGCTGCATTATTTTATAGGAGCTTGCAAAAAGCATGCATGCCTACAAAGTGATCTGGAAGCAGTTTCTTTCCTTCTCCAGTGCCACCCATGTTTGATCGCTGACTAAAAAAGCACGCAAAGTATTTTTATTTTCTGAAGAGATCAGACAAAGAAGGTCTGGAATAACCTCAGTTTCAGGCACCTCCTGAACATCTGGTTAGTTGGCTCTGCTCTCAGATTTGGGTTCAGCACATTCTACAAGTTGGGGCCCTGAACTTCCAGGGATTGCCGTCTAAATTCCATATGTTTGAATGATCATTGGGTGATCAGCCTTAAGCTATGACAGATGACACCCTTCTAAAACCCAGGCCTTATTAGAGACACCTTGCAAATGCTTATTTGTAAAGATTGTGTCAGTGCATGTAAAACAGTCCTTCTGCAGTTTTTCAATTTACTGCAATTGATCTGGCACAATTATCTCTTTTAACTCTGAATTTCACATTACACAATTGACCTTTCATTCGATAATGAGGCGATCCAGTGAGGCAAGAGTGTGCCCCTTGCCAGTGCTTAAATTGTAAATAAAAAGGTGGCGGTGCCCAAATCCCTCATCTTAAACTCGCGGCTTCTGCAATTAAATGTGCGAACACTGAATACTGAAGCAGCGTAATCCTGAAGCCATCTTGTACCTCTTCAATCCATTTAAAGCCATTCTTTGCCCCTTCAGCTCACTCTTGCAGCTTTCTACTTTCTCTCTTTGTGGCGCTTTTTCGGTTTTCTCTTCCTCCGTCTTTCCCAAATGTGTCTTTTGCTCACAGCAAATGCTTGAGGCAGAAGACTAAGCACCAGCCCTCAAAAATAAGTGCCGGTGGTCAGCACCGGAAACAACAAGCACAAATTAAGCACTGTCCCTTGCCCTTAAGAAATTTTGAGTGAATTCACAAATAACGGCTCACATTTCCTGTTACACTTTGCACTCATTCAGATTCAGAAAACATACCTGCAGTTGTAAGTGGGCTATGAAGGATACTTGAAACAAAATATGCATAAGCCACGTTCGTTCGTATTAATTGGCTTCAAACTATCAGTGTAAATGCCTCTTTATAACAAATCTAGATTCTTTATGGGATTTTGTAAGCATCCTGCTATGTGGTCTTGAAGGAACTGTCATTGTAATTTTTCTGCGCGCTTGCAATATATTTTCCGTGTTCTAGACAACATTAACTTAGGTGCTGGTCTGTGTGGTCCACACAGCCTGCCCGAAACAAATAGGATGGTCCTAGATTCTTGGGCTACCAAGAATGGTACTTGTCACAGATGAACTCTATCACTAATGCACTCTGCCGTGTCTATGGAACACCTGGCAAGCCTAATTATGAAAAAGAGTGACAACAGAGGTTTGACAGTGGTTGGAAACCAACTTTGAACATGCTGTATTTTCAATAGATTGTGCTATACTAAACAGACCTAAGGGAGCAGGTATTATACTGCCCCCATAGAGATGGAGTAGTGTGAACTGTCACCAGGACTAAAGATCTGCTACGGTATGTCATGACTGTATCTGCCTCGACGAGTGAACAAATTAGAGACCAGTGCTCCCCTCTTTTCTTCTTTGTTTCCCCAAATTGATGTTTAAATCCCTGGGGACCCAAGTCTTTCTGTCTGATGTAGACCTATTCAAACCAACATAGAGAACACAGTGCAAGCTTTTAAACTCTCTGTATATATAATTAAAGGTAACTATCTGGGTATGGTAGCTTTAGGGAAAATGACAATTTTGCCTAAGTTCCAGTATAAAAAAAATAAATAAATAAGGAACCAATGCCCTCCACTGATGTGGCATCACCTCGTCTGCAACTGTAAGGAACCGATGCCTCACCTCTCCTTCTCAGCAGTGAGGAACCAACGCCTCACCTCCACTGTAGCAGTAAAGAACCAATGCCTCTCCTGTTCCAGCTATGTCACACCTCGCTAACTCCATGCAAAATCTTTGTTTTCTCATTTTCCAAGGTACTGTACCTGAGGTGCGTGTGACTCCGTGACCGTCCCGCACTCCTTTGCGAGTGGCATAGGACTAATGGGAATGACTTCAGCAAGACGTTGTGATAGCCCCAGTTGGAGCTATTGTGTTTCTAAGCTCTATACTAAGATTTAATCTTTGAAAATACTTATCTTTGCTTGTGTTTGTTAGATTTTTGTTGTTTTGGTTTGTTTTACTCAGATAAATATTGGCTATTCTAACCTGGTGTTGAGTCCTTTTGTAATGTTGTCACTGTGTTACTGTGTGTGTGTGTGTGTGTGTGTGTGTGTACAAATACTTTACACATTGCTTCTGAGATGAGCCTGGTGGCTTGTGCCAAGCTACCAAGCGGATGAGTAGGGGTTATCTTAGCTGTGTGACTCCCATACCCTGAGTAGAGAGAGGGTCCCTACTTGGACTGGATGCAAACCACTGCCAACTAGAGACCCCATTTCTAACAGGTTCACCTGCTTCATTTGGAGATCTATTTTTCTACCCAACAGAGGGTGTACCGAAAATGCCTCCAGTGATTTGCACAGTTACATGTTCATAGAAGAGAGCTCTTTACTTATTTAAACTACAAAGTTATTACCACAGCAGGGGCACTCTTTCGCCTCTGTCACATTTTTATAGGTCAGTCAGCTGTTGATGCAAATCTTTAGCGTGGTCATGGTGAGAATACAGTAGATGACTTGCATATAATCTAGATATTACTTGCACTTGAAGAAACAATAGTCAAGGCAGCCAAGGACACTAGGACAGTGAATTCACTTAAGTTTCAAGAGTGATTTTTTGAGCATTGGTGTAAGAAATTGGGTTATTAGTTGACAGGGATGGAAGCTTCACTCAAATAATAAACACAATCCTTGGTCCTTTGGTGCAAAGCAGTCAGACTTAACTTGGAGGAAATGTGTAAACTATTTATGCAGCACACAAGCAGCAATAAGGTAAAACCACAACACAAGAAACATCCCAAATCAATTTTGAAAAAGAAAAAAAAAAATGATACTTGAACTGCAAACATTCACTCAATTTAACAGGAGATATTGATTTTTTATGTTTTTTGTGAAAATAGAACCAAGAAGTGGAAAGTGCCAACTGTGGGCATCCGGTTGCACCGGACCAAGGTAAAGTCAGTTCAGGCCGACCACGAAAGAGCACAGCCCAGGTACAGGACTGAGTTCACGCTGCTGACAGTTGCACCATAATGCCCTGATGAGAGGTATACTCAGCATTGCTTTGAGAGGCTTTGTCACTTGGTGTGTGCTGTGATGCTTTGAGGAGTTTTGCATGGTTTGGAGTCAGGTTTGATAGAGGTTTCAGCTTGAGCAATGAGGCTTTGGGGGGGCTTTGCGTCACTTAGCATTGGATGAGAAGAAGCCTTCAGGTAGGAAATGCACGATACTACAGGGCTGGGCATTGTTCTGCATTGAATCTGGTGAAGGTTTTGGGAGAGCTCTGGAGGCTCTGATTGGTGTAGTTCTGTAAGGCTTCACATTTTTGGTGTCGGATTCAATGAAAGCTTTGGTTCAGAACTGTGTGGCTTTGTGGGGCCCTGATCGATTCACACTAGATGTGGTGGATTCTTCCGTTAGGTAGGAAAGTGATCTGTGATGCCAGTCGGGGGTCCAGAACCTGGAAGTACCTCTTGGTGATCAGGCGCCACTCCAGCTGAGGCATGCAGCAGGGCTCAGGCAGATCCAGACAGGTCCAGTTGGTGCTGGCTAGTTGCCAGTGGCAGGCCTCTAAAAGCTTATTGTGTCCCTGAAACTCAAACCGAAGTTCAGGAAACCGACTCTTGGAGTCACTCTGGGTAGCCTGGGATCAAGGCAAATAGGTTCAATCTTCCTTCTTCAAACTGCAAGGACTGCAAGGCAGTCCTTCAAGCAGCAGGGTAGTCCTTCTGGCAACAATGCAGTCCTGAATCTTTCACAGGTCCAGGAATGTTCTCATGAGTGGTTCAGAAGGTCCTCTTTTTATACCTGGTGCCAGTCTTTGGGGCATATTTATGGAAAGTGTTGCTTCAATGAGTGCAGCACCACTTTCCCTGCGCCCCCTAGCACCCTCCTACCAAAACCATGTGTGTGCTGTATTTGAAATACGGCACACCATGGCGCATGGTAGGGGGCAATAGCATCATTTTTCATGGCGCTATTGATGTACTCTGCAGGAGTAGTGCCAAAATATTGGCGCTACTCCTGGACAGTACATACGGGCCCATTATAAATAATGGAAGCTTCCTTTCAACGCCTGCTCTGAGCAAGGAAATCTCTCACATTTCCTTGTGCCATTTTTTCAGCCCCCCTAAGGGGGGAACGCCCCCTTTGCATACATTATGCCAGGCGCAGGCAAAATGTAGCGCAAAGGGTTACAAAGTCTGTAAATATGGCACTTGAATTTTAGCCTCATTGGGCCACATTATTGTAAAGAAAAATGAGGCTAATGTGGCTCAAGGTGGCGCTAGGGGCTTATAAATATGCCCCTTTGTGTGGTGGAATTCCCTAGCCTACCAAAAAACTGGTTCTGCTTACTTCTTTCCCTTCCCCTGGTCCTGTCTCCAAATTGTCTAGGGTGATAAAAAGAGGGTTGGGCCTGGTGTAAGGTTTGTTTGAGTATGCTGCAGGCAGAGCCCTTTGAATGTAATCAGGGCAGGGGACAGCTCCTCTTGAGCCAACCCTGTCAGAAAGACCCTCTCCCCTCACAAATAGGTTTCCTTTGTCTCACTTTTGGAATCAGTACCCAACAGTAGAGCCATTCACTGTCATGTGACCCAGGGCACTTTCAGAAAGAGGCACAATTGGTCGAGGCAAGAAAATGCAAACTTTCTAAAGTGCCATTCTCAAAATTATAACTTTAAATCCAACTTCACCATCAAAGAGGATTTTGGATATTTTCACTGCCTGGACATGTAAAACTTAAGTACACATATCCTACTTTTCAAATAAATTACGCCCTACACTATGAGCCTTTACAGTCTACTTTAGGGGTTACTTCTAGGTAAAGGAAGATTTAGGACTTGAAAAAGGTTTATTTTGCTCGGTCGAAAGGCAGTTTAACACTGCACTATAGGCTACAATAGCAGACCTGAGATATGTTTTGTTTGCTATTTTAGTGGTGGCACATTGAGTGCTATGGTCCTCACAGAGCATTTAATTTACAGGCCCTGGATACCTGAAGTACCATTTACTAGGAACGTACAAATAAAGGAAACATGCCAATCAGGTGTAGTTCAGTTTTATAATGCTTGCACAGAGTCCTAATGCCAACAGAAATTACTTCAGTAAAAATTAGGGAGTGAAGGCAGAATGTTTGGGGGAATACCACATCAAGTATGTTAGGTCTAACAGTTGGTCAATGAAGAACTGAATTAAGAATGCATACAATACAAGACTTAACTCCTGGTAGAAGGCCAGACTGTTGAACAACATGGCCGATAAACATGTGTTACATCACGTGTTATGTGTGTTCCTAAACCTGGCGAATTTCAGTGGCTTTACACATTTGAACCTCAAACATAACTCAGTTTATATCTGTTTTTTCAATTCATTTCATTTAGTTTTAATAATTTGCTTAATTTTCAACCCTGATGCACACAGATATACTCCTACTTCACCAAGGCAGCCCAACCCAACTGTGCACAGCCCTTGGCTGTGACAAGGAGGGGAATTGGCCCTGAGCCCAACACACTGTGGCTCCCAAAGTCCCCATGTGCATTTCCTGACATGAAGTTCAAATATATTCAGCTGTGAGCAGCAGGGGTACATTGCAGGGCTTGCCTTGGCTTGAACTGGATTTAAGTTGCTAGCTGCCAAATTTGTAGCAGATTAATTAAACAGTGCCAAAGTTATTAGTGAATGAATCTTGAAATAGCCTCCCATGTATCCCCCCCCCCAATTTATTTGCTCAAACTTGAATATAACCAACAGCAATGGTAGCCCACTAGGGGGCATATTTATGACAGCTGGAGCCACAGGAGCGTCACTTTTTTTGACACTCAGGTGGTGCAAGACTCCCAACTGTATCAATGAGGCTACTACGCAAAGACACTTTGCATAGTGTTGCATGGCCTCATAGATATGGAGTAAGACAAAGCAGTGTAAGTTACTGCATTGCTTTACTCTGTGCCAGGGTGGCGCTCCATGGGTGTTGCGGCAGATTTTCCTATGCAACACCCATGGATTTTGATGCTGTCCCAGATTTACAAGATCATGTAAACCTGAGGCAGCACCAAAACCTTACGCCTCCCCAGAGCAGGCGTAACAAGTAGAAATATTTTCATTTATCATTGCGTTTTTCCTCTTTCTATGTGTGCTGCATTCTGCAACACACACTGAAAAAGGAAGCCACCATTCAGGATTGTTTTTGTGGAGGAAGGTGTCCCTTCCTGCACAAAAACAATCCTTCAGTCAATTCAGTCACCCTTGCACCATAGTGCCAATTGTGCACCAGCGCTGGGGGAAAGGACAGAAAAGAACTGTATTTCATAAATCTGGTGCATTCCTGCCTTTTCACGTTGGCCTAGGGACGCTCAGCAAGAAGACATGTGCCATTCCCCTACACCTATTCCCAATATAATTTGAATGTATTAAGAATCTGCTAAGTTCCAGGCATATTCATCAAGTAGTGCGAAAGTTATAAGTAAATTAACAAATTACTTTTCAACTGACAAGATATACAAATGTGTTATCCCTTTCAAGCCCACAGGTCACAATTTTCAAATGCTGATATGTCAAAAACTAACAGATTTATACCAAATTAGAAAAAAACACTCTTTCTGAGTAAAGTTCTATGTTAATGCCACATTTGGTGAAAATTCATTCTCTGACTTTTGCTCTATCCGTCAGCAAAATTTCCAATAGGAGATAAAGTGGGAAATAACATATCTGTTAATATATTTGTTCATCATCTGATTGTTTTTTCACATGGAGTCATCTTCATGAAACCTGGCATGACAAAACTTTTCTAACTAAAAAGTAGTTTGTTAATTTCATGCAAATCCATCCACGGGGTCAAAAGTTATAAGCAAATCTAAAATAGCTTTTTAATGGAAACACCATCTCAAATACTACACAGTAATCTATCTATCTATCTATCTATCTATCTATCTATCTATCTATCTATCTATCTATCTATCTATCTATCTATGTTTTATGAATCCTCAAACATGCCTATGTGTGGGGGCATTCACAACTGGATGTTGGATCCTTTTAAATTCTTTTGAATATGCTGGTGTGGTCCCGAACATTTGATTGAAAAAGAAGGAGTGGTCCCTATGACCAGACAAAACTATACTGATAGAAGCACCAAACAGAAACTACTGTGCAGTTGGAGGACATCTATAGTGTTCTTTTACCATCTCAGAATGCATCATCTCAGGTTGGTGAAGGAGTGTATCCAATTACGGTGGTAGGCATGGGCACTGGAACAATTATCACAGTGGGGGTTTCTGCCATCAATGTTACAGCACTGAAGTCATATGAATCGTGAAAACTCTAAGGGTCATACAAATATCAAGAGTAGTAAATAAGCCACACCTATTAAACAGGAGAATGTTAAGGGTGTAGCATTTAGCCAGAGATTCATTTTGGAGCATACATTCACAAATATACAACCAATGAATGGAGTGGTAGTGCACTGTCATTTACAGACAACATATTTTCTGTTGAAATGGCCACTAAATTTGCATCAGACATGCAGTTTTAATTATAAGCCTATATTGTGTGCAAACAAAAATCTACAGAAATCATGTTTCGGTAAAACGTTATTATTTGCATAACACACAGGTAAAGTTTCTTGCTTTGTTTGATCTAATTACATTTTTTGTTTCTACCACACTTGCAAAAAATAAAAAATAAATGTGCCTTATTTGTGCCACCATTGATGCTTATGTGTTTTGAAATAGTTGTACACTTCAATTGCAAGTATTAACATTGTGTTGTGTTAGACAAAAATATGGCATCCTGCAATCTTTCGTTTCACACTTCCTGTACCCCACTTTACAAAATCCTCTCACTTTGCAGTCAGAGAAAGTAAAGAAAAGTAAACACCAATCTCCATGTTAAAGAATAAGCAGCAATTCTCCAGAAGAAAATTCTGACATTTAACCTCTGTCTTTGAACCATAGTGAATGTGGCAAAATTAAAACAAAACGGGAATGCCTCTTCTTGCTCCTTCATCTTTTGAATTCCAGCATGGTTATTTTCTGAGTGTGTATCACCTCCCACTCCCCTACTAACAGCGCCTATGGTTTTAGGTGTTTTTCGCTGAGTGTTAAACCTGTACTTCAGGGTTGTCTGTGTTTTTGCAGGTCATTGATCCATACCATACTTTCAGGATGAGCACTGACTGCATAAATGCTTTCAATTTACATTGATTGTATGTTAAAGTAGCATATGTGGATAACCTGAAATTCTGGTATAGATTTGAATCTATAATGTTCAGCACTGCTGTACGCCAATGCTAAATCATTGAACCACGTTTTAACTGTACCTTTCTTTGGATTTAAAATATAATGCAAAATGGACTGTCAAAATGAAGTAAAATGCTACCTTAGTTCATCCAGATATCATTGTTCGCTCTGTAAGTGGCGCTTGAAGTGAGGTAAATAAAATATTTGTCCTGAAATGCAGTGGGAAATACAGTCCTTTCTCAAATATACACTTTACGGAGTTTTTTTCTGCCATGATTGCTTTAACTGGGCTACACCTGAATGGGCACGCAACCAAACAGTGCTGCTGTGCTCTACGTGACGTTAACGTTACTATAGGAACAGAGCTACTTTGCCAAATTAGGCTACTGTGTATAATCCCTGACTTTTCTTTGTGCTGGAGCTTTTCTGTAATATTCTCCACACATTAGTAAAACACTTTGAGCTCTCTCAGTGATATGTGCATTTTTTCATCTGCAGACAAATATGTGGAAATAAAAATATCCCCTGAATCTAGCAAATCAAGAGCCTAAATTGGCTTACTAGGATAAATCTTCCTTTATTTTACGGAAAGGCATTGGCTGTACGCTTTTTCAGACAACTATGTGTAAGGCTGTGTGTGGAAATTAGATTAACTGTGCCTTATACATATTTACAATGTCATAATCAGTGAAACGCATTGTTCTAGGTTATCACTATTAACCTGTCTTTAGTATACTTGAAAAATATACGCACTTTCCAACAGTGGCTTCTTCAAAGTAACACTCATATAATTGAGTCAATGGCACCAAATGACGTGACTAGGGGTGAGGATGGGGTTAAATTATTCTTGATAAGACATTGGAGAGCAATTTGGTGGCTACTCCACTTTTTACAGAGCAATGAAGAATAATTTGATCTAGGGTGGTTATCTCCATCCAAGTTGTTATGGGTACTCAATTCTGTCCTGGACTTTTGTGTGACATTCTAATGTTTTGTGGGTGATGTAGTGTTGCTTTACTTCCATTAAACTAATTAGACAAACACATCTGAAATCAATGATTTATAGGTGAAAAGTTCGGGACTTGCAACGGTGTCTATAATGCCCTGGAGTGGTCATCCTGAATTGATCCTTTGGTTGTATCTGAGCTCAGGGTGGATTAGGCTGCTGAGGAGAGCAAAGGAAGCAAGCTTCGATTTCTTAACAAAAAAATAGTTTTAGTTTTAAAAGTCATTCTACTGAAAGTATCCCTTTTTGGAAGAGTGCACGTTGTCCGAGACAAACATGGGTTGACTAAATGAATAGGCCTGGTTTGTGTAGAAGTTTAATGGATTGCAAATATGTGTGAAGGGCATAATGAGACATTTTAGCTAGTTATACATTTATTAACTAATCAGTTCGAAGAAGGGAATACAAAGTAAAAATGGTGTGATTGTGAAAACATTTTGTGAAACTGTTTTTATTCACTTTTTCTTGCTATACTGTTCTAGTGTGTATTGGATAATGCAGGTGTTTGACAAAAATGTGCAGACCACTTTGGAGGCAACTTCTCAGAAAGTAATCCCCAGTTGTGCTTAATCTTCCAGAAATTGTCTGTTGCACAAGTCAGAGATTCTCTTGAATATACATCATAATTCCCTAGAGCACTTTCTTCCTTCTTTACTGAAGTTCGCATAGTAGTGTACATGCCTTCACACCAAACATGGCTTGCTACATGTGTTCTAGCTACAAGATAGCAGGAGATAGATCCTTCAACCACATACAAACTAGTGTCTGCATGTATGTATGTTGTATTTCATTAGCACAAACCTAGCCAAAAGGCATAGGAACATTGTGCATGGTCAAAGACAAGCACATAAGCTGGTACACACCCAACTCCCACACTAAATATGGATCCTTTGTAAACATTCCACAAGGCACGCACACCACCACCAGCCATGGTAGAAGCTAGGATCAAAGTTTTACTTTAACATAGTAGCTTGCCACAAACACAGGATGTGTGGTGCAACTCTACCAAAAGTGCATGTTCCTACTCTTTACTGTAGAGGCGGGAGGAGTTTCCTCTGTCTATGATTCTCAGAGTTTGAGCTCAAACTGACACCTACCACAGCCAAATGGGGGGTTGATCCCTAACAATACAGATGTTGGCACATATTACGTGTTGCTGACTGCAGAATCAAAGCAGTGCATGGGTAATAGTAACATTGGAGCAAGCACATAAGCAGGTTACTTTTACTGAATGTTCCAACTAAGACTTTGCAAAACCTTCAGGCCAGATGGTTAAATCCTGCAATTGATATTCAGTGAGTAGGAGTGTAAACTATGTGAGGTTAACTATTCTCATACTCATAGGAGATTTATGGACACAACAGGGGCAATGGTTGTTCACAGTCTATGAGTATTTTTACACGTGTATGCTGTTTATGAGGTAGTAGATTGTTTGCCAAAAAATGTTATATGTCTAGGGCTTTCCTGTGTTTCTTTTGTGTGCTCCTCTGTGTGGCAGCGACCTGTTAAGTCTTGCATGCAGAAGTCTCCGAAGCCAGCCACTGCTGAGCTCTTTTGATGTCATCAATACAATGTTGATGATCTATGGGCTGTGTAGTGAATTCCGTCTCATTGCTGGTATTATCAGGTAAACGTCCATTCCCTTGTTCTCAGTGGAGAAAAGGAAATCAGAAATATCCCTCCCAGAAACTCCTTTTAGTTATAAACACGTGAATTAGGTAGTGCCTGAAATCTGAATGACCTGTCAGAGGAACTCCTACAGGGCATGAATGAGGGAATGCATGCAAGGCCCCACAAACAAACAACACACAAACTCTAGTCTGTTATCACAGTCAGTGAATATTATGTGTGTCTGGAATAAACCGCCTGTATTGGAAATATCTCTCAATAGTGGATACATGACTAACAAAGATTGTCATTAGATCTAATTGAATTAACCCTGAAACATTTTTAATAGTACATATATTATTGAAGAACCTATAACTCCTGTTTTGCCTTGAGAAATTATATTATTATGAAGAGTTGTTTCCTACCTGTTGTAGGCCAGAAGGATTCAGTGCAGCTTTCCAAATGAAAGCATGTCTTTTGATGCCTTATTTTCCTACTATCTCTATGGAGCAGATGAGGGTGTAGCTCTCTCAGAACCACCCATAGCCTCTCTTAGGCTATCCTGAGAGAAGCTCGAGGTTCCTGAAATCATAGGTGTACTTCACTGAACTAGCCTTCCTTCATCATTAAAAAGTGCTGAAGATGAGGAGATGAGCCAGTGATAACTAGCATTTTGGGTTAACCCCAAGGATTCATAATAGTGTGCACTGCTGAAATAACAGACCTACCCATGTGATTGCTAGGATGAAAGAATAGCAATGACAGGTGTTTTTGATGTCAATGTGAAAAAGTGCAACAAGGCAGAAAGGAAACCCTTGAAGTTTGCATTTATTCATAGTGACACCAATATCGTAATTGTAAAAGTGAAAAGAAAACATTTTAGGTGGATTATTATTGTTCTTCAAGACAATGATGAATGAAGATCAAACTTTACGGGACATAGGGCCGATTATAAGTTTGGAGGTCTGACCGCAATTGGCTTGGTGGTTGGACCACCGTTTTACGATGCATGCGGTCCCATTGTGGTAAGACTGCTGCGGTCTCACAGGCACACCCAGGCAGCGCAGACCACAGCGGTGGCGAAACAGCCCAATGAGGTCTTTAGAGACAGTGTTTCCGCCAAACACATTATGATGTTCCCTTGTGTATGACGAACCCATGATGGTCCAACCACCATGTCCCAGCAGACAGAAATGGAGAGTATAAAGTAAGGAACTCACCTGCAGGCGGTGTCACACATCCTGTGAACCATGGAGCCGATCACACATGTCCTGCTGCTACTGCCGCTCATAGATGGAGCACAAAATCCACACCGCTGTGGACACAACCGATGATAAAAACACACATGTATCTGTGCCAGTAAGCTAAACAACAGATTGTCGTACAGACATCCACATGAAATGGGGGTCACACTAAGTGAGCTAAGTAGACTTGTCATTGTGTTCTGGGTTGGAGTCATTCACAATGAATGACACATCCACAACCATGAAACACCACCTTTGGGCAGGTCACTGACACTGCACCACCACACTCCAAAATAACACACTTCTGCTCATCTTAGTCACGGGGACAGTGAATTGTACAGAACATTGTGTCACATAACAGCCATAACACATCAAATTCACACATAATTCAACTGACACCCACATATTGCTCACATGCGATGGACTCTCATCAGATTGAAGACATATATTTATGGATGTGTCATTTAAGAGAAACACTCCTCACATTAAACATGCCTGTAATGGACCCACACCTATTACCCACATTGCAACACAATGAAAGGTTAATGGGATCCACAATATATTGTGAGACAAATATCCAAAGCTCACAATGCAAACAGTATCTGCTTAATAAGGATGTGGGCATCAGAAGCACACATGGAAGTATGCTGCCCTGGGACACATTTCACTTTGCACATGCCCTACAACACCATTTGCACAGGAACTGGCCCTACATGTATCTCAGTGACAAATAATAGTAGAGACAAGTGACATGTCTATCTGCATAATGTATAAGTACATGCCAACATGTACGCACAAGGAATGTTGGCAGCAGTCATGTCACACAAATCATGTTAATGGACATTCCCCACTTACCAAGGAAGAGTATTAGATCTATAGCCAAAGAAGAATGTTTGCTCTGTCACATGTATGATGGCCACCTTCACATGGCAGATAGTAGTGAGGCACCAGCTCTCATGACCCACTGGAGACAAGTGGTCTCTGGGGGGCAGATGCCAATTTACTCACTTGAGCAGACACATGGAAGAAGCCAGTGATTCATCACTTCATTTTGTTTGAGATATGACATTGAAGAGTAGTGGACTGTTGCATACAAATTACACCCACAACAACAACCAACATTACTTGATTGATCACTGTACACAGCCATGTGCTGGCCCTGGAGAGCAAATTGTTTGTGGCCTGTACTCAGTTGTGTCCTAGGTCCCTGAGCTTAGAGGCAAGGCACATTGGTATGCACCAACTTCTGTACCCACACGAACAGTTACTCATCTTGTATGTCACACATGGCCCATCCCCAATCATCAGGGGGAGATGTATGAACCTAACACATCAACTTGGCAATGTGACAGGCATTAATATGCTCTGTACTCACCCCTTTGTGGCTGCTGTGCTTCCCTCAAATGCCTGTTAAGCTCCGGATAGGCTACTTCCACAATGTGGCCATTAGGAAGTTTAGGCTTTGACATCTGCCCTGCCCATGTTGGGAAGACAGCACCACATGGACCTCTGAGATCTTTCGGGCTCAGCAACCCAGGTCCTCCCACCTCCTCTGACAGTGGGCGCTCCACTGGCTATGGACCCCCTACGGTCCCAACCTTCTTGGTGATGGCACTCCAAATACCCTTCTTCTGATGTGCATTGACCAGTATGGATGCATAGACAAATCAATAGGGTACAAACACACGTTTTGGCACAAATGTTTATGTCACATACATCTCAGAAACAGCAAGCACACACTTTTGGATTTATCAACACACCACAAGTGTGAAGCACACATGCTGATAAGTACAGTGACATGACTACACACTTTTGGAGTTATCTGCTGACTGACCCACTACCCTGCTCCTGGCCTACAATGATTAAGAAAGCCTACTGACATCAGATAGCCCAGGTTCCAGCAACATATACTGTGATGCGAGCCACAATGAAACACTAAACACCGATGTGGCAACTGATGGGTAAGCTCCTTGAGAATGACTGGACAAACACATTTACATTTGCAAAATTGACTCAATGCAAACAGTCCCTAGAGGGGCCTCTAATAGTAGAGACTTCTTCCTCAAACTTGAGTGACAAAGGATTGGCATGGTGAGCATGGAAAGTCTCTACCCTGTGCATGTGTGGGCATGTGGCCTACCAAATGTAGACTCATGCTACTTCCGAGTGGGTTTCTGTGGTCTGTACTTGTGCCACATAACACATCTTTGTGGCAAACCTACAGAGATGGCAACCAACATAGGTATGTTTGGTTAGATTTCTGCTATGTAAACAAACTACTGAGTCACATGTCATAGTCTCCTTGGATCCTACACACCATCTGCACTGTGGGCTTGTCAATTGTTCGATATGCCTGCACTGGACAAATATAACTTATTTGAAGGTGACAAGAAAGCTGTGGGAGTAAGGGACCTGACATTAGTCAACAAAAAAATTGCCAATAATGCAAAATGTACATGTGGACTAATTCAGGAATTTAACTCAGTATCCATTCCTAATCTTGTCAATGGACTGAAGCATTCAGGGAAAGATTTCCCACTAGATCCTTACATTGGCCACATGACAGGATCTGCAGGTCTACAGTTAGTGGGCACAATGCCATAGTTGCATAGCAACAGTGACTCTCACACAGCCTAGAGTATTTCCCATAATGTGAGATATCTTCGATGGGCCCTGGTCTCTGTAGGTTAAGCATACAAAACCTACATGACATTCACATTTCCGTCACTTCCATGAATGATAGTACATTATGTGGCCACCATCAATTTGGCATGTGCGGCAACCTGAAGGGCACAATGAGTCATGATATACCTTCCAGACAACAGTTTGGCAAGGACAGATGTGGGGTGAAAGATCTGTGGCACAATACACATTGCTTATAAGAACCTCAAAGGACTTGTACAAGATGCATACACAGCCCATGCTGTCATGCACATACATGTTATCTGACATTTACAAGCATCATAAATAAAGAAATGTCATTGTATGTCAGAAAAGTTTCCTTGCCTAGCTATATGCATCACATGGAGGATCTAGGGCATCAGAAAACACCACACAACACAATGTGAATGCCCACAACATATAGTACTGGTCTCCAATACCTGCACTATATACATCCCATTGATGCCACACAAACTGCAACAACAGGCACACAAGAAATCTAACTGGCACACAGGGCACATTGTTAGCCTGCGAGGAGGAAAAGGATGGTGTTGAACAGAGACAACTGTGTTCATGAGGTACTTACCTGCTCCTCTGGTGACCCATAGAGCTGATCATACAGGGGAAGAACCTCATCCACAGGCCTCTCCTGCTCCTTTGGAGAGAAGGCAGGGCCCCTTTCACCTGCTGGCCAGGGAATGATTGCTCAGAGAGGCAGCACACAACAGCTGTAGTGGCGAAGGTGTTGCTGGCAGGAGTGACAGGAGTCAAGTGACTGATTTTGAAAAACGCAGCATACATGTAAGCCACGCAAGTGGTTGTCATTGCAGACAGCCACAGCCATTGGGCCACTACAGCCACAGGCAGCAACGTTGGCCTATGGCTGTGTCTGCCACCATGTGGATGACTTCCACCAGCAGCTGTGGATTGTTCCTATTGTCCGATAGAGTAGGTTAGGCATCCACCATTTTGGAGGTTGGAAATACAATGAATGGCCCTGTTAAATGTGTCACAACAACAATATATGTGTGTGATCATTACAAACATCCCAAATCAGTCTAGTTGTGTAGATCCTACCACAAAATCACCAATGTAGTGTGTTGCTTGGCAGAGATGGCAGTGCACTGTCCACCACCGCTGACTTTTTTGGGCATTCGGAAAATAGTGTAACATTTAGAGGGCAATTGAGTAGCAGATGGTTGGGTGTTGTACAAATTTATGTTGTGGACACATGTCTTGTCAACCATGGGGGTCACAATTGACCCTTGTGTAGTTGACAGCTGTGATGTGTACTGGTTGTAATGGATTTCAAGTCTGAAATGCTTTGTTAAATTATTTTCTTGGGATTCATCATGTATGTTGGTATAGACATAGTGACTAATGCTCCCTTCACCCATAGGTACCTAGGGAGAGGGAGGAGGTGACAAGCTCCAGTGTACCATCCTTTGCCAGACTTTCAAACCATTGAAGAATACCACATAATTCAACACTACCATCTGAATAGGCAAACAATAGTGGATTTATGCAGTCAGTTGGAGCCAGATCTGATGCCTGAAAACACCAATCAGACATGCATACCACTCATTGTGTTACTGATGACAGTATTGTACCTCCTGGCCTCAGAGCCCTTCAAACATACAGTGGCCATATCTGGTAGTATGTCCCAACCTATGTTCAGTCATGTGTTAAGAGATTTCCTAGCAGCAATTTTTAAACACATTGACAGCTATATCATGTTCCCCCGACATGAGGATTCAGCCAATATGAAGGCTGAATTCTAAGGTCATTGAACAAGTATATTGCAACAGGAAAAACCTCAATTCAATCAATGTGCAAGTTGTATGTTTATCTGATCTCTGCATCCCAAACGTCTGTGCCCATTTCCCTGGATCAGCCAATGATTCCTTCATAATGCAGAACAGCACCATACCCCAGCTCATGTCACAACTGCAAGCAGAGAGGGCCTGGCTGGTTGGTAAGTCATGTCTTTCCTGATTGTGTGTGTGCAGTGTCAGGTGCTACAATCATGAAGTGAGTGACTCATTGTTGCACTTATGTCCCATTCGTAAATAGGAGACTCAGCATATCCAAACCGTCCTTGGTTATTGACACTGCTGAGAATCCAACCACACCTAGGGAAGTCCGCTTCAATGAGGCCCATAGAAGAACACGGCGGGGAGTGGAGTGGGCTTTTGGGCTTCTGAAGGCCAGATTTCGATGTCTAAACAGGACTGGTGGAGCCCTCCTCTACTCACCTGGGAAAGTATGTCAGATCACTGTGGCATGCTGCATGCTCCACAACCTCTACCTGCCTGTGGAATATTCCTTACATCCCAGAGGAGGAGGAGCCTGCAGTGCCACCAACTGGAAATCCTGAAATGGCAAGATAAGATTACAGTGGTGAAATTGAAGGAGCTAACTTCTGACAAGATCTCATCGACAGCTCCTTTTCATGAGTGTATGTCATGTAATGTCATGAGTTTGGCTGTACAATGTAATGTACTTTCGAAAATGTTTGGACTTGATTCTTTGAAATATTTGGAGAGCCTATACTCAGACAAAAATCACCAAAGACTGTTTGATGAAATAACTCTTGCCACATCCCTACCTTGATGATGTTGGTTTGTTTGTGTCAGATTTATTGCAATGTACTTTGTATTTCTGATGCCTGCTATGTGACTTGTGTCATATGTATGGTTTCATGCCTATACTCCTTGTTTTGTTCTTTGTGCAGGTATCTTCACCATGAGGTCTTCATGTGGGAATTTCAGAGTTGTGATATTGGCAGGTATGTGATGCTGTTCGGACATACAAATCGGACATGGATTATTCCAGGGAATGTAGGTCACAGACTTTGATTGTAGGAGACCTGTGCCAAGACAGCTTGCACAGTGATAGGATAGAAGTTCATAAGACAACATTTGTTACTTGTCCTGTGTTGGGCCTGATCAATCATGTGTGTCTTCATGTGGTCAGAAAACATTTAGTTGTAGGCCACAATCATGTCAGTTACCCTTCACTTTGGTTAAACAATCTGGCCCTCATTATGAATACGGCGGTCTGTTCAGCACCGGCGGTGGTTAAAAACACCAACAGAGGAGCGAGCCGGACCGCCAAATAATGAACCAAACGAAAAACAGGCATCCCGAAAACCACCCACCGCCATCAGAGGAGTGCCGCTGATGACGGCAGAGTCCGCCCACAGGCCGACGGAAAGGCCCAACCCACCCATCAAATAATGAACCACTAGTCCGCCAGTTCCGGGGCGGGAACCACCGCCACGCAAAGCCAGGCGGAAATGAACCAAATATAAGGAAACACTCACTGGAGGCCCACACAACGGGCCGAAGCAGACATGGATTGAGAGCTGCAGATCATGTCAGCCCTGCTCCTTGCCATATACCTCCACGACTGAGACCACCGACGAAGACGACAACGGTAAGTACCGCAACCTACAAAACAAGGGAGGAAAGGGCACAGTCACATACCCTCCTACTCCACCCACCCTGCAACACCCCCCAACCCTTCACAGCAGCACAAGTCATACACCCCACAGCAAGAGGTACTTACCCGACACAAGGCAAATCCAATTTGACCATAGTACATACAAATGCCCCACACCCATAAACAATTAAACGAAAGACCAGGGTTCAACAATGTGCTGCCAAAGCACAGGCCACACAGAAATCTTTAATGAAAGCTCACAAAGCCAAATAGTACAAACAGGGCCAATGGCTAGTCCATACGGCTACAATTGCCATGGGCCACAACGGACCCAACCTGACTCCCACAAGTGCACGGTACTCCACCTAATGGGGCAACAAAGGGGCATCCAGGCACCTCACGGAACAGGGGCAGGTGGAGGTGACGGTGGGGATTTGCGATGGGTCATGGACTTTCATTTGGAAGGGGGGACGGGCTTGTCCTTTGAAGGGGGGGCTGTTTTGAGTGGGTGGAGCCAGATGGACGAGGTTCAGCCCAGGCCTTTTTTTTCTCTGGGAAAGGGGCACGTGAATGTGAAGGGCGGAGAGGGGTGGGCTGTGAAGTGGAAGGAGTGGAAAGGGCAAGGAGGTGAGCACGCTTGGGGACAAGACAGGGTTGGCCAGTGGGTTGGAAGAGGTCTGCACAGGAGAGGAAAAGTTTCTTCGGAGCAATTGGGGTGGTCCTGGATGAGGGCATGGGAGTGGAGGCAGAGGCAGTGGATGTATGTGGTGTAGGGGTGCCTGTAGTGGGTGCAGGTGACTGGACAGTATGCTATGGTGTGGTGGATGTCTGATGGGGTGGTGTCTTGGTGCGTTTGTGTGTTTTTGGACTGGGGTAGACACAGTGGGAGAAGACAGGCAGCTAGTGTGGATGTATGTTGTTTGGGTGTCTGCAAGTCTGGTGAGTGTGCTGCATGTGTCAACTACAGTAGTTTTGGTGAGTGCAGGTGTGGTGCATGTATGGATGTCTGCTATTGTGGTGAGTGCAGTAAGAGGAGCAGCAACAGTGACTGAAGGTGCAGTTCATGAGGGTGTGGATGTAGAGGGGACAGACAGGGAGGTGGAAGAGGTGGGCACACTGGGGTAAGTGGATGTTGTTGTGTGTGCATGTGCCTGTTGACTGTGTGAATGCTTGTGGTGGGAGGTGTGGTGCTTGTGTTTAGAAGTGTGCTTCTTGTGTGTTGATGTGCTTGACTGCATGTCTGAATATGTGCCTTGGACGGGTGAAGGGAGTGGGGTGCTGGAAGGGGTAGAGGAGGTTGGAGGGGGAATGGAATGGCCAGGGAAACTGTCTGCCATCCAAGAGGAGGCCAGAGCCTGAAAAGATCTCTGTAGGGCAGACACAGCACTGTGAATGCCATCCAGATAGGCATTTGTCTGCTGCACCTGGATGGCATTGACAATGGTTGTCTGCCCTACAAAGATGGTTCTCAGGAGGTCAATAGCCTCTTCTGTGAGGGCAGCAGGGCTGACTGGGGCAGGGGAGGAGGTGCCTGGGATGAAGGAGACGCCCACCTTTCTCGGTGAGCTGGCATGGGCAACTCGTTTGGGAGCAGAAGGGAGGGCGGTGATGGAATGGGGGTGGCAGAAGATGTAACTGTAGTGGTGTGGCCACTAGGGTCAGCCACTGCCGGGGAACCTTTCATCAGAGGAGGTCTCGGAGTCACTACCTCCTGTGGCAGTTGCCTCCCCGTGGAACTCCTCTCGCCCTCCCAGCTACTGGTCCCCTGGGTGTCGGATGTCTCTGCCTCAGAGGATCCGTGGGCCGCTGCTTCCCCACTTGCCAGTGCCTCAGCTCCCTCGCCAGATGTTGCTGCTGTACCAAACCAACACAAGAGAGCAGGGATGAGGAGACAAAACAGGAGAGACAATTGTAAATAGCTGAATGGAGTTACCTAATGGCCAGACATACACCCACCCAGAAGACACACCCAACAGGCGGCACCGTTCACTATGCCCATGGCCTTGCCCCTGACTACTGACCAGAATACTGCTCTACACCCATCCCCTGGACTACCTAAGGAGGCGACGTGTGGGAGACCTGACAAAGACACCCCTACACCCTTTGGGGACCATAAAGTAGATGGACACCATTTGGAGTCCCTGCCTCCGAGCAGCATGAACCCTAATGCACACACAGACATCCTTCCAGACTGAAGTTTGTGAAATGAGTACTCCCCCCCTTGTGACTGCAGTGCAGCCTTCAAGCGCCCATCCAGGTCTGGGTTCGCCGCCGCCAGGATACATTGCATGAGGGGGGTCAGTGTCCAAAAGGCACCCCTTCCACGTTGGGAGAACTTCCCCAGCTGGGCTTCACAGATCTTACACACCCAGCACCGCAGGTCCTCCCACCTCTTTCTGCAGTGGGTGCTCCGCCGGTTGTAGACCCCCAGGGTCCGCACCTCCTTGGCGATGGCATGCCAAAGTGCCCTCTTCTGGTGGGCACTGACCTAAAAGGGTGACACAGATTTGGAACACAGAGGTCAGGCACTTGCAAGATAGGTACAGCTGGCTAATTGTCCACTAAGGGATGGACAGTACTCTCAGACTTACAGACCATACGCATGCAGCATGCCATGCACAACGGCCCACGCAGGCTCAGAGGTGCCCACATATGTCCATTCAACATCATCCATTACACCCAAACAGTGCCCCCCAAACCCAGACTCACCTGTACCTCTGGTCATCCATACAGTTTTGCGTACAGGGGCAGGACCCCGTCCACTAGCCTCTCCAGTTCCTCCTGGGTGAAGGCCAGGGCCCTTTCCCATGCAACACGAGCCACATCCATTGCCAGAGGCAGGCCACAGCAGTACACACTGTGGAGTACCTGTCCGCACGAGATCAGGGAGTCAAGTGAATAATCGATGACAAACTTGCGTACGTTCCGCGGTGGTGTGCATCATCACCGCCTGCGGCGATCATGATACGCCAGGTTTCCCCATTGGCATCCATGTTAAACAATGACGGTGCGAACGGCGGTAAACACTGCCTTACGCTGTGACATCAACCGCTAGCGGTATGAGGTCACTTCCACAACGAAAGGCCTGGATTATAGTGGGCAGACACTTTGGCAGTAACTACGCATCTATAAATAAAACTTTGCACTATGCAGGCCCTACTAGCCACATGAAGCACCTAAGCATGTGTCCATTCCATAATATACCACACATGAAATACTCTGTTCCCTCATTGTGATGTAGATGTAGATCTGTCAGGAAGCAGTTAATGTAGAGTCACTACAATGAACTATGCAGTGCACAAATGATGAAATGTGTGCCTATGTATGTGTCTTCATCACATCTTTTTGAAACCCCTCGTAAGTACCGACCCTTGTGGCGAGGAAGGGCACCATCGGTGTACAGACTACTTGTGCATATGAGGACCATGGTGGAGCATCAGATCATAATTACCGACTCGCACTTGCCACAATTCAGGAACTTTGTGCTTTACTGGATCCTGCACTAACTCTGGGAAATCGTAATCAGCATGCCATCCCTACTGAAGTGACGGTGCTCTCCGCACTCCATTTCCTGGCCACGGGATCATTTCAAGTGACATTGGGCATGGGTGCTAGATTTTCACAGCCAATGTTAAGCATGGTACTGACAAGATTTCTGAATGTATTTGTACGACACCCGCAGTCCTATGTGAGGTGACCTCCCTGCCATCAAGTCGGAATTCTATGCCTTTGCCAACATACCCCATGTCATAGGTGCCATCGATAGCACCCACATACCAATCATCCCCCCAAGAGTGAGTGAACAGGTGTACCGAAACAGAAAGAACTTTCACTCCATGAACATCCAATTGGTATGTACTGCAGACCAGTACATCTCACATGTGAATGCCATGTTCCCAGGTTCAGTCCATGATTCCTTTGTGTTGAGGAACAGTAGTGTGCCACACAGGATGGAACAACTCCAAGAGGACAGAGGGTGGATCATAGGTAAGTGTGCCTGTCACTAACTGACACATAGCAGACAGACTCTGTATTGCACCTTTTTCTAGGTGATTCTGGCTATCCAAACTTGTGTTGGCTCCTGACACCAGTGAGGACTCCCAGGACGGATGCAGAGAGGAATTACAATGAGACCCATGGACGTACTCGGAGGGTGATAGAGAAAACTATAGGTCTGAAGGCTAGATTTCGTTGTCTACATATCTCTGGGGGTTCCCTTGCCTATGGGCCTGAAAAGGTGTGTAGAATAGTGGTGGCCTGGCCTGTAATGCTGCACAACGTGGCAGTGAGACATTCTATCCCCCTTTTGGAGTTGGAGGGTGCTGTATGTCCTGACCAGCTACCTCAGAGAGGTGATGAGAGTGATGGTGATGATGAGGAAGGGGAAGATGTCAATTCCGGTGTTCACAATTTAACACAGGGGACAGTGTTACAGGTGTGATATATGTTTTATTGGTTGAAGTGAGTGAATAGTGCTATTTACAGTGATGGCAAGTCGTAAGGGGTGGGTGTCCTCAAGACCAACATGGTGGCAGCCTTGTTGGTACTAATGATGGGTCCATCTTTTCATACATTATTTCACATTGACTCTTAGCAATGTGTGGTGGCTGATTGAGTGGGATGGTTGCTGTGCAGATTGTTGCTGAGTTACTTATTGAAGGAGGCCTTGTTCTTTGCTGGGGTTCCAGTGCCACATCTTGGCCTGAGGGTCCGTTTGGGCGCCTGCTGTTGATCTTCAGGGGATGACATGGTAGGCCCTTGTGTTTCCTGTGAGGGTAGTTCCTGGCATGTTTCTGCTGATGGTGTAGTCTCATGGTGGGTGTCCGGTGCTGTTGTGGGGGCCTCTTGTCCTGTGTGGGTATCAGACTGGTTTTGGACTAGCTGCAGCAGTGCTCCTGCTATGGTAGCCATTGTGGCGTTGTGCTCTTTCCACTGCTCCATGGCCTGTTGGTGGTGTTCCTGCTGCATCCTCTGACTGTGCTCCAGGGTGGACACAATCTGTGCCAACCTGCCATGGGTATGCTGGTAGGCCCCCAATACCTCAGATATCACGTCCTGTGCTGCTGCATCCATCCTGTGGTCTCCCCCCTGGCCACTGCCACCCTTGCACTTGCCCTAGCCCCCTGTGCCTGTGTCCATTGCACAGGTCGGGCAGTACCACTTGTACTGGGGCCCTTGCCTTCCTGCATGTTGGGAGTGGGAGACTGTGGCCTCTGTACCTGTGTTCCACTAGTCTGTGGCCTGGATACACTGGTGTGGGGACGCTTGCCCTGGGCTGCTGGTCTTGACTGGGTGGTAGGGGTGACAGTGGTTTCCTGGGTGGGGCTGCTGCATGGTGAGAGTCCAGGACTGTGTGAGGGGCCTGCCTGCTCATTAGTGTCCAGGAATACTTCACCAGTGTCCTGTGAGGTGCCTCTGTCTCCCTGGGGGGCAGTGGGATTGCTTGTCCCATCCGTTAGGGTTGCGTGGGTGGTGGTGCCTGTTGGGGGACATAGACATGTCTATTACAGCTTCATGACCGTCTGAGGTGAACAGGATTGGGCTATTTTGTGCTGGGGTTACTTTCAGTGGCCTTACAGGGTGTCTTTGTGAGGTTGACACTGCATTTAGTGTCGACTGCGGGGTTGCATTGCATTGTGGTGGGGGGTGTTTTTCCATTGTAGGTACTTGCAGGGGTAGGTGACTGTGCACAGGGGTAGGGATGTGGGCCTGTTAGTGGGTTTGTGGTCATGCAGGGGGGAGCGGATTTAGTGGCTGATGTCTGGGTGGGGTGTTGGTCCTGGTGGGTGTGGGAGGGGTGGGGTGGTGCATGCATTACAGGTATGGTGTATATGGGGTATATGTTGATGACTGACCCGAGTCCATTCCTCCAGTGAGTCCCTCAGGGTGCAGGATGGCCAGTACATATTCCTCCCAGTCTGTGTATTCTGGTGGTGTTGGTGGCGGTCCTCCACCAGTCTTCTGCACTGCGATGTGGTGCATTGATGCCATGTCCCTGACCTTCCCCCGCAGGTCGTTCCATCTCTTCCGGATGTCATCCCTGGTGCATGGATGGTGTCCCACTGCATTGACCCTGTTCACAATGGTCGGCCATAGCTCCATCTTCCTTGCGATGGGTGTGTGCTGCACCTCAGCCCGAATATTTGTGGCTCCACCTTCAGGATCTCGTCCACCATGGTCCTTGACTCCCTTTCGGTGACGCGTGGATGTTTGGGGGGTGACATGGTGAGTGTGGTGAATGGTGTTGGGGCTGGGAACGCAGTGAGGGTGCTCTTCTGTGGGTCGGTGTACGTCTCCTGTATACTGGCATTCGATGTCTGCCTCTGGTGCTCTCCGTCTTCTTGGCCTGGTTTCATTGCAAAGTATTGTGGGGTATGTCTGGGAGTGTTTTATGGGGTTATGGATGTGTGTCAGGTGTATGGGTTACACGCTTATCAAATGTGTGCACTTCTTGATGTTAAGTCCACTTGCCCCCGTGTTGGTCGGAGCCGCCAGTGGTCGTTCAGCCTCCACTGTCCACCAAGATTATTTGTGCCTCATTATTTGTGAGGCGGGATGTGGGTGTGCTTGGCGGTGGAGGGGTGGGGAGGTCTGGGATTCCCGTCGACAGGGACATGGCGGTAAGTGGTGATCTGGTGATTTCTCGCGGGGTTGGGATTTTTGTTCATTATATGGTGGGTTTCCATTCACCGCCAATGGGCGCATTCTGTTCACCGCCGCCACGGCAGTCAGCGGTGTTTCCCGCCCTGTTCATAATGACCGCCTCTGTCAGTATGACGTGTAAATAGCTGTTGATTTCATTCATCACTGTAGGACAAAATACCTGCGTGAAATCACTGACATATGTTTGTGTCATAACAGCACATGCACAAGCACTGGATTGTTATGACCCTCTGATCAGAAACTGTTGTACTGCCGTCTGTCTGAGTCTTGCATTATATGATGTTGGATTACCTTGGTATGGTAGGTGATATGGTTCCTGCTGATGACATCAACCACTTAATTGTTTGACTCTTCTACAGGACAATGTCTGACAAATTCTGTGCTTCCATGGTTCGGAAATCTGTACCTGTCAATATTTTCATGTACTCAGTATGACTCAAACATGTATGATTTGCAATATTTAAGACATCTTGGCAGCCTATGTGCTGAACAATGTAATAGAATTTCTTCTTTGACCAGAAACTTTTTATGTATGTGTTTGTGTGGAATAGTTTTAAACCTGAGTTGGACACTCTGTATATGCAACATATCCCATCTTGAACACGTACCTTGGATCATCATTGTATGGTTCACATGGGCTGACATATCTACAAGGGAAAATATGAAGTTAGAGACAACAGACAATGAGTCTGTGACAGCTGTATTTATTTCAGGGCTCAAACATAAAAATGAATTGGGACAGAAATGTGAACAAAAGTGAAGTGAAGGGATCAGTTATGGTGGATGAAATCTCTGGAGTATACACACCATTGGAAGTCCAAAGTCCAGAGTGCTCCAAACATGGGAAATGGATGATGCTTCAGGATCAGTCCACATAGTGAATGTGTGACACACAAAGGAGGACCGTAAGGAAGGAGATTATTGCTGGCAGTAATTGGTGTCTTGCTATCCGCAACTCCTGGATTCTTTATAAGACTTCCCCACTGTGAGCGGGGCAGCTGCTACAGAGGTAGAGATGCCTGTGGCCGGTTGTTCCCCTGGCAGGTGCCCCTCTACTGTGGCTAGGGCCAATGTACATGGGTCTGCTGTTTTGACCCAAAGGAAGAGGAAGGTTGGTTTTGTGAATGTCCCTCAGCACCCCTGTTATGGGGGTCATGTTTGAATTGTGGGCCTCCATTTGTTCACACATTTCCCTATGTATATCCCTCCTTAGCTACTTGATTTCCCGGAGTTCGGTCAACACCTGGCCCATCATACCTTGGAACTCCTGATAGACCCCCAGAATGTGGCTAAAGGTGCCCTGGCCAACAGCAGCCCCAGTGGCCTCACTCCACTGGCCTACAGCATCCCTCCCATGTACCCTATCCCATGAGCCTGTGGTTTTGGCACAGGGTACCCTCTCTAACAGGTTCCTGGGCCCTCAGTGTCCGAAGTGTTAAGTTGCACCTCAGGATCCAGTACTGGGGGCACAAGATGGTAGAAACTGTGCTAGGTACACAGGTTGAGGGGCACATGGTTGAGAGGTGACTTTGTGGCCACTGTGAGACTCACTGTTGCCGTCTGACCAGGTTTCCCAGATGGGCCAGGAGCTTACTCCACGTCCCCAAGTCCAGGAATGTTGTTGTCAATGAGGGCTTCATCCAGGGGGGTAGTGGTAGTCTGTTATGTGGCTTCTGTGTTCCCAGTGGTAGTTCGACCTGTTGGTGAAGAACATACATTGTTAGTGTTTGAAATGTGACATCTAACTCCAAAGTTTTTGTGTTACTGTAAGCAGAGACGTTTTAAATTCTTAAGTTGTAGGTTAATCTATTGTGCCATGTTACCCTGGTATTTGACATGGCATGTGTGAAGCTTGCTAAACTATTTGACTCAAGCAGCTGATGAGATGTGCAGATTAGTTGCACTTTTGAAGAAGGACTGAAAATGGCATCTTACTACCAGTGAAGCCAACACAGTGGAGAAGCAACATATGCCTTTGACCATTTGGAGGCCTTGTTGAGTAGGATGCGTGCAAACACAAGACTTTGTGGTGTATGTGACTGGAGTGATCATGTGCACAGTGCTGTGTCAATGTGTCTGCTGCTGCTACCATTCTGGTGATGCAGCGAGGCCTTAGAAGTACTTGTTATACACACTTGGTAATGTGTCATTATTGTCCTCAATAGTGTCATTTTTGGTTAGCAGGTCAAGAAGGAGCAAGGTAGAGAGACACGTCACTGAGTTGAGCATGATCTGCAGATTGTTCGCTCACAGGTGAGTACACTACAATTGAGAGTTAACAAACAGGAGTATGTAGGCAAGTGGATACTGGGCTGGTGTTTGGAGTTACATACACAAGGCCTCCTGGGAGTTGCAGTCATATCACTCCCTCTACTTCCCAGTACTTGACAATTGGGCCCATATTTATACTTTTTTAGGACCGCATTTGTGCCACGTTGTGATGCAAAAGCGGCGCAAACTTACAAAATACAATTGTTTTTGTAAGTTTGCGCCGCTTTTGCGTCAAAAAATGTCGCAAATGCAGCACTACAAAAGTATAAATATGGGCCTTGGTATCTTCCGAGGTGAGTAAACTTCATTTGAGAGATCACTAACTAATGCATTGGGGCAGGTATCAACTGGGCTGGTAGTTGGAGTTGGAGAAATAGGGCCTGTTGGGCTTTGCAGTCACATTGCTCAGTCTACTTGCCAACACTTGACAACTGGTATCTTCTCAGGTGAATAAACTTTATTTTAGAGTCCACTAACATTGCATTGTGCCAGGTAAACACTGGGATGGTGGATGGGGTTAGAGAAACAGGGCTTATTGGGCTTTGCAGTCATGTCACTCCCTCAGCTTCCCAATACTTGACAATTGGTATCCTCACAGGTGAGTAAACTTAATTTGAGAATTCACTAAGAGACGCATCAGGGCAAGTGAACACTGGGCTGGTGTTTTGGGTTATAGACACAAGGCCTCCTGGGAGTTGCCATCAGGTCACTCTCTCTACTACACACAGTATGCAAATTATATCCTCACGAGTGAGTACACTTCAATTGAGAGTTGAGAAACAGGAGCATTTAGACAAGTGAACACTGGGTTGGTGTTTGTAGTTGCAGACATAAGGCCTTCTGGGAGTTTCAGTCAGGCAACTTTTTACCACACACACTATACAAATGGTATACTCCCAGGTGAGTACACTTCAATTGAGAGTTGAGAAACAGTGGTATTTGGACAAGTGAGCACTCGGCTAGTGTTTGGAGTTACAGATGCAAGGCCTCTTGGGAGTTGCAGTCAGGTCAATCTCTCTACTACACACAATAGACACATATTGGGTGTTCCATATCTGTATGGAGACTGCATTTAGATGTGGTCATAAATTTACAAGTTGAGACAAACCATGAGTACTGAGATACTTTTTTGAAACTGAACATCTTACAGGTACCATTTGGACATATGGCATATGATGGGCCTTTACAGCCAGGATGCTGGGTCCAACAATGCAGATTGACAGTGTTGACATCCAGATACTCTGGGTAATGACTGTTGGTGGGGTACATGAACAGGACAGTGGCAAAATCTGTGAAGATGCAGGACATTATATTTGTGTGATCGTTTTTGTGTTGTGACTTACCAGACTCCACTCTCCAGGTATGCCTGTCAAGTCCTCAGGATGCAGGATAGCCAGGACCTTCTCGTTCCAGGGAAAGAGTCTTAATGGGTTTTTAAGGGCAACCGCCAGTCTTGTTGGCCTCCAGCTGCTGCCTGGAGACCAGGGTATGGATCTTTGTTCTGAGGCCATTCCACATCTTCCGAATTTCCTCCTTTGTGCATAGGTGCTGCCTACAGCATTCACTCCGCCAACGATCCTTTGCCACATTTCCATTTTCCTACTGAGAGGAGTGTATTTGTATTGGACTCCAAACAGCTGTGGCTCTACTCCAATGATTTCAGCCACCACCCATCACATTTTTCGAAAAACTGGGATTTTTGGGACAGGAAATGGTGGAAAATTAAAGTGGGTGACTGGGAGTTACCTACACAAGAAAAGTGATATGGGAAGTAGGTTTTGAAACGTATGTGAAGTGGTTTAAGGGATGGTGGAAAAAAGGGGTGCCTTATCTCTCTCAAATGATCTTGATTCTTAGTTGCAGTGGAGTCAGTGAAGGGGTGTGATTTATAGTGTGCTTTGCGACTGTGTTCACTGCCAATGTGTGTCACCTGTGTTCTTTTTTAATTCATCTAATATGCACATGTCTGTTACTTTGGTGGAAGGGTGGTAACACAGCATTCGACCGCCACTGGCTAACTGCCGTGACGGGACCGCCACACCGACTGTGTGTTTGTAGTATGCTTGGTAGTTGGCCATGGTGCTGACGGTGCTGGAGGTCAGACCGTGTAGATACTGGACCACCACACCCTTGACGGTCTGCCTTTTTTGCTTGTCGGGCAGAGGTTCTGCCTATTTGCATTGAAAAACTGTGTTCTGGGGACCTCCAGGGTGGTGGTCTTTTTCAGACCGACAACATGGCGGTTAGCAGTCCGACCAACTAACTTGTAATGAGACTCGTAGTCTTAGTAGAGCAGCCACAAAGTTAGAGTACCTATGCCCTGATTATAAGTGCAGGGCTAAATTTCAATCCCTTTGCAAACGCATGTTTGCACATTGATTGGAATTATGAGTTGTTTGATGATTATTATTAGGTTAAACCTGATTAAAATCATTTGGGGTAATGGCTCATCAAAAAGGTAAAACATGGATAATCATTGTGCTAAAAACTGATTCAGCATGTTATGCCTCATTTAAAAAGGTACAACTTGTAATAGCTGATAAATATCACACCTTTAAAATTCTAATACCAGTGCAAAAGTATTTCAAAAGGTGCAATAATAATTGCCTTTTCAGCAAGGCACTACTAGTTAGGGACAAAATGGTTGAATGTAGATGAATTGTAAGGCAGTAATACTCTAACATGGTTCACATTAGGAGATATATTTACATTTTAAAAAACAAGTGGAACCCAGCCTGAGTTCTAAGACCCACATAGTTTCAGTTGCCTGTTTGTTGTTTAAATAAATACAAGAATGTTACATTCAAAGAAATGATGGGGACATTGGCTTAATTTACAAATACTATGAGGCATATTTGCAAAGAACTGGTGTAGCAAGGCGCTGCACCAAAACAGGCAACGCCGCGCTGCATGAGTTCTGGAATGCAGGAATGCACAGTATTTTAAAAAAATATGGCACATTGCTGCATTTTCCCCTGTGCTGGTGCTAAATTAGCTGACTACTGCCAACGCATCCACCCTTACGCCATGGTGCAAGGTTGGCTGAATTGCAACGGAGATTGTTTTTAAGCAGGAAGGGAAACCTGCACAAAAACAATCTTCAATGGCAATTTGCTCTTTCTATGTTGCTGCAAAAAACAAGGAGAAATGAAAGCACTTCTCCTTGTTGCGCCACGCTAACACCACATCATGGGTGATGTTAGATTTTGCCACTGCCACAGATTTATGATTTACGCCCAGAGCTAAACCCATTGCGCACTACTTCCACGCAAAGTGCTGCGTGTGAAGGGGCTGTATTCAAGAGGTGGTGTTAAGCCACCACCAGAGTGTCACAAAAAGTGATATTCCGGTTTACAAATTTGAATAAATGGAAACCCTGAAACAAAGTCAGTATTTAAATAAATTAACAATATGGTGCCTAAAAAACATCATTAAAAAAGCCACCATTTTGGAAATGGCAGAAGGGTTGCTCCGAGGAGTTATTTTCTGTCTCTACATGACTACTTGATCCCCAAAACCTATGTTTTGACACCACAATTAAGTATATAGGTCATCACTACAACACATATGCCATTTTTAAAAAAGTCGTCCAAAAAAATTCAGCCCAGATCAGCAATGTCTACCCAAGCTAAATTACTTCTCTAATGATCGAAAACACAAATGAAAAATGAAAATCTGTGGACAACAATTTTTTACAGAGGTATATCAGGAGGCATTGGGATTAGATTGGATTCAGATTGAATCATATGCACAACGGTGCATACAGATCCTGTGCAGAGGAAATAAAGTGAAAAGTGAAAAAAGATCTGTAGAACCCTATCTTGGCTGAGGCAGCTGATGTATGTATATGTATTCACATGAAATAGGTTTTCATGGCTGTCTACAATTAAATGACCCCATATGGCACAACTTCGCAATATGTATTGCACATAAGCCCATTCACTAACCCCACTGGATCTCAAAAGAAATTAGCACATTGAATGATCTATTTATGGAAGGCTGCTTTAAAACATTTGGGCAACTTCAACTTGAATTTGGGATACTCAAGACCTAACACTGACAATATTTACAGGAGCAGCATTGTGTTATACAGGCTTGCAAACACACAGACTTTGTGGTGTATGTGACTGGAGTGATCATGTGCACAGTGCTGTGTCAATGTGTCTGCTGCTGCTACCATTCTGGTGATGCAGCGAGGCCTTAGAAGTACTTGTTATACACACTTGGTAATGTGTCATTATTGTCCTCAATAGTGTCATTTTTGGTTAGCAGGTCAAGAAGGAGCAAGGTAGAGAGACACGTCACTGAGTTGAGCATGATCTGCAGATTGTTCGCTCACAGGTGAGTACACTACAATTGAGAGTTAACAAACAGGAGTATGTAGGCAAGTGGATACTGGGCTGGTGTTTGGAGTTACATACACAAGGCCTCCTGGGAGTTGCAGTCATATCACTCCCTCTACTTCCCAGTACTTGACAATTGGGCCCATATTTATACTTTTTTAGGACCGCATTTGTGCCACGTTGTGATGCAAAAGCGGCGCAAACTTACAAAATACAATTGTTTTTGTAAGTTTGCGCCGCTTTTGCGTAAAAAAATGGCGCAAATGCAGCACTACAAAAGTATAAATATGGGCCTTGGTATCTTCCGAGGTGAGTAAACTTCATTTGAGAGATCACTAACTAATGCATTGGGGCAGGTATCAACTGGGCTGGTAGTTGGAGTTGGAGAAATAGGGCCTGTTGGGCTTTGCAGTCACATTGCTCAGTCTACTTGCCAACACTTGACAACTGGTATCTTCTCAGGTGAATAAACTTTATTTTAGAGTCCACTAACATTGCATTGTGCCAGGTAAACACTGGGATGGTGGATGGGGTTAGAGAAACAGGGCTTATTGGGCTTTGCAGTCATGTCACTCCCTCAGCTTCCCAATACTTGACAATTGGTATCCTCACAGGTGAGTAAACTTAATTTGAGAATTCACTAAGAGACGCATCAGGGCAAGTGAACACTGGGCTGGTGTTTTGGGTTATAGACACAAGGCCTCCTGGGAGTTGCCATCAGGTCACTCTCTCTACTACACACAGTATGCAAATTATATCCTCACGAGTGAGTACACTTCAATTGAGAGTTGAGAAACAGGAGCATTTGGACAAGTGAACACTGGGTTGGTGTTTGTAGTTGCAGACATAAGGCCTTCTGGGAGTTTCAGTCAGGCAACTTTTTACCACACACACTATACAAATGGTATACTCCCAGGTGAGTACACTTCAATTGAGAGTTGAGAAACAGTGGTATTTGGACAAGTGAGCACTCGGCTAGTGTTTGGAGTTACAGATGCAAGGCCTCTTGGGAGTTGCAGTCAGGTCAATCTCTCTACTACACACAATAGACACATATTGGGTGTTCCATATCTGTATGGAGACTGCATTTAGATGTGGTCATAAATTTACAAGTTGAGACAAACCATGAGTACTGAGATACTTTTTTGAAACTGAACATCTTACAGGTACCATTTGGACATATGGCATATGATGGGCCTTTACAGCCAGGATGCTGGGTCCAACAATGCAGATTGACAGTGTTGACATCCAGATACTCTGGGTAATGACTGTTGGTGGGGTACATGAACAGGACAGTGGCAAAATCTGTGAAGATGCAGGACATTATATTTGTGTGATCGTTTTTGTGTTGTGACTTACCAGACTCCACTCTCCAGGTATGCCTGTCAAGTCCTCAGGATGCAGGATAGCCGGGACCTTCTCGTCCCAGGGAAAGAGTCTTAATGGGCTTTTAAGGGCAACCGCCAGTCTTGTTGGCCTCCAGCTGCTGCCTGGAGACCAGGGTATGGATCTTTGTTCTGAGGCCATTCCACATCTTCCGAATTTCCTCCTTTGTGCATAGGTGCTGCCTACAGCATTCACTCCGCCAACGATCCTTTGCCACATTTCCATTTTCCTACTGAGAGGAGTGTATTTGTATTGGACTCCAAACAGCTGTGGCTCTACTCCAATGATTTCAGCCACCACCCATCACATTTTTCGAAAAACTGGGATTTTTGGGACAGGAAATGGTGGAAAATTAAAGTGGGTGACTGGGAGTTACCTACACAAGAAAAGTGATATGGGAAGTAGGTTTTGAAACGTATGTGAAGTGGTTTAAGGGATGGTGGAAAAAAGGGGTGCCTTATCTCTCTCAAATGATCTTGATTCTTAGTTGCAGTGGAGTCAGTGAAGGGGTGTGATTTATAGTGTGCTTTGCGACTGTGTTCACTGCCAATGTGTGTCACCTGTGTTCTTTTTTAATTCATCTAATATGCACATGTCTGTTACTTTGGTGGAAGGGTGGTAACACAGCATTCGACCGCCACTGGCTAACTGCCGTGACGGGACCGCCACACCGACTGTGTGTTTGTAGTATGCTTGGTAGTTGGCCATGGTGCTGACGGTGCTGGAGGTCAGACCGTGTAGATACTGGACCACCACACCCTTGACGGTCTGCCTTTTTTGCTTGTCGGGCAGAGGTTCTGCCTATTTGCATTGAAAAACTGTGTTCTGGGGACCTCCAGGGTGGTGGTCTTTTTCAGACCGACAACATGGCGGTTAGCAGTCCGACCAACTAACTTGTAATGAGACTCGTAGTCTTAGTAGAGCAGCCACAAAGTTAGAGTACCTATGCCCTGATTATAAGTGCAGGGCTAAATTTCAATCCCTTTGCAAACGCATGTTTGCACATTGATTGGAATTATGAGTTGTTTGATGATTATTATTAGGTTAAACCTGATTAAAATCATTTGGGGTAATGGCTCATCAAAAAGGTAAAACATGGATAATCATTGTGCTAAAAACTGATTCAGCATGTTATGCCTCATTTAAAAAGGTACAACTTGTAATAGCTGATAAATATCACACCTTTAAAATTCTAATACCAGTGCAAAAGTATTTCAAAAGGTGCAATAATAATTGCCTTTTCAGCAAGGCACTACTAGTTAGGGACAAAATGGTTGAATGTAGATGAATTGTAAGGCAGTAATACTCTAACATGGTTCACATTAGGAGATATATTTACATTTTAAAAAACAAGTGGAACCCAGCCTGAGTTCTAAGACCCACATAGTTTCAGTTGCCTGTTTGTTGTTTAAATAAATACAAGAATGTTACATTCAAAGAAATGATGGGGACATTGGCTTAATTTACAAATACTATGAGGCATATTTGCAAAGAACTGGTGTAGCAAGGCGCTGCACCAAAACAGGCAACGCCGCGCTGCATGAGTTCTGGAATGCAGGAATGCACAGTATTTTAAAAAAATATGGCACATTGCTGCATTTTCCCCTGTGCTGGTGCTAAATTAGCTGACTACTGCCAACGCATCCACCCTTACGCCATGGTGCAAGGATGGCTGAATTGCAACGGAGATTGTTTTTAAGCAGGAAGGGAAACCTGCACAAAAACAATCTTCAATGGCAATTTGCTCTTTCTATGTTGCTGCAAAAAACAAGGAGAAATGAAAGCACTTCTCCTTGTTGCGCCACGCTAACATCACATCATGGGTGATGTTAGATTTTGCCACTGCCACAGATTTATGATTTACGCCCAGAGCTAAACCCATTGCGCACTACTTCCACGCAAAGTGCTGCGTGTGAAGGGGCTGTATTCAAGAGGTGGTGTTAAGCCACCACCAGAGTGTCACAAAAAGTGATATTCCGGTTTACAAATTTGAATAAATGGAAACCCTGAAACAAAGTCAGTATTTAAATAAATTAACAATATGGTGCCTAAAAAACATCATTAAAAAAGCCACCATTTTGGAAATGGCAGAAGGGTTGCTCCGAGGAGTTATTTTCTGTCTCTACATGACTACTGGATCCCCAAAACCTATGTTTTGACACCACAATTAAGTATATAGGTCATCACTACAACACATATGCCATTTTTAAAAAAGTCGTCCAAAAAAATTCAGCCCAGATCAGCAATGTCTACCCAAGCTAAATTACTTCTCTAATGATCGAAAACACAAATGAAAAATGAAAATCTGTGGACAACAATTTTTTACAGAGGTATATCAGGAGGCATTGGGATTAGATTGGATTCAGATTGAATCATATGCACAACGGTGCATACAGATCCTGTGCAGAGGAAATAAAGTGAAAAGTGAAAAAAGATCTGTAGAACCCTATCTTGGCTGAGGCAGCTGATGTATGTATATGTATTCACATGAAATAGGTTTTCATGGCTGTCTACAATTAAATGACCCCATATGGCACAACTTCGCAATATGTATTGCACATAAGCCCATTCACTAACCCCACTGGATCTCAAAAGAAATTAGCACATTGAATGATCTATTTATGGAAGGCTGCTTTAAAACATTTGGGCAACTTCAACTTGAATTTGGGATACTCAAGACCTAACACTGACAATATTTACAGGAGCAGCATTGTGTTATACAGGCTTGCAAACACACACCTTCTGCCCTCAACACCTCAGCATTACATGGTTAACTGCTGAAATGGAACATTTATAATCAACTCATAACAGAACTCTATAAGGTTCTGATAAGGGTACTCTTTACCAAACTTCTATTGCTACTTTTAGGAAAAATGGGGCACAATCCTACAAAAAGATAACAAGGACAAATGTTGGGAAACCTTAATGCATAATGATGAGAGGCCATCCTGCAATTAATTTTTTTTAAAATGTTACACATATGGCACTGGTCATCTCGGATTGTTCAATGCAAGACTGAGTGCTACTCCGAATTGCTGGAGGTAGGGTTGTTCTGATGGCGATATGCCTCACATGCTTTTGTCTTGTAGAGTAATCCATCCCTAATGGACCGTCATATAGAATAAAGTAATATCAAACAGCATGCTACCCATAGGGTGCTGACCCTAATTTATGACTCCAATGACATTCAGGGCCTTATCATTCACACTAAAAGATGGCTTGACACCTTCTAGGCCACTCCTAAGTTATGCATTATACAGAAATGTAAACTTACAACCAGCCCCATCTTGAAGGAAAGGCCTGAGACCATGGTAAATATAGCTGTCTACAAAAGACTTATCCACAAGATTAATAATCAGCTCCGAAATGTTTTGGAGATATGGGACTGCTTCTTGCACTATAAATGAACTGATTCTGGGACTACCACTGATAAACTGTTTGTCTTTTATTTATATACTTTCAAATAATTGTCATGACCAAAAAAGGCAATACAAACTGCCTACCATTAATGTGGTTCTTCATTCCCCCTCTTACCACTTCCAAACTTCCTACTCCCCCAAAGATCCACAGCCCACCCTCTCCTAGCATACGGCACCTGGATATGCTGTACATTGCTGGGATGTGCTGTACTTGTATACAGATTCTGTTTGAAATCAATAAAAAGTGTTAACATATAAATAATGATCTAGCCCCTACAAGGATAACCATCTAGCCAAATCCAGTGACCTTTTGTGGTCTATTGATTTCCTTGTGTGCATCCTTTCTTGTAGTCCTTGTGTCCAACATGGAACCCTGAGTTTTGGGTGCATATGTGGTATATTCAAAAACACACACACATACACACACACACACACACACACAGACATTGAGTCATGGATGTCTTTCATTACACATAATCTTGTCACTGCTGGTGCATTGCTTGGTTGTTCGTTTTGATTTGCACTAATTTAGATCTTTGCAAACCTTAACATAAAAAAGATATGCAAAATTACTCATTGTAATAGGAGGACTGTGTAACTCCTTTTTGATTTCAGCATTATATTGGTCTTTGCAGCCATTAGATCTACATACACATTAGCCGTTTGCATAACACATCCCTCTTTGTGTCAGGTACCATAATGAGCTGCATTTGGTCCAAGTTTCTCATGTTTTAGGTATGTTATGAGCTTTGAAGAAATGAAAACATTAGAAACAATAGCTCTTTGCGGACATTAGATTTTTGTCAGAATTTTAACAACTAATTAACCAGCAGCCTTTTTTGCTGCATTGTTTATGGCTTACACTGTAATTATATTTTATATATTGATTAAATATCATTGAAAATGTTTTGTAATACACAGCTCAAGCTAGATATTTATATGTTATTGTAACTGCAACAATTGTTTTGCACTCTATTTGACTCACTTCACACACTTCCCTTGAATGAGGTCATAGCTGTTTGCCCACCTCCACTCAGTGATTCAATTGAGGCCCATGGTTAGACATTGGGTTACTTATTGACTGGGACGTGAGCCCTGGTCAAGCAGCAACCACAATCCTAGTAGGGGAAGGCACAAGCAAACCCCAGAATAACATGTGCTCAGCCCCCTTGTAGCTTGGCTCACAGCAGTAAGGCTTAATTTAGAAGTAACCTATAAAGTATTTGTCGAATGCTTTAAAGAGGAAAAGAGTGAAAACACAACAATCCAATCAGTAGAATCGGAGTTATACATTTGTAAAGAATAAACTGCAATATCTTGTCGTGCTGAACCGGGTCAAATAAAAAATTCAGGTTTACTGCGATGGAGTGCGGGTTGGATAAAGTATCAGAGTAGTCCCTCTGAAGTTTTCCCTTCTCATTTTTTGTGCCATGAGCCCTGTTCATTTTGGAGAGAGTCTCGAGGGGCAAGGAGAGCATCTTGGGTGGCCATCAGCATGGTATTAAGAGCTAGCCGGGCATCGCTGATGGGCGGGCTAGAGTTTCACATTGGCTGTCTACCATAAGTGGTTGATGCTGCTGTGTGAAGAGACAGGCTGGCAGCTCATGCTAATTTCTAAAGCAAGCAGCATTCCATTTATGGTCTTAAAGAGCCAAAAAGCTTGATTTCAAGAGCTCAAGAGCCACACTAAGCGTTGAGGACATGAGTGGCATCACTCTGAGGTCAGGAACTTGCTGACGTAGGTCTAGGAGCTGTTGGGCAACAGTTTGTGTTCCTGAAGCTCAGATCAGGAGGTCAGTAGACTAGTGTTTTGAGTCACGCTGGAGCCCTAGGATCAAGATAGAGTTGCAGGTCCAGTTCTTCTTAGCCAGACAAGAGGGAAGCAGGAAGCAAGGCAGCAGTCTCTTGTAGAGCAGCAGTCTAGCAGAGTGGCAATCCTTGTAGCAGAACAGCAGTCCTTCTTCCTGGCAAGGTATCTACAGGTCCAGAAGTGTACAGAAGTAGAGGTGTCTGGGGTCTTTCTTTTATACGCGATTGTGCCTTTGAAGTGTTGGAGGCTTCTAGAGACATACCTTTGAAGTACACAGATGCCATGCCTCCCCTGTTCTGGCTCCAGACTAACTACAGGGGGTATACAGCCCTTTGTGTGGAGACAGGACACATCCTATTCAGGTGCAAGTGAGGTTTGGCCCAGATCCTGTCTCCTATCCTGCCAATGATGGGCTATCTAGTAACACCTAAACTACCATTATGTGTGGCTATCTAGAAGGAATGCCCAAAGCCCAAAAGCAAACTACACGCAGTCATGTGGCCAGAGACAGGCTGCAGGCACCATATGGCTAAAGTAAGAACATGCTAACTTTTCAAAATAGTAATTTAAAACCCATCTTCACCATAAGTTAGGATTTTAATTTGGGATTCCAGAAACAGCAAACATGAACCAGTTGTCTCCATTCATTTGGAAATTACACTTAACAATAAGGCAACTTCAATGCAACACTATGGAAGAGCTAGGCCTTGCAATGGTGAAAAACACATATAAGAGTTTTTGACATTCTGGACAGTTAAAACTTAAAAGTACATGTCCACTTTTTTAAATGCACTGCACCCTGCCCGTGGGCCTGACTAAGGCCTACCTTAGGGATGCCTTACATTTAATAAAAAGGAAGGTTTGGGCCTGGCAAGTGGGTACACTTTCCAGTTCAAAATGACAGTTTAAAACAGCACACACAGGATCTTCCATGGCAGGCCTGAGACATGATTGAAAGGCTACTGTAGTGAGTGGCACAATCAGTGATGCAGGTCCTCTAGTAGCTTTTAATTTACAGGCCCTGGGCATATATGGTGCACTTTACTAGGGACTTACAAGTAAATGGAATAAGCCAATGTAGGAAAGTACCATCTTGCCTGGCATGTTACCCCCATATTTCACTGTATATATGTTGTTTTAGTTGTATGTGTCACTGGGACCCTGCCAGCCAGGGCCCCAGTGCTCATAAGTGTGCTCTGTATGTGTTACCTGTGTTATGACTAACTGTCTCACTGAGGCTCTGCTAATCAGAACCTTAGTGGTTATGCTCTCTCATTTCTTTCCAAATTGTCACTAACAGGCTTGTGACCAATTTTACCAATTTACATTGGCATACTGGAACACCCTTATAATTCCCTAGTATATAGTACTGAGGTACCCAGGGTATTGGGGTTCCAGGAGATCCCTATGGGCTGCAGCATTTCTTTTGCCACCCATAGGGAGCTCTGACAATTCTTACACAGGCCTGCCACTGCATCCTGAGTGAAATAACGTCCACGTTATTTCACAGCCATTTTACACTGCACTTAAGTAACTTATAAGTCACCTATATGTCTAACCTTTACCTGGTAAAGGTTGGGTGCTAAGTTACTTAGGCGGTCATTCTGACCCTGGCGGTAGAAACCGCCAGGGCCGTGGTCCGCGGGAGCACCGCCAACAGGCTGGCGGTGCTCCTTTGGGCATTCTGACCGCGGCGGTACAGCCGCGGTCAGAAACGGAAAGTCGGCGGTGTACCGCCGGCTTTCCGCTGCCCAGGGGAATCCTCCATGGCGGCGCAGCCGCCATGGGGATTCCGACCCCCATACCGCCATCCTGTTCCTGGCGGTTTCGGCCGCCAGGAACAGGATGGCGGTATGGGGTGTCGTGGGGCCCCTGGGGGCCCCTGCAGTGCCCATGCCAATGGCATGGGCACTGCAGGGGCCCCGTAAGAGGGCCCCACTTAGAATTTCTGAAATTCGCGACGGGTGCTACTGCACCCGTCGCACCCCTTCCACTCCGCCGGCTCTATTCGGAGCCGGCTTCCTCGTGGAAGGGTGTTTCCCGCTGGGCTGGCGGGTGGCCTTTTGGCGGTCGCCCGCCAGCCCAGTGGGAAACCCAGAATGACCGCCGCGGTCTTTTGACCGCGGTACGGTCTTCTGGCGGTTCCCGCTTGGCGGGCGGCTCCTGCCGCCCGCCAAGCTTGGAATGACCCCCTTAGTATGTGGGCACCCTGGCACTAGCCAAGGTGCCCCCACATTGTTCAGGGTCAATTCCCCGGACTTTGTGAGTGTGAGGACACCATTACACGTGTGCACTACATATAGGTCACTACCTATGTGTAGCTTCACAATGGTAACTCCGAATATGGCCATGTAACATGTCTAAGATCATGGAATTGCCCCACCAATGCCATCCTGGTATTGGGGAGACAATCCCATGATTCCCCGGGTCTCTAGCACAGACCCGGGTACTGCCAAACTACATTTCCCGGGCTTTCACTGCAGCTGCTGCTGCTGCCAAACCCTCAGACAGGTTTCTGCCCTCCTGGGGTCCAGCCAGGCTTGGCCCAGGAAGGCAGAACAAAGGACTTCCTCAGAGAGAGGGTGTTACACCCTCTCCCTTTGGAATAAGGTGTCAAGGCTGGGGAGGAGTAGCCTCCCCCAGCCTCTGGAAATGCTTTGATGGGCACAGATGGTGCCCATCTCTGCATAAGCCAGTCTACACCGGTTCAGGGATCCCTCAGCCCTGCTCTGGCGCGAAACTGGACAAAGGAAAGGGGAGTGACCACTCCCCTGACCTGCACCTCCCCTGGAAGGTGCCCAGAGCTCCTCCAGTGTGCTCCAGACCTCTGCCATCTTGGAAACAGAGGTGCTGCTGGCACACTGGACTGCTCTGAGTGGCCAGGGCCAGCAGGTGACGTCAGAGACTCCTTCTGATAGGCTCCTTCAGGTATTACTAGCCTATCCTCTCTCCTAAGTAGCCAAACCTCCTTTTCTGGCTATTTAGGGTCTCTGCTTTGTGGAATTCCTTAGATATCGAATGCAAGAGCTCATCAGAGTTCCTCTGCATCTCTCTCTTCACCTTCTGCCAAAGAATGGACTGCTGACCGCGCTGGAAGCCTGCAAAACTGCAACAAAGTAGCAACGACAACTACTGCGACACTGTAACGCTGATCCAGCCGCCTTCTCGACTGTTTTCCTGGTGGTGCATGCTGTGGGGGTAGTCTGCCTCCTCTCTGCACTAGAAGCTCCAAAGAAATATCCTGTGGGTCGACGGAATCTTCCCCCTACAACCGCAGGCACCAAAGAACTGCATCACCGGTCCTCTGGGTCTCCTCTCAGCACAACAAGCGAGGTCCCTTGAACTCAGCAACTCAGTCCAAGTGACACCCACAGTCCAGTGACTCTTCAGTCCAAGTTTGGTGGAGGTAAGTCCTTGCCTCCCCACGCCAGACTGCATTGCTGGGAACCACATGTTTTGCAGCTACTCCAGCTCCTGTGCACTCCACAAAGATTTCCTTTGTGCACAGCCAAGCCTGGGTCCACAGCACTCTAACCTGCATTGCACGACCCCCTGAGTTGTCCTCCGGCGGCGTGGGACTCTCTTGTGCAACTTCGGGTGAGCACCATTTCACTCCACTTCGTAGTGCCTGTTCTGGCACTTTTGCGGGTGCTGCCTGCTTCTGAGAGGGCTCCTTGTCTTGCTGGGCGCCCCCTCTGTCCCCTGACGCAATTGGTGACATCCTGGTCTCTCCTGGGCCACAGCAGCATCCAAAAATCCTAACCGTGAGTCTTGCAGTTAGCAAGGCTTTTTTGCAGTCTTTCTGCGGGAAAACACTTCTGCACGACTCCAAAGGGGAAGTTCCTAGCCCTTGTCGTTCATGCAGAATCCTCAGCTTCTACCATCCGGTGGCAGCTTCTTTGCACCCACAGCTGGCATTTCCTGGGCATCTGCCCACTCCCGACTTGATCGTGACTTTTGGACTTGGTCTCCTTGTTCCACAGGTACTCTCGTCTGGAAATCCATCGTTGTTGCATTGCTGGTGTTGGTCTTTCCTGCGGAATTCCCCTATCACGACTTCTGTGCTCTTTGGGGAACTTCAGTGCACTTTGCACTCACTTTTCAGGGTCTTGGGGTGGGCTATTTTTCTAACCCTCACTGTTTTCTTACAGTCCCAGCGACCCTCTACAAGGTCACATAGGTTTGGGGTCCATTCGTGGTTCGCATTCCACTTCTAGAGTATATGGTTTGTGTTGCCCCTATCCCTATGTGCCCCCATTGCATTCTATTGTGACTATACATTGTTTGCACTGTTTTCTATTGCTATTACTGCATATTTTGGTATTGTGAACATATATCTTTTGTATATTTGCTATCCTCATACTGAGGGTACTCACTGAGATACTTTGGCATATTGTCATAAAAATAAAGTACCTTTATTTTTAGTATATCTGTGTATTGTGTTTTCTTATGATATTGTGCATATGACACTAGTGGTACTGTAGGAGCTTCACTCGTCTCCTAGTTCAGCCTAAGCTGCTCTGCTAAGCTCCCTTTTCTATCAGCCTCAGCTGCTAGACACCCCTCTACACTAATAAGGGATACCTGGGCCTGGTGCAAGGTGTAAGTACCCTTTGGTACTCACTACAAGCCAGTCCAGCCTCCTACAGCCAATTGTGGATAAGCCAATGTTGCCATGTTTAACACTACAGTGCACCTATACTTTAGCACTGGTCAGCAGTGGTAAAGTTCCCAGAATCCTAAAACCAACAAAAACAAACACAAGGTTAGAAAATGTGGAGGAGGAGGAAGGGAAAAAGTATGGGGAAGACAAGCCAAAGCACAACTCCAGCCAGGTGAAGCATTTGATGATAGAAAAAGCTTCAATAAGAAGTCTAAACATCATTGGTCAAGAAACTATGATCATATAGAAAGGTACAGCGCTTCTACAGAATATGAAGCTACACAGTGCATGGAGTGAAAACATGAAAGACGGCAACAAACAAATAGAGAAAAGAGAGCTAGCTGACAGAACAGTGGATAACAAAGCATATTGTGGTTACACTTACCTGAGCCTTTGAAAAGAAGAGCTTTAGTACCTCAAAGGCGGGTGAGGAGACCCAAGAAATAGCACAGGGTTGTGCTTATGGAGCTGTTGCATACTCTCAGCACAACTCCAAAATGTCTCCAGAAAGTGAAGGGCTCTAATGGAGACCAAGAAAGAGGTCAAAGTTCCACAGACTATTAAAGACAATCTAGAGGCCAGTATATCACAAGGCCTGAGAGATGGTGTGCTTACAGCAAATCTCCAACACCATCAGGTGAGCCGGAGAGAGCTCCATTCGCAGTGTTAGCCAATCCTGACAACAGATCAAATGCTGCTGTTTTCCAAAAACCACAACCACCCTTCGATACTGCCAAAAAGCAAAATATTGTTGACAGATGACCTGCTTAGATAGAGACATTTGATGATTTTATTGGTGTGCTAGAAGAGACAGATGAAAAAATGTTTATCCATTACCACAAGAATCTTGCTGCCGATGGTGTAAAAGATGTCATAAAAAATGCTGTTAGCTGATGAAGTTATGCACTGTAAAATTAAAGAAGTCTTGACTCTCAAGTTTAATTCAGATTACAAAAGGTACATTTTCAGTGAAGAAAGACAGAGTTGGTGAAACCATAGATTAATTTGTTGAGAAACTGGATACGCTCATAAAAAACTGCAGATTCAACTAATTTAATGATGAAGAAGCAATACATCTCTGAGTTATTGACAAATGCCTATCAGATTAATTCAGACAAGAAATGCTGAGAGAAACTCTTAGGCCCTCATTATGACATTGGCGGTAAATCCCGCTTATGGCCACATTGATGGACGGCAACTAACCGCGGCGGCCGCGGATATCCGTTCATCATATTATGACACACACACACCAATCTGACAGAATTCAGCCACATACACAAATCCGCCAGACCAAAGGTCAGTGATAAACTGGCGGTATCAAAACCCACACCGTTACCCCAACAGAACAACTCCCACCACATTATGACCATGGAATCACCATGGCGGACATTCAACGGTGGTAAACCACTGGCGGTACATCCCTCCGCGCTCAGAACGGACACCCGCAGATAAAACAACACCACATTGGACAGTTCAAACAACTCAAACCTGACAACCATACACACACCATACCCACACACCCACAGCACTATAAAACACACACCCACATTACCCACAACCCTTTACGGTTACAATTCATTGGCACAAGACTGACACCAAGACTACTTAGCCAACTAGTGCCACACACCACTCACACCCATACACCCCTCACTCACTACACATCACACAGCCCAAAACATTACCCAACACACCCTCACCAACAAATCTCACATAATACCCATGGCACCACAAAGACACCCCCATTTCACAGAGGAGGAGTTAAGGGTCTTGGTGGAAGAAATTGTCAGGATAGAGGCACAGCTATTTGGATCACAGGTGCAGCAGATATCCATTGCAAGGAAGATGGAGCTATGGCGGAGAATCGTGGACAGGGTCAATGCTGTGGGACAGCACCCAAGAACAAGGGACAACATCAGGAAGAGGTGGAATGACCTATAGGGAAGGTACGTTCCATAACAGCAAGACACCAGTTCACTATACAGAGGACTGGCGGTGGACCCCCATCTCCTCACCCACAACTCACAACATGGGAGGAGCAAGTCTTTGCAATACTGCATCCTAAGGGCCTGGCCGGAGTCAGAGGAGGACTGGACTCTGGTAAGTCAACTTTCTAATATTATCACCCCCCATACCTGCATGCCATCACATACCCTCAACCTCACTCCCATCACTCCACTCCATCCCTCACACTCCACATCACATCTCTTCAATCCCAAAGCCAAGCCCTGCATGCTGTATGAATGCATGGCACCACTCACAGCCCTGCATGGACACTCTTCACTAAAGCATGCATAGCAGAGAGAACCAACAATCCCACCATACACCAACATACACAAGTAAAAGATGGCAGGGCAACACCAACCATAGAGGGAAAGCGAAGAATGTACAATCTGTCATGCACATCAGCCATAACACATCATTTACATCCCACAGGTACCCCAGCCAATGACACCGGAGAGGAGTTGCCAGAACTATCCAGTCCCCCAACAGAAGAAGCCCACAGTGATGAGAGTAACTCTGGTCTTCAGAATTGGGACGATCTACCTGGCCAGTCAGGGACCACTGGGAAGCCGGTTACCCAAGCCCAGTCACAGACCACCACAGAGCTTCCCCCATCAGGAAACAACACAACAGCACTGACCCAGCCTACCCAAAACCTCTGTCCCCAGGACACGTCAATCAGCAGTGTGACCACCTGTACAGGGACCCCAGGCTACACCTCGCTCCCAAGACAATCAGGGACCTGGGGTCAGTGGCAGTGGGCACACCGTTCAGGGGACAGGCCACCAGGGACACTGGGAGGACTGCTGTGAATCAAGGGGAGGACAGGCCCAGGGAACCGACTCTCCAGGAGGCACTCTCCGAGATCCTGGGAGCCTACTAACATTCCCAGGACACGATGGGCCAGATCCTGGACAACGTGCTGGAGAACAGGCGGCTGCAGAAGGGACAGTACCAGGGGATCAGGGAGAAGTTGCAGGCCATCAACAACACCCTGATCTCCATAGCGGGGGTGCTGGCAGACATGGTCAACATTATGAGGGCAGCAGTCTCACACCAGCGGGCCCCTGCCACTAGCCAGTCATCTGTACAGTCTTCCACTTCCACTGCCGCTAGTTGCCAGGATGCCCCGCCACAGGACTCACAGGCCACCAGCACCCCTTCCGCTGCAGAAGGTGAACCACCCCGCAAACGTTCCCAGCAATCCAGACGGAAGCCAGAGACACTTGCCAAGACCCCCACCAAGAAATGAGACTCTCCTGATTGTCCCCCTTGTGTCCACACAGTCACCCTCTCCACCTTGAAATGCCATTGCTCCCCTTTCTATGTCCCCTTGGACAATGCACCTGTGCTACAAACAGACTAGAACAATACCCTGGACTTTCCTCCATCATCACGCCATCCTATTGCACTTTCCTCCTATATGTTAGCACTTCAATAAACACCATTTAATAAAAATTGATTTTGAGTATGTCATGTATTTCAAATATATATTAATTGAAACAGGTACAACTAGTGCAAAAGAACTGTACATAGAATGATCATAGAATGAATGACCTATAGCTGGCTGTTGTGATCACACCAGGAGTATTTGTAATATCACCAACATCTGCAAAATGAATAGCCAGAGGGAACAGTAAGTGGGCATAGAATTGGGAAATACCAGCATACCAATGCCACACAGAATACAACCAAAGTCATTGAAATGTAAAGTTACACTGTCTCACCTGTGTGTCATTGTAAGTACTGACGAATGACAGTTGTTCAGTTGTCCTCATCCTCTGCCTCCTCATCCTCACTGTCCACAGGGTCAATTGCTGCCACAGGGGTATCTCCAATTTCCTCCTCCTGCAGAAAAGGGACAATGCGCCTGAGGGCTAGGTTGTACAACATGCAGCATGACACTACTATCTGGCAGACCTTCTTGGGTGAGTAGCACAGGGATCCACATGTTAGATGGAGGCCCTCGAACCTGGCATTCAGGAGGCCAAAGGTTCTCTCAATTATCCTTCGGGTTTGCCCATGTGCCTCATTATAACGTTCTTCTGCCCTTGTCCTGTCATTCCTCACAGGGGTCAGCAGCCATGATAGGTTTGGGTAACCAGAGTCACCTGCAAGTATTGAGGGACAACATTTAGCCACACACTATCCTATATGGCCTACACCATGCCCATACACCAACATATACTGGGTGGGAACCTGGGCTCACCTATTAGCCACACCCTGAGCCTCTGTAGTTGGGCCATCACATTTGGGATGCTGCAATTCCTCAGGATAAAGGCATCATGCACCGACCCAGGGTACTTAGCAGTGACATGGGAGATGTACTGGTCCACCAAGCACACCATCTGCACATTCATAGAGTGGAAACTCTTACGATTCCTGAACACCTGTTCATTCTGGCCGGGGGAGCTACAAATGCAATATGTGTTCCGTCATTCACCCCAATTATATTGGGGATATATCTCATTGCATAAAACTTGGCCTTCACAGTAGCCAAATCCTCAACCTGGGGGAAAGCAATGTAGCTGCACATGTGTTTTATCAGGGCAGACAATACTCTTGTCAGCACTATTGAGAACATTGGCTGTGACTTTCCTGCTGCCAATCCCACTGTCACTTGAAAAGAACTAGTTGCCACGAAATGGAGCACTGATAGAACTTGCACAAGGGAGGGGATCCCAGTGGGGGACAGATAGCAGATATCAAGTCAGGTTCCAATTGGGCACACAGCTCTGTGATTGTGGTTCTGTCCAGTCTAACGGTGAGTATTGTGTGCCTGTCCCCCAGTGTAGCCAAATCCACGAGGGGATGTCTCCATCTCCTATTCATCCGCAGCGGTAGGAATCTGATGGACAAAAGAGTGAGGAGCCTGTCACAAACTAAGCAATGAAGCCACAACAGTAGTTTGCAATCTGTATACATGAAATGGGTCAGTGTGATCTGTCCAGTATGTGCCTATTTCCCCTGTGACGCAGCATTATTCCATAGGTCTGTCCTGTGTGGAGGGACAGGTGGAAGTGAGGTAATGCCACTGATGTTGTGTGCCGTGGCGGGAGGCGGGTTCGGGAACCACCATGCAATTCCTCATTGGGTAATATTGGGCCCTTTTGGGTACAGTGGCCAATGGTGATCTACGCTGGCGGTGACGGTATGCACAACCGTGGACGTGACCGACATTATTGATCAGATTCCTCACTTGTTTCCTGACCTTCCATAGGAGAGAATCTACACTGCATGTGCTGCTGTGACCTGTGTTTGGAACATACCATAGCCCGTGTGACCGGTGAAAGGGCCCCAGCCTTCACTTCGGAAGAGTTGGAGAGACTGGTGGATGGGGTCCTACCCCAGTAAGGACTGCTGTGTGGGCCTCCAGACCAACGGGTGAGTACACTGTGGGCACGATGCATGTGGCATGCATGTATGGAGGTGTGTGTGAAGGCATCGTGTAAGGGGGAGGGATGTCCTCCTGGCTGGGTACACATTGAGTGCTGGCATATGTGTGTGCTAATAGTTCTGTAAACGGGTATGGTGGGCCATTCGTGTACCTGGCTGGACTGTTTGTCTAATGGTGTTCTCCTGTCTGTATTTCCTCTGCAGGTCAGCGCCAATCGAAAAAAGGATATATGGTGTGACATCGCCAAGGAGGTGAGGACCCTGGGGGTCTATGACAGGTGGAGTACCCACTGTTGCAAACGGTGGGAGGACCTGAGACGCTGGGCACGGAAGACCGTGGAGGCCCAGCTGGGGATGGCTGACCAATGAGGAAGGAGTGCCCTTTGAATCCTGAACCCCTGATGGCCCGCATACTGGCAGTGGCCTATCCATAGCTGGATGGGCCTTGAAGGCAACACAGCAGCCACAAGGGGGTGAGTACATTGGCTATGATTACAACTTCCACCTGGTGGGGTGGTATCCGGGTGGTGGTTGTGTGTCAGTGGGTGGCCCTAGGCCAGGCCAGACATAGCAGCATAGATCCTCCGGTAGCTAAGGGTCTGAAGGGAAAATACTGCCTACCTAGCTTGTTAGCATCCACTACTTTCCAGGGCTGCATGGGTCCCAGGTGTGCTGCAGTTGGTGGTGTGTGCTCCTCCTCATACCTTGTTGGCTAGCAATATCACTGGTAATGCAATGAATAATGTGTAGGCCTGTACCCTGTGTGTGAGGGTGCTGTGTACACCAATGGTGGTGTTGGTGCAGTCACTGACACAGTGTATCCTTTGTCTCTCTCCCCCCTTTCTTGTTTCATCATCCTGTCCTTATGTGCATTAGCATAATCTGGCGGAGAAGCAGAGGCACCGGCGATGAAGGGAGCTGCATCCGACTGGACCCAGGAGGCAGAAGCCACTGACGATGAGGGCACCAGTGGGACATAGGGTGAGGGGAACACCACAGTGGAGACTGGAGGGGACAGTTCTGACACTGGTACCACCTCCGATTGACGCTCCCTTGTGGTGGTGGACACTTCTGTGACCACCCCAGCTACAGGTACATCCGCCACCCCATGCCAGCACCTCCCTCCCAGCAGCCCCTCATCAAGTTTCCCGTGCCCGCCCAGCCAGGAGGGTGGGCATCTCCTTCGCCCCAGGCACCTCAGGCCCTGCCCCAGCTAGCCCTGCTGCCCTGAGTGAGGAGGCTATTGACCTCCAGAGATCCATCTCTGTAGGGCAGTCAACCAATGTGAATGCCATCCAGGGGCTGGCAGCCCAGATGCAACAATCTAATGCATTCCTGGATGGCATTCACACTGGATTGGTGGCCCAACAGAGATCGATCCAGGCTTTGGCCTCCTCTCTGATGGCAGCCATTGTCCCTGTTTCTAACCTCCCCCCTTAATCTTTCACTGCCCAGTCCCATTCTCCTCCACCCCAACCCATTCCAAGCACACAGACAGACAAGCATGCACACAAGACAGAGTGTCACAGGCAAACACAAGCACCACACTTCATCCCACAGGCACTCACACAAACACCATCCAGTTGCAGACACAACAACATCCACTATTTCCACTGTATCCCCCTCCTTCTCCTCCTACACCTCCCACACAGTTACATTCACACTCACACCTGCATGCATTACATCATCATCCACTACCTGCATCATCACCACACCAAGCAGAACACACACCTCACTGGCAGACACCTTCACAACATCCATGCACACGTCCCCTGTGTCCTCTCCCACTGTGTCTGTTCCACCCCCGGTACACAAACGCAAGCACTCAAAGATCCAACAGCCATCCACCTCACAATAGCATGCAACCCATGCGCCTGAACCCAAATCCAGCAGACAAACACCTCCAGCAACCACTCCTTCATCCTCCACTCCCATTACTTCTCCCTCTCCCCACCCCAATGTTCCTAAAAAGCTTTTCCTTTCTACCACTGACCTCTTCCCTACCTCTCCCCCCCGTCCTGCATGTATGGCCAGGGTATCAAGAACTCAGCCAAGCACCTCAGCCAAACAGTCCATGGGCCCAGTTCCATTAGCAACTACTTGTGGTGGAAAGGATTCCAGGCCACAAATACTGAAGGGGGAGGAGCCTGCACCAGCCAGCAAGAAGGGGAAGGAGCCTGCACCAGCCAGCAGAAAGGGCAAGGAGCTTGCACCAGCCAGCAGAAAGGGCAAGGATCCTGCACCAGCAAACAGAAATGGCAAGGCGCCTGCACCAGCAAACAAGAAGGGGAAGGAGCCTGCACGAGCAGCTGTCACAAAGCCCCCATTGCCAGCCGTGGTTGTGCAGCCATCAGTGTGTGCAGGGTCTGAGCAGGAGCCTTCCTCTACTCTGCCACCACAGTGCAGCCATTGCAGGGTGCAGGGGCTGAGCAGGAGCCTCCCACTACCTCACCCAACACAGTGCAGCCATCGCAGGGTGCAGGGGTTGAGCAGGAGTCTCCCACTACCACCACCACCACAGTGCAGCCGTCACCGCCGGCGGATGCCATGCGATCCAGCCTCCATGGGCTACTGTGCAGCCTGTCCCCTCCAGAACCAGTGGGCAAGTCACCCATCAGAGAGACTGTGGCCTTGCACTCCCCAGGACCAAGCACAGGGCATGTTGCCCCCTCCAGAACCAGTGGGCAAGTCACCCACTCAAGAGACTGTGGCCTTGCACTCTCCAGGACCAAGCACACGCCATGTTGCCCCTTCCAGAACCAGTGGGAAAGTCACCCACTCGAGAGACTGTGGCCTTGCACTCCCCAGGACCAAGCACAGGGCATGTTGTCCCCTCCAGAACCAGTGGGGTATTCACCCACATAAGAGACTGTGGCCTAGCACTTCCCAGGACAAAGCACAGGGCACGTTGCCCCCTCCAGAACAAGTGGGCAAGACACCCACTTGAAGGACTGTGGCCTTGCACTCCTCTGGTCCAAGCATATGGTATGTTGCCCCCTCCAAGACCAGGGGGCAAGTCACCCACTCAAGAGACTGTGGCCTTGCACTCCTCAGGACCAAGCACAGGGCATGTTGCCCCTCCAGAACCAGTGGGGTATTCACCCACTCGAGAGACTGTGGCCTTGCACTCCCCAGGATCAAGCACAGGGTATGTTTCCCCCTCCAGAACCAGTGGGCAAGACACCCACTTGAGAGACTGTGGCCTTGCACTCCCCAGGACCAAGCACAGGGCATGTTGCCCCCTCCAGAACTGGTAGTCTTGTTTCCACATCCGGCTGAGGTGCTCCCGCCCGAGGTGCCTGCCTATTTGCCAACTGATGCCCCGGCAGTGTTCTTTCGTATTGGGACAGGTAAAAACGGAGGCCTTGGACTTTGCCCTGTGGCCATGTGGCCCCTGTGAACTGAGGATTCGGCAGTGTCCCTTTTTTGTACATTTGTACATATCTGTTGCATTGGCAAATCGTATTATTAATTTTGTGTTGATCTTATTACCATCACTTTATTCAATTCCTGTTGTCCTTGCATTATTCAGACGATTTAGGGTAATAAATTGTTTTTTGATACATCTGGTTGTGTGTATGGTGTGTGTATGGGTTGTGTGTTGTGCGTGTGTGTCACTCTTGTTTTCCTCTCACCCTCCCTTGTGTGCTAAGCGGCTGTACTCACTGTCGTCGTCTTTGCCGGCGTAGGTGTTCGTGGTGGAGCATGACGTAGAAGATCATCGAGAAAACTTGCAGTTCTGGTTCCATGGCGGCGTGGTTCTTCCCTGTGTCTCCAATGGTGAGTGCCTTCACTTCTGTAATGTGTTTCCCCAGGCTTTTGATGGCATTGGTACCGCCCCGGAAAAGGTGACGGTTTGCAGGGTCTTAATATGGTGGGTGGAACTTTGTCTTCCGCCTGGCTGTAGGTGGCTACCGCCGTGGTGACTGTTGTTTCCGCCCTGGCGGTTGGTGTGGTACATTGGCTGTCATTCGGAGATCTAACCGCCAGGGTCATAATTTGGTGGTATTACCTCCACTTTATCACCAACCACCAGGGTCGTAATGAGGGCCTTAGTGTGGAGCAGGTTCTCATGGCTGCCAAAGCTGAAGAGTGGACTGATTGACTAGCTGCTAACATGGAGCTGAAGGACTCAAGGTGATGTCCCCATGGAAAAAGAAGCTGTGTTTCAGATGTAGATTGTTGTTTTCACATGAAGGTAAATGTCCGACCACTGGACGGATATTTAAAGGCTATTGTAAAGAAAAGCATTTTTTAATGGTTTGCAAGGTGAAGGAAAACGTAAGTGCATCATGGCAGGAAAACAAAATGGTAGACTGAATTCTCCAGAAGTGTCGTTTGACGCTCGCCCACAAGGCCAAGCAACATAAATTGAGACAAATTGATATCAAATGAAGTTGAGCATCATCTAAATCACTGTTGAAAAGTATGTCAGTATCAGTATTGAGTGAAAGTGAAGAAGATGATTGTGCAATGTCAATGTTTACCTCAGAGCAATGTCCATGCGTTGGACTGGCTGCATGTGAAGAGAAAAGCACTCAAGTCCTTCAAACATTGTATGAAGATTACACTGAAAATAAGCGGTTGTGCAATACCTTTCATCATCGATAATGGTGCATTGATAAATATGCCTGAAGAGAAATATAATAAACTACCCCCATTACTCCGACTGATGCCATCAAAAGCAAAAGTGTACATATAGACTGCATCTACACTTTTGAAAAGTAAAGGTTCATTCATAGTGACTATGAGACATAAGAAAAAGTGCAAGCACCCATTCAGGCACTTCAAGGTACATTGTCATAGTGCCTGTCTGCTTAGCTTCAGCACGGGTGCTGATATGGGACTAATATCAATGAACTATAACATGAATGCTCATCATGAAATATTAAGTCAGTTTCCTTCATTATTTCATGGGCTAGGAAAACTTAAGACTATGAAAGTACAATTACACATCAACGAGGATGTACATCCTGTTGCTCAAAGACATAGAAGAACTGCATTTCATGTACAAGAAGCTGTTGAAAAGGAACTCAAAGAATTATTTAAGCACACTCTCATTGAGTATTCTACTGGTCTGATGCCATGGGTTTCTCCCATAGTGCTATGGCCCAAAAAAGGACAGTGAAGGAGCTGTATTAATCGGTGAGTATATGCATCAAGTGAACAAGGCAAGAAAATGACATCCAGGTCTACAAATTGCTGACAGGATAACACAATGCAAAAGCCCTCTCTCACCCTGGTTTAAATAAAGGATATCACAGGTTGGAACTCAAGGAGAAATGCAAGTAAATTACAACATTTTCTACACATTTTGGTCTGTTTCAATACAAAAGAAGAAGGGCCTGATTTAGAGTTTGGCAGATGGGTTAACCTGTAACAAAAGTGATGGATATCATTGTAGGAAAGTACCATCTTGCCTGGCATGTTACCCCCATATTTCACTGTATATATGTTGTTTTAGTTGTATGTGTCACTGGGACCCTGCCAGCCAGGGCCCCAGTGCTCATAAGTGTGCCCTGTATGTGTTCCCTGTGTGATGACTAACTGTCTCACTGAGGCTCTGCTAACCAGAACCTCAGTGGTTATGCTCTCTCTTTGCTTTCCAAATTGTCACTAACAGGCTAGTGACCAATTTCACCAATTCACATTGGCATACTGGAACACCCTTATAATTCCCTAGTATATGGTACTGAGGTACCCAGGGCATTGGGGTTCCAGGAGATCCCTATGGGCTGCAGCATTTCTTTTGCCACCCATAGGGAGCTCTGACAATTCTTACACAGGCCTGCCACTGCAGCCTGAGTGAAATAATGTCCACGTTATTTCACAGCCATTTACCACTGCACTTAAGTAACTTATAAGTCACCTATATGTCTAACCTTTACCTGGTAAAGGTTGGGTGCTGAGTTACTTAGTGTGTGGGCACCCTGGCACTAGCCAATGTGCCCCCACATTGTTCAGGGCAAATTCCCCGGACTTTGTGAGTGCGGGGACACCATTACACGCATGCAACATACATAGGTCACTACCTATGTATAGCGTCACAATGGTAACTCCAAACATGGCCATGTAACATGTCTAAGATCATGGAATTGTCAATGGCATTGGGGAGACAATTCCATGATCCCCCGAGTCTCTAGCACAGACCCGGGTACTGCCAAACTACCTTTCAAAGATGTCAGGGCTGGGGAGGAGTAGCCTCCCCCAACCTCTGGAAATGCTTTGATGGGCAAAGATGGTGCCCATCTCTGCATAAGCCAGTCTACACTGGTTCAGGGATCCCCCAGCCCTGCTCTGGCGTGAAACTGGACAAAGGAAAGGGGAGTGACCACTCCCCTAACCGGCACCTCCCCGGGGAGGTGCCCAGAGCTCCTCCAGTGTGCTCCAGTCCTCTGCCATCTTGGAAACAGAGGTGCTGCTGGCACACTGGACTGCTTTGAGTGGCCAGTGCCAGCAGGTGACGTCAGAGACCCCTTCTGATAGGCTCTTACCTGTGTTGCTAGCCTATCCTCCTTCCTAAGTAGCCAAACCTCCTTTTCTGGCTATTTAGGGTCTCTGCTTTGGGTAATTCTTTAGATAACGAATGCAAGAGCTCATCAGAGTTCCTCTGCATCTCTCTCTTCACCTTCTGCCAAGAAATCGACCGCTGACTGCTCTGGACCCCTGCAAAACCGCAAAAAAGTAGCAAAGACGACTACTGCAACCTTGTATCGCTGATCCAGCCGCCTTCTCAACTGTTTTCCTGGTGGTGGATGCTGTGGGGGTAGTCTGCCTCCTCTCTGCACTAGAAGCTCCGAAGAAATCTCCCGTGGGTCAATGGAATCTTCCCCCTGCAACCGCAGGCAACAAAAGACTGCATCACCAGTCCTCTGGGTCCCCTCTCAGCACAACGAGCGTGGTACCTGGAACTCAGCAACTCTGTCCAAGTGACTCCCACAGTCCAGTGACTCTTCAGTCCAAGTTTGGTGGAGGTAAGTCCTTTCCTTCCCATGCTAGACTGCATTGCTGGGTACCGTGTGATTTGCAGCTGCTACAGCTCCTGTGCACTTTTCCAGGATTTCCTTTGTGCACAGCCAAGCCTGGGTCCCCAACACTCTAACCTGCAGTGCACAACCTCCTGAGTTGTCCTCCGGCGTCGTGGGATCTTCTTTTGTGACTTCGGGTGGGCTCCAGTTCACTCCTCTTTGTAGTGCCTGTTCTGGCACTTCTGCGGGTGCTGCCTGCTTCTGTGAGGGCTCCTTGTCTTGCTGGGCACCCCCTCTGTCTCCTCACGCAATTGGTGACATCCTGGTCCCTCCTGGGCCACAGAAGCATCCAAAAACCCTAACTGCGACGCTTGCAGCTAGCAAGGCTTGTTTGCATTCTTTCTGCGTGGGAACACCTCTGCAAGCTTCTTCTTGACGTGGGACATCCATCTTCCAAAGGGGAAGTCCCTAGTCCTCTTCGTTCGTGCAGAATCTACAGCTTCTACCATCCAGTAACAGCTTCTTTGCACCCTCAGCTGGCATTTCCTGGGCATCTGCCCAATCTCGACTTTGTCGTGACTCTTGGACTTGGTCCCCTTGTTCTACAGGTACTCTCATCTGGAAATCCACTTTGGTTGCATTGCTGGTGTTGTTCTTCCTTGCAGAATTCCCCTATCACGACTTCTGTGCTCTCTGGGGAACTTAGGTGCACTTTACACCTACTTTTCAGGGTCTTGGGGTGGGCTATTTTTCTTACCCTCACTGTTTTCTTACAGTCCCAGCGACCCTCTACAAGCTCACATAGGTTTGGGGTCCATTCGTGGTTCGCATTCCACTTTTGGAGTATATGGTTTGTGTTGCCCCTATACCTATGTGCTCTCATTGCAATCTATTGTGACTGCACATTGCTTGCATTGCTTTCTATTGCTATTACTGCATATTTTTGGTATTGTGTACATATATCTTGTGTATATTTGCTATCCTCATACTGAAGGTACTCACTGAGATACTTTTTGGCATATAACTGGACCTGGTGCAGAGTGTAAGCACCCCTTGGTACCCACTACAAACCAGGCCAGCCTCCTACGATCCTATCGACTGTACTACCATTTCCATAGGAAATAATGGAATTGTAATATGGCAGATGGGACATCCATCACGTTTGTGACAGAGTAACCCTGTTCGACAAACTCTAAATCAGACCCTAAGTTTTGAAGTGCCATCAGCTGCAGAAAGTTTTCAAGATGTCATAGACACACATCCTGTTGTATTGCTTTCAGATATAGAGATGACATATTGGTTTTCAGAGCTACACAAAAGGAACACAAGAAAACTTTAAGGCAAAGGTGTCATGTAGTTGTTGATGCAGGTTTAATGCTAAATGCTGGAAAGGGTGAGTTCAATAAGACACAGTTAAAATTCTTTGACCATACTATTTCTGATGGGGGCATGACACCCAATCAAGCTAAGGTACAAGCATTGTCACCTGTCAGTCACCCACAAGATGGTTCGATGTTACAATCATTCCTTGGCATGGCCAGTTGCTGTTCCAGATATATATGAGACTTTGCCCCTGTAAGAGGTTCATTGAGAGTTAACAAAAAATAATATTTCATTCCACTCGTCACATTAATGCAAGCAAAGTTTTAAGAGTTTTAAACAAGCTACTAAAAATACTATTGCAATGGCATATTTTGAGCCAAATCTATATACCAAAGTTGTTGCTGACGCTAGCCCAGTTGGTTTAGGTGCCATCCTTGCACATGCTTGAAGGCATATTTTGGAGTGTGCAAGTAAAAGCTTGCCCCGGATTGAACATGCTTATTCATAACCTGAAAAACAAAGGCCCTGATTTATAATTTTTTTGCGCCGCATTAATGCCATGTTTTGATGCAAAAGCGGCACAAATTTACAAAATACAATTGTATTTTGTAAGTTTACGCCGCTTTTGCATCAAAAAATGACGCTAATGCAGCACAAAAAAAGTACAAATCAGGGCCACAGTTTAGCAGTGGTGTGGGCTTGTGAACATTTCAATGTGTTCTTGTATGGAAAACCTTTCACGCTTGTGATAGATCATCAAGCATTGCTAACTATCTTTGGCAATCCAAGAGCCATAAAGCATCCACACACTGAACATTGGGGTCTATGATTGCCAGAGTACAGCTAAACAATTGTGGATTGTCCAGGGAATGACCAAAACCCTGCAGACTTCTTCTCAAGAGTGCCTTTACAATGTCAAGGTACCCCATCTAAGACTGCTGAAGCCTCCATAAACTTCACTGTGAAGTCCAAAATACATGCTGCCATTTCAATGGAGCAATTATTACACATCAGTCATGGAATCAACATGCTCAACCTCTTACCATTGACAACAAGTATCATAGATAAAATGTCAAAAATGAACTGTCTCTGACACAAGAAGGAATTTTTCTGAGGGGTTCAAGAATTGTCATTCTGGAGAGTCTGAGACAGCAAGTGATTGAAGTGGCTCATGAAAGACATTGTGGAATCGTCACTAAACGAGCTCTCCGAGATCGAGCCTATTTTCCTAATCTCAATGAATGGGTTAAAAAAGAGTGGAAGACCTATTGTTAGAAATTGAGTATGTAGTTAGCAGAGGTATGCAACCTGTCCAAGTTGGGACCACAGTCCTAGTCAGGGTAAGTCACAACCCAACCTAAATCATCCTGTCCTCACCCTCCGGTACCTTGGCACAGAGGATACAGGTTTGACTTAGAAGGCAAGGTGCAAAATATTTGTGCAATAACTCATACAGTAACACAGAGAAAACACCACAAAAAAGTACTCCAGGCCATAGAGAAATAGATAATATTTATCTGAATAAAATAAGTTCATAATGACAAAAATTCAATATGCACAAGTCAAGATTTCACTTTTTATGGGTTTAAGTAGTCTTAGTCCAAAGAAATCAATGGATGTATCTTTTTAGTACAAAGTATCTGGGACACATCAAAAATAATGATGCAGAGGACCACAAAGAAGGTGATGTGTTGGAAGGTAAAACAATGTCTCAATTTTTCTGGCACAGCAGAGGTGATCTGTCGATTCTTTCCTCATGGGCAAGGTGATGCGCCGATTTCCGGGTGTGCAGCGTTGGCTCCTAACTACGGTGTGGGATATTTTGACATCCAGGGACGATGCATGGACAATCCAAAACAAGCTGTGGTGATTTTTCAGCTGCGAGACAGGTGCTGCATCGATTCTGCAGGTGATGCATCTATTTTGCAGGTGTTGTCTTTGATGGCCCTGTGACATCTTAACAGGGGTTAGGCTCAGTCCAAGTCCTTGGAGATCACTTGTGGGGGAAGGCAAAGTCTTTCCAGCTGAGTCAGGGAGCAGCAGGCAGCAGGGTAACAAACAGGAGAGCAGTCCTTCCAGAAAATCAGTCAGTATGAGTCCTTAGGCAACAGCAATCCTTCTGACAGAGTCCAGTTGTGTTTGATTTTAAAGAGTCACAGATCCAGTGTATATACCCAAATGTGCCTTTACAGTGGGGGAAACTCCAAAGAGTTGTTTGGAAGTCCACCAGCTACCCTTTCAGCAGTGGTAAAGTGCACAGAGTCCTAAAACCAAGAAAAACGAGATCAGAAAAATGGAGAGAGTCACGTTGCTGCTCTGGGGTCAGGGTGACAGAGAGATTGATGCCGTCCACTGATCCTCCATGTTCTTGTGTAAAAAGGAGGTCAGGGAGAGGTTCAGTTTCCTTCTCCACACTCTCATCTGTCACAAGGAGCATGCTCATTTTGAACAAATCAAAGTGAGGCTTGAGTCGTCTGATGATGTGAAGCACCCTTAGGGAGGTCCTAAGAGTCTGGAGGTCCACTAAGTAAAGTGGCCTCCTACTTAACTTCCTTGATTTAGTATGGGCCAGTCTAGTGGTCCTGGAGAGCTCTGGACTCTACTGGCTCCATGACCCATACTTTTTGGCCAGGCTAAAACTCTACCAGAGTGGTCTTCTTGTCATACCAGAGTTTCATTACCTCCTGGTTTGCCTCGGGGTTGCTCTTGGTCTTTTTCAAAAAGCGATGCATCTGGTTAAGGAAGGCCAACATGTAGACTACCACATCCTGGGGGGGTTTCTGGGAGCTTTCTCCCACCCATCCTTGACAATGCTCAGCGGTCCTCTGACAGGGATGCCATAGAAGAGTTTGAAGGGACTGAACCCTACTCCTTTCTGTGGCACCTCTCTGTAGGCAAAGAGAAGGCATGGCAAGTCAACATCTCATGTATGCCTCATGGCTTCAGGTAGGCCTGCAATCATGGTCTTGTTGAACCTCTCAAATAGATCACCGGTTTGGGGGTCATAGGGTGTAGTGAACTTATAAGTTACATCACAAGCATCTCACATGGACTTCATTTACACTGACCTGAAGTTAGTGCCTCGGTCAGACACTGCCTGTTTGGGGAACCTCACACAGGTACAGATCACCATCAGACTTCTGGTCACCACAGGGCTGGGTAACGTGTGGAATTGCCCACCGAGACCAGGATGAACATGTTGCCTAGGGCTGGGTTGGGGTCCAATGGACCAATGATGTCGATGCCCACATTTTCAAAGGGGGTGCCGAAGATGAAGAGTGGGATCAAGGGAGCTTTCATCTTTTTCACTGACTTCCTACGTGCCTGGTAAGTGGGACAGGACCTGCAGAATGTATCCGAGGCTGTCTTCAGTCTGGGCCAAAAAAGTGGGCAGCAAGCCTGGTGAAGGTTTTGTCTTGCCCTAAAAGTGCTGTCAGAGGTATATCAAAAGCCATACCCAGTAGAAAGGCCCAGTAACACTTGGGGACCATCAACACATGGGCTGCCCCACTACCCGGAGCCTTAGGCTCGCTGTAGAGGAGATCATTCTCCCAGTAGATTAGGTGATCCCCAGAGGCTTCACCCACTACATGGGCTGCTGAGGCATGTCGCCTCAAGCCCTCAAAAGTGGGACACTCTCTCTCTGCACTTTGCAAAATTCCTCCCAGGTTAGCCCACCCTCAGCTTGCCAGCCAGCAAGCTCAGGTAGTTCTCCCAGGTCTGCAATGTCCTTCCCAGTTGGCTCAGGGGCCTAGGAACCCCGTCAACCTCCACTGCGAGAACTTCAGGGACCGGTTTCCCACTACCCTTGCCTCTCTCCTTGGCAGCTAGCTGGGCCACTGTTCAAATTTCCAGACGCCCTTTGCTCCCTTCCCAGGCAGCCATGGACAGTGTGGTCATACAGACCAACTCAGGTAATCTTATCATCTGCAAGTGAGACCTGAGTTCTACCTCCCACCAGATGGTGCACTCCAGGTCATTACCTATCAGAGAATCTACAGACATGGAAAGGCTCAGAGCAACTTTCAGTGTGCCAGAGACCCCACCCCACTCTAAGGGTACCAGAGCCACCAGTAGATGGCTCTCCTGATTGCCAGTGACTATGACTTGGTGGGATGTGTGCAGTAGGACCTGTTCTGCTGACACCAGTTGACACTTGACAGTTGTCATGCTGGCTCCTGTGTCATGCAGAGCCTCCACCTGTTTCCCATTAATGGTGACCCACTGCTTATGCTCAGATGTATTGGCAGGCATGTGGGCATTTGGCACAATATATTTATTCATCCTGAACATTAGGGTTACCTCTGTCTGTTCCCCAAAATTAGCTGGGACTATCTCCTCCCTGAGCACTACACTGCTCAACCTAGGTGTCTGCCAACCAGTGGCGGGCTGTGCCATCTTGGGAGATTTGAAGTCACCCTTAGAGTGATCACACCACTACTCCCTTGGGAATTATTTTGAGGGCCTTTAGAGAACTCCTTATTTTTAAGTTTGTCTCCCCCTCTTGCTTCTGGTGGGAACCCTGTCCACTTTTGTGGGTGTCCCCCATATAACTTTTTGGACACACAGGTACTAGCCCAGAGGTCCGCTTCCTCTGTAAGCTTCCTAGGATCAGTGAGCTTACTGTCAACTAGGTGCCGGTGCAATTCTGTAAAACAGACACTGAGCATGTGCTTTCTCCAGATCAGTTTGTACAACCCAACAGAATCATTGACTTTGTTGCCCCACACCCAACCATTTAGTGCCTTACTGGAGTAAGAAATGAAATCTACCCAGGATTGTTGGGGAGCTTCTAAGTGTCCCTGACATCTCTGGCAAAATGTCTCAGGGGTCAGTCCACATTTAGCAGTCAAACTTGCTTTCATGGGTGTGTACTTGATCTGGTCCCCAACCTCTAATGTCAGAAGTGTGCCCCTCCAAAGTGTTGCCATGTGTTTTCACAGACACCCTGCAACTTCATTACAGAAAACCACTTCTCAATGTAATCTTCCACCACATAACTGGGCACCAAATCTTTGGGTATACGAACCTTCTTGTCTCCATCAGGTACTGTGTGTGTGCTGCCACCATCACTGCTGGAATATGCCTGCCTGGCCTTGAGTTCCAGCTCTTTAAGACTCAGTTCATGAGCCAGAAGCAGTTTCTTTTCAGCCAAGGCTCGTTCCGTCTCTCTTTCAGCTTTTTCAGCTTGCTGGACTTCCCTCTCAGCCTCTATTTTTACTTTTGCCAACTGCGGCTGGAATTCTCTCTCCTTCCCCCTTTCCTCTGTGGTCGGGTCAGGACTGGAGTTACTGCTCCCTGCCCTCTCAAGTAGCACAAATTCAGGGGTGTTCCCCTCATATTTGGAACTGATACAGAGACACATACAACAGACTTGAGTTGTAAACAGAAAATGAAGGCCTATGCTAACAAATGGTGACATGCAAAGAAAATTATCTTCACACGAGATCGAGTGCTTGTTCAGAAGCCAGGAAGACATAAATGTGATGCTCTGATTCATGGCAAGCCATTTCATGTTTAACCAGCAAAGGACACATGGTGACTGCCCAACATCAAGGAAAGTCTATCACGGGGAGATTCCTTGCACTTCAAACATGTGGCTCAATGCTTGTTGAACACTAATATCAATGTAAAGATCATCTCAGAGAGAGCAATTGGAGAATCCCTGACTGCCATTGCTCCTCAATTAATAAAGCAGATCATAGTAACTCTGATCACTGATTCCCAGTTTGCAAAAACACAATCTGGATGAATCATCAAAGCACCAAGAAGTCTTATGGAGGAGTTATAATGTGTATATGTTGTAAAAAATTCACATTTTTAATTAACAGAGGGGGAGATGTTGTGTTTTGTGAGTGTCTATGATGGAACCTTTTTGGATCCTGAAAGACTCCGTAGGACAATGACATAAATGTTGGAACGTGGTGAAGTGAATGCAGGTTTAGAATGTTGAATTCATGGTCACATGCTGAAGCATAGAGATGTGTAATACATAGCTGTGTGTGTGGCGTACTCATTGGCTGGTATCCAGGCTGGGAAGGATGCTTCTTTCTCCATTTTCCAGCCTCACAGCAATGTACTCACAGGGTTGATTGTTGCCTTAAACACACCATCCTTAAGTAATGCTTGGGATGTTCATGGGTCACAGTGTGCCTGATTCCCTAGCTCGGTTTGGTAAATTGGTTAAGCGTGCACTTTGCTAAAGGGTTTAGGGTATTTAAAGCTGGACTGTTTTTGCTGCAAAAGCTGCAAAAATGTATGTTTCACATGCACTTTTAATGTTTGACTACATCCCTATTAACACTGTTATGTCCTGTTTGACATATTTCATCTAGCGCTAATGGGCCATGCCCGGCAAACATGCTTTACAAATCTGCCCAGATGCTTATTGTAGTCTGTGGGATTGATTGAGGGAACAGCATGAGATTCTGATAATTCCTGACTATCACTTCGGATTATCCAATAAATAAAAGGTATTTGACAGGTGGGGATGGTGTGGGAGGCAGCTCAAGAAGTTCTGAGAGTTAGAGAGTTGTGAGTGTTTGAAGGGAAGTAACCTGCTCCTGTACCCTGAAAACTGCAGATTGCCGGTGCAACCCTAGCCAAACACTGCTGCAGCTAACGCAGAGACCCCAGAGACTCTTACCATCCTCAACATGTGTCTACGTGGCCGAGGTGGGGTGTCCCAAACACCCGTCTGAATATATCTAACAAAGCCTTATAACATACCAGACACCGGGACTATCCCAGGCGTCATTAGATTAAGAATAGATTAAGAAGCTGCCTGTTTGGTGATAGATTAACCACACTACAGACGGACAAACTATGTCATATGATAGGCCGTCATGTAAATATCTGTTCAGACTGATTTATTTTCCAACTCCGCTTAACTCCGTTTATGTGCTTTCGAAATCTCTAAAAACGTGTTCCCATAGAAGACAGCAAAGATGTTTTTCTTCCCGGCTGGCAATGTTGTAGACATATTACACTGTGTGGTAATCACAGGATGTGTTTTAATCGTCCTGCAATCATGACTTCTAGTTTATGTACATACCACTTCCCGTTAGGGTAACAGAAGCGCCTGAAGAGTGACACATAAGCCAAAACAAACTAATGAATGTGACAGAGGCAGCATCTTTCTGATCAATTTGGTCATGATGAACTGAACTGTCAGCCAGTAAAGCACATTAGCTGAAGAGAAAGCAGAACTCGGGAGATTACTATTCAAAATTAATTTGCAGTACGTTAACATGCAAATACAAAACAAACATGGGCTAAAGACATCACCTTTTATTCAACACTCAAGGACACAAGTGTTAATATTGCAGGAGATGTATATATATAATCAGAACACCTTTATGCAAATGTATGGATATGTCCCTTAGATATTTGCTTCAGTCGTGCCATGGACGTATCTTGCCTGACTTGACCTGACCTCAATTGAATGAACTATTCAAAGTTGGGTTACTCTGGGACAGAGGCCTGTTTTAAGTTCACATTACACATTACATTTATGTAATGTGTTCATACATCTGAGCAGCAAGATATTTTCATCACAGGAAAGATTTAGGGCCTGATGGACAAAGATAGGGGGTAGATTTGCAAACAATTTGTGCTGGTCTTGCCTCACAGAAGTGATGTAAACGAGCACAATTTGTTTGTTTTTTCAAATTTACTTTCGAGCGCAAAGGTTGTTTTGTGCTGGAAAGTAGCTTAAAAGTAACATAAAGCAGCACAAAGTGCTGCTTTGGGTTCCTTAGCACCAAGGGGGCATTACATGGGTGGAATTTGGGCATTCTACTGAATCTACTAACAATAAAAGAAAGGGGTTTGAACCAAAAATTAATGCAATTTGAAAGGAGGTGTTAAAAGGAGAAATGTTTTTATTCCTCCTTTCGTTTCCGACTTTGAATGCATGTTGCACTGTACAGCGCAGATACAAAGTAGGGAAAGTTTTAATTTAAGCCTAAGCATAGTATTTTGTACTAGAAGGGTACCCCAGTACAAAACTTATGCTAGACTCATGCACACACCCTTGCACTATGGCGCAAAGGTGCTCAGCAACAAAATTCTGTGCCGTTGCTAGGGAGAGGAGAGTGCCATATCTCTATAAATATGGCACTCTCCTTCTCTCTTCCTGTCACACAAGGCAGCACAGAATGTTTGGCTGCTGCGCTGCGTTGTGTGATAGTTTTGAAAATCAGAGACTACATTCTCAAAAAGTGGTCACAAACTGCACACAGAACGTTTGTGAATGTAATCTGATTTTGTGAACCAACATATGCATTAACAGGTCAGTTCACAAAATCTCGAATCACAGGGGTCGCAGAGCTACCAGCCTAATTAATATTCATTAGGCAGGTCACTATTTGGGAGCACAGGTGATTGACTACATTGACAGAGATGGTGAACTGCAAGGCACAGAAGCTTACCATTCACGTGACCCTATACCAAAATGGAAAACTTTGTTTTAAATAAGCCCCAGGTCCTTAAAGACACTAGGGCTGTTTTAAAAAAAATGTTTTTCCTGTTTGAAAATCTTCGGTGAACTCAGTGGCGTAGCGTGGGTTGTCAGCACCCGGGGCAAGGCAAGTAATTTGCGCCCCCTAACCCGGGGCAAGGCAAGTAATTTGCGCCCCCTAACCCGTGGATTTAGTCTCTTCCAAGATGTTGCGTCCGGTGCGGCCGCCCCCCCCTGCACCCCCCACGCTACGCCACTGGGTGAACTTGCAGTGGTCCCAAGAACACTACTTACTCCCCTTTAAGCTTCCCCCCATGATTTCCAAAGCACTTCCCCTTTATTGAATCAGTTACCACTCTAACGTGGAAGTCGGTTACTCCTCACTGTTTTGGGACCAAAATTGCCGCTGCAAAGCACTGGTATATCAGGGTCCAAATCGCTATTTGGAAGAGGACGCCCGAAACATGCTGCTTCCAAACAGTGATTCGGAAATAATTTCTGAACCTGTTTCGTGATTTTACTAAGTGGGTTTAGTAGTACATAGGAAAAATATTTTTTCTGGTTGCATATCCTCTGATTTAGCAAACCTGAGGGTTTGCAACCAGTGCAAATCTTTGTACATCAGGCTGTTAACTTCTTGGCTGAGCCGGGCTGGGAAACCAAAAGCAGCCCTGGCAAAAATGCTCAAACCAGCCCCACATCCTTTCTCTTCTTGCGCAGTTTGCCTCTTTCCATTCTTACATTTTCTCTTTCCATTTCTCTCCTCTTTCTCTTATACCTATCTGAGCACATTTCTGTCTTCCTTCCCCCTCCCTCTCTTTCTTGAACCCTACCAATGCCAGCTGCAATTAACCTCGGGGAGCAGGAGAAAGCACCAGGAGCAGCCATGAGGGTCCAAAATCGTCCTCCAGGGGCTTCAGCCACCAGAGGAAATGCTTGGTATAAGGAAAGTCGTGTCTGGCGTTGCTCCTTGGCTCTCATTATCAATGGGTACGAGTTTTGCAACCCCTGTGCGAATGCTTATTTGCGCATATGTAGACATTCCAAGTTGTCCATGAGTTACCAGGTGCAATAAAGTATGAACCCTTTGTTAAACTTCGGCGTTCAAACATGTCAAAATTTAGCATTCAAAATAATTAAGGCGATAACCATGCCATGCATATTTTGGTGCGGTACGCAGCAAAATCCACATATTTAGCCCCAAAACTCTGAAAAGGTGGAGGGAATTGTACCCAAGAAATTCCTAACCCCAGCAGGTCAGATTATTGGGTGTGATAAATGGCACCTGTCCCTCTAGGACCCTCATAATCAGGGCGCAGTCTTCTAGTTAGGAGCCACATAACACGTTGTATACATTTTAGGCCTGTTTTCCGTTTTACTATATTATTTAACTAAGATTCCATAAGATGGCACGAATATCCATCAGGGTTGTGGTTAAACGAGAACGGCTGAATTTCAAACTACATACTAGGTCAATAATAGAATAGTGACAAGAAAGAACCGCTCTTTACACTGGGCAATCCTGGTATAACAAGCACGTGTTGATCTCAACTGACTTGATGGCACCATACTTTTTTCTTTTATTACTATGAAGAAGAAATGCTTAATTATGTCTAACAGGAGACTGATCACTCATATTGCAGTTTGGCTCCCTAGGGAAGATTTGCATAACCCACCCTGTTCCGTCCTGTTGTCATGAGCCACCTCTGTTAAAAGTAGCGAACTGCCTAAATACCTAGAGCAAATAAGGACCAACAGGGGAGGTTTTTTATAAGGTGTGCTCTTTACAGATTCCTTTTTAGCAAAGGGTACCATGCAAGTGAGTGAGTATGTGTGTGTGAGTAGGCAGCAGTGCTTGAAGAAAGTGACACTTTTGAATCTTGATCGCTGCAGCTATAAAAGAGAAGGGAATCCAGTTTCCCAAAACTCATTGTGACTGCATGAATTTAAAAAAGAGGGAGGGACATTTATGACAGGAATGCCAAAGCGGGGTAGAGATACAAAAGAACACTTTCCCACTCTTCCACCAACAGATTCCAATTTCATTTCGGTTGGAAGGCCTAATTAAAGTTATTTGTACACCTAATTGTAGTGTCTGTAAAAAGACATTTGCAGTTCAGAACTCTATATCTGCTTCAAAGAATTAGAACTCGTGGAATTTTCAAAGTGCAAAGCGCACTAGTCTGACAGAAAATGTGCTTTTTGTTGCTTAACACCTTTATGGATTGTCCAACATTGCAAGTTTAACGTTGGGGCAAGATGTAGAAAAATATAATTAATTATGATTGTAAGTGTATAAAAGTACCGGGCCACCCAGAGGCATGTGAGAGATGAAATTACTCACCTTATACTCGATTACAGCTGCTTACTGTTGACCAGAGCGCACATCTCTTATCCGTTCCTCAAAATGAACATCTAGACATGAACTTGGATCTGGATCATGTACACCACAAATACTTTCCTCTGACTACTCCTAACCTTCCTGTTAATCTCACTCAGCACACTTGTCCCTGAACAGCCCAGCACACACACACACACACACACACTCAGCAACCCCCGTGTTTTACAGCATTCCTTCACACATATTACATATTACTCACTGATCTATGCCTTGATCACAAGTCTCACAACTCGTCCGTTTACTGAGATCTGCAGAGCTAGATGTTCTAGACACAATCAATTATTAATCTGCTCAAGTAATTTCAAAATAATAACCTCCTTTTAAGCCAGTAATTCATCTCTTACACATCAGATCAAAGTTGGCATTCTGAACTGTAAGTCTGCATCTAATGTTGTCATTCAGGTGCGGGAGCTTCTCCACATACACACTCACTTTTCTAAAGCATGATGAATGTCTGTCTGGCAGAGGGAAAGTTCAGCCTAAAGGACAATCACCATGTCAGGTTCAGGCAGGCAGACGCTTTACATACTCTAATGCCAGGAACCTGGCATACTGGACCAATATTTAGCATGATCTGAGGGCAGTGACAACATCAACCCAGTTAAGTAATGTGAGGGTCTCTTCCCTCATGAAGAGGGAGCGTGTTAGTTATTGAACCAGCCCTAGTCATTTCAGGATTGACCCCTGAAGTGCACTGGACTGACAGTCTATAAGTGATGCCTCACATCAACCTTCCCTAAATTATCACAGAGTGGGGTGGGATCAGCAAGAATCAATGCCTCCACCCCACTCTGTGACGAGTTAGGGAAGGTCTTCCCCTCGTTGAGTACATGAATAAATGGATGTGGATGAGTGTGTGAGTGTGTGTGTTTATCGGTGGGAGAAAGTGAGTGTGCGGGTGTGTGCCCACACTGCTACTTCTGCAAGCTAACAGTTGCCACTGGTTCAGGGTTTGGCGATCTCAATTGGTCAGGATTTCACACGGTACAGTTGAGTTCAACTCAAATCAGGGCCATCATGTGTTGCAACAATCTTTCAGTATGTTGGGGCGCACAGTTAAAAACAGTACATCCCCAATAAACTTGGATGTTTGATACTTTTTAATCCCATCAATTTTCAGTAAGGGTCCAGGATTAGGGCAGTGGCACATTGTACTTGAACTGAGATTGTCTTCCCTTGGTGGGGAGTCAGTGACGCCTCCGTTTTGGTGTTATCTAGTTTTAGAAAGGTTACATATATTACCCATCAAAACCAGGATTCAATTCAAAATCGGCAGTCTCACATAGAAAGCCATTTGTCCCCTTTTTTAAAGCATGATGAGTATCTGTCAGGCAGAGGAAAAGGTCAGCCTGACAAACACTCACCATGTCAGCGTCCGGCAGGCAGTTGCATTACATGCTCTAATGTAACACGTTTTGCCAGGATAAAGAGCTTAGAAACCTGAGGGCAGTGAAATTATCAGCCTGGCAAATGAAGCTCCTCCCCCCCTCTTGATCTGGGTAAGAGTAACGGATAGAGTCAATCATGCACACTTCAAGCTTAAGCTCTGAAGTCCCCAGGGCTGACTGTCTATCAGTGATACTTCACCTCACTGTTCCTTAACTTGTCACAGATTTGGGTGGGGTCAGCAAGTCTTACTGATCCCACAACACTCTGTGATGAGTCAGGGAATGCCTTTTTCTCATTAGCTAACCTTGACAAGGTTAGCCAAGTAGAGAAGGTGTTGGGATCTTCTGTTTGCTGCTTTCCTTTCAAATTCTTCCAGCTCCTCCAAGGATGTTGTACTTATCCCTCCCCCTATCCGCTGGTCTTGTCATTCGCTGGGGTCCAGTAAGTGCCTCATTGAATATTTTAGTGTGTGTGTATGTATGAATGTATGCATAAATCCTTCTGTGTGCCAGGAATGGGTGAATGAAAATGTGTGCATGTGTATGCTTGTAAATTGATGCGAGTGATTATGTGTGTGCATGTCTGCTTGTGAATGGATGGATGTGAGTATGTACACAAGTGCATGTTTGTGAAATAATGGGTATGAGCATGTGTGTGCATGTGTATTTGTGATTGGTTTTGGGACTGTGTGCTTGTGAATGGATGGGAGGAAATGAGTGGCGGATGTGTGCCTGCCCCAATACTTTTGGAAAGTACCAACCACCACAGTCTAGTGCAAATTGAATATCTGCCCTTATCTAAGATGGAGAACACTTATACTATTTCACTCAAAAAACCATCCATACTACTATCTAATAACTAGGATACATTATTCTTCACTTTTACAGAACAGAAAAACTGGCAGAAAAGCGGTCTCTAGCCACAAGAAACCCTGTAAATTCAAACTAATCAACTCAACGAACACCTCCATGTTCTCATGCTTCACTGTGGAGTTAAAAACATAACACGTTAACCAATGAGGCTAAGAATTTAATACTGATCGACTAGCTACATAAATTGTTTTATTGATGGTGTCCTTGGTCATAGCACTCATCAGCTAACCTTCTCTTGTGTTGAGACTCTCCTGGGTCTGCATGGAAAAAGAAAAATACCCTACAAAAATATTAAACCTTCTCTAACAACAATTAAGCCTCTAACACTGACAATGATTCCTTAAAAAAATACTGTGTCAAAATCTCTAACCCTGTCAAATTGGATTTTCTATACAACATTATTCCTTTCACACTCCTAATCTTAAAGCACAACTCCAATTCCAAAATGGGACATACATGTTTAAATCTATTGCCTCCTGACCATTCCCCAGTGTCGTATGAAGGACGAAAGATTGATCTAGTCAGTTATTTTGAAGACATTCTAAAGTTTAAAGGGAGAACCATTGTGGGCAAAGTCTATGTGGCGGTCAAAGGTCTCAATATCCTTGGATGGTTTCACCAAGGATTGCTGGGCATGGTACTGAGACCTGGTACACGAGAACAAGTACTCGCCATTAGGGATTCTGAGATAGTAGAAGACTTGTTAAATGAGTTTCCCAAAGTTTTTTCTGGTGATTTTGGGTAAGATCAAAGGTTTTAAATACAGAATCAAAGTCAAGGATGGGGTGTTACCCATAAAACAAAAGATGATGGTACCATTTAGCATTCGTCAGGATTTAGAAAAATAAATAAACATGTTAACTAAATCTGGCATCATTGAACGAGTTGACTCTTCTCTGTGGCTTTCTCCCCTTGTGGTTGCTAGAAAGAAAAATGGTGGGCTTAGGGTTTTCATTGATCTTTGTGCTCTAAATAAAGAAATCTGGCTTGATTCACACCCTTTACTGAAGATCAATGATCTTTTAGCTCAAGTTGCAGGGGCAAAATATTTTTACAAAATTAGACCTAGCAAATAGAACTTCAACCTGATTCTCAACACTTCACTGCTTTTGTCTCTCCATGGGGAACACACCAATATTGTCGCTCACCTTTTGGTTTGGGTTCGGCTGCGTCAGTATTTCAGAGAGTTATGGAAAACCTATTAAAAGACGTGAGTAAGGTAGACATATTCCAAGATGATGTTTTGATTTTTGGTCCCGATTGTCAGTCCCATGATACCATGCTCAAGCAAGTCCTATCCGTTTTTCAACAACAAGGTGTTGTTTTAAAAAGAGATAAGTGTGTTTTTTTAAAGGAAAAAGTTGAATACCTAAGTCATGTGATTTCTAGTTCTGGTGTAAGCCCGAAACCCAGGTTGGGCCAAAACATCCTTGATGCCCCTCTGGCAAGTGATAAAAGTGATGTTAAAAGTTTCCTGGGTCTTTGTGAATTTAACTCATGGTTTATTAAGGATTTTGCTTCCAGTGTAAGGCAGATCTATAATCTGCTAAAATATGGCACTGAATTTTGTTGTGATAACGAATGTGCTGTAGCTTTTAAGTGGTTAAAGAGCCAGCTTTCTAATAGTGAGGTACTCAAACCCTATGATCCTGAATTGATGTGCACAATCACTGTCGAGGCAAGTAATGTTGGTCTTAGGTGCAGTCCTCACTCAGAAAACCCATTTTGGTGAAAACAGAATGCCTATAGTCTGTGATTGAAAAAGAACTGTTGGCCTGCAGGTGGGCAATTGAAAAGTTTCACACATATCTGTGGGGAACTAAATTCATTCTTCAAACAGACCACAAACCCATAGTTTTCATCCTTAGTGGGAAGAATGGCAAGAATTGTACACCCAGGATTGCAAGATGTTCTGCCCGCTTACTTCAATTTCAGTTTGAAAATGTACACTCCTTTCTGGTGGCAAGAATGGGCGGGCTGATTACTTGTCTAGGTTCCCTGCTAACACATTGCCTCATGCTCAGTTGGAGGAGTTTGAAGATGAAAATTGCCTAGTTTCTTCTATTGAACTAGATGATGCTGGTCCATTTTCTGAGGTAGAATGGATTTCTGCCACGGGTTGTGATCCTGTTTTAAGGACAGTCTTCAGGTATATCTGTGAGGGTTGGCCCAAGGAGAAGTTACTAGAGCCTAGTGTGCAACCTTTCTTTAAGATAAATGAAGAATTGTCTCTAGAGAAAGGTTTGGTCATGAGGGCAAAAACTGATAACTTCTGAGGTCATCAAACCTCTAATAATAAAGAAGGTTCATGAGGGGTGTTAGACCTGAAAGCCTTAGGGTGGTCACCCCTAACTTTTTGCCTGCCTCCCTCCACTTTTTGGACACTGTTTTTGCTGGTTTTTAGACTCTGCGCACTTTACCACTGCTAACCAGTGTCAAAGTGCATATGCTCTCTCCCTTTAAACATGGTAACATTGGATCATACCCATAGGGACTATTTAATTTACTTATCAGTCCCTAGTAGAGTGCACTATATGTGCCAAGGGCCTGCAGATTAAATGCTACTAGTGGGCCTGCAGCCCCGATTGTGCCACCCACCTAAGTATCCCCTTAACCATGTCTCAGGCCTGCCATTGCAAGGCCTGTGTGGGCAGTTTCACTGCCAATTCGACTTGGCATTTAAAAGTACTTGCCAAGCCTAAAACTCCCCTTTTTCTACATATAAGACACCCCTAAGGTATGCCCAAGGTAACCTGTGGGGCAGGGTGCTGTGTAGGCAAAAGGCAGGACATGTACCTATGGAGTTTACATGTCCCGGTAGTGTAAAACTCCTAAATTAGTTTTTACACTGCTGAGAGGCCTGCTCCCTTCATAGGCTAGAATTGGGGCTGCCCTCATACATTGTTTGAGTGGTAGCTGCTGATCAGAAAGGAGTAGGAAGGTAATATTTAGTATGACCAGAATGGTGATATAAAATCCTGCTGACTGGTGAAGTTGGATTAAATATTACTATTTTAGAAATGCCACTTTTAGAAATTGAGCATTTCTCTGCACTTAAATCTTTCTGTGCCTTACAATCCACGTCTGGCTGGGTTTAGTTAACAGCTCCTTGTGCATTCACTCAGACACACACCAAACACAGGATACTCAGCCTCACTTGCATACATCTGCATTTTGAATGGGTCTTCCTGGGCTGGGACGGTGGAGGGCCTTCTCTCACACAAAGGACTGCCACACCCCCTACTCGGACCCTGGCTGACAGGATTGAACTGAAAGGGGACCTGGTGCAATTCTAAGCCACTCTTTGAAGTCTCCCCCACTTCATAGGCATATTTGGGTATATAAACAGGGCCTCTGCCCCTTCCAACTCAGACACTTCCTGGAGAAGAAACTTGTAACCAGAACCTGCATCCTGTCAAGAAGAAGGGCCTGGCAGCCCAAAGGACTCACCTGACTGCTTTCTTGAAGGACTGCTTCCTTGCTTTTGTCCTGCTGCCTTGGTGCTCTCTTGTTGAGGTGAATAAGTGCTCTCCAAGGGCTTGGATAGAGCTTGCCTCCTGTTCCCTGAAGTCTCAGGACTAAAAAGACTTCATCTCTTCAAGAAGGACTCCTTGTGGAGCGAAATTCAACACACAGTCTGCCAGAAATGACACACAGCCTGCACCGCAGTGAAAATTTCACTGCACGCCGAACCGGAACGATGCAGCCCGACTTTGCAATGAGAATATCGATGCAGCACTAGCGTAGCGACCTGAAATTCGATGCACAGCCCAGTGGATTGACGCATAGCTGAGCCAGAATGACGCAGCCCGACTTCCAGAGAGGAATCAACGCAGCACCTGCCGCACGGCAGAAAATTAGATGCAACACCCACCAGATTGACGCAGCTCCTGTGACTTCGTCCTGCCAGTGCAGGAAATCCACGCATCATCCCTGGGGCATCTGAAAACCCCGCAACCCGAAGAGGATCCACAACCGAGCACCGGGAATCGATGCACAGCCATCCCTGCATGAAAACTAAACAAAGCATTGCCGTGTGCAGCCCGAGAAATCGACGTGCACCCCTGTGTTTCCACGCATCTCTTCCTCTGCGGTTCTTTGCGGAGATTTTTCACGCGAACCAGGTACTTTGTGCTTGAAAGAGACTTTCTTTGCTTTTAAAAGACCTAAGACACTTTAAATCACTTTTCAGTGATATTTCTACATTTCATATTTCTACTTATTGTGTCTTTGATCGTTTTGACCTGCATTTAACCAGATAAATACTACACCACTGTGTGGTATATTTTTGTGGTGCTAGATGGTGGTATTGTATGATTTATTGCACAAATACTTTACACATTGCCTTCTAAGTTAAGCCTGACTGCTCAGAGCCAAGCTACCCAAGGGTGGGCACAGGATAATTTGGATTGTGTGTGACTTACCCTGACTAGAATGAGGGTCCTTGCTTGGACAGGGGGTAACCTGACTGCCAACCAAAGACCCCATTTCTAACAAGGGGCAATTGGGTTCGACATTCACCAAACGCAGGGTGCAAACCACGCTCTTGTGGCCACGGATGGACAGTGAAGTAGATGATGTGGTCAAAGGGTGAGTTACTTGTGCAACTAGCAATAAAGTCCTTAGGACTTCTGTACCACCTTTAAACCCCGTTGAACTCCTGACAGGACCACGCGTTAAAGTTGGGATTGATTTGGTAGGTCCTTTTAATACGCTTCCTGAAAACTCAAGGTATGCGTTAGTACTTTTGGATTACTACACCAAATGGCCAGAAGTTAGGTTCATTGGTGAACCCAATTCCAAGGCAGTTGTAAAAAGTATCAGAGATATTTGCATGAGAGTGGGTTTCCCTGAATTAATCATCTCTGATAATGATGTACAGTTTATTTCTAACGATGTTGAAGATTCTCTTAAGAACAGTGGTATCAAACACTTAAAACGTTCTTTATATCACCTCCAAACAAATGGTCTTGATGAACACTTTAACCGGGTCCTAGGAGATTGTATAAAGTGGTCTCTGCAGAACAAGGTTGAAATACTTTCTGCTTTTCAGTCTATGCTTTGGTTCTACAGGACTACACCACAGTCGTCTACCCTTGTCACACCTTTCGAACTTCTCCGGGGTAGGAAGCCTGCCATTGAATTTAGACCTGCTTGGATGTCCAAGTTTAGGAAACAAAAGGTAGATGTTTAAGGTCTAGATTGTCTTGTAAGAAAACATGTCACCAATGCCCAAGCTTCTCAGAAGCGTTGTTATGACAAAAGGATGAAAGTGGCCAGGATGTCCGTAAAGGTGGGGGATCAGGTTAAGATCAAATTGGGTAGTTATATTAAGAAAGGTGACCCCCAATTTTCCGCTCCTGTTATGGTCAATAAAGTATGTGGAAATGCTGTCAGGGTGGACGGTGGATATTGCTGGAATGGGTCTGAAGTTTTGAAGTTTCAGTCCCCATCTGATGACACTCCATCCACGAGCGGGGTTCCTGGTAATGACCATTTCAGAGAGGAGGAAGTAGTTGGTAATCGGGAGAAAAATGCCTCCAGTGGCAGTGACGACAGGTTCATGTTAATACGCAAAAGTTCACGTGTACGATGCAAACCCTACAGATTTAGATAACATGTCAATCTAATTTATAGCCCGTAATGCCGAGTTCATGTTTCTGGTGATATTTTGTTTTGTGTTTTTTTATTTAATTTGTTTTCTCGTATTTCTAGCAAGTTGGTCTAAAGTATAGCAATGTTTATGTCACAGTTCTAGCATATAGGCTTTAAGTATAGCACTGTTTGTGTTTTCATATATTAATATTCTTTTACCTCTGTAAAGTCTTACAGTAGATGTGTGCAAGTATATTTGTAGGTGCATATGGTTTTTGTTCTTGCTATCGCTTCAAAGTTTTTAGTAGTTGTAATTCCCTAGTATTTACAGATGGGTGAAAACTTCAGTTTGCGCCTATAATCTAAGTGATATTTTAGTTTTTTGCTTCCTTTCAAAGGTTTTGTGTAGAAAAGGAAAACCCATGTAATATTCTTTGTTCTCTGGCTCGCGACACAAACGTGCAACTGCAGTGTTTACCACGCGCTCGTCTCGACGACCGGCATAATTGAAAACACTTTTGTGTTAGAACATTGGTGAGAAGCGGCACGACGAAGGAAACAACACTTCTACGGAAATGCTTTATTAGCAGCAACTGTTTCTAAGGGTGGTTTCTGACACTATTAAACTTCACCCTAGGATGTTTTGAGCTCCGTTGATTCCGATTGTTACAGTCTGGCTTTGATGTATTGATTACATGCAAACAGAGGAATGCACACATTCTCAAAGACTATTTGTATTGTATCTCTGCTCAACTAACCTCTTTCCATGTCTCCAATGTCTGTTTCCTATTTACTTTCCCTACGTTTTTTATCCCATACACTTGAAGTGCTGGTGCCAGACAACGTCATTTATTCTCAGGCTGGTGATCTATTTCCAGTGGGCAATTGCTACATGGGAGCAAAGTGATGTCTTTTAATAATGTATTGTATTCCACATTATAAAACTGTTCAGCGAGATCGGCCTTTTGCTGTACTGTTGTCATACAGGAAGCCAGGATAGTCTCGCCAGTAGCATCACCATGCCCGAAAATATTCAGAGAGAACAGCCCTAAGGGAATTTTAATGTTAGCATTGTTTATGAGGATTAGTAAGTAAATAGTAGCACAGAACTAATCTCAGATTTTACCTTTATCTGCCTTTTGTAAATATCCACAGTATTCGGAAAAACATAATTAAATTCAGACCAATCCTTCTGTCTCAAAATGTAGCATCAAACTAAGAATCAGTTTCTCTCAAGAGAAATCCTAGTCCATCTTTCCAATGCCCCTCCTGATGTTATCCTCGTGGGTTTTAATTAACTTTTTCTGATTGTGGTGGTCAAATCTGAGTAACAAAAAGTATAATCATGCACATCAACAGTAGGGGCATCGAAGGTATGTGTGCAATTCCACTTCTCTGTTAAACGCACGGATATCTCATTTAAAAACCTGTTTGCAAATGTGCTTCATTTTAATTTAAATGTGTTATTACTAGGTACTGTATGGGGAAGATCGGGCCAGCAAACATACAATCCTTAAAGCGAAGAAACCCAAACCAACAAGCCCGGTTGATGTCTGTGATCACATAAGACAGAACTGCCAACACATTAAAATAAGAATTCCTCAAAGCAGAAAAAAGAAACAAACTCTTACTCAAAGGCTAAGTGTAGCCATAATGAAGAAGGGGTAGAGGAGTGCCAAAAGACCTTATGTAGCATTCCAAAACCTCTGTTTCTAACTTATTCCAGAGTCATTCATCATATCTGGAGTGCAGTGATGTATAAATCTGTCCTAGCTCAAGGTTCATCATAGATTACTCCTGTGCCACGCCTTAGATCAGTGGTTCCCAACCTTTTGATTTCTGTGGACCCCCACTTTAACATTAATAGAACCCAGGGACCCCCACTGAATCATCATTGGAATCCGGGGACCCCCACCTGAGTCATTACTGGAGCTGGGGACCTAATTTCTCAATATTTGTTAATATTTTTTAATTTTCTAGGCTCTCGCGGACCCACTGAGAAGGCTTCGTGGACCCCCCCAGGGGTCCCCGGACCACAGTTTGGGAACCACTGTCTTAGATAGTTAATCTGACTCATTTTCATGAATCCTTGGATAAGCGCTTGCTGTGTCTGCCTGTGAGTAAAGAAACTTCATCCCTCATATGCCAATTTCAGACAAACTGGGTGGGCCACCGATGCTTGAAAACCTTTCACCTCCAATTCCTTATAGATGCTCGAAAACGTTCCTTTCCGGGTTAAGGTGGAGTTCAGGTCCGGACAGAAGAGGACATTCGTCATTACTGTTTTTATTTGCACTAGAATTCTATCCGTCCACTATACAGATCGTAATACTACCACTCCACCTCCCATAGTGCAAGAGTGCTGGGTGTAATTTGTTTATTTTAGTATGTCTATAGACACGTCAGATGGCCTTTAAAGCGTTCCCCCTTTGCAAGATTAAAAGCCTCGCTAACACTTACAATATAAATTATGAGTTATTTCTGAGAGACCTTCACTGGCACACCCAGGATGCTGAGGAGTGTGTCCCTCTGCAGGATGTCCAATATGTTAAATTGGTCTTCCATTTTTATCAGGGCTGCACCTGCAGTTCTCCAAGACGATTGTAGCTGCTGCACTCCATTTGCAGTCGTTGAGAAGTTACTCTATTAGTTGCATAAAGAGGATTTATGGTCCTCATGAACCTTCTCTACCTGTAACACTAATATTCCGGCCTTCATGTTTCTGCTCCATCCCAGAACAGAGCAGAGGACAAAAAGGAAAGAGAAACAAAATGGCATTAAATCCTATTACACCAAAGTTACTGAAATATAATATCATTGCTAAAAACGTCTAAGCATTAAAGTGTGACAAAGAATCAACAGGTTATTTCAGTTATACGTATAGGCAGTACAGAGTCACAGAGGTTTAGGAACAACAGCTTCAGTTCTAGGGTTATGCAAGCAGGCAGTTTTGCAGAAGAATCCAAGAAGTTTGTTGCCTGTAACCAAAGTAAATTTCCTTTGATGGCAAGCAAAACTTGGAGTGACGAACACTCAGTCACGTCTGTGATTGTAGAAGACACCATACCATCAAGCTTGAAACAATGATGTAGTAGATTCTTTCCATGCTTTAGCAATCTGCTGATATGCAACTGCTAGAAGTAAATCTAGAATACGGACTGTATCTGAGTGGTTAGACCAACCCTCTGAAATACTTCCAAGAAAAATATTGTTGTAAGTGTGTGTTGACGATATTGTTTACCTGTTTCCAGACTTGTAACCAAAATTGGTGTATGGGGGGACATTCGAATAAAATAAGTTTAAGGTCAGAGGTAGAAATATTACAGGACCAACTGGAACTGGGGATTTTTATAAAAAGTGAGTGGGGTGAGCAAAAGTCTATTGTAGATAAAGAATAATGTTTGGATGACAATAGCTGCTCTGGAGGATTTCCTTATTTTAATCCAAATTCTTTCCCATTTACGAAGTGGAACATAAAGGAGGTGGTAAAAGGGGGAGAGGTGTCCTTTCTGCAGAAATACCAGTGCAGGATTCCCAAATAGTAAGACATTTTGCAATGGTGGCTACATGGAAGCGTCAGAGGAAACTAATAGTGAATAATGACACTTTGGAATGCAGGGTGGGGGACACAGGTGCAAATCACATTCAGGAAGTGACCTTCTTGGACTAGGACTGTATTTTGGACAAACTTAAGCTTGTAGTCGAACAGTGTGTGGCCCCTTTAATAGATAGGCTGCACAGTTTGGAGTTGTTTGTTCTTGTCCTGGATAGATCACCCCCACAGCTACTGTTGCTAGCAATTCCACCTTGGTTGGTATGGTGTGAGAGGAGTCTTGTGTACCGGGGAGGTCCGAAGTGATGCTAATGCCAGGGAGGGGGGTCCCCCAACCTCAGAAAATTTGTCTAATACCTCGTCCAATGCCCCGTTTTGTCAGACTTGTACAGCTGTATCTCTGACTGGCAACATTAGGTGTCTCCTGACCCGGGCAGATAGTGGGGCAAAGGTACAGTCTAAGATAGTTGATGATTGGGTTCTGAGGGGTTTGGTTGAGGAAGCCCCCCACTTGCAAGCCCAAAGATTTCCCTGTCAGAACTTGCCACCTGAATGCTGTCCATATGTAGCACTTTTAGAGGGGATCCCCCATCTTGAGGCATCCCAGGTTAGGACCACTGGAAACTTGCAGAATAAAGTTTGTCATTGGTTGAGTCAAAATGTTAATTTTAACCCTAGGGAGTCAAGGGACGTATAATTCATGAGAAGAGTTGATTGGGTTGGTCCAACAAACAAGACAATTGAGGGCGATTGTGTGGTAATTAACTGCACATCACCTACTATAGCTAGGAGGCTGATTTGTACAGCAAGGCAAACATTTAACTCGGGGTTGGGTATTAGGATCCTCACACTGGCTTTCTTTTATAAGCCTGCTCTATCACAAATTAATGGTGGGGGCCCTAATTATCCTGCAGGTTTTTTTTCTATCTCAACAAGTAATAGATTCTCTTCTCCAGCTGGGCTACAAAAATAACGATTGACAGTTCAGTACTGTGCCCATGGGGGTTTCAACTGGAGGTAAAAATCATGATATTTGCACTCTGGTAGGGACCACTCTGTGCGGGTAGGAACCTTAGGCCCTCGTTCTGACATGGGCGGTAAATGCCACCTACTGCGACGGCCGCCAAAAGACCGTCACCGTGGCTACCAGCCAACTGCCATATTATGACCGTAGCTGGAATTCCGCCCGAAGGCTAGCGGAATTCCTACTACGATCATGGCGGCGGACGGCGGTAAGGTGGTGCTGCTGCCAGCAGCAGTGCCACGGCAGTAGACCGCCGCAGACCGTATCATGATCCATGATATGGCCTGGTGGTGTTCTGCTGGTGAACATTGCTGCTGGCAGCAGCGCCGCATCCCGTCTCCTGCCGGAGGACCCCCTGTAAGCAGGTAAGTCAGGTGCTTCAACAGGAGAGGGGGTGGGAGGTGTTGTGTGTGTGTGGAGGTGTGTGTGTATGTTTCTGCGTGCATGCATGGGGGTGTGGGGCGTGTGGAAAACATGTGTGCATGAATAGATGTGAGTGTGCGTGTATGTTGTGTTGTGTGAATGTGTGTGTGCATGGATGTATGCATGCGTCAGTAAATGTGGGTATGTGTGTGTGTATGCGTGTGTATGTCTGTGCGTGTAGGTGTGTGTATGTCGGGGGTGTTGGAAGGGGGATGGGGAAGGTGGGGCAGGGTTCTGGGGAGTGGGAGGGGGCCGGGGGAGACCCCTATCAGTGCCAGGGAAGCAATTCCCTGGCACTGATAGTGCCTACCTCCATGCTTTTCGTGGCGGTAAGAAAGCCATGGAATCCATGGCGGTGGGTGAGGTCATATTCCCATGGGTGGCCTAGTCTCGGCCGCTGGGCTGGAGACTGTAGTCCCCAGCCCGGCAGTCAGTGTGTTAGATTGGCTGTTTGGCTTTTGCCAAACCACCAATGTCATAATATGGTGGTATGTACCGCCAGCCTGTTGGCGGTACTACCGCCACTATAACACTGACTGCTGGGGTCATAAGGACCACCTTAGTTTTCTTTCCTGGAAATTGTGTGAGTCTTAGGGATAATATCCTTGATCCTCAATGGGTAACATTTATCGGTCAGTTTGATGTTATATTACTCCAGGAAACATGGGTGCAGGAGCTTTTTTCCGTGGTGGGATTCAAAACTTAAGTTGTCCCAGCAACCCCTTCTCTAGGTCATAGAACTTGAGGAGGCTTGTCCATCATGGTCTGAATATCCACAGAGTTACGAGCTGTACCGGTCCCTTTTGGGCAGAGTGGGATACAGATTTTATGGGTTGTTTTTTCTGCAGATTTTCATTTCTTCTTAGTGAATTTTTATAACTCTGTGTGTAATCCAGTATGTCAGATTGTGACCCTGTTTCAAGCATTATCAATTCTAGAGGAAAGGGCCACTCACAAGCTGGGTTGCTTTACTGTTTTCCTTGCAGGGGACTTTAATGCTAAATTGGGAATCACTCCCACTATCTTAGACCATTTTGTGCTGGGTAATGGGGTTTGAATGCTGTACCGCCTGACCTCAGAGGTTAGGTAGCTGATCAATGAACTGGGTCGGGCTGGCCTATACAATCTGGTGGAGCAGGTGGCTAGCCCTGACCTATATAAACCTACATTTGTAGGGTGGAGTAAGTGGACTACCATCGACTACATTTTTACCTCCAATAGATTTGGAGATCGTTTTATTAGCGGGCAGATTCACAATTTATTGCTGAGTTATTGCAATGCCATTGAAGTTAGGATGATAATCCCTGTTGCCGGTGCCCAGTCTGTGGCCTCAGGAGTGGTTGGGGTGACCGTAAAGGATCAGGGTAGGAGGATTAGTTGGCACAGAATCTCAATTACCATTTCATTTTTAAGTGTAGTCAGGACCTGTAGGAATATGTTTTTAAGCTCTCTTTTAGCGTCTGAGGCTTCACCGGCAGCCATTCTGGCAGATTTTCAGATACTAAACAGTACCCTCAGATCCATCATGTTGGATCTATCTGGACCCACACGGTCCCTAGAGAGGGGTAATTTGATAACAACTGTAGAGCTGTGAGCAAGCATTTGCATGAAGCCCTCAGGGTCAAGCCAAGAGACCAGCAGCATATTAGTTGAGCTAGGGTAGATCATAAATAGGTAATCAGAAATAGAAAGCAATGCCTTAAGGAAGAAAGATGGGAGCAGCTATTGGATGCGTGCAAGCTGGGGGATATGCAAGGCTTTTGAAAAATAGCAAACCTGCTTACTTAGTCTCCCCTGAGGATGTAGGGTCTAATATCCTGCTCAAAAATGGGTTGCTCATTTTGAGACGTTTTACTGTTTGGATAATGCAGAAAAATTGACCAAGGGGGAAGACATAGTGCCTTTCCCCTTGGGTTTAAATTTCAGTCTGGAGGAGCTACAGCAGAGCATTATGAGTAGCCCTTCTAATGCGGCCCCAGGCCCAGATGCTGTTCTTATGGACCTAAACAAGGACAATGCAAATTTGTGGGCGCCAGTACTAACTAATCTTTTTAATGTTGCTGCACAAATCTGTATCCCTAAATCTTGAAAACCTGCAGTTATAGTTCCATTTTTTAAAAAGTAGCACAGACAACACCCAGGCTGTTATCACCCGATTTCTTTACTTGACTCTACAGTCAAGATTGTGGGGCATATCATTCTACTCCACGTTGAAGAGTGGATCCAAGCGAACAATGTTTTTTGCCAAGTCCAATGTGGATTTAGAGAGGTTAAGAGGGCAATGAAACAATGCTTGAATCTCAACCTGCCGGTGAGCAAATATGTGACTGGAGCTGTGCATTCGACAAGGTCATTTGCTCAAAGCTTTGGTCCATTCTTGAGGGTCTTGGGCTACCTCAGACTCTGGTCAATTTTCTTCGGGCTCTCCATTCGGGTGCCAATGCATCAGTAAGGCTTATCTCTGCAGAGCAGTGATCTGATGCCTTTAAATTGTCAAGGGGAGTTAGACAGGGGTTTGTCTTGGCCCCAGTCTTATTTTTGCTATATGTTAATGGTCTGAATTCATACCTGGCTGCCTACGGTAAAGACTTTTTTGGGGTTAAGACCAACCTGCTTCCCTCCTCACTATATGCAGATGATGCAGTTTTGCTGTCACATACGATGAATGGACTTAAAGCTTTGGTGGATTTATTTGTTCAGTTTATGTTGGGCCTATTATTGGATGTAAACACTTCAAAAACACATTTTATGGTCTGGGGGAAGCAGAATCCAAAACTTAGACCCATTACTGTCAAGGGGCAGGTAGTGACCAAGGTGACCTCCTTTTCTTATTTAGGGGTCACGTTTGACCAGCATGGCAGTAGGAACCTATGTCTTGCAAATCATTGTATATGCTTTGAGCAATCATGTGGGTCCAGTTTTAGATTTGCTCGAATGGTTGAGTAAAACTATCCTGCTGCTGCTGCAGATATATAAACTGAAGTGTTTACCAGTTCTGTTATGTGGGGTTATTGTAACTTTAAAGGCCATTCAATGTGAAGAAAATTGCTTCTGCAGGAAATCATTGGCAGTCGGCCCTGCTGGTTCTAGTTTGTTCATGCCTGAGGAGCTGGGCCTGGATTTTGCAGAAGATCATACTAAAATCGACCCTCTGATGCTGTGTATTGCGGTGTGGAGTGGGAAGTTCACAACACTTAACATAGAGATAATTGAGGATTGTCTTGGATGTGAGCAAGGCCAAAAATGAGGCACCCTGCATTATTTTATAACCCAGAGTTGCTGAAACAGTCAGATAGAAAGCTTATGAAAGAGGTATTTCTCAAGCAAAGCCAGAGAGGGAAGGGAGAACTTGGTATTGGGTAGTCAATTTACCAGGGCTCTGTTTCATTTAAAAACAGTTTTGGCCTGGCCTGTCTCTCTTTCATTAGAAAACTGTGGGAGAGACTACTTTGCACCAGGTTCTGTCCGTTTTAGCCTTTGTTTCCCTCCTGGGCAATATGAGCCATCCTCGATCAAGGTCTGTCCTTGCGATAATGTTTCACTTCAGACCTTAGAACACCTCGCTCTGTTTTGCAGATACTATTATCCCCCACAAGGAGGTTTCTGCTGCCTGTCCTTAAAGCCAAGGGATTTTACTAATATCGTCCTGCCTTCCTTTATCTACGAATGTTGAATTAACATAGTGTCGCCATGGAGGTCTGCAGTGTTTTGAAGAGCGCACTTTATTGGAATAAGATCATGAATTATGGGTATTTATAGTAACTTTTTGTGTTTTTTTAAAGTTTAATTTGGTCTCACAGTAGTGGAAAACAAATTTATGAGTTTTTCACTACCAGGACATGTAAAACACACAAGTACATGTCCTGCCTTTTACTTACATAGCACCCTGCCCTATGGGTTACCTAGGGCATTTCTGAGGGGGTGACTTAAAAAGGGGATTTTAAGGCTTGGTAAGTAGTTTTAAATGCCAAGTCGAAATGGCAGTGAAACTGCACACACAGGCCTTGCAATGGCAGGCCTGAGACATGATTAATGGGTTACTTATGTGGGTGGCACAATCAGTGCTGCAGGTGCACTAGCAGCATTTAATGTACAGGCCATGGCACACTTTACTAGGGACGTATAGGTAAATTACATTTGCCAATTTGGTAACCATGTTTTAGGGAGAGAGCACATGCACGTTTGCACTGGTTAGCAATGGTAAAGTGCCCAGAGTCCGAAAGCCAACACAAATGAGGGCAGAAAAAGAGGTGGAGGAAGCCAAAATGTCTGGGTTGAGCCTTCAGAGAGCGCATTTTCTAACACAAAGGAAACCAAATGTAATCACTCTTGTGACAATATATCATGTATTGTGCAATTGAGATTCTTTGCAATCCATTCTCTGTGTAAAGTGTATTTATAAATTAAAAATCATTTTAGATAGGAATGTACACAGGAATAGTGAATGGTCACAAATTGTACTGTAGTTTTTGTCATGATGTGTCCCTTTACAAATTTTGGAATGAAATGTAATGTAATTGATAGTCGATTAAGAGCTCATACACCATTGGTTTCTTGTCATTGGCTATCTGAGTCAGAATCCTTAATTTAAGGAAGTGGATTATTATTTGGGGCGAACAACTGCTGGCTCAAAAAATAATAATACTTCCTGTCAGGATGAGCCCTAAAAATCACTGAATTAACTTGAGCTCTAGTCCCTAGTTGTGGCACACAGCAGGCAGGGTAAACCAAGGATAATGTCAAAAGTATTTATGCAGCTCCAAAACAGTCATAAAGTCAAACACCACGAAATAGAATCCCAAATCAAATTAGAAAAATTGAGTGAAATGAAATGAAAATAACAACACCAAACTCCAATAAGGGGGACCTGAGAAATGCATTTTTTAAGTTTTAAGTAGAAATAGCACTAAAGATCACCAAGGGACGATAAATTCTTATAGAAGAAGTAGACCAGGACTTAGGTACAATATGAGACCAATTGTGATGAAGTCCTGGTGATTAGCCCCATTAAAAGTCTGGAAGATAAAAAGATTAAAACGTTTGAAAGTCTCAATTCAGTAAAGGACTTTGTAACTTTTGTGATGGAAAACATTGACATTTCTTGTAAGTCTCAACGTAGAATGCAACTTTTTCACTTTTTGAGAATACAAATAATCCTTGCATGTGCTGCTACTGAAATTGTAGCTATTGCTATGGAATCAAAGGCTGAATGCCTGAAGTAGGTTGGTCCCCCCTGGACCTCAGGATCTTTAAAGATTTCTCACTGAAAATGTTTGAAATCCCAGTGCACAATGGGGATTAGTTGTTTTTTTAGAGGTGCAGCCTTCTTTGAGTGGGATGAATCTGACATTTAATCCGATATTGCGGAACTGCTGGCTGAATAGCTTTTTCAGCAGGCCTCTGGAGCTACAGATGAAAAGTTTTCAAACATTTCCACATTTTCCTCTTGTGTTCCATCAACCATCTGGGTGCACTTCCAAGGCACCCAGGAACTCTAGGGAGGGCAGGTAGATCCTCTCGACTGTCAGGTAGAAGCAAACAGCAAAGTCCAGTCCAGGTTCAGTTGCCACTGGTAAGCTGGATATTTCAGAGAATAGGTCTCTTGCAGCTTGTTATGTCTTGGTATAAGAGTAAGCAGGTCCAGTCATTTAGGGATCCTCTCAAGTCACAGACAACAGGTCCAGTGTTCTTCTGATGGCCCCCAGGTCCATTAAGTGTTCTAAGAGTGGGCTTTGGGTAACCACATTTAGTTCTTGCACCAGCTGGTGGGTGAGGTGTTTCTTGGACACTCCCTAACCAAAGGAGTAGAAGTTCCTGAGAGAACACTTAGCCACTTTTTCAGTAGTTCTTGTTTGTTCTACCGCAAAATATCTCACAGCCCCCCTCAGCCTTAACATCTAAGGTAGAGAAACCCTTCTCCCACTGTGCAGAGCCTATTGGCCCACCCAGAGGTGAGGCCAGGGTAGTGACCAGTGCCTTTGTTTGTGGTCTCTTAAAACTGGTTCTGAGAGTAGCTTTCCTCTCACTGGCATTGAAGCCAGCCTCACTATGGGAGAGAAGGCTGGGCATTTCCAGGTGTCACCTAACATTTGCTTGTGACAGGGCAAGTTCCAGGTCCACTCTAATTAGTCTTCTTGCAAGTAGAAGAAACACCTCCCAACACACTGGCAATAGTCTCTGCGTTTTCACACCTTCTTCACTCCTATTTCACTCAAAGTATAGGATTTGCAGTGGTTGGAAAGATAATGGAAATTAGACTCTAGCAGATTCAGGTACGGTGAAGGTACCTTTCTAAAAATTACATTTTCAATCTATTTATTAAAAATACAACTTAGATTAGATGTTTATTAAATATAAACATAAATATTTGAAAGGAGTCTGTGACTGGTACAGGTCAAATGTTATAGATTAAAGGATAGAATCCATACTTTGACTTTTCCTATGTGGCAGTTACAGCTTGACTAGTGACAATATAATTTTGGGCACAGTAACTGGTGGAACGTGCCATTTATAATGGCCCACATATTTGACTGTTAATCATTATGTCCCCTATATTGTGGGATTTTAGGGGTGACTTTTATAATATTTTAAATCCGGTTTCCCTACTTGTCAAAGGAGTGATTTGACAGGCCTGTTCAGCATGGTTCAACCTTCTGCTGTCAGGCTACACACGGTAGGCCTGACATCATGTTTTCATCGCCACTGAAGTGGATGGCACGATAGGTGATGCAGTCCAGAAATGCCATTTAATTTTCCATTCCAGAGGTGCATTTCCACAACAAATACAATGGCCTTATAGGTAAATGAATTCCGCCAATCAGGTTTAAGTCAATTGTGGAATGTGTAAAGGGGGAGCACAGCCACTTTACTCCTGTTTAGCAGGGGTAAAGTGCACAGAGTTCTAATGCAAGCAAACAGACAGGGCAAAAAAATGGTGGAACATCACACAAAACACGGTCATTTCCTACACTTACATTTAATGTGAGTGGGGTTGTTTGAAAAACCAATTCCTTAATGAGTAGCTGAATGTGAGTGAATCTGTCTTTTCTCGAAACAAGACTGGGGGAGTGTTTCAGAGTTTGGGGAAAGATTCGAGAAAGAAACGTCCTTGATGTGTCTATTATTTACATTCTATGAAGCATGCTTGTTTCGTGATGCAATACCTTGTACGAAATACATCAGATAGAATGGATTATCAGACATCACAGCATGAGAATCTATCCTGCATGGCTTTCCCCAAGGGTACTGCAGTATATTCACCTTTACAATGTGTTACAATACCAAACAGGGCTTTACAACTCACACATTTACTCTGTGTTGTATGGTGTAAAGTCTGATATTCTTTTACACACATGCATACATCTAAAATTTTTGTATATAGTCTATCTGTATACCTAGTGACTAGAACCCCTGTCCTCTCCATGCACTGCTTATTACCTCCCTTATTGCATCGCTCATTACATGGTCTATGACATCATTAACAACATCACTACAACATCTGAAATGACGTCATTGATGACAACACTGTGCATGGTGGGACACAAATTACAGTTACTTTAGGGCATGAGTTATAGTTGCTTGAAATAACTATAACTGGTGAATTTCAGTGGTTTAGGTTGTTTAAAACAGTATGTTTTAACTGACATTTTCACCAAACAATAATACGCCTTTAACTTTTAGTTATTTCATTGATATTATCTATCTAACCATCTATCTATCTATCTATCTATCTATCTATCTATCTATCTATCTATCTATCTATCTATCTATCTATCTATCTATCTATCTATCTATTTATCTAATATTTTTGATGTTTTCTCTTGGGGGGAGGGACCCACCAAAACCCTCACTTTTAAGGTCAAAGCCTACCTGACAGCATAGCTGGCTGATTTGCTAAAGACATCTTGGGGACATTCAGAAAGCTTCCCTGGGAAAGAATTACGCCTATTGCTTACCATTGGCTTTCTGATTTGTTACTTACATTTGCATGACTTCTATTTGGTGGCTTTATTTGTTTTAGGCTGTCCAGCTTTAGTTCGTCCCTCCCATGGGCCATCCCTTGTTTATTGTATTCTTCTTTGTACTCTATTTCTGTAAACTGCACTTTAAATCTTGTTCTTATCTTGTTACATTTGTTATACAATCAAAGACAGGTCAAATGTCAGGCTCTGTCTTCTGAGGAAAGTTGAGGTTTACTTTTCGTTCTCTGACTTTAAAATGAGAGGATTTATGTGAAAATCATACTGGCTACTGGGGTGTGCAGGAGGAAAGCAATAGGATGGTATTTTTTAGTCCACAACAAAATAGAAATGTATGTAAATTAACTATACTTATATTTCAGAATCTATCAGAATTAGGAAACCACAAATGAAGCACATTTTTTGGGAATTCTGAAGTGTGGTGTAAACAAATAAGATAAAACAAATCAGTTCTCTAGGCAGTCTCATTTCCACACTTCATCATTTGTGCGCTGCATACTTTTATCAGTAAAATATGTGCCTGTGCAAATGTATTAGTTGTTGCAATTGAAGATGTGTTGTCTGTAATGGCAGTCCATTACCACACCATGCATACTCTACTTTACGTCACTCCACTTTACTCTGCATCACTTCACACCTCTGCACTACAGTCTCCAGGACTCTACTCTATGCCACTCCACTCTACACCACTTCACTCTACGCCTCTCTATTCTACTCTGCAACACTCTACTCTATGCCAATTCACTCTGTGTCACTCTACTCTACGCCACACAACTCTCCACCACTGCACTCTATAACACTCCATTCTGGGCCATTCCACTCTATTCTGCACCACTCCACTCTAAGCCACTCTGCAACACTGCATTCTATGCTACTGCACTCTGTACAAATACACTCTACTCTGTACCACTCAACAATATGCAGGTGCACTCTATGTCACTTCAGTCTACTCTGAAACAATCTACTCGAAGTCCTGCACTCTACTCCACTCTGTGCCACTCCACTCTTTGCCAATCCACTCTATGCCACAGCACTCTAAGTCACTGAAATCTACACTGCATCACTGCGCTCTATACCACTCTACACTATGCCACTGCACTCTATGCCACTCTACTCTAACCGTTGCACTCTATACCAATGTACTCTATGGCAATATACTCTGCGCCACTGCACTCCACGCAACTCTGTTCTGCTTTGCATCTCTGTACTCACTGCCACTGCTCTCTAGACTACTCTACTCTGCACCATTTTACTCTATGCCACTGCACTCTACACCACTGCTGTCTATTCTGCACCACCCTATGCCACTCTACTGCGCTCTACACCAATTTACTGTACACCACTACACTCTACAACACTCTTCTCTGCAAGACTGCTCTCTCTGCAGCTGAACTGTACATCACTCTACTTTTCACTGCTGCAATTCATGCCACTGCACTCTAAACCACTGCTCTCTACACTGCATCACTCTACAGCACTTAACTGCATTCTATGCCAATGCACTATATGCCAATACCCTCTATACCACTTTACTCTGCACTCTACACCATTGCACTTTACACTATTCTATTCTGCACCACTCCACTCTATTCTGCACCAATTACTCTTAGTCACTGAACTCCACACTGCACCACTCTGCTCTATCTAGCATAATTCCACACTACACTGCAACACTGCACTACTATGCCACTGTACTCTACTCTACTGCACTTTGTTTTGCACCAGTCTACTCAATGCCACTCTATGCCAATGCATTGTATGCCACTACACTCTATGCCACTCTACTCTGCATCACTTCAACCTACACCACTGCACTCTATGCCAATCCACTCCAAGCAACTCCAATCTACTCTGCATTACACCACTCTATGTCACTGCTCTCTACAGCACACTACTGTATGACATTCTGGCCCTCATTACAACCCTGGTGGTCGGTGATAAAGAAGCGGTAATAATGCTAACAGAACGGCAGTCAAAAAAATTGAATTACGACCATGGCGGAAACCGCCAACACAGACAGCCACTTTTACACTCCGACCGCCACAGCGGTAGCAACAAACACTGTGGTGGTCACCGCCAACAGACAGCCGGAAGACAATGTACCGCCCACACTATTACAAGGCACCAATCCGCCAGCTTTTCCGGTGCGGTACCAACGCCATCAAAAGCAAGGCGGAAACAGCCTTTGGAAGGGAAACCACTCACCTCTCGACACTCAACGAAGAACCAGGACGCCATGGAGCCCGAACTACAGGTACTGCCCATGTTGCTGTATCTATTAATACACCACGAACTGGAAAGAAGGCAGCGGCCATGACGACCACGGTGAGTACTGCACCTAGCACACAGGGGAGGGGAGGAGGGAAAAGAGAGTGACACACACACGCAAAATGCAACACCCCCACCCCCACCCACAACAACACACACACACATATCCCATGACATCACAGACACACCCCATCACCCCCTGGAAGAACGCAAGGACCAAACAATGGGCGAAACCCTCACATGACACCTGCCTCAAAACGGAGAGAACACTGCAGGGGCATCAGGTTGAAAAAACACAGGCACCTCAGGGGGAAGGGGAGGGAGAGTACCTCAGCAAGATGATGGTACGACGCCACATCTCCTCAAGGGGGCTCCATGCCCACTGCTTGCTCCTGGGGAGTGCAAAGCCACAGTCTCTCAAGGGTCTCAAGTGGGTGGGTTGCCCACTGCTTGGTCCTGGAGAGTGCAAAGCCACAGTCTCTCAAGTGGGTGGTTTGCCCACTGCTTGGTCCTGGAGAGTGCAAAGCCACAGTCTCTCAAGTCTCTCAAGTGAGTGGGTTGGCCACTGCTTGGTCCTGGGGAGTACAAAGCCACAGTCTCTCAGGTCTCTCAAGCGGGTGGTTTGCCCACTGCTTGGTCCTGGGGAATGCAAAGCCACAGTCTCTCAAGTCAATGCATTTCTCCACTGGTTCTGGAGAGGGCTTTGTGGCCAGAGTGCTTCGTCCTGCCGAGGACTGGGTTAGTGGATGCTTTTCTCCACTGGTTCTGGAGGGGGCTTTGTGCCCAGAGTGCTTCATCCTGGCAAGGACTGGGTTAGTGGGTGCTTTTCTCCACTAGATCTGGGGGGGGGGGGGGCTTTGTGCCCAGAGTGCTTCATCTTGCCAAGGACTGGGTTAGTGGATGCTTTTCTTCACTGGTTCTGGAGGGGGCTTTGTGCCCAGAGTGCTCCATCCTGCCAAAGACTGGGTTAGTGGATGCTTTTCTCCACTGGTTCTGGAGTAGGTTTTGTGCCCAGAGTGCTTCATCCTGCCAAGGACTGGGTTAGTGGATGCTTTTCTCCACTGGTTCTGGAGGGGGCTTTGTGCCCAGTGATGCTGCACCAGGGGTGTGGCAAGTTGACTTTGTCTCACCTGTGTGTCCCAGCCACGCAATGTACCCGGAACAAGTAGCATGATACTCCATGGAGGCAGACCCACACTCCATCCTCCTGTGACTTAGGCTGCCAATTGCTGGTTCGTGTCAGTGCTGGAGGTGGTGTCTCAAGTGGCATGTCCAGGGTCCAGGACATCACCTGCAGACTCTGATGGCTGCACACTGGGGATGGGGCTGATGTCCGACAGAGTGGCATCGGCTGTGCTCGTGGCGGTGCAGGAGGCAGTGGCTAAGGCGGAGATGCTGCCAATGCTGGCCGTGGTGCAAGTGACTGTTGGGGTGGATGGAGACACCATACCGTCTCCGGCAGCCTCGGATGGCTGATCCTTGGGGAGGATGCTGCAGACTAACGTTGTGGCAGCGGCGGTGTAGGTGGCGGTGCAGGTGGCTGTGCAGGTGGCGGTCGGAGCGGCTGTAGTGGCTGTGGTGCATGTGGCTGCCATCCCTGATGATTTGGTGGTCACCAGCCCCTCCCCAGGTGACATTGTGCCCAGAGGTGATGTGCCCTTTGGCTTGAGGCCCTTCCCCATCTTGACAGTCACTGCAGTGACATTGGCACTGTCCACTCTGTGTTTGTGCGAGGCCTTGCTGGGTGGGTGGTGTGACTGTCCCCTGGAAGCCAGTCCCTTTTTTAGCTTTGCAGTTGGTGGAATAGGGTGGTCCTTCTTTACTGTCGGTGGCACACTGGCAGCTCTGACGGATGCTCCCTTTGACCGTACTAGAGTAGCAGGGACCACAGGGGATGCAGATTTGGTGGCTGAGGTGCTGGGCTGGGATCTAGACGTCCTGGCCCTAGGAGTAGGATGGGGGGAGGTGTAGGGAAGAGGTTCAGGTTAGCTAGGTAAATTGTTTGGACACACTGGGACGGGAAGATGGAGGGGGTTTGGGAGTGGAGGAAGAGGTAGTGGTTGTAGGAGGTGTACGTCTGCTGAGTTTGGGTGAAGGTGCATGATTTGGAGACTGTTGTGAGGTGGATGGGTGTTGAGTGGGTGTGTGCCTGCATTTGTGTACTTTGGGAGGAGGGCTCACAGACACACTGGGAGAGGACACAGGGGACGTGTGAATCGTAGTGGGGTGGAGATTACACGTGAGCGGTGTGTAGTGATGGGCGTGCTGGTGATTGAGGTAGTGGCTGAGGATGTAGTGGATGCAGGTGTGAGTGGAGATGAGACTTGGAGGGAGGTGGAGGACGTGGAGGAGGGCGACACAGTAGAGGCAGTGGATGTTGGTGTGCCTCATGGGTATGGTGCTTGTGTGAGTGCCTTTGGGATGTGTGGTGCTTATGTTTGCCTGAGCCACTTTTGTGTGTTGATGTGTGTGCATGCTGGTCTGATGGTGTGCTTGGAATAGGCTGAGGTAGATCGGATTGGGTCTGGGTAGTGGAAGTTGGAGGGGGGAGGCTGGACACAGGGACAATAGCTGCCATCAGTGCTGAGGCCAGAGCCTGAAATGCTCTCTGTTGGGCCACCACACCAGAATGAATGCCCCTCAGGTATGCATTGTTTTGCTGCAAATGCCTCTCGACACCCTGGATAGCATTCAGAATGGTTGACTGCCCAACAGTGAGGGATCTCAGGAGGTCAATAGCCTCCTCACTGAGGGCAGCAGGGCTGACTGGGGCAGGGCCTGAGGTGCCTGGGGCGAAGGAGATGCCCACCCTCCTGGGTGAGCGGGCACGGGAAACACTTTGAGGGGCTGCTGGGAGGGTGGTACTGGTAGGGGGGTGGTGGCTGTACCTGTTGTTGCGGTGGGGACAGAGGTGCCCGCCACCGCAAGGGAGCTCGAATCAGAGGAGGAGTCACTGTTGCTGGTGTCCCCTCCTGTCCCCGTTGTGGAGCTCCCCTCGCCCTCTCTCCCACTGGTACCGTCACCATCTGTGGAATCACCCTCCTGGGTCATGTGGGATGCAGCGCCTTCCGTCTCCGGTGCCTCTGCTTCTCCGCCAGATGATGCTAATGCACACAAGGACAGAGTGACAAAACAAGATGGGGGGGAAAGACAGAGGAGACACATGGTCAATGCCAGCAACACAACACACAGGGAGCAGCCCTATGCACCAGGCAATGCACTAGCAGTTAGTAGGAAAATCACCTGCCCATGGGGGACTATGCCTAACACCATTTGCTGCACACCTGGAACCCACCGGAGCCTGACTAGTTGTAGATGGCAACACTACCAAGTTTGCCCTGGCCTAGGGGAGCCCACATCTCCCACCCAGACACCTTGTAAAGCACACAGAGTCAGCTGAATGAGACAGTACACCCCCTTGTGGCTGCTGTGATGCCCTCAAGCGCCCATCCAACTGCGGATATGCCACTGGCAGGATCCGGAACATCAGGGGGGTCATGGTGCGACGGGCACCCCTTCCACATTGGGAGACCATCCCCAGCTGGGCCTCTGCCCTCTTCTTTCCCCAGCAGCGCAGGTCCTCCCATCTCTTGTGGCAGTGGGTGCTCCATCTATGACAGACCCCCAGGGTCCGCACTTCCTTGGCGATGGCACGCCAATTACCCTTTTTCTGGTGGGCGCTGACCTAGAGGAAAGGTACAGGATGAAAGGAAATTACTCTCCTGTCCGGACTGTCATACTCAGTGCCCACCAGTTCCCACTCATGCCCTGATGCACATACACTCACCATCCTCACATGCAGGCCTCAGCCCCCCACACATCTATCTTCCATCCACACCACTCCATACATTCATGGCCCACGCATCATGCTCACAGTGTACTCACCTGTTTGTCTGGAGGTCAGTAGAGTAGCATGTACTGGGGGAGGACCCCATCCACCAGTTTGTCAAACTCCTCCACGGTGAAGGCAGGGGCCCTTTCCCCAGACACATGAGCCATCGTCACTTCCAGACTGAGGTCACAGCAGCACTTGCAGTGTAGGTCCTCTCCTGTTGAAGGTATCAAGTGAGTGAACAGATAGAAAATGGTGGTCACGTCCGAGGCAGTGTGTACCGGCACCGCCGGCCTACATGGTCATTGGCTCCTGGAACCCATAGGGCCCAATGATAACCAATGCTAAATTGTGCAGCAGTCTTTGACCGCACACCGCAACGCTGCACAACGCCAGCGCAGTTACCTCATTTCCCCTCGTCCCTCCTTACAGGCCAGGCAGCCGCCATTTCAGGGGGGCACATGGCTTGGCACCTAACTGCATCACAGCAAATTTACTCACATTACAGCAAGAACACTTGTGCAACCTATGTGGTACATGACCTTCTGCTCACCATTCTCCTCATTAGGGCACATCCGCTGGGGAAGATGATGAGATGGTGTCATCCTCCAGTGGACCTGTCGACAATGGAAGACAGACACATCATTATCACCTACAGACTTGATCGTGCCACAATCCAAGAACTGTGTGCCCAATTGGAGCCAGACCTGATGTCAGCTATCCACCATCCCACAGGAATTCGCCCTCTAGTGCAGGTCCCGTCAGTGCTCCGTTTCCTGGCAAGTGGCTCCTTCAAACTACAGTGGCCATGGCATCAGGGATGTCTTAGCCAATGTTTTCTAATGTGTTGACCAGAGTGTTGTCAGCCCTGCTGAAACACATGCACAGCTACATCGTTTTCCCCCAGGTGGAGGATTTGCCCACAGTGAAAGCTGACCTCTATGCCCTCGGACATATCCCCAACATCATTGGTGCCATTGATGGTACACATGTGGCATTGCCCCCCGCAGAAATGAACCGGTGTACAGAAATCAAAAAAGCTACCATTCGATGAATGTCCAGATGGTGTGTTTGGCAGACCAGTACTTCTCTCATGTGAATGCCAAGTATCCTGGCTCTGTGCATGACGCTTACATTTTGAGGAATAGCAGCTTCCCTTATGTGATGAGCCAACTCCAGAGGCACCGGGCGTGGCTAGTAAGTGAGCCAAAGGTCCCCACACAGTATGAATAGGTGTCTGGGTATGGGGTAGTCACTAAGGCTTAGTGTGTGTCTAACAGATTTCCCTCAACATTTGCAGGTGACTCTGGTTACCCAGCCTCTCATGGATACTGACCTCAGTGAAGAATGCCAGGACAAGGGCAGAGGAACGCTACAATGAGGCACAAGGGCGAACTAGGCGTATTAGTGAGTGGACTTTCGGCCTCCTGAAGGCCAGATTCCGGTGCCTCCATCTCACAGGTGGCTCCCTATACTACTCACCGAAGAAGGTGTGCCAGATAATCGTGGCATGCTGCATGTTGCACAACCTGGCTTTGCGACGCCAGGTGCCTTTTCTGCAGAAGGATGGGCCTGATGATGGTATTGTGGCAGCTATGGAGCCTGTGGACAGTGAGGAAGAGGAGGCAGAGGAAGAAGATATTGACAACCGAAACAACATCATCATGCACTGCTTCCAGTGACACAAAGGTAAGAGACTGGCACTGCTCATCTCATATCTGACTACTGAAGGACATTGTATAAGTCAGCCTCTTAACCTCTGTGTATGGACACTGACATTTCACTTTGGCTTTCCATTTCACAGATCTGGGTACCTCCTTCTGCCTTCTGCTATATTTACTGCTGCCCAACAACTGTCATACAGTGGTATGTGCAAATGAACATTTACATTGATATTTGTGGTTGAAGTTGTAATTATACATTTGTGAAAGTAAAGACTGACTCCAGATTGGTTTGTGATTCAAGGGTGTTTCTTTATGGGCTAATGTGTATAGGGGTATGTGGAAGGGGCTGGGGTGATGGTGGAGGAAGGTCCATAGTAGAGTCCAGTCTATTTGTATCACAGGTGCATTGTCCAATGGGGCATAGGAAGAGGAGCAATGTCAGTTCAAGGTGGATATGGTGACAGAGTGGGACACAAGGGTGACAATCAGGAGAGTCTTATTTCCTGGCGGCGTCTTGGCAATGTTCTCTCTCTTCTGCCTGGATCGCAGGGACCGTTTGCAGAGTGGTTCTCCTTCTGCAGGGGGTGGGGTGCTGGTGTCCTGTTGGTCCTGTGGCAGGACCTCCTGTCCACTAGCGCAGGCGGATGCGGAAGGCTGTTCATCATTTGGGCTGGTGTCAGGGGCCCCGTTGTATGCCACTGTCTTCCTCATGGTATTGGCCATGTCTGCCAGCACCCCTGCAATGGTGACCAGGGTGGTGTTAATGGACTTCAAGTCCTCCCTGATCCGCAGGTACTGTCCCTCCTGCAGCCGCTGGGTCTCCTGAAACTTGGCTAGTACCATGCCCATGGTCTCCTGGGAATGGTGGTATACTCCCATGATGTTTGCAAGTGCCTCGTGGAGGGTCAGTTCCCCGGGCCTGTCCTCGCCCTGGTCGCACAGCAGCCCTCCCAGCTTTCCTGTTATCCTGTGCCTCTGTCCCCTGAACCGTGTGCCCACTGCCACTGATCCATTGTCCCTGATTTGCTTGGTTTAGTGGGTTTGCATGGGGTCCCTGTGGTGGTGGGCAAACTGCTGATTGACGTGTCCTGGGGACAGTGGCATGGGCTGTGGTGGTGTTTCCTGAGGGGGGAGGTTCTGTGGTGGGTTGGGACTGTGGCAGGGGAACCGACTGTCCAGAGGTCCCTGATGGGCCGGGCTGGTCATCTTGATCCAGGCATGTCACTGTGGGCCTCTTCTGTGGGGGGACTGGATATGGCTGGCACCTCCTGTCCAGTGACACTGTGTAGGGGTCCTGTTGGGGTGTAAATGCATTTTATTGTATCTGTGTGTGCCATCTTGTGCAATGGGTGTGTTTCCTTCTATTACTGTGCGTGCAATATCGCCTTGGCCCTTGTGTGAGTGGTGATTGTGTGCCCTGGGTGAGTATCTCCCTTGGACATGCTTCGGTGATGGGTGTCCATGCTGGTCTGTGATGGGTGTCCATGCATTGGTGTAACATGCAGGGCTTGGTATTGGGATGGGTGGGTTGTGATAGTGGGGTATATGTAAGGTGGTGGAGTGATAGGTGTGAGGGTAGGGCTAGGAGTTTGTGATGGCATGCAGGTAGGGTGGGGGATATAGTAGTAAAGTTTAGCCTTACCAGAGTCCAGTCCTCCTGCTACTCCTGCGAGGCCCTCAGGATGCATGATTGCCAAGACTTGCTCCTCCTATGTTGTTACTTGTGGGAGAGGAGGTGGGGGTCCACCTCCAGTCCTCTGTACGACTACCTGATATCTGAATACCACAGAACGTTCCTTCCCCCGTAGGTCGTTCCACCTCTTCCTGATGTCATCCTGTGTTCTTGGATGCTGGCCCACTGCGTTGACCCTGTCAACAATTCTCCGCCATAGCTCCATCTTCCTAGCAATGGATGTATGCTGCACCTGTGATCCGAATAGCTGTGGCTCTACCCGGATGATTTCCTCCACCATGACCCTGAGCTCCTCCTCTGAAAACCTGGGGTGTCTTTGAGGTGCCATGATGTGGTGTGAGTGATGTGTGAGGTGATGTGTGGGGTGATGTTTTGGGGTGTGTGGTGTTTTGTGCGTGGATGGTGGATGAGTGATGGTGTTATTCGCCTCTGGATGCTGGTGTGGTCTTAGCTTTTCTGTCTCTCTGCTTCTTCAAACATTTTCGTTGTAAGGGGTTGTGGGTAATGTGGGTGGGTGTTTTATAGTGTTGTGGGTGCGTGGGTGTGTGGGTGTGGTGTGTGTATGTGTGTCAGATGTGTGTATTTTGAATTGTCCAATGTGGTTGTGTTTTGTAAGTGTGTGTGTATTTTGAGTGCGGCGGTGTGTACCGCCAATGGTTTACCGCAGTTGAATGACCGCTGCGTTGATTCGTGGGTCGTGATAGTGCGAGTGTATTCCTGTTGGCGTAATGGTGTGGGTTTTGGTACTGCCAATTTATCACTGACCTTTGGTGTGGCGGACTTGTGTGGGTGTCTGTATTGTGGAGGATTTCTAAGTGTGGGACATAATACGGTATGTTGACGGCCGTCGACACGGCGGTCACCGGACTTTACCTTTAGGGTTGTAATGAGGGCCTCTGTTCTATGCCGTTGTATTCTATGCCACTGCACTCTACTCTGCACCACTTTGTTCTACCCTGCACCACTCCACTCTATGCTACTCTACTCTACTCTGCAGCACTGCACTCTCTGAAACTACTCCCTACACCACTAAACTCTATGCCACTCCACTCTGCATCCCTACACTCTACTTTACAACACTACACTCTGACAATGTGCTTTATGCCACTCTACTGTCTGCTACTCCAGTCTACGTCACTATAATGTATACCACTTCAATCACCCTTACAACTCCACTCTACTCTGCACCACTCTACTCTACACCATTGCACTCTGTCACACTACTCTAAACCACTGCCCTCTACGCCAATGCACTCTAAACCACTTCACTCAACACCAATCCACTCTATGCCACTGCACTCTATGCCCATCAACTCATCTCCACTTCACCCTTCACCACTTTTTTCTATATCATTGCACTCCACGTCACACCACTCTATTCTACTCTGCTCCACTGTACTCTACACCACTGCTCCCTACACCACTCTACTCTATCTCCCTCCTCACCACAGCATTCTATGGCAATGCACTCTGTGCCACTTTACTCTACACCACTTGTTTTCTATGACACGCTACACTGCAACACTAAACTCTCTGACACTGAACTCTATACCACTCTACTCTGCACCACTTCACTCTATTCCACTGCACTCTATACCACTGCGCTCTACTCTGCACCACTCAACTCTACACCACTCTACTGCACTCTACTCCAATCCATTCTACACTAATCTACTCTGCACTACTACACTGTATGCCACTGCACTCTGTGTCACTCTACTCTACACCACTGTAATCTACCCTGCACCACTGCACTCTATGCCACGTTATTACACTCTGCACCACTCCACTCTGCTCTTCACTACTCTGCTTTAAACCACTGTACTCTATGGCACTACACTCTACACCACTGCATTATACGCCAACCTATTCTGTGCCACTATACACTAAGCCACTTCACTTCAGGGTACTATACATCACTCTACAACACACCAATCTATGTCATTACACTCCACAATACTCCACTCTATGACACTACTCCATTATACTCCACTCTACTCCATGACACTCTACTCCACTCTGTGATGCACTACGCAACTCTCTCCATGCCACTTCTTGCTACTTTAATACACTCTATTCTACAACACACTACTTCACTCTACTCCACTCCACTATCCCACTCTATGCCACTCCAATCAATGCCACTCTACTCCACTCCACATCACTCCACTCTAAAACAACTTATTTTGCTCTACACCACTCTATGACACTCTACCCCAAGGAACTTCCTCTACACCAGTCCATGTTATTTTATTCCAATCTATTCCACTCCACTCTGTTCTATTCCACTGCTGTGTATGACACACTATGCCACTCCATTTTACAACACTCTACTCCACTGTTCACCCTTCTCCTGTACGACACTACACTCCAGTCCCTCCATGACACTCCACAACACTTGATGCCACTCCACTCCACACAACTCTACACCTCTCTACACAACTGCACAACACTCTGCAGCACTCTATACCATGTCACTCTATGACATTCTATGTTACGTCAGTGTAACACACTCTACACCACTCTATTACATTCCATGACACTCCACGCCACACCACTCTCTTTTATGCCACTAACGTTTAACCATGCTGAACAGCAGCCTTGCTGGTATACAACAAAGATAAAAAACATTGGCAAAGCCAAAAGCTCTTGCATAGGCAAAACCTATTGGCTTTGCCAATGCTTGATTTCATAACCCCCTATCCCTCATTACTTTTTCCCACCCCTTAATCCTAAAATCACTGTTACTTCCTATTCCTTGTACCCATCTCTTATCCTTTAAATCATCCTTACTTCCTATTATCTCTACCCACTCCTGAAGCCTAAAATCACCCCTACTTCCCAATACCGCTGTCTGCTGCTGGGAGGTGTGTCACGGGGCAGGAGCCCTTTAAAATAACTTCGCGCTCCCGCCGTCGCGGGAAGCGCTGTCTGCTGCTGGGAGGTGTGTCACGGGGCAGGAGCCCTTTCGCTCCCGCCGTCGCGGGAAGCGCTGTCTGCTGCTGGGAGGTGTGGCACGGGGCAGGAGCCCTTTAAAATAACTTCGCGCTCCCGCCGTCGCGGGACGCGCGCGGGCGTCACCCGGGCAAAGCCCGGGCCAAGGGAGGGCCCGTCCTTGCCCGTCATTGCCAGGAAGGGGCAGGGCAGGGCCACCCCCCTGACATCTACCCAAAGACGTGGACCAGATAGCAAACTTGTCCATGGCTGCCTGAAGGAGATCTTAAGTTCCTCTGCTCGGTGCGTGGGCAGCCCTCCCATAGAGCCCCAGGCCCCATCAAGCACGTGGAAAACTATCAACCTAAACCGGATACTTGCAGGTTTTTCTGTGTACTCAGTTGAATTTACCTCAGTTCATCATATAACTGCTTATTGAATTACGTTTCTTGGAGGGCGGAAGGAGGCGGCACCATTCTTCTTCTCCCAAGGGCAGGAGCCCAAAATTCATTACCCGCTTTGCGCCTTCTGCCCCCGATAAGTGGTTGGGCCAGGCTATATATATACGCTTTGGGCATCTCATTGTGGTCTTGTCTTTGGGATTTGTGAACAGTAGGGCCTGAGAAGCTTATTAATCACACTATAGTGTCAGAGGCTGGGTCCCAAAGGCCTACACACCCCTATAAGCCGGGGGCTCACTAAAGGCCCCTGATTTAAAGAATAATGGGCTGACGACGTGGGGGTGGGTTGGAAGGAAAGCAGCACTCTAACAGAACCTTAGATGGTTTTCTGCAAAAGGCTGTTGGGGAACTTGAAAAAGAAATAGAGTTAGTGCAGCAACGCTTAGCTGCCCCCCCTTCTTCAACCAACAGCCTAGTTCATGATAGCTCAGCCCCCCCGCGAACAGAATTACAGTCTGTACTGACTACCCCTTTCCCCTCCCCCTCTACAATCTCCCAGGAGAATCAGGGTGAAACCCCAATTGTAATTACCACCCGTGCTGCACCAATTCTGCTGGCTCAGAGTCCCTCAAATGAAGGCCCCCTCACCTTAGCAGATTCTAATACCAAAGGAAAAAGGGAACCCGCTTTTAAAAACAAATGATCCAGGACTTTGAGCCCCTCTAACTTGGCCCAATCTTCTAATAAGGATACGGTATTAATCCCCTTACACAACACAAACGAGTGCCATGCAAATGAGTACACCAGGGATTTCATAAGAGATGAGCTTTCAAAACTATTTCTTCCTATTTTAACCCGCCTCCAATCAATTGAGGACAAATTGGAAAGCCTTATTAATAGCCAGCCACCAAAAATTGCTCCACCCGTAGAAATTCAATCCCATCCCCTTGCCAACCATGACCTCATCACTGCCAACAGACCCACTGGCCAAATACCCAAAATCCCTTTTTCCTCTTTAAACCAAGATTGGCCCAGCTCCGTCAAAACAGCTAGTATTTTAATGAATAAGCCCCATATGGTCTCAGTTACCCTTTCAAAAGGAACCGCCCCATGGAATAACTCAGTAACTAATCCGGGAGATGGCAACCCCACTTGGGAGCACCCGCAAACAGAACACCAGAAGAGTGACAAGATCAGGGGTCTGCCAGATCCATAAGTGCTCCATTTACCACCAGAATCATGTCATTATGTGCTCATTATATCGAATGTTCCTGAACTCAAACCTCATTCCACTGAATCTTTTACCGAACTTAAAAACAAGGTCATCCATTGGTTGCACGCGAATGCGGGGTTTGCTTTTTCCATGACACCCTCAATACTGATGGTGAGAAGGGTAGGGTGGGTGGGTTCCCTAGCGAAGATCGGTTCAGGGGACTGCATAGTTATCAACTTCAATTCTCCTGACCTTGTCCAACGGCTCTTTTTAAACGCTAATAGACCTTATCCTATAACTGAAAAAGCCTCCCTTTGCAGGTTACAAGTGTTTTATCCACCTCCCATGCCAGCTTGGAGTAGACAACTGCCAACGTTATATGGGGCTCCCCCGGCTATCCACACACAGTCTATCCCTGCACTTGGCCCTAGATGCCCTTCGTCATCTCTTTCTGAGACAGACTGACTAGGAGATGACCTTTCGGAAGTGGCTCCGAGCAAGGGTGAGGCTGAGGACATTCACACTACTGCCCTCAGCATCTCTAACTCTGTTGCCCCTTCGACCTTGGCAGATCCTGTTAATCAGGGATCACCCACAAGCACCACGAGCCAAGCCAGCGAGGAATGCATTCCGTACCTGTCAACTGTTCCACACATTCTGGGGTCCACCCGTATGGCCAACCTACCAAATTTAAATATAGCGAGGTTTACAAGGCACATAGCGAGAAAGTCACTGGTCCTAATATACCTGAGGGAAATAGCATGGTTCCTAGCAGTTCCTCCCCCTGTAGGAAATATCCTCAGAATAAAGCAGGGTCCATAAAAACAGAGGATCTCGATAAGGTACTCAGCTGGAATATAGCAAGGTTGGAAAGCAAATTACAAAGCCCAGGATGGGGCAATCTTATTGATGATCACCTGATCTGCCTCTTCCAAGAAACGTGGGCATTAGAACCCAAATATAGACTAGGGTTTAAAAGCTATTGGGTTCCAGCACGCAAGTCATCTTCTGGGAGACCATCGGGAGGGCTGCTTGTGTGGATCAATACTTCTCTTAGGTGCAAGATAGAAGAAATAGATACGGGTTGCCCTGACTTGCAAGTCCTATTAATAATGATTTCTGAAGAGAGACCTTTACTTTTAATTAATATCTATAACAGGAATGTGAGCTCCCACCCTGATTCTGATGTCCTGTCCATTTTGGACAGTTTTCTTAAAAACAATCCCTCCTTCTTTGTTTTGATTGGAGGGGATTTTAATGTCACTTTCGAACCTAATCCTCTAGTCCAAGGAATATGTAAAGAAGAGGATGCCCATTGGGGCATCCCTCAGCTAGTCTCCAACAAAAGACCAAGGCTGAATAAATCTGCGCGCTTACTGGCCGACATCACACTAGCCCACGGCCTCCGAGCCTGCAACGGTCGCTCGCGCTCGGATGTAAATTTGCAAGCTACCTTTAGGCGCGGAGGGCTCAGCAGTCGTATTGATTATATATTTCTTGACATCCGACTGTGGAGCCACATGTTCGATATGAGGGTCCAAAAGCAAATTGAGAGCGATCATGACCCGTTGATCTTATCGACCAGAGGACTTTTTCCTTCGTTTAATGTGCCCTACTCTAAGATCCATGCCTCCCAGCTGGCCCTAACTAATAACAAACGCAACCTAAAATGGGAATCTGTTATTTCTTCCCCTAAACACCTGGCATCTATTTACAACCTGCTTGCCAACCAGATGGAGTGTATGATCCGGCTAAACGAGAATGGGGAGGGTGACAGAGTCTTAGCAGCCCACACCGATTTGTTTCAATCTTTAAAGCATCTTTTTACAAAAAAGATTCTTAATAATCCTAACAAAAAGCACTGCGCTCCTTGGTTTGACAATTGTTGCAGAGAAGCACAACTATCTCTCCTGGATGCAATAAAAGAAGGCCATGTTGGGCTGTTAAGAACAGCCAGAAAAGTTTATAAGAAGGAATGTTCTAAGGCACGCAGAAGCTGGGAAGAGGCCAGATGGGTTATTATTCTGGAGACTGCTAAATCCAATAACACATCTAGGTTCTAGAAACTAATAACTGATGACTGTAGTAATTCCCCTGCCGCACCTGGCTCCTCAATTCTCTCAGCATCATGGGTAGAGCACTTTGGGCAACTATATGAAGGGCCATCTGAAGCATCTCTGTGGGCCCCTGATGCCTCAATAAACCAAGAGACCACCCGATCACATTCTCTCTAACCGAAACAAGAGCAGCAATAGACTCATTGAAATGGGGAAAGGCCCCTGGCCCAGATAAGATTCCAGGCGATCTATACAAATCAAGACCAGATATATGGGCACCATATCTCAACCTTATCTGCAATGCAATTGCAGCAGGGGCCCCCGCTCCACCCACTTGGAAAGGGGCTCAAATAGTACCCATTTTTAAAAAAGGAAATCCGGATATCCCTGCCAATTATCGTCCGATTAGTCTCCTTGATAACTCCCAAAAAATCTATGCAAAGCATCTTCTGCTCCATCTTGAGGAATGGATTATGGAGTCTGAAGCTCTTTCTGACCTACAAGCAGGATTTAGACCTGCAGTGAGTACAGTTGACCAAGCCCTAAGATTCATGTCAATAAAATGGAAGAATGTTGACCTGGGGAGGGGTAATCTCTATGTGGTCTTCATAGACCTCAGAGCCGCATTTGATTTGATCCCCAGGAACCTGCTGTGGTCAACATTATCAAATATGGGAGTGCCATCTGGTCTCCTGAAACTCATTGCTCAACTGCATGAAAATACTTTCTTTCAAATTAGGTGTGGCCAGGGGGGCGAGTTGACTGACCCCGTAGCTATTAAAAAAGGAGTTAGACAGGGATGTGTCCTGGCACCCACTCTTTTTTTGCTATATATCAATAATTGCATCCACTACTTAGAGAACTGTATAAATGATTCACCTAAATTGGTTGGGAAAAAAATCCCGTGTCTGCTATATGCAGATGATACAATTTTGATATCCAAATCGCCAATGGGAATCCAAAACCTGATCAACCAATTCTGTGTTTTTTGTAGTGACTATGGTCTGGACGTAAACATTAAGAAAACAAAACTTATGATATATAGTACCTCCAAGAAAGGATCGCGTGTTAGCATAGAAATGAACTCGATTCCATTGGAGAAAGTAGAAGAGTTCGACTATTTGGGTTTCAGACTATCGACCACAGGCAAATGGAAGGCAGCCATTGACAAAGGGGCTCTCATTATAAGCCAGAGAGGTGGGGCCCTTGTCCGTAGATCGAGAAAGGCTCCGAGTCCCCCCTTGAACATACTTGCGGAGATTTACAAAGCAGCGGCGCTTTATGGAGCGGAACTTTGGGGGTCCCACAAAAACCTCGATACTCTGCAAACCAAGGAAAATCATTTCCTTAGACAGATTGCCCGGTTAGGTATGGGCTCACCAATGACCCCTCTAAGGCTTGACCTAGGTTTAAACAGTATTAAAACCACAGCGGCCCTAAGGCCTCTCTCCTATTGGATTCGTTTATGGAAATCTGTTGAACTCGAACCATATAGGCTGGCTATAAGAGAGCTCATAGCCGCCCCCCAGGCACTGGAGAAAATTCCATGGCTGAAGGAGATGAAATCTGCCTGGGTCAAAATAGGTTTTCCTTGCTACTGGAAATATCCGGATCAAATCCCCGATAATGCAAGGAAACTTATCGCAAAAAGATATTGGGAGAAAGTTAATGAAGACTCCTTGCACCAAAAAGGGGCGGGCAGGCTAACAATGGAATTTCTCCAATTCAAGCACGAGCCCTGGGCTGAGAACTTCTTGAACCTTCCCATGCCTCCGTACGCCCGTGCTTTATATCTCCAACTAAGATATGGTACACTGCCTATTAATGGTTTTACGGCTCACTGGTCATCTAACATCGTTTCAAATGATAGATGTATCTCTTGCCAAAATTGCAAAGAAATAATAGAGCATATACTATTTTTCTGCCCTTTGTATAAGAGTCCCAGAGGGAGGTGGATCATTCCCCTCTGCAAAAATATGTCATTACAGGATAGAGCAAACGCCACCAGAATCTGTACATATGACTCATCCTCCGTGGTAGCTATTACAGTTACCAAATATTTATCGGAGGCCTGGTACATCCGGCGTAGGCTTATTGTATCAAAGGGCATGTGAGCCATCCTGACATTAGTCGACAGAAGGAGTCTCAACTGTTATTTTCTAGTAGTATCAGTAGGAATTTTTAGTAGGAACTTGTTGCCCTCTATATGAACAATAGAGATTGTATAAGCTTATAGAGCCTTTTTTTTAGCTGAAATCTGATAGGCTTCTTGTTAAAGTACATTATATCTAAATGGGAACTCTATTTGTTTTTTGGATTGACGAGGGTCAGGTCTTACGGGAAAATAACTGCACACATTGGTATGTTAGACAGAATTTTATATCCTAGCTTTTATCTTTTTTCTCTTAACATTTTTAGGCATGTCTTATTTATTGTACTTTTTATCTACGATCAAATACTTAGTCCTGTTGATTTTATTGTTATACTGTCCTGATTATTACTGTTTTTTATACTGCTATTACGTTTTTTTTAACAAATATTATTTATCATGTATGATTGTTATCTTTGTTACTCTAAATGGTCTAGATCTCTAGACCGAATGAACTCAAATAAAATAAATAAATCCCAATACCACTACTGACCCCTAAATGCTAAAATCACCCTTACCTCTCTTCATCTCTACTAAGCCCTTAGCCCTAAAATCAACCACCCTCCCTCTACCAGTGTACATTCCTACACTCTAAAGTCATCCTTACCTCCCTCTACCTCTGCCTGCACCTTAACCCTTTTGAAAAAAATAATAACTTAGAATGTTTTTTACAAAATAAATATATATATACATAAATATATAGATATGTATGTATGTGTATATATATATATATATGTGTATAAATATATCTACATACATATATATATATATTTATATATATATATATATATACACACACACACATATTTATATATCTATCTATATATATCTATATCTATATCTATATATATATATATATATATATATATATATATATATATATGTATATATCAAAGGTTACAGGGACTAAAAGGTTCTGAATTTACTCAGACAAAAGCAGAGAAATTCATCAGTTATAGTTAGAGTTATTTCAAATAACTATAACTTGTGCAGTAAGGTAACTATAATTTGCGCCCCTTCCATGAACGGTTTTGTCTTCTTTAATATGACTGCTAATGCTTCATTTATATTTTTAATAATATTATAGCATTTGTCATGAGTGCTGTAAAATCTGGGATATTTAACAGTGCATGGCGAGGGCGCAGGTTATAGTTACATTAGGGCGCAAGGCTTCTTTTACTTATGGCATGCCCCTGAACCGGGCACACCCGTGGGCTTTCTAAAAATAAGCGCAGAGACTGCACTTGTTTTTTTTTTTTTTTTAAATTGTTACTGCAGATTTGTGATCCCTCAGTAAACAATGTTTTTTTACAAAAATACTTTTTTTGCCCTTGGGGTCCTTGTGGGACCCCAGCACCAGAGCTAAGCAGTCAGGGTATCCCTACCCTGGCCCCTTTTCTTATTGTTTATATTTTTTTCCAGGACTCAGCTGAAGCTGAGACCTAAGATGGCTGTCAATACTTCCTTGTAGAAGGATTGGCAGCCAGTTAGATCTCAGCACAAGATCGAGAGGGTTCATAGAGCCTTTTATATCGCTGCCAATTTGTTTTTTCTTTAATATTTTAAAACCTACTGAACAGATTTACACCAAGTAATAAAAAGTTTTCTTTCTGGACCAAGAGCTAGCTTTCTCCAACATTTAGGGGGTTATTCTAACTTTGGAGGAGTGTTAATGCATCCCAAAAGTGACGGTAAAGTGACGGATATACCACCAGCCGTATTACGAGTTCCATAGAATATAATGGACTCGTAATACGGCTGGTGGTAAATCCGTCACTTTTCCGTCACTTTTGGGACGGATTAACACCTCCTCCAAAGTTAGAATAACCCCCTTAGTGTTATTCTGTACAGGGGCTCAGCCTTTATTCCTGTTCATAACCCCCATGGAAATTAACATGGAGAAAAACATGTTTTGGAAACCCCCCTTTGTCTTGGTGTCCACTTGTTGAATCACCCTGTACAGCAGCTGAAGTGAGTGTCATATTATTTTGGGAAAATGTCGTGAAGATTCATCAACTGGTGCCAAAGATATCTGCAAGTAAAAAAATGTTTTTCTTTAGAAACTAGGTCCTAACTATAACTACCTAGTGGCGACTGCCAGTAGGTAATATACATCGCCGTTTGGCGAAGCTTCACTGAATTTTCCCAAAAAAAGGTGACCCTGAGAATCTGGCTGTCCATGAGAAGTTTTGGGGAGATCCGTCAAGTGGGGCCAGAGAAAAAGGGGGGGTCAAAAAATGCATTTACTATTATAATTCCCATAGGGATTTTAGACACAATTACAGCTGAAGAGCTAGACGGAATTACACCAAATTTGGCAGGAAGGTAGCTACTGGCCCAGACAGAGTGCTTTTGATTATTTGGTGGAAATCCATTCAGTAGTTTTTGAGATACTAAAGGAAAAAGAAATATAGCTATCTAGAGACGTGAAGAATTTGTGAATAATAACAAGCTTGTGTAGAGATTTGCAGAGCTCTGATTGGCTGCCAACACTACAACCAGGAAGTGTTGGCTTCAGCTGAGTCCCCAAAAAAAAGTAAAAAAAAAAAAAAAAGGCCAGCACTTTTTTTTTTTGGGTGGAGTCTCGAACCCATGTTAAAACTTAATAAACAGAAACCAACACTGTCTCCTGCGCTTGTTTTTACTAAAGCTCCCAGGTGGGCCAGGTCCCAGGGGCATGTAAAGAATAAAGGAGGGGGGCACACTGGACCCCCTTCCTGGACTTATTTATGACCCGGGGACCGTCCCGAGTTATAGTTACCTTAGGCCGCGAGCTATTGTTACTTGAAATAAATCTTACTATAACTGCTGAATTCCTCTGGTTTTGTGTGAGTAAATTCAGAACCTAACTACAACGTCCCTGTAATCTTTGTTTTTATCAGTGAAAAAAATATATATATATATACATGTATATATATATAAATATATATATGTGTATATATATATATATATATATATGAGAAAACAAACTGGTCCTGCTTCTGGCGCGCTCTTTCATGCTGGTGCAGGTGTGAGGAATGGGCCATTTCCTCTCATAAATCCAAGCACAAACAGTTGCAAGCAACTTCACCACCGCACTCCTGGAGGAAGTTATTTCTTTTTATTGCAGTTAAAATAAAATCACCATTCTTCACCACTGACGCGTTTCGACCTACTGGTCTTGATCACAGTAAATTAGTCCTATCTCCATGTCCCCTATTTATAGTGTCTCTCCTATGACCCCTATTAGTACATTGTGGGACATGTAGTCTATTAAAAATAAATTAAATGTACATTAAAAACCAAGCTCCCCACCACCACAAAACCTGCCCAACGCTTCACAGATTATCTAAATTAATATGTGCAAAAAATATCACTATTAACAACAATCATTATGTCCATTTCTGTTCTGTTGGGACTGTTAACCTTACTTAATGCAATTACCTCTGTAATTCCTATATATACCTGATGATAGATTGGTGCATTTATCCATTATTTTTTTCATACTTTCTCATATACATCCTAAATTTACCTCATTATCTCCTTGATATTTATCTATAAATGTCCTCTATCTACACATCCACAGGTAATCTTATCTGATAACTGTTAGCAAGAGTGTTATATATCCTCAACCTACAGACCACATGTGCATTGAATCACATATACCACATAGTTGGAATTACATGTGATCTTTTTGTTGATAATCATCTTGTTACCACCATAGTCCTCAAATCACGTTAATCCCAATGCGGCATGCTTTGCACTTCTTACAGCAAACAAAACCAATTGTTTGGCTAGAGAGCCAGTTTGACTGTTCTTTGATCTGAAAGTGACTATTTACCAAAAGGTCCTGTACAGATGTTACTTTTTTATAGGTAACCATAGGTTTTTCCCCCACCAACTTTCTCACCTCTGGGTCCTTCCTTATGATGTCCCAATGTTTTCTCAGGATTGTTGAGATCAAATAGCTCACCTTGGTGTATGTCATTACAAATCTAATCGTTTTTAATGTACAACATTTAATTTATTTTTAATAGACTACATGTCCTACAATGCACTAATAGGGGTCATAGGAGGGACACTTTAAATAGGGGACATGGAGATAGGACTAATTTACTGTGATCAAGACCAGTAGGTCGAAACGCGTCAGTGGTGAAGGATGGTGATTTAATTTTGACTGCAAAAAAATAAATAACTTTCTCCTGGAGTGTAGTGGTGAAGTTGCTTGCAACTGTTTGTTCCTGATATATATATATATATATATATATATATATATATATATATATATATATATATATAAATAAGCAAGTCCCAGAATACCGAGGCATAACCAGTGGCAGTCTAACCATGGAACCGGAAAGTCCAAATATAACAATAGCGTATCCTTACTCGGTAGAAGGAAAAAGGTACGGACACCTTAAGTAAGTTGCAAATTATTATTTACTATCAACAGATGTCTCCTCCCAATGAGTTTCAGCAATAGCCTTGATCACGGATGGGGTGGTCATGCAATCAACATAATAAATACAGAAATTCACCAACATTAAGAATGGACTAGCATTACAGCACAAACAAATTACAAACTAAAACCGACACCATATTGGAGTATCAACCAATGTCCGTTTATACTTCAAATTGTTTATAGTTCCATCTAGAACTCCTAGGAGCCTACATAAGCAACGGAATTAGGAACATTGAAAAAGCGAGAAAATTATAACTGATGTGTATAATTGATATGTATCTATACCTTCGTATCCCTGTATCATATCAGAATATATACTCATAATTCTATCTCCAATTAAATCACAAATTCATATCTGAAAAAACTAGTGGTTCCAAACTAATTGTAAAATACATGCTCCTACAATTCCATATATACACATCATGTATCTGCTCATCTCACATCTAATTAATTATCCCACCATACTTAAATATAAACCAAAATACTGTTTTCTCATTAGAATAAACACTTCCTACCTGACATGTTGGTTCTATAGTCAAGCTACTCATGTTGGTTGGCATACATACATTCACAATTACTCCCATCTACCATTTATACATAATCATGTGAAGTCCAATAGTTCCATTGAAATGATACCATGGTCTTTCCGCCCTGAAGTCTATGTTTGATCTCATGTAAATGCTCCCCTGCATGTCTAACATATACAAACCTTATACATTGTATGTACATCCAAATCCAGTAGAGGCTCGACTATCATAGATCAGCTAACTTTTCTCATATCCATATTTTAAGTACCCGGATGAACACTCATTTCCTCACTTTCATTCAAACCAAGGGGGTTCAGAGTCATAAACGTAATGATATATTTAGATTGTAATCTGCGGAACAATTTCTGTCTATCCCCCCCAAGTGAGTTAGATCTAACCTGATTACACCACAAAGCTAAGCAAATTTTCTCTTCCTTGATGTATTTCATGAAAATGCCTTGCTACCGGGTAATTAAGATCAAAGTTACGGATTGCTCTCATGTGTTCCAACACTCTTTTTTTCACTTTATAAATAGTACTACATCCATAAACTTGTCACATGGACATCTCAAATAGTACACGCAAAAATCTGTATTACAATTGTAATGTTCCTTAATCAAATAGTACTTCTGTCCATTTCCTAGTCTAACATTAGTGCAACTAATGCTGTATTTACATGCCTTGCACTCCCTACAGCAAAAGAATCCCATGGGTCTCCCTGCATTGTTATCCTCATTTTTAGAACTTGTCACCACATTATGACTCAAGTTATCCTCAATGATCTTCCCTTACAGAAGGTAACCAACAGCATGTTAGGAATGTAAGCTGCCAGATTTAGATCTGTTTTTAAAATGTGCCAACTTTTTGGGAGAGCTTGTCTCACATTGAAAGCCTGATTAGAGTAAGTTGTAATAAATCTTACTTCTTCCACATCTTTACATGATTCCTGCACTTTATATAGTAAGTCTGCTCTTGAGCATTCATCTGCTTTTCTTTTAGCCTGTATGATGACATTGTTTCTGTATCCCCTCTCTCTAAATCTCTAACACATTCTCATACTCTCCTGTTAGTAATTTTCCCATGCACTACATATATGTCTAGCTCTTAGTAGTTCCCCATAGGGGATATTCATTATCAATGTTGGTGGATGTGCACTTCTAGCATTTAGTAAATTGATCCCTGCCATACCTTTTCTAAACAATCTAGTGCTTAACAAATCATTCTCAATTGATATTTCCACATCCAAAAATTGAATTTATGTCTTGCTATGTTGTTCATTCAATTTTAAATTATATTCAATGTCATTTAAAGCAGCCACAAAATTAATTGCAGAGTTCTCATCTCCTCTCGAAATCACAAAAATGTCATCAATATAACAACACCATAGCACAACTTTATCCTCAAAGTCAGCTATATTAGTGGACACCTGCTCCTCTCACCAACCAATAAATAAGTTTGCATAGCTTGGAGCAAAGCAAGTGCCCCTAAGCTGTCACCTGTAGTTGCCATATAGTCTTGGTTATCAAACAGGAAAAAGTTGTTATTAAGGCAGTACAAAATCATGTCACAGATCATTTCAGTATGTAACAAAAATGAGATTGATCTTGCTCTCATATAGTATCTAGCTGCTGCTAATCCTAAATCATTCTGTATACAAGTATAAAGACTTGTAACATCAAGTGTCAGAAGCAAGAAATCCTCCCAACTCAAACCATCCACAATCTTCAAAAATGGTGTAGTATCTTTAACATATGATGGCAAACCTTCTACCAGTGGTCTGAGATAATAGTCAACATATCTTGAAGTATTTTCGAGTAGAGAACCTATTGCCAACACAATTGGCCTTCCGTCCATCTTTGTGTAACTTTGGTAAAAGATACAAAACTGGACTTTTGGGCTGATCGCATCTCAAAATAGATATTCTTCCCACTCCAGTAAACCTCTTTCCTTCCATTCCACTATAAGCTCATGGCAATTAACAGTAGCTAAGTTTAGGTCTACTTTGTTAGCTCTAGCATAACAGTTGGGATCCCCGAACTGTTGTTCCCCTTCCAAAAGGTACTGGCTCTTGTCGAGAATCACCACATTCCCACCCTTATTCGATTGCCGGGCCACGATACTAGTATCTTTCTTTAGATTTTCCAAAGCCGATTTTTGAGACGTAGAAAGATATTATTGTATTTCTTATTACTAGATCTATACCTCATTTTTTTAAGCTGTTTGACCACATCCCTTTCAAAACCCTCTATGGCATCACTATGTATCGATGGTAGAAATGTTGATTTAGGTTTTAAGGCAAGATTTGCCTATCTCCATCCCCAAAACCTCTAAATTCAAGACTGGATCGTCATGTGCTTCTGTACCGTCATGTAGGGTAGACAATGTATGTAACAACTCTATGTCAGAAGTACATACTCTGCTAACCTCATTATCTTTCTCAGGTAAACCAGAATTCACTCTCACTTTAGTTTGATACAATTTTTTCAACTTCAGTTTTCTTACAAAATGGAACAAATCTATCCTTGTTTAAACATATTCCAAATTACTTGTGGGACAGAACGATAGACCTAAAGCTAAAAGCCTCTTCTCCTCATATGTCAGTTCTCTGCTAGAAAGATTCACTACAGTCATTGTGTTGTCTTCCGCGACCTTGTTGTTACTCCCACTGTCATATGACCTTCTTATCTCTCTTCGTAACTTCGCTGCGTGATTCCTTTTCCTCTCCCTTTCAACCCTCGGCCTCTGCCCCTTTGTGGGAATGATTCTTTCCATTGGTCTGTCCTTCCCAGATTTAGCAGGCAGAACTGTTTTAAAAAAATTAGACCTGTTTGTATTTTTATCGGATCCTGGACCCTTTTCAAGAGTAGTATCTGATATGTCTGATAGATTTCTATCTGAAACATCACTTTCCTCAGGTACTCTCAAAGTTAGATCAGAGCTTCCATCCGCACCAGAAGATACTGGTTCCTTATAGTCATCGGAATACTTATAATCATATTTTCAATGGAATGTCAGAATCCTTCCTGACTGATAGTCTTTGAAATCATGAATGAATTTTCTTTGTTTCTTGAGTGTAATCTCTTCTTCAAATTTTGAGAGTTTTTTATCCAAGTTTTCCCTGAAGTCATCCAAAGTAGCTTGCAACACCAATATCAATATTTCCACAGTAATCTTATTTATCTCTTTGAGAATCTTGTTCCTATCCTGCGAAGCATATTTAATCAATATTCTCATCATATTGGGAGAACTTACGTTTGCATTATCTGCCCATTCCCCTTATAATTCTGGGTCAATTCTTGTATAAATTCTCAATTACCGAGGTGCTCACTCCACTTCAATATATTGTCGAAGAGATTAATTCTTCAACCATTTGGAGAGTTCTTTTCTCAATTATTTATGCAATAACTTCAATGCAGTTCCTGCAGTGGATAATCTACAGATTTAGTGATTTCACAGAAAGCAGATATTTGCCCAGCAGGTTCCAATCTGATTTGGACCAGACCACAAAGTTTTGGTTTTCATCAACAACCATCTGCAAAAGGAGTTGTTTCTGAAAACAACAAAAAAGCTTTGATGTGCTGGAAGTGTTCTCTGTCTGAGAGGGGGTAATTTCTATTGTTTCTTGTTTGGCAGCACTGGGCTTTTCCTGGCATGGTATGACACTACACAGCCCAGGCCTACCAATTGTCGCACTTGATCCTGTGACTGAAGAAACAAATGAACAAAGACATCAGGACAGTGGTGTAGCAAGGGTGCCATAGTCCCAGTAAAGGACCACCCTTGTCCTTTAGTGGGATTTAAATGTAAACCATGATTGGGCTACTTCGGGCCCCTAACTATTATGTACTAATGATGAGTATGCCACCTGCATCAGGAGCTTTTCAATACATCTTTGATTGATATGTTCCTTTGGGCCTCTCGGAACAAACCATTATTTTTATATTAGCATGTTGAAACCATGGGTGTCATTTAGGTGCCGCCAGGCGTCGCAGCAGAGACCCCTGACTTGTCCCTTGGCACCCCCTGGGACTGCCTTTCCCACCACTCACCTCAGAAGTGGCAAAATCAATGCGGGGTATACAGTGGCAGATGGTGCTAAGAATGGAGTAAAATTAGAATATGACCATCCCTTGCAGCTGAGGTGAGTAAAAAACGTTTTCAAATGTATGTTATGCTTGCTTGCGGATAAAAGTGTGTTTATGTAAGTGTGTGTAAGTGTGAATGTGTAAGTATATGTAAGTGTGTATGTGAGTGAAAGTAAAGGTCAAATGACGTGTGATGTCACTTCCGCTCTCCCTGGCATTTCGCTGAATTGACGTTCATGGTTGAGATCCCTTCACAAGTACCTCGACAATCGACGGAAAAGAAGTTTGAGAAGATCCTTTGGCAAACTTTCATGGAAACATTTTCGAAAAGTTTGTGCTTTTACTGTAAACTGGCATTTATTTCTGTAGAACTTTAGAGACGCTTTTAATAACCACCGTACGCTGCAGTTCAAGGCTGGAGCTTCTCGAGAGTTTTGTTTACGCTTTCAGGGTTACATCCTTGGTCAAATGAAGAAAACTACATTTGCATTATTGTTCGTTCTTTCATTACTTGCATTTCTTCCTCATTACTGTACCTTACAAAAACAGGGTCTTTGTGTCAAAGAACAATATACAGCATTTACATTATTGCAGAGCCATAATGAACACGGCCCAGTGGCTTGGGTTTTATTATAAGCCCTCTGTCCTCCGGGGGAGGAACATTGCCTTTTAAATAATGTATCAACACTGAATTAGATTATTATTTCTTATTATTACAAACTAGGGGACAGTAGATGTCATTTTAGAATGCATTAATTTAACTATGAGTAGGAGAACCTTAAAAAAGAGGCAAACTTTATTACTTTTTCGTGGATATTTTGCTTGTGTGAATAAAATGTTTTCATCTAGGTGTGCTGGTGTGTTTTTTGTTTATGTAGCATCCAATAGAAAACACATTTGCTTCACAACCCTTTCAAGATATGAGTAAAAGCCTCATATAGTCAGTCCCTCACGCCAGCATTAATAGCAACGTCTGTAAAGGGGTTTAGGAGCAATCTTTAGGTCTGGCTAGAGAAAGTCCTTGTAATCAAACGAAAGAATGGATATTGTTTGCATTAGAGAGTGTTATTGTACTGAAAGTTGCTTTTGAATTGCTAACAGTGGCATTTGCTCTTGTTATTATTACACTTTGCCGCAAGTATCCGTCAACAAACATATACGGGAAAAGGAAATCATGATCAAAATTTATCAGTGCTTGACTCTTCTTTATATATGGGATGACATAGCCCCTTATGTACATTAATAAATATGGAACGTCACTAAGGCACTAAGGACTTCTATGGCCATATAGAGGAATGAGTCTGAAGGGTGAGTTCCTTTAAAAGATCATGGAAAACAGGGGTGACTTGCAATATCCTTATTACGTATGGCAGGAGGTACTTTATTCCATATAACACATGGTTAGAAATCACCTTCCCACTAACCACTAAGGGCCATATGTACGAACACATTTTCCCATTGACACAGAATGGGAAAAGCCCTTTCCTACATCTGGCCCTTAGATCCTATGTGCAAAGTCCTTCATATAAAAGAGAGAGTCTGTTTGCAAATATTAGGGGTCCATGCAAAATTAAACACATCAAAAAAGTTGTTAGATACTTGTTGAAAAAGAAATGAGACTTAGGGGCATATTTGAGAAACCCTAGCGCCATTCCAATGCCAAATTAGAATCACTTTTCTGACAGAAATGTGGCGCTATAAGTAAAAAAACACCATCCCATAGTTACAAAGTTACAAAGTGGCGCAATGCACGAATTGCGCCACTTTGTAACCCTTTGTGCTACATTATGCTTGCTCCAGCTATAATGTACCCAAAGGGGGCGTTCTCCTATTAGGGGGGGGGAATGGCACAAGGAAATCTAGGCGATTTATATGCGCCATTTTTTTCGGCACTTTCAATGCCTTCTCAGAATAGGTGTTAAAAGGAGGCTTCTACTGGTTACAATGGGCCTCCGGATACATCGCATGATTAGCGTCAGAATTTTTTACACTAATCCTCAAAGCGCCAGACTACCATCAAGAATTCTGGTGGTAGTCACCTAACTACAACCATTGAGCGCTGTATTTTAAATACGGTGCACATATGGTGGCATTAGGGGGGCGCTAAGTGGTGCAAGAAAAGTAGTGCTGCACTATGTGCAGTACCGTTTTTCTTAAATATGTCCCTTAGTTTAATACCTTTTTAAAATAAAAAAAATGCAGTAGTAACATGCATAATGATTCTAACTGTTCTATTTTTACCCAAGGAGAGCAAAAAATAAACACATTGCCATAAAAATCTCCATTCTTTTTTGTCAATGTACAATTAGAAAATCAGCTTTTTGTTTTTGTTCTTTAAACAGGTGCTTGATTATGGTCCATGACCTGACTGGCTGTTCCCCTCAGTTGCTTGTTCTAGCAGGCATTGTTACTTTAGAGCTAAACTGTAACAAGGTATTACAGTTGAGTTCTGCTGTAATTACTTTATAATCGGTTATTGTGTATTTCACCAGTAGCTGAGTATTAAGAAATTAGAGACAGGTTTTTTGTACATGGATTGTAGAATCCCATGTATTATATTTGTGCTTCTGAATTTGCTTGGCAAACCAGTGGGCTCTGCAGAAGTCCATTTCAAAGTTATATCTGTCTGGAACCAAGAGTTACTGACTTTTAAGAACCCTCAGATCTTTTGCATATGGCAACAGATGGTCTACTTTGGGAAACAGTATATCTGGAAATGTGTGCAAGTTTGTGCTGTTTGTTTTGGCAATACATGGCCTGTTCTCTCTGTATTCCAATTTAATGTTGAGAAGGTCGGTCCCATATATAGAAATATCCAGAATGTTTTTATTGGCTCAAAGTTAAATAAAACTGTCATTTGTGATCTGGCATAGCAAAAACATATGCTGTTAACAAATACAGAGAGACGAGGCTTCAGGCCATCCACCTTCATCCATTGGCTTTTATATGTCAGCACCTTCAGGCAATACTTGTTTGCCTTTTTCTTCATATTTTGGGCCATCCAATAACATTTTGTGGATGGGTACATTTTGCTATGTTTATAGTTCGAATTGGTGATTGCAACAGAGTAGTACATCTTTGGAATCACAGTTTTTGTTCTCCTCCCTTCTGCTGCAGCTGTGATTCCGTTCTCCATGCCAACAAGCCTTCTTTCACCACTGCATGCTATCAGCAGACAGGTGAGTCTTAGGCAATCAGTTTCATTGAATTTCAGATAATAGTTTCTTAGTGTCTCACACACTGTCTTGAACATCCGATGAGAGCAACAGCAGGTCATTTTTTCCAGTGCATTTTTGCCCCTGATGCCTGGATCATACTTGATAGAAAGATCTTTATGAGAGGTAAGTCATCCTATGCTATTTTGGCAACATCAGCGTCTCACCACTCCCTTCTCTGAACTTTTAATGAAGCTTATGTATCATTCTTCATACTACATAGCACACTACAGCCCACTCCGTACAAAAATATTTAACACCTAATGCAAGATGACTTACTTTCCCTTTTCCTAATGGTTACTGGAACTCAAAGTATTCCCCTTCACTATATCCTGGTACTGTTTCCTACTTCACAAAATGTTTTTGTAATTGTATATGACTACCATCAGGTCGTGATGACTTTTTATCCCCCTAGCTACTAAGGCTTGTTTGAAATTATTCTTATTAGTGAGAGCTATCAGGGTTACTTTATGAGGGATGATGTCCTTCCGTTGCTCACTAAAGGAGATGCTCGTGCTCCATGAAGCTGGTCTACCAATTTCAAGAACAAGCATGCACATAAGTATTCAAAGCCAATTTTGTCCTTGGTGATTTTTTTGTTGGTCATGATTGATTATGCTGCTTTCTGTTTTCTAGGCTGTGGTAGACTACCAGAATCTATCTTTTTCACACAGTTTCGTTTTTTTCTGTTATATATTGTTTCATATGTTGGATATTGGGGCCATTAAAGTGAAATGAACAGCTATGCTGAAGTGATTTCTCCCTAAAACATTACATATAATTAGGACATTTGACTTTTAGTTAAGTCACGTATTGACAAATTTCTATAGTGGAATCTCGTACTTAAGAAACAATAGTTTTTTTGCAGAGTTTATCTGTGACTTAAGTCTATTCCACTTTTATACAGGAAGCACAAGTGAGCTCCCAGTTGCCAAATCAATTTCTTCATTACAATGTCCTATCCGATTCTCACTGTTATTAAACATTCCCTCAAATTATAAAGTCATTATGATTATTTTATTAACTCAACTAAGTGCAAGTTTTAAGTTTAAACTGGGGCCTGATTAACACATCAATCACAAATGCCAGATAACAATTAAAACCACATGCGCAGCTTCATGTATTTTGACTTTTCGCAGATGCTTGTTATACCTTTTGTTTCAGAAAATCAAGTGAACGAAACAAATTGATTTGCATTTCAAAGACCCTCATGGCAATTCGAATTCTTGACCTAAGACTCTTGTTTTCCAGACCTATAGATGAAGTCACCAGAAAGGGGGCTGTGGCGTAATCCAAATAATTAACGTCCTGTCCCTGGAAAATACTTTGGTAGAAATTAGAAAAATGCATGACAGTAGGAGGAATCTCTTTTACTGTAACCTTACGCCTTTACACAAAACCAAGCTCAGAAGTAAAAGCTACATTAAACATCTTTCTGTTTTACACCACACTGGAACATCAATAATAAGTGGGATGACCACAATGTAAATGTCTTATGATAGCCATCCAGCACAAGCAATACAGAATTATACTCTTTCTTTCCTCTGCACAAACGTGAAGAAATACGTATATATCTCTCCGACATTCCTTTGCAAAGTTAGTAGAAGGACATCAAATGAGTGCAAATATTTAGGAAAATGTACTTTTTAGGTGCATTCACACTCACCCAAAAGGACAATTTAAAACGTTAAAAAAATTCCCAATCAATGTATAATTTTGAACTTGATGGAGTCAAGTTATGGGACATTCAACTAATTAATGTATTCCCCAAAAACCCTATTACTTCTTTGGGCATGTGGGAAATTAGGTTGTTGGTTGGCTAGGGTGTGAGTCGTAGTCAAGCAGCAACCACAAAGATTGTCTGGGTGAAGCACAACCCAACCCCAAATTCACTTGGGCTCAGCCTGCTGGTGGCACAGAGCAGTCATGCGTAACTTAAAGACAATTTGTAAAGTATTGGTGCAACATTTCAAACAGTACTAAAGTAAAAACATTACACAAAAATGTTCCCAGACCAGGGTAGAAAAATAGAACTTTATTTAATAAATAAAACAAGGCCAAAACAACAAAAATCCAATCATGCAATCAGTAGAACCAGAGGTATTTCATTTTAAAGATTTTAGGAAAATTAGCACCAAAAAGCACAAAGCTCTAACTGTGAATATCTGTTTGTGCCAGACTGGGGCAAAGTTACAATTTCAGGCAGACCGCAATTGAGCGCTGATCTGAAACAGAAACCAGTTAGGCCTGCTGGACAAAGTACCTGAAATCCTGATTTGTGGTATGTTGCAAGGATACGTGTTGAAGATGTGTTGTGCAGCCAAAGAGATGCGTTGGTTCCGAGATGCGATAAAACTGTGATGCAATGGCCTGCATCATCGCCTATAAGGATCCCATTGACAGGACTTGCAATGCAAAGCCCAGACAGGTTGGTATAAAATTGTTCAGGGACTTCAGTCTGTTCATAAACCTTTCTACTCTTCTCTTCCTTTGTCAAACTTAAATAATGAATTTCTTCCACCAAAGCTCCTGTTTAATTACCTTTCCCTTTTAATGTTGCCTTACCAGCTAGCAACAACATGTACAAGTCCTGCACTAATCTGGTTTTCACAAGCTAAAGGAATGAAGCTCTTCATGATGACTCCACTCCTGGCTAGTGTGTGTTACCCTATATTTGTAGAATAAGGCATCTATATTTAAGACAAATAATCCCTCAAGTATGATCACAAGCAATACCTCTACATGGTCAGAAATTCCTCTGATGTTTAAATTAATGATCATATGACCGAGCTTTTCTGTTAAATAAATGGAGCATAGCTATGATTCAGTGACTTGAGAGAAAGACATATTGATTTAGTGAATGCAGCAAAGTGGTACATCTTTGGAATCATAGTTTCTATTCTCTTGCTTTGTCACTGCCTTGACCAACATTGAGTATCAGTGAGACACACACATTGCAGGGGACAATTCAGTTAAATATGTGTAGCTCCTTAAAACTCAGGGACACTTACGGTAATGACAAGAGGGAGTGGTGAGTGTAAAGCTGATGACAGCACCTCAAACCAGCTCTGGAGTCTAAGGGCCTGATAAAGAGTTTGGCGGATGGGGTTACTCTGTCACAAACATGATGGCTATCTCGTTCGCTGTATTACTACCCCATTATATCCTATGGGAATTGTATTAAGACAAACATCACATTTGTGACGGAGTAACCCATTGGTCAAACTCTAAATCAGGCCCCAAGACCTCTATTATGAGTTTGATGGTAAAAAACACCAAACTTGCACATTTGATAAATACTGATTTCGATGAGTATTGAAAAACATTGATTATGAGTTTTTATTGTGTACTGCCAGATTTGTATTTAGTGCAAGTGTTAAAAACCAAATGTGTGCTATTTACTGGGTGCAATACAAAACATCAGGAAGTGTCTATTGTCAAGCATTGGAAGTTTCTGTAGTGAGAAAAACAAATCCATGTGTAGCAGTACAACCCAAAGAAGGACCTCAGGATACCAGAACGCACACCAACAACTCTTCCCTACCTGGATGTGTGCAGCTAGTCATTTTGTGTAGTGAAAGCACCTTAAATAAAACCAACAAAATCCATTGCCATATTCTGACATCACTTATTCATCAGAAAGCTGCCAAACACTTCCATCATGGTGCCCAGCAGGGAAATTGTTAGAAGTTGGGTTTCTGGTTGGCAAAGGTATGCACCCTGTCTAAACAGGAACCACAATCCTAGTCGGGGAAAGTCACAAACCCACCATAAGTTAACCTCTACTCACCCCTTGGAAGATTGAAACAGAGCAATCAGGTTAACTTAAGCGAAAATGTGTTAAGTATTTGCGCAACATTTCAAACATTAAAACAGTGAAAACACCACACAAAAAATATCCCACCTGGCTAGAAAAATAGATCTTAACCTAATGAACAAAACAAAAGTCCAAAATGCCAAAGAATCAATAGGTAGAACAGGAGTTATGAATATTTAAAGAATACACTGAAATGTGGTGCTTAAAAGAATAAAGAAGCCAGCCGGGGCTATCAGGTCGATCTAGACCTGGCCAAATCCAAAACTTCAGGCCTACCTTAATAGAGCATGGGTCAGATACAGGGACTTGCCTTTATGAGCTGCAAAGTTATATTGAGGGAGGTGTAAGGAGCAGGGGATGCAATATGTCATCATCGATCCTTGGGATGGAGGCAATGCGTCAGCTCTGAGCCGCGCAAAGTTGGATATTCATCAGAGATGGAGGTGCTACGAAATGCCATTTGTGATGCTATGCACTCGATCCTTGCAGCAGTGGCAATGCATCTGCATCCATGGAGACGCACCAGTTCCGAGCAATGCTACAGAGTAGATGCATGGATTCTTGCTGGGCTCAGGACTGGATTGGCACCACTTGACAAGGATAGACTCTCAGATGGCAGAGTCCAGGTGCTTTAGCAGGTAAGTTGGAAGTTTTTTTATGTCCCTAAGACTTCAGAAAATGGGACACCAGTCAGCTAGCCCTTGGAGTCACTCTAGGTTTTGGGTTCAAGTGATATGTACCCAGTCCTTCTCACCCAGGCAAGAAGGGCAGCAGGCAGCAGGAAAACTGTTATTCTAGATCAACAATCCAGCAGAATGGTGATCCTTTAGCACTACAGCAGTCCTTCCTGGCAGAGCCTCCCAGGTCCAGAAGTGTACTGAGTTGGTAGGGTTAGAGCTCCAGTTCTTTTACCCAGTGATGCCTTTGAAGTGGAGGAGACCTTAAAAAAGGGCTTTGAAGTGCACAGAGTTCCCCCTTTCCTGCCCTGGCTCCAAACTCACTACACGGGGTATGTAACCCTTTGTGTGGGGACATGAAACAGCCTATTCAGGTGTAAGTGTGAGGCTATTCCCAGCTCCTCCCTTCCATCCTGCCCAGGATAGCCCACCAGTATGTTTATGGCCCATCAGTCACACCTAAGCTCCTTTTGTGTGTGGCTGTCTAGAGGGAATGCACCAAGCCTAGCTGTCATCCCACTCCAGACAAGTATTGAGATAGGCTGCAGGCACACAAGGCCTAGAACAGTAAAATGCCAACTTTCTAAAAGTGGCATTTTCAAAATTGTAACAATAAATCCAACTTAACCAATAAAGAGAGTTTATAGTTACAGTTCTATAGGTAGTAAACATGACAGATCTACCTCAGCTCAATCAGGAATTACAGTCTATTAGATGTAATAAGGGATCTCTAATGTTATTGTATGAGTACCAGCAATGATAAATGATATTGGGAGTTTTCCCCCTACCAGGACATCTAAAACTTAAATGTACATTTCATTTCTTATTATTACACAGCATCCTGCCATATGTGCTATCTAAGGCCTACTATAGGGGTGACATATGTATTAGAAAGGGGAATTTAAAGCCTGGCAAGGGGTTTTAGATGCCATGTTGACATGGCAGTGTAACACTGCATTCAGTCTGCAATGGCTGGCATGGGACATGTTTTAAAATGCTACTTAATTGGGTGGCACAAACAGTACTGTAGTCCCACTAGTAGCACTTAATTTACCTTTCACTTTACACAGCAGTTCTGTATACACATGTTTGCATTACACAGCATTCAAACATTAATAGTGCACATCATTTTAGTTGTGTAGCACACTTGTTCCTGTATACATGATGCAACCAGGTGTACATCAGTGCAGTCAATTGCACCTAGGATTTAAGGAAAAGCTGCTATAGCACAGAAGTTTGCTTTACTGCCATTGAATTAGTGTGTGTCCCATAGGAACTGTACATGCTACTCAGTCACTCTCAGCAAAAGCCTCCATCACTTTGCTGAATATTCTTTTTGAAAGTTGGCTGAGAAATTCCATGCACCAATCCTACTCCCTTTGTGTGGTTCCTGCTGCAAATAAGTCTAGTGCTGCTAGTATTTACATGAAGGGAGAATGGCAGTAGATACCTATGTTGGGCTCCAGGGTATTCATAATAGTGAAATTATGTTTGTGTGGTGCCCATCTCGAGCCAGTGTGTCCGGCGGATCCCAGGCTGACTCATGTATAAAGGTTCAAGCCATACTCTATCAATCCTGGTTTTCACCCTGCATTGCTACATGATTTGAGGTCATTGATTGGTGGCCTGGTTTCCATTCTCATAATGACTGGTTTATTTTATTAGACCATGGATCTGGCATAGCATAACACAGTAGCCTAGCTCAGTAGTGCTGCATCCATGCTGGTGTACTGCGGAGTGGAAGTGTCATCTGTTGTAATTAACCTGTGAGTGCTTCACCAGTCCATGACTATTTACGCAGGTCTGGCCCTATTTGCAGGTGTGTGATTTTATTTTTTCAGCTCAAACAGTGCATGCACCTTGTTTTGTTGTATTGCTATTGGTGTTCTTGCATTGTTTTATGCTTTGTTTCATTAGCTTCACTTTTAAGAATGTTTATCACCTGCTTTTGTCTGGGGTATTATAGGATGATATTTTCCACTGGTTTTCAATGACCTGTCATCCCTGAAATTGTTTTTTTTTACCACATGCATTATTTTTTGCATGTGATAAATATCACATACAGTAAATAGCACATACAATAAGTAGTGCACACAGATCACAGACATGCAGGTGCCTGCTCACAAAGGTAAACTTGCATGTAAACAAATATGCAGATGCAAGTTAAATCATTCAGTTTTAAGTAATGTTACCACTTTTGGTAGTTACTATTTACATGTGTAATATTGCTCAAAAGTGTAGTTACATGCCTCTACCACCTTAGCTTATGGGTGTGGGTTCTAAAAAACATAATTTACGATTGTAAATTAACTACTAGTAACTTTACAACCATATTTTACATTCCACACACTTCTGCATGCAGGTAAATATAAATAGGAACATTATATACACCTGAAAACAGTCATACACACCTGCTGTCCATTCCCTTCCAACAACATAAGTGCTGCCATCATCTAAGAAACAGCTTTTCTCCTCTTTGTCTTGCTGATATTCTGGTAGAAGCATGAAGAACACCCTTCTCAAGGGGAAACACAATTTTATTGAGGAGAAGGCACACAGTGGAACACTGGAGGCAGCCTTATGGCAGGAGGTAACTCACACTGTCAGGGACATTAAAAAGAAATGACAAAGTGGAATGAGCCAGGTGAAGGAGAAGTTCTCTAGGATTCAGTGAGCTGAAGTTCTGCCTTGAGAACCAACTGAATCATGTATCAGTCTCTCCCACCTCGAGAAGGGTGTCCTCTCAGCACGCACCCACCTGTGATAAGGACTGCCTCTTTCTGACACATTAATGTGGTGCCAGGTAAGAATCGAAACCTGTCTCTCACTCTCGTTCTCTCTCTCTCTCTCTCGTTCTCTCTCTCTGCCTCTCTCTTTCTCTCTCTCGTTCATTCTCTCGCTTTCACTAAAAAGAATCCTACAACCATTCACTCTTATCTGTCCTTTACTCACACCTGCATTGTTTGGCACACCTCACATATATTCCATTCTGAAATACCCTCTACCCGATCCCCTATCAACTACTAAATATTTTAAATATTTTTTGGAATGTTTTTATAAAGTAGCTCTTTCGATTTGATGGGCAGTTCAGTTATGATCAGAAGTCATCCCAGGTGTAAAAGCAGGTCATGGAATATTACTTGCCACCTTTCTCCCTCTATTTAATTAAGGAGTGGTCATTTGGTATGAAAGGGAGAACTCTAAACTTGTTTTTTTTGTTTTGTTCTCATACACCTCTGGTTGAGTCAACTCCATATCGTCCAGACAAAAATAAAGCCTCATATATGGAGATACATAATGCCAGGGAGCTCGGATCTCTCTCACTTAACCTCAAAGCAGAAGTTTACGTTTAAGGATACAATTTGATCTGGCCTCTAATCATCGGACAAAATTAAATAATACACTCCCATTAAGTAATGCTCTCCTGTGCTCCATTATTCCATAGCCGTGACCATACTTCTACCTTCTTTTCCTTATTTAAATCATTCCTCGCCACATCCCACTTAGAGATCCCAATAAGTGCATCAAACCAATCCGTATATGAAGGGGGGGAAACAGATGCCCACTTGCAACAAATTTCCCTCCTGGTCAAAATTATCGCATAACATAATACCATCTTCTTCACCCTACTCTTAACTTCCCCTTCTTCCGGAATACTGAAGATTACAAAGGGGAGACTCTGTAGAATCTGTTGCTTCACAATGCTTGAGATTACCTTGCAAACCTTTACCCAAAAACTTTGTACCAATGGACAGTCCAAAAACATATGAATGTCAGATGCTCTCGATAAACCACATTTTGCGCAGTTAACTGGTTCACCTCCTCTCATCTTCGAGAGCTTACCGAGAGTAATGAAGAGCCTATGCAGAGTAAAAAGATGGTTCCTCAATAATGGTGCTAATTTAACTTCCTTATATATGAAACGCATTGACATTTTCCACCATCCTTGTACTTGAACTAAGGACATCACTTCCCCCAAATGGAGTCGAGCAAGTCAAAATCCCCATCCTGCACATCCCCCAATCCCCAATGCCAATTTGAAACCTCACTGAAGCGCCCCTGATTTTTTAATACATTATCTTTCAACTGTTTTCAAGCCCCAGCAGACTGTAACCTTCTGGGACCAATTTCTCAATTGCATGTACTTCAGTCTTGCAAGGTTTCCTCCTGTCCGCTCCGTAATCTCTTCCCAAGATAACAACCCATCGCTAACTAAGTCTTCCCAAAATTGGATCCCCGCTCTCTTGAGAGGCAAAGCCAACACATATGTGAGACACTCAGGCGTTCCTGGGGAATCCCAGACCGGAGACCAATGACTATAATACTCAATTTTAGCCACTTGCAGTACCTTATACCAAACTTTAGCTGCATCCTATAATATTTTCAATCTCACTTTCTTGAAAAACTTGGCATCTCAGAACTTATATAAAAGGCATATAGCTGCGCCTTTTTCAGTTGCTAGCATACAATTAATCATTTCTCCAACCGCCAAACGATCTGGGTCAGAGAATAACATTCTAACATTCTTAAGATGAAATGCCCATGCATAATACTGTAAATCAGGAAGAGTAAGCCCCCCCCTTTCTCTTTTCTTCTGCGCAGTTTCTTCCATGCAATCCTAGGGCCTTTTTGTGCTCAAATAAAAGAGTTAATCTTCTGTTGACACATAATCAAGAGTCTATTATCCATTAATAGGGGAATAGAGTTATAAAGGAAGTTCAACTTAGGCAAGATTATCATTTTACCCAAATTCACTCTTCCAATTATTGTAAGAGGAAGGTTCACCCACCCTAACAATAACTTACTACACTCTGTTACTACAGACCTATCATTAACCTCAGCGATTCGTTCCACCTCCTGATTGATTAATCACCCTAAGTACCTCATAGATTTCGTCGTATGGCAGTTATCAACCTCCAAATTCCAAACCATTATCTCTGTTTTTTCGGGATTAATATGGTAACCTGAAATCCTCCCAAAGTCACCCGCTAAGTTCAAATGTTCTAGTTTTTCTTGTAAATTACGTTTGCTTTCCTTTGGTAATTTAATTTCCTCTTTATTCCTACTTATTTCCCCTTTAATGGTCTCAACCGACTCTTCAAGAGCTTGAGTCCTAAGTGCCAGAAGATCACACTTTTTTTCCAGTGACTCACAAGCCAACTTTATCTCTCCTTGGTTTTCCTCTGAGACCACAAACCCCTTAGATATATTTTCTGTGAGTGCCAAGAACATGTTTTCCAATTTACTAGGCTCTAGTAGCATAACCTGCCCCTGATTATCCAAAGGAGGGGACGGTTCCTTAATCCCCAAAGGCCCCACGGGGTCGGGAGAATCAAACATCTCCACAGCCTCCACACTCACCCTAACTTTGAGCTGACTATCTCAAAAATATTCATCTTGAAGTGCTTCCTCGAGTCCAGGAGATGTAATCCCCCCCCTCGCCGGTTCACCGTCCTGCGAGAGTGAAACAGCCTGCTCCATCTGGGTACTGGGAGTAGGGGTTACCAATGGAAGAGCCCTAAAATAGGCTCGTAAGGAAGGGGTCACTTTGGCTTTGTCAATGCTTGTTTTCTGCTTTATTTTAGCTCTTTTTGAATTTCCCCCGACCTCCTCACTGAAGTGAATTCTACCCTGAAGTTTGTCCTTCTCTTCCCCACCTTCCCCTCCTAAAGGTAAACGTAACTTTATTATTCTGATTGTTTTATCCTCCTTCATATGGCCGCCTCGCCTGGCTCTTTCCAGAATTGAGCCTTTTACCAACTGGTCGTTATCGCCCACCTTTCTTGGTGAAAAACACCTTCCTCTCCCTCCAGTCGTCTTCACGAGCTCATCAGGCTCCAGGATTGTGCCCCACGCCAAAGCCTGCTCAGCAACCCGACTGGTGCTAACTCTACTCGTGCTCCCCCGGAGGGGAACATGCAATACTGCCCAACGGCTCCTTTGGAGATCCAGGGCGGCACGTGGGGCTGGTGTCAGAACACATGTACCTAGTATGAGGTGCCAGCAAGATAGTCGCCGCCAAGGCCGAAGCTGCGTCCGCTGGGGGAGCTCAGGTACTACTCTCAGCACGCAGCGATCCTGCCGCCCACCATGTACACCCGCTCTCCCCGAGAATTCTAAACTTTAACGCTCAGTCAAAACAAGGCTTTTGTATTTGTAGATGTATTCAAATACATGTATCATTACGAAAGAAAGCATTATTAGCAAATGAAGGGAATTAGCACAAAACCAAAATCAAAATAATGCAAAATATCATGTGCCTTTAACAAATTAAACAAGCCAGAGCACATCTGACAAAAAATAAAAAATTAACAAAAGTAAACAGTAAATAGGTATAAATACAGAAAGGCCCGTGAACATCTAGCACTCTCTAAGCAACAAAGCAGAATAAGATCTAACAAGAAAGTCAGAAATGTCTACCTCTACCACAAAAAGCATGTGTTTTAAAAAATATTCTGCACAAAGAAACACAAAAAAAATAGCATGATTTTATATTTATGAGTAGCATTAAAATCTGACTTACACTGCACCAATCAAATTCTTCATTTCAAAATAACAAGTATTTGCAACCTATTTTCATTGGCTGTTTAATTATAATATTTGTTGCACAGAAGAAATCCCAGATTTTATTACTGCAAAAACACAAGAGAGCAGAAAACGGTTTCTGCGCATTCATAACAAAGATGTGTAGGTCATAGCCTTGAAATGTTGCAACACAGATACATTCCTTTAGAGAGTAGTGAGAAATAAGTAACAGTTGCACTCAGGACAGTCTCATAGCTTCCATTGGAATTCTGATCATTTTCTAAAAACAAAATAAAACACATGAAAGTGTGCAGCTCTTGCCAACTAATAAAAAAAATCCACTCTTCTGCAATGTGACCTAGATATGCTAACTAAACCAAACTTATATTAGACACTTAGGCCCATATTTATACTTTTTTTAGCACCACATTTGCGCCGCTTTTTGATACAAAATCGGCACAAACTTACAAAATACAATTGTTTTGCATCAAAAAGCGACCCAAATTCGGTGCTAAAACAGTATAAATATGGGCCTTATTTTCTAATAAAATATTCTACTTCTACATACCCATCTACACACCCTCAGGGATGTATTATGCTAACAGTCTCAGTCGCACACTATATAGTATTTCCATCACTAGTTAAATCCTGACGTTATATTTGACAATATTTTCTGAATGTCCTTAATGTGTATTCTAATGTAACCTTGACATTTATATTCTTAGCCTGTTATAAAGTCTTATTTTTGAAACTTTTTAAGGCTCTGCATTGTTGGCACATCCACCAAAACCTGGATTAGCACCACAAAGCAAAAATATAGTAGTCTGCTCTTTTGCCTTGAGATGTAACATATTTTTTATGATTAACGGGGTACCTTTATGCCCCATTCTGAATATGTTATAATTGTGTGCTTGATATGATATATTGTCTTATCAAATGACACCTAGACTTGCAAATGTAAGGGTAGTACTATAAGACATCTAGTAAGCCTTATCCTAACTTGCAGGAATCTTTGTGTATCCAGGAAATTACCATCTTTTACTTGGTGTACCCCAGATTTTTGCCCGAACTCTTTTTGATGGTTGTAGAACTCTGCACACTTTCCCCATGACAACCTGTGATAAAGTGCCCGTGCTCCTTGTTTCAACATGATGAAATTGTTGTACCCCTAATTGCCAAACTTAACTACAAGCCCCTTGTAGACCTGGAATCCTTGGCATGGTCTCTTCCTGACATTTTGTCTTCTGACCTCCTGTTTTGCTAACTTTGTGTTTGCTGGCTTTAGGATTCTGAAAACTTCACCACTGCTGACCAGTGTTACAGTGCATGTGCTCTTCCCCTACTACATGTGAATATTGGCCTATCCACAATTGGCATATTTTGTTTACCCATAAGTCCCTAGTAACAAGCACTACATGTGCCCAGGACCTGTAAATTAAGTGCTAGTGGTGATGTCTCGGGCCTGCCATTGCAGAGCCTATGTGTGCAGTTTAAACTGTCATGTTGACCTAGCAAGTTACGTCACTTGCCAGGACCAAACTTTCCTTTTTAATACATATAAGTCACCCCTAACATAGGCCCTGGACAGCCCCAAGGGCAGGGTGCAGAGTATTAAAAAAGGTGGACATGTACATATACGTTTTACATGTTTAGATAGTGAAAAACTCTTAAATTAGTTTTTCTCTATTGCAGGGCTTATCTCTTCTATAGGGTAACAATGAGATTGCTTTATGAATTTTTTTAAGTGCAATTTTCAGTTGGGACCAGATAGATATTTCGAGTTTGGTGTCTCTGGACAATTTAAAATCACAACTTTTGGTAAAGTTGGAATTTAAGTTGCAAGTCTGAACATGCCAATTTTAGAAAGAAATTGCATAATCCCTTTGAGTGTGCCTGGTGGCACAATAGGAAGGCAGTGACTTTGTGAAATTCAAAGGCCTCTCTTTGGAGACTCCTCCACTCCAAAGGCACAATTGGGTGTAAGTACTGGTTCGCAGACGCCACCAAACCAGTACATTTCTGGACATGATGACATTCTGCCCCAAAAAAAGAATGCTGTGCTGTTGAAGGGACTGTAATTCTGCTGGGACCTTGCTGAACTTTGTTGGTACTCCTGCTTTGCTGTGCCTGCCCTGCTGTCTATTGCCCTCCTTGCCTGGGAGTGCATCTCTACAGTCTGAGAACCAAAGTGGCTTGCAGGGCTTGTTGCCTTGCTCCCTGTTCTGAAGTCTCAGGGACATCAACAACTTCACTTACAGAGAACATGGTGGCTGCTATGCGGGGAGCATGCTGAGGCACTCACTGACTCAGCGGCATGCTGCCGGCGCCTCCGTCACTTCGGAGTTCCGAATCCCTGGCTGGCAAGCTAGCATTGCCCCGGTCCCTCCACATGTTGCTAGCAACCTCCGGGCGCTCGGAGGCTGGATTGTTGGTGATTCTCTTCCGTGTGGGGACGACTAACTCTGCTTTTTGCGCTCCCATTGTGGTGAATGGTAGCTCCTCAGCCGGAGAGAGAGGGCCTTGTGGGGGGGCCTGGTGTATCCTACGCGCTGTGCTGGCTGAGGGCCAGCCTGGAACTGGGTCGCTCCAGGCGAGCAGCTGCCAGACTCCCCTTCTGGGTCAAAGCTGGCAGAGTCAGGACTGACACAGACAGGCTGTTTAACGGAGATACAGAAGCTGCAGGCTTGATGAGAGTGGTGAGCAGCTCCAGAACTCATACTCTCTCTGGCTTATTAGCACCTCAGAAGAAGGTAAGAGACAGTGGATGTGAGAAGAGGGAGGAGAGTCAGTTGATTAAGGAGCAGTGGAAAGTGGATCCTATGAGGCGTCATACCCCTCTTGTTAGGCAAAGTCTGCCACGAGCTAAGCTGCATACTGGGGAGGGGAGTGGAGATGGGGGTTTAAAGCCCTTTAAATGCATTAAAAGTATAAAACCCCGGAAAAAAGCAGGAAGCTCTAAATTGACTCCATCGGCAAAAACCTTTTTTAAAGTTAAATCCCCTGACAATTTGGCGATTTCGGAAAGTGAGATGGACGGGAGTACTTCAAGGGGTCAATAGCAGGTGGTGGAGGAGGTGGCAGGATGGGAAGATAGCTCCCAAAGTGGGAGACATTCACCTGGTAGTCAGCAGCTACCTGTAATGGTCCAAGGGACTCTAGTCGACCGCCAGGAGGTTGGGAAAGACTTAGATAAGGAAGGAATTGTCCCTCAGAGTGTTTTTTCATTGGTCAATACGTCACAGAGGAGTGAGACTCATGCTTCCCCCCCCACGGTCATCCAGTGCCGGCTTGGCAGGTCCTTACAGTAGTTTCAGCTCCTCTATTGAGGCTGTGCTCTCAAATCTATCAGTGGACATTAAAAAGGGTTTCACCATATCTGAAACTAATCAAGGCAAAATAAGAGAGCCCTGGAGAAAAAAATGGATCTTTTGGTACTTAGAACACAAGCACTGGAGGAGGCGGTTGGGGGAATAAGAGTGGAAATTAGTGACCACAAAAAAGAAATTGACTTGTTGAAGGGAAATGAGCAGGCTCTTTGGAGTAAATTGGAACGATGGGAGAACAACTCAAGAAGAAACAATCTGAGAGTGTTGAATGTGCTGGAGGATGTGGAAATTTAAAAATGTTTTTGAGCTCCCTTCTTAAGAACGCGCTTTCACTGGAAGAGTCTCTGGAGGAAATAGCAGGTGATATCCAGCGAATTCATAGAGACCCCTTTAAGAAAAGGCTAGGTAGTCTTAAACCCAGGAAGATTTTGATACAATTTCAAACCTATTCTTTGAAAGAGAAAATCCTGTCCTTGGCGCTTAAACAAAAAACCTTAAAGGGGGATCACTTTTCGTTTGAGGTTAGGTCTGATTTGTCAAGTGTGACCTTAAACAGGCAGTGGGAGCTAGGAAGGCAGATGGAAGCGTTCAGGAAACTTGGTGCCTCTGTACAGATGAAGTTTCCTGCCACCCTCAAGATTATGTACAATAATAAAATGTATAACATTAGAGAGGTGGAAGCAGAGGATGAGCTCCTGGGGACCATCAAAGACGGAGGCGTCGAGAAGTAATCTGCATTGCCGAAGGAGGGCCGAACGGTGTCTCAAATTGGGTCATGGACCTGAATAATGGGGGGGTTCTCATGGGGGGGTTGGAGGGGCACGAGAGGGGGGATGTGGGGGGTGCACAAGAGGGGGGTGGCGAAGATGGGTCTGGGTGGCGGGGAAGGAGCACGCGAAGGGGGTGTGGGGAGCACAGGGTGGGGATTAGAAGGGATAGATAGCGGTAAAAGAAAAAAGTCCTGTACACCTCGGTTTACTAGACAACCCGCAAGACATGTATAAGGAAGAAGTAGCCCAAGGAGTTTATTCCCAGAGGAAACTTCAAATACTGTCTTGGAATGTGAATGGTTTGAGGGTGAGTGGTAGGAGAGATAGGATCATACAGTATTTGAGGGAATCGCCTGCCCAGGTTTTGATACTGCAAGAAACGCATTTAACGGGTGAAGAGTGTAAAGTTTTATTTGGGAAACAGAAGTGGGTTCGTTGTTGTGTATGTACTGAACAAGGCTCCCACATTAGGGGGTGGCCATAGTTTTTAAACATCAGGGCGATCCTGTAGTATTAAAAGTCAGTGTTGATACTGCAGGGAGGTGAGTAATAATTAAAGCTAATTTATTTGGTAATCCGGTCACCCTGGTTGGGTTTTATGGTCCCAATACCGATGATATTAAGCCTCTTAGGAAATTGTTTTGTCAATTGCTGGATGTTTCAGATCCAGTGTTAATGGCAGGGGACTTCAACATTGTATTAGATATTAAATTGGACAGATCAACCAAATGTAGATCAGTAATTAATTCAAAGTCTCAGCAGTTTTTGAGAAAGATGATGAAGGAAAGGGCTTTGGAGGACTGGTGGAGAGATAGTGTGGGACCTCATCAGGTTTTTTCATATAATAATAATAAGTATAACCATGCATCACGTTTTGATTATTTCTTGGTAGAACAGACATGGCGTAGTGCGATAGCTAGTATCGATTATCTCCCTCCGCATTTGTCGGACCATGGAGCAGTGATAATAAAAATGAATTTAGCAAGAGAGAAAGTGGCTCCTTATTATTAGATGAAGAAGTCAGAATTAGACTACGTGCAGAAACAGAGGAGTTTTTTAAGGTGAATATGGGTTCTACCCCTTTTGATATGGTTTGGGCTACATATAAGGCGGTGATACGAGGGATTCTTATTAATATTGCCAGTTATAAGAAAAAGCGGTATAGGAATGAGTTAGAGCTTCTGGAGGAAGAAATGAAGGTTAGTAGGGAACCCCTAATGATGACTATAGGTGAAGATGAGAAGCGGATAAGGCAGCAAAGATAGGATGTCCTGAAATCCCAAGTGGAGGCGCTTTTGCAAACAAGATTAATGCAGCGATGGGAGGCAAGTAACCTGGCACACTTTGAAAATGGGGAAAACCCAGGGAAATTACTAGCCTGGAAAGCAAAAAGGGCCCAAGTTATACATTTAATAAAGGAAATTGAGGTACAGCAGGGCCAGAGGTCGAGAGAGAGTGCGGAAATTAAGAATGCTTTTGGACAATTCTTTTATCAACTTTATACAGAAGAGTTTGAGGTTACTGAGCAGGTGGTTCAAATTTGGTTGGGGGATGATACTCTTCCCGGTGTATCTGTAGAGCAGCAGCGTTGGTTGAATAGGCCTATCACCCCAGATGAAATTGCAGCTGCTTTGAGGGGAAATAAGGGGGGTAAGGCCACAGGTCCAGATGGTCTTCCGGGAGAATTGTATAAGGTCTTAGATCAGGCATTATGCCCTTTTTGTTAAAGTTGTTCTCTGAGGTATTTGTGAATGACTCCCCTGTTCCGGCATCTTGGAATGAGGCAGTAATATCATTGATTTTGAAACCGGGTAAAAACCCGGCTAGGTGTGAGTCATATAGACCCATTTCACTGCTGAATGCAGATTATAAGCTATTTGCAAAGGTTCTTTCAGGTAGGTTAAATTTGGTGGTGAAGGATTTAATTAATATGGACCAGAAGGGGTTTATTAGGGTAAGTATTTACATGAGCTCACTCATACCTTGATAGGGGCAATAGATCTGGCAATCACTTATAAGACCCCTTTGGGGGTTATAGCTTTAGTTGCTATGAAATACTTCGACAGGGTCAATTGTAGTTATTTATTTCAGGTTTTGAAAAGGTATAATATAGGGAATAATTTCTGTAAGGCCATTAAACGGATCTATTCTGACCCCTCTGCTAGAATCTTAATTCACCGTGAACTAACAAATTGTTTTAGGATATTGAGGGGAACTAGGCAGGGGTGCCCATTGTCTCCGATCATGTTTGATCTGTATATTGAACGTTTTGCAGGAAAATAAGACAGTGGGGGTCATTCTGACCTCGGCGGTAAAAGGGCCATACCGCCGGTCAGAACTCCGCCATACTACCGCCGCGGTAAACCGCCACGGTCATTCTGACCACCAACTGTGAATCCGCCAAAAACCCGACATCCAAGGAAGGCCGCCACATCAGCGGGCCGCGGAAAACTGGAGATGACCAAACCTCCACCGCCACGCCAACACAAACACGCCCATGCCATTCTGACCCACCAATCCACGCGGCGGTCTTTCAACCGCGGTATTCCATTGGCGGTACACACCGCTGCGGTCAAAATACACACACACTTACAAAACACTGCCACATTGGGCAATTTGAAATACACACACCTGACACACATACCAACAACACTCCCACACATCCATACAACTATAAAACACACACCCACATCACCCACAAACCCCTACGACCGAAGATCAGAGACGAAGGAGAGAGAGACACATCACAGAATAGAGAGCTACATCACACAGAGGCACACTACACCATCACACACACCACATAGAAGCACAAAGCACCACACACCAACACACTCATCACCATATATACCACCCCACACCTCATCCACACCACCCCATGGCACCCCAAAGGCACCCACGCTTTTCGGACCAAGAACTCCGGGTCATGGTGGAGGAAATCATAAGAGTTGAACCGCAGCTCTTCGGCTCACAGGTGCAGCACACCACCATAGCCAGGAAGGCGGAGCTATGGCAGCGGATCGTGGACAGGGTCAACGCGGTGGGACAGCATCCCAGAAATAGAGACGACATCCGCAAACGCTGGAACGACTTAAGGGGAAAGGTGCGCTCGATGGTCTCGCAACACAACATCGCAGTGCAGAAGACTGGCGGGGGACCCCCACCCATTCCTCCTGAATTCACAGCATGGGAGCAAGAGGTACTAAACATCCTGCATCCTGATGGACTCGCTGGAGTACACGGAGGAATGGACTCTGGTAAGTACAATTTCAACTACTTCCCCCCCCCCAGCATGCTAACCCCCACCACCACCCTCACCCCCAACCCCCAACACACATCCTCCCTGAGAATGTCTCTCCAGCACAACCCACCCAACACCAACCCCTGCATGCCCCCACAAACTATGGACACCCATCACCCAAGCATGACCACTGCACATACCCCCCCCCAACACCCCCACAACACCTCCCCCAAGGGAATGGCAGCACTGGGGGACAAGGGCACCAATCAATGGCACGCAATAGCACAAACAGAAACAATAACCATACTCTCTTACCCCATGCAGGACCCGACCGCCAACACACCGGCCAGGAGGGTCCAGAAATGTCCATCCCCCCCCCGGAAGAGGCACCCAGCGATGACAGCAGCTCTGTCGACCTGGAACCTGACGACCAGCCCGGACCATCGGGGACCTCTGGACAGTGGGTTCCCCACACACAGGCCACAGCAGACCCAACCCCCTCTGGGAACAACAGCACAGCTCCCACCCAGCGGGCCCATGCCTCTGTCTCTAGGACAGGTCAATCAGCGGTGTGTCTGCCACTACAGGGCACCCAGGCTAACCCACCACCCCAACAACAACAGGGACCTGGGGGCAGTGGTAGTGGGCACACCGTCCAGGGGACAGAAGCCCAGGGAAACAGGGCAACTCGGAGGGCTGCTGTGCGACAGGGGGGGAGGAGAGGCCCAGGGAACCCACTCTCCAAGAGGCCCTCACCACCATCATGGCAGCCTACCACCACTCCCAAGAGATGATGGCGACGGTACTGGCCAGGTTCCAGGAGATCCAGGCACAGCAGGAGGAACGCTACCTGGGGTTCACCAATCAACTCACAAACATCTCTACCGCTATGGGGAGCATAGTCCAGGCCCTCAACCGTATAGAAGACACGTTGCGGGACCGTGTGGCACCACACAGGGCCCCTGTCCCTAGCCAGGAACAGCCTACCACCTCCGCCGGCGCTAGTGGACAGGAGGCCCCACCACAACGACAGGCCACCAGAACCCCACCTCCTGCTGAAGAACCACCACCCCGCAAGAGGAGCCTGAGATCAAATAAATCGACAGAGTAGGATGTCAAGACCCCCGCCAGCATGAGACCCCCCCTGAAGTCATCCCACTGTCCCACATTGCCACCCTGTCCAACCTTGAACTGCCCCTGCTCCATCCTTCCACAGGCATATGGACAATGCACCTGTGAGACTGAGAACTGGACTCTGCCATGGCCATTACTCCACCCCCACCCATCACCGTGTTTATATCATGTAACATTATCTAGCACAAAAAATAAATCACTCAATGCACTTAAATCAAACATGAGTCAGGCTGTATTATTTACAAATGTATAACACATTACCGATCAATTATGTTCTGTTAACTTTGTGCTGAACACATACCGAGATCAATAAGCATTAGTCCATGGGCTAACCAAGCAGTAGTCACGGAGTCGGTCATACAGCACTGAAAAGGGAAGGGAAAATCAAACATCAGTTTCAAAGAACTGGGGGGTCATAGACAAAGCTGAGAAGGAGGAGGCTTGCAGGAAAAGTAAAATGGCGTGCTTGATTCTTACCTGTGTGCTACTGAAAATACTGTTGGATAACTCTGTCCCTGTTGTCTGTGTCGTCCTCTGAGTCTTCCTCCTCTTCACTCTCCGCAGGCTCCACAGCTGCTTCAACACCACCATCTGGACCATCCTCCTGCAGGAAGGCACCTGACGTCGCAATGCCAGATTGTGAAGCATACAGCAGGCCACGATGATCTGGCACACCTTCTTTGGTGAGTACATCAGGGATCCCCCTGTCATATGCAGACACCTAAACCTGGCCTTCAGAACCCCAAAGGTCCTTTCTATGATCCTCCTAGTTCGCCCATGGGCCTCATTGTACCGTTCCTCAGCCCTGGTCCGGGGATTCCTCACTGGGGTCAATAGCCAAGGCAGGTTGGGGTAACCAGAGTCACCAATTAGCCACACACGTTGTCTCTGTAGCTGTTCCATCACATAAGGGATGCTGCTATTACGCATCACATAGCGTCATGCACTGAACCAGGGAACATTGCATTTACATGGGAGATGTACTGGTCAGCCAAACAGACCACCTGGACGTTCATAGAATGGTAACTCTTCCTGTTTCTGTACACCTGCTCATCGTCTTTTGGGGGGACTAAGGCTACATGGGTCCCATCAATGGCACCAATTATGTTGGGAATATGTCCAAGGGCATAAAAATCACCCTTCACAGTGGGCAAATCAACCTCCTCTGGGAATATGATGTATCTCTGCATGTGTTTCGTCAGGGCAGACAACACTCTAGACAAAACCTTAGAAAACATTGGCTGAGACATTCCAGATGACATGGCCACTGTTGTCTGGAATGAGCCACTTGCAAGAAAATGGAGGACTGACAGCACCTGCACCAGAGGGGGAATTCCTGTGGGTTGGCGGATGGGGGACATCAGGGCTGGCTCCAGCTGGGCACAAAGTTCATGGATAGTGGCACGGTCAAGTCGGTATCGTAGTATGATGTGGCGTTCTTCCATTGTCGACAGGTCCACCAGCGGTCGGTACACGCGAGGATTCATCCTTCTCCTCGCAAATCCCAGCGGACGGTGCCTAGGAAGGATAACATGGAGCACAGAGTCAAGATCATCACTGGTACGTTCACCACTGCTTGCATGGCACACGGTTTTCTAGGTATTGAAAGGCGTGTATGTGTGGCAATGCCAGACCTAGGCCTGTGTGTCGCAATAGAGATTATGCCATGTGGGCCCTTGAAATGGTGGCTGCCTGACCTGTGAAGTGGGACAATGGGATGTGAGGTCACTGCGCTGGCGGAGCACACCGTGGCGGTAGGCGGTCGAAGACCGCTATACGGAGCCGCATTGGACAACATTGAAGCCTATGGGTTTCAGGAGCCAATGACGATGTGCGCCGGCGGTCGCGGTACGCACCGCCGCGGTACGCACCGCCGCGGGCGTGACCGCCATTTCCTATCTGCTTAATCACTCGAGACCTGATCATCCACAGGAGAGGACCTATACTGCAAGTGCTGCTGTGAACTCGGTCTGGAAGTGACAATGGCTGCTGCGACTGGGGAAAGGGCCCCTGCCTTCACGTCTGAAGAGTTGGAGAAGCTCGTGGATGGGGTCCTCCCCCAGTATGCCTTACTCTACGGTCCTCCAGACCAACAGGTGAGTACACCGGGTGCACATGGGATGGGCGATGCCTGTGTGGAGTGGGGTGGATGTAAGTTGGTGGGGTGGGGGGCGAATGAGGAGTCCAACGCACGACAGATGAGAGCATGTGCTATATTGCAAGGTTGGGGAGGGGGGCCAATCACATCTAACATGCAGTAAGTTGATGAATGTTTCCTTCCCACCCTCTACATGTCACATAGGTCAGCGCCCATCAGAAAGTCGAGATTTGGCGTGCCATCGCCAAGGAAGTCCGGGCCCTGCGGGTCCACGTCAGACGGGGCACCCACTGCCGCAAGAGGTGGGAGGACATCCGCCGCGGAACCAGGAAGACCGCCGAGTCACTGCTGGGGATGGCCTCCCAACCTAGGAGGGGTGCCAGTCGTACCCTGACCCCCCTGATGTCCCGGATCCTGGCGGTGGCCTACCCTGATTTGGATGGGCGCTTGAGAGCATCACAGCAGACACAAGGGGGTGAGTATCAGCACATTCAGCTATCTTTCTGCGAAGTGGAGGCGTCTGGGTGGGGAGGAGGGTTGGGGGTGACATTAGGCCAGGGCGCTTTCTGTAGTGTAGTCCTCTCCCTTAGGCATGGCCCTGTGCTCCCGGCCCCCACCTCCGTAGGGTGACAAGTCCAGCTATTGATGGTCCAGCCTCACACATGTGCGCGTTAGTCGTCTCCTGACCTGTTGTCCGAGTCAGAAGTACTGAGTAGTGTGCCCCGAATGCGCGGCTTAGTGCATGCGGCTCCTGTGTCTGTCCTCTCCGCCAACGGTGTTGACATTGCATGCACTCAACCAGGTCTTCTCTTTCTCCCCCCACCCTTCTTCTTCATCTTCTTGTGCATGTGTGCATTAGCATCATCAGGCGGAGGAGATTTGGCATCGGAGCACGAGGGAGCTGCAAGCCACAAGGCCCTGGTGGGCACAGGAACAGACACCGAGGGCCCAAGTGAGCCGGAGGGCGAGGGGAGCACCACGACGGGGACCGCTGATGAGAGCAGCGACACGTCCTCGGATTGGAGCTCTCTAGCGGTGGCGGCAACATCCGGGCCCCCCGCCTCTACAGGTACAGCCGCCACCCAGCGCACCAGCCCCGCCCTCCCAGCAGCTCCTCAGCCTACGCTCCATGCCCGGTCGCCCAGGAAGGCAGGCGTCTCCTTCTCCCCAGGCACCTCAGCCCCTGCCCCTGTTACCCCTGCTGCCCTCAGTGAGGAGGTCATTGATCTCCTCAGGACACTCATTGTTGGGCAGACTACCCTTTTGAATGCCATCCAGGGGGTAGAAAGGGAGGTGCATTGGAGCAATGCCTACCTGGAGGGCATTCATTCGGGTCAGGCTGCCCATCAACGATCGTTCAATGCTCTGGCCTCAGCACTGACGGCAGCCATTGTCCCTGTTTCCAGCCTCCCTCTTCTGACTGCCTCCAGCCTGTCTCTGTCTCCTGTCCCTCAGCCTATCCCATCCACACCATCAGACCAGCCTGCACACACCTCAACACCCAAGGGCAGCTCATCCAGACACAAGCACCACAGATCCCACAAACACACACCCAAGCAACACACAGATGCAGACATCCCAACAGTCACTACCACCCCTGTGTCCCCCTCCTCCTCGTCTCCCTCCTCCCTCCCTGTGACGTCTCCACTCACACCTGCATGCACACCAACATCAGCCAGTGCTTCCATCACCACCACACCCTCCTGTACAGTCCGCACGTGTGCAGTCACCACCCCCACTGCCATTTACACGTCCCCTGTGTCCTCTCCCACTGTGTCTGTCACCACCCCTTCCAAGACACACAAACGCAGGCAGACACCCACCCAACAGACATCCACCTCACAACAGCCTACAGCACCTGCACCTTCACCCAATGACAGCACACCTGACTCTCCTACAACCACATCCTCTTCCTCCACTTCCATCTCCACTTCTCCTCCCTTTTACCTTGGCCCTAAAAAACTTTTCCTGGCTAATCTTGAGCTATTCCCCTCCGATGACCTACCCCCTCCATCTGCAAAGAGTCCCAAGAGCACCACAGCAACCACCAGCCCAACTTCGGTTGTCACTGTTGTGCATGGGTTCTGGAGCCCACCCTTTGCCAGCAGTGACACCTCCATCAGCAGCAAGGACACATCCACCCCCCCCCCGGCAAGAGGATCAGGAAACACAAGGGCCGCCGTGCGAAGACTGACACGGCTGCCCCCAAGGAGCAGAGTTCGCGCACTTCACCAGCCACAACGTCTAGGGGAGGCAAGGGCCCGAGAGCCCCATCTAAGGAGCGTAAGGGCAGCAGGGCGGAGACGTCAGCCAGCAGGAGCGCGGAGCAGGTGGGCCCCACATGCCACATCCCAGCTGTAAAGGAGGACACCAAAGGGCCCAGGACTCCGTCACCGAAGGGCCCAGGAACATCACGGCCGGAGGGAGTCTGAGCACGGAGTCCAGGCCAGGTCTGGCTCCCTTGAACCTACTGGATGTGCACCGCTGAACAGGGCCCCGCCGTGAAGATAGGTACCGCTGAACAGGGCCCGCCGTGCAGAAGAGCACCAATGAACAGGGCCCCGCCGTGCAGAAGAGCACCGCTGAACAGGGCCCCGCCGTGAAGATAGGTACCGCTGAACAGGGCCCCGCCGTGAAGATAGGTACCGCTGAACAGGGCCCGCCGTGCAGAAGAGCACCGCTGAACAGGGCCCCGCCGTGAAGATAGGTACCGCTGAACAGGGCCCGCCGTGCAGAAGAGCACCGTTGAACAGGGCCCCGCCATGCAGAAGAGCACCGCTGAACAGGGCCCCGCCGTGAAGATAGGTACCGCTGAACAGGGCCCGCCGTGCAGAAGAGCACCGCTGAACAGGGCCCCGCCATGAAGATAGGTACCGCTGAACAGGGCCCCGCCGTGAAGATAGGTACCGCTGAACAGGGCCCGCCGTGCAGAAGAGCACCGCTGAACAGGGCCCCGCCGTGAAGATAGGTACCGCTGAACAGGGCCCGCCGTCTCAAGCACCGCTCCGCTGGGCCCCTTCATCTCAAGCACCGCTCCGCTGGGCCCCTTCATCTCAAGCACCGCTCCGCTGGGCCCCGCCGTCTCAAGCACCGCTCCGCTGGGCCCCGCCGTCTCAAGCACCGCTCCGCTGGGCCCTGCCGTCTCAAGCACCGCTCCGCTGGGCCCCTTCATCTCAAGCACCGCCCCGCTGGGCCCCGCCGTCTCAAGCACCGCTCCGCTGGGCCCCTTCATCTCAAGCACCGCTCCGCTGGGCCCCTTCATCTCAAGCACCGCTCCGCTGGGCCCCGCCGTCTCAAGCACCGCTCCGCTGGGCCCCGCCGTCTCAAGCACCGCTCCGCTGGGCCCCTTCATCTCAAGCACCACTCCGCTGGGCCCTGCCGTCTCAAGCACCGCTCCGCTGGGCCCCTTCATCTCAAGCACCGCTCCGCTGGGCCCCGCCGTCTCAAGCACCGCTCCGCTGGGCCCCGCCGTCTCAAGCACCGCTCCGCTGGGCCCCTTCATCTCAAGCACCGCTCCGCTGGGCCCTGCTGTCTCAAGCACCGCTCCGCTGGGCCCCTTCATCTCAAGCACCGCTCCGCTGGGCCCCGCCGTCTCAAGCACCGCTCCGCTGGGCCCTGCCGTCTCAAGCACCGCTCCGCTGGGCCCCTTCATCTCAAGCACCGCTCCGCTGGGCCCCGCCGTCTCAAGCACCGCTCCGCTGGGCCCCTTCATCTCAAGCACCGCTCCGCTGGGCCCCGCCGTCTCAAGCACCGCTCCGCTGGGCCCCTTCATCTCAAGCACCGCTCCGCTGGGCCCCTTCATCTCAAGCACCGCTCCACTGGGCCCCGCCGTCTCAAGCACCGCTCCGCTGGGCCCCTTCATCTCAAGCACCGCTCCGCTGGGCCCCGCCGTCTCAAGCACCGCTCCGCTGGGCCCTGCCGTCTCAAGCACCGCTCCGCTGGGCCCCTTCATCTCAAGCACCGCTCCGCTGGGCCCCGCCGTCTCAAGCACCGCTCCGCTGGGCCCCTTCATCTCAAGCACCGCTCCGCTTGGCCCCGCCGTCTCAAGCACCGCTCCGCTGGGCCCCTTCATCTCAAGCACCGCTCCGCTGGGCCCCTTCATCTCAAGCACCACTCCGCTGGGCCCCGCCGTCTCAAGCACCGCTCCGCTGGGCCCCGCCGTCTCAAGCACTGTCTATGGTTCACTGTGCCCACCATGCCTCCTCCTTGACCAGTGGAGACTGTTATCCACTTGAGAGACTGTGGCTTTGCACTCCCCAGGATGGCACAGTGGGCAACCCACCCAGTGTAGAGACTTGAGAGACTGTGGCTTTGCACTCCCCAGGATGGCAGAGTGGGCAACTCACCCACTGCAGAGACTTGAGAGACTGTGGCTTTGCACTCCCCAGGATGGCACAGTGGGCAGGCCACCCACTGTAGAGACTTGAGAGACTGTGGCTTTGCACTCCCCAGGATGGCACAGTGGGCAACCCACCCAGTGTAGAGACTTGAGAGACTGTGGCTTTGCACTCCCCAGGATGGCAGAGTGGGCAACCCACCCACTGTAGAGACTTGAGAGACTGTGGCTTTGCACTCCCCAGGATGGCAGAGTGGGCAACCCACCCACTGTAGAGACTTGAGAGACTGTGGCTTTGCACTCCCCAGGATGGCACAGTGGGCATGGTGGCCCCTTCGTGGATCTTGTGTCGTGGACTCATGTGGCTGTGGTGCCCCCCTTTCCCTTCCCCCTGAGGTGCCTGTAGTATTTTCATCAGATGCCCCTGCAGTGTTCTCTCCAAAGGACTCAGGTCTCCTGTGTGGGCTTTGCCCTTGTGTCGCTACACTGTAGCCCACGGACTGTTCCATTTGACTTTGATGTAGCGGACTAATTGCCTCGGTTCTCCATGGCAGTGTGTATAGTATTATTTTGTTAGGGATATTTTGCATAGTTGCCGATACATCTCAGAGTCTATTTTTTACATAGAAATTTGGTTCACAATTTAATTATGTATTTGCATTTTTCCGGGGGGTTTGGGTGGTGTCACTGTGCATTGTTGCTCAGCATTGGTGTGTACATGGTTTGGGGGGGTGGGGGTCGCATATGTGTGTGCCCGTAAGCTTTCCTCCTCCCCCCTCCCGTGTGTCGTAGGTGCAGTACTCACCGTTGTCGTCTGCGCCGGAGTTCGTACTCGTGGTAGATGAGCAGGTAGACGAGTGCAGGTAGGATGTTTAATTAGGGTTCCATGCTGTCCTCCGTTCTCGTGGAGTGTGTTTTGGTGTGCGTTTTCCCGTCCGTAGTCTGTTTCCGCCGTGTTTTTATCGGCGGGGCTCCCGCCCCGGAAAAGGTGGCGGATTGGTGAGTTGTGATAGTGTGGGCGGTACATTGTCTGCCGCCTGCCTGTTGGCGGTGACCGCCGCGCTGTTTGTCTGTACCGCGGTGGCGGTCGGAGTGTTAATGTGGCGGGCTGTGTTGGCGGTTGCCGCCAGGGTCAGAATTCCATTTTTTGGACCGCCGGCCTGTTGGCGGGTTGGCCGCCGCTTTATCACCGACCGCCAGGGTTAGAATCACCCCCAGTGTCCTGAAATAGTTGCTTTTAAATGGGAATTGTGGGAGAAGAATGTTGCAATCTATGCAGATGATTTAATGGTATTTACTTCTAATTTATCAACTGCCCTCCCAGCATTACGAAGATTAACGGAGGAGTTTGGTTTGGTCTCTGGCTATAAGGTTAATACAGAGAAGTCAGAAATCATGGTATGGAATCAGGATTGGCAAGGGAAGGCTAAAATACTGACACTGACAGTATTGGGAAGGGTAAACCTGGTTAAAATGTTTCTTATTCCAAAAATTAATTTTATTCAGAATGCCATACCGTTATTAATGGATCGCAGATATCTTAAGAAACTTCAACAGGCTATCACTTCTTTTATCTGGGCCTGCAAGTGTCCTAGGATTGCATGGAAAAAGCTGCGGAGGAGGAAAGAGAAGGGAGGTTTATCATTGCCCGAATTACAGCTATATGCATGGGCCTACCAGTTGAGGAATTCGAGAAGGCTGTTTACCTCCTTGGACGATTCAGGGTAGGCGCAATGTTTAAAGCAATGATATGTAACATTCCGGGGGCAGGGAAACAGTTTCTCTTTAAGTATGGAGACCCAACATTTTTCAAGAAAATACAACTAAAAGTTCTGAGAGGGGCAGCTATGTGTTGGTATCAGGTGAAATCCATTATGAAGATTGATTATTATAATGACCTAGCCCCTATTTGGTATTCCCCGGGCACTCCGGAATGTTTGAAATACGCTTTGGCTAAACCTTTGAGAGATGTTGGTTTAGAGTGCTGGGGGGATCTTATATAGGACACATTGTTATTCTCGTGGGAAGAACTGAGTGATATGACGGGTGGAACTCTGTCTAGGTTCAAATATTTCCAATTGACTGCTTGGGTATTGTCCACTCGACGGAGTTGTCAAGGGGAGAACCCGTTATCAAAAGATTTCTTTAACGGCTCTCCCAAGGGCTGCAAGATTGCAAGGTTGTATTGGGAGATTCTGGAGCAGATCGACGGAGAGTTTAAGTTGCCAGAACAGTTGTGGCAAGGTGTCATGACAAAAGAAACGGCGCAGTTGGGATGGCAAGAATCATTGAGAACATGTTTAGAGGTAGTTTATGCTGCCCGGTTAAGGAAGAACCATTTGTATGTGATACACAGAGCTTATATCACTCCAGTGAAACTAACGAAGATAAAGAAGGGTGAGGTGGTGAATTGCCTTAAATGTGGACCTCCGGAGGCTGCGGACGTTCATATGTTTATGGAATGCCCAGGAGTGTTTTTCTTTTGGACGGAAGTAGTGGGTGCACTGTCACGGATGGTAGGAAAGGAGATCTCTGTAAGTCTCCCTTTAATTATTTTTGGGAAAGTCTGGCGATATGATAGGGTGGTCTAGAAATAATAGGAACTTTGTGTTCTTTGCTATTTTGTTGGCCAGAAGGGAGATCTGTGTAAAATGGATCACGGCAGCCCCACCACTATACAGGAGCTGGTTGGATATGTGTGTAAAAAGAGCTAAATTAGATCTTAAGGTGGGCAGTCCAGAGCGGAGAAGGAAAAAAAAGTAAATTATGGGCTCCTCTTTTTTGAAGGGGTTCCTTCCTTTCCACCCTCCCTTCTATAAGGAACATTATGTGCTATGATTTAAATCCTCCCCCTTTCTACATCTGGGCCAGCTACTGGGTCCTCCCAGGTGGGCTGAGCAGGTGATACAGGGTCCTCCTGGGGCGATATGTCCACCGCTAGCTTTAAAGGCAAACAGACCTTTCTGGGGAAAAAGGTGTGACTTATCGGTGAGGTGTATGAGGACAAAAAACAAAACAAAAAAAACAACAACTTCACTTACCTCTGCTACAGCCTCTGGAGTGTGACTCCTATGAATCCTACCCTGCTAAGTGGTGCCAATCAAGTCCTGGGCCCTTAGAAGTGATTTCTGCAGCTGTTTCGGCAATAACCCATGCATCGCCATCACTGCACCGAATGGAACTGCCGCATCTCTCCTCAGCACCTACACTTTGCTTTTGCATCAATGGCTGTGGTACTCGACTTTGACTGCGTTGCTCCAGGAATTAAGAAAAGGACTCACGACATGGCTGTTCAACTTAACAGAGCCACCTAGAAGCAGCTAGCAACTTCAGTGCCTTGAGACCCTCACAGGTGAGTTGCTGTGCTTCATGAATCCAGATGAGTTGATTAACTGATTGATTGATCGATTGATGCATCACCTTCATCACCCAAGGTTCACCGACGATGCATCTCTGAGTGTGCAGATCGGAACCCATGCACCACCTGTGCATTGCCTCCTCTGCTTCCTTCATCAAGTCTCCAATGTTTCCTATATTCAAGGTATTTGTTCAGAGGTGCAGTGGTGGTCCCTGTAGCTGGCCCACACTCCACTGCGGTCAGCCTGAACTTTTGTACTTACCCCACTTTAGCGAGACCAGATGGCCCTTTTGACACTTCATGCCTTTAAGCGCTATATTTACAGATATTCTTTAAAGATTCATAACCTGACATTTACCTACTGGATTAGTGATGGTTTGGTCATTAAATTGAGCCCTGCTTGTCTAACCTGGTGTGGATAATATTTGTGTGTATTTTGCTGTTCTACTATTTTAGGTGTTGGACAAATACTTTGCACATTACCTCCTAAGTTAAGCCTGCCTGCTCTGGCCCAAGATGCCAGACGGTGAGCACCGGTTAATGTATGGTGTGTAACTGACTTACCCTGACTAAGATTGTGTGTCCCCACTTTGACAAGGTTCATACCTCTGCCAACGAGAGATCCAATGTCAATAGTCCCTTAGATATAGTACAAAATATATACAGGGTCTTTAAGTTAAATGCCACTTGTGGACTGCATCACCCATTGTGCCAATGGGAAGAAGAGAAGTTAGAGAGAGAAGTTAGACAGAGAGAAGTCTTTGCTGACACTGAGACTTTAAACAACAGGAGGCAAGCTCTAAATCAAGCCCTTGGAGAGTTCTTCTCAAGATGGAAGGCACACAAGGTCCAGTCTTTGCCCTCTTACTTTGGCAGAAGCAGCAACTGCAGGATAGCGCCACAAAGCACAGTCACAGGCAGAGCGGCTCTTCTTCCTCAGCTCTTCAGCTCTTCTCCAGGCAGATGTTCCTCTTGGCTTCCAGAAGTGTTCTAAAGTCTGTGGTTGTGGGTGCCCTTCTTATACCCAATTTCTCCTTTGAAGTTGCCCCACTTCAAAGTAAAGTTTCCTTTGAATATGAAATCCTGCCTTGCCCAGGCCAGGCCCCAGACACTCACCAGGGGGTTGGAGACTGCATTGTGTGAGGGCAGGCACAGTCCTTTCAGGTGTGAGTGACCACTCCTCCCCTCCCTCCTAACACAGATGGCTCATCAGGAAATGCAGACTACACCCCAGCTCCCTTTGTGTCACTGTATAGTGTGAGGTACAACCAGCCCAACTGTCAAACTGACCCAGACAGGGAATCCACAAACAGGCAGAGTCACAGAAATGGTATAAGCAAGAAAAAGCTCACTTTCTAAAAGTGGCATTTTCAAACACACAATCTTAAAATCAACTTTACTAAAAGATGTATTTTAAAATTGTGAGCTCAGAGACCCCAAACTCCGCATGTCCATTGGCTCCCAAAAGGAATCTACACTTTAATCAGATTGAAAGGTTGCCCCATGTTAACCTATGAGAGGGACAGACCTTGCAACAGTGAAAAACGAATTTAGCAATATTTTACTGCCAGGCCATATAAAACACATTACTATATGTCCTACCTTAACCATACACTGCACCCTGCCCTTGGGGCTACGTAGGGCCTGCCTTAGGGGTGCCTTACATGTAAGAAAAGGGAAGGTTTAGGCCTGGCAAGTGGGTACACTTGCCAAGTCGAATTTACAGTAAAAACTGCACACACAGACACTGAAGTGGCAGGTCTGAGACATGATTACAGAGCTACTTATGTGGGTGGCACAACCAGTGCTGCAGGCCCACTGGTAGCATTTGATTTACAGGCCCTGGCACCTCTAGTGCACTGTACTAGGGACTTACTAATAAATAAAATATGCCAATCATGGATAAGCCAATTACATACACATTTTGTAAAGAGCAATTGCACTTCAGCACTGGTTAGCAGTGGTAGAGGGCCCAGATTAACAAAAACAGCAAAATCAGAGTCCAGCACACATTAACAACCTGGGGAACAGAGGCAAAAAGTTAAGGGAGACCACGCCAAGGATGAAACGTCTAACAGTGACCATACTTATTCTTTTAGAAAAAGTACAGTAACAATAAAGCACTGCTCTTCAGATTATAATATGAAGGACATCATGCTTATCAGCACCCAAACCCACTCTGGCTGACACCACAAAGGAATCCATGTACCCTTCTTGCACTCATATTCTCTCGTTTTTGCTCCTTTCTGCTCTTTCCCACCTCTTCCTGAGCTCCTTTCCATTCAACTCTCACTTTCACTTCACCCCTCCTCCTCTATTTAACCTCTCCTCCCCTCACCTCCCCTCCCCTCTGCTCCGCCTTTCCCTTCCCTCTATTTTCCTCTTCTCTCCTACCCTCTATTCACCTCTCCTCCCCTCCTCCCCCTTGCTATTTTCTCGCCTCCTCTCCTCATCAAGTAAGGAATAGTTAAAAGGGAGGGGAGGAGTTTTTCCAAGTGGTGGATACATTCTGAAAGAGACACTTAGTCATTCCTGCCTTGTCAGCTGCGAGTTTTACAAAACTAACAAGAGAAAGACAAGCCTCTAGTGTAAAGTATACCAAAAAGAACAGATTATGACTTGCCTTACATGTTACGAGATTCAGCCAAATGTATGTTGCAGTGCCGCCTGCTTCCCTGGGGACAGGTTTAAGCTAAGTCTTTGTTCACAACTATGTACGCTTGCATTAATATTTACAGGCAGAGGCATTCATATTCACGTTTCCCCTGCACGAGATACTAAAGACTTTTCTCCTTTTTTGATCCAAATCCTGTTGTTGATCTCATTTACACTTCCTGCATTTTAATCCGATAGCTTCAACAGCTTTTTTCAAAAGGCCCTTTTATACGCCCTGCCATCCGTCAGTCTTCTCGCTTGAAAAGCTTATCTTGAATAATACATTATTTGCTACTGGAGCTAAATACCCTAGAAAAAAAAGCTGCATGAGTTCGTTTTTAGCTCAAACTTGTGCAAGCTGACAAAAATAGTCAAATATCTTTCCGCTTTTCATAGTTTTGCGTTGCTCTGGAAACAAAATTAGAAGGTGAGTTGACTATTGTACTGAATTTTAACGCAAAAGCAGTTCATTTATTTACTTTATTTTATATTTTCCTGGTTCTTTATCATGTAACCAATCTCACCCATTCGCGGCCCAGTAACGTAACGAAATGATACCCTCTGAAGAATGTGAAGAGGGGCCATAGAGTCTCTCATGTTTCAAAGATATTCTTTGGGCTTGGGTTGAATGGGCCTCTGAAGACTTTGGGAGCCCCTGAAGAGTTGGTCCCCCCAGTGCCGCAGGGACTCCAGGGGTTTATGATATTTATGTCCCTCCCCTGGCCCCTAGATGTAAGTCAGGAAATAAGTCCCACTCTGCGCTGGGATGTTAAGAAGGTTCACAGGGGAACCCTATGTACCAGCTGCATTAACCTATCTTAATTTTTTTGGGAAATATAAAACTCCTCTGCATAGGCATAGATGCATCTTTACCTCGATAGTCAACATTATCAATTGCCCCTCTTTCAAGGTGTGCAGGCAGCCCCCTCACACCTTGAGAAAGATTTCAGGTAGACCCTCCTTAGAGGTGGGATAGAATTCACAGGCTCAGGGCCACACTATGTTCTTTTGCACATTGCCTTGGTTTGTGCTTGTAGAGCACCAACTTTAATTTGAGTAGGAAGTATGACTCCTCCTATGGTTCCAGTGTTTATCTGATCATTGGAGAGTCCCAGGGTCAACCTTAAGTTGCCCCTCCCGATGTCCTATCTGGGAGACTGGTGGGTGCAAAACAAACAATCTCCATTTTCTTCCATTGCAGAGATCACACTTGTTTACCATGAGTCCCCCTAAACATTTTGAAGTTGGGCCCCCAAGACATTAAGACAGGGATTGGGAGAGCAGGAGGGGCAGGGTTGAGTGCACGGTGTGGGGCCATCATTTCAGGGGTTCTTTTCCTATAGCCCACAAGCCATATTACATGGGAAACTTATAAAAGAGCAACTGCATCAGACAAAACAGAAACTGGCTAAAAACACTGCATCCTATATTACGAGAGATGTGAGCCCTTCACACCTCTAGGGCCGAATGCAACTGTACCTGGTGCACTAATGATAGCAGCAGCTCTGAGAGATAGCTGTGCCTCTTTCACCCTTTCTACGTATTACCTGGTCATCACTCCAATCTTAAACCAAACTCTCTGTCATTTTCATAAAATGATAGCTCCTACATGTTGGCCCCATTTGCAGCAAAGGTACCCATGGCTCTAATCCTGTTAAGGACAATTAGCCCCATACACCTTTTTCAAAGTAAGACAGTCACAACTAGGATATGGTGGGTCCTTCACAAACCTGAGCACCAGTGCCACTGCACCAGCTTCTCTAATGATAGCCACTACCTTCTTGAGAAATGTGTTGTCTCTGTCCTTTGTTAAAAGTATGGACCCTCATTTTGCCCTACCTGCCCCCTGCGATCTCGCTGCTTCCAAGCTATGGTGTCTCTTCTGCCTCAATTTTCACTTCCCTTGGGTCATTGCTTTGATGCTCATAGCACCACTGGCACACCAAGGGTGCTTTAAGCCCTAATGCAAGCAAGAAATGATAACAATACAGCCTGGATGGAGGTTTAGTTCGCCCCTCACTCAAAGGGCATCAGTGCCACTGTACCTTTAACACCAAAGATAACTACAAGCCTGTCACTTCGTGCCCACTCCACTGGGTCATGACTCCTAGTCCTGAGACTCAAAGCATGTTGTCTGCTCCTTTGTGTAAAAAGGATGCAAAAGCCCCACATCTCTCCCTATTTGCTTGGGCCCTGTTCCCTGCACAGTATTGATGATCTGAGCCATAATGATAGTAAGAGGAATGGGCCACCATTTCCCTTCTTCGTAGTAAAAGCGATAAATGGGATGCAGTGGCCCTTTACTCTCCTGACCCCAGTGCTACTGCAATATAACACAAGGTCACTGTTCCATACAGAAGAAAGAAAGAAAAGTTAGAGTGACCTGAAATATCAGGAGCAAGAACCCTCAAGCATCATAATAGATGTCTGGCATCATCACTGGGTAATGCTCCTCGCCAGGTCGGCAGTGCAATACCTGACGGGCTCCCCACAAGGAGGAGCACTGAACCGTAGTGTTCTGATAGTTACAAATGAAAACTAACTATCAAGAAAAGTAAGTGCTATCATTCGAGCACCCAAACCCAGTGGAGAGAACAATAGGCTTAAGGATAAAATTGGTAAAACAACCCTACATATATCATCATTTTAATCAATAGTCAGGGATGTAACCAAGATTAAAAACAAGAGAAAGTAATATAATGAGTGTCAATGCTCGATTACTTTCTATGATTGCACTGACAATGGTAAACCTACGTCAAGTAACTTTCTGACTATATTTTATGTTCTGTCTGGTTGGCAGACATGTCTGCCACTAGGGCTGAGACCTCAGCCATGGAAAGGGAGAATTCTTCCAGAAAGATGGAAACCTCTGCCACGTATGCGGACACCATTCGTTGAAAGGGAATAGGCAAATACTATAAACATGACCCAAATCACACACACCTGACAGCAATTCACTTAATAACATATCAATACAGCCCGCACCCAAGGTTCTGCCCTTTTCCATTTGGACTGTGGGGCACAGTATTCAACAGGAACAATATTCAGCCTCTAGGATGCAGACAGCAATGTTCAAAAGGGGGAAGAATTTCACTGAGAAGGTGACAGACATAGAGGGTCATTCTGACCCCGGCGGTCCTTGACCGCCGGGGCCAGGGTCGGCGGGAGCACCGCCAACAGGCTGGCGGTGCCCCGCAGGGCATTCTGACCGCGGCGGTTTGGCCGCGGTCAGAAGGGGAAAACCGGCGGTCTCCCGCCGGTTTTCCGCTGCCCTGCTGAATCCTCCATGGGAGTTCAGACACCCCATACCGCCATCCTGTTCCTGGCGGTTCGCCCGCCAGGAACAGGATGGCGGTATGGGGTGTCGTGGGGCCCCTGGGGGCCCCTGCAGTGCCCATGCCAATGGCATGGGCACTGCAGGGGCCCCCTTAAGAGGGCCCCACAAAGAATTTCAGTGTCTGCTGTGCAGACACTGAAATTCGCGACGGGTGCAACTGCACCCGTCGCACCTTCCCACTCCGCCGGCTCCATTCGGAGCCGGCTTCCTCGTGGGAAGGGGTTTCCCGCTGGGCTGGCGGGCGGCCTCCTGGCGGTCGCCCGCCAGACCAGCGGGAAACACAGAATAACCGCAGCGGTCTCCTGACCGCGGTGCGGTATTCTGGAGGGGGGAACTCTGGCGGGCGGCCTCCGCCGCCCGCCAGAATTAGAATGACCCCCATAGTAGTTGGATTTGTGGTCAAATGGGGGTGTGGCTTGATGGTGTGGTAAGATGACCACTCTTTAGGGAGGCTCTCCCAGCCGAACACCACATCCGTACTAATTTACCTCAATGAAACCGCCTGACCCGCCCAATCTTAATACATTTTCCAATCAACTATGGGGAGCCCTGGATTTAAAAATTTCGACTGGATCGGCTGCCTGGAAGCCTTTCTATGGGTTGCTGGCTTTGCTGCCTCGCTGTGACACTGCAAATATGTGGAACCACAACACAAAACAACAAAAAGTAAACACCTCTAGATTCAAAAGATGAATCAGAGTCATCAGAACAGAGCGTCTCAGCCCCTCTACCAGAACAAATAAAGCCAAAGGAAGAAGAGAGTTCTGATGCAGACTCAAATAGCTGCACTGTAAGAAACCAAGATATGAATTTATTGGAAACTAAGGGCAAGTTGTGCAACAGTGTTGAAGCATCTGAATCTAGTGATCACAGTGGTTCCTGCCCTGTGGTGATCAAACCTGCAGATAGTGCTGTTCAAATGACGCACACAACAGAATTTTCAGATTGTGGGGAAACTCCTGCCCTCTCAAATGCTATCATAGAATTTTCAGATAATGAAGACATAGTTCCTGTTTCAAGTGAATTAATGGATTTTTCTGACTGTGAAGAAATACCTGTAGTTATTAAGATTGTGATGGACTTCTGAGAAAGTCTAAAGATCTCTTCTGTGTCAAAGCAAACCATGGAGATTTCAGACAGGGAAGAAAGCCAGTAATCTGAAACTGAACAGCATGTCATAAGAAATGATAGCCTTCTCCTAGAACTGGACACACTTGCAGTCTCAGCTACTGGTCCTGACTTGCTGTTCCCTGCCACTGTGTTCCCTGTCTCAAGCTCAACTGTTAGTGAAGAACATATCTTTGATGTACCGGTGTCTGATCTTGATGTAAAACCAGCCACACTAATGCCACCTGCTGTGTCCCTGAAATTAAAGACTCCTGAAAACCAGCAATCTGAAACAGAAGCTGAAGTACTGAAGGATGTAATGTCTCCCACTGAAACTAAACCATCATCAATTCAAAGGCTAGAACTGAAAAATTATATAACAATGCAAAGGCAACTTCTGAAGGGATTCCAGTTCCATATTTTCCTAAAGAACAACCTTTCAGTGTTGACAGAGCAGAAGATCAACTACCTGTAGTAGAAGAAACCATTTCTGATACCATGAACACACCACAGAGCACTTGGAATGCTGGAATCTCAGTCTTGTCTGAAGATCACCCTAAAGAGTCAGCTCGTGGGACTTCTACATTTTCCGTTTTTAATCCGGTTTCCAAAGACTTGAAAACTCTTGTTGATCCTGTAATTTATACTTTGAAGTCATCCAAAACTAAAGAGAATTCTGATCTTTTCATGTTTACCTTGAGAACACCAGTTACCCATGTCTCCCAAGTCTCTAAGCTTTGCATGCCTCAGACCACAATCAATGCAAATACTGCTGCAGAAACAGACACATCCTGCCTGTCGGAAGGTGTTACAGACTTAGCTGTTACTAATATGCCAATTATCTTCACCAAAGAAGAAAGTACTGAACAGGAAACAAATGTTCTAAAGAGTACCGCCCATAATGCCATTCCAGATCTCCTTGCTCCTGAGATCACTTCACCAGAAACCAACTCCATGCACTCCTCCCATGTCAATCAAACAATCAAGAGGAAAGACATCAGAGCCCATATATTGGTATTAATACATGCCTTGCTCATTGGATGATTCACCTGTGGCAGGACTGTAAACTTATCAACCAAGGTTGGTGTTGGTTTTTCTTGCTGTGGCTTTTTCTCTTCAACTTTCTTCAGCCAAAGGATTGCTTTCTCTTCTTCAGCAGAATGGTGTGGGGGGCAGGGGGTATACTGTTCTGACTGCCATCCCATCTCGAGGGGGCACTTTAAACAGACTATCTGTATCCTGGGAATCATCAATAGCACTCACACAGAGTCTGTTTCTGACTCCTGTTTTCTTCCCTTTTCGTTGGCATGCTCTGGAAGAACTACATTTCCTCCCATGGACTTCAGGTCCCACATTTCACTGCCTGGTAGTCGGTAAGACCTGTAATCTGCTGTCCTGTGCTTCCTACGGGAAACGTCTGGTTGCTCCTTTGTACTGGATTCTCTCCTCCAGGACTTGTGAGAGACTGAAACTGCAAACATCTGTGATCTCTCTTGTGCAGCCCAGCCATGTGACTCTGCCCTAGGTTTGCTGCTGCCTCGAACTGTTTATAATCTGCCATTCCCTGAAGCTCCTCATCGTGCATTGGAGTTCGATTCCTTTGTATACCAGACCCCTTGTTGGATTGTGTTCCAGTCCTGTTCCTGTTCTGCTTAAGCTTGAACCTGCTCTCTGTTTCTCAGCCCTATTCCTGCTTGTTTCAGCCAGAGTCTGCTCCATGTTTCTCAGCCCTGTTCCTGCTTCTTTCAGCCAGAGCCTGTTCCCTGTTTTCCAGTCCTGTTCCCGTTGTTTCAGCCTGAACCTGCTCTCTGTTTCCTAGTCATGTTCCGGCTTGCTCCGGCTCCCTGTATTCCAGTCCTGTTCCTGCTTGTTCCAGCCTGAGCCTGCTCTCTGTTTCCAAGTCCTGTTCTTGCTTGTTCCAGCAAGATCCTGCTCTCTGTTTCCCAGTCCTGTTCCTACTTGTTCCAGCCAGAACCTGCTCTCTGTTTTTCCAGTCCTGTTCCTGCCTTTACTTCAGCCTGAGCCTGTTCCCTGTTCCTGCCTTTGCCTCCTATTTTGGTTTCCAGGAGGCAACTCTGGTTGAGCCATCTTTTCCTCAAACAAATGTGGCTTCTATATACTGTCCCTACTACTCGCGTCCACATAAACGGCTCCTAACGGACCCTTTCCCTGTTACCCGTGGCACACATATAGGCCCATTATCACCTATATTGTTTGCCATTGCCATGGAACCTCTGGCCCTCCAGACTTCAACAACACCACACAACCTGAGGCATTGACTTTAGATCAAGAGGCATTGTGATATTAATGTATGCAGGCCATATTACACTGTACACATGCAGTCCGCAGAAGAATCTTAAACCTCTCACTCGTGAGGTGGTGCAATTTGGGTGTTACTCCAGCATTCACATTAACTGGTCCAAATCAATCCTATTTCCACAGAATCCACCCTACCCTTTAATAGTAAATATCCTTTAAACTGAGTGACAGACCCAATCAAATATTTGGGAATCTGGCTTAGCAGAGACATGGGCGAGCTATGGTGAGCCAATCATGCCTGCATTATTGATTGGCTAGAAGACAGAATACCTATATTGTCCCGACTCTCATTGTCCTTAGTGGGCTGCATTGCAATTGCTAAAATGGTCATACTCAATAAACTCCTCTACTTATTCATAAATGTTCCACTTCCACTTCCACTAACCACTCAATTTTTGAAGAGGCTGAAATCTAACCTGATATCATTCACCTGGACAGGGAAGCAACTGCGAGTATCCTAATAAATTCTCACACTACTATAATCTCATGGGGGTCTAGGGGCCCCAGATCTGATGCCATACGAACACTGCACTCAGGCCCACTTCCTTCACTACTGGATACATCTCACTCCATTCCAGCTACATATGGCAATTAAGAAGGACCTGACTTCCCCCTGTCCACTAGCAACAGCACTCTTTATGCCAAACAGAGCACCCAGAGAGGAAATAAACACAGTTGAATGTTTGTGAAGGGCCTGGGAAGGTCTACGCAAGTGGGCAGGACTGTCACTTTTCTATGCTCCCTCCATCCCTCTAGGCAACAACCCTGCATTTCCACCACTTCATGACAAAGGTGCCATCGCATATGCCAAATGACGCAACATCCGTACTTTTTTGTATCTTTATCCAGAAGGCCAATTCCTCCCTCCATTTGAAAGCCCGCCATACCAACAGCCAGGGTTCTTGGACACCCCATTATATTACTAGTTACATGCCCCATTATATTATCTGTTACGTGCCATTTGCAGGGCTGCACACAATACATTCTGAGCCTCTCCATGGTCTGCACATGTACTGGAGCATATCCTTACATCCCTCTCCCCACGAAAGCTGTTTACACTGTATCATTGTATCCATCAGGCAACCCTGGAAGTTATGTCCAGTCCATGAATGCTTCAGCAGTTCATGAAACCCCAGTATCTGTAGGGATGTCACCAATTGGTATGCAGAGATCGGTATATGCAAACAATTCAGAGATGGAAAGAGTAGCTTCTGGTATCCCAAATTTTTAACCCGACAAGAACTGCAGAACCTAACCAGATGTTAAATCAAGCAGGACCAGTTTTTGATGCGAGACATCCTCAGGGAACTCCACTTCCTTACATACCCACAACAGATCAGATTACGAGTGTACACTGCAGTACCCCACAAAATATGTCACAGGAAGATAATATTAGTTTGCAAGTTTTTTCAGCCCAGCAGTTGACTGAGTGGTTAGACAATCTGAGTCCAAAGGGAGAAACAGGTATAGTAAATGACAATGTTAGAACAGAAGAGATACCAGAAAAGGCCAGAGCAGTGAATGTGTCCAGATTCAAGTTAGAATTAAATGTATTAATCATGGGAACCCTTGAGACGGACTGATTAGAAACATACATAGAGGACGAATTGCGACTCATGTGCAAAGATGCTGCCCAACGTGCAGGACTGGCTTATGATAAGTTAGCAGAATTAGCTGAGAAATATGAAGTAGCTTTCGGAAAATCCAAACCCTTTAGTAGAAGTTACAGGTTAGGGTTCAGTACCAAAGACGTACCAAACATGAGATCACCCAATTAGAATGGACATAAAGGAATTAATTAAATACATACAAACATGGGGTGCATTAGATTAATGGGAAGGCAGATGGTCAAAGAAAAGAGATCAAAAGAAAGCAAGGCAGAATTTCTCTCTGGCTGGAGCAAATCAAGCTAATGATAATGTAAAAGTGTGACCAATGAGGGAAATTTGAGGTGGAGGTTATGTACATGTCACATGGAACTGGAATGACATATTGTCATTCACAAATGATTACCTGAGAGATTTGTGAAGCTTTCAAAATGCCTGTGGAAAGATTTGAACCCATTGTTTGACATTGTGGTTTCAAGTGTGGGTTGAGTGCAAGCATGCTGTTGATTGGCCAAATCGTGAACCACCAAGAGAACCAGTAACTGGTGCGCCGTCTGAAGAGATGATGAAAGGGTATTATACATTGATTGAATTCCTGAAGAACAAACGGCTAGATTTACAAGGAATTGGCGCAGCGCTGCATCAAAATTGGCAGTGCTGCGCCAGTTTTGAAATGCAGGGATGAACCATATTTATGAAATACCAAGCACCAATGCTTTCTCCTTGCGCTGGCGCTAACTTTAGCTGCCTAGCGTCAAAGCAGGCATTCTTGCACCAAAGTGCAAGGGTGTCTGTGTTGAAGTGAATGATTGTTTCTGTGCAGGAAGGTGTCCCTTGCCGCACATAAACAATCTACAATGACAATTTGGCACTTCTATATGTGCTGCAGAAGAGGCAAATCGTCACATACAAAGTCATTCATGAAGTTTTGCTCTTTCCATGTGTGCTGCAGAATGCAGCACTCATGGAAAAAGCAAAAATGAGGAGAAATAAAAATATTTCTCCTCGTTGTGCCATGTTGACCTCACCCCTGAGCGTTTCCTCAGATATAAGATTCCTTGTAAATCTGGAGCAGTGTAAAAAGCAATGGGTGTTGCAGTGGAACACCCACAGCAACACCCATTGCTCCCCTCTGCGTCAGAGGGGACCATATTTACAAGGCGGCGTATGTGGCGTACGTGGCATAGTGCATTGCACAGCGCCACTGCGCATCTCAAAAACTGATGCTCTAAGGGTGCTAGGTGCTTGTAAGTATGCCCCAAAGTTTCCCCAAAAGATGCTGATTGGCAAAAGAATAGCACAGGAAACAAAAGAGTTGATTCATGCCTAATATGAGAGATTGTTGCAGGCATTCAAACAGCACAGTGGTTCTCAAACTATTGCGATGAAAGATCGTTTTGGGCCTCATTATGAGTTTGTCGGGTGGCAGAGGCCGCCGGCCAAGCTCTTTGGGCCAGAAAACCGCCACTCCAGTTTTCCACATGCTGACCGTATTACAAGTTTCCAGCTGGGCCAATGGGCGGAAACAGCCTTTCCGCCCACTGGCCTAGCAGGAAACTCACCACAACAATGATGCCGGCTCGTAATTGCGCTGTAATTCAAGCACTGAAAAGTGAGACGGGCTGTCCTTGGGGGCCCCTGCACTGCCCATTCCAAGTGCATGGGCCCCCATGGGGCCCCCGGCACTCCGTCTCCACCAGCCTTTGTGGTGCAACTACCGTGCAAAATCTGGCAGACACAGGAGTTGTAACCCCCAGGGCAGTGCATAAGTGAGATTATTTCTATGATGCTTGGTTAGGTCATTGATAGATTCTGGACCTGGGTCTTATCTGCAGACCCAGGGTACAGATACAGTCATTGTCACTTGCATCTGTCACACTTGTTTGTGCTGTCAATGTGACTGGAACATGTACAGACCTACACAATCTCTGTGAATATGTGTCTGGTGTTAGATGGGAACATTGTTCTGTTATACAGTATTAGTCTATGTTTGTTCCTTCACACACATTGATGGCATATTTTGGGAGGTATGCTTCTAGTTCATCATTGTTGGCATACTTTCTGCAGATTGGCCTTAGTAGCCATCTTCATCATCCACATTGCCCCTTCATGTATGCACGGCATACTAAGTCAGACTTGTAAACTCTGTAGATGGACATAGTTTCTTCTACAGGCTAAGCATTATTTGCTCTACCATTTCCAGGCTTTGGAAGATCACATGACTGAGGGAAACATCCTTTTTTACGACTTTTTTATTACGACAGTCATGGTTAACGAAAGCGTAACAACGCTTTTTTTAACCACGACTTCGTATTTTTGTGCCTTAACTACGTATGTTCTGAACAACGAACATGCGTGGTTAAGGTACAAAGAAGGGAGTTGGCAAAGGTAAGTGGTGGGTTTAGGTTTTGGGGTGGGGGCTCAGGGGGTTTTAGGTTTTGGGGTGGGGTGGGGGGGGTGGGGCGTTTTTGGTTTTGGGGAGGGGGTGGGGGTTAGGGGGTTTTAGGTTTTGGGGTGGGGTTGGGGCGTTTTTGGTTTTGGGGAGGGGGTGGGGGGTTAGGGGGTTTTAGGTTTTGGGGTGGGGTTGGGGGGTGGGGCGTTTTTGGTTTTGGGGAGGGGGTGGGGGGTCAGGGGTTTTAGGTTTTGGGGTGGGGTTGGGGGGTGGGGCGTTTTTGGTTTTGGGGAGTGGGTGGGGGGTCAGGGGTTTTTGTAGGTTTTGGGGTGGGGTTGGGGGGTGGGGCGTTTTTGGTTTTGGGGAGTGGGTGGGGGGTCAGGGGGTTTTAGGTTTTAGGGTGGGGTTGGGGGGGTGGGGCGTTTTTGGTTTTGGGGAGTGGGTGGGTGGTCAGGGGGTTTTAGGTTTTAGGGTGGGGTTGGGGGGTGGGGCGTTTTTGGTTTTGGGGAGTGGGTGGGGGGTCAGCGGGTTTTAGGTTTTGGGGTGGGGTTGGGGGGGTGGGGTGAGGGATGTAGGGTGAATGGTGCCTATTGCTAATGTTTTTATCAGGAATGCCTTTACAACGAAATATCGTTGTTAAGGCATTCGTGGTAAAATCATTAGTAGTAAGGACGAGGTCGGTGTTCCGACCTCGTTGTTAAGGTTAGTAGTTGTTTTTAATTCGGTGTTCCGTCATATAATCCATGACTGACCCCCATACATCTCTGAACATCAGCAACAGAACTCGTGAACCGATTGACCTCCACATATTGGATCTGAAAGTAAGCTCAGGGAGTCCTTCCACATAATTCATTTGACATAGGCATTCACACACATCTGCATTCTACAACCTTTGTCACATTCACTAAGAGTGTATTTATATTTGTGTGATTACTCATGACAGCTATGAGTAGAGAAGATGCAACATTCAACATATCTGTGTCCTTCATCACATGTACAGTTTGGCAAGGGACTTATTTAGACGTTACTTGCACATTCCAAACTGGATTGAGTATGACAGACCTAGACATTTAGGTGTTTTGGTCTCTGTATTTCACCTTCTCTTGGTCAAACAAGTGAGTGCCACTGAGGAGTGTGTTTTCAGTTATTACCTGTGATGGTGACATTCAGACATTGCTTGGTTACATAGCAGACACAAACCTATCATTGTAGGTAATTACTACTCTTTTCCTGCCTTGCCAGACATCAGTAGAGCAGTCTTCACATGTATTTCCTGGATTGCTACAGGCACATGTCAGCCCAACACACTTGTGTGATATAGATGTGACAATGTAATTTGTTAGTACTACAGACTATGGCTACATTTCACCCACACATTCATGTGGTAGTGCATTGTTTGTATTTGTTTTTTGTTCCTGACTATGTCTTAAATTGTTTACATCTTTTGTGGTCTAGCTGTGCTCTCTGGGATGTGGGTGAGTTGAATAAGTATGTGATGATGAAAAGAAGTACTCCCTGAGAAATCAGAGTTAAAGTGATTTTTTGCAAATGTTTCTTTATTGATGCTTGGAGTACAGTAAGTGAAAAACTATATGGTCTTATGTGCATGCTCTAGCTGCAGAGTTTGGTTGTTTCTAATCCTCCTGTTGTGTCCTCATCTTCCTCACTGGGATCATCTACCTGTTCATTCCATGGGAAACTGGTGTGAACACAAATGTTGGCCAAAACTGCACAGACAAATATAATTTTGCACACAAGGGGTGGTACATATAACAAACTTCCTCCTGTTAGTCCTAGGCACCTGAACCTGTATTTCAGCATGCCAAATGTCCTCTCCACCACATTCCTTGTCCTTTTCTGAACTTCATTGTAAGCCCGCTCAGCATCAGTTAGTGGGTTTCCATAAAGGGTCATGACCCATGCCTGGATGCTGTGACCTTGGTTCGCTGCAATAGAATGTAAGAAAAAGTGTCAGACGTGCATATTTGTTTATTTTTATATGACAAGGCACATTTTTGTTTGGTGATTGAGACTTGCATCTAGTATTGTGTATGTTCTTGTTTGAATGCATAGTTGTATTGGTGTGAGGTGGTGCACTTGCCAGTCATGTATTGTGCCTTAGGGACCTGGTGATTGTTGATTATTTTCTGGTCTGACAGTTCACCATGCAGAATATGTGTGATATTGTCTATATTTGTCCCTTAGTCCCATTACTTCAGACCTGCAGAAGAGTGATGTTGGCTATATTTGTAGCTATTTTGTATGTTATGTGTCATGAGACAGGTGTTGTGCCCTGTATGATGCATGTGAATCTCAGCCCCTTGGCCTTGGAATCCCTCCCTTGCACAAAGTGTTGCCAGTTGTTGGCTAGCATGTGTATGTGCAAGTGTTTCATATGCACAGAGTAGCACAGTTTTATGGGATGTATTGTGATGTATGCAACAAGTTTGCAGACACCTGTGGGACAGGACAGGGCATGAGGTGATTTTCTGCACTGCCCTGCAACACTAGTCCAGCCCTGCAAAGTCCCATGTCCCCTTAATATTATGTGTTTCTACCCTCTACCAATGCACTGGCAGTAGTTCAGCGGCCACAGCCCACTGTAGGCACCCTTGTATCACAGTAGGGAGAAGTGGGATTTACAGGTGGTTTTTGATGTGCTATGAGGTGTCCATTCCTACACATGATATATCAATGATGGCAATGTCCTATTTCAATGTGTGCTGCACTATGCACCACAGACGGGAAAGCTGAACACTATAAGATTATCAGATATTTTGGAGGATGTGTAAATGGTGATGCCACCACCAGGGTGGCATTAATTGTCAGTGCTGCCTCAGGTTTCTACAAAACTAATATATAAGTGGTATAAAGTTGGGGAAAATACAGAAATATTCACCTTGCCAGTGAAAACATTAATTGATCACTGGGGAATTTATTATTGTTAGCAATCACACTTGGTGTACACACATTAATATTTTAACTCACTTTGTCTCACTCCTCTTCTGCAAGAAACATATGTTATAACGAGTTGACACAATCAACATCACTAATATATATATATATATATATATATACATATATATATATATATATATTACACCATCCAAAGGTCCAACTTGTGGCGTGCAGATTTCACGGGTACAAACGTGAAGAAAGGACCATTCCTCCACAATCTCCAACACCACCAATTGCAAAACAATTGATTCATTTGCACTCCAGGAGAGTTTTATTACTTCTATCCAAAAAGACGCCACCAACGCTTTTCAATCTCTCGGTCTTCATCACAGTTTACAAAGCAAACCTTCCCATGAGTCTCTATTTATAGTTCATTTTCCTACCACCACCCAAGCGCATTCTGGGACACGTAGTCCCCTACAAGAACTTGTGACAGTTAAAACATAATCAAAATTCACTAATCTTTTCTGTTATTATCAAACCTCTAAAACATAGTTGAATAATTGAATACAAAATTATCTATAACGCCAAGACAGATTCAATAGTTTACATATATACAGAGATTAACAATATCTGTGGAATACATGTTGCCATGCTTACCATATGTATGGGATGTTGGGCTAATGGTTGCATCTTATGCATGATATATTACTGCCAATGTTTACATTATGAGAGGAATGGAGTTCATCTAGTTCCCGGGACAATGATCTTCCTTTTATCTATTAATCTGCTATATATGCCTGATATAGTATTTGGAGCCACATATTCATTGCTTCTTATATATCTATGGTCCTCTAGGAACTCATACAGACATAATATTCATCTTAATGCATATAAATACCTACACTCTCTATATCTTCAACCTCATTCCTCCATATGGTTGATCTAATGTCTATTACCTCACAGCCTTTAGGGGCTTATTAGCCCTTCATAATATTACTTCATTGAATGGCCTCTAATTACACTCATTACTTTTATAGCCACAAACCATCATAGGTGATAATGAAGTTCTTCATCGCCATATAATCCCCTAGGATCTTTGTTTTGAGTTGTACTATCAGTCTAGAGCTCATGGTTCCCTCCTCTTTCATTATGCTCAATGGTTGCGATCCCAAAAAACTTCATATTCATCCAGTTTTTTCCTTCATGTGTAACTAGATGTCTAGCCAGAGCATAGTTTACATCCTTATTTTGCACAGCCCTGATATGTTCAAGTATGTGTTTTTTCAAAGTGCAAGGCGTGTCGGATAGGTGTAAATACAAGGGAATACCCAGGTTCAAAAGGAAGATCAATAAGAATTACAAAGAGAATGACACGTGAAACCACTCATGTGGTATGCATAATTAAATGTGAATGTGGTCTTCGTTATGTAGGAAGTACAATTTGTCACCCCCTGAATGTTTTTGTGCCCCATTCTGTCCTTTTGACCCGAACCAAGACCCAGTACTTAACTATTCGTCTTTTGACCCATTATGCACAAACTATTTTGGAATGCCCAAATGTTAATATTAAAAGGTGTACCACTTTAAATCCTGCAACACTTTTACCAATTACTGTTGAAAATTTAAATTATTGCGAAGATGAGGTAGAGCATGACTGTCTCGATGTGACTAAACTGTGCATCAAACCAAGGCTTGATTTTCAAGATACCACATTGAATGAAAATAACTAGGTCATGTTGGTTGACGGCTCCTAATTAAGAGCCAATGATGGAACTCTGAGATCTAGTTATGCAGTTTGCACAGTCTCAGGGATGATAAAAGCTACATGGCTTCAAGGAGTCTTTTCTGCCCAAGTAGCTGAATTGGCTGCTCCTACTAGAGCCTGCTGTGCTTCTGAACAGTTTAAAGTGACAATTTTCACTTATAGCCAGTATGGTGTTGGTGTCATTCATGGCTTTGGACAGTTATGGTCCCAGAGCGGCTTTATGACAGCTTCTGGATAACCTATCCGAAATGATGACAGGTTTTACCAATTGTTGAAAGCAATATAGTTACCTGTGAAAATTGCAGTTGTTGAATGTGCAGCACATCAAAAGTCAAATGATAACATCTTGTTAGGTAATGTCTATGCTGACCAAGTAACATGATATTGTGCTGTTCATGGCACATTCTTTAATGAAGAGTGGATGGATGAAAGCAGCACCAGTGAGACAAATCAACATTTCTTTATGAGAGCAATTGATACATGGGAATGAGTCAAAAGGTTGAAGGAAGAAGTGCCTGATGAAGAACGGGGTTGGAGTAGAGCAGGTTGTGTTCAAAGAGATGAGGATGATGTTTGGGATTCCAGTGAGGGAAAAGCAGTTTTTCCCAATAGTTTGTTGTCCCCAATGGCAAGATATTACCATGGACAGACTCATACTAGCAGAGACGCAATGATCAGTCCATTCAGACAAACATGGTAAAACCCCTGATTCAGATTGGTTGCAGAAGCAGTGTGTCACAGATGTGTAACATGTCAACAAATGAATGTAGGGAAACACAGTGCAGATAACCTGAGCCACATAGGTAGAGCAGGAGGTCCTTTGAACAGAATGCAACTTGATTTTATTGAAATGCCTGTGTATAATGGATTGAGGTATGTTTTTGTGGTGGTGTATGTATTCTCAGATTGGGCCAAGGCTTATCCACCTCGCTGGAATGATAGCCTTACATTTGCAAAGCTGCTTCTGAGGGAATGAAATGATTAAGGGGCATGCTATGAGATTGCCATCTGCATCCACATATACATTTGTGAACATTACAGATTACTTTGTGCTGGATTATTGCAAAAGACTGGCTGATGTAGTTTGTTCGTTGTCTCCCAGGTTGAAGAATCAAATGCTCAACCACCACAAGAACTGTGCTACAACTGGAATCCTGGAAACTGCGTCCCCATGAAGAAACATGTCAGAAAATCATGCTTAGAGTTGTGCTGGAAGGGGCCTTTCCAGGTTGCCTTGGTGACTACAGCTGCTGTGAAGTGTGCTGGTCTTCCAAACTGGGTTCATGCAAGCCACACACACAAAGTTCCAAAACCTTTCGATCATACAGTGCCTGTTCTTCAGGGGTCAGATACAGTGAGGGAAAGAGACCAGGTTAGCCAAACTATGAAGACTGGACAAGTGGCTATCACAGAGCATGCACAGTCTGGTGAAAAGCAGAGTGTGTCAAAGGCAATCAAAGGTGATAATGCTGAAGTTTTAGTTGTGCCTGAGAAAATAATTTTGGTTGGAGACCAGTGGCCTACCAAATGACCAGACCCAGTGATAAAATGTGCCTCCTGCTTTTGCTGAAGTGACTGAAGAATCAGAGCAATGTGACAGTGATATTGAAGGTTGTGCAACAAGGAGGTAAAACATAATAAGAGTCCCTAGTCAAAAAATATTTAGCTCCTGAATGGACTTATTATGCAGCTGATGACTGGGAGAATGAGTTTGTTGCCTTTTGTGCTGTCAATTTGAATCCAACTGAACCTTTTGAAACTTGAAATTGCTTTAGAACTGAACTTTGAAATCTCATTGCTGCATGGTGTGTAAAGACATTATTTGCCGGAAGGGCCAATCAGTGACTACTAGATGGTTTATTATTAGAGACCTTTAAACTTTTAGTAGTGACTTTTGAACATTTGCAAAGAGAGAAAAATCCTGATGAACTTTATAGAAGATCGAGAACTATGTAAATAAGTGCAACAATTTGGAGAAGATTTTTGTTTTTTGCTTTGCTCACAAAAGAAGAGAAAATGCAGTAAATTAACTGATAGACACTTCTCCATTTTTGATTTTTGTTTTTGAATCTGAGTCAAGGCAAGCTTTGAAACTCGACCTTGGTAAAAAGAGTAAATGTAAGTATGTGTGTGCAGGATTAGCATCAGTATATGTGGTTGTGAGCATCTTATTGATAGTTGGATTGAGTCTGCCACTGAAATAAGAGGTTGAGAGCACAATTACACCAATGCTAGGAGATTCACATACAAAAAAAAATCCCCTGTGTGAGGATGAGAGATTGCTTCACATTGACAACTCTAAGGGATACTTGTCTTCTAATATATATGACAGGTTATTGTATGAATACATTGAATCTATGGAGGTACATGACTGTAATGTTTGTACAGAGATCCCTTTATCAGTTCAGGAAGGAATCACCTATCAAAGCTTGCCACTAACATGAAATTCCTTGGAGTCTGTTACTAACATTGTTGTATAACCAGGAGTATATACAATGCTTCTATTCAAACTATGACCTCATGTTTTCTTGTGTGCCTATTAAGCAGCATCTGAGTAGTTTTGCTAAAGCAATAAACATTCACATTTTGGGAGATTTGTTTGACTTTTGGAATTGCATGCTCACACAAAAACGATCTAACCTGTATTCTCACACCGGTAGAAAAAGAGTGTGTTGGTCAAGCAGATGACAGAAGAAAAGCAATGAATACCAAAAGGGAAAAAGGAATAGTTTTACAGGATTGGCAGAAAGATGCTACACACATTACACGCAGTGATACACAAAGACACCTAGCTTTAGATTGACAACACGTAGGGAAACAGTGCATATATAGACCTAAGTCAAACATAGACACACAATGTATACGTACTATGTGTAATATGTATTTTGATTTAAGAGTGTTTGGAATTTAATGTTAAATGGACAAGATCCTGCCATACCAGGTGTTTATTTATTTGTGGTAAAAATTCCTATTACAAACTGCTGAAAGGCTGGTAGGGTACATGTTAACTGGGAGTGGTAGTTCTGAAAATTTATCATGTGGACAATATTGACAATCCAGTCTGGAAAAAGAAAACAAATTCCAGAGTTAAGAGAGGAGCTAGTGTAGCAGAGATTACAAGTGATATATTTGGTGCCTTCACTCCATCAGTTGGTGTGATGTTGAATGATATCCAGATTGGCATGTTGTCAACCATAGTAGATAAAATATCTGCTGATTATGCTGGAGCTATACTTTTAATGGATACAGAGATGGTTACTGTGAGATCAATGGTTTTGCAAAATTGCCTTATGTTAGACATATTATTGGCGGAGGAGGGTGGAGGCTGTAAAGTTTGTTGCACTTACATACCAGATATTGGTAAGGAGTAACGTAGAAATGCTGCACCGATACGTATTTGAAAGGTGATCATGTTTTCATTTTTGGTGGTCACTATTGTGCCTACGGGATTGGATTTATGAGTGTAAATAGACATTCACATAAGCATAAATGTACTTCTCTGTCATATTTAGCATGATGCCTTAACAGGTTTGCAAATTATAATGAAATGTTTTACTTATTTTGATGATATTGGTGGTCATTACAACCCTGGCGGTCGGTGTTAAAGCGGCGGTAAGACCGCCAACAGGCCGGCAGTAAATAAATTGGAATTACGACCGTGGCGGAAACCGCCAACAGAAACAACCACTTTAATACTCCGACCGCCACAGCAGTACAAACAAACAGCTTGGAGGTCACCGCTAACAGACAGGCGGAGGACAATGAACCGCCCACAGTATCAAAACCTACCAATCCGCCACCTTTTCCAGGGCAGATTCACTGCAAACAAAAACACGGCGGAAACAGGACTTCGAAGGGAAAACGCTCACCTCTACACACCCCACGAGGAACCAGGACACCATGGAGCCACAGCTTCACATTTTCCCAGCCATTATTTTCTTGCTCCTCTACCAGGAGCACGAACGCCAGCGGCGAAGACCACGGTGAGTACTGCACCTATGACACAGGGGAGGGGGGGGAAACAGGGACAGACACATGCAACACGCAACACCCCCACCCTCATCCATGACAACACAGACACAAGTACATGTTGATACATTACAGTTACTCCCCCCAACCCCCCGGAAGAATGCAAAGACAAAAGGAAATTAGTGTAACCATTGTAATCTATTAAAATCCAGTACGCAAAAAAAAATATATACACTATTAACAAATATGTACACCAAGAATAGAAGTCCAGGTATTGCTCCATTTAAGTCTGTGGAACACAGTGCCCACACTGCATGGTCGAGGCCCACACAAGGTACCCGAACATGACGGAAAGAACACTGCAGGGGCATCAGATAGAAATAAAACAGGCACCTCAGGGGGAAGGGAAAGTGGGGGCACCTCAGCCGGTTGAGTGCACGACGCCAAATCCAAGAGGAGGCCCCATGCCCACTGTTCAATCGTGGGGAGTGCAAAGTCACAGTCTCTCAAGTCCCTACAGTGGGTGGTTTGTCTACTATTCAATCCTGGGGAGTGCAAAGCCACAGTCTCTCAAGTCTCTACAGTGGGTGGTTTGCCCACTGTTCAATCCTGGGGAGTGCAATGCCATAGTCTCTCAAGTGGATAACAGTCTCCACTGGTTCTGGAGAGGGCTTTGTGCCCAGAGTGCTTCATCTTGCCAAGGACAGAGGTAGTGGATGTGATACTCCACTGGTTCTGGAGGGGGCTTTGTGCCCAGAGTGCTTCATCCTGCCAAGGACAGAGGTAGTGGATGCCTTTCTCCACTAGTTCAGGAGGGGGCTTTGTGCCCAGAGTGCTTCATCCTGCCAAGGACTGAGGTAGTGGATGTGATACTCCACTGGTTCTGGAGGGAGCTTGGTGCCCAGAGTGCTTCAGTCTGCTCGTGGCGGAGTCAGTAGCGTCAGTGCTCTTGGCGCTCATGGGCCAGCGGTGGTTGTGGCGGCGGTGTCCTTTGCAGCAGTTCTTGTGGCGGCGGTGTCCTTTGCAGCGGTGCTTGTGGTGGTGGTGTCCGGTGCTTGTGGCTGCAGTGTCCTTTGCAGCAGTGCTCGTGGCGGCGGTGTCCTTGGCAGCGACTCAGCTGCTGGCGGTCCTGTCTAGGCCTGCGGGGCTGGTGCTGGCGGTCCTGTCTGGGCCAGCGGGGCTGGTGCTGGCGGTCCTGTCTGGGCCTGCGGGGCTGATGGCGGTCACCTCCTGGGCAGCGGGGCTGATGGCGGTCACCTCCTGGGCAGCGGAGCTGATGGTGGTCACCTCCTGGGCAGCGGGGCTGATGGCGGTCACCTCCTCGGCAGCGGGGCTGATAGCGGTCACCTCCTGGGCAATGGGGCTGATGGCGGTCTTCTCCGCCGCGCCGATCTTCCCAGACTTGCCGGGTTTCTTGTGCCCCTTCCCCACCTTAGAAGGTGTCGCAGCTGACTCCACACTCCCACCTGTACCCCTGGGAGCGGCTTTGGTGGCTGGTGTCTTCCCCCTCTCCCGCCGGGCACTGGCCAACTTTTGATGCTTGACAGGTGGGGGACTGTCCGTGCTGTGGCTCCTTGCAACACTGGCTGCCCTACTGCCTGGTACACTCCAGAATCCGGTGACCACTGGCACCACTGATCCCGCCGACATCCTGGCTGGAAGTGCTAGGTAGGGACCTGGAGAGTCGGGCCCTAGGAGACTGACGGGGTGGGGGAGGTGAGGGAAAGAGGTCAAGGGTGGACAGGAAAAGTTTCTTGGAAACACTGGGATGGGTAGCTGGAAGGGGTTTTGGAGTGGAGGAAGAGGTTGTGGTTGTAGGAGGTGTATGTATGGTGATTTTGGGTGGAGGTGCATGCGCTGGAGGCTGTTGTGAGGTTGATGGCTGTTGGGTGGGTGTGTGCCTGCGTTTGTGTACCTTGGGAGGTGGCGTCACAGACACACTGGGAGAGGACACAGGGGATATGTGAATGGTAGTGGGGGTGGTGACTGCATGTGAGCGGGATGTGGTGGTGTGTGAGCTGGTGATGGAAGTAGTGGCTGTAGATGTAGTGCATGCAGGTGTGAGTGGAGACGAGACTGGGAGGGAGGAGGGAGATGAGGAGGAGGGGGACACAGTGGAGGCAGTGGATGTTGCTATGTCTGCATGTGTGTGATGTTTGCTTGAGTGCCTGTGGGATGTGTGGTGCTTATGTTTGCCTGAGCTTCCTTTATGTTTTGGGGTGTGTCCATGCTGGTCTGATGGTGTGCTTGGGGTACGCTGAGGTACAGGGGTGTGGGTCTGGGTGGAGGAAGTTGGAGGGGGAAGGCTAGAGACAGGGACAATGGCTGCCATCAGTGCTGAGGCCAGAGTCTGAAAAGCTTGCTGAAGGGCTGCCTGACCATAATGAATGCCCTCCAGGAATGCATTGGTTTGCTGCAACTGCCTCTCTACACCCTGGATGGCATTCAAAATGGTAGACTGCCCAACAGTGAGGGACCTGAGGAGGTAAATGGCCTCCTCACTGAGGGCAGCAGGGGTGTCTGGGGCAGGACCTGAGGTGCCTGGGGCAAAGGTGATGCCCACCCTCCTGGGTGAGCGGGCACAGGGCAAAGGCTGAGGGGCTGCTGGAAGGGCAGTGCTGGAAGGGGGGATGGTGGCTGTACCTGTAGATGGGTGGGGGGACAGATGGGCCCGCCACCACAAGGGAGCTCCCATCAGAGGACGAGTCCGTGTCACTGGTGTCAGCTCCTGTCCCCTCCGTGGAGCTCCCCCCAGCCTCCAAACCACTGGTGAAATCAGACTCCGTAGTGTCGCCCTCCAGGGCCATGTGGGATGCAGCTCCATCCTGCTCCGGTGCCACTGCTCCTCTGCCTGATGATGCTAATGCACACAAAAACAGGGAGACCACAAAAAGTGGGGGGACGACAGAAGAAAGACATGTTGAGTGCATGCATTACCGCTACCGTTGGCGGACAGAACAGACACATAAGCCCCCAGCACTACGCCGCACACTAGGGGTCCACTATGCAATCCCGGGGACATGGCCTACAAGGCTATGGCCGACATCTGCACACATGGATGTCACAGGAGCCTGACTAGTTGTAGTTGGCATTGTACCCAGGTGGGGTGGGGTGCCAAAGGGCCTGCCTGAAAAAGGGGACCTAACTAGCACACTCGCCTTGGCCTAGGGAAACCCACAGCCCACCTCCCCCACCCAGACACCTCCACTGCACGCTGAATCAGCAGAATGAGAGTGTACTCACCCCCTTGTTGCTGCTGTGATGCCCTCAAGTGCCCATCCAACTCCGGGCACGCCACCGCCAGGATCCTGGACATCAGGGGGGTCATGGTGTGACGGGCACCCCTCCCATGTTGGGAGGCCATCCCCAGGTGGGCCTCCGCCGTCTTCTTGCTCCAGCGGTGAATGTCCTCCCATCTCTTACGGCAGTGGGTGCTCTGTCTGTGATAGAACCCCAGGGTCCGGACGTCCTTGGCGATGGCACGCCAAATATCCTTCTTCTGGTGGGCGCTGACCTAAAGGAATTGTACAGGGGAAAAAGAGAAGTTATTACCAACTGCACCGTCACAGTCATTGGCCCGCATCTCTACCCTTGCCATGTGGCACGTGCACTCACTGTTGTTTCATGCACGCCTCATTCTCCCCCCCCATCTTTCATCCACCCCACTCCACTTAGGCATAGCCCATACAGCATGCTCCCAGTGTACTTACCTGTTTGTCTGGAGGACCATAGAGTAGCGTGTACTGGGGGAGGACCCCATCCATGAGTTTCTCCAACTCCTCCGATGTGAAGGCAGGGGCCCTTTCCCCAGACGCACAAGCCATTGTCTCTTCCAGACTGAGGTCACAGCAGCACTTGCAGTGTAGGTCCTCTCCTGTCGAAGATCAGGTATCGAGTGATTGAACAGATTGAAAATGGCGGTCATGTCCGCGGCGGTGCGTACCGTCACCGCCGGCGTACATCGTCATTGGCTCCTGGGACTCATAGGGTCCAATGTTAACCAATGCAGAATTGCGCCGCGGTCTTCGTCCGCCTACCTCGATGGTGTACAATGCCAGCGCAGTTACCTCATATCCCCCTGTCCCACTATACAGGTCAGGCAGCCGCGATTTCAGGGACCCACATGGCTCTATTTTTAACTGCGTCACACATACCTAGGCCTTGCCTCAACACTCATACATGCTAATTTCGGATTATGAATCGTGTTCTGTGTAAGCTGTGTGTACGTACCTCAGAGTTGGTTGACTCTGTGCTCGCTGTTGTCCTTCATAGGCACCGTCCGCTGGGACATGTGAGGAGATGGCGGCATCCTCCGGTGTACAGACCGATGATGGACCTGTCGACAATGGAGGAAAGACATGTAATCATCACCTACAGGCTTGATCGTGCCACAATCCTGGAACTGTGTGCCCAGTTGGAGCCAGCCCTGATGTCAGCTATCCGCCATCCCACAGGAATCCCCCCTCAAGTGCAGGTGCTGTCAGTACTCCATTTCCTTGCAAGTGGGTATTTTCAAACAACGGTGGTCATAGCATCAGGGATGTCCCAGCCTATGTTTTCCAACGTGTTGTCCAGAGTGTTGTCTTCCCTGCTGAAACACATGCAGAGCTACATCGCTTTCCCTTAGGTGTAGGATTTACCTACAGTGAAAGGATGACTTCAATGCCCTGGGACATATCCCCAACTTCATAGGTGCCATTGGTGGGTTTGGATGGTGTGGCCATGGTCCCCGCCCCGCAGGAGTGAACAGGTGTACAGAAACCGAAAGAGTTATCATTTGATGAATGTTCAGATGGTGTGTTTGGCAGACCAGTACATCTCCCATGTCAATGCCAAATTCCCTGGCTCAGTGCATGACGCTTACATCCTGCGGAATAGCAGCATCCCTTATGTGATGGGGCAACTCCAGAGGCACCCTGCGTGGCTATTAGGTGAGCACCTCGAACTAATTCAGTGGGAACAGTAGTCTGGGTCTGTGGATATCCCTACAGGTTAGTGTGTGTCTAACAGTTGTCCCTCACCTTTTTCAGGTGACTCTGGTTACCCCAACCTGTCATGGCTACTGACCCCAGTGAGGAATCCCAGGACAAGGGCAGAGGAATGCTACAATGAGGCCCATGGGTGAACTAGGAGGATTATAGAGCGGACCTTCGGCCTCCTGGAGGCCAGGTTCCGGTGCCTCCATATGACAGGTGGATCCCTATTCTACTCACCAAAGAAGGTGTGCCAGATCCTCGTGGCCTGCTGTATGCTTCACAACTTAGCTTTGCGACAACAGGTGCCTTTTCTGCAAGAGGATGGTCCAGATGGAGGTGTTTTGGCAGCTATGGAGCCTGTGGACAGTGAAGACGAGGAAGCAGAAGAAGAGGACATCGACAACAGAAACTCGGTTATCCTGCAATACTTCCAGTAAGACACAGGTAAGAAGACAAACCTGCCTACTACATGTAATTTAACACTACTTCCTCTCTACTGTCTGTCCTTTTCACCCAGTGTATGGTCACTGAGTTTTCAGTTTCCCTTATGATTTCACAGATGTGGGTCCCACTGTGTGACATCTGCTTTGTTTCCTCATGGATTAGAGCTGTGTGACATAGGTATGTTGACATTACAATTTAAAGAACATTTTGTCACTGTAATTGCTAATACACTATTTGGAAATCACAGACAGACTCCAGATTGTTTTGTGCTTTAAGGGAGTTTATTTTAGTGCTCATTATTGGAGAATGCTGTAAAATGGTGAGGGGTGATGGTGGACGAATGTCCATGGCAGAGTCCAGTCTATTTGTTTCACAGGTGCATTGTCCAAAGGGGCATAGGAAGTGGGCATAGGAAGAGGAGCTGGGGCAGCTTGAGGATGGACAGGGTGACAAAAGGATGACATTCAGGGCAGTCTCATTTCTTGGCGGGGGTCTTGGCAGGGGGTGGGGTGGTGGTGTGGTGGTCCTGTGGCGGTGCCTCCTGTCCACTAGCGCCGGCGGATGTGGTGGGCAGTTCATCATCCAGGCTAATGTCAGGGGCCCCTTGTTGTCCCACAGTGTCCCTCCTGGTGTTGAGGACTTCCTTCAGCACCCCTACGATGGTGCCCAGGGTGGAATTGATGGATCTGAGTTCCTCCCTGAACCCCAAATACTGTTCCTCCGGCAGTCGCTGGGTCTCCTGAAACTTGGCCAGTACCGTTGCCATCGTCTCCTGGGAATGGTGGTATGCTCCCATGATGTTGGAGAGGGCCTCGTGGAGAGTGGGTTCCCTGGGCATGTCCTCCCCCTGTCGCACAGCAGCCCTCGAAGTTCCCCTGTGTTCATGGGCCTCTCTCCCCTGAACGGTGTGCCCACTACCACTGCCCCCAGGTCCCTGTTGTTGTTGGGTTGGTGGGTTAGCCTTGGTTCCCTGTAGTGGTGGACACACTGCTGATTGACGTGTCCTGCGGACAGAGGTATGGGCCCGCTGGGTGGGTGCTGTGCTGGTGTTTCCAGAGGGGGGAAGCTCTGTGGTGGCCTGTGACTGTGTGAGGGGAATTGACTGTCCCGAGGTCCCAGATGGGCCGGGCTGGTCATCTAGATCCAGTTGGACAGAGCTGCTGTCATCACTGTGGGCCTCTTCTGTTGGTGGTGTGGACATGTCTGAAATTCGTGGTGGCGGTCTGGAGTGCCACTAATGTGGTGGTCCAACCACCACATTAAAACCCTGGCGGTCGGACTGCCAGATCTGCCAGCATCTTAGATCCTGGAGGTCTGGAGGTGGTGGAGTTCCTAATCCTTTAGGGCAGTGCTGCAGGCAGTGCTGCCCTGGGGATTACAATCTTGTTCTCTGCCAGCCTTTTCATGGCGTGTTACCAAGGTGGCCACAGGGGAGCCCCTGCACTGCCCATGCACTTGGCATAGGCAGTGCAGGGGCTCCCTTGTCCAGCAGCAATGCAATGTTTGCTGTCTGCAAAGCAGACAGCAAACGTTGTGAGGGTGTTGGTGCACCCTGCTGGCTACAGCATTGTAGCCGGCTTGATCTCGAGCTGATGACAATGCTGTTGCTTGTTTCGCACTAGACTGGTGGGCAGAAACCGAAATTTCCACCAGCCAGTTTAGCAGGACACTGTTAATGGGGTTAGCATGGCGGTAGTCTTTGTGGCAGTAACCTTCCCGTCAGTAGTTTGGCAGATGGCGAAAACCATCTGCCGAACTTCTAATGATCTGCCAAACTTCTAATGACCCCCCGGTGTGTTTTATTAACAAATATATTAATGCACTATATTTCTTGTGTTATCATAACTAGGCCTGCAGAACTCTTTTTTGCAATCATGTCAAAGTGATGAATCATTGTTCTCTTTGATGTAAAATTTCCCTCTAGGTTCTGTTCTCATGAAATGCTTTGCAAGAGGTTCTTTAGTTCAATTACACAGAGGCTTCTCATTTAATGACCTTGGTTCAGGAACACTTAGGCCTGTGGACATAACGTGAACTAAATTGATTTAACCAATGCAGATTCACATGGGATTGAGACAGGTCTATTGTACTCTGTGGGAAGAAACTGTATTGATGCAAGTTAATTTAAATTGTAATTACCTGTTTGGATTCACACTGAAAGAGGAGACTAGTACAGACCAAATCTGAGAAAATGCTGGTTTGTTGCAACCTGACATTTTATTGAATTTAATTTTGATTGGATGATGCCTCTTTTACGTGATGTGAGGACACTGAACTGTCAAATCAGGGACGTTTGTGTACTTTATTATAGGGATGGACATTGTAAGTTTCAGGGAGGATTGCCCTTTATTTTGCGCTCACTCTGTCAAGTCTTTCCTTGGCACTTGACCCTGCTGTTCTCTGTGCAGCTTGTGTTCTGCACTTCCCTGATGGGGCTTCTATTGGACTTTGCTGCTGATCTGATGCTTGCCTGATGAAGAATCCTTGAATGCTGACCCTAGCAAAGGTATTTTCTCCCTGCCGATTTTCATTTCCTTTGACATGTATTTCTAATAGCATGCTGACACTTCCTCTTTTTCTAGTTAGTAATCTATATCTAAATATATTTTCCAAATTATTTTTGTCTTATATTGTATTTTGCCCACATGTGTCATTCCGTTCCCACACATGCATGTCCTGATTTGGTTAGTTGTAGGGACAACCTATGCCCAATGCAAATTTGCCTATTCTTTTTAAGTGAACTTGACTAATGTTGATGCAGTCTGATCTGAGATGTATTTCTGTGGCTCAAGTCATTTCTGTAATGATATGTAATATTCCTCTTGAATGCTTAATTGTGTTGATACTAATTAGATTACATTTGTTTTTGTCACTTTGGGCAGCCAATGGTGTTGATTTATCTTTATTATTTTATTTTGCACACAGGTTTCATGACAGTATCTTTGTGGTTTTAAAATATAGCTTTAAAACTTTTCATTGATTGGAGTCTTCTTCTGTGGCCACATTAGTCATGGTGTCTGAATTATTTGGGTGGTGGTGTTATTGTAAAATTTGTGTATGGTTCACCACACTCTTTCTGGGTCAAAAGGTCTGTCAACGTTTGATTCCTTTTAAGGATGAAAAACAATGGTCTAATGCCAATCCTTCCCACAAAGAGGTTGGAGGGAAGATCTAGTATTCCAATAAAAATTTAATACTACACTAGTGTTGAATGTACCAGAAACATAGACACAGGGCATGCACTTGGAAAACAGAGGATACTATGGGTGATTTGTTTAATTTTGTGGTGTCACAACTGACCAAATATGCAAAGTAGGTAGATACAGAAATAAGATTCAGTCTATGTCCCATCTTGTGATTAAAACCAAAAGCAGATATTTTACCCAAAACGCAAAAATTGGTGAAGCAATTGTAGCATTCTGGAAAGAAGGGACATTCAACACAAGTTTTGAGGCCACCCCCTGATAACAGTGACCCTTAGTGCTTGGAACAGAGAGGACAAGTGTTAACAAATGCAGCACCTAAATAGAATGTGAGGTTTAATGTTTTAGTTTAGCACTTCTGTGAGTTGTAGCGCTGGATGAATACAGTATGGAAGAGAAGAAATCTTGTGAGCAGTAATGATAATGTCACCAGGAGCATTTTTTTAAAATAACAAAATGCTGAGAACATTCTAAAAGGAAAAGAAGAAACTGCAACTGATTCTTGTTCCAAATAATATTCTTGTAAGCATCAGTAGAAAGCATGTCATACATAATTCAATGCATATTTTGAGCCAGAGCACAGGAAACATATCCTTTTGTGAGTCATTCTATAACACACAGGTGCAACCCTCATTAGTCAAGCATATTTTCTACAATGCCGATGTTAATTAAGAACAATGTGAAAAACACCACAACATTTGTTATTTAACAGGGGAATTCAGATTAGGAATGACTGTGAGAGGTACATTTAGAGCCTTGCAGTTGGCCTACCATTTGTTATTTAACAGGGGAATTCAGATCAGGAATGACTCTGAGAGGTACATTTAGAGCCTTGCAGTTGGCCTACTAGTCTGTCAGGTCAGTGGATGCTATGACTCTGATTTCATGGTGGAAGACTGTTAACCATAATTAGATATTCCCACCAATCATGTGTGAATCTCTTTTTCATTTGTGCCACTGCTGTGGATGCTGCACAGAATGGGTTGATCCTTTGCATAAAGGAACCATGTTTGATGCACAAGCTCCCAAAGCGTGAGTTTGTTTTAAGAAACAAAAATAAAAATTGTGAATACAAACAAGCTTAATGTTTTCTCCATATCCTTGGGGGCTTTGAATCTCTCCTCCCTAAGTAGGGAAGGTCACTGTCATTGTGACTTGGTGGCCACTGGTTGCCACAAGGTCAAGTGTTTACTGCAACAAAGCCTCTGCTTGTATTAATAGAGTTGTTCCCCCAAATCTAGATAGATCAAGGGAACCATGCGTATGGTGGGGTAGAAGCATTGCAGGCTTAATGCAAACCTGAAATTGCCTATTGGTCTGTAAAGCTTCTAAAATCCTTTTTCCTATTCATCCCAAATACCTCTGGATTTAGAGACGGAGTGGACAATTTACTGGAGGCCACCTCTATTTCATCGATCAAGTGTTAATAAGCACAGCCCATCCCAAGAAGAGTGTTGATGCTCTAGCAGTTTTTCATTTTCTCTTTTGCCAGCAAAGCCACCTTCAGATTTAGAAAGCTCCTTGTTTTTTTTTTTGGTCCTCATTTACCTTCCAACATTCCACTCAGAGGGAGGGGAAGGTCTTTTCAATGTGGAGTTTACAGATTTCTGCTCGTAGCCCAACTCCGCAATACCGCTCCTGCCTGGAATACATCTGAACTCTACTGTTCCAAAATCTATTTCACTTACTGTCCTCCCTCGTATCTAACTTCAAACTGTACATTAATGAATCTTTCCAGTCAGAAAAAGGAAGAGGGGAGACACTGATCCATTTTTTACAAATCTCCCTCCTCCACACAAGCATCATGTAGAAAAGCAATTTAGAGCCATCCCTATTCATCTTTGAAGGTTCAAGCTAACATTTAAAAATCACTAAAGAGGTGCTTACCTTAAAGCATATGGGAAGTATTTCGCAGATTGCTTCAGCAACCTCTTCCCAAAACTTACTGAGCTATGGACATTCCACGAACATATGTAGATTATCTGCAGATGCCGACCCACACTTTTTGCATCTGGCCAGGTTGCCCTGGTCCACTCTGAAGATCTTTGCTGGTGTGCAAAAGCCTCTATGAATTGAGAACAAATGATTTCTTCTTAAAGCAGCATTATATAGAAGAGTAATAGATACTTGCCATAAATCTTTTTCATGTAGCTCCGGCAAGCATTCTTTCCATAACTCTTCCGGAAGGGTGAATTTGCTGTCCACAATGTCCATGATCAGCCAGTACCATCTGGCCACTTCCTTCTTCAAAGGGATTTCCAAATGCACCTCCTCCTCCAAGTTATTTGTATCTCCCCACTTCCTTGTTCAGATACCTCCCTAACTTATTATCTGGAGATATTTGAGTTTAGATAGCTTACCCCACGCCTCCCCATCAAGGTTTTCATACGACCTGACTTCTCCGTTATAACAGAATTATCCCCACTCCAAAAGTCCAGCTTCTTTCAATGGGGTTGCCAAAGCATCTTTGGTCCACTCCAATGAACCTGGAGAGTCCCAAACAGGGGCGTGCTCGCTATAGTACAACAGGTTTGTAACCCTCGTGATCACGTACCAAAGTTTTGCAAAATCCTGTAACACCTTAAATCAGACTTTCTTAAAGAATTTGGGGTCTCCAAACTTATATAAAAAGCTATTCTGCAACTCACAATTATCCTCCATCATTGCTTACAAAATCTGTCCCAGCTCTGAGCAACCTGGCTAATTAAGGAGCTCCCTCGCTTATTTCAAAAAGAAAGCCCATGCGTAATGCTGCACATCCAGTACCGCCAGCCCTCCTTTTTCTTTCTTTCCTCTCCACTTTGTCCAAGAAATACGAACTCCCTTAGAAGCCCAAATAAAACTGATGATTTTTCCCTGGAGTTTCCTTATACTCTCTTTGTTGTATTTTAAAGAAACCTTATTTTTAACCCCCCCCCCCAAAAAAAAAAAAAGTTTATCAATTGCTCTGGGACCATGTCCTCTGCAATCCTATTTCCACCTATACAAATTATTTATTGCCAATGTACCTTGATGTTAGACCTGTTCGTGTTCAAACTGAAACACTCCCCAAATCCAGCAATTTTGACCCAGAATTGGCTTTAGTTAAATTCTGGATGCTATCCATACAATGTTAAATGTACAATTGGACTGTGAATTGCTTCTCAAGTGCAATAGAAGCTCTGATCCCTGTTTCCAGATTAACTGTAATATGAAGACTACACAGATAGAACGTGGTGGACCTGCTTTGTCTAAAACGGTTTGTTTATATTTTCTCAACTATTTGGTACCTGCCGGTCATTGTTTGCATTCAATGGCAAATATTCTTGCCATACCAAACAATACTGTTCTCGCTTTTAGGGAATTACTTTTTTCTTTTTGGTTAAGTAGCCTACAAGAGTGCATGGGCTTTTTTAGCAGTCGTGTGTGTTTCTCATCCCTACTTCTTATTGCTCACTCTCATTGATGTTATTCTTCTACCCATACTTCATGTTGCTCTTTCACACCCATGTGCTTCTTTCCCCTGTGCTCCATGTTCCTATGCCTGTGTGCTTCTTCCTTTTCCTTGTGTTGTTCTCTTCCTCTGCGTATTTCCTGCACCCTCCTTGTTGCTCCGTTACTAGTCTGCTTCTGTTCTCTTCCTCCTCTGAGCCTCTACCCTGACTCGTCCCCCCAATTGCTCCCAAATCGGTCCTATTTATTCCTAATTATAGCTATTTGTGGACAGCCAAGAAGTAATTTGCTGCAGATCCTTCCATTTTCTAAATGAAAGCACTTTTGTGCTACTTGATTTTCAGATCTTTAATTACTGATCCATTCCAGATCAGTTAATATATAATACTTGCATCAGGTACATGTGTTATGACGCCTGCACATGCCATGACACATACTCAGCAATGCCTGGATAATGATTGTCATCATGCCTTTTTTTCCTTGTGTTCATGCTGTAGAGTATTGTCATGTTTGTCTATGGTGTATAGGTAGATGCTATCATGGGTGCATCTAGACAGGATCCCACTTCATGTTTTACAGGCACAGATGCAGACTGATCACTACAATAAGTAGGGCGTTCTACATGTTTCAAGAGTTTCTGAAACCAGACCTACACAGGCTCACATGTTCCATTTTCCTGTTTTGACAGGTTAGCATGTTATAAATAATGAATTAAATCATTCATCTTCTCGTTTTCCATTCCCAGACTTGTCTTTGCTGAGCTATCTTATCCTCGTGTGATAGGTACTCTGTCTGGTATTTGAGCTTCTTTGATGAGTTTTAATAACTTCTGTAGTATCTGCTGTGGGTTCTAACAAAGGACATAGTGCAACCCTTATTTGGATTGTATTTCCTCTTAAGAAACGGTTTCCACTCCTTCATCAAGTTCCACACCCTTTTTGGCCTCCCCAATAAAATCATACCCTCTTTCTGAAGCACAGCTTTCCTGACTTTTTTCCCTCTGTTTTGCATAAACTCTTCTGGAGCTCCTCCAAGGTCCTTTGAAGATGGATTCTTAGTGCAATCTTTGTGGCAAGTATCACAATTTTGATTTTGGTAACTGTCCTCAGGAAACTACATTTTTTTGTGTAGTTTCCAGGAAATGTTATTAGAGCAAAAAGAAAAAAAATATGAGAGCGGTCAATCATGCTGTAAAAATGTTGAGGGAGAGTGGGGTGCTGGCCAGCAACATCAACTCAGTGACAATATAGGGTTGTGATAAAACCAAATACTGCTTAAAGAGCAAGGATAATTAATGAGGCATTGAAATCGAATGCAAGGATGGAGTGGAGCGAGGTCCAATTGGGCATTATTTTTGTGCACGTCAATTGGGCATTATTTTTGTGCATGTTAATGTTACGGCTAAAATAAATGTATAGATTATTGTCCTAAAATTAGTACTTGGATCAGTTTCCAACTAGTGTGAAAATACCTGACTTATTTCCCAGCGCTAAGTGTATCCGGATAAATCTGGAAGAATTGTTACAGGGAAATACCACAATATTCTGGCTTATGCAGCTTGGAATAGTGCGAAAATTGGTATTACCATGCTATCTCTCATTCCGAGGGGGGGACTCAGAACAGGTAGCTAATACCACACCTGGCAAAAAGCGCACTACTGTACTAGGTACAGTATTACCTCCTCACAGGCTGTCGGTCTCATAAGCCACATTGTGTTTCAATATAGTTGTTATTTTTTTAAATACTTGAAAACTTTAGTTTGCAGACTAACAAATATTCTATAAAACATTGAAGTAATGCAGCATACTCTTGTCAGCCAGCAAGATCATTAGGGACAAGTCACAAAATCCCTTAATTTTTCTGTCGTAGAAATGAAAAGTAAATAATACTTTAAACGAATTATCATAAACTGTTGGAAGAAGCAGTCCGACATTTCATATTATTTCAAATGCACTTTATGTTGGAAGACAACCTTTCAATGTACCCTTCGCTGTTAATTATCACAGTGAACTCCAAGGTTATCTGGCAGACTTCAGCACCTCTCTCATCATACTGACAACAACAGCTGGGGCGAAATGGTCTCGAGATTTTCCCGAGGAAGATATTTCTGCTTTTGGAATACCATTCACACGCAAAGACAATGTGAACAATATTTGTAATCGACTTTTCATTGCAATAGCAAACAGCTTCTAGGCCCTGGTTCCATCTAAAACTTCATTTGTGATAGTCCAACTCATTACTTGGCAAGGTAGTGTTTCTGTGAGACTCCATGCTCTGTAGAGTTAAAAGGTATTGTTTCTTCTGAGGTTTAAGCTCAAAAACCTTGAGCCATGGAAAACGTTTGACCATTTCCTGACTCATTTGCTATTCCTTTTACTTGAGGAGTAGCATGTGTTCTTTTTTGAGTACTGATTTATTGATCATTTGACTTGGGGAGAGTTTACGAGAGAGGAGCATCTGCAGTAGTAATTTTAATTTGTCAGCTTTATGGACCAACTCTCTCTTTCCTGATGGCTTTATTTTAAGGGTTGATACAATTTTTCAGCATAAATCAGGTGAGATGAGCATGCCTTGCTACGCTTGGCTGTACATTCCATTGACCATTTGCGAGACTGAAGTTAAACAATATCTATTAAAAATACGCTATTTCAATAATAATAGACAGAGGAAGAGAGAAATGGAAGAACACCCATGTTTGCTTCAAATGAACGGATATGTAAGATGGAAAAGGATGAGCATCCATCTACTATTCAGGATCCCCTGAGGATCGGGAGATTGGATCCATGACTTAGCAGGCCAGGAGGACAGTGTCATAAGAGGAAGTTAAAGTAAATGTTTGAATATTCCTACAAACCGGTGGTCACACTGTTCCAAGATCATGTACATCATCTTTTAAAGCCTAAACCAGGTGAGAACAATATCATGTCCACCTCCTTCTCCTACGTGCACCCGGAGCCTTTTTACCTGAAGTATTCAGGGCTAGTGTGGTAAAAACAACTTCAAAATACATTCCCCAAAACTGAGGCAGATGAAACAAATTCAATTTCACTCCTATTGTGGGTGCCCCCATACCAAGTGGAAACCGTTTGAATATCCAGGTGTACATTTTTCAAGTAACTACCAAGTCAAAGAAAGTAAACAGAAGACTCCTTTAATTTGCAATTCAACATGTGAATGCAATTCTTCAAAATCTGTGCCAAAATTTGGAGGTGTTTTTGGTTTTGGCATTGAAACCAGAGATTCATGAGACAACATGTCATCAAAAAAGCTTAATCCATGTCTTTGAAAACAGCTACTCTTACCCCAGGTGGAACCTTAGCACAAATATCCATCTAACCAACATCTCTTTGAAAGAGACTCAAAGGCTTGATCTGAAAAATGTCAACATTATAAACCTACGGAAACCTATAAAACCTTGACCTGACTGACATTCTAAAGCCTTCATTCAGCAGCAGCATTGGCAAGAGAGTGAACAAGAGAGACTTTTAAAGCAGTGCCTGCAGAAGAGAATCGTACAGATAGGAGACAGAAAACTAGATAAAAGAAAAGCATACCATAGTATTGGGACATGAATGTCTCTTGGGTGGTATATGGGCATATGTCCCTGCCCTGAGTATCCACCTACAAGGTATTGGTATCCAGATTTTTATTATGTCCCTGGCATCAGGCTAATCTAAGTATGTGCACAGAGGCATAGGCCTGTCTGTCACTAGGGGCCAGATGTACATATATTGGATTCTCCAAAAGTGGCTGCAATTTGAGCACCAACTTTGAGCTATCCAATGGTATTTTGTACTAATAGATTACTTCACAAACAATTGAAAAGCAGTGAGTCGCAAATCTACCTACCTCATGAATGTTTATGAGGTAGGTTGCAAATTGCAACCCAGTAAGATTTCCTGCCATAACAGGGATGGTGGACTGCTTGGTTCAGTAGGCCACCATGTCTCTGATCGCTTTTAAATAAAGCTATATATAAATACACACACACACACACATATATATATATATTTACACATACGTAATTATAACTAGGACATAGTTGCCATAGTAAACACGTTTTTTGACTTGCCTATATCTTTGGCACCAATGACAAATCTTCACAAAAGTTTTTAAAAAAATGTGCCCTGTAGGATCCTGTTGTGCATGGAAAGTTTCGGGGTGATCCATTAAGTGGGCAAGAGGAAAAGGGGGATGGAGGGGCAAAAAAAGTTAATTTCTTACGTTAATTTCTGTAGAGACGTTAGATTTGCAGCTTGAACTGCCTAATGGAATTACATCAAATTTAGGAGAAAGGTAGCTCTTGGTAGAGAGAGTGCCCTTTTTGTTATTTGGTGTAAATCCATTCTGTAGTTTTTGAGATATATAAAGAAAACCAAATTTGAATATCTTTGCAGAGCCTAAGCACATATCTTAAGGTGAGAGCTGATTGGCTGCCAGCACCTCAACCAGCTGGCAGCCATCTTGAGACCAACATACAGGTTAGCCCCCGATGGAAATGCATTGTAGTGAATAGCAGGTTTTGATGGTCACAAAAAGGAAAACATTTAAATGGTGATAACAGATTTTACTTACAATATAAATCATTTGTTGATGGTACCATACTAATTTTAGGAATTATGGTGTGTTCTCAGATGATTTTACCCTGCTGGGATTTTATGAATCATTATTGAGAGAAAACATTTTTCTCATGATTTTCCCATATAGAGGTTATGGAAGGTGCTTCAAAAGCTAAAATGAGAGCATATCTTCTGTAAATTCAACAATATCTTTCCCAGCCATATGAGAATGAAGTCAGACATTCTATGTCAGGACCGGAGGTGAGGATTATGTCTTATCTTTCTTCACTCTTTATTAACAGCAAGTTCAAAGTGCAACATAAAAAACTACAACACCCATGGGACACGTAGCCATGGCAACCATTGTCCAATCATAACACTATCCAACAGTCCGTATATATATCCTTGCAAGTCTGTGTCCTTCCTCTTTCTTCACTGCTCATGTGTCAGTTAAGTGCTTCCCTTACTGCTCTGAGTTGAGAGAGTGCTGTTCTTGAGTTTTTCGCTTGTTTAACGTTGTGATTTATTGTATTTAGCGTTTCGCTGTATTGTTTGGTGGCTGCTTAGCAACCATATCGCGCGGCAGGCGTTTTATCTTCACCCAAGCGCAGATTTAATTTAATCTACGTTGGGTCCACCAGAGGGCGCTCTTTCGCACGCTCCCATCCCGATGTGTTCTCACAGCGTTTGGAGCTGCTTTTTTTGCGCTTGTTTCGCTGCTGAGTGGCGCGCTAGGGTTCCAGTAAGTTATTGGCTCACCAGAACCCTCCAACCCCCGCACAGGACACCGTTTCGGTGGATACAAAAATGTATTTGGGGGCACACGCGACGATCGCGCGTTGCATCCGGAGGCAGTAGTCTCTACCTTTTTCTTTGACAGGAGCGCGGGGGTGCTTCCCATGTATACCGTTTAGGGAGTATTTCTCCTGTCTGGCCCCTTCCGTGTCTACCCCATGCAGTCCATGCAGGACCACGATAATTATCCCACCATGTCCCCTGGGGAGGGCACCTCTCAACGGATTCTGCCTCCTGGGGTGGATGTCCTCCTCACGCAGGCCATTTCCAGAGCCTTGTTCCTCCTGGAGGGAGAGCATGGCCAAACTCTCGGATCCTGTTTTTAAGGGGACGAGTACGGTGGGGGGGATGGGACCCGACCTTAAGGGTACGGCAGGCCCCAAGAACGTGTGCAAGCATGACGCGGGGCACCTTGAAGGCTTCAGCACCCTTACTGAAGTTTTCAACAAGAGTGCGGGCACGCTCAAGAGTCCACCCATCCGGGAGGGTTCTGACCCCGGAGAGACCGATGAGGTGGCTCACCACACATCGGTCCCTGACATTGGGTCACCCAAGCGGGTTGAGAGCGACACGGAAGGAGACTCTTCCTCCGATGAGGAACACGATTCAGGACGTCCGTGGCATCCGAATTCTACACTTTCCGACCCACAGGAGGCTGAGACTTACGATACGGACATGTTTCAACCGGAGGACATTTACCACCCTAGGTCATCGGAGTGGCGTCATGAGAAACGGGTGGCGGATTATGTCACCAGTAAGATCAGGCAGCCCCTTGATAAAGAGGTCAGGGCCCGGTTGAGGGCGGAATGCCTGTGCCCGACTTTGCCTGACAGGGTGGCGGCGACGCCGGAGATCGACCCTAAAATGTGCATGTTTTTTGCCAAATATGTGAAAGACCCTTAAAAAGGTATAGATCGCTCCTGGCAAGGGTGCCAGGACAAGCTGTTGGATGTCCTAGGACCCCTCACTCAGATCATCCAGCTAGCTGAACATGCGAAACGCACCAATTCTTCCCTGCCCACAGACATTGTGGCAGGTTGGCCCCAAAGGGCAGTATGCTTACTGGGCAATGCGAATTGTGCACTTTCTGCAGAGAGAAGGAGGTCCCTTCTCATTAAGATCGACCCTAATCTTAGAGACCTCTCCACCTCAGAAGCAGGGGCTATTGCCCAGGGGAATCTATTCGGCGACCCCTTTGTGAAGGAGTTAGTCAAGTTTGTTGCCACTTTTTCCGCGCTGGATAAGGCGCAAACCTCCATAAAAAAGATTTTTCCCGGAAAGGTTTTTGGAGGGGCCGGAAGAGGCAGGGGTCGCTCCTCCGGCCGCTCGTTTCAACAAGGCCCCAACGCCTACACAGCGAGGAACAATGGATGGAGAGATGGCAGACAAGGCACCTTCTTCCCCAATCGGGGTAGAGTGAAAGGCAGAAGAGGTACCCGCGGTGGAGTGAACGCCCCGTAGGTGCCAGCGGTGAGTGTTATCCGTTCTTCCCCTAAGGTGATCGGGGGCAGGCTACGTCTATTCGCGTACAAATGGGCCCAATTAACTTCGGACACCTCGGTTCTCCAGACAGTGTCAGGGTTCCACATAAAGTTCTGGGGGACTCCTGTTCAGGAGGTTCTCCCTCGGCCGCTCGTCTTTTCGGAACCAGACGCCGCACTGATAGACGCAGAGGTGCGGGATCTCCTGCGCAAGGAGGCTATTTGCGAATCTGTCAGGCATCCCAGGGGGATTGTGAGCAACCTCTTTCTGGTCGAGAAGAAGGACAAAGGGTTTCGGCCCGTCATCAATCTCAGAGACTTCAACAAATGGTTGGTCTACCGCCACTTCAAAATGGAAGGCATCCACATGCTCAGGGACTTGCTACTGCAAGGGGAATGGCTGATTCGCCTTGACCTCAAGGACACCTACCTGATGGTACCGATTTTTCCCCCTCATTGCCGATTTCTGCAATTCATCTGGAGGAATCGGGTGTTCGAGTTCACGTCCCTGCTGTTCGGACTGTCGTCAGTACCTTGGTGCTTCACTAAACTGCTCAAACTAGTGGTGGAGTACCTTTGGTCGAGGGGGATCCGATTGATCATCTACCTCGACAATATCCTGCTGATGTACCAATAGCGCTCGCGACTGGTATCCAACGCGAACATAACTATGCAGCTTCTCCAGGACTTGGGGTTTGTCATAAACGCCCAGAAGTCGGACCTTCAGCCAGCCCAATCCATTACCTTCTTGGGTGTCCTCATCGATTCCCAGACAGCGACTCTGAGTCTCCTGGGCTCGAAAATAACCAAAATAAAGAAGGAACTGTTGAAAGTCTTACGGCGCGACAGGATCTCACTCCGGCAACTGGCCAGGATAGTGGGTCTCCTCTCCTCCTCGATACAGGCCATATTTCCGGGGCCGCTCCATTACAGGGCCCTTCAGCGTCTGAAGGCTCATCACTTTCGACAGGGTCTCATGTACTCCATGCTGATCTCCCTCGCCCAGGAGGCGAGGACGGAGATCCAATGGTAGTTGGATCACATGGAGGCATGGAACGGCAGGGCGATCTTCGAAGCCTCGCCGGACCTTGTGATAGAGTCGGACGCATCTGCTATGGCTGGGGGACTCGATGTGGGAACATCTCCTTTGCGGGACGTCGGACCCAGCGGGAGCTCAACCTTCATATCAACTGCCTGGAGCTCCTAGCGGGCTCGTTCGCCATCAAGTCCCTGACGCGGGACAGCGTGTCATGCTGCATACCATTGCGGATGGACAACATCTCAGCCGTGCAATATGTGAACCGCTTGGGAGGCACCCGCTCGAAGGCTCTAGCGGGGATGGTGCAGGACTTCTGGCATTATTGCCTCCAACAACAAATATCGGTGATGGTGGAGTACCTTCCGGGATCCCAGAACACTATGGCGGACTGGAACTCCAGATTCCTGGAAGATTCCCGCGACTGGCACTTGGACAGAGTGGTATTCCTCGCTCTCACCAAATGCTGGCGCTCTGCGCAGTGGATCTCTTCGCGTCCAGATGGAACTCCCATCTCCCGCAGTATTTCAGTTGGCGTCCAGATCCCTGGGCGACGGCGGTGGGCGCTTTCCTTCAAGATTGGGGGTGGAATCAGAATTACGCATTCCCTCTTTTCCTCTTAATTCCGAGAGTGACAGCGCAGGCTCGTCACCAGGGAGCAACAGTGATCCTCATCACCCCCCTCTGGAGGTCGCAGGTGTGTTTTCCCGTGCCTCTGGAGCTCTCTTGCGACCTCCCGATTCTACTTCCAAACTTTCCGTCCATCCTCTTGAAACCAGAGGGACAATTTCATCCACTGGTCCTTCAGTGCCATCTTTTTCTGGTGGCTTGGAGGATTTCAGGTCTCGTTGGTCGGACCACAGACTTTCACAACAAGCTGAAAAGTTTATCAAACAGGCCTGGGCCCCAAGCACTTGTAAAAGATACAGATTGGCCTGGAATCGCTGGGCCCGTTGGTGTGTGGGAAGACACATTGATTCCATGGGGGCCCAAATTACAGACGTGGTAAATTTCTTGGCGGACCTAGCGGAAGCCGGTCAGGCGTACTGCTCGATTAATTCGGCACGATGGGCGATTTCGGCGGGGCAGCCCCCAGTTGCCAATCACCCGGTGGGGGAACACCCGTGGGTGTGCAAGTTAATGAAGGGCATCAGATTGAGCCGTCCCCCTGAACCCCGATATTTGGAGCTGTGGGACGTTAACTTGGTATTGCGGCTGCTGTCCACTTGGCAGGACAACAGATATCTTTCACGCAAAGAGTTGTCAGCGAAGCTGGCTATTTAGTTATGCCTCATTTTGTGTAAGCGAGTCTCGGATGTGAGGGTGCTGAATATTTCAGTCAGAGTGTTCTCTCCGGAAGGAGTAACTTTCACTGTGTCAAGAAGAACAAAGTGTAATACCAGGTCGGTAACTTATCCAGCTTTCGACCAGGCTCCTAAGCTCTGTGTAATAAGATGTCTGAAGGCATACGAGGAAATGACGGCTGAGCTCCGGTCCCCGGGAGAACGTCAGTTGTTGATCTACTTAAGGAAGCCCTTTAAAAGCAGTTTCTTCCCCCTCCATTGCTAGGTGGGTCAGATGGATTCTGATGGAAGCCGGCATCAATGTACAGGTCTTCGGAGCACATTCCACTCGGGAGGCAATGGCCTCCAAAGCCATTCAGGTAGGGGGAAGGTGGGAAGTCATCATGAACGTGGCCGTCTGGTCATCAGAGTCTACGTTCAAAAGATTCTATTTTAAGCCAATCCATGAGGCAACATCACTGGTGGTGAGTAAGCTTTGAACAGGCATGATCCTCACCTCCGGTCCTGACATAGAATGAGAAATTTCTTAGCTATCGTGAAGGAAAGTTTCAATTCTATTAAGGACACGGAGGCGAGGATTATCTCACCCGACATTTCGGCCATGTCACCCACCCGGACTAAAGGGGCACGTTGGAGGTGGTATGCATCCTTTATTAGAATGAAATGAAATCATTTTACATTGCACATAATCTAACAGGATTGTTTGACAGGTAATTTTCTATGGTAATTTCTTGAAGGGGAGAATGGGCTTGTGGTCCATTATGAATTACTGTACCTGTCTATGCATTGCAGGTCTTGGATCCCTTGGATTTCTAGAGTTATGTGCTTGTAAATTCAGAACCTGACTAAAATGTCCTTGTAACCTTTGTGTTTTTAGTGAATATTTCTAAGGGTCTATCTCCTAACTATAACATCCCTATGATCTTCTTTTTTTTCAGTGAATATATATATATATATATATATATATATATATATATATATACATATATATATATATACATACATATATATATATAGTGTACATATATACATATATATATATACATATATATATATATATATATATATATATATATATATATATATATATATATATATATATATGTACACATATATATATATATATATATCAATCACTAAAGCTTCACCGTATCGTCGCCACTTTAATGCGGTTAGCTCGTGGGAGGGTGGCGGACCCCAAATACTCCAACAAAAATCAGGTGCCTGCTACTCAACTTCAATTGAAAAGTAGACAACGTCCCATGGCTCAAATTACTTGGCATCTGTTGTTTTATTCTAAATGGCAGAAAAAACTCATTGCGTTTCGGAGCTCCTGCTCCTTGTTCACGAGTTCACTAAATCAACATATTTTGGTAGTCCTTCCTCACTTCTTATTGTACCTCAATTGTAAACCAGTGCACAACAATGGTAAAAGGACTGAACCAATAAACTCTACATATGCACATATGAAACATGTCAGCCATTTTGGAGTGGAGTAGTTCAACAGAAAACATGTGTTACTTTATATTTTTAACCACTATTTCCTCAAGTGTTTTACAGCAAACATGCAACTCTATGTGATCCAATTAACTAACTGCTATACATTACACTACTTGTTACCGTTTTCAAAAGGCAACACCTCAAAATCTATAGAAAATAACCTAAATTAACATAAAATGAAATAAATTAAAATGAAATGGAATAAAGATAACATAAAATAAAATAAAATAAAATAAGATAAAATAAAATAAAGTGGAGTTCACAGACTATCATTAGAAAATACATGTGTTATACTTAACATTGGGATCCATGCAACTGTTCCCTGTGAAGTACATGGAACGAAATATAATAGCTCTCCTGCTTCCATCCAATTGGGCTACAATTGTACATCGCCCTGTGAACAAAATCTAACAGTACAAATAATATTCAATATTTCATAAATAATATAGTAACTATAAACTGCATATCATATATACACTATTGGTAACTAAATAATTCTTTGTATATACAAATTGAAATAAAATAACGGATGGATGTTCCAATTGATTGTAAACCTAACATTAATAATACTGCTGCTCTGTGATACTTTATTAACCCAGATGAACTGAAAGTTCTTCATCCATATTCATTCCTTTCGGTTGAAGTGTCCTATATTTAATAATTTTTTTGATTCCAGCCTGCGTAGTTCTTGTTCTCTATTACCACCTCTTATACTAGCAGGAATACTCTCCAATACACAGATTTTAAACAACTTTGCATTCTTTTCATGATGGCTAGCAAAATGTCTCCCCACTGGATATTGTTTGTCCTCATTCTTAACTGCTCTAAAATGTTCTAGTATCCGTTTTTTCGCTCTTTGAATTGTGCTGCCTATGTAAACTAAATTACATGGGCAGTACAATGCATATATTGAAAATTCTGTGTTACAAGTTAAATGTTTCCTTATTACAAAAGGTTTAATTCCTTAGATAATACAATTTATTGGCAACTAGTGCTGAATCTGCACGCTTTACAAGTACCACAGGTGAAAAAACCTTGTTTGGGCCTCTGTAGAGTCTTTCCTGGAGATTGTACCAAATTTGTACACAACTGATCTTTCAATGAGGGGCTCCTTCTAAAAGTAATTTGCTAACAACTTCATCTGCTCGTAACATGTTCCAATATCTGTTTAAACTCCTTCTTAATTCCCATGATTGATTATGAAAATTTGTAATGAATCTGACAGATTGTTGTATGTCGGAACTCCTTCTACTCTGTGAGATTAGTGCTTCATCTAAATTAATAAAACCTTTCTACACGCGCTGTCAATGGTTTTGTCAGAGCAACCCCTTTCTAAAAACCTACTTCTCATAGTCTCCATTTCGACCAGGAAATCTACCTCCTCACTGCAGTTTCTTCTTGCTCTTAGTAGCTCACCATATGGTATGCTCTCTATGAGCTTTTTTGGATGACAACTTGTTATATTAGTTGTATTCATTTTTGTCATGGCTTTGGAATTTTCATCTGTAGTCATGGCTAAGAGTCTTGGAATCTTGGGATTCTAAGTCTCTTGGGGGCGCGTGAGAGTTCTGAGCGAGGAGCTCGAGAGAGAGATGGACGTTGGATGGAGAGGAGGTTGGGATGTCTTATATGTCCATATAGTATCTTCTGTTTTTGACAATGAAACCAGAAAGAAATGCCTTTGCATCGTGGATTTGATACTTTGTTACACAACATCTAGCATGTAGTAAGCTGATGCCTGCTATTTTCTTACGAAACAACACACTCACCAACTTGGGACCTCACACTTCTAATTTAAGATCTAAAAGTTCTATCTGGGTGGCATGAATATGGGCTGTAATTGTAGGTTCAGCTGATTTTGATTCATATCTTTTATAAATGCTTCGGCTTGCACCTCACTTCCATTCCAGATGCAGACTATATCATCAATGAAACGTAGCCAAAGGACAGCATGTTTGTCAAATTGACGGATATTATACACCACCTGTTCCTCCCACCAGCCCAGGTACAAACCTGCATAACTGGGAGCGAAACAGGTTCCCATTGCTGTCCCTTGGGTCTGTCTATAAATCTGGTTATCAAAAATGAAGAAATTGTTAGTCAGGCAAATATTCATCATGCTCAGTAGCATTACAGTGTGTTGTAAATACGATAATGATCTAGTTCTCAAAAAATGCTGGCTAGCTTGAACCCCAGACTCATGTGGAATAGAAGTAGAAAGACTTTCAACATCCAAACTCACTAATAAATATTGTTTCTCCCATGTTATGCCTTCAATTCTAGTTAAAAAATCACTAGTATCTCTGATGTACGATGGTAACAACTGTACAAAGGGCCAGGAGGATTGTTGGGGTTTTGTGTAACTTCGGTAATAAATAGAGTGGTATTTTTGGAAAATCACACTTCAAAAAGGAGTATTCCTCATTGGTAATTAATGTCATCTCTTTCCAACCATATAATCTCTCTTGGTAACTGTTTTGAGCTTGTATATATTTCTGTCTAGTTGTTACCTCGTATTGACCCCTATCCCTCAATTGTCTTAAACCTTCCTGTAGATACTTGAGTAGGGGACAGATTACCACATTGCCCCCTTCATAAGATTGTTTTATAACAATGCTGCACATGTTCCTTAACTCTTTGATGGCTTGTATTTGCTCCTTATTTAAATTCTTGTAACCAACTTTCTTCTTTTTATCAATTCTATGAAATTCAAGTATCATACATTTCACAAACGTTTTTATGGATCCTTGTGTCACCTGGGAACAAAACCTCAATTTAGATCTGAAGTTGACAGTAGTGTCACACCTAAGATCAGTCCTCAGGCCTTCACTGTAAAGATTATTCACAGGATCTTCAATCCACCCACCGTCACCCACCAATTTTCCCATTGTTTGCAAAACATCCAAATCACTTATTAACAAATTTGATGGGGCCGCACTCAAATTTTCTGGTTCTCTAGGCGACTAGGTGGCGTACCAATATCTAAGTTTAAATTTTCTTGTGAAGTGAAATAAATCAATTCTGCTTTGAGTGTAATCAAAAAAAGCTGTTGGACAAAATAACAGACCTAGGAACAATACTTCTTCTTTATTTTTTTAAAGAATTGTATCTGATAAATTGACAACTCTCAATTTGTTCCTTGATTGGATGAATTCTGTCCTCTTGTGCAAATTCCCATGAAACTCAAAATCTCTCCTTGCTTTCTTCCACCTCTTTTGCACTTGTTTCCTTCTCTTTCTCCTCTTCCTTGACCTCTGTAACCTTGCACTCCTCTGCCTCTTTGGGTATTCAATCTCCATTGGGCCATGAGGTAGAACTCTTTTAAAATGTTGGATTTTACTGATTCCACTTCAGATTGGTTCGATACATCGCTTTCACCTGTATCACTCTAACTGCATTCTTGTTGTGTTCCCATTCCACTAATAGATGCCTGCGCACCTTCAGTTGTTGTAGCTTGTTGTCTGGTTATTAGTTGCCTCACATCTTGTATCTCACTACTGCTCCTCAAATGGTCAAATCTCTGCCCAAAGGTCAAAATTCGACCCTGCTCATAATCTGCTTCATCTCTTTGAAATTTGCGCTGTTTTTTAGCCATAATTTCCTCTTCTAATTTATTTAGACGTTCATTTAATCTTGATGTTTCTTTCTCAAATACATCTGGGGTACACTTGGCTTTTAATATCTGAGTACTTGCATCTATTTGTGCTGCCAATTTCTCCACTTCTTTCCGGGCATATTTAATTAATAATTTTAACATTCCTACTGAACAATTGTGGTTGTTAGTCATCCATTCATCAGTCATACCAGGATCAGGATTAACTGTATTAGATGAAGTAAAAATCCTTAATACTCTGGGAATCCGATTACACTCAAGATATTTCTGAAGCGTGGTGGCTTCCAACCACCTAGCTTGTTCCCGTTTAGAAATCTTCCACAGATTGTCCCATAATTGTTTTATTGCCTGTTCATCCTTATGACCATTGCCCACTTCCAACAAATGTTTATTACTTAGGCCTACAAAAAGTTTCTGTGCTGCTTCAATCCTTTTATTCTCTCTACCCGCTGCCATAAGGGATCTAATACACTCTCTATTATTTAATTTTTATATTTTAATAATGTCACATGCTTTATCCTCAAACTTCCAATCCAAGAAGTCCATTACCGCTTGCCACACCACAACTCACTTGGTCAGGGAGGATCACGGACTTTTGAATTGTCTAATTTCAACCGCACTCACCTTCTGAGTAAGACAGACTGCAATCCGACGTCCTCCGACCTCGGTCCTGCAGTCCTCCCTCGTCGGCGTGTCAAGATCAAGGGTATGTTCTACCAAGCGTTGCTTGACTCCCGAGCCTCACTAGAATGCCGACCGATTTCCTCCACGGTTCAACAATTGACCTCGTTGACGTGCAGACGCTTCTGCAATACCTTTCGTGTTTTCAGTTTCCACTGAAAACAAAGTTGAGGTGGGCTGATGCTCTCCCGATGATCCAACTCATTAAAACTTCACTGGTGCTTTCCGTATTCGCCGTTCACGTTCCAAACAGTTTGGGGGCGGGCTGACGATATCCACACAATAATATCTCACTAAAGCTTCACTGTATTGTCGCCACTTCAATGTGGTTAGCTCGTGGGAAGGTGGCGGACCCTAAATACTCCAACAAAAATCTGGTGCCTGCTACTCAACTTCAATTGAAAAGTAGACAGCGTCCCACGGCTCAAATTACTTGGAATTTGTTGTTTTATTCCAAATGGCAGAGAAAACTCAACAAGTTTCGGAGCTCCTGCTCCTTGTTCACAAGTTCACTAAATCAACATATTTTGGTAGTCCTTCTTCACTTCTTATTGTACCTCAATTGTAAACCAGTGCACAACAATAGTAAAAGGACTGAAGCAATAAACTCTACCTATGCACACATGAAACATGTCGGACATTTTGGAGTGGAGTAGTTCAACAGAAAACATGTGTTATTTTATATTTCTATCCACTATTCCTTCAAGTGTTTTTCAGCAAACGTGCAACTCTATGTGATCCAATTAACTAACTGCTATGCATTACACAACTTGTTACCATTTTCAAACATCAACACCTCAAAATCTACAGAAAATAACCTAAATTAACATAAAACAAAATAAATTAAAATGAAATGGAATAAAGATAAAATAAAATAAAATAAAATAAAATAAAATAAGATAAAATAAAGAGGAGTTCACAGACTGGCATTAGAAAATACATGTGTTATACTTAACATTGTGATCCATGCAACTGTTTCCTGTGAAGTATATGGAATGAGATATAATAGCTCTCCTGCTTCCATCCAATTGGGCTACAATCATGAGTCACCCTGTGAACAAAATATAATAGTACCAATAATATTCAATATTTCATAAATAATGGTTTCAAAAGAAGTCCAAGGTGGGGAAAACATGGCGGCTGCGCGGCCGGCAGTGCGCTGAGGCATCACCGGTCTTCCCCGGCGGGCGCCAGCATTCGGATGCAGCGTTTTCGATGTCCTCAGAGAATCTTCTGTGCCCCGGAATGGGAGCGTTTCTGGAGCTTTGTGAGGTCGTCGGTGGAGTTCCTGACGGCGACCCCAGGTTGTCTTGGTTTAGGGCGAGGTCGGAGCTTGTTCACTCCAGACAACTCGCGTCCCGGCTTTCCTTCCAGGATAAGACAGCACTGTTGCTGTCAAGCTGCCGGTCGAAGGTGGAAGAGCTTCGACCTCGAACCTGGGAAGAAGGTGGAGTGCTGGAAATAATGTGATTTTTCCTCTGCCCGGTAAAGGAGTGCTCCAAGGCAAGGTAGGAGGTATTGGGTGCGGAGACTCTCAGTTTGATTTTATATACCCCAATTTGGGTTCTATGAGGCACCATAACCCTCCTGATAGGCAAAGTCTGCCATGGGCTAAACTGGGAAGTGGGGAAATAAGCGAAAAGGCAGGATTAAAGCCCCAAAAAAACATTAAAACTAGAAAAAAACTGCAGGCTCCAATTTGACCCCCTCAGTGAAAGCTTTCCTTCAAGTTAAGTCTCCAGCTAATTTGGTCACTAGGGAAACAGGGATAAATGGTAGTGTTTCTGAGACGTTGGGCATGGAGATGGAGGGAGAAGGAGGCGGTCAAGGAGAGAGCCATCCTTATGATCTGCAACAACAACCTTTGATGGCACCCTATGGGTCCTTAGTCCATCAGGAAAAAGGTGGAGAGAGTACGGGGAGTGAAGTGAGAGCCCCTGAACCTGAAACTCCCTCGGCCATGACGCTATTAGGAAGTGGGGCATTCATTCCCCCCCCAAACCTCCAATTCTGGCACAGATTTAGCAAGTAGTAGCCCAGTTTCCCCTATTGAGGAAGCGCTTTCGGCACTGTCTAAAGATATTCAAAGTAGCTTTGCCACTTCGGAGAACAATCAAGGGGAAATAAGGGAGGCTTGCGGAGCCTTGGAAAAAAAACTTGACCTTTTGGTGTTGAGAACACAGGCATTAGAGGAGGCCTTGGAAAGAATGAAAGATGAACTCAGAGACCATAAAAGAGAAATTAACATATTAAAGGGAAATGAGCAGTCATTGCAGAACAAGCTGGAACAGTTGGAAAATAACTCTAGGAGGAACAATTTGAGGGTGTTGAATGTTCCGGAAGGTGTGGAAGGTGAGAATTTAAAAATGTTTTTCAGTTTTCTCTTTAAGGTCTCGCTCTCATTAGAAGAGACTCCGGAGAAAATAGCAAGGGACATCTAGCGGATCCATAGGGACCTCTTTAATAGAAGGGCAAATAGTCTTAAGCCTCGCAGGATTCTGATACATTTTCATACATATTCATTGAAGGAGAAAATCTGATTTGTCTAGCATTACCATAAACAGGCAGTGGGAGCTGGGGAAGCGGATGGAGGATTTCAGGAAACAGGGTGCCGTAGTTCAGATGAGGTTTCCGGTGACTCTTAGGATCATGCATAATAATAAAATGTATAATATGAAAGCGGTGAAAGGACGGATGAGTTGCTGGAGACCATTAAAGATGGAGGCTTTGAAACATAATTTGTGCCCGCCGAGGGTGATTCTAAATTGGATGATAGATCAGTTTGGAGGGAGGTTTCTCCAAGGGAGGGAAGGAGGGAACGATGGTGGGGGGTGTTTGGGGGAGCACAGGGTGGGGAGCAGATGGTAGAAAATAGCTGAAAAAAAAATAAAAGCAGAAGAAAGTCCTCTACACCTCAGTATTTTAGACAAACCGTAAGGGATGTATAAGAAGGAGGCAGCTCAAGGGGTTGGCTGTAATCAAAGTCTTCCAATATTGTCCTGGAATGTAAATGGATTCAGGGTGAGAGATAGAAGAGATAGGATTTTACAGTGTCTGAGGGATTCTTCCACCCAAGTTCTGATATTGCAAGAAACGCATTTAACCGGAAACAAATGTAAAGCTCTGTTTAGAGGTCAGAATTGGGTCCGCTCATGTGTATGTACTGAACAGGATTTTAACACTAGAGGGGTTGCAATATTGTTTAAGCGTCAGTGTGAGGCAGTAATATTAAAGGTCAATACAGATAATACAGGTAGATGAATATTAATTAAAGTAAGTCTACTGGGTAGGCACATCACACTGGTAGGATATTAAGGCCCCAATAATGATGATATCGAGCCTCTCAAGAAGTTGTTTTGTCAGCTTTGGGATTTCTCTAAGCCAGTGTCAATGGCAGGAGATTTCAATATAATTCTAGACAATAAGTTGGACAGATCAACCAAAAGTAGATCGACTGTTAACTCGAAGTCCCAGCAGTTTTTAAGAAGGATGATGAAGGAAAGGGCACTTGATGATTGGTGGAGGGATAGAGCAGGCCCTCAGCAGGTTTTTTCATATAGTAACAAGAAATAAAGCCATTCTTCGCTTATTGATTACTTTTTGGTCGATCGAGCATGGCGTGATGCGGTAGAAAATATAGCTTTTCTTCCCCCTAATTTGACAGATCATGGAGCGGTAGTACTTAAAATTGACCTATTAAAAGAGAGGGAGGTAAGCAGGTGGACGTTAGACCGTACTTTATTGCTTGATGAAGATGTGGGAGTTAAGTTACGTGTAGAGACTAAGGAGTTTTTTAAAGTGAATTTAGGTACTGCTGCATTTCATGTGGTTTGGGATGCCTACAAGGCAGTGCTTCGAGGGATAGTTATAAATATTGCTAGCTATAAAAACAAGCAATATAGAGATGAATTTGGGCACTTGGAAACAGAGATGAGGTGTTGTAGAGAGAAGATATGGGAGAGTACGGAGGAAGAGGAGAAGCAGGAAGGGCAGCATAGGTTGGATACTCTCAATCAGCAAATTGGAAGCTCTTTTGCAAGCAAGGGTTGCAAAGCGGTGGTAGGCAAGTAAGCTGGCGCACTTTGAATATGGGGAGAGTCCAGGTAAAACTTCTGGCGTGGAAAGTTAAAAGGGATCAAGTGAGGAACTGCATTAAGGAAGTCGAGATAGTGCAAGGACAGAGGACTAGTGAGTGTGGAAATATCAATAGGGCCTTTTTGCAATTCTTATCCCAACTCTATACTGAGGAAATAACGGTTTTTGAATCAGCTGCTCAAATTTGGTTGGAGAAAGTTACTCTCCCTTCTTTATCCCTAGAGCAGCAGCGCTGGCTGAATAGACCTATCACTTCAGCTGAAATTATAGCTGTCTTGAGGGGTAGTAAGTAGGGGACGGCTCCAGGCCCAGATGGTCTCCCGGATGAAGTGTATAAAGTTTTGGAGCAGGCATTAGTGCCTTTTATGTTAAGACTGTTTTCCACCTCTCACAGAGCAACAATGGACCATGGCCCTAACGATCACGCGAGAAATTTCTCGCAACGCTCGCTTCAGATACACCCAACTAAATTATTTACACCAGACATATTTAACCCCACTTCGCATAAAACGCATGTTCCCACAAGCAACATCTGAATGTCCACGTTGCGGAACCATGGAAGCAGATTTTTGTCACATGACCTGGAGCTGCCCGCCATTACTTCGTACATGGCACACTGTCACACAACAGACAAATAAATGGACGGGACTAAAGCTGAACCCTGCACCCAAATCCTGCATATTGGGCATACGACACAGATGCAATAAAGACAGGCAAAAACATAGATGCGCAGATCTAGCGTTTATTATCTTTAAACGCCTCATCGCAACACAATGGAAGTCTCCTGGCACCCCTGATATAAACAGATGGCATAAAGACCTAATACACTGGGCCAACGCAGAAAAACATGTATTGGACTCATTAAAAGATATAGGGATTGTAGTAAAAAATGCGGAGACATGGGACACCTTCCTAGAGCAGTTACTCGAAAAGGATGATACCCGCCCACCTTAGAAAAATGTTGCAAGATAATGGCAAATGACTGCAGCAACAAGACACTATAACCACAAACCATATACAAGTACTCGCAATACTCCTTTAAAAGAAAAACACAAGACTGTAATATAGAACCCCCCAAACCCCACACGGACCTCGCCAGCCTAATAAAACATCCACAAAGAAACCGTCAACTCCCCCACCAACGCATCTTCATCACTAGCATCTTTCTCACCTCCCCCCAACCCATTATATATATAACCTTGTCTCCACAGCCCCATTCTGGCTTCTTTATCTTTTGTTTTCCTCTTTCCAGTTTTCTCATTACTTTTACAATGCTCTTTGAACCAAATGCAATAAAGATTCTAACTGCAAAATATGTAGAACAAAATGTATAAAATGTTAAGACTGTTTTCTGAGGTCTTTGCAATGGACTCTCCCATTCCGGCTTCCTGGAATGAGGCAGTCATTTCACTGATTTTGAAACCGGGTAAAGATCCGGTTAGGTGTGAGTCATACAGACCCATTTCACTGTTAAACTCGGATTATAAATTATTTGCAAAGATCTTAACGGATAGATTAAATGTTGTGGTTAAGGATTTGATTAATGTAGATCAGAAGGGCTTTGTTAAAGGCAGGTATTTACATGAGCTTACCCATACTCTAATTGGGGCAATTGATGTGGCTATAAGATCCCCTTGGGGGTTATAGCTTTGGATGCCTTGAAACCCTTTGACAGGGTTAATTGGGGTTACTTAGCCTTGATTTTGAGGAGCCACAATTTTTATAGAGCTATTAAACAGATCTATCATGACCCCTCTGCTAGAATTGTAATCAATGGGAAACTGACAAACCCCTTTAGGATATCGAGAGGTACTAGGCTTGGATGTCCATTATCTCCACTTTTGTTTGATTTATACATCAAGCCTTTTACTAGAAGAATAAGACAGCATCCTGAAATAGTGCCTTTTAAGTGGGAACAGTGGGAGAGGAAAGTAGCACTTTATGTAGATGACTTGATGGTGTTCACTGCAGATGTGTCGACCACCCTCCCAGCCCTGCTACAGTTAGCCAAGGACTTTGGTTCTGTTTCTGGCTATCAGGTCAATTCAGAAAAGACTGAAATAATGGCATCGAATCAGGTTGGGGAGATCTGGCATGGGAAGGCTGAAATGCAGTATTTAGGTGTATTAATTACACATGACATTGAGAAATTGCCTGTGAAAAATCAGGAAATGGTGTTGGAGGAGTGTTTTAATTTAATGAGGGGCTGGGTTTATCTCCCGTTGACGATATTGGGTATGGTGAACCTGGTTGAAATGATTCTTCTCCCAAAGATTAACTTTATTCAGAATGCTATTCCACTACAAATGGATGTCAGATATCATAATAAGCTCCAACAGGCTATTACCTCATTTAGTTGGGCATGTAAAGGTGGCAGAATCGCGTGGAAAAAGTTGCAGAGGGAGAGGGAGAAGGGAGGTATAACATTGCCGGACCTGCAGTTGTATGCACTGGCTTTCTTGGTGAGAAATTCAAGGTTGTTATTTACCCATTTGATGATTCAGCAATGGGTGCTATGTTCAAGGCTATGACACGACCCATTCAGGGGGCAGCAAACCATTTTCTTTTTAAATTTGGTGATCCAAAATTCTTTAAGAAAATAAGATTAAAATTATTGAGAGATGCAGCAAGGTGTTGGCACCAGGTGAAATACATCATTAAGATAGATTATTATAATCAGCGAGCTCCGATCTTGGATTCTCTGGGTACTCCAGAGTGTTTGAAAGATGCCTTGTCCAGACCAATAAGGGAAGCCGGCTTGGAATATTGGGGAGATCTTTTACAAAAGACGGGGATACTTCCCTGGGACGAACTGAGAGATAGTACAGGGGGAACCCTGCCTAGGTTTAAATATATTCAACTGGCATCCTGGGCACAGTCTTTTCGATGAAGCCAGCAGGGACAAAACCCCTTAGCAGAATATTTTTTTAATGGCTCCCCCAACGCTAGTAAGGTTGCAAGGTGGTATTGGGAGATCCTGGAATTGATTGATGGTGACTTTAAATTGCAAGAGCAGTTATGGCGAGGATCTATGATGAAAGAAACAGCGCAGTTAGGATGGCAAGAATTCATGAGAATGTGTTCGAGATAGTCAAGCCTGCCCCCTTGAGGAAGAACCATCTGTATAAGATACACAGAGCTTATATCACCCCAGCAAAATTAACTAAAATAAAAAAGGGGAAGTGGTGCATTGTGTTAAATGTGGAGTACCAAATGCCATGGACGTACACATGTTTATGGAGTGTCCAGGAGTTGCTGCTTTTTGGACTGTGGTGGAGGGAGCACTGTCACAGATTATAGGGAAGGAAGCTATTGTAAATCTCCCTCTCATTATTTTCGGTAAACCCAATGATTCGGTTGGGTGGTCGAGAAACAGTAGGGGTCTGCTTTTCTTTGCTATTCTACTGGCTAGAAGGGAGATTTGCTTGAAATGGGTGATGGCAACCCCCCCGAATCTAGGAGTTGGCTTGAGATGCTTGTGAAGACTGCCATATTAGATCTGAAGGTGGGAGGTCCTGAGCAGAGGCTGAAGAAAAGGAAGCTATGGGCTCCCCTCTTGCAATGGTCCCCCTCTCTAGGGGTGTACAGTCCTATGATTTAAAATCCCTCTTTTCATCCATGTCAGCTACCCGGGGTAACCCCCTAGGAAGGCTGGCATAGGATCCTACTTGGGCGGTGTGTCCACTTTCGCTTCGGGGCACAATTAAGGTGTGACAAACCCGTGAGGTGTATGAGGACACAAAAAAATATATATATATTTCAGAAATAATATAGTATAAATAAACTGTATATTATATATACACTATTGGTAACTAAATAATTCTTTGTATATGCCATTTGGAATAAAACAACACATGGCAAGTAATTTGAGCTGTGGGACAATATATATATATATATATGTATATATATATATATATATATGTGTGTGTGTATTTAAAACCATGTTTCTATACAAAAATTTGTTTTTTGTTTTGCTAATAACTTTGGCACCATTTGAGAATCTTCACTAGATTTGGCAAGAAAATACAACGCTCACTTTAGGGGACCGAAATAATGGGGGGAGTCCCAAAACACTTTTCCCCATATAATTTTCCATAAGTATATTGTACAGGAATAGTGCCCAATCCATTGTATTGAATTATACTAACTTTGGCAGAAAGGTAGCTCTTGCTCCAGAAAGCACCCTTTCTTAATTTGATGTAAATCCATTCAGCAGTTTTTGAAACATTTTAGAAAAAGCTAATTTGTATATATAATGACATGAAGGCTTCGTGAACCCTCCCGATATAGTGCTGAGATCAACTTCAGCCAAGCTCCAGAAAAAAAGATTTAAAAAAAAGAAAAGGGGTCATGGTAGGTACACCCTGACCTTTAGCTCTCGTCCTGGGTTGCGAGACGACCCCCACAGAGCAAAAAATATATTTTTTAAAATTTTCGGCAGAAGTTGTGGCAGATCCTCAGAGCTACTGAAAATTTTAAAAAAACAAGCATGGGCTCCAGCGCTTGTTTAAATGATGGCCACTGGTGGACTTTATTTCAGGCCCTCGGGCCCCAAAGTAACTATAATCCGTGCCCTCGCCATGCACTGCTAATTGCCACACAAATTATGGCACTCATGATAACTCAGGATAACATCATTTATGATATCAATGTAATGTTTGCAGTAAATGTTTAGACAAAAAAACTATGCATTATGTGGAGCAAGTTATAGTTATCTTAGGGCATGAGCTATAGTTACTTGAGATAACTCTAGCTATAACAGGTGAATTGCTATGGTTTTGTAGGTTTAAAATGTGAGCCTAATTATAACGTCCCTCTAAACTTTGTTTTTTTTAAAGTGAATAAATATATGTATTACCTAGTGGCGATCGCCACTAGTTAGTTTTAGTTAGGACCTAGTTTCTATAGAAAAAGTTTTTTTTTTTTTTACTTGAATATATCTTTGGTGCCGGTTGACAAATCTTCATGAAATTTTGCACTAAAAATTGCTGCTCACATGAGCTGCTGTCTGGAAAGTATCAGGGTGATCAATCGAGCGGGGCTGAGAAAAAGGTGGGGGTCCCACAATGCTTTTTCTCCTTTAATTTTTTTATAGGGATTTTGAACAGTGATAGCGCCAAAACTACTGGACAGAATTACACCAAATTTGGCAGAAAGGTAGGTCATTTTTGATTTGGTGTGAATCCGCTCAGGGGTTTCTTGTAATTAACTGGAAAACACATTTTTATATATAGAGATGCGGATCCATTGCAGCTCCTATGAGGAGCATCACAACTCCCGTGCAAGATGGGGCAGTGTGATTGGCTGGTCACAAGCTGTTCAGAAACTTGTGGCCACCATTTTATCACCCGGCAATGGTCCTGGGGGATGGTTTTTGAGAGACACATGAATAGAAGGGGTCAGGATAGAGGTACTCTGACTCCATTGGGTTTATGAATGGGCTTGTGAGGGGCCTATAATGAGTTTAAAAAGGTTAAAACCTCTTTTTTTGATGATTGTGGAATCACAACTCCATTGTGGTGCTCAGCGCAGTCCCCCATGTAACATTGCAATGGAGTCGCGAACCCTGCAGATAATGAAAAAAAGATATATATTCACATACTCACTGTTACGGATACTGTCAGACCCACTCAGACACTCACTCCTTCACTCACAGACCCACTCTAACCATCAGGCACCCTTTCATAGACCGACTCAGACACTTAAGGACCCATTTACAATCCCAGTTATACTGATACACCCAATCACAGACCCACTGAGACACTCACACACGGACTTAGAGACCCACTGAGACACTCAGATACCCACACACAGACCCAGTCACACATTCATGCACCCACTTACAGACCCACTGTCACTTACAACCTAACTCACAGACCTACTCAGACCCTCATGCACCCACCCTCAGACCCACTGAGACCCTTATACACCCACTCACAAATCAATTCAGACCCTAAGGCACCCACTCACAGACCCAGTGACACTCATATACCCACTCATAGACCCACTCAGACACACACACCCACTCACAGACCCACTCAGACACTCACACACCAACCCAAGTATTAGCCACATTAGGCAAACCCAGATCCCTGTTAACACCACTCTTTCTGGCATACTCCTTAGCCCAATAAACATAGCTGTGACCTAAAATCTACACTCTGAACATTTTGAAAATAAGGAGCAGTAGCACACAGTAGAAGGCTGCAGCTAAATAATGGAGTTTTCTAAATTGAGGTGGTTAAAATGAATGGAGGGAGCAGTGGATTTAAAAAAAAGTGTAATTTTGATTGGATATTGCATATAGATTGGTAGATAAAAACAGGTTGTGGTAAAATATTAAGTCAGATAATCACTGATTGGTTCTTGTCTTTTCATTAATGAGTATTCCCCTTTTGGAAATTCTTACATTCTGTAATAGTCAACCACATCTGCTATAGCACACATTGAAACTAGTGTGCTGTTGAGAAAAAATACAGTGAACTTTGAACTACTGCTTTAGTATGGTATTATAGAAGAGGTTGCTATGGCAGCTGAGGAGAAAGAGTGTGGGGGGTAGGGGATCTTTTAAAGCACACCTAAGGGCATATTTACAAGAAAGTGGTGCATCAGCTCTGATGCGCCACTTTTCTTGTGTCACCCTGTGCCCACTAATGGTGCCATAGTAGTGCTGTATTTACTATAAAGCACACCAAAGCACACGTTAGGACAATAGCCTCAAACATGCTTTGCTGCATTAGTGTTCCAAATTTTGACGCTAGTCGAGCAAAGGTCAGGGACACCCCCCAACAAACCACACACGCAACCTCTGATTCATCATGGATTCAGCACTCACCAAGACCCGCCAAGTCAACTTTGTTGCATCCTCCTGCTTTCACACATTCTGTCTTCTCTGGAAGAGCTACAAGTGGATCCCAAAGGACTGCCGCAAAACCCTAACCCATGCCCTGGTTACCAGCAGACTCGACTATGGAAATGCCCTCTATGCTGGCCCCACCCAGAAAAACCTGAAGACGCTACAGCACATCCAAAACGCCTCTCTATGACTCATCCTGGACATACTTCACAGCAAACACACCTCCAATCACCTGAGAGACCTCCACTGGCTTCCTATCGAGAAAATAATTCATTTCAAACTCCTCATCCATGCATACAAGGTCCTCTACAACCTAGGACCTGCCTGCTCAACCACCACATCACCTTCTACTCCCCCACCAGACTTCTCCACTCCCCTCATCAGGCACTAGCCGCCTTACTCTGCATATAGAAGACCTTGGTGGATGGAAGATCCTTCGCCTACCTCACAGCAAAGAGGTGGCACACCCTGCCATCCAGACAGTCACCATTTCTGCCTCAATTCACGAAGTACCTTGAAAACTGGCTTTTCAACTGAAGCTCAGAGGACAAACCCCCTTTGCACCTTGAGATCCTTCAGGGTGAGTACTTGTGCTCTATAAATCCTGATTTGATTTGAGGGAGGCCCATAGGGTATAATTGCAACATATCTTTAATTCCTCCCCTGAGCAGGCATTAAATTATGAAAAAATGGCACAAATAGTGCAGTGAAATCTTGTATATTTCAATGCACCATATTTTGGGCCTCCCTTTGCATTCATTATAACTGGTGCAGGTATAATGAGGAGCAAGGAGTTACATAGTGCTGCTATAAATGCATTGTACCACTTTGTAAATATGGCGCACAGTGTGGCCCCCCTTAATGCCTCCTTAGCATAAAAAATAAATGATGCTAGAGCGGCAAAGGGAGATGCAAGGGGCTTGTGAATATGCCTTATACAATTTTAAATTAAGACAGGTTTTGTTATAGAAATAACTTCAGAAAAGTAAATTTTCCAAATGCTAATTAATAATGAACTTCAAATGTAGCAGAAACTGTACCAAAAACTTGAATCACAACTCCATCATGACCTTACACAGGGGTCCACACTGGGTGCAGCAACAGAGTCGTGACTCCACCAGCACACAGTAGCAAAGTGGGCTTCTTACCAAAATTACAAGAAAGGGTTAACAGAGAGTAACCATTCAGATGTGAGATAAGATAAAGAAAATGTGAAATGCTTCTTTGTGATTTGCTAAGTAGGACAGTGTCACTGATAACAAAGGTGAATAGGTTGCCATTACTGGTTCTTTGGCGTGTGAGTGGAGTACCATTCTTATTCTGAGATTTCATGCTTATTGAATTAAAAGTGATATTGTGACAGTAATTTACCTATCAACGAAAGACCTTTAATAAGTATGGAAATTATATTCTATCTGTGTAATAAATGTGTATTAATAGATGTGTGTGAATTTAACAGGGATAAAACTGTATGACATTAAAAAAAATATTGACCACATAGAGTGGAGATGTGTAGTAAGGTGTTTATCTTTTTATGAAATGATTTGCACTAGTAGTTTTGAAGCCATACATTCTCTATGCTACAGTAGAATGTAAATTACAAGTAGAGTTTAGGTTTTTACCCACTTTGCATGAGTTTGAGTTTCTTTTTTCGACATAGAAGTTATGTATGCACTACTCTATATACAGGTTATGGGGAGCCTGGAATGTTGTTATGCATATAGTGACAGAAGAAGGCACACATTAATGTATAATGTGACAGACCCAGGCACACACTAATACATACACTGAGACTGAAAAGAAAACATATAGGTATACAGTAATACAAGCATAAATTATTTGATGCATATACTGACACATCCAGGCATACAGTAATGCATTCTGTATCAGACCCAAAGCAGACAGTCATGAATATACTGGTATAGTTAGGTACACACGCACACATACATTTGTATAGTGAAGTAAAGAGCAATATATACACTGGAACACACAGGTAAATACTGATGCATATGCTGACAAACCCAGGTGCACACTGGTGCATATACTGTGACATATCGACATAGACTCAAGCATATACTAAGAAATCTCCAAACACATTGACACATACACTTACACCCCCAGGGAAAATGTCAGACCCTACCAGACACAGATACATACACTGTCATACCCAAGCATGTGCTGATACATATCCTGACATATCCAGCAACACACTATCGGGTACACTGAGACATCTAACAATACACTGATGCATACTGTGACGCAGTGAGATAGTCACTGATGTGTACACTGACATACTGAGGCAGACTGTAATCCATACAGTAAGAGAAGGAGGTATACATTTAAATATGCAGTTATGCACCTAGTTATACATGGACATATATTCTGATACAACCAGAGTCACAAGTATGCATAGACTAATGTACTTAGAGAAAAACTGAAGCATTCGGATAAGATATTTAAGTATACACTAAGATACCATAATGCATTCAAGCACACATTTATGGTTAAAGTGAAACATTGAGACAGACAGTCAAGCCTATGACTATAGAAAAGCTGTGCTTTTCCCTAAACATTAAAACTAAGACATATAGGTGGTCATTATGAACATGGCGGAAAATACCGCTGGCCGCCGTGGTGACGGTGAACAGTGGCGGTGAACAGCACGCTGCCATATAATGATGCCAAAATCAGAAACCTCCAAAAAAACTGCAACCTCCAGCTACCGCCAGGGCCCATGGTGGCAGAAAGGCTGTACACCCCACCCCGCCACCGCCAAGCAGACAAATCCTCTGCCCACCAAATAATGATTCACAAATCACCGTGGTGGATAGTGAATGTCGAACGACCATTGGCGGTACAGACCGCCACGGCCTGCAATGGGACCCAACAGCAAGAAATGCACACATTGGCAAGTTTGAAACCCACACACCTGTCATACATCCACAACACTATAAAACGCTCACATACACACTCCAACAATCCTTTGCATCGCCAATAGCACAAATTAGACTGACAACACTGCACGCATACACTGTACACAACATAACAAAAGTCACATATACACAAAAGCACCCTCACCATTACACCCAGAACCGCATACCCATAACACACACCATGCCACCCCCTAAGCACCCACGCTTCACAGATATGGAGCTAAGGACCATGGTGGACGAAATACTGAAGGTCAAGCCACAACTCTTCAGGACAGAGGTGCAGCACACACCCATCGCCAGGAAAATTGAGTTATGGCAGATGATAGTTAACAAGGTCAACGCATTGGGAGATCATTCACGCACAAGGGACGACATCCGCAAGAGATGGAACGACCTGTGCAGAAATTCTGAGAAATACTGAGAAATATGAACAAGAGATTATAAAGTTTATTATCACTTGTTCTGAAAAGCCAAACTTTATGTGCATTCCCTGCATACTCACTCACTACAAGAGTCAAACATGAAATGTAGATATATTTTCCAGAACTGAAGGAGAAAAAAGAGAAAAGTGGCAAGAATGTACTGCTTGTTTATTTGTAGAGGAATTGTTTAGACATGTTCATTCAGAAAGTTATGTGTAAGAACTGCTAAAATAAGTTAGAGGATCAGAAAAAACCAGTAAAGAGCAATGTATAACAGGTTAGAACTTGTGATTATTTCTGAACAGCTACAATACGTAAATGTATAGGAATCTATCCATATGCAATCTGTATATCCATTCCAAGTGCTTATCTGATTGGAACCAAAAACAAATAAAATGCATCCAATAGAGTTATTGAAAGGCCTCAAAAATAGTGTATTTGCCATTAGACTTTAAAAACATGTTGAAACTGTAGGAATAGACAAAGACCATGAAGAACCACTTATTATCCAGGTAAATGGTGTACTAACTAAGAATAAAAGGAATTTGGCAAGAGTTAGTAGATGTTCATAAAGTTAAGCAAGCAACGTTATACCTGGTACAAAATAATATTTATTATAAAATGTTGATGTGGAATCTGATGTACCAAATGTTGATGATGGCAGTTTCCCAGGAAGTGAACAAATAGAAAAAGTTGATCCATCCCGGTCAAAGAAAATGTATGAGCACTACAGCATAGATCAAATAACATACCAAAGCAGTCATTTGTGATGCTATTGACCTAATCCAAATTAAACATGCTAAGGGAACTCCCATGAGTGTATTGGAAAAAGTTTTAGAAGCTCGCTGTTTTGTCCACTTGTTTACCACTGGAGTAGGAGGTCGGTATGATGACCGGCCGATACAAATACCAGCAGCTAAATATCAATCAATACAAATATATTCAGAGGATTCAAGATTCAGACAGTGTATCCCATTCATATTTCACCTTCTGTTTGAGAGTGATTTGTCTGGACTTTCGTATGCAATAAATCACATTCTAACAACAGGAGTTAATCCTCAACATATGCTTGCCAGAGATTTTGTTAACAAACTTCAAGAAAAAGATGAAAACTTAGAATACAACTTGATTAATTTAATGGCATGCCAATGTGGCACCAACAAATATTGGTTCTGTCGTCATGGCGAACTGAAGTGTATGCAGAGAAACCTGAGACCACCAACGTGGTTTTTGAGTATGCATGGGATGACCTGATTCAATTCTTAAGAGAAGCACATTCTAACTTAAAAGATATCAATTTGAGACAGCTGGAGAACTTTGCTCATTAAAGACTGCAAATGTTTGCAGATATTTCAACCATAGGTTCCAAGCTATGCTTGCTTTTATCTGCAACAAAAGCAACACTCCTCTTGGAGAAGTAAGTGACTTCTTTTGGCAGAAACAGTATCAGGCAAGAGGTGCTCCTCACATTCACATGCTACTATGGATAAAAGACGCACCCAAATGTGGAGCACAACATGATGAGTCTGTATTGTCTTTCACAGAACAGTATATCACATGTAGCATAGCAAAACACAGTGGTGAAAAAGGTCTCAGACAACAAGTTTTGCGTTTTCAAACAAATAGATGCAAGAAGTACTGCCATTGTACATATCAGTCCAAAGGAAATTTTAATACCAGATGTCGATTTGGATTTCCATGACCTGTCATTTCGAAAGGAACAGTGAACAGTTTTTTGTCTTCAGTCAGACATACTCTGACATTGAAATCATCTAAAAACACAAATAGCTTAAAGAGAACCGAAGATTCCAAATATTAATGACTACAATCCTATGATTTTGAAAATGTGGAAAGCTAACATGGACATACAATTTGTAGCAGACAGCTCTATCACTGTGGCTTGGTATGTCACATCGTAGATCAAAAAGTCTGAAAAAAAAATTAGATGAAGGAGATGTGGGAGGAGATTTCCGTAGAGAAGACTCTTAGCAAGAAATTGTATTCCTTCAGCTTAAAAATGTTTTCCCATAGGGAAATGGGGTCCTACAGAACCTGTGACAGATTGACCGGTAAATTTGTTCTCAAAATCAAAAGAAATTGTCTGGGTAACTCCTGGTATATCTACTACGAGAAATAGAGTATTGAAGTATTTCCCTGAAATTCAGTACCTTGCAAAGTTTGAACCAGAAAGGAAAGACTTTGTAAAAACAAATATGTTGGAGACATACTATCCAAGAAGAAGCCCACATCTAGAAGACAAGTGCCTTTATGAAATTCTTCACAGTTATAGATACAGAAGTAAAGTAAGTGAAAACATAGAAGGGGGGAAATATGTAGTACATGGATGCGACGGATGTTTAGTGAAACATGGAATATAAAACCTAATTAACCACCAAAAATGCAGCTTCCAGACACCTGAGAAAAGAACAATTTTCTATTTATCATTTCTTCAACTATTCAAACCTGGGCATAGTGAATTGGAATTACTTGGGGATTATGTCTGCTATGAAGATTGTTTTAATGCTGTCAAATATAGTATTCAGTGTCCCATCTTCACAAACTACTTACAAATGTTAAATGATGAGATAAACAGGAAGAAATGATTGCTGCTGAGAATAGTTCTGAAAGCAGCCAAAACTCTGCACCTTCAGGTCAGAATCATCTTGGAAAACCTATTATGGAAAATGAAGCTGCAGTAGCTATGAATGAAGTGGAAACGGCCATGGAACAAGCTACACAGGAGAATCTGTAGATCTGTAACAGTTAGTTGGACAACTCAACAATAAACAGAAATAGATTTATATTGAAGTAAAAGAGAAAATAGAACATGGATTGCAAAACTAGAACAACTATGCAATTGCTCATCATCCAAGTTAATACTATTATATTTTAGTGGTTAGGATGGCACCGGAAAATGATTTTTAATCAAAGTTATCTCTACTTACCTACAAAACACTATAGAATCAAACTTATTGTGTGTAGTGACAGCACCTTCTGGATTAGCTGCACATATTATCAAAGGAATAACTTTACATAGAATACTAATGCTACCAGTTGAATATAACAATAAACTGGACTCCAAGACTTTATCTGGTGAAGCTTGTCACGAGGTAGCAAGAGTATTGAAGAAAATTTAGCTATTAAATATTGATGAGGTTATCATGGTCTCCAATCTCAGTCTTGCCTTTATTCATCTGAGAATGCAACAGATGCTCAAACTGGAATATGATATCTTGTTTGGAGGAAAGCATTTGATTATTTTTGAACACCTTCTACAATTAGCTCCTGTAAATTGGCAGCCAGTTTTTAAAACCCTTTTACATGAAGAGACTCAAAACTCATTGGGAAGTATTGGCAATGTAAACATTTGACAATATTTTTAATACAAGGAAGGTGTTAAAGATATGTGTCAAGCCTCTGACATGGAGTATGGAAACATTCTAAAGGACATTAGTTCTGACAGAGGAGGAAAGAGTGATGTTGGAAAGTCGACTTATTAGGAAATTGTTTTCTCTAAGAAGACCGCAGCAGAGCTAATGTATAACTTTTGTAACGAGGGGAAACATGTAGTTTCTTTGATGCCTTCACTTGTGCAACATTTAATTAAGAATTACTAGAACTTGAGAATGAAAACATTTTGGAGATTACTGCTATTGACAAAATGAAACACCAAGGAGTAACTGTTCCGCTGAATGAAAAATTACAAGGGAAATTAAACTCTGGCTAAATCTGTATCCAGGACTGCTGTACTAGAGAAGAGTTTACATTTCTGTAGAGTAATTCTAAGACGTAAGTTAAATGCAGAAGAAGGATTTGTAAATAGAGCCATGGGTAAAGTTGTTGATTTCATTAATTTTCATAACCATGAAGAGGTTGAATTTTTAGCAATAAAGTTTGATCAGGTTGATAGTGTGAACCAAATTTGGACGATGTGTTGTACGCTTTTTGCTTGTGAAAGATTGTATATCTAATGAAACCAGTTTCCAATTTGTCTTGCGTATGCCAGAACAGTCCACACTTCTCAACGCTTAAGTGTTGATGCTGTATTTATTAATAACTGAAGTACAGTTTTTAAAGAAGTAATGTCATATGTAGCATTGTCATGAGTTCAAACATTATCTGGCTTGTTTCTGGTTGATTTTGATGGGAAGAAACTTTGGCCCTCATTTCAACTTTGGCAGTCGGACGAGGCCGACCGCCAAGGCTGAACTGCCTGTCGGCAGCCCATGTGGCCGGAAACCGTACGGCTGCATTTGGACATCCCTGCTGGGCCAGCAGGCGGAAACAGAGTTTCCGCCCGCCGGCTCAGCAGTGATGTCAGCCGTAACATTGCAGCGGGCTCCAAATGGAGCCGGCGGCAATGTGGCGGTGCAGCAGGTGCGGCAGGTGTAGCTGCACCCATTGCGCTTTTCACTGTCTGCCAGGCAGTGAAAATCGCGACGGGGCTGTGCCTGGGGGCATGGGCAGTGCAGGGGCCCCCAGGGGTCCCGCAACTCCCCTTACCGCCAGCCTTTCCGCGGCAGTGCCTACTGCCATGGACAGGCTGGCGGTAAGGGGGGTCAAAATCACCAGGGCAGTGCTACAAGCAGCGCTGCCCTGGCAGATTCTGGCCGCCGGGACATCCATGACGGTAAACCGCTGGTCCTGGCGGTGTGACCGCAGCACTACTGGTGCGGTCATAATATGGCGAATCGTACCGCCAGCCTGTTGGCGCTACGAACGCCACTTTAACGCTGGCGGTCAGTGACCGTCAGGGTTGTAATGAGGCTCTTATTGCAGCTGCAAAGTGCATGAGAGAGTACAACCGATTAAGAAGTAAATATGCTTCTTATTTAGGACACTATCCTGTTTATAAAAAACAGGTAAAGCGAAAACTAACAAAACAATCTAAAAAGATTATAGAAAAGACAGAAAGCAAAACTAATGAAGAAGGTGTGAAGAAAGGAAAACTAGAAAAGTATTATGATATTGTAGGGTACCAGTTGGATAACCCTAGTGTTGTTAACTGCTATTCTAAAGTTGTGATCATTGTTCTCTTCCATTTACCACATGTTGTAAATGCAATCCAATTAAAATCATGGAGCACATTGTGCACTGCACTCTTTCATTGCCTTCAGTCCTTATATTGTGACAGAAGTGTAATACATTCTGCTTCAGGTATTTAAGAACTAGTAGACAAATATAGTGGATCTTTAGTATTTACTGTAAATGCTCAACAAGATGCACAGGAATTCACGATGGTGATCCTTGAAGTTTTAGAAGAAGAAGATGTCATTATTGATATCATATTTGGACCAAGTTATATATGAAACCATGAGTGTGAAGATTGTTCTTCCTCATCTACTACTAAAATCCAATCTGAACGATTTATGTACTTAACTCTGCTGGGTTCTAAAAGTGTGCCTTTTGATAAGTTAATAAAAAACAGTGACTAAAATATGACCTATCCAAGCTGTAAATCAAATGTATTCTCTACACTGCTCATACAGAGAAGTAGTAAATACATTATAGCAATATATCAACGATGCAGAGCAGATGGAACAAAATTAGAAACCAAAATTACAAACTTAAAAGCTGGACAGATATCAATTTCTGGGAGAACATACTGTACTTCGGCTATCATCTTCAATAAAGGCCTTACTATTACACCTGGAAATTATACTGCATATGTAACTCAAACTAGATCAACGGAGTGCACTGACAGCACTTTACAATTCAAACAAAAACTACCTTTCAAACTTCTAATTCTTATCTACTATTTCCTTTGCCAAAGGTCTAAGCAACATTTCAGGAAACAAATATGACATACTGAAGTCTGTGTTGACATAAACTGGTTAGTATATCAGACAGCCTATCAGGGATCTTGTCTTCAAAAAAATATAAAAAAATGAAATGTGGATAAATGTGGTGAAATTATTTCTGCAAAAAAACTGTTTTTTTCTCTAATTGCATTTTCACTGGTTGCGACATCATTCAGCCTATGAGGGGTGATGGCAGCAAAAGAATATCCAAAAGTAAATTGTAGATGATTTATGTTCATGTCATTTATAAAAGGAAATGAGTATATGGGCTTCTCTCTATTTTGATCACTGTTTATGACCTTATTTGGCCATTGAAGGATGACATCAAGAAAAGGATATCCAAAAATTAAGTGTGATATAATCACCATCATAGGATTTCTGGAAAAAGATGACTATGTGGATTCTTTTTCTGTGGATCAGTTTTCTTTAAGACATCATTCAGCTTATTAAGAGTGATATCCACAAAGAAATGAGCAAAAATATACTATGGCTGAAATATTTTGCAATGATTTCAAGAAAGAAATGAAAGTATGTCTTCTCACTGTGTGCATCATCATTATTTAACACATCATTCTGCCTATCAAAGGTGATGACTACAAAAGTAAGTTGAAAATGTAACACTAGATTATATTTCTTAGTAGTTTTGTGCCAGAATTGATATTAACCAAATTGTTTTTAATCTGCAATGTTTTCAATAATGTGCTAAGTGTGGCTTCATCAAATAATGTAAAAAATGTAGTGAGTGTGATTAACAGAATCACTTATTTGTGGTGAAATACGTTGGAAATAGGTTTTTGTACAATCTAAATGTCTGTTTTTTTTCCTAATGTTCAATGATGGTACAATGAAACTGAGGACAGGAAAGAGGGAAAATTAAATGTTTTATTAAATTGTCATATAGTGGTGTTCAATAACACCCTCTCAGTCACCTATACAGGCACTCAAACACCTAGTCACTCCCTCATACTGTCAGTTATGCACAGAGTCACTTAGCCATGCAATGACAAATGTACCTATTCACTTATCTATACAGCAACTGACATACACAGTCACTCATCCACACAGTCAGTTATGCAGCCATTTACTCACCCATACAGCCACACCTGTAGCCAATGACTCAGTCATTCAGCCTCTTTTGCACCTTATAACTCATCCATACAACCAGTCACACACTCAGACACTCACTCATACAGCCAGTAAGCAACCCTACCACTCACTTATACAGGTACTCAGACATCCAGAGACTCAACGATCTAGCCACTCATGTACCCGGTTACTAACTCATACAGCCACTTATGCACAGAATCACTTACATATACAGCCACTAGCCCAGTCACTCACCCATGCAACCACTCATGTACCCAGTCACTCATCCATACAGTCACTCAAACACAGTCATTCATTGATATAACTACTTATGCACACAGTCACTTACCTATACAGTCACTCATGCAGATAGTCACTCACCAGTAGACCAACTCATGCACCCAGTGAGTGACCCAACTAGCAACTCATTCACCCAGTCACTCACTCATACATCCATGCAGGCACCAACTCACTCACTTGCACATTCACTAATGCACACATTCACCCATTCATAAAGGCAGTTATGCAGTCATTCACTCACCCATGCAGCAACTCACACACCTAGTCCTTCACCCATACAATTACACATGCACCCAGTTACTTACCCAGAAGGCCAAATACACATCCATTCAGTCATCCATACACCCACACACAGTCCCATACAGTGAATCATGCACTCACTCATCGATATATTCACTCTTGCCCTCTAGTTCTCACCCATACAGCCACTCTAACACCTAGTTACTCACCCATACACCCACTCACATAGCCAATTACTAACCTATACATGCACTCACACATCCATTAACTCACACATACAGACAGTCCTGCACCCTTTCAGTAACTCATAGATTCATTCACACTCCCACACACTCACCCACCCCTCCAGCTAATCAAACACCCAGTCACTCACTTATACAGCCTCTCATGCATGCATTAACCCACCCATACAGGTAATCATAAACATAGTTACTCACCCATGCAGACACTCATGCTCCCAGTCACTCACCATATTGCCACTCACACACCCATTCACTCACCCACACAGCGACTCATGCACCCAGCCACTTACACACACACACACACAGTCACTCATCCAGTCACTCACCTATACAGTCACTTACACACCTATTCAGTTACTCATGTACCACTCTTTCACCCACTCAGTCACCAATAGGACCACGTTTGCAGCCTATCACTCACCCATACACCCACTCAGCCACCAAGACACTCAGCCATACAACCACTGACACACACGCACACCCACTCACTCACCCGTACAACCACTCATGCACCCAGTCACTAACCTATACAGCCACTGAAGCACCCAATCACACACCCATCCATCCAATCAGTCATCTAGTCACTCACTCATACACTAACTCATGGACCTACTCACTTACCCATACAGCCACTCATGCAACCAGTCACAAATATATAGAGCCACTCATGTACATAGTCACTTACCCATCCAGCCAGCATTCACACACTCACCAATATAGCCACTTATGCACCCCCTCACTCAAACCCATATCCACTCTTTCACACAGTCACTCATGCACACACCCACTCAGTTAGCCAATCACTCACCCATCTGTTCAGTCACCCATTCATCCATACAATTACTCTTGCACCCTATCACTTACCATTACAGTCACTCTTGCAGCCTTTAACTCATCTATAGAACCACTCACATGCTCAATCACACACACAGCTAGATATGCACTTACTCAATTAAACATACATTCACTCATGCACCCAAAAACTAACACAATGTCTAACATATAACATATAATGATTCTTTTTTTGACCAGTATAATGGTTATGAAAAGAACCCTTTTTCTTGTTTTTGAAAACCTTTAAAAAAAAATTGGTGTTTTTTCAAAAATGTTGGCTACTTTTATTGATGGTTTGTATTTTTTTTGGAAAAAAAACTTTAAACCTTCATGGTATGTAAGAAACAGTACAAACCTCTTTTCCAAACAGGAACATTTATGGCATTGATTATAGCTTGTTCACTGACACAGAATATAGCCTTGCATTTTATGCAATGTTTTTTGACTCCTACAAACTCAGGTACAATGATAGGGGATGTACCAGACAATTCAGATCTAGATGATGTCCCTGGTTGTGGATCCTGGTTTGCACGAGATCCAAGGACAAGTTCTCTTTGCCCCTGAGCTCTTGCAAGACAAGCACTATGCATGGTCTCCAGGTGTTTGAGCATGGTGGAGGTCCCACAATAGTATTTTCTCTCAGAGCAAAAACTACAAGTCACCTTATTTGCATTCACCTTCTTTTCTCATACCGATATTTTGAAGAAGGTCCAGACTATACTCTTCCTCTTCTTCCTGGGAGGTTCTTCCTCTCCAGAGTGACTGCTAGGCACATCATAATTTGCTGGAGGAGCAGCTGCCATTGTCTTCTTGTCCAAAAAGTTCGATAAAAACATCCACAAAAAATAGCCAAATAGTCTATAAACAACTCACCTCTGCTCTAATTCAATTACACCCAAATGATGCTCAAAAACGGATGGGGCTTTCCTGTACAAAGGATTTGAAGTCTTTTGAACCAAATCGGCTTTTTTATAGTCTCTTGATGTCCGCGATTGCATCACGTACACATTGCGTCCACGTCGCAGCTCCGCGAAATAACATCAAAACACGATTTAAAAGATATCTATCTATATTAGCACTAGTTTTTCCTCTAATTTCAAAATATGTTTAAAAGCTGTGGTTATATAGTAATTCATACCGTGACCCTGGAAATGCATTGTAGCGAGGGTCGCGTATCCATCACAACTCCCAGAAAAGTATGAAAAGCACCAGTAAAACAACTTTTATATGCAAAATTGTGATTTCAAAGACTTTAGAAATGAATCTCTTAAAGTGATCCATATTTACAAAATGTATTTATATATAATTTAAGAATATAAAAAATATGGTAAAATCACGACTGAAGAGCGAATATTTTTGATGGGGACATGACTCCAATAAAAAAAAATGTAAATAAAATAAATATATATATATATATATATTTTTTTTTTAATAGCCTCAACAACAAAAAAAACCTAAAAACATATAAGACTACACATAATAGTTTCAAAATATAAAATTTATGAAAATATACATATTAAAGTAAAAAAAAAAACATTAAAGAAGTGTTATGTTTCAAAAATACAGGTAAAAAGAACATAGACTTTACATGAAAAACGAAATGTTACATGAACATGGTATATTTAGGAGCTTTTAAAGAAAAATAGATAGTTACTTAAAAAACAAAGCTTGCAGGGACATAATTGTTAGGAAATATGTTTTTAAAAAACTGGAGATTCACAAAAAAAACAAAGGCAACAGGGACATTATAGCTAGGAAATAGAATTTAAAAAAAAACTTAGAAAATTACTTAAAAAATAAAGGTTACAGGGGTGCTATAGTTAGGAAATAGATTTCTTTAAAAACCCACTAACTCACTGATGCATTCACTAACACGCTGACTTACTCACTCATCCAACCACTCTCACAGCCACTCACTCACCTGCGCAGGCACTCATACACCAACTCACTCACCCATACATCCACTCTCTCACCCACTAAATCACTGATACGGCTACTGACAGAATCACTCACTCTGCCATAACCTCAGTCACACATCAATGGGCTTCTGCATCAAGACACTGGTACACCTAATCACTTACATATACACTTACTGAGTCAACCATGCTTTCACTAATACACCCAGAAGCATACTCTGCCATGCATCTATACAAACACTCACACACATATTCACTTCTACAGCCACTCACACCTCCAGTGAGTCGATCAATGCAGCCACTCACAATCTCACTCATTCCCCAATACAGATACTTACACATCCACTCAATCTCCCATACAATAACTGGCTCAATCACATGCTCACCCATAGATCTGCTCACACACCCAGTCATACACACATAGAAGGACTTACACTCAGTAGATAATGTAATCAGTTATGTCGTTTGATATGTCATCAGTGATGTCCCCTGCAATGCACTGCTTATGACCTCACTTATTACGTCACTCATGGCATGGTCAGTGACGCCACTGATGACACCTCTGATGACATCATCCAGTCTGTGTAAGTGTGTAAATTTCTTTTACATGAGTTAGAGGTACATACTAAGGTACTGCATAACTTAAATTAGTACTCTTCCAGAGCTACTGATCTATGATTGTATTTGTAAAGTATATCATCTGAGTAGATATGTGTGTTTCTGCATTTGTGTGAGTGGTTGTGTGAATGGATGTAGAGTTGGATAACTGGCTATGTCACTAGCTATTTTACTGAGTGAGTGGGTTTCTGTGTAGCTGTATGGGTAAACATGGAATGTGTGAGTAGTTCTATGTGTGAGTAAGTGGTTTTCTCAGTAGTTGTAGTGGTAAGTGAGTGACTGTTTTAGTGCTTCTATGGCTAAGTGAGTGGTTGTGTGGTTGGCTCCTTGAGGGAGTTAGAGTCTGTGTCAGTATCTGGATGGGCATGTTAGTGGGTGTGTTAGTGACTGCATGGGTGAGTGAGTGAGTCAGTACATATATGAGTAAGTGTGTACTTGTATCAGTGACTGTTTAGGAGAGTGAGTATATGTGCTAGCATCCCTATGACTACACGAGTGGGTGTGTGAGTAACCCTGTGGGTGAGTGACTGGTTGTGTTATTTGTTGAGTGACTCATTGCCTCGGTGGCTGTATGTCTGTTTGACTGGGTGTCTGTGTGGCTGTATTGCTGAGTAAGTAGGTGTATGAGTGGGTGTATAGGTGTTTGAGTGGCTCAGTCAGGGGCTGTGTATGAGAATAAGTGAAGATTTTATTAGCTGTGTAGGTGACTGTTCAGATATCTGGATGGCTTTATGGGTTTATAAGACTGTGTGTACGTAATTGAATGGCAAAGTGAGTAGTCGTCCAGGCGGCTATATAAGTAAGCAAATAGGAGTGTGAGTGCATTTTACAATGAGTGAATGTTTTGTGTGTAGTTGTATGGGTGTGTGAATGGGTATGTGGGTAGTTGTGTGAGGGTGTGAGTGGATGTGTGAGAGGTTTGTATGGGTGTGTGAGTGGGATGTGAGTCTTTAGTTGGAGGATGTCATCAGTGATGTCATTAGTAATTTCATTTGAGATGTCATCAGTATTGCCACTGACCATCTTATGAGTAATGCGATATGTGAGGTCAGAAGCAGTGTATTGCAATGCCGTAGGTTATGGTTAAGGCTGGTAACTAGAACTGCTGAATTTCTATGGTTTCGTGCAAGTAAATTCAGTACCTAACTATAACGTTCCTGTACCTTTGTTTTCTTTCACTGAATGTCTATGTTTTTTTTATTCTATTTCCTAAATGTAACGTTTTTGTAAGCTTTGTTTTTTTCAGTGAATTTCTAGTTTAAAAAAAATATTTTATCTTCTAACTATAGCATCCCTGTAACCTTTGTTTTTTTCAGTGAATTTCTAAGTTTTTATATATCTTATCTTCCAACTATAACACCCCTGTAACCTTTGTTTTTGTCAGCAAATTGCTGAGGATTTTGTATTCTATTTCCTAACTATAACAGCCTTGTAATATTTGTTTTTTTCAGTCAATTTCAATTTTTTTTTAAATATAGGGCTCAATTACAAAGAATTGGCGTAGGGCAGCACCGCAAGTCATTTTGCTGCGCTGCCCTGCGGTAACCTGAAAGGGCAAGAATGCACGCTATTTACAACATAAGGTGCGCTCCTATCATTTCAGCTAACGCCGGAATACAAATTGCACCCGAGCACCAACGCAGGCACCTTTGCACCATGGTGCAAGTGTGTCTGTGTAGTTGGCATGATCCTTTTTCTGCAGAAAGGGGCACCTTCCTGCACAAATACAGTCACAAGAGGAATTTTACTCGTTCTATGTGTGCTGCAGAGTGCAGCACATGTGGAAAGAAGGAAAAATTAGAAGAAATGTAAACATTTCTCCTCATTACGCCTACTGTGGGAAAGCACAGGTTTTTGGTGCTGGCCCATATTTAAGCTATTTTGTAAATCTGAGGTAGTGTCAAATACCATGGGCGTTGAGTGGGAACATCCACAGCAACACCCATGAGATGCCTACCCAATGCAGTGTGAGGCAGAGCAGCAACTTGTGCTGCATTGGCTTACACAATATTTACAAAGCCATCCAAAGCTACACAGGGTGGCTTTGTATGGCCTTGTTGAAACGGGTCTGCACTGTGTGCCACTGGAGCGTCAAAAAAGTGACACTCCAGTGGTGCATGGGGCTTGTAAATGAGCTCCCATATTTTAAACTGTATGTACTTGACGTCTTTACCTTTGTATTGACTGTGTATTTTTATAATATTTTCCTTAAGCTTAAGTGAAAATAATTTTCAGTTTTTTCAGTGAATGTAAAAAATGTTTTTTTACTATTTGTGAATCCACCGCAATCCCTCCTGTTATGTATTTCCGGGTTTGCAGGAAGTACGTGAATCCGTTGTGTTTTTTTAGCAGTAACTAAAAACATATATTCACACTCTAACACTATTGTTTGACTTCAGTGGTTCACTAGAATACCAGAGAAATGTATGAAATATAAGTGAAAACATTTTTACAAGTGTTTGAAATAGTTTTGCGATATTCATTAGGATGTTGCAACATTGTCGTGAATCCCATGTGACTCAGGAAGAAATGGATTTTACTAAGAGAGTTTTCGATCATGTTAAGGGTAAGTCTCTGCCACTTTTTCCCATGCTTGATGTCTTAGTGTATCTGTGTCAGTGAATGCATGAGTGTGTGGCTGGATGTGTTAGTGTATGTGTTAGTGTGTGTCTGGGTGTGCCGGTGTGAACATCAGCGTCTGCCTGGATGTCTTAGTGTCTCTGTTAGTGCGTGCTGGGGTGTGTCAGCTTATACGTGAGTGTGTGACTGGTATGCATTAGTGTGTGTCTAGGTATATCAGTCTATGCATATGTGTGTGTCTCAGTATGTTATTGTGTGCATCAGTGGGTGTCTAGGTGTGTTGGTGTATGCTTCAATGTCTGCATGGTTGCATCAGTTTATCCATCTGTATGCACCAGCATGTGTTGGTGTTTGCATTACTGTTTGAGAGAGTTAGTATAAGCATGAGTATCTGCCTGGGTGTGTCAGTGTATCTGTGAGTGTGTCCCTAGGTGTAGGAGTGTATACATGAGTGTCTGTGTGGGTGAATTAGTGTATGTGTTAGGGTGTCCATAGGTATACATGACTATGTGTGTTAGTGTTTCATTTTATGCATCGGTGTGTGCATGTGTGTGTTAGTATTTGTATTAGTGTGTGCTTGGGTGCTTCAAAGTATGCTTTGGTGTGTGTCTGGATGTGTCCATGAATGTATTGGTGTGTGCCAGTGTCTGTTAGTGTATGCATAACAGTGTGCCTGGGTGTGTTACTCTATGCATGATTGTCTGCCTTGGTATATCAGCCTATGGATGAGTGTGTGCCTGGGTGTGTCAGTTTGTGTATTAGTGTGTGCCTGGGTATGTCAGCATATGTGTTAGTATGTGCCTGGGTGTGTCAGTGTGTGCCTGGGTATGTCAGTCAATGCATAAGCCGGTCCCTGGGTGTGTTAGAGTATGCATCAGTGTCTGCCTGGGTGTGTTACTGTGTGCATCAATGTGTGCCTGGATGTATCAGTGTATGAATGAGTGTGTACATGGTTATGGCTGCATATGCATTAGTGTGTGACTGGGTATATCAGTCTATGGATAAGCCTGTGCCTGGGTGTGTTAGTGTATGCATCAGTGGGTGCCTGGGTATGTCAGTGTATGCATTGGTGTCTGCCTGACTGTGTCAGTGTGTCTGTCAGCATGTGCCTGGCTGCGTCAGTGTATGTCAGTGTGTGCCTGGTTGTGTCATTATGTACGTCAGTATGTGGCTGGGTGTATCAGTGTATTCATGAGTGTGTGCCTGGGTTTGTCAGTCTGTGCATAAGTGTGTGCCTGTGTGTATTAGTGTGTGCATGTGTGGGTGCCTGGGTAAGTTTGTGTATGTATCAGTGTGTGCCTGGGTATGTCAGTGTATATATTTGTGTGTGCCTGAGTGTGTTAGCATATGTATTAGTGTGTGCCTGAGTATGATAGTCTATGCATGAGTGCTTGCCTGGGTGTGGTAGTGTATGCATCTTTGGGTGCCTGGGTATGACAGTGTTTGCATAACTATGTGCCCGGGTGTGTTAATGTATGCAATAGTGTGTGCCTGGGTGTGTCAGTGTATGTGTGAGTGTGTGCCTGGGTATTTTAGTGCATTTGTTAGTGAGTGCCAGGGTGTGCCAGTGTAAATATCAGTCTTTGTTTCAATGTCATAGTGCATGGATTAGTGTGTGCCTGTGTGTTAGCATTAATGTGAGTGTGCGAGTGGGTGTGTCAGTGTATGCATTAGTGTGTGTCTAAGTATACTGCTGGGTATACTATGCATGAGAATGTGCCTGGGTGTGTTATTGTATCCATTAGTGGATGTCTGTGTGTGTTGGTGTATGCATCAATGTCTGCTTAGTTGCATCAGTGTATGCATCAGTGTGTACTAGCATGTGTTAATATTTGCATTACTGTTTTAGAGTGTTAGTAAAGGCATGAGTGTCTGCCTGGGTGTATCAGTGTATCTATGAGTTTGTGCCTGGATGCAGTAGTGTAAACATGAGTGTCTGCATGCATGGGTGTGTCAGTGTATGTGTTAGTGTGTGCATAGGTATGTTCGTGTATACATGACTTTGTGTATGGATGTTTCAGTGTATGCATCGGTGTGTGTGTTAGTGTATGTATGAGGGAGTGCTTGGGTGCCTCAGTGTAGGCATGGGTGTGTGTCTAGTTGTGCCCATGAATGCTTCTTTGTGTGCCTGTTTGTATTAGTGTATACATGACTGTGCGCCTGGGTGTGTTACTCTATGAGTGTTTGCCTGGGTATATCAGTGTATGGATGAATGTGTTAGTGTAAGCATCAGTGGTGGACTGGGTATATCAGTCTATGCATCATTGTATGCTTAGGTGCATCAGTATGTCCCTGGGTGTGTCAGCATATATATCAGTGTGTGTCTGGGTGTGCCTGTGTATACATTAGTGTGTGACTGGGTGTATCAGTGTGTGTATTACTGTGTGCCTAGGTAGGTCAGTCAATGCATACGTGTGTGCTTTTGTGTGCTAGTGTATGTATCAGTGGGTGCCTTGGTGTGTTGGTGCATGCATCAACGTGTGCCTGGTTGAATCAGTTATAGCAAATGGCAGTCTATGTCTTGGTGTGTTAGTGTATCTATTAGTATGTGCCTGGGTTTTTAACTGACTCCATTAGCATGTGTCTTATTGTATGTATCAGTGTGTGTCTGGGTGTCTCATTGGATGCATTATTCTTTGGGTGTGATTATTTCAGCAGGTGTATTGCTGTGTGTCCTACTGTATGGATGAGTGTATGCCTGGGTGTCTCACTGTATAAATGATGGTAGGCTCGTATATGCTCTTAGATGTATCAGTATTAGGGGTCTGTGTCAGTGAGTGAATTGGTGTGTCAGTGTATACATCACTGTGGGTCTGAGTGTGTCAGTAACTAGAATTAAATGTTTTAGTGTACATGAGTGTGTAACTGGGTGTGTTAATGTACGAATCAGTGTGTGACTGTCTGTCTCAGTATGCCACTTAGTGTTTGTCTGGGTGTCTCAGTGTGTACATGATGGTATGCCTGAGTGTGTTATAGAATGCATTACTGTTTGGGTGGATGTGTCTGTGTCTGCATACTTGTATGCCTGGGTGTGTCATTGCATGCATCAGTGTGTGTTTGGGTGTGTCAGTGCATCAATGAGAATATACCTGATTGTGTTAGTGTATAAATAAGTGTGTATCTGATCTGGGTGTGTCAGTGATTGCATTAGTGTTTGGGAAGTTTATCCGTGTATGGATTGGTTTATGCCTATGTGTGTGATTAGCTGCATATTTGTATGGCTGAGTGTGTGAGTGTATGCATTGGTGTATGCCTAAGTATCTCAGTGGATGCATGAGTGCATGCTTGGATGTGCTAGTATATACATGGTGGTATGTCTGGGTGTGTTATTGGATTATATCTGTTTGGATTGGTGTCAGTATTTGCATTAGTGTATGCCTGGGTGTATCAATGTACACATCGGTGTGTGTGGGTGTGCCAGTGATTGTCTTAGTGGTTGGTAAATATGTTTGTGTGTTTATTACTGTGTGAGGGCTGTGTAAGTGTATGCAGAAGTCCCTGTCCAGGAGTACCTAAAGCAAATACTTAAATAGCAATACAAGTACGTAGACACATCTGAAGAGGTATAACTCCAATCATGTTCAAAAAGAAAAAGAGCATAAATATAAATTAGTATTACGTTTACAACACTACAGAAACAGAGGAGTGCACTCTATTTAAACAGTTACAATGTATAACAATATATTACAACATTTTATATACCCTTGTTTCTGTTCTCAGCTTTTATACTTGTACAACTGAAATGTTGCTTAGTATTAAGAATCATCATTGAACAGTGGTAAAAAAACAATTGTATGTAAGTGACATTATTGCATTGCACTCACTACAAACAGTTATTGAATTGTTGTATGTACATTTTCTACACTAATCTACACAAATGCATCCTAAAAAAATGTGTATTATTATACCCGGTACAATGGTACTAATACATATAAAGGACACTTGTGTTATGGAAACATTTTTGCAGATATCACCCCTGGTAGTTGGAATGATGTCTGAAATGCTGATGATCCCTCAAGATGAAATCAGATACATTACTTTTTTTTCCAGAAATATTTCAAATAACTTTAGTTGAAGGAACACATTTAACATTTTTGTAGTTTTAATAGCAATTTTTGCATCAAAATCGAGGTTTTGATGATTGCATTCTCTTTATCCAGTTTCAATCTTCCATTAGACAGTGTAGTGTCCATATGTTATGTTAACTCCTTCATGGAGGATAAAAGATTTCTTTAGTTTTGGATAACTTTTTAGAAACATCACCCCTGGTAAGCTGAAGGGGGTCTAAATCACTGATGATCCGTGTAAGAAAAATACCACACATTACTTTTTTCCCAGAAATATTTCTTAAAATGTTGGTTGAAGAAACAGATGGTAACAATTTTGTAGTTTTGTCGCGTAGGTTCTAATTATTCTAATGAGACTACTGGATTTGGCCGGCAGAATCACCTGTACTGCGGGGACTGAGTCTGATCCTGCACCATGTGACACCTGTCAGCCTAATCCAGGTTTGTTCCGGCTAACTAGCAGTGCCTCATCTCCACCTGAGAGCAGGGATGATTGGGGCAACCGAGCACATGACATACATGACTCCTCAGGGAAAACGTGGTCACTCAGATCTCATCGGTTTCTCTCAGTTGCATTAGTCTCACATATGCAAGGACAATCAGAGGCAGTGTATAGTTCAATAGGGTTTTATTGAAGTAACTGCATCTTAGATAATAAGGCATGCATTGCAATAATTAGGACGATGAAGCACAATAAGATTAAAAGTGTGACAAGGACAGTAAAACACAAGAATAACACAACCATATTGTCACTAAGGTTTATAAGGATAGTTCCTACCTTAGCAATGTTAGAGCACAGCATGTTAAGCTCTAATTCTGCCCTTCGGTTTCCCCCTGGGAAGACATCATCCCTCATACCTGAGGAAGAAGCCTCTAGTCTACATAAGCAGCGAAGCAATCAGCAATCAGTATACAGTTGTGGTCATCTGGCTGGAATCTCCCTCTAACATACATGGGTCAAAGTAGTGTTTTTATAATAAAACAACTGATGTTCAAAGAAAGGATCCCCACATAAGAGTGTGTATGTTTCTGTGAACATTGGAGAAAAAGCATACCACTTTTGCCGGCAACCTATCTTACTGAAGCCTTCAGAAAAGCACAGAGTGAAAGAAATGTCTTGTGTAAGAACACAGTGCTGACCTAGGCAAAGAACAGCTAGATAGAGAAAATAAAACAAGACCGCAAATGTGGCTACTGTTAAAATAATATAACAAGCTTAAATAAAAGATATATAGGTTAAAGAGCACAGCAGTAGGCCTAGTTTGCTAAAATAACGTGTATAAATCTATAGCTAAAATGGCTGCACAACAGTTGAATAGACAATTTTATATCAACTTAAGGTTGCAATGATTGTCTTGTGTTTATCCAGTTTCAATCTTCAATTTAGGCAGTGTAGTGTTCAGATGTTATGTTAACTTCTCTGTGATAGAGAAAATGTTTTTTTAATGTTTGAGACGTTTTTAAATACATCACCCTGAATGATGTCTAAAACACTGAGATTCCATGTTGAAGAAATATTGCACAGTATTTTTTTATAAATATGTGTTAGAACTATGGTTGTAGAAACAGAAGTTGAGAATGTTGTAGTTTGAAAGGTAATTGTTTTGCTTGAATACATGGTTGCTGTCATTGTATTCTGCCCATCCAGTTTCAGCCTTTAAATAGACAGTGTAGTGTATAGATGTTATGTTAACTCCTTTTGAGAAACTGAAATTTGTCCAGCTTTGAAGTTTGCACTTTCAGTTTCCGATTTAGTTAGTTAGTACTGCTCTACATCATTGTAACATTAGTATAAGGTATTCTCCAGTTCTTTCTAGAGGCAATATAGACATAATATCTGATCTACAGTTTAGGCAGGTCATAATTTGGTTTGCAGATTTAATAAATCTGTCAAAAGTCAAATTTTTACAATCTAGTACTGTTAAGTACAGAAATTGCTCAGAATTTATTTGAGTGATGAATGGAAAAGAGAAATCTTCACAGCCATGGTTCCATTTGTGATTCAGTCCAAATACCTTGTCAATATTTACTCTTCTTCTAAATCTGTAAGTATAACCATTATAATGTCTTCTACATCCTGTTGACTGTTGAGAGTGAATACTATAGACCCACTACATGTATCTACAAGGTCTCAAATGACTGAGGTAGAATGCACTAGAGTTCTATCCCTGAGTAAACCTTGTAACAAATAATACAGTTCACAAGATAATATCGTTATCTATTTTCTGTTGAATTGCGTTTACAAGATGTGGTAAATGAAAGAGAACATTGAGAACAACATTTGCATAGCAGTTGACACCAGAACTGTTTTCCAACTGGTAACGTACAATATCTCCCTTATTTTCCACTTTCTTCTTTTTAACACTTTCTAGATTGTCCTTCTGTTTCTTCTTTTCCTGAGCACCTGCCAACTCTTTTGTAAGCTTCCACTTCAGAGAGATTATCTGTTTCTCATTAATAGGATATTCACCTAAGTGAGGAGCAAATGAACCTCTTAACTGATTATACTCTCTCACACAGCTTACATAAGCCCTAACTTTGGTTTCATCAAACTTAACCAAAAACAAACCAGACAATACTTTGACATGCAATAATGGAACATACGCTGGAAACTATTGTCATTAGACATAAAAGTCCTTTACAAGTAAAACAAGTACAATAAAACAGCCAATGCACTTTCTGCCATCAAGTTGATCACATTTTATAGCCAATTATTCAACCTCATCTCTATTTAGAAAATGTGTTAAATCAATACCTTTACCCATTTTACGATTTACTAAGCCTTCTCCAGTTAACATTTAAATTATGCAGCATAATCACTCTACAGTTTTTGCATACACATATTAAATTTAGCTTGTAGTCTTTGCTGTAAGCAGTATTGTCACTCCCTGATGTTCCATTTCATCAATAGCTGTTATTTCCAAAATATCTTCTTTTTCCAGTTTCAGTACTTCTTCTTTGAAGTTGTAACACTCTTGAAGAGTAGGTATGAAACAGAGTTCAGATTTGTCCTCTTGAATTAATTTGAACATTAGGTGTGCTACTGTGGTGTTTGATGAAAATAATTTCTTGATAGGGTGACTTTCTAAAGCACGCTTACCATCCTTTGTCAAAACTCCTATTATAATGTGTTTCAGAATATTTCCATATTCTATATTGGATGTCTGACACATATCCTTCACTAGTTCCTGGTATTCAGAGTTTAACCAACTATTTATATTCCCAATACTTCCCAAATAATTTCTTGTTTCATTATAGAGAAGAGTCTTGAAAACAAGTAGTACTTTCACAGGAGTGAATTGCAGTAGGTCATCGAAGACAATTAAATGCTTTTCTCCAAACAATAAGTCATACTCTGGGGCATATTTATACTCTGTTTGCGTCGAATGTGCGTCAAAAATTTTGACGCACAATCGGCGCAAACCCTGCCCCATATTTATACTTTGACGTCCGACCCCGCGGGCGTCAAAATTCCACCATGTGCGTCATTTTTTGGAAGGGGGAACCAGCCTTGCGTTAATTATATGCAAGGTAGGCGTTCCCTTCCAAAAAATGACTTTAAGGCCTGTGCCCCTTATTTATACTCTGGTGTCATTTTGACCCACAGGAGGGGGTGGGCCTTAAAAAATGGCGCACAGCCTGATGTGCGCCGTTTTTTAACGCCTGGGTCAGGGCAGGCGTTAAGGGACCTGTGGGCTCGGAAGGAGCCCAGAGGTGCCTTCCCCTGCCCCCCGGGACACCCCCTGCTACCCTTGCCCACACCAGGAGGTCACCCAAGGATGGAGGGAAGTAAAAGTAAGTTCGGGTAAGTATTTTTTTTTCGATTTTTTTTGTGGCATAGGGGGGCCTGATTTGGGCCCCCCTACATGCCACTAAGCCCAATAACCATGCCCAGGGGACATAAGTCCCCTGGGCGTGGCCATTGGACAAGGGGGCATGACTCCTGTCTTTGCTAAGACAGGAGTCATGTCAATGGAGATTGGGCGTAAAAAAAAATGGGGCAAATCCGGTTTGAGGCCTGAATTTTGCCTCAGACCTGACTTGCACCATTTTTTGACTCACAACCCCCATTTTCCCATACGCCGGCACATCACACCAGTCCGCACCGGCTAACGTAATTCCATTAATAAGGCACCCGCATGGCGCGTTGGAATGGCGTTAGCCGGCGGTAAAATTTTTGACGCACAACTGCGTTGGTGCAGTTGTGCGTCAAAAAGTATAAATATGGGACTCTGTTTTTAAAATTTTCTTCATTTTTAAATGTATGAAGGCAAGCATTTAGAGCAGATTTAAGAGCCCCTTGCACCATCTATTGACACATCAGCGTAATTGTTTTGATGCGAATGAGCCTTTAGATGGCCAAAAATGCCATGCCAGATCAACAAAGTGGCACAATGCATGCATTTGTGCTACATCATGCATGAGCCATGCATAATGTATGCAAAGGGGGCGTTACCCCATTGGGGGGATGAAATAATGGCACAAAGAAATGTAAGAGATTTCTTTGCGTCAATTTTTTTGGAACTTTCAACGCCTGCTCAGAGCAGGTGTTAAACGATTATTCATAATGGGCCTCAATGGGCTTTGCAGTCTTAGCGTAAATGTTTTTGGTGCTAATCCTGCAAAGCTCCAAACTAGCATAAAAAATGTTGACTCTAGTTTACTAACGATCGCCCTGGTGTGCTGTATTTTAGATATGGTGCACAGGTGGTGGTGTTAGGGGGGTGCTAAGGGGCCCAAGAAAAGTGATGTGCACTGGTTGCAGCGCCACTTTTCTTAAATCTGGCCCTAAATTTGATGCCATGCTAACCTCATCGATGATTAAAAGCTTCAGTTTTGTTAATACTCTTGGCACCTCATGAAACGCTTTACCAGATAACTACTGGTACTCCAATTTATTATCATGTTCAACAAGAAGCATAAGTATCCAATGTAAACTAATTCCTTAAATGTCGTGGGCAGCTAATCCTGTTGGTGCTGTTATCACACATGAAAATTTGCATCCTGTAGTATTCTGGAGATAAGTAGTGAGAACTTTAATTAGAAACCTTTTCCTGGTGCTAGCTTGCCCACTGATGTATGGTAGTAGTGGCTTAAATGAAGAACATTCACATTCTCTCTTCTCCTGCAAAAATCCATGCTCTATTTTATTTTTTACTTCAATAATTTTTTTTTTCAGTTTGTCGTTCAGTTGTGCTACTAAGTATTCGTGAGCAACATTATCCTCTCCTGCTTGCTGCATTTCAGTCTGCACCTCATTCATAGCTATGGCTCCTTCATTTTGAATAACTGGTTCTCCAAGAGGATCTTGACTCATTGGTCCAGAACGTTGGCTGCTTTGTGAGCTCTCCTTAGCTATCTCAGCAGCAATCGTTTCTTCCTGCTGAATCTCACATTTCAACATTTACAAGTAGTTTGGAAAGACTGAACACTCAATGCTGCCCTTCACAGCATTGTAAGAGTCTATATAGCAGTCATATTCTCCAAGTAATTCTGATTCAGCACGCCACGGCTTGAACAGCTGCAGAAGTGCCAAGTAGAAAAATTCTCTTCTCTCCGCAGTTTGACAACAAAGGGCCACAGTTACAAGAAATTACGAATTGCAACAATGTTGTGTACAAATTATTTATCATGCACAGCAATCTGTTACAGCACCATGGATGCACCGTATTTACAATACGGGGCACCATGGCGCAATGACCTAAGGTGCATCAAAAAGTCTGACACATCTGTGAGAACTTTGCTATAATTATTCTACCCCAAAAGTGGTGCATCGCTGAAGTTGGCCTCATAACTGATGCAACTTCAGCAATGACTCAAAATTCAGAGGTGCTGCATCAGTTTGAAATGACTGAAGTGGCTTAATTTTTCAGGACCAATGTAAAAGACTGTAAAATGGTAGAATATCACATTTTACATTGATCCTGGATGTAAGTGGATGTGCATGCAATAAGTCTATATGTCACATTGCAGTGTGCATAATGTACTTATGTGTATGTAGAGACCTGAGTATGTGTGACATAATGAGTGACAGTGATGTCATTGAATACAAGTATATGTTGGAATATGAGGAGGCAACACATGTATTACCTACCTTATGTGTGTACTTGTCCTTTGCAGTACGCAGGCCTCGACTTCCTCCATGGAGAATTAACAAATCTGGCCTCTCCCTTGCAAAACAAACACAACGCCACATAGCCTTGCTGCAGAGGATGATGCAATCATAGGTGCCATGGTCCAAGCTTGGTCAAGGGATCCTACAACATGTTTGTCATTTGTGTAGGCCTACTGCCACTAGTGGTGATGTGAAATACAGACACATTCCTGTGTGTAAAATGAATTTAGCTGGTCAGATTCCTATTGCAAAGCCAAAGCATCAATTTTACGCCTGACTTAAGAAGGTGTAGGAATTTTGATGCATTCTGGACTCTGCACGTCATTTGCCAATGATGCATCACTTCACTAAAATCTTGTAAATATGGATGTGTCAGTTCTGCATGGATTTTAAGAGGGAACACCTTACTTGAACATGATTAACTTAACCTGACACAGCCGGTTGTAGTGCAGATTAAAAATTTACACAGGAGAGAGAAAAGTGATGCATTATTCCGAGTACGTCACTTTGTAAATATGGAGCACTGAATACGCTGATGCTGCATCAAACAAAATGAGGCTGTGGTGGTGTGAACTCCTTGGAAATAGGCAACTGCGTTTTCTGTGGATAATTAGATTTCCTTCACTGTGTCTCACCAAAAACTAAATACTGCATATCTCCCTTCTTCTATGTTTTCTGTTCCATTACTTCGATATCTGTAATATTGAAGTACTTCATAGAGGCTCATGCTTTGTAGATGAGGACTCCTCCTAGGGTAGTATGTGTCCAATACATTAGATTTTATAATATCTCAGCTTTCTGGATCAAACTCTGCTTTATACTGAATCTCAAGGAACGACTTTAACACTATTTCACATGTCTGCAAGCCCTAGACTCACCCAAATGATTCCCTTTGACTCTGAGAGCAAAGTAGCCCAGCTCCACCTGTTAAAGCATTCATAGGCACCAGTTTCTCTGTGAGAATGCGTTTCAAAGCTGAAACTGCACAATTTCTTAGTAAGACTCTTTTCTGCAGAAATCTTCTCCCACATCTCTGTCTTCTCAAATTCAATGGTATATAAAGTTATGTACCGAGCTACAGCAATGGAGTTATCCGCAACAAACTGTGGCGGTCATTCTGACCGCCCGCCATGCGGTCACCGGCATTTGCCCGCTCCGCGGTCAAAAGACCGCAGAGGCCATTCTGGCTTTCCCGCTGGGCCGGCGGGCGCCCGCCAAAGGAGCGCCCGCCGGCCCAGCGGGAAAGGCCCTGCAACATAGAAGCCGGCTCCGAATGGAGCCGGCGGTGTTGCAGGGGTGCGACGGGTGCAGTTGCACCCGTCGCGATTTTCACTGTCTGCTAAGCAGACAGTGAAAATCATGCTGGGGCCCTGTTAGGGGGCCCCATGACACCCGTTCCCGCCATCCTGTTCCTGGCGGTAAAAACCGCCAGAAACAGGGTGGCGGGAAGGGGGTCGGAATCTCCATGGCGGCGCTGCTTGCAGCGCCGCCATGGAGATTCAGCCCAGACAGGGGAAATCCGGCGGGAAACCGCCGGATCCCCTTTTCTGACCGCGGCTTTACCGCCGCAGTCAGAATGGGCAGGGAAGCACCGCCAGCCTGTTGGCGGTGCTTCCGTGGTCATCCACCCTGGCGGTCGATGACCGCCAGGGTTGGAATGGCCCCCTGTATGCCCATGTTCGCATTCCACATTTTCAAAATTACAAGATTATAGTCATTAATCTACTTAGAGGCCTCGGTTCTTCTCAGGTTGTAAGTATTTTTTTCATGTCAGTGTATGTCTGACTGCAGATAGAAAGCTCTTTACTTTTTCTTGTGACATGACAAGTGAAAGAATAAAAAACTACACCTTGTATAAAACTTACCTTTGCATCTGCATTTTCTACAACAGTACTTTTCACATCTTTGATTTTGGAAGCTCAGAACTTGTCGCAAACCTTTTTCTCTGCTGACTTTTTGAATTGCAAACTTCATATACTGTTGTTTGAAAGAAAGGACAGACTCATCACTGTCTGTTCCAAATTTTGGTGTATCTTTTATCCATGACAGCATGTGACTATGAGGAGCACCTCTTGCTTGGTACTCTTTATGGCAAAATAAATCAGTTACTTCACCAAGAGGAGGATTTGTTTTGTTGCAGATGAAAGAAATTATAGCTTGAAACCAGTAGTTAAAATATCTGCAAACATTAGCAGGAATCAATTATATTTTGTAAGTCCGCGCCACTTCTGCGTCACAAAATGACGCAAATACAGCACTAAAAAAGTGTAAATCAGGCCCTAAGTTCTCCCGCTGTCTTCAACTTAATGCCCTTAATATTAGAGTTTGCTGCTCTCAATAATTCAAGCAGGTCATCCCATGCATACTCAGCACAGCTGAGTATCAGGAACCAAGTAGGTGAACCTGGTTTCTCAACACGCATTTCACCTCACCATGACAATGATACCAACACTCATTGGTGCCATGTTGGCAGGCCATCAAATTAATTCAGCTGTACTCCAACTTCTCATCCTTTGCATGAACCTTTTCAAGAAACTCCTTTGCAGAAAGGCTTTGAAGATGTATTCCTGTCATCAGTATATGTTTTACAGCATTTGAAAGTCCAGACTAATCAGAATATCATAAGATGGAATATGCATGGAATACACTGGCAAAATCGAGGATCCTCTAAATATAATCTGGTTGTTCTGTATTCAGCTGCTGTGGGAAACAGTTGGGGAAAACAGCGAGCCTCTAGGCTTTTCTCCCACACTAATGGGAGCACCTTTTGCTTGCTTTGTTTGAAAAAGGTAAATTGCATCACCAATACATTCATTAGAATGCAGAGGATGGATGCTGTGGTGTTCATAAATTTATTCTGATCTGGAATGATCCACCTTTTCAGTCTTACCACTTGACTGTAATGTTTCATCCTCCATATAAATGTAATTTCCCTGGTTTCGGTTCCACATGAACTTTAGCTTGGGAAAGATGTATACTTTGTTTCAGAATTGATTTGTAAACATTTACATCTTGAAAGTCTTGTGGAATTGAACTAATTCTAACTTGTCATGTACTGCTCTAGCTGGCATTCTATTATTGTCTAACTTATCATAGCAGGACTTACGTATAATTTGTCGTATGGACAAATCAAACCATTCTTTTACAAAAACATAGGCAGCAAATTCTTGCGACTTATCTGCATACTCTTGGTCAGTTTTTAAGTACACAAGAACTTTTTGAGTTTGAGTTTTGTAGTGAGTAAATCGACAATGCATGCAAACACCATTTGGTTTCTAAGAAGAAACATTTTCAAACTTCCTAATATCTTCTGTAAAATTGCCAACACTAATACCTGTATCCTGTTCCTTAGCATCTGTACACACAGACTCATCATTTTCCCTGGACTGCTGGTCAGGTCCTAAAAACTGAAATTTCACATCTTCACAAACTCTTTCCACCTCTGCTACTCTACCATGCAAATGATCTCTATTAATTTCTTCTAAACATAGAGCAGGTGTTTTGACATAGTAAACCCTCCTAACTAAAGACCGCATTTTTGAGTGGTGTATAGCTAACATTCTGAAGTGATGAAAGGTACTTTGCACACTTTAATTTAATAACATCCTAGTGAGTGTCCCAAGTAAATACTTTCTTACTATACATGGATCTAATCCTTGCACAACCTATTTTCTGTTTCTGCTTTCTACAGGGAAACATAAGTAGAACATGTTTCAATATGTCAATAGATTTCTGACGAACACTACAAATAATGCTACAGTTCCATTTGTATACAGGCGCCTGTCTACACCTTTCCTGCACCTTTTCAACTATAACTTCCTCAACATTTCCAGGTACTATTGGCTCTTTTGGAATAGGATCACCATCCTTCATCTCATAACATCATCCAGATTCTTCAACTGCATGCACTTTCTCTTGGAAGTAACTTTCTTCATTAAAGGAAGACTCGTCCTGGAAGTATGTTTTCTTGAAAGTACCTTGCTTCATTCAAGAAAGACTCAGTCCTTGAAGTATGTTTCCATTTGCCACTGAGAATCAAAATAAAAAACTTCCTATTGAGAACAAAGGCCTTATGGATTGCAGCCTCAACACATTCCGTTTGACTTACTATGTCTCTTCTTCTTTGTACTTCTCCATAGTTCTTATGAGATTCTGAACTACCCTACTTTAGAACTTTCTAACTCTGATTTCTTTAAAGTGACTTGGACTTCTGGTTAAAATCTCTCCTTACTGTATGCTTTTTAAATCTCCATGTCATGCACTTTTTCTCCTTTTTTGGTTATTTTTATTTACTTGATTTTTCTCAATTCTCGGTTTGCCACATTTTAAATCAAGACATTTCTTTTTCTTACCAGCAGCTCTTTTCTCTTTCACTACTTTGTCTGTATTTTGCCTATTTTGTTCATGTGTTGTAAGGAGATAATATCATTGCTTCTGTTTCTATCTTCTTTCAGTTTTTTTGCATTGTTTCTCTGTCAGTTTAATTAGAAGTAGATGTCTGCAATTAAAAAATAAATGAGTACATTTAGATTTTTATTTTATACTATCAAAGTACATTTTTAAAGCACATAAGTGACAATGTATACACTAATATTACTATAGTATAAGCATTCTAACTCTATCAATTTCCATAATACTATCTGTGTGTCTCTACCTGTGTCAGTGTATGCATCAATCTGTGCCAGGTTATAGTACTGTATGCATCACTTAGTTCTTGGTCTCAAATCATATTCCCTATGGTCTACCTACAGTCTAGCTGAGGGCTGGGTTATGAATAGTAAAAGAAAATTTTAAAGGTTTTAAAAATGTTTTTAACACCAATAGCAGATGGCAGTAAAACTTCATACAGACTCAGAAAGCTAATGTATCAGTCCCTTTCTGGGTGTGCCTCCAGAAATTGGAATAAGTATGCTTGTAAAAAAGAAGCTCTTTTAGTAACTCACCTGCTTTCTAAATGTGAATGTGAGTGGCTGTATGAGTAGCTCAATGGCTGTGTTGCTGAGTACAGAGGTTTGTAAGTGTGTGCAATGGGCTCTGATAGTGTTAGGGAAAAAACTGTTGGGGTATGTGAGGGAATGCATAACTACCTCTTTTACTTCTTGAATGAGTGTTTCAGTTTCTGTATGCTTCTTGAAATAGGTGTGCGAGTTGGGGTATGGGTGGGAGACTAGATGTACAACTAGATGTAGAGGTCTGCGATGGCACTTGAAACTGAGTGAATCTGAAAACCACATGCCTTTCATTTTAAGCACAAACCATTCTGCTCTATGGCCTAGCTATGGCCTAGCTGAGCAGTGACGTATATGTAGTACAACAAAAGCTTATGGCTTGACACTGTGGTTTTCTAATGCCAATTCGAGCTGCCACTAAAACGGCACACACAGGCTCCGCAGTAGTAGGTGTGAGCCATGTTTAAAGTACTTCTTGCCTGAAGAGAAAAATTAGGGCCTTAATTGCAAGCCGTTAGCACCACCATTTCTGGACTTACAAGGCGGCGCTAAGCCACTTTGATTGGTTTAATGCTGCCTTGTAAATATGGGCCCCCCAATGCATTTTTCTGCGGCAGAAGGGGTGCAATGGGTGTTACTGTGGTTGTAACCATGCAACACCCATTGCTTTTGACACAGCCCCAGATTTATGAGAAATCATAAATCTGAGGCAGCTCCAAAAACTAACACCACCCTATGGGTGGTGTTAAAGTGGTGCAACAAAGAGAAATACTTTTATTTCTCCTCATTTTTGCTTTTTCATCACCCAACTTTTTGCCTGCCTCCCTCCACTTTTCTTAAACGTGGTAACGTGGTAACGGTGGTTCACCCCCAATTGGCATATTTGATTTACTTGTAAGTCCCTAGTAAAGTGCACTACATGTGCCCAGGGCATGTAAATTGAATGCTTCTAGTGGACCTGCAGCACTGGTTGTGACGCCCACATAAGTAGCCCCTTTACCATGTCTCAGGCCTGTCATTGCAAGGCCTGTGTGTGCAGTTTCACTGCCACTTCGACTTGGCATATAAGTCCCCTAAGTTAGGCCCTGGGTAACCCATATAGCAGGGTACCATGTATTTAAAAGGCAGGACATGTACATGTGTGTTTAATATGACCTGGTAGTAGAAAACTACTGAATTCATTTTCCACTTCTGTGAGACCTCCTCCTTTCATAGGATAGCATTAGGGCTACCCTCATATACTGTTTGAGTAGTAGATTCTGATCAGAAAAGGGTAACCAGGTCGTATTTAGTAAGGTCAGAATGGTAATAAAAAATCCCGCTTATTGGCGAGGTTGGATTTTATATTACTATTTTAGAAATGTCACTTTTAGAGAGTGAGCATTTCTCTGCACTTAAAATCCCTCTGTGCCTTACAGTCTGTCTCCAATCAACGTCTGGGCTGGGCTGGTTGACAGCTCCCTTGTGCATTTTACCCAGGCAACCACAAAAACAGGATACTCAGTCACACCTGCACTCATCTGCATACTGAATGGGTCTTCCTGGGCTGGGAGGGTGGAGGGCCTGACACTTACATTTCAAAGGCTAGTGGCCTGCCACCACACAATGTCTTTGTAGTAGTAGGCCTGAGCCATGCTTAAAATATTACTTGCCTGAATAGGGAACAATGTTGTGTCACTATTTGACTAAATTTTCAGTGTGTGTTAGTTCCTCTATGGTTGTGCCACCAGGTGTTGAAATAGGTATGCCAGTATATCAGTGGCTCTTTTACTAGCGCCAAAGTTCTCTAAATGTTTATGTGAGTGACTGTTGAATAGCTCACTATTTGTGTTACAGAGTTTAGTTATATAACTGTGGTGCAACTGGTTCTAATAGTGGTAGAGATATCACTGTTGTGTGGGTATGTGAGAAATAAATAAGTGCCTCTTTGATAGCCTGACTGAGTGTATCAGTGGCTGTATGGTTCTTGAAATAGGTATGGATTGCATTATGGGTTGGTGACTGGGTGTATTACTATACATATGGGTCTGTAATTGCACTTGTAACTTAGTGAATCTGAAGAGGATGTCTTTCATTTTGTAGTACAAACCAACTGCTCAATGGCCAACCTACAGTGTAGCTGAGCACTTATGTGAAGAACAAGGGTTTAAATCTTGGCATGGGGTTTTTCCAATGCAAATTTGAAATGGCACTGAAACTGCACAGAAAGACTCTGCAGTAGTAGGCCCGAGCCATGTTTAAAGTACTTCTTACCTGAATAGGGGACTTGGTTGTGTCCCTATTCGGCTAAACAATTCAGTGACTATATCAGTCCCTCTATCAGTGTGCCACTAGGTGTTGAAATAAGTATGTCATTATATCAGTGGCTCTTTTGTTAAGCCATGACTCTCTAAATGTGTATGTGAGTGGCTGTATGAATAGTGCGCTGGGGCCCAGATTTATACTTTTTGCTGCAAAACTGTGCAAACGCAGTTTTGTGGCAAAATGTATAGCACCGGCTTGAGTAATTCCAAAGCGCCAGCCAGGTGCCAAATTTAAGGAATGCCACACGCCGGCGTTAGCCGTGGGCTACCGTCTCAAAAAATTACATTAGCTGGGTGGGGGGTGGCAGTACGGGTGAAGGGGGTTTTGCCTCAAAAAATGACGGTAGGCTGGTTAGAGGCAAAAAAAGTTCTGTTAACCAGCCTAGTGTCATTTCCTGACACACAACCATCCTAACACATGACGTCCGTCTTAGAAGAGACCAGAGTGATGCCCACCACTCCAATGGCCAGCACAGGAGACCAGGGCCCCCTGGGCATGGCCATTGCATCCAGTGACTTGCAGGGTGTCCTATTTCGGTGCTCCCAATGGCACCTAATTTTTTTTTTTTAAATACTTACCTATACTTATCCTACTTATCTGGGATGGGGTCCCCCATCCTCTGGTGTCCCTCTGGTGTGGGTGGAGGTGCTCCTGGGGCTTCGGGTGGGCACCTGTAGGCCCATTCCATGGTGTTTGACCATGGAAATGGGTCCACAGGTCCCCTAATGCCTGGTCTGACTCAGGCGTTAAATAATGGCGCTAAGCTGAGTCAGCGCAAGTATTTAGGCTTGTCTCCCACCCGTGCACCATTTTTGCTAAGGGAGGATAAATAAGGCGCTACGGGCTAAGAGTCATATTTAGGATGGGAACACCTACCTTGCATCTCATTGAGGCAAGGTGGGTTCACACATCCCAAAAATGACTTTAACTCCTATATTTTGATGCTAGATGGGTCTAGTGTCAACATATAAATATGGAGTTAAGTTTGCACTGAATTAAAAAAAATATGCAAATTTGGCCCAAACAGAGTATAAATATGCCCCTGGGTGTGTTGCTGAGTACAGAGTTAAGTAACTATGGCCCTCATTACAACATTGGCGGTAAGTGCCGCTTAAAGCCATGCTGACTGCGACCAACACATCGCGACCGCAGCGGTATACCGCTACCCGTATTATGACCCACATATAGAAATTCACCACTATATAGACACACACATAATTCCGCCATACCAAAGGTCAGTGATAAACTGGCGGTACCAAAACCCACACCGGTACGCCAACAGAAATATGCCCACAGCATCATGACCCATGAATCACTGTAGCGGTCATTCAACCACGGTAAACCATTGGTGGTACAGACCGCCACGCTCAAAATACACACACTACCAAAACAACACCACATTGGACAATTCAAACTACACATACCTGACACTCATACACACACAAACACGCCCACACCAATATAAAACACACACACATTACCCACAACCCTTTACGACCCAAAGATTTTGGCAAGTGAGAGAGAGAGACAAACCAGGAGCACCCACTGAATCTGAGCTACAAAACACCATCACCCACACACCATCCACGCACCTCACAGCACACATCCCAACACATCACCCCATACACCCTCACCCATGCCACTCACACTAAACCCATGGCACCACAAAGACACCCAGGTTCTCAGAGGAGGAGCTAAGGGTCATGGTGGAGGAAATCATCCGGGTAGAGCCACAGCTATTCGGATCACAGGTGCAGCAGACATCTATTGCAAGGAAGATGGCACTGTGGCGGAGAGTCGTGGACAGGGTCAACGCTGTGACAGCACCCCAGAACAAAGGATGACATCAGGAAGAGGTGGAACGACCTTGCGGGGGAAGGTGCGTTCTGTGGTTGCAAGACACCAGATAGCTGTACAGAGGACTGCCGGTGGACCCCTACCTTCTCCCTCACAACTAACAACATGGGAGGGGCAAGTCTAGGCGATCATGCATCCTGAGAGCCTGGCAGAAGTAGCAGGAGGGCTGGACTCTGGTAAGTCATATCTCTATTACTATCACTCCCCCACCTGCATGCCATCACAAACTCCTACCCCTACCCTCACCCCATCACTCCACCACCTCACATATACCCCACCATCACATCTCACTCATCCTAATACCAAGCCCTGCATGAAACACCAATGCATGGACCACCATCACAGACCTGCATGGACACCCATCACCACAACATGCACACTAGTGGCAATCACTTAGCCAAACCAATCACAACTCACACAACCCAAAGGTGCCTTGCTAATAACAACCATAGAGGGAAACATATCCATGCACAAGATGGCACACACAGAAACAATAACGCTGCATTTACATCCCCACAGGACCCCCACTCACCATCACCGGAGAGGAGGTGGCAGCCACATCAAGTCCCCCCCAGAAGAGGCCCACAGTGATGACAGCAGCTCTTCCCGTCTGGATCACGATGACCAACCTGGCCCATCAGGGACCTCTGGACAGTCGGTGACCGAGCCACAGTCCCAAACCACCACAGAGCCTCCCCTCTCAGGAAGCACCACCACAGCACCCACCCAGCGGGCCCATCCCCCTGTCCCCAGGACACGTCAATCAGCAATGTGTCCACCACTACAGGGACCCCAGGCAACTCCACAAACACAGGACGATCAAGGACCTGGGGTCAGTGGCAGTGGGCACATGGTTCAGGGGACAGAGGCACAGGACAACAGGGAAGCTGGGAGGACTGCTGTGCGACAGGGGGAGGACAGGCCCAGGGAACCGACTCTCCACAAAGCACTCACCAACATCCTGGGAGCATACCATCATTCCCAGGAGACGATGGGCCAGATAGTGGCCAAGTTGCAGGAGACCCAGTGGCTGCAGGGGGGACAGTACCTGGGGATCAGGGAGGACCTGGGGGACATCCACACTACCCTGGTCACCATTGCAGGGGTGCTGGCAGACATGGCCAACACCATGAGGGAGGCAGTGGCACACCAATGGGCCCCTGACACTACCCAAACCGAAGAACGGCCCTCCACATCTGCTGACGCTAGTAGACAGGTGGCCCCGCCACAGGAACAACAGGTCACCAGCACCCCACCCCCTGCAGAAGGAGAACCACCACACAAACGGTCCCTGCGATCCAGGCAGAAGCCAGAGAACATTGCCAAGACCCCCGCCAGGAAATAAGACTCTCCTGATTGTCACTCTTGTGTCCCACTCTCTCACCCTGTCCACCTCCAACTGCCATTGCTCCCCTTCCTATGCCCCCTTCGACAATACTCCTGTGATAAAAATAGACTGGACTCTACGCTGGACTTTCCTCCATCATCAACCCAGCCCATTGAAATACCCCGTCCACTTATTAGCACCTAAATAAACACCCTTGGAATAAAATCAAATATGGAGTCTGTCAATTGTTTGACAAATGTATTAGTTACACAAACTGTAAACATTGTAATTCAAATGTACTGTAATATTTACATACGTATGACCTGTAGTGGGCAGCAGTAAACACACCAGGAGCCAGAGTGTGGCACAGATATCTGAAAATAGAGGTGCCAAAGGGTACAGTAATTGGCCATAGAAATAGGGAATTCAAGCTGCCATGGTCAATGTCCAACACAAAACTGCAATGGAAGGTGAATTTACAGTGTGTTACCTGTGTGTCACTGGAAGTACTGTTGAATTAGTGTGGTTCTGTTGTCCACATCTTCTTCCTCTGCCTTCTCTTCGTCACTGTCCACAGGCTCCACCGCTGCCACACGACCATCCCCAGGCTCATCCTCCTGCAGAAAAGGCACCTGATGTCTCAAGGCCATGTTGTGCAACATGCAACATGCAACATACGACGATGATCTGCCACACCTTCTTGGGTGAGTAGTACAGGGATCCACCTGTAAGATGGAGGCACCGGAATCTGGCCTTCAGGAGGCCAAAGGTGCGCTCAATGATCCTCATTGTTTGCCCATGTGCCTCATTGTAATGTTCCTCTGCCCTTGTCCTGGCATTCCTCACTGGGGTCAGTAGCCATGAGAGGTTGGGGTAACCAGAGTCACCTGAAAATATTGAGGGATACCTGTTAGCCACACACTCACCCTTAGGGCCAAACCCACACCCATATGCCTACATCAACTGGGTGGGGACCATGGGCTCACCTATTAGCCACACCCGGTGCCTCTGGAGTTGAGACATCATCATATGGGATGCTGCTATTCCTCAAGATAAAGGCATCATGCACAGAACCAGGATACTTGGCATTGACAATGGAGATGTACTGGTCTGACAAACACATCATCTGCACATTCAGAAAGTGAAAGCTTTTTCTATTTCTGAACACTTGTTCATTTCTTCGGGGAGGGGACAATTGCAATATGTTTGCCATCAATTGCACCAATGATTTTTGGGATATGTCCCAGTGCATAGAAGTCAGTCTTCACTGTGGCCAAATCCTCCACCTGTGGGAATACGATGTAGCTCCGCATGTGTTTCAGCAGGGCAGACAACACTCTGGTCAGCACGTTCAAGAACATAGGCTATGACATCCCTGATGCCATGGCCACTGTCGCTTGAAAGGAATCACTTGCCAGGAAATGGAGCACTGATAAGACCTGCACTAGAGGGGGGATACCTGTGGGGTGGGGGATAGCTGAGATCAGTGCTGGCTCCAATTGGGCACACAGTTCTTAGATTGTGGCCCTATCAAGTCTCTAGGTCAGGATAATGTGCCTGTCCTCCATTGTTGCGAGGTCCACCAGGGGTCTGGACACGGTGGATGTCTCCATCTCCTATTCATCCTCAGTGGTTGAATTCTATGGTGAAAAACGGGAAGCAGAAGGTCATATTCACATATTTTTCAGCCGTAATATGCATTTTTTCCTTCATAAAAACAGTATGTGAACTCAAAAGTCAGTTGATGTACCAATGTCTGCTGTGACACAGTTAAGTGCCATGGCCTCTGCCCCCTGAAATGGCACTGCCTGACCTGTGAAGAGACACAAGTGGAAATGAGGTAATTCCGCTGGCGTTCTGCGCTGTTGCGGTCGGCGGTCGATGACCACCACACAACACCGCATTGGTTATCATTGGGCCCTATGGGTTCCAGGAGCCAATGACAATGTACGCCGGTGGTGATGGTACGCACCGCCGGGGACGTGACCACCATTTTCTATCTGTACACTGACTTGCTACCTACCCTTCAACAGGTGAGGACCTACACTGCGAGTGCTGTTGTGACCTGTGTCTGGAAGAGACAATGGCTTGAGTGTCTGGGGAATGGGGCCCTGCCTTCACTTAGAAGGAGTTGGAGAGACCGGTGGATGGGGTTCTACCATAGTACACTTTACTCTATGGTCCTCCAGACAAACAGAGTACACTGTGAGACCCTGGGGTTCTTTGACAGGTGGAGCACCCACTGCCGCAAACGGTGGAAGGATCTGCGCCGCAGGGCAAGGAAGATGGCAGAGGCCCAGCTGGGGCTGGCCTCCCAAAGAGGAAGGGGTGCCCGTCGTACCTTGACCCCCCTGATGTTCTGCATCCTGGTGGTGGCATATCCGGAGTTGGATGAGTGCTTGAAGGCATCACGGCAGCCACAAGGGGGTAAGTACAGATTCAGAATCATGACTTTGTGCACGTTAAGGTATTACCTGGGTGGGGGATGTGGGCTGTGGGTGCCCCTAGGCCAGGGTGAACATGGCAGGGTATGTTCAATGATGGGCAAGCTCAGATGCACTACAACCCCAATAATGTTAGTGGGCTTCTACTACTGGGCAGGGTCCTGTGGGTTTCAGGTGTGCAGCTAATGGCGTTAGGCATTGTACCCCCTGGGCTGGTGACCAGCCTTGTAACTGGTAGTGCATGGCCTAGTGCATAGGGATGTTCCCTATGAATTGTGTACGCCAACGGTAGAGTTGTTGCTGGCATTGACCAAGTGTATCCTCTGTCTCTCCCCCCCCTTTTTGTTTTGTCACCCTGTCCTTGTGTGCATTAGCATCATCTGGCAGAGGAGCAGAGGCACCGGCGACGGAGGGAGCTGCATCCCACATGGGCCTGGAGGCCGAATCCACCGACGGTGAGGGTACCAGTGGGACGGAGGGGAGCACTATGACGGAGACAGGAGGGGACACTACAAACAGCGACACCTCCTCTGATGGCAACTCCTTGGCGGTGTCAGACACCTCTGTGGCCACCCCAACTACAGGTACAGCCGACAACCCCGTTCCAGCACCGCTCTCCCAGCAGCCCCTCAGCAAGATTCCCGTGCCTGCTCACCCAGGAGGGTGGGCATCTCCTTTGCCTCATGCACCTCAGGCCCTGCCCCAGTCAGCCCTGCTGCCCTCAGTGAGGAGGCTGTTGACCACCTAAGATCCCTCTCTATTGGGCAGTCAACCATACTGAATGCCATCCAAGGTGTAGCAGGGCATTTGCAACAAACAAATACATACCTGACGTGGCAGCCCAACAGAGAGCATTCCAGGCTCTGGCCAACGCACTGATGGCAGCAATTGTCCCTGTCTCCAGCCTCCCCCCTCCAACTTCCTCTACCCAGTCCCAATCCCCTCAACCCCAGCCTATCCCAGGCACACCTTCATACCATCAATCACCCAAATCAACACATAGAAGTGGCTCTGGCAAACACAAGCACCACACTTCATCTCTCAAGCACTCACACAAGCACAATCCACATACAGACACACCAACATCCACTGCTTCCACTGTGTACCCCACCTCCTCCCCGTCCACCTCCCTCCCAGTAGTGTCTACACTCACACCTGCATCCTCATCCACTACCTCCATCACCAGCACGCCTATCATTACATGCCCCTCACTGGCAGTTACCACCACCATATCCATGCACATGTCCCCTGTGTCCTCTCCCCTGTGTCTGTGACCCCTCCTCCCAAAGTACACAAATGCAAGCACAACAGCCATCCACCTCACAACAGCATCCTGCCCATGCACCTGCACCCAAACACAGCAAACTGACACCTCCTACAACCTCACCCTCTTCCTCCGCTCCCAAACCTTCACCCTCTTCCCGACCCAGTGTCCCTAAGAAGCTTTTCCTCACCACCATTGACCTATTCCCTACACCTCCCCCCCCGTCCTTCACTTCGGGCCAGGGTGGCCAGAACCCAGCCCAGCACCTCAGCCACCCAGTCCACAGCCACTGTGGCTTCTGCAGCTACTGCAGGTGTGAGAGGCTCCAAGGAGGCACCCGTCAGCCCAGCCAGTGTGCCAGCACCACCTGCCAAGGCCAAGAAGGGTCCGCCACCTAGCAAGGGCAAGAAGGGGACACCAGCCAGCAAGGGGAAAGAGGCCCCACCAGGCAGCAAGGGCAAGAAAAAGAAACCATCTGGCAGAAGCAAGGAAGCACCACCATCCGCCAAGGGCAGGAAGGGGCACACAACACCAGCCATGGCACTTCGGCCGTCCAAGGCTGCAGGTGAAGGCCTGGAGGCTACCACCACCACTGCCAGCACCGCCACCTGCACCACGACCAGCACCGCCACATGCACTGCCGCCAGCAGCACCACTGCCAGCAGCAGCAGCCCCAGTGGGCAGCTGTCCAAGGCTGCAGGTGAAGGCCTGGAGGCTACCACTACCACTGCCAGAACTGCCACCTGCAGAGCCACGGGCATCCACTGAGCAGTCATCACTTCTGGCGAGCAGTGTGTAATGGTGAATACATAGGCTGCAGTGCGTCCTGGCCCCTGCAACACCTGTCTGTGTGACACACAGGTGAGAGACTGTGACCTTGCCCCGTCCAGGATGAAGCACACTGGGCATAAGGACACCCCAGAACCAGTGGAAGAAGCCATCCACTCAACCCCTCCTTGCCAGGATGAAGCACACTGGGCACTGCAATTTTGGTGTAATTTTGTTTATCACACTCTATTCCATTTTTTATTTTGTTTTGGGATTTTTATTGCTTGACATTTTTATTTTTTCCCTGTTTTGCTACTGCATAAATACTTTACACATAGCCCTCATTTAAGTCTGTCTGCTCTGTTCACAGCGACCAGGTGGTTGAGCTTAGGTTAATGTATTGACTTGAAGGGTTCACCCAGGCAAGGGTTGTGATTATTACTCGAGTTGGGTATTCACCAATGTCATAACCACTAATAATGTGAACAACCCTGTCCTGTCCACCAGGCATTCACAGAGGCCCTAGCTCTGGCTGTAATGTGCACTGACATTTAAACATAATTTCTGCATGGCTGAGCTTGAATAATTTGTCCCATTAAATTCAGATCCCTCTGCTTTGCCCATGTTTGGTTTTAATTTTTACTTCTATTCACCTAAGTAATTTCTCTATAACATAACCTGTATTGTATGTTTCGTCAAGGTTGCAGGGCTGAAAGTTAGAAAAAAGGATAAACAATTGGCATTACATTACTAGTTTAATCAAATACCAGAAATGTTGCATCGGGCGCTGTCTAGAAACAACCAATTATAATCATTATTAAAACTAACAATGCATCGCAGCTCCAATTAACTTCCATTATGGCTACAGCCGTGCGACTCGTATTAGAAAAGCAAGTTGATGTGTGGCAGACTTTATGGAGAAACCTGCTGCTCTAAATTTTTCTTACTGAAGGTATTAGGAAGGCACTCAACTTCAGAGGACAGTGTTGCAATGTTTCACGAGCTCACCTCTGTGCGACTGGACTATGAAATATTTATCTTTTTGTCAATAGGACCTGTGCTACTTCATTCTTTCAACACTATTTGCTTAACAGGTTTTTGCAAGCACACCGTTTTTGTCGAGGACACGGATATTGAAAATCTATATTTGTAGATTCAGGCTAGCTTAGTGTATTTACAGGGCAAATTATTTTTGTGTACAGTACAATACATCCCTATGCTGATTGAACAACTCTAATCTAATGATCACCAAACACTTTGAATTTGTTTTGCGACAGATTAATGCAACTCGAGTTCATTAATGTAAGAATTTACTTTATAATGAAGTTCACGTCCTCTACTGCAGAGAAAGCAATGCCCCCCATACCCCCTTCCACTCCCACAACAACCCTCCTCCCCCCCCCCAGCACCCTGACGGTTGCGTCTGCATTTTACAGCCAGGTTGCAGATGATCAATATTAAGTTCACTATGGAGCATTCCCTGGTTGTTTTCTCCAGGTAGCGAGCAATTTTTAAATTTCACGTATGAATGATTCCGGAGCTGCTCTCTCCATTAGTTAATCGGAAATAATGATTGACCTTGTCTTTTATATTTGTATGACAAAACTAAAGCATGGTTCAATTTTGAAGTTTTGCCTTGGGTAATTTTAAGGTTAGCATCATACATGTTGGAGAATTAGGGCCTGATTCCATCTTGATGGACAGGGTTACTTGTCACAAACGTGAGGGATATCCCGTCCGCCATATTACGATTCCATTATATCCTATGGAGATCGTAATAAGGCGGAGGGAATATCTCTCACGTTTGTGATGAGTATTCCATCCTCCAAGATCCTAATCAGGCCCACAGTTTGCAAAGAGCACAGCTGTGATGATATGTGACAAGCAATAAAAATTCCTGCCTGAAGAACCAAGGTCATGTTTAGGAGTTTATGTAAAGTAAAATACTTTTTAGGTTTTTGCCCATTTTCGAAGAAAGGACACTTCTGACTATTTGATTATTTGCCTGTGTGCCTTTGTGTTCTTCCACTGTGTTTTACAACCTGTTCCCATCCCTTCTCTTTGCACATTGTGGACTGTGCAGGAGGAATGTGCTTGTTGACAAGAGATCAACATCTTGCTCAAGGGAAGCGTAGACAAATAATAGAGAATGAGGAGGGTGAAAATTTCCTGGCCAACCACATGGCGTTCTGTTCCAAGGGCTCGCAGCATAGCCTTAGTTGGAATTAGGGAGATCAAGGAAATGCTATGGGAACTACTCAATAGATTGACCAAGCATTCCAGATTTACAGGGAGAGTGCAGGCTTTTCACCATCAGCCCAGGTAAACACTTGTGTCACAGAATGAGGCCTGTGACCAGCTCCCTTTGTCCTGGCTCCCCGTATCTCCCACTTAGCCCCACCACAATAGCTGTTGAATGCAGCTCTGTGCGGAGAAGCAAAACAGAATGAAATTCGGACACTTCACATTGCCACACACATTAATGTGTCTAAGTGCATTTCACTGGAAAGATGTGATTGTATGTGGCACTACATATTCCTATATGTTTGCTTAAGATTCTTAAATGTGGCTTGCTATGTGTGTTTATATATATGTGTATACATGTTTCTCACTGTTGGTGGACTCCACCAGTTTTATCTCGGGCATTGTGTGCCCTCACCTCTAGAGACATCACAGCAAGAGAATTTTCAGAATTTTCAGAAATGTTAGCACATTTTCCAGTCTGTTTTGATTTTCAGAGATGGTTGATTGAAAACGAAGAGAGGTAAGGTTTAATGTGTTCCAATGCAGAATTATTTGACCACCCATCAGATAGCAAATAGTTAATACTACTGTGTGTAAATGTTGCATTTAATTCCAATTAGTTCTTCAATGTCAGTGTTTTTATATTGGAGAGTACTGTCAAGTAAATCATTGTGTGCCCTGGAGTCGATGCAAAGTTGTAGTCCTACTTTCTTTTTGTGAATGTCCTTTTTTTGCTTTTCAAATGCGGTTTGTCTTAGAGTGTGCCAATGGAGATGATCAGGATTTTAAAATAACATGGGTTTCACAAGAAGTTGTCTGAGAAGGACACGTGGTGCCAAAAGGTTAGGCTAAGCTCTGCTACCCACCCAGAAAATATAGCATGTATTAAATAGCAAGGGGTTAAACCAATGAGACTAGTACATCCAGTAGACCATTCCCTATTCAAATATTAATGACAATGTATATATAGCATAAGATTACAAATGAGGAGAGAAAGAGGCAAGGTTTGGGTAGCATCTAGTTCACCCTCCCTTGTGAAGACAGAACGCAACAATCATCATAGGCTACAACGTTGTATAAAAGCCTACCACTTTTGAAAAACGTTTCCCCAACAGAGGTCAGGAGAGGGCAAAATGATTAAGTATGCTACCTATATTGGTGAGGGCTCAGCATCATTATTAGTAAGTGCTTGGTGAAAAGACACAGGCCCCACTCTGGTGAGAAACAACCCCAACACTTTATGGTCTTTAACTTTGCTGCAGTACATATTGTGGTGTGAATTTCTATGGTGTACCACAAGCTGAATTGCCCATGGATGCTTGAACAATAGTCAGCCTTACTGGGAATCCAACTTGTAACTTGCAAGTCTCTAGAGGTAGAGGTAGAAGTGCCCAGCCCATTGAGCTATGTTACACCTTTTCATTCAGACTTCTTGTTCAACAGGATTTGACTGAAGGATGCCTTTCTATAGCCCACTAGGTTGATATTTCCATGCGTTTTTGACATATTTGATTATTCCTAATGCTGCAGAGTGGCCAAAAGTTCACAATGCTATACTTTGTAAACAATATATTAAGTGACAAATATATTGAAAGGCAGGAAAAATATAAATACAAAATGCTTTAAACATATTGCATAGTTAATTAAAAATGTAGTGGCCCGTCAAGACTCATCCAATTGATATGAAATCCACAAGGCAAAAAATGGGTTTAGTAGTTGGATTAGTGAAGCAAAACAGGGTGATGCATGCACAGAGGCAGAAGGAGACTTGTAGGATATCATAGGTTGATCCAGGGAGAAATCTCAAATTTTCAAAAAGTGGAAACATTGGAGCAGAATCGCAAAACATTTAGGAGTACAGGAAATAGTAGAGAATGTGTCTTTTCCAGTAACCAAGGATCTGCATTGCTCCTCTGTAGCAATGTTCAGGAGAGGGATCCTTCAGCATTAGCCAAAGTGGATTGACTTACAGGGTTGGAGAATTGTGGCCTCTCGGTTCCCCAGCCGAATTTCAATCCCTCCTCAAGGTAATAGATGGCGGGGGGCCCATTGGGGCCGGAACACCTAAGTTCTCTATTGGAGAACCAACAAATCCCCTAATGACACCCAATCCAATTGCAAGAGGGAGGGACGGTTGGCCAAGATTTATTAGATGCACCCCCAGTTTGTAACCATGTTATCTCCAAGGGTCTGACTACTATCATAAATTGGTTTATAGCAGGTCTAGAGGCCAAATTTATTAATACTGCGTAAGGGGTTTTATAGACCAGCATAGGATCTGCATTTTTCAAGTAACTTGGGCTATGGAGCCCAGGCATAGACCTGGTTTTGAAAGCTTTTGGATCCCTGTTCATGGGACAGTTTCTGGTAGGCCCTCAGGAGACTAATTAATCTGGCTGAGCAGTAATCTCAAGTGTAAAGACAGAGAATTAGATTTTGGTTCCGCCGACATTGAGGAACTAGTTCTTTCAATAAATAGAGGGATACCACTTCTACTGATAAACACTTATAACAGAAGTATGGGTAAGAGCAGAGAGTCAGAAACTCTATGTATGCTAGATAACTTGTTGGCAGGGTGCAAAAGAGATTATTATGTCCTGATAGCAGGCGACCTTCATACCACCTTTGAGCCTTTCTTAGTGGCCCAGGAATGTTCTAGGGAAGAGGACCAATTATGGGGCATTCTGCAATTGTCTGCATCTAATGGTTGCATATTGGTTCGAGCTGTGCTGCAGGTTTGTTGACATCATGCTGTCCATGGGCTCCGGGCATGCAATGTTCGTTTTCATTTGGATGCCAATTTAACTCCAGCGTTTAGACGTTGGATATATCGGAGTCACATTGACTGTGTACTTTTAGATATTTGTCTGTGGGGCCATTTGGCTGACATGGAGATGTCGGAGCATGAAGAGAGCGATCACAATCCATTTCTATTCTCTGTTAGAAATTTGTTACCATGTTTAGATGACTTTGTTTTTGGTGTTCTTGGGCACCAACTTAAAGTGACCAATAACAGGAGTAATGTCAAATGGGAAACATTTAAGAGCTCCCCCTCAATGATTGCCTCTCTGTACAAGCAGCTGGCAAACTGTATGGAAACTATGCTTAAACTTGGCCCAAACCATGGGAAAATAGTAGAAGTGCATTTAAACCTTTACGATTCCCTCAAAGGGCTATTTGTTAAAGAAATAGCAGGTAAGGTGGCGCCAAAGTGAAGCAGCAGTTGGTATAATAAAACATGCAGGGAAGCCAAAAAGGGTTATTAAAGGCACTGAAAGTGTGGATAAGTATTCTATAAAACAAGCTAGGGCAAGATATAAATTGGAATTAACACAGGCGAGGAGGCAATGGGATGTGAAATATTGGGAAAACCTCTTGGAAGCTGCCAGGCATGATGACTAAAGACAGTAATGGAAATTGGTATCACATGACAGTGGGGTTCCCCCAGTCCTCAATGGGGTTGTCAATTCAATCGGACAAATGGGTTTGACATTTTGGACCCCTTTATTCCGCTCTTGATAGTCCCAGACTAGAAATGAGGGGCGATGATGGGTGGAGAGATCAACTCCACTTGAGTTTACTCTAACTGAAACTTCGGTGGGCATTAAGTCACTTAAGTGGGGCAAGGCTCCTGGCCTCTATAAAGTTCCAGGGGACCTGTATAAGTCTGATCCGGATATTTGGGCACCTTATATTAATTTGGTTTGGAATGTGGTGGCAGCAGAAGTGAAAATTCTGCCCACATAGAAGAGGGCAGAATTAGTCCCTCTTTTTAAAAAGTGCAACCCTAGTGATCTGGTCAATTATCGGCTGATCAGGCTAATTGATAAATTGCAGATTTTTATTGATTAAATGGAAGGTTGTGGATATCGGGGGGGCTATATGTAGCTTTCATTAATCTTCTAACAGCTTTTGACCTACTTACTATGGGAAAGTTGCAGTGCACGCTCCAGAAAATGGGTGTCCCCTTTGACCTTTTAAATCTAATTATTCATTTAGACGAAGACACATTTGTGCAAATTAGAAGTGGTAATCGTGAATTAACAGAGCTAATTAGGGTTGAGAGGGGGGTGCGCAGGGCTGCGTCCTGGCACTCACTTTCTTTCTTTTATACATCAATAATTTCATCAAGTACTTGAATGACTGTGTGAATGATTCCCCTAGCCTGGCAGGCCAGAAAATAACAGGGTTGTTTTATGCAGATGATACCCTCATATTGGCAAAAACAAAGAGGTGTCTCCAGAACCTAGTCAATAATTTTTGTTTGTTCTGTAATGATTTTGGGCTAGAGGTTATTGCAGCAAAAACAAAGTTGATGGTATATAGCTCTGGGAGGAAAAAGGCGAAAGCCTCGGTGACCTTAAACTCTGTTACTTTGGAGAGAGTCACTGTGTTTGAATATCTAGGAGTCAGATTATCTGATTCAGGTAACTGGGATGCCCACATTATGAAATGCTCCCACATAGCAAGTCACCGGGGGGAACCTTAGAGCGGAGGGCTAGAGCTACCCATAGTAAATAAATTAATCCTGTAATGGAAATATATAAAACTCAGGTAAGGGGTGCAGCTTTGCATAGGACCGAGTTGTGGGGCCTAAACAATTTGAATACTTTTGTAGTAAGAGAAAATAATTTTCTTAGATATACCACGGGGATGGGGAAGGGCACCGTGTTGATACCTTTTAAATTAGATCTAGGATTACATTCAATCGTGGCATTTTTGAACCCTCTACTATATTGGATCTGGCTTTGGAGGACGGAGGAATTAGAGCATTATAGGGAGGGGTTAAGGGATATAATGGGACAAGCCAAGAATCTGGATAAAGAAAGTTAGTTTAGGAAGTTAAAATTACATGGGCAGAGGGTAGCTTTTCCCAATATTGGGATAAACCCTAAATGATTCCATCTAATGCTGCCCCCTTAATTAAACAGAAATTCTGGGAGAGAGTATCTGCTCGACTCATCCATGTGGGCGGGACTGGCCACCTGACTAGTGAATTTTTACAAGTCAAGCAACATCCAGAAGTGGAGCTTTTTATGGACTTGATTAGACCAGCCCGTGCTTGGTCTTTGTTTTTACAGTTTATATACAGCATTTTACCTGTTGCAACACTGACTGCCCGGTGGTCTTCTATGGGGCATGGTGATAGCAAGTGTAAATTGTGCTTGGGGGCCAATGAAAATAATGAACCTTTTCTTTTCTTTTGTCCAAGATTTGCAGCTTTGAGGAGATTATGGATTGTGCCTCGGTGCAAAATTAGAACACTTTCTAACCGTGTCAATGCCTATATTGTATGCAAAAGTGATAGGTCATCACTGGTTGTCAGCTGTGTTAAAATATGTATTTGCGGCATGATCCACAAGACAAAAAGCTTATGGCACTTGGATAAGCTGCCTGAAACTTCTAAGTTTTGCTAAAAAATATAGGCGTTCATTCTGACCGCGGCGGCCATTCTGGCTTTCCCGCTGGGCCGGCGGGTGCCCGCCAAAGGAGCCGGCGGTGTAGCAGGGGTGCGACGGGTGCAGTGGCACCCGTCGCGATTTTCACTGTCTGCAAAGCAGACAGTGAAAATCTTTATGGGGCCCTGTTAGGGGGCCCCTGCACTGCCCATGCCTTTGGCATGGGCAGTGCAGGGGCCCCCAGGGGCCCCACGACACCCGTTCCCGCCATCCTGTTCCTGGCGGTAAGAACAGCCAGAAACAGGGTGGCGGGAAGGGGGTCGGAATCCCCATGGCACGCTGCAAGCAGCGCCACCGTGGAGGATTCCCTGGGCCAGGGGAAAACCGGCGGCCGCCGGTTCCCCTTTTCTGACCGCGGCTTTACCGCCGCGGTCAGAATAGCCCTGGAAGCACCGCCAGCCTGTTGGCGGTGCTTCCGCGGTCCCCGGCTCTGGCGGTCATGGACCGCCAGGGTCGGAATGACCCCCATAATCTTGAGGCTATCAGCTATAGTATAGAATAAATTGTTTTAGCTTAATTAATAGTGTACATTTTTAGTTTTGTGCACTGATTGACGATTTTACCTGAATGAGTTTAATGCTAATGTTTTTTATTTATATATTAATTTATGTACAAAGTATTATGCGCTTTTCCTAACTAGTTTTATGAATTGCTATTCTTGACAATGAGATAAATGATTTTGATATGTCAATAACATTCGTAAGAAATTCATACTACAGATGTACTGTTTTATGTACTCCTGTCAGCGTCTGCATCCAACCTCCTAACAGTGATAGTGCAAAGAAAGCACAGTGTGTTCCATGTGTACTAATTGTGTATGAATATTCCTAGAACATTCCCTTTTTATCCACTTTTTATAGGTTTTGGGGATAATTCACAAACACAATTAACAGTGTGTAAAAATAAAACTGCACACTTATTATTACTCTACATATTCCAAAACAACTTTGAGAATAGCACCCTGGTTGTGAAGGGCTTTGCACCAGGCACAATTTGTTACCCTGCTTACATTTAAGAGTCCTGGACCATTGAAAACACAGTCCTGGTCCTCTTCAGCCTGTCAGAGTTTTTTTTTTTTTTTTTTTAATGAAGCAAACTCTTGGCATTTTCAGTGAAATGGAGTTCAATAAAAAATACTCTGAAATTCTGTTTCTTTGATATGCCAGGAAATGAAATAGCATAGATGCAAACAGATGAAAGGATAAGGAGAATAGTGAAATCTGAAATGCATTGCTTTTTTTGGAAGGTGCAAGACCAACTAGGGAGGGCATTTAGAGATTTAGCAGTACTGTTTTCTGTGTGCATTATTGTGCAGAAGATTGGCCTTAATACTGTGATACATCTAGCTACTTTATCCATGCAATGAATAGAATCCACTTTTCTTCTAAGCCTCCTAAAAAGGAAGTGGCTGCATCCTCAACATAAAAGTCTTCAGAAAACATGTACTGATTTTCATAAAATCACGTCCTTGTTTAAGCCTGCAAAAGACCTCCGAAAGCACATTAGCTGGCAGAGGCCGAGTTTGTGTAGTCTTGCTATGTGGAACTCTGTGAAGTGGAAAAAAAACTCCACTGCACGGAGTTCCGCGTGCAGGCAGTTTCTTGTCGATGCTGTTCGCATTACGTTTAATATCACTGGGAAAGTGAAGTGCATTCTCACACTCGAAATCTCATGGAAACAGCACTACGCAGTTCGCATAGGTGGGGCCATCTTGATTTTTGCTTTGTTATAGTGCTGGGGCCTACTATTATCCCTAATTGATCTCTTGCATCCCACACATATAAAACTTATTTTGCCCTAATTTGTATTTATTATCTACCTTTTCTCTTTGTGTTTTTATATTTTATGTTTTTTTTTCATTTTTTTTTGTCATTTCATGACTTTTGTACTTTTAACCATGTGACTAGTGCTGTGGCAGCACATGGCAGTGTCTGCACCAGGCCTCCCCAATCCACCACCAGCAACTGCATTCCTGGTGGGTGGTGACACCACAACGGGGTGCAGTCCCACACCATTTTTCTAAGGTGGAGGTTGCAGCACTGGTTTTTTATGTGCAGCACCACCTTCCCTCCACCCTGGTAGCTGTCCGGGGAGTGGTTACGGCTTCCAGGGTCACCGGCAGCACCGGGAGAGGGTGCGCCTGACTGTGCACTGCAGCTCTGGGGTCAGTGCACCCAACCACAGCTGACACACCAGTGGGCTGAAATGCTAGATCGAGAGACGGGCCTGCTCGACCTGCTAGGCATGGAGGTTTCGGGGATCGTGAGTAATAATTAGTTATTAGTTATATTCTATGCTAATATTTTTTTCCCAAATAGCAAGCATGCAGCTCACTTGCAGTTAAGATAACTTTATGTTACAAATATTATCTGATCATCATCTAGACAGGTGGTCGGTGCTACCTAATCTTGTTGTATAGGCTCACTTGGACTGATTATTGAAGAAGTAATCCAGAGACTCCTCCTGTGTCTGTCCTATCATTAAGATAGTGATAGTTATTAGTATTAGTGAGTAGTGCCAAGCAAAGTCCCAGTGATGTGTAGTTATGCATGCATTAAAAATTGCAGACTGAGTTGGCCCATCAAAGGCTTGAGAATGAGATGAGAAGCAAAAATCATAAGTTTATTATTAGCAAATCCAAAATGTAGTTTAGGGAATTTGGAATAGGATGGTCCATAATGCTAGCAGTGAACAGGCGCTCTGATTTAGAAAAGTTCAATGTAACTGCGTTTGCCTTTTCCAGTAAAAAATGTTTTTGGGAGAGATTATTATTAACTCTACCACTAATCTTTTTTTTTTTTTTTCTTTATTTCTTACATCATTCAGCATCCAGGGGCAAGAAGAGGGCTGGTCAGGTGGGTGAGGGAGCTGGAGGTGGCCGCTCCACAAGTGCCAGGGCAGATGACTTTGCTGGCCCCAGTAAGTCCTCCTGTTGTTAATATTAACATTTATTTCCCTATCTTTTACATCTCTACATTTAGAATTATTTTTACATCTTTATTATGTCTGTCTCATAATGTTTTTCCAACTCCTCTTCAATTTATCTGTGTCCTAAATTCTTCTTAACCCTGCATTATCCTATTTACTTATTTTTGATATTTCACGTTTCCCTATTTTGCTTCAAACTGTCTGTCTGTACTAGTCTGTCTGTAGCTTCCTTTCTTCTGCTTTGTCAGTAAGCTTTCCCTCGACCCTTATATATCTTGTGGACTGGTGGTACTGTAAGGCTCAGAGAACCCATGTACTCTACTGTGAAGATTGCAAGTAAGGCATTCTATGCATGTTTGTTGAGAAGGCTTTTTTTTTCTTGCTCCAGCTCCAAAAATAGTGTTTGAATATGTAATTGGACCCTCCAATGTTGTGCATGTGATCTATTCTTATTATAATATACCAGCAGTTGATGACCGTGCACCATGGTTGGAAGTATGAATAGTATGGCCCCATTGCATATGCCAAACAAGACCATATGTCCTTCATTGACCAATTTTTGCACCCTTCTCTTTCTATTCAAAAACTGAGATTCATCAATAGCTCTGCCCCTCCATTACAAAACGTTTTTGTTTGGCTTGACTACTTAGCTTTTCAAAAATTACCAATCAACAAAATGACATTTTGAAAGAAGATAATTGTACTGATGTAATGTAGTCGTATTTTGCTATAAAAAAACTATAGGGGGAGGCCCATCTGCCATCTAAAATGTGGAATGTTTTTTTCTTGCCGCCACGACTGCCAGTACCGCAGCCTGCAGCCTCAGCACCAGCAGAAACGCGGCAGCACAGGTGGTCGAAGGGGAAGTCTCGGCTGCGGCAGGGGCAAGCAGTGGTAAGTCATATTGCTTGCTGATTGACAATTAGTAATATACTCACTACAAGGGTGTACTAGTGTTGTTGACTTACTCGTGAACACCCCGCTTTAGCAGATACAACGGGTGTTGAGTATTAATGGCCTCTTCTATCTGAAATAAATAAAAAATACAAAAATACAAAAAATGAAATACATTTTAATGATTTATTTAAATTTAAGGAAAGAATACAAAGGATTAAATAAATTAATTATTAAGTATTATTAACAAATGAATTAAAATAAAGTTTGTGAAACTAATTATTTGAAAAAAAATAATAAAGAAATAAAATTGCTGATGTACGAGTGGAATGAGACTACCATGGAAAACCACTAGGATTTGGGAGGCAAAAAGTGGTGTAGATGAAAAATGCAAGAAAAGTACATAATATAAAACATCATTCATACAGTACATTTAGCAATGAGCATTGAGCTACTATACCTCAAGCAAAACACACAAAATCGCCGCCAGCCAACAACAACCAGCAAGGAGGCATGGCCACAGCAAAGAAGAATACATGGAGGGCCACTGGCTGCCTACACAAAACGGCCACCAGCCACATGGTCAAACAGGAACAACCAGCAAGGAGGCATGGCCACAACAAAGAAGAACACATGCAAGGCCTAAGAAAAGCACACTGGCTGCCTACATAAAATGGCCGCCATCTACATGGCCAAACAGCAACAACCAGCAAGGAGGCATGGCCACAACAAAGAAAACATGCAAGGCCCAAAACAAAAGCACACTGGCTGCCTACATAAAATTGTTACCAGCCACATGGTCAAACAGCAACAACAGCAAGGAGGCATGGCCACAACAAAGAACAAATGCAAGGTCTTAAAAAAACACACTTGGTGCCTACATAAAATGCCACCAGCCCCATGGTCAAACAGCAACAACCAGCAAGGAGGCATGGCCACCTCAAAGAACACGTGCAAGCCTAAAAGTACACTGGCTGCCTACACAAAATGGCTGCCAGACAAATTGTCAAACAACAACAAGCATGGAGGCATGGCCACAACCACAAAGAACATACAGGCCCATGGCAAAAGCACACTGGCTGCCTACACATAATGCCCGCCAGCCACAACAGTCAAACAATTAGGATGAATAGAAAATGAAAAACACATATAGGACTATAATTGACTGTACAAGAAAGTGCAGCTGGCCACATGGCATGAGGAACAAAGACAAATGGTGGCCTATGGCAAATACTTCAAACACTTGCCACACAAAGGAGGCATTGGAACAGAAGAAAACAATAGTATTAAGTCAGCAATTCCAAAGATGAGTACACACATCATACAAAGGTATTAAATATATGACCCCACCATACACTGTTTGCAGAAAAAAAACATGAAATACCACCAAACAACATTTTGTAATTATTCAATCCATTGCCATCCATGGTCTAAATTATGTTCAATTAAACAAACATCACAAACAGGTGTTTCATCATGCATCTATGACTAGTCCTGGGTCTTCAGCTGGAAGACCTATTCAGTTAGCAGACTAGGCCACATACCATGTTAATTGAATGAATATTTCAAATTTACAAAATATGGAAAAATATACTGAACTGTGAACATTTTTTCCTTTAAAGAAGAAAAATTACAAGGAAACCAATAACTAGGCCCCTACTGAAATTGCAGGCCACCTGCCACAATACATTTTAAGAATAGAATAAAAGTACAGATAAATTGTGGTGCATGACCTCTATCAAACAAACAAGTTGTACAAAACCCTTATACAAGTGTTTTTGAACTTATTGTGAAATCTCAAATACAACAAAGTCCTTAAATCCAATGATACATCCAGGAGGCAAAACGAGTGATCCTTCCAGCTTGAAATCCAAGTGAAAAGTGACCAGGAGATGGAAAAAGCACTGGGAGGAGCCTGCTGGACAGGGACAGGAAGTTGGAGTCTCTGGGGCACTTCCTCTTGTTGAAAAAAAAGTAAATCAAAAAAGTACTCCGTGCACAAAAAAAACCCACGAAAAGTCCATTAGAAAAGGCTTTTAACTTGAAATTGTCTTTTTGAGGAGGGTTAGCTGCTTTAGATTCTCCAGGTTGAAGCCACAGTTGATCGCGCTCACTCATGCTTGCCTATGTCCCAAAAAGAAGCAAAGTCACTGATGCAGCCACAAATAGTTTGGGAACTCCCAGGTGGCTAGAAAATCTTGTTTGCGCTTGTGAGTGCCCAGCACTTCTCTTGTCACGCTTCCCATGCAGGCAAAATAACATCAAGAGCGCCAATGGGAAAACGTGAGGAGTCTATCACTAACTCTGCATTCTCTGGGGAACGTCAAGTTGCCAAATTCTGCAAACTCTACAAGCGGAGCAGAGTTTTTCACCCAGGCCTAGATAGTAGGTCAACCCGGACCCAGAACAAGTTCCTCCTTCCTTCATGCGAGATCAAGATCCACATGTTCACACGAACTTTGACAGTTTGTCCACTAAATAGATAATGCACATTAAATGAATACATCTACTTCAAAGGGCACCCAGAAGAACAGCCTCACCCAACAGTGCAAACATTTTAAGGATATAAATTTCCGAAAGAGCACGTTGAAAATGGGTGAGGTAGAAGCCAGGGCTATGAGCCCAACATGTCCGCTATCAATATTTATCTCCCCACCTCCTCCCTGCAATGCTGTCCACTTAGACCACACAAGACAACAGATGCAAGAAGTCAGCCTCCATCTCTCTGCATCCAATATATCTCAATGTCTCCTGTAGTCCTAACTTGAGTCATTTCTTAGGTGTGTGGTAAAACCTATGCAGAAATTAGTAGTGTATGAGCGTAAGCTTGTAATTTGGGAGAGATCCCGTCTAGGATCAGATATATTTCCAGTGAGCGTCAGAGATAACAATTTGTAATTCTTCTTCCTATTTTTCTCTGGACCTCAGCTGACACACGGAAACCTCACTTTGGACTGCATTGCATAGATACAATACTCATTTTGTGGGTGAAACGGTAGGTAAAATTTGTACCAGCATCCTAAATGTTGATAGCAGAGGGAGAATCTGAGTTTTGGATGTGCAAGCCTCTCTGAGATTATGGTAAAGGAAGATATCCAGTATGTATGATGGAAAAACTGCAGCTGTCTTTCTAGTGCTAAATCACATGTGCAAGGTATACTAGGTATACCAGAGTTATGCTTAGAGCATAAAATGACTTAAGCCCCATTTTAGCTAGAAGTTTATGCCAGGCCCTATCGATGCAGTCCGCTGTATCTATCTATTTCACATGTCACTTAGCTTTTGTGCATATTAGGTCATTGAGCCTTACTGTCCATTTTACTAGCCACATGTGGCTGAGACTGTGTTGGAAATTGTCAGTACTGAATGTATTATTCATTTTCACAACAGTAACATGGTTTGAAATCTGGTGCCCGAGGCCACCTTGTCTATGTTATTGTAAGAAATAGGGTTGTGGTTTGACTGGGGTATGAGCCCTGATCAAGCAGCAGCCCCAGTCCTAGTCAATGTAAGTGCCAGGCAAACTCTAAATTAAACTTTGCTCACCCTCTGGTAGTTTGGTACAGAGCAGTCAGGCTTAACTTAGAGGCAGGTTGTAAAGTATTTGAGCAACACTTCAAACAGTAAAACAGGGAAATCTCCACACAAAAAGTTTCAACCCCAGGTTAGAAAAATAACTCTGATTTTAGTTAATAAAACAAGACCAAAAGAACAAAAATCCAATAAGTAGAACTTGTGGTATGAGTTTTTAAGAATAATCTGTAAAATAGTGCGTAGAAGCAAGAACTGCCAACCAGGAATATCTGGTTGAATCAGACCGGAACAGAGTCAAAAGTTCAGGCCAATCACAATTGAGTGTGGGCTGGCTAAATGTTAGAGCAGCTGAATCAAAGTACCTTAAATCCTGGTTGCGGATCATTGCGTTGTTCCTGAACCACTCAGTTTAGGCAAAGCATTGTTTCTGCTCCATGCAGCAGCTGTGATGCACAGGTTCTGAGATACAACAAAGCTAGGGTGCAAGTTCCTGCTGTGTGGATGTCGAGGACCCAGGTGCCAGGACATTCAATGTGCAGACTGGTGTTGAGGGTATGTTTTGCAGTTGAGATGATGCATCTGTTCTTATGAGCGTAGATGCTGTGATGCAGCATTTTGGCGACATCTTTGGGGCTGCCGTCAATGAAGATGCGGGACCATTGCACAGAGAAAAAAGTTGCAATGGCACTTCTGAAGGTCATGCGTCAGTCTCAAGATGTGAGGTGCAGCGGAGATGCGAGTCCGGTTGTGATGGTTCTGACCCACGCAGTACAGGTGATGCATTGGTTCTGTTCTTCGCAAAAGCTGTGATGAGTCAATACTGCTCTTGCAGCAGAGGATGTATCAGTTCCTTTGAAGCAAACACATTAAGCCCACTTCCAAATGTCCGGGAAAGGGGTTGCACCACTTGGCTAAGCAGGATCACAGATAGCAGAGTCCAGGTGGAGGAACAGGGTGGTTAGAAGTCTTGTATGTCCCTAAGACTTTGGATCAAGAGGCCATCCATCTACCACTTGGAGTAACTCTGGGTTCAAGTGGTGCAGGTCCAGTCCTTTCCACTGAGGCAAGGGAACAGCAGGTAGCAGGGCAGCATAGCAAGGCAGGAGTCAAGCAAAGCAGCAGTTCACCAGAGTGAAAGACGTTCAGCAGCGCATCAGTCCTTATTCCTGGCAGAGTATGCACAGTCCCAGAATTGTATAAGTTGGTGATGTCAGAGGTTTAGCACTTTACCCAGTTGGGCCTTTGAAGGAGGGGAGACTTCAAAGGCAGTCCTTTGAAGTACAAATGGTCCTGTCCTTCCTGCTCTGGCTCCAGATACACTATAGGGGTGTGGAAACAGGACACAGTCTATTCAGGTGTAAGTGAGGCAGTGTCCAGCTACTCTCTACAATCCACCCAGGATTGCCCATCAAGTCACACCTAAGCTCCCATTGCCTGTGGCTGTCTAGAGGGAATAAACAAAGCCCAGTTGTCACCCACCCCAGACAAATGATCGTAGATAGGTTACATGCACCAAATGGCTAGAGTCAGCAAATGCTAACCTTCTAAAAGTGGTATTTTCAGAATTATAATTTAAAATCTGTCTTCACCATAAGTTGTGAATTTTAATTGTGATTCCAGAGACACCAAACTTTAAACATTTCTCTCTTCCAGATTGCACATTCAATTGATAAGATGTAATAAGGTAATAAGGAAAATATAGGCCTTGTTGTAGTGAAAATGACTTTGGGATTTTTTTTACTACAAGGACAAGTAAAACGTAAAAGTGCATGCCCTTCCTTTTAAATACATTACATCTTGCTCTTTGGGTTGTCCAGGGCCTACACTATGGATGACATATATGTATAAAAAAGGAAGGTGTGGAACTGGTGAAATGGTAATTTGGCCAGGTTGGCATATTCAGTGCTACAGTCCCACAAGTAGCATTCAATTTACAGGCCAGGGGCACAAGTAATGTACTTTACTAGGAACTTATAAGTAAGTGGAGATAAGCCAATGTGACCGTGTTTAGGGGAGAGAGTACAATCATTTTAGCACTCGTTAGCAGTGGTAAAGTGCACAGTGGTCTAACCACCAGTAAAATGAGGTCTTGAAGAAAAGAGGAGGTAGGCAAAAAGTTGGACGGAAGAGCAGTCTAAGGCCTTAGGTCTAAAAGTTATATTATGTTAATTATATTTGTAAAGCACAGTATCACCTGAGACAGAATCATGGTGTGGCATGGTGCGAAGTAGGTTTGTGCCAATGGTATGTTGGTTAATTCCTTGAAAAGTCAATTCTTCAGCACCATAAGGGAGGGTCATTGTTCCCATTTCAGTCTGGGAATGTTTTTCATCCCATGCTAGAAAAGACAAGTAAGATCTGAGGTTTGAGGAAGAAAGGTGCACTCAGAGGAACAAATACATACTTCTGGACAGTACTATCATTTTGGACAGTGCCAACTACTTGACCAGTGATAGGGGCAGTTTTATCCATTTGTAAATCTGTTGTTCCATTTTTGAGATTGCAGTATGTTAAATGTATTATAGTGGATTGTGTCCATCTGATGTTATTACCAGAAAGGTTGGCAAATCTGAGGAATTGGTGAATTATTAGCGCTATGTTTTCCTCCAGTTGTTTTAAGTACAGCGAACACAGGCATTGTGAGGGTAAACCACACCCAGCTCAGAAAGCTCTAGCTGAAACCCTACAGTTTTGATAAATAAAACAGATAAGGCTATTCTATGGAACCAAACACTTTTGTTGCATTGAGGAAGACCACCACTGCCTCAAATGCAGGGTTAATTTGATAAAATACTGCTAACAATGTTCTAAGGTTATATGAGGGGGACCTATGTGGTATGAACCTCCATTGGTCTGGCCAGACCAAACTGGGGAGCATGGAGAGTATCCTACTTGCTAGGAGTTTGACTAATATTTTGTAGTCTGTGTTGATTAGGGGCAGTGGTCTGTAGGAATTCCCTTTATCTGAGGGTTTTGTGAGTTTAGGAAGTGTGATCATCATGTCTTCCTGTAGGGTTAGGGGAAGAGTACCTCTGTATACATCTTTTAAAGCCTAGGGGCCAATAACTGTGTGTATTCCTTATAGAATTGGGTTGGTAGTCTATCTGGGCCGGGGACATTGTTCTCTTCTCAGCAATTCCGACTACTTGTAAGTTTTGCTGCACAAATTTGTCAGATTGTTGGAAAGAAGGTGTGGTGTAACCATCCACCAAGTTTGGCAGGGTATCATGGAGAAGTTTCTTGATAAATTTAAAATGTTTACATTGACACAACATTAATTCTTAGACACACAGGTGCTGTCAAATGCCAAATTTGAATGTGATTCCAATGCAGTATATGTAGATTTAAAGGTAATATAATGTTAATGTGCCCAAACCCCAATGACACAGAAATATATGGTAAACAGAAGGTACAGTTTAAAACTGAACTCTAAGATTCAGTGAAATCTTTTTAAAATTGCTGACACGTCTACAACATCTCCCAGGTTTTGACAGTGCCATTGAACTGGAGTCTGATCATTCACAATGATGGTACCTGGGAAAGAAAGAGGATTTCATGCTTTGTGAACTACTAAAAGTAGGCCATAGTGGGCATATGTGAATGGAGAGGTAAATGGCCACCTTATATCATTTCTAAATTATACTTGAGCTATCCGCTATACCATAAGAACAGTAGAGGTCCATAACCTACCTCTCTCACGAAAACAAGTCCACGTTGTAGAAATCTTAAACAGACAGAGTACAAACCCTGTTTAAGCTAAGATCACTGTAAAATTGGTTCCCTTGAAAATGATTAGCAATTTGTAACATGTGACTCAAGTTAAGTTAATCTGTTATGTAAGAATTTAATTTTGTGGTGTTTCAGACACACAGCAAGGATACATAATTTAATTTGAAATCATGAGAAGCACCAGTTAGGTTATTCTCAGTTCCAACCAAGGAATACCTGCCTCCTAACTGAGGATGTATGGTGAAAGTGGACATCTGGGACTTTAATGTTAAAGATAATGTATTGAACAAAACCACAGAGCCGGTGAGAATCCCGGTAAAACCTAATGCAGATTATCCTCAAATGCCTCAATAGAACCTCACACCAGAGACTGTGGCAGGAGTTACGCCTGTCATTGAATTTGGGTCAAAACAAATCTTGAAGGAAATGATAGAGCATGTGATGTCAAGTGATTCACAGTCATTGTCTGTGTCAAACATTGTTCTCCATTCCTTCACTTAAGGATAGCCAATTTATTTTTGCTTTATAATTTCCAGGGAAAATTCTTATGTGGTGTCGAGTCCCACTATCTATTTTAACACAGGCTCATGGAGAAGAAAAACGGCCAATGGCTTATTTCTCAGCCACACTTGATCCAGTTGTTGCAGAGCTTCCTGGATACCTTAAAGCAAAACACAGAGGATGTTAGCATCCAACAGTCAAATGGCATAGTAATGGGCTTCTCACTTATTTGATCTTCCCACATTCAGTTGAGATCTTTCTGACCCATACTGGAACTCAACACATGACAAACATCAGACTCACTAAATTTGAACAAGTGGGTTTGGCAGCTGAAAATGTTTCTTTCAGGAGATGCAATGTCCTAAATCCTGCTATTCTTCTGACCCTCCCATAGAGATACCCAGACAATAAGGATTTTGACCACAACTGTTATGCACTGAGCCAGACCTGACAGTTGAGATGCCTACTTGGAAGATGATCTTACCTTGTTTGAGGATGGATCTTGTTTAAGCGATAGACAAGGAATTCTGAGAGAAGTATATGCTGTGTGCACTATAAACAGTATTGTTTAATCCTCTTATTTGTTCATTGGAACTTATGCACTGGTGGCTGAACTGATTGCTCCTATTAGAGCATGCTGTATTTATAAAAAATTGAGTGTCACCATTTACACCAACAGTCAATACAGTTTTGGAACTGTCTATGATTTTGGGCAGTTGTGATCAAAGAGGGGTTTCCTAAATTCTTCAGGTTGGCCAACCAGGAAGATATGTCATGGGCTTTACTGGTGTTAGAGCTGCCTAGAGATCTATTAGTCATGAAATGTGTAGCACACGAGTGGATGTGATTTTGTTACCTCATGAAACCGCTATGCTGCCGAAATGCCAGGTATTCTGCTCTTGAGTCTGGTACATTTAATCAAGGTGGACAATGTGAATTTGCAAAAGGGGGAATTTGCCAATGACCCCTTTTTCCAAAATGCTGCTGAATGCTGCCAACACTTACTAAGAATTGAGACAATTGCAGGATAAGTTGTCAGAAGCAAAGAATCAGTCTGAGATTTGAGTTCTGAGGTATGGGAGGCTTGTTAACCTGATGCTATGTTTCCCTCAGTGGCCATACACTTTGATGGTTTCACCCACATTAAAAGCGATCCTATGGTACGCACCTTCCAAAATTATTTGTTCAATCCCCATTTCCATGTTATTGTTGAGAATTTGTGTCATGGGTACAGCACCTGCCAGCAGTGAAAGTTGGGAAAAAAAACAATTGTAAATATGTGTCACATAGGGAAGGAAGCCCAGTGGACCCTTTGATCATGTACAGTTGGACTTCCTTGAGATGCCCCTATGAAATGGGCTTTGCTACATTCTAGTAATAATGTCTCTTTTCCCATTGGGTTGACGTATACCTGACTAGGAGGTGTGACGACCTCACTGTTAACAACATTTTATAGAGGGAATTGACCCCTTGTTTTGGATCACCATTGTCTCTGCAATTTGATTGTGACATGGATTTTAAAGACAAAATAGTAAAATTGCTGTTTGTAGCATTAAAAAATGAATCAACCAGAGATTCCACTGCAGTTAGAGACCAGAAGCTTCAGGAATACTGGAACAAATTCATGTCACTCTGAAATCCAAGATGGCAAAGGGGTGCACCTCTACCTAATGAGAATGGCCCAGGGCTCCTCCCCCTTGTCCTGAACAGCCTACAAAGCACTCCCAGCTAAAAGATTGGACTTTCCCCACAAAAAGTTTTAATGGAGAGAACTATGAGAATACTGTCAGTGTCTGCAGCTGCAATTGTGAGTAAACCAGGCAATATACTTCTAGACTATTGTGAAGGATTGGGTAATGAGGTGCATTCTGTTTCTTATCACGTTGACTTGGCAACCCACATCGGTAAGACAAGCGCTGTGGCATGACCTCAGTCAAGGCGATTAAATTTTTGTGATGAAGCATCAGGAAAATGTGCCCTGACCTGCATTGGAAAGGACCTTTTACATTGATTATTGTGACAAATACTGCTGTTAAGTGTGGCAAAGTTCTCAAAGTAGAGTTCTGACAAGTTCGTAGTCTGTGGTGACCGGGTTGAGAATTACCACAATCAGTCAAGCCGCTAACTGTGAGTGTGCACCATAAACTGGAAAAAGGGGTGCTCGCATTGTAGATAGTAGCGTGCAGAGGGAAGAGGGAAGAGAAGTGGATGAAAAGTGGGAAGAGTGTGAAAACTATTGTGACAAAATAACACATTAGAGAGGTGATCAAAAAGAATTGAGAGCTAACCAAACAGAGTGTGAGTGACAGGCAACAACCAGGGGCTAGAAGAGCAAGGAGATATAAAGTGCCAAGTCGAAGATATTGGAGTGGTTGGGCAAAGGAAGAAGAAGCAGATGGGTCATTAGAAATACATAAAGGAATAGTTTGAATTTACATAGGAAATGTGTGGTGAAAGAGAAAGATCAGGTTATAAGGCCAGGAATGGTGGGTTGGAATGCTTGTGTACAAGAGTTCAGAGTTATCGGTGATCAAGTTTTTTTCAGGAGAGGAACCTGCTGTTACAGGAGTTTGTTTTGTGTACATAATGAATGCTTATTTCAAGCTTCCACCAAATTGGATTGGTAGTTATTTAGCTTTAGTGTTTCCTAAAGTATATTGTGTGGAGGAAATAGATGATAGGAGTGTAAAGACTCCTGTAAAAGCTAAGCAGAGTTCATCACATAGAGTAAACAATATATTTAGAACTATGACATCTTCTGTAGGTGTAGTTTGAAATGATTTAAATATAGAAAGTTATTTTCCTTAGTAGATTGTTTGGTTGTAAAATGTCTGGTATATTAACCACAGTAAATATAGAGGTTATGGCCACATGAGCTATTGTATCACAAAATAGGCTTGTTTTAGACATGTTATTAGAAAGGAGGGTGGATTCTGCTGCATGCTTCACAATCAGCAGTGTTGTACTTACAGGTGTATTGCAAGTAACCAGATTAATACATTTATAACTAATATGATAGACTTTTCTTGTGGAGTGAAGGATTTAGAGGAGACAAGTGCCTTGGAAGTGACAGGAAAAGTATTTTTGAAGATTGACGAGTGGTTTAGTGATTTAGAGGAAGAATTCTTAACTGGATTAAACCTGATATGAATTATTTTATTTGTGTGACAGGGTTCCTTCTTTTTATAAGAGGGTTCAAAATGATTGTAGCAAAGGTTGGGTCAATTTATAAGGGATAAAAAAAGCTGTCAGTAACAAGAGGAAACTAGAAAAAATAGGGATGGATGACATCCCAGTACAGAGAATTGTATGAGTCCAAAGGTTGAAGAAGTCCAGAAGCAAGCTGCAAAAATCAATAACTTCTGCGTAATGGAAGAATTCAACTAATGAAATTGTGATTAATGATGATTCCCTAAATCAGCAGAGGGAGGGATTTGAAGACTTTTTTAATATATTAAAAATGCCTGCATTAATATTACACTAATGAATATACACACATTATAAATATGGAGACAAAGTATGTCTAATTATATTTAGATTGGCTACAGTTAATGTAGACAGTTAATGTAGACAGTTAATGTAGACATGACTTTCAAAATGGATAATGTTGTCTGCAATCTTGCTTGGTGACACATGGAAATTTTATTTCTAGGTGAGTTGGACTCCTGATTGTCGGGCATAGTGTACTTTTTCCTCTTTCCCTTGGGAGGAAATATTTTCTTTTTGTTAGACCTGTCATCCTTGGTGTGGTTTCTCCTATCTTTTTGCCCTCTGACCTCCTGTTTGCTGACCTTGGTCTTGCTGGCTGTGACTCTGTGCACTTTACCACTGCTAACCAGTTCTAAATTGCAGGTAGTCTCTTTTTAAAACATGGTAACACTGGCTTATCCAAAATTGGCATATTTCATGTACTTATAAGTCCCTAGTAAAGTGTACTACCTGTGTCCAGTTCCTCTAAATTAAATGCTACTGGTGGGCCTGCAGCACTGATTGTGCCACCCAATTCAGTAGCCCTTTAAACAAGTCTCAGGCCTGCCATTGCAGAGCCTGTGCGTGCATGTTTAAACTGCCATGTCCACCTAGCAAGTTAACCCTCTTGCCAGGACCAAACATTCATTGTTATGCATATAAGTCACCCCTATGTTAGGCCCTGGACAGCCTCAAGGGAAGGATGCATGTATTTAAAAACCTGGACATGTGCTTTTAAGTTTTACATGTCTAGGGAGTGAAATACTCAAATTCATTTTTCACTACTGCAAGGATTGCCTTATGACATTTTCTAAGCATAATTTCCAATGGGAAGCAATGGGTCCGCCAAGTTTGATGTCTCTGGAATCACAATTTAAAATCACAACTAATGGTAAAGTTGTATTTTAAACTGTATTTCTAAAATGCCACTTTTAGAAAGTTGGCATTGTCTTATCTTAAGTCATCTAGCACATTCTGCCTGTCTCTGAATACACATCTAATTGGGTACATTCCCTCTGGACTGCCACAAGCAAAGGGAGCTTAGGGATCTTAGGTGTGACTGATGGACCTTGAACATCCTGATTGCCCATCCTGGACCAGATAGAATGGAGGAGCTGACACTTATGCCTGAATGGACTGTGGCCAGAACCCACCTGCAGTGAATATGGAGGCAGAGCAGAAAATCCAGGCACTCTCTGCACTTCAAAAGCCTCTCTATGATTTCACCTTTACTTCAAAGGCACCACTGGTTATGTATAAGAACTGGAGTTATGACCCCACCAAATCAGTACACTTCTGGACCTGAGGACTTTCTACCAGGGCGAAGGACAGCTGTGCTGCTGAAGGGATTGTCACTCTGCTGGACTCTACTGGATGTTGATGGACTCCTGCTCTGCTGTGCCTGCCCTGCTGCCCTCCTGCCCTCCTTGCTTGGGAGTGAGAATGATTGGATCTGCATTTCTACAACCCAGAACCAAAGTGACTTCAAGGTCTTGCAGGCAGGCCTCCTGTTCTAAAGTCTCAGGGACATCAAAGACTTCACCTCATTCTGCAACAGCACTCAGGCTTTGCTTATTGCAAGTCCTGACCTGCTAAGTGGTGTCAATCCAGTCCTGAGCCCTTGGAAGTAGATATAAAGTGCTGCAACTGCAAAATCCATACATTGCTGTTGATGAGATGGTCAGAACCAACATATTTCCCCTCTATACAGATGCATTGCTGTTGAAACTAAAGACTTTGCATCGCCGGCTGATTGGCTCGAAGGTGATGTACCACATACATTGCAAAGGAACCACTGAAGACGCAACTCAGAATGAGTGGTTCAGAACTGACACATCGCCTACATCCAGCAGGATCGATGCTGACACATCACCTCTTCGGTTCCATGCTTTGGGCCTATCAATGGTGCAAAAAGGTATTTTTTCAGCAGCGCAAGTCTGGTCCCTGTATCCGACCAATGCTCCATTGCAGTCGGCCTGACCTTTCAGATTTCACCCAGTCTAGCGTGATCACATAGCCTCACTTTATGCTCTTTAGCACTATATTCTACTTACTGGATTTTGTTTTATTGATTTAAGTGTTGTACAAATACTTTGCACATCTCCTTCTAATTTAATTTAATTGAAGGATTTTGCAAGCACACCGTATTCATCACAGACACGGATATTGAAAATACCTATGTGTAGTTTTAATCTAGCTTAGTGTATTTTCAGGGCACATTATTGTTGTGTACAGCACAATACATTCCCATGCTTATAGTACAACTCTAATCAATGATTATCAACCACTTTGGGTTTGTGTTGCGACAGATTAATGCAACTCAAGTTCATTCATTTAAGATTTTACTTTTTAATGAAGTCCAAGTACCCTACTGCAGAGGGAGCAGTGCTTACTCCCACTCCGAATCTCCCCATGGCTGCATATGCATTTTCCCGCCAGGTTGCAGATGATCAATATTAAGCTGAATGTGGAACATTCTATGGTTGTTTACTGCAGGTAGTGTGCAATTTTTATATTTCACTTATGAATGATTTCAGAGGTGCTCTCTCCATTAGTTAATCGGAAATAATGATTGACCTTGTCTTTTATATTTGTATGGCAAGACTAAAGCAGGGTTCAATTTTGAAGTTTTGCCTTGGGTAATCTGAAGGTTAACATCAACATGTTAGAGACTTATTTCCTGATTATGATTCTGGTGGACGAAGTTACTCGTCACAAACGTGATAGATATCCTGTCTACAGTATTATAATTTCATTATATCCTATGGAGATTGACAGGAGATAACTTTGTTTGTGATGGAGTATTCAATCCTCCAAGATTGTAATCAGGCCCATAGTTTGCGAAGAGCACAGCTCTGATGATACATTACAAACAATAAAAATTCCTGCCTCAAGAACAAAGGTTATGTTTATGAATCTATGCGAAATAAAATTCTTCTTAAGTTTGTGCTTATGGCAGAAGAAAGGACACTTTTGTCTCTTCACATGTATGCCTTTGTGCACTTTCACAGTGTTTTACTACCTTCTCCCATCCATTCTCCTTGCACATCATGGACTGTGCAGGAGGCATGTGCTTGTTGGCAAGAAGTGAACGTCTTCCTCAAGGGAAGGGAAGACAAATATTAGTGAATAAGGAGGGGTGGACAAAGGATTGTCTTTAATACTGTAATAGTTTCCTGGACAAACACCTGGCATCCTGTTTAGAGGGCTCGCTGCACAGCCTTAGTTGGAATTAGGAAGATCAAGGAAATGCTACTGGAAGTACTTGATAGGTTCACTAAGCATTCCAGATTTGCAGGGAGAGTGCAAGTTTTTCCCCATCTGCCTGGGCAAACACTTGTGTCACAGAAGGAGGCATGTGTACCAGCTCCATTTGTCCTGGCCTCCTGAAACTCCTGCTTAGCCCCGCCACAATAGCTGCTGAATGCAGCTATGAGCAGAGCAGCAAAATAGAATGAAATTCAGACAATTCACATTGCTACACACATTAATCTGTCCAAGTGCATTTCACTGAAAAGATGTGATTGTATGAGGCAATAAACATTCCTATATGTTTGTTTAAAATATTTAAATCTGATTTGCTATGTATATATATATATATATATATATATATATATATATATATATATATATATATATATATATATATATGTATATATATATATATATGCTTCTCACTGTAGGTGCTCTCCACTAATTTCATCTGGGGTCATTGTGTGCCCTCCCCAAAATCACTACTAGGGATGCACTGCTAGAGAATTTCAGAAATGTTAGCAAATGTTCCCGTTGGGATTGATTTTCAGTGAGGGATGATTGAACACAGAGGGATGTAAGTTTTCATCTGTTTCAAAAATTAGTTTTTTGACCACCCCTTCAAACAGTAATTCACATGATACTGTGTGTAAAGCTTGCATTTAATTCCTATGAGTGCTTCAGTGCCTTTGTTTTCTATATAGGCGAGTACTGTCAAGTAAGTGATTCTGTGCCCCGGAGTTCATGCAAAATCGTAGTTCTATTTTATTTTTGTGAATGTCTATTTTTTTTCTTTTCCATTTTTGGTCACCCTAGATTGTGCAAATGGAGATGATCAGGATTTTAAGATAGCATGGATTTCACAAGATGTTGTCTGAGAAGAAGATGATGGAGCCAAAAAGATAGGTTAAGCTATGCTTCCCACCCAGAAAACATAACATTTATTAAAAAGTTAAACCGATAAGACTAGTACATACAATTCACACTATTCCCTATTCAGATGTTTTGACAATTTATATCCAGCAATATAATACAAATGGGGAGAAAGTTAGAGAGGCAAAGTTTAGTTGGCATCTAGTTCACCACCCCTAGTGACGATAGAACACAACAATTGTCATAGGCTATAATGTTGTATACAAGCCTACCTCTTTTGAAGAAAGTTTCCCCAACAGAGGTCAGGCGAGGGCCAAATGATGAAGTATGCAAGCTAGGCTGGTGAGGGTTCGGCATCCTCAATAATAAGTGCCTGGTGGAAAGACAGAGGCCGCACTCTTGTGAGAAACAAACCCAATACTTTCTGCTCTTGAACTTCAGTTGCTTCAGTATGTTTTGTGGTCTGAATTTAAATTGTGTACCACGAGCTGAATTGCCCACAGATGCTTGAATAATGGTTAGCCCTATGAGAATCAAACATGTAACTTGCAAGTCTCTAGAGGTGGAGGAAGCCCAGCCTATTGGGCTATATTGCTCCTTGTCATTCAGAAATCTTGTTCAACAAGATTTGACTGAAGGATTCACTTCTATAGCCCACGAGGTTGATATCTTAATGCATTTTTTACATATTTGATTATTCCTAATGCTGCAAATTGGCTGGAAGTTCACAATGCTATACTTTGTAAACAATATATTAAGTGACAAATGTATTTAATGCAGGAAAGATATCAATATAAAATGCTTTAAATATATTGCATAATTAGTTAAAAATGTATTGCCACATCAAAACCCATCCCATTAATATGAAATCCATAAAGGCAAAAATGGGTTTAGCAGTTGGACAGTAGTGCAGCAAAACAACGTGATGGATGCACACAGGCAGGAGGAGACTTGTAGGATATTGTAGGTTGATTTATGGGAGCCAACTCACAAAAACATTTAAGAGTACAGGAAATAGGTCGACAGATATACTGTTTTACTTACTCCTGCCTGCCTTTGCATCCAACCGCCTAATAGTAAAAGTGCAAAGAGAGCACAATGTTTTCCACGTATACTAATTGTGTATGAATATTCCTAGGACATTCACATTTTCTCCACGTTTTATGTGTTTTGGGACTAATTCACAAAAGCGTGTAACAGTAAGTAAAATAACACTTCAGAATTATTACTCTACATATTCCATAACAACTTTGAGAATAGCCCCCAGTTGCCAAGGGCTTGACACAAGACATAATTTGATACCCTCCTTAAATTTAAGAGTCCCGGACTGTTGAAGACTCAATGCTGATCCCCTGCTGTCTGTCAGACCTGGATTACTTGAATAATTTTGTTTCGAGGTATTTCTGAAAAATATATACAAACAAATCACAGTGAAATAAAGAGGTTTAATTAAAAATAAACCTAATTTTAATGATAAAACTTTCAATCAAATATTTGCTCTTAAAAAGTCGATTTCAATGCAAAGTGTAGCAAACTCTTGACATTTTCAGTGAAATGTATTTCAATGAAAAAAATCTCTGAAATTCTGCTTCTCGGAAATGTCAGGAAATGAAATAGCATAGATGCAAACAGATGAAAGGTTTGGAGAATAGTGAAATCTGAAATGCATTGCTTTATTTAGAAGGTTTACGACCAAGCAGGGAGGGCATCTAGAGATTTAGCAGTAATGTTTTCTGTAAGCATTAGTCTGCAGAGGATTGTCCTTAATACTGTAATAGTTTCAGCTACTTTAGAAATCTATCCATGCAATGAACAGAATCCTCTTTTCATCAAAGCCTCCTAAAAAGGAAGTGGTGGATCCTCAACTTAAAAGTCTTCATAAAGAATTTACTTTTTTTCAAAAAATCACTTCTTTGTTTAAGCCTGCAACAAACCTAAAGGAGAATATTATTGCAACCCAGACCCAGTACAAGTTCCTCCTTCCTTCAAGTAGCATCAGCATCCGCCTCTTACACAACAGCAGTGACTATTTGTCCTCTAAATAGACAACGTTCATTAAATGAGTACATCTATTTCACAGGCCACCCACTAGAACAGCCTCACCGACTGGGTGAAAACACATTATGTATGTAATTCAGAGAGACATTTTCAAAAGAGCACTTTGAAGACGGCTAAGTGAACCGTTAACAAGACACCGAGCAATTCTAGGGCATCTCTGCTGACGGCAGCAGTAAACAACAGACTTTATAGGACACATGACATTAAATATAGCATGCGTGTCCTACCAGCTAAATTGGAAGCGTGAATACATCTACAATGCACCCCTTGGATATATTTTGGTGAAAGGCAACTCTAAATATAAACAAAGTTCACCATAGTTTTCACAAAGACGGGACGTGGACTCGCTTTACATGTAATTAAAATACATGGTAAAAATGTATAATTGTAAAATGTGCTTTTTCAATAACCCAAAGTAATTCAAAGATTTCGTTTGTTTACCAGTGAATAAGTAAAGCAGAATATTTTTTTTAAAGTGATGTTATTGTTTTTAAATAAAAAGTTATCAACATACAAACAGTATTTCAACGATATTGCATGTGTTTAATGGTACACTTCTATGTCACAAAATGATTAGCCTTACTGACAAAAACCAGCCGTTGCTGCACATCATACATAAGTTGCATGTCGGTAGTTCGCAAGCGAAAGTCTACAGTTTAGTCTAGATGTGGGATTATTTCCAGCTGTTCTGGTCCCAAATCGTTCATATTAGTGTCATTGTCCCTAGATGAAGCACTCTGTGGTAGATGTTGTCTTAGAGAGGCCCAAATATCCTTGGGCCTGGATTTTGGGGGCATAAGTTTCCAGCATGTTGAAAACTGTTCATCACAGTGCACCACGCTATGGAGCCAGACCGTCACTTTGTGAAACAATCATGATCCACACCAGGAATGAGTCTAAAAGGCCATTTATCAGGACAGGATGGCTATAGTTTGCACAACTTCCTCGAAGACAATAACCTGCTGGACCCCTCCCAGTCCAGTTTTCGGGCCAACCACAGCACGGAAACCACCCTCATCGCAGTCACCGACGACATCCGAACCCTACTGGACAACGGAGAAACAACCACCCTCATCCTCCTCGACCTCTCGGCTGCTTTCGACACCGTCTGCCACCGCACCCAATAACCCACCTCCACTCCACCGGTATCCTAGGACAGGCCCTGGACTGGATCATCTCTTTCCTCTCGGACCGTTCTCAAAGAGTCTACCTCCTGCCTTTCCACTCAGAACCCACCGAGATCATCTGCAGCGTCCCACAAGGCTCCTCGCTCAGCCCTACTCTCTTCAATGTCCACATGAGCCCCCTTGCCGACATTGCACGCAAACACAACATCAACATCATCTCCTACGCCGACGACACCCAACTGATACTCTCCCTCACCAAAGACCCAGCCACCGCCAAAACCAACCTGCATTACGGAATGAAAGACGTCGCAGAATGGATGAAACTCAGACGCCTGAAGCTGAACTCGGACAAGAAAGAAATCCTCATCCTCGGAAACTCCCAGTCTGCCTGGGACGATTCCTGGTGGCCCACGCCCCTGGGCACCGCACCGACCCCCTCAGACCACGCACGCAACCTCGGATTCATCCTGGACCCCCTTCTCACCATGACCAAGCAAGTCAATGCCGTCTCGTCCTCTTGCTTCCTCACACTTCGCATGCTCCGAAAGATTTTCCCCTAGATCCCCGCCGACACCAGAAGAACTGTGACCCACGCCCTCGTCACAGGCTGCCTGGACTAAGGAAACACCCTATACGCAGGAACCACTGCAAAACTTCAGAAACGTCTTCAGCGCATACAAAACACCATGACACTCCTCATCCTCGACGTACCCCGCCACAGTCACATCTCTGCCCACCTGAGACACCTGCACTGGCTACCCGTCAACAAAAGGATCACCTTCAGGCTCCTCACCCATGCACACAAAGCCCTCCACAACAAGGGACCCGAATACCTCAACCGTCGCCTCACCTTCTACACGCCCACCTGCCATCTTCGCTCCACCAGCCTCGCTCTTGCCGCCGTCCCTCGCATCCGCCGAACCAATGCAGGGGGGGAATCCTTCTCCTTCCTGGCGGCCAAGACGTGGAATTCCCTCCCCGCTCACCTCAGGACCACCCAGGACCACCTCGCCTTCCGGAGGCATCTCAAGACCTGGCTCTTCGAGCAGCAGTGACCCCTCCCCCCCTAGCGCCTTGAGACCCTCACAGGTGAGTAGCGTGCTGTATAAATACCGTGATTGATTGATTGATTGATTGATAGTTTAAACATCATAAACAAGTCATTATAATATCAAAACATCTTTTGATGCACTTTCATTTATAACCCCCTCGTACTCCATTTACCCCAAATTTCCACTCCTGCACACCGTCTCACTTCCTCACTTAACACCATCCACTTGATAGCCACTTACCATTCCTCATCTCTTTCTCACTTCCTTTACCCATGCATCAAGTGAAGCCTTCTGCATCCATCCCAGCATCCCGCACACCTTCATCGTTCACCTGTTCTCTCTTTCTCCTTCCACAAGGGGTAGATGCGCCTGCATGTGACTCTCAACCCCCCACTACAGCCCACTGGCCATTACATCCTGCAACCTCTCCCATCATGGCACTTGTACTAGGAAAATCTTTAGACACCCCTGCCCCATGCTTTTGTAAGACGGGTGGGTGGACAACAATTTCAGCCTCCCCCGAAAGTGCTGTTACCAAGAGAAGGTTTCCACCCTCCAACATTACATATACCCTCAACTAACTACTAACTTCTTCCCACCCACTCAACTACCTATCCTGTTGCTCGCCCACTCTGTGCTCATGAAGATTCCCAGGGGAAAACTAGGCTGCTTCCTTCACTTCCCCTGGGAACCTTCATTGTGAAACAATCATGGTCCACACCAAGAATGAGTGTAAAGGGCCATTTATTAAACACAGGATTGCCACAGTTTAAACTTCATAAACATGTAATCATAGCATCTAAACAACTTTTAATGCAATTTCATTTATAACCCCCTCATACTTCATTTACCCCAAACTTCCATTCCAGCACACCCTCTCACTTCCTCACGTAACACCACCCACTCAATAGCCACTTACCATTCCCCATCTCTTTCTCACTTCTTTTACCCAAGCATCCTCCAGTGAAACCTCCATCATCTGTCCCAACATCCGTCACACCTTCATCATTCACCTGTGTTCTCTTCCTCCCTCCCCAAGGGGTGGACCCTGCAACCCTTCAAACTACAGCCATCCAGTAGAAACCCCAGAGGGTGCTTTACTGTCCCTTCCCACATTTACTGCAAAACTCCAAAACCTATTTCACCTGTCACTACACCAGACCCTTTCATGCCACAATTCACCGAGCAAGTCACATAACTCCAGTATGTAATAAGTATTGCCCAAGTTAGAGAAATGCACCCCATCTGAATGAAACAGTCCCATTTCCCCCTTCTTGATGCTTTTATGTGCCAAAACCTTGATAACTATAGCCATGCAGAAAACCCTCAAGGCCCTCTTGAGCTACCGCCTGGCCTTGTCTATTGCCACGTGGTTCGTAGCCCCTCAGCAGATCAAGTTGCATGTGTTGCAGTAAAGTCAAGCCAAACCAGCTGACCAGATAATTTCCTCCCAGGTGTATGCACACTAAATCTGGGAATCCCCACTTCATAGCCAAAAGAAGTAACAAACTGCTCCAACTCATTCCACATTTACTCCACCATAGGACTTCATGTCAGCTGCTAGGGAGTCCAACGTTTCACCCATAACTGCTGTTCTGCATATTTGGCTGCCCAGCGAACAAAAGAATGTCCCATCATCCAATTTGCCACCTTCTGGCTCTCTGGATCAGTCACATACCCTAGGAAATATGGGGAAAAATTGGCCACACAACATCCTTCATTGTCACCCCCAGACGAACCTGTGACTTAGCACCTCATTTCTTCCCACACCTTTGGCAGCACCTGGACCTCCACCTGCGAACCCTGCAAATCTTCTCCCAATCTCAGTTGCACAGCTGCAGTTCCTGCCCGATCCTGAAAGAATAAATCCCAAAACCCGTGGAATCCCCCTGATTTCTTTAGCACCATGCACAACACTGCCAACAACTGAGCCGCTGTGATCGTTTGTCCATCCTTGTGACAGAAAATTTCATTTTGCCTGCATCCTGGCCAGCTTAAGAATCTGTGCCATTGTCTCTCTGGGCAAGCCTCCTCCTGACCACCTTCTTGCAAACATATCCACTTGCCCTGGCCGGCCTGATACATTTTGGATTTTCTCAACCATAAACTGATCTGTGCCTGCTCCAGCCTTACATCCTCATGTAACACCCCCGATTCACGTCTCGACCCCAACAGCTCAATCACCCAAAAAGCCCCATAAAACATCCAAACCATGCACAACCTGAACATGACAACCGCAAAACTGTCATAAGAACAATGTGGCAGTCTCTTTAACACTCCCATCGGCAAATCAAAAGTGATAGAAACCCTCAAAACAGACTTACGGGCACACCTCCCTCTCCACCAACCCTTCAAAACCTTCCCCAAAATGTTGTCCGTTGCAGGGTCAAACCCCCAGTACATCTTGCCATAAAAGGACAAACCAACTACCTTGCCTGCGAAAGTCGCAGCCGACTAAACTTCATCTGTTAAGAACATCACAAAAGGTAAAACCCATCCTTCCCTGTGATTGTTCCAGTCTGAGTGGCCTGGTGACACTTCCTTCAAAGACTTCAAATTCTCTCCAGGCCAGGCAAAAACTTTGTTTGTAGATTCAGCTAAAGATAGCTCCACCAGCTTAATGATTCTCAAGCCCCTCCACTGCCAGATCTCTGCTGGAACAGACATCTTGACTTCTCTGCTCTGAGAGCCAGTCTGCAAAATCAGTGCCACTGTGAACAAGATAAGGAATCAGCTATAAAGTTGATCATTCCAGGGACATGCTTAGCCTTAAACACAATGTTCAACCTCCAGCCTTGATAGCATAACGCATTGCAATAGATAGATAACCCACAAGTCTCTCACTTTCTACCTGTTCACCAACTCCACAACAGTCATATTGTCCACATGAAACAGCACCGTCCTGTTTGTTATCTTATCTCTCCAGACCATCAGTAACACAAATAAGGGAAAGAACTCCAAAAAGACAATGTTCCTCCCGTGCCACACCCACTGATTTGGCCACTGAGCACACCACCTCCCATCCCAGAAAAGACCAAAACCCTGAACCCCTGTTTAACTAGAAAATATCTGTACCTGCCAGACTGTCTCTTCCTCCTGAAATAGCATCAACACTCCATTGAATGCAAAATTAAAAAATGCCCAATAGTGGCTGCACCTTCCTCAATTCTAATAGTCTCCCCCCAATCACCTCTTTAAAAAAAACTCTGCATCTCACACACTTTCTTCCCTGGAGTCTAGCCACAATATTGACTGTTTCAAGCTCAAGCCCAGGAAAGTCAACACCATGCTGGGACACTCCATTTTTACTGGTGCCAGAGGAACTCCCAAATCACCCATCAGGTGTTCAAAATTTCTGAATGCCCTGAAACAAGCTTTGGTGCCCCCTTTGCCAAAGAACAGAAAATCATCCAAACAGTGTGACACCAGCCAATGTCCACTCTTTTGATGAAAACCCACTGCAAAAAAGTGATAAAAGTCTCAAACAGTACACAGGATACTGAACAACCCATAGGCAACACTCTGTCAACATAAATGCCCCCCCCCCCAATTGCATCCCCAGCAAGAAAAAATCTTTGGGTTGAATGTGCAGCAATTAAAACACTGACTTCATGTCACATTTTGCCAATTTAGCCCCCTCTTCACATCTCCTGACCAATCTGACTGCATCATCAACTGAAGCATAGACTACCCTGATGTCCTCAGCTGCAATATAGTCATTCACTGATGTTCCCTTCCGTCATCACAAATGGTGACTCAAACAGAAATCCTCTTTAACTTTCTTGGGAGCCACACCAAGTGGAGAGATAATCAGGACCACCAGGGGCCAATTAAAGAAAGGCCTTTGAATACTGCCCTTCCAGACTTCTTTTGCAATCTTGGCTGCCACCACCTCTGGTGTAGTTTGGCTGACTGCAAATTATCAACTATCTCCTGTCCCTTGGACTTTGATAGCTGACCTGAAACCCCTCTTTAAAACCCCATTCCGATTTCAAAGTGGCATCCTTGTCTGAATACTGATATAACCACGGCAGCCTCTTCTCTAGTTTAATGGGTGTATGTAACTTTTGTCCCAGGAGCCCCTGATGTCCACTTCCTCTGGACACCCACCATGTTCGGAGAGCTAGCCAGGGTGAAACACTGTGTAACTGGATGCTTGCCCCCACATTTGGAACCTTTGTGCTTGAATTTGCATACGTATCTATAGCAGAAACCCTTGTTAAAGTTCCAGCAAGCCGCCCCAGGGCTATTACCTGTTGTCCTAGATCCATTACTCATCCCTTGATGGGTGAGATGCTGGAGAAAAGGCTTATATGTGATCAGGAGGCTTGCTGTATGGGTCAAGGCCACTGATTGAGTGGAAGACATTCACTGCATTCCCAGCTCTGGTTTGTCTGGGTTCAAACTCACCCTAGCCCTAAATCCCTCATCATAACTTAGCCAAACAAAAAACCCAAAATGCATTTGTACCTTCCTTATAATGTCCATGTATTTGAAAAAGGGCAATGTCTCTGCCAGCAAATTGTTTGCAATATATGCTCTCATAAATAAAAAATGCTGAAGTCCATTCAGTTCTCCATAGTATGAGAACCACAGGCACCTATTTAGCTCCCATTCTTCCTCTTTGGACACTAACTTGGCATGGATTATCTTAGGACAGAGCTTGAAAACATGTACATTCTTGTTTTTCCATATCCGATTATTTGTTTTATCAGAGATGTGTGAACCCAATGGCATTGCTAAACCCATATAAGGTAGCTGTTTCTTGTGGCCCCACTGTCCTTACTGCCCTCGGTCTCTGCCTCCTTATCTGTGCCTGAGTTCATCTGGTCCCCTGACTACCCAATGCCTTTCCCACCCAGTGATTCGCTCTTCTGTTTACCCACCACATCTGTACATGGTCCTGCTTCGGTGATTACCCCATCTCCCTCCTCCACTGACTTACACACCTTGCTGTCAACTCCTTGTTTTTCCACCTCTCACACCGACCACCATTCCTTTGTACCTGCTACAATTCATCCCAACTCCAGTCTGTCCTTTCATGGTCTCAATCGATTTTCCTTTTTCCACCCTGTGATGTTTGCATCACCTGCTCTTGGTCTCTGTAAAACATCAACTGAGATCTTGGTTGTTTCCCCACTCCTTGCAGCCCGCACTGGCACATTCACCTCACTCTTGCCCCACAATTCACCTTACTCCCATTCATCACTGTCATCCTCATAATTAAATTCCACATCATCCGCACCTGCAGACACCTCATGCATGACATTGTCTGATTTCGCAGCAAAAAAAAAAACATTCCTCCACACACTCTTTTCTGACCATCCCACAACATCCACCACAGAAGTTATCTTTTCCCCCTGAGGGAGATAATCATTGCTGATACTGGGCATGTGATTCTGAGGTGTAGGGAGAGCCACTGAAGACTTCCCTATTGCTTCAAACCAACATGTAGGGGGCGTGATGCACCCCAATGGTTTAATCTTGGTCCCTCCATCTACCAGGGCCATACAACTGGGGACGTCTATCTCCTTGCCGCACCAATGAGCCTGACCACAGCACTACCGGGCCCACAAGCCACACTAGCTCCCTGCTCAGAGGAGTCCCTGTGACCTGTCTCTGGCACCCATATCCAACAACTACCATCGATGGGGGTGCCCAACTCTACCCCTCCTACATGCCAAACTGCATCCTCTCTTTCGCTGGCTGCTACGTCTGCCCCTCCAGCCACCCCCAGCCTCATAATAACAGTGTTGCAAATAGTGTTCTGCTTTAGCTAAGGCCTTCCTCTGTTCCCTAACTCTAGCCTTTATGTCAATGTGCTGCCATTTATGAAGTGGTGCCCCGTTTGGGCCTTCTGGTCTGGCCATAACCACCTGTGATGCAGACTGCTCGGCCCCTTCTTCCTGCTTTCCTGACCTTTTCTGCCCTGCCCCCGTCTGTCATTCTGCCCCACCCATTAGTATATATGTAGGCCCTTGGCCCACTTGGCCCCACCTAGCCCTCCACTCAGTGGTAATTTCAGAGGTAGTATTCCCAGTAGTGGTAGTTTCAGCAGTGATAATTTCAACTGTGGTAACCTCAGCAGAGGTAATCTCTGCACTGGTAATCTCAGAGATGGTAATCACAGTAGTGGTAATATCAGCAGTGGTAATCTCGAGAGCTAGTAATCACAGTAGTGGTAATCTCAGCAGTGGTAATCCTTGCAGCAGTACTCTCAGAGGTAGGAATCACAGTAGTGTTAATTCAGCCTTGGTAATCCCTGCGTGGTAATCCCTGCAGTGGTAATTTCAGTGGTAGTAATCACAGTAGTGGTAATCACAGTAGTGGTAATCTCAGCAGTGGTAATCCCTGCAGTGGTAATCCCAGAGATAGTAACCCCTTCCCTGGCTTGTCACTATGGACCTCTCTATGGGTCGTTTCCATGGCCCTTATAAACACTGTGGGCTGATCCAAATGGTAGGTCTATAGGATCTTCAGCATTAGAAGGCCAATCCTGGACCTCCCTGTCCGCTTCTGCCCTGCGTTTTTCCACACGTGACCTATGAGGCCTGCTCCCCCATCCAAGCAGGAAGTAAACTGGCCTTTGCCAGCCGAGGCTCCGGAGCATGGAGGCTATGCTGCCTCTCTGCTCCCACCTTTGACATGCCACAGGCCCTCCCCATCCGCCTCTTTTACCTGATGCATGCGATGGGGATGCCGAGCAGGCCTCAACAGCCATCATGATCCCGATACACTAAGCAAGTAGGCCAACATATATCCACTCATGCCTCCTCCAAAATACTGGGCCTCCGGAGGTCAGCCCAGCCCACCCAACCCAACGTGCACAAGCCATTCCACACTGCCTCTGCCCGATGGCTGTCCCCCATTGAACCACCAACACTCAAATCAGCCACAACAACTTCCGCCTCCCCCTGTATTGCTATTACACGGAGGAAGTTCCCACTCTCCAATACTAAATATTCCCTCAACTAACCCCCACCCCTGCCAACTCAACTACCTATCCTGTCACTGCACCACTCTGTGCACATGAAGAATCTCAGGGAAAAACTAGTCTGCGCCCTTCACTTCCCCTGGGTCCCTTCCTTTGGTTGCCGGCCTACGTCCCCAACTTATCTGCGCTCTACAGTTGTCCAATATTTGGAGAAGCTAAGACGGTTTGCAACTTTGAGGGGGGAATTTCTTCAGCTAGACCAGCATTACCCTGATTGGGGAGAGCAGGGTTGATGTGGTCAGCATGTACCTATCGATTTAGATCTCCTGACCTCCTCCCTCCAATGCTCTACCCTTAGACCGCACCATGACAGATACAAAAATCAGCATCCATCTCCCTGCATCTGTTATATCTCAGTGTCTCCCGCAGTCCCAGCTTGAGTCATTTCTTAAATTTGTAGTGTATGAGCAAAAACTTGTAATTTGGGGAGAGATCCTTCCCAGTCTGGGATCAGCAATATTCCCACTGAGCATCAGAAATAACACTTTGGAATTCTTCTTCCTATTTTTCTCTAGACCTCGGCTGACACACTGGATCCTCGCTTTGGACTGTGCTGTATAGATAAAATACTAATTTTGTGGGTATAAGTAATATACAGCTTTAGGACAGCTTTACAGTTTATGTGGCACGAAAAGTCTGGTTAGGAGTTTACAATGCAAATGGCTTTAACTCGAGTAAACGCAAGACCCATTGCATTGCAAATGCTTGTTTTCGTTCTCACCAGTACCGGTGCCCGCTGGATGCCCTGATGTGTCCCGGTGGATAGAACAAAGCTCCTCCATATTAAATTTACTTTTATTGGTCAACCGGTATACTGAGTGACAATTTTTTCTGAACTACAGCGCAAAGATAATTTTCTTTAGTTAAAACACACTCTCTTGTTAATCTTTTTTACGTTTGGCTTACTCAATTAATTTGAATATTTGATCTTTTTTAACTCCAGCATTTAGCCTATGAAATTATTTTAACATTGGGCCAGGCATTTGAAGTTGCCTACCAGCTCGCACTTCAGGCACGTTGTCTACTGTTCTACACTTCCTGAAAGCTTCTATAGGAAACCTTCCAAGCCAATTCCTAAACCACGTGTTAGTATTCGAAAATCGTTGGTAAGTTAAAACGCAGATCTCTACATCTATCTTTTAATTTAATGACGGCTGCAAATTGCTCCATATTTTTAATGAAGCAGTTATTTTATTTGCAGTGTCTTACGGTCTTCTCAAGCTGAAAATAACGCTAAAATGCAGCTTTTGTTTGTACTGAGTTGTGCATAAACATGTAATTTATGGCTTTTGTGTCTTCGTTTGTAAACATACTTTTTTAAGTGCCCCAAATTTCCGGAAATGTCATATTCCATCTTCGGTTGACATAGTACACATTTGGAGAGGTTTCGAGTTGAAGTGCGGCAAACATAGTATAGACAACACGATAGTTTCGACATTTGATAATGCTAAAAATATTTGACCCGATTCAACTCGGAATCTGGCAAGAATATTATCTTTGAGAGTTGCTTATCACTATCACCAATTTTTCCAAGCAGATATATTGTTATTCCTTTTCGAACAATATGTTGCTTTAGGGAAATCAAAAACATAACAAAATATTTGCTTATCTGTCATCCTACTTCTCCTAAAGCTGTATATTACTTATAGCCATAAACACTTAATTGTCCCGCCAATGTGCAGGATCTCAAACACTTTTTATAAAGCGTATAAAAACATGTATATATGCCTTTATTTTGAGAAAAGCCAAATTGTTTAGGAAAAACCAAATGTTTTAGAATAGCTCATGAGAGGGTGTACTGGCTAACTTTCAGCTATAAACTTAGAATAATTTATTGACTAGAAAACTATTTAACAAACCTTTATGTAGCCTTCTGGGCTGAAGCCTGAAATGCTGGGGAAACTGCACTGTTCCTTTAAGTAATGGATAACAACCAGTACCCCATCATGCCTTGTAAATCCATGGTGTAATCTCTCTATGGACTTTTAACCTCGCTTCATTTCATTAGTGAAAGGCATGTATAGGTCATGCCTTCTCCATTGTTTAGCCCTCCTCAACCGCACCGGTCAACTACTAAAAACATACGAGGCTCCATTTTTTTTGGTATGGTTTCTGGACTACTTTTTCTCTTTATTTCGCAGGCAGCGCAATCTCATGGGGCAGTAGTCGTGCACTTTGCTTGACATGGACCCTGTTACATGGCTAATTGCACTTTTGGCTGTTACCTGGATAATTGCACTTTTGCTGATACGTTTCACTGCAAGCGAACTTCTGTTTCCTTTTGTGTGTCTCCGTCATGCTTCATGGTGGTTGTGGGCTCGCATATGTGAAACTGTTTTACTTTTCCGTTTATGTGGCAAGAATAGTCCGGTTAGGAGGTTAAAAGCAAATAGCTCAAACTCGAGCAAGCGCGAGACCCGTTGTATTGCAAATACCTGTTGAGATTGCAGTATGTTAAATTTATCATAGCGTATTTTGCCCATCTGGTGTTACTAACAGAAAGGTTGACAAATCTGGGGAATTCATCGATTAGTAGAGATATATTTTCCTCCAGTTAGTTTACCTACAGCGAAAACAGACATTGTGAGGGTAAACAGCACCCAGCTGAGAAAGCTCTCACTGAAGCCCTTTTGTTTGAATAAATATAACAGATAAGGTCACTCTATCAAATCAAACACTTTTGCTGCAATGAGGAAGACTGCCCCTGCCTAAGATGAAGGGTTCATTTGATATACCACCGCTAACAGTGTTCTAGGATTAAATGAGGTGGACCTATTTAGTATGAACCTTGATTGGTCTGGCTCGACCAAACTGGGTAGCATATTGAGTATGCTATTTGCTAGGAGTTTGACAAATATTTTGTTGTCCATGGTAATTATGGTCAGTGGTATGTAGGAATCACTTTTATCTGAGAGTATTCTGGGTGAAGAAAGTGTGAGCATCCTATTGTCCTGTAGGGATGGGGGAAGAGCGCCTTTGTCATAGGCCACTGTATACATCTTTAAAAGCCCAGAGGCCGGTAATTGCATGTATTCCTTATAGAATTGGGCTGGTAGCCATTCTGGGCTGGTGAGTTTGTCATTTTGGAGGCTTCCAAGGACTTCATGCTTGCCAACTCGTACCATGCTAATGCTATAGTATCAAAATAATTAGCTAGTTCTTCAGTGATAGCGTCTGTTCCATTCCTATATAAGTCTGTGTAGTAATCAAGTACTCTGCTACAATACTCCCTGTTTAATTTATTCTCTACACTCCATGGTCTCTATGTTCATGATGATTGAGCTGGCTTTATTCGATAAAGTAGGGCTGCTAGTGTCTTGCCAGGTCTGTCACTTTCCCCAAATAGTCTAGACTTTGCTTCTGTACCAAAGTAATTAAGCCACTTTAAGCAATCTACTGTTATGTATCTAATTTTGCTCCCACTTCTGTTGGAGTTTTTGTGGTAGCCTCTTTGATGTATATCTCTTCTTGTCCCTTTACTAGTGCCTCTAACCTCACTATATAATTTCTAATGTCTTTAAGGACTCCCACTTGTTTAGATATACAGATCCCCCTAATGACAACCTTATGAGTTTCAAACAAGGTTACTGGGCTGCCTGCTGTGTGTTCATTAGTAGTAAAGAATAGTTCAGTCTTCTTGCAGATCCCCCCTCTGAACACTGCAACCTGAAGATGGACACTTGGAAGTCTCTATGGGAAAGCTCTAGTTGCCTGCCCCTGTGTGTTGGGCTCCAGCATTACCAGGGCATTGTTGAAGAGGTTCTGGGGAGGTGATCCACTCTGGACGTCAATGCACTGACATTCTCCAACACAAGCCAGTAATCCAGGCTAAAACATGTATTGCAGAGCATATCTGCCCAGGAGCCCTCCCTTCTAGTACAAGCTCCAGCTCACCACACAACATCAGATGACGGTAAAGGAACTGTGTGAGTTGTAAGTTGGGCATATTGTAACCTGTGATTGACTATGGGTAAGTTTTGCCGCACAAATTAGTCATATTGTTGAAAAAGCATGTGGTGTAACCATCCACCAAGATCTTTATTTTGGCAGGGTATAATGGAGAAGTTTCTTGGTATATTAATAATGTTTATATTAACATTAATGCTTAGACATGCAAGTGCTTTCAAATTCCAAATTTGGATGCAATGCAAATGCAGTATATGCAGATTTAAAGGTCATATAATACTGATGTGCCCAAGCCCCAATGATGCAGAAAAACTTAGGGGAAAAAAAGGTACAAAAACGAAACTCCAAGATTCAGTGAAATACTTTCATAATTATGGACAAATCTTCAACATCCCTGTCAGACCTCAGGCGTTGCATGGTCTAGGGCCCGCCCCCGCTACACCAATGGTGGCCTTGTGCTTCTGCATGCCCCTTTGCACTAAATCCCTTTCTGGAAAAGCCCATGAAGATGCCTTCGTTGCATGCTTGTGGTCACATTGTTCATACCAGTGTTTAAGGAGGGAGGGCTTTACATAAAAGTATGAATATACATGATAGTGTTGCAGAATAAGACATATGGTTACTTGCATCTCTTTTATAATATGTGATAAGCCACATACAATGTTTTTTGCTGTTATGCTGCTTGTCTTTTTTCTTCCAGAACTAACGTTTCCCAGAAGGCTCATGGGAAGCCATTTTGGGTGTGGCAGGCTGCATAAATTCAGCACGCCCCACACTCTGTGCTCACTATTCATTGGAGTCTGGTGATCGGGAGCAGCTTCATTCTGGTGCTGATTTCTGGCCTTCCCATTGACTTCCTGCTTTATCTTCATGTCGGCTCCTACAGGACCTTTGCAAGTCCGTTAATCTCAAGGAAGGTTCTACCCCACATGCTCTTTCTGAACAGGTCATGTTAAGTGCAGTAAGGGTTTCTATGATGCTGATGTTAGCACTCGTGTGAAGAACAAATCTAAGACATTTGAGCATGTGCCATTATTCTGGTTCTGGCACTAAGTACATATTATCATATTTGATTCAAGTGTGTTGTTTTCTTGATGCACTGACATTTAGAGTCGAACTGTTGATTTTGCTTGTTCCTATGCAAGGATTTGGTGTTTGAGTTAATCAGGAGCTTGGGCATGCCAAATGAGTTTTGGATTGTGCGAGGGGGAGAAACTACTTGTTTTCAAGAAATGTATATATATATATATATATATATATATATATATTTACAATGGGAGATTTTATGTTTGAATAAGAGTCTATTATATATGGAGGCAGCAATAATTACATGCAGTAATATAGAACCAGTGTGCTCTCCAAAAGATCCCTAATGAGTGGAATCTTATTTGTTACAAAAGACACATATGATTACTTTGACACAAGTCAAGAAAAATTATTGTTTCATAAGTTGTTTTGACTTTTCAGATCTCCTTCCCTGTAGCTCCCTTCAAACACCCTTCCCTTCCACCTGGCAATTCCAATATTCTGTACTATAGTAGTATTCAGAATTGGAGGTGCCTGGAGGTGGGCCTTGCACAGCTTTCAGTAGATCCTGAGGAGGTGATGCTCAGCTTGACAATCTCCCAGATTTTGACAGTGCCATTGAACTGGGCCCTGATCATTCAGAATAATGGTACCTGATTGGGGAGGAGGATTTCATGCTTGGTGTAGTACTAGAAGGAGACCACAATGTACATATGTGAATGGAGAGGTGAATGATCACCCTGTATCCTTTATAATTTGTACATGAGCTACCCGCTATACCATGAGAACAGAAGAGGTCCATAACCTATCTCTTCCAGGAAAACAAGTCCAAAGTGTGGAAATCTTCAACACAGTAAAAATCTAATTTAAGCTAAGATCCCTGTAAAATCAGTTCCTTTGGAAATGACCATCAATTTGTAATATGTGACAAGTCCAGTTAATCTGTTATATAACAATGTACTCTGCAAAATGAATTGTGTGATCTATTTCACACCGAATACTGTGGAGTTTCAGACATACAGTGAGGATATAGAATTTAAGTTGAAACCAAAAGATACAGCAATTGGGTTATTCCCAGTTCTAACCAAGGAATACTTGCCTCCCAACTTAGGATGTACGGTGAAAGCAGAAGTCTAGGACTTTGAAGGTAAAGACATTGGGCTGAACAAAAACACAGAGGCAGTGAGAATCACAGTGAGACCTAATGCAGATTATCCACAAATATCTCAATATAACCTACATTAGAGACTGTGGCAGGAATTGCATCTGTCATTGAATTCATAGAACAAGACCTCTTGATGGAAGAGCTAGGGAGTCCCGGTATGTGATGTCAAGTGATTCACAGTCATTTCTCTGTGCCAAGCATTGTTCTCTATTCTTTTACTTTAGGATAGCCAGGTTCTTTTCAATTTCACTTTCAAATTTTCAGGGCAAATTCTTCTGTGGTGTCAGGTCCCACTATCTACTTTGACACAGGCTGTTACAACTCTGTCGTCCTATTTCTAGGGGGCGCTGTATGGGGACTGTCGGAAGCCTTAGAATCACCTTGAACACTTATCTAGAATCCCTTGCTGACTCCTGTTTGTTTCTCTTTTCGCCATGGTATACTTTTATAGTATTGAATTTGCTTCCTGGGTCTGCAAATCCCATAATGTACAGCCTGGTAGTCAGGAAAGCCTGGATTCTGTTTCCCGTTGTTTTCTATGGGAGAAGTCCAGTTGCTCCTTTTCACCAGATCTTCTCCTCCAGGACTTGCGAGTGTCTGAAACTATACACACTTGAGACCTCTCCTGTGCAGCCCAGTCATGGGATTCCACCTGTGGTTTTCTGCAGCTTGGAACTGCTTATAAGCAGCCATTTTCTCAAGATCCCCGTTGTGCATTGGAGTTTGATTCCTCTGTGTTACAGACCCCATATCGGATGGCGTTCCAGTCTTGTTCCTGTTCTGTTCCAGCTTGAACCTGTTTCCTGTTTCTCTGCCCTGCTCCTGATTGTTCCAGCCAGACTCTGCTCCCTATCTCTTAGCCTTGAACCTGTTTGTTTCTTCCAGAAAGAAAAAAGGGAGCACACTGCCTCACACTCCAGCAAAAAGTTAGCCCCAATGCATCATGGTAAATGCAGTCACTTCATTTTGTGTTGAAAAAGTAATCAAAAGTCTTTCACCTTAGTGGGTGCAGCAAGTGCTGTGTATCTCTGGACACGTGTTTCTGGGTTTAGCCCGTCATCAGCAGAGAGCAGCCAAGTCTGTGGGGTTGCTTGAAATGCCGCCAAAAGTCTTCTCAGGTTTATGTACCACTCACTGGCGCACAGGTGCATCACCAGAGCTCGTCAGCTCGTTAGCTCAAGGGAACAGTCATTGGACAAAAAGAAAAAGGGAGCACACTGCCTCACACTCCAGCAAAAAGTTAGCCCCAATGCATCATGGTAAATGCAGTCACTTCATTTTGTGTTGAAAAAGTAATCAAAAGTCTTTCACCTTAGTGGGTGCAGCAAGTGCTGTGTATATCTGGACACGTGTTTCTGGGTTTAGCCCGTCATCAGCAGAGAGCAGCCAAGTCTGTGGGGTTGCTTGAAATGCCGCCAAAAGTCTTCTCAGGTTTATGTACCACTCACTGGCGCACAGGTGCCTCACCAGAGCTCGTCAGCTCGTTAGCTCAAGGGAGCAGTCATTGGACAAAAAGAAAAAAGGGAGCACACTGCCTCACACTCCAGCAAAAAGTTAGCCCCAATGCATCATGGTAAATGCAGTCACTTCATTTTGTGTTGAAAAAGTAATCAAAAGTCTTTCACCTTAGTGGGTGCAGCAAGTGCTGTGTATCTCTGGACACGTGTTTCTGGGTTTAGCCCGTCATCAGCAGAGAGCAGCCAAGTCTGTGGGGTTGCTTGAAATGCCGCCAAAAGTCTTCTCAGGTTTATGTACCACTCACTGGCGCACAGGTGCCTCACCAGAGCTCGTCAGCTCGTTAGCTCAAGGGAGCAGTCATTGGACAAAAAGAAAAAAGGGAGCACACTGCCTCACACTCCAGCAAAAAGTTAGCCCCAATGCATCATAGTAAATGCAGTCACTTCATTTTGTGTTGAAAAAGTAATCAAAAGTCTTTCACCTTAGTGGGTGCAGCAAGTGCTGTGTATCTCTGGACACGTGTTTCTGGGTTTAGCCCATCATCAGCAGAGAGCAGCCAAGTCTGTGGGGTTGCTTGAAATGCCGCCAAAAGTCTTCTCAGGTTTATGTACCACTCACTGGCGCACAGGTGCCTCACCAGAGCTCGTCAGCTCGTTAGCTCAAGGGAGCAGTCATTGGACAAAAAGTAAAAAGGGAGCACACTGCCTCACACTCCAGCAAAAAGTTAGCCCCAATGCATCATGGTAAATGCAGTCACTTCATTTTGTGTTGAAAAAGTAATCAAAAGTCTTTCACCTTAGTGGGTGCAGTAAGTGCTGTGTATCTCTGGACACGTGTTTCTGGGTTTAGCCCGTCATGAGCAGAGAGCAGCCAAGTCTGTGGGGTTGCTTGAAATGCCGCCAAAAGTCTTCTCAGGTTTATGTACCACTCACTGGCGCACAGGTGCATCACCAGAGCTCGTCAGCTCGTTAGCTCAAGGGAGCAGTCATTGGACAAAAAGAAAAAAGGGAGCACGCTGCCTCACACTCCAGCAAAAAGTTAGCCCCAATGCATCATGGTAAATGCAGTCACTTCATTTTGTGTTGAAAAAGTAATCAAAAGTCTTTCACCTTAGTGGGTGCAGCAAGTGCTGTGTATCTCTGGACACGTGTTTCTGGGTTTAGCCCGTCATCAGCAGAGAGCAGCCAAGTCTGAGGGGTTGCTTGAAATGCCGCCAAAAGTCTTCTCAGCGTTATGTACCACTCACTGGCGCACAGGTGCTTCACCAGAGCTCGTCAGCTTGTTAGCTCAAGGGAGCAGTCATTGGACAAAAAGAAAAAAGGGAGCACACTGCCTCTCACTCAAGCAAAAAGTTAGCCCCAATGCATCATGGTAAATGCAGTCACTTCATTTTGTGTTGAAAACGTAATCAAAAGTCTTTCACCTTAGTGGGTGCAGCAAGTGCTGTGTATCTCTGGACACGTGTTTCTGGGTTTAGCCCGTCATCAGCAGAGAGCAGCCAAGTCTGTGGGGTTGCTTGAAATGCCGCCAAAAGTCTTCTCAGGTTTATGTACCACTCACTGGCGCACAGGTGCCTCACCAGAGCTCGTCAGCTCGTTAGCTCAAGGGAGCAGTCATTGGACAAAAAGAAAAAAGGGAGCACACTGCCTCACACTCCAGCAAAAAGTTAGCCCCAATGCATCATGGTAAATGCAGTCACTTCATTTTGTGTTGAAAAAGTAATCAAAAGTCTTTCACCTTAGTGGGTGCAGCAAGTGCTGTGTATCTCTGGACACGTGTTTCTGGGTTTAGCCCGTCATCAGCAGAGAGCAGCCAAGTCTGTGGGGTTGCGTGAAATGCCGCCAAAAGTCTTCTCAGGTTTATGTACCACTCACTGGCGCACAGGTGCCTCACCAGAGAAAGACTTTATTACTTTCGGAATGGACTACGAATTCGACTGCATTTACCATGATGCTTTGGGGTTGGACTTTGTTGCTGGAGTGTAGGCAGTGTGCTCCCTTTCTTTGTAATTTTGTCTTTGGACGGCTCCCTTGAGCCATGGCTGACGAGCCTTGGGAGGCACCTGTGCGCCATGAGAGGTACATAAACCTGAGAAAACATTTGGCGGCATTTCAAGCAAGCCCCTATACCATGCTGCTCCCTGCTGATGATGGGCTAAACCCAGAAACACGTGTACAGGGATAAACAGCACTTGCTGCGCCTACAGAGGTGAAAGACTTTATTACTTTCGGAATGGACTACGAATTCAACTGCATTTACCATGATGCATTGGGGTTGGACTTTGTTGCTGGAGTGTAGGCAGTGTGCTCCCTTTCTTTGTAATTTTGTCTTTGGACGGCTCCCTTGAGCCATGGCTGACGAGCCTTGGGAGGCACCTGTGCGCCATGAGAGGTACATAAACCTGAGAAAACATTTGGCGGCATTTCAAGCAATCCCCTATACCATGCTGCTCCCTGCTGATGATGGGCTAAACCCAGAAACACGTGTACAGGGATAAACAGCACTTGCTGCGCCTACAGAGGTGAAAGACTTTATTACTTTCGGAATGGACTACGAATTCAACTGCATTTACCATGATGCATTGGGGTTGGACTTTGTTGCTGGAGTGTAGGCAGTGTGCTCCCTTTCTTTGTAATTTTGTCTTTGGACGGCTCCCTTGAGCCATGGCTGACGAGCCTTGGGAGGCACCTGTGCGCCATGAGAGGTACATAAACCTGAGAAAACATTTGGCGGCATTTCAAGCAAGCCCCTATACCATGCTGCTCCCTGCTGATGATGGGCTAAACCCAGAAACACGTGTAGAGGGATAAACAGCACTTGCTGCGCCTACAAAGGTGAAAGACTTTATTACTTTCGGAATGGACTACGAATTCGACTGCATTTACCATGATGCATTGGGGTTGGACTTTGTTGCTGGAGTGTAGGCAGTGTGCTCCCTTTCTTTGTAATTTTGTCTTTGGACGGCTCCCTTGAGCCATGGCTAACGAGCCTTGGGAGGCACCTGTGCGCCATGAGAGGTACATAAACCTGAGAAAACATTTGGCGGCATTTCAAGCAAGCCCCTATACCATGCTGCTCCCTGCTGATGATGGGCTAAACCCAGAAACACGTGTACAGGGATAAACAGCACTTGCTGCGCCTACAAAGGTGAGAGACTTTATTACTTTCGGAATGGACTACGAATACGACTGCATTTACCATGATGCATTGGGGTTGGACTTTGTTGTTGGAGTGTAGGCAGTGTGCTCCCTTTCTTTGTAATTTTGTCTTTGGACGGCTCCCTTGAGCCATGGCTGACGAGCCTTGGGAGGCACCTGTGCGCCATGAGAGGTACATAAACCTGAGAAAACATTTGGCGGCATTTCAAGCAAGCCCCTATACCATGCTGCTCCCTGCTGATGATGGGCTAAACCCAGAAACACGTGTACAGGGATAAACAGCACTTGCTGCGCCTACAGAGGTGAGAGACTTTATTACTTTCGGAATGGACTACGAATACGACTGCATTTACCATGATGCATTGGGGTTGGACTTTGTTGCTGGAGTGTAGGCAGTGTGCTCCCTTTCTTTGTAATTTTGTCTTTGGACGGCTCCCTTGAGCCATGGCTGACGAGCCTTGGGAGGCACCTGTGCGCCATGAGAGGTACATAAACCTGAGAAAACATTTGGCGGGATTTCAAGCAAGCCCCTATACCATGCTGCTCCCTGCTGATGATTGGCTAAACCCAGAAACACGTGTACAGGGATAAACAGCACTTGCTGCGCCTACAGAGGTGAAAGACTTTATTACTTTCGGAATGGACTACGAATTCGACTGCATTTACCATGATGCATTGGGGTTGGACTTTGTTGCTGGAGTGTAGGCAGTGTGCTCCCTTTCTTTGTAATTTTGTCTTTGGACGGCTCCCTTGAGCCATTTTTGACGAGCCTTGGGAGGCACCTGTGCGCCATGAGAGGTACATAAACCTGAGAAAACATTTGGCGGCATTTCAAGCAATCCCCTATACCATGCTGCTCCCTGCTGATGATGGGCTAAACCCAGAAACACGTGTACAGGGATAAACAGCACTTGCTGCGCCTACAGAGGTGAAAGACTTTATTACTTTCGGAATGGACTACGAATTCAACTGCATTTACCATGATGCATTGGGGTTGGACTTTGTTGCTGGAGTGTAGGCAGTGTGCTCCCTTTCTTTGTAATTTTGTCTTTGGACGGCTCCCTTGAGCCATGGCTGACGAGCCTTGGGAGGCACCTGTGCGCCATGAGAGGTACATAAACCTGAGAAAACATTTGGCGGCATTTCAAGCAAGCCCCTATACCATGCTGCTCCCTGCTGATGATGGGCTAAACCCAGAAACACGTGTACAGGGATAAACAGCACTTGCTGCGCCTACAAAGGTGAAAGACTTTATTACTTTCGGAATGGACTACGAATTCGACTGCATTTACCATGATGCATTGGGGTTGGACTTTGTTGCTGGAGTGTAGGCAGTGTGCTCCCTTTCTTTGTAATTTTGTCTTTGGACGGCTCCCTTGAGCCATGGCTGACGAGCCTTGGGAGGCACCTGTGCGCCATGAGAGGTACATAAACCTGAGAAAACATTTGGCGGCATTTCAAGCAAGCCCCTATACCATGCTGCTCCCTGCTGATGATGGGCTAAACCCAGAAACACGTGTAGAGGGATAAACAGCACTTGCTGCGCCTACAAAGGTGAAAGACTTTATTACTTTCGGAATGGACTACGAATTCGACTGCATTTACCATGATGCATTGGGGTTGGACTTTGTTGCTGGAGTGTAGGCAGTGTGCTCCCTTTCTTTGTAATTTTGTCTTTGGACGGCTCCCTTGAGCCATGGCTAACGAGCCTTGGGAGGCACCTGTGCGCCATGAGAGGTACATAAACCTGAGAAAACATTTGGCGGCATTTCAAGCAAGCCCCTATACCATGCTGCTCCCTGCTGATGATGGGCTAAACCCAGAAACACGTGTACAGGGATAAACAGCACTTGCTGCGCCTACAGAGGTGAGAGACTTTATTACTTTCGGAATGGACTACGAATACGACTGCATTTACCATGATGCATTGGGGTTGGACTTTGTTGTTGGAGTGTAGGCAGTGTGCTCCCTTTCTTTGTAATTTTGTCTTTGGACGGCTCCCTTGAGCCATGGCTGACGAGCCTTGGGAGGCACCTGTGCGCCATGAGAGGTACATAAACCTGAGAAAACATTTGGCGGCATTTCAAGCAAGCCCCTATACCATGCTGCTCCCTGCTGATGATGGGCTAAACCCAGAAACACGTGTACAGGGATAAACAGCACTTGCTGCGCCTACAGAGGTGAGAGACTTTATTACTTTCGGAATGGACTACGAATACGACTGCATTTACCATGATGCATTGGGGTTGGACTTTGTTGCTGGAGTGTAGGCAGTGTGCTCCCTTTCTTTGTAATTTTGTCTTTGGACGGCTCCCTTGAGCCATGGCTGACGAGCCTTGGGAGGCACCTGTGCGCCATGAGAGGTACATAAACCTGAGAAAACATTTGGCGGGATTTCAAGCAAGCCCCTATACCATGCTGCTCCCTGCTGATGATTGGCTAAACCCAGAAACACGTGTACAGGGATAAACAGCACTTGCTGCGCCTACAGAGGTGAAAGACTTTATTACTTTCGGAATGGACTACGAATTCGACTGCATTTACCATGATGCATTGGGGTTGGACTTTGTTGCTGGAGTGTAGGCAGTGTGCTCCCTTTCTTTGTAATTTTGTCTTTGGACGGCTCCCTTGAGCCATTTTTGACGAGCCTTGGGAGGCACCTGTGCGCCATGAGAGGTACATAAACCTGAGAAAACATTTGGCGGCATTTCAAGCAATCCCCTATACCATGCTGCTCCCTGCTGATGATGGGCTAAACCCAGAAACACGTGTACAGGGATAAACAGCACTTGCTGCGCCTACAGAGGTGAAAGACTTTATTACTTTCGGAATGGACTACGAATTCAACTGCATTTACCATGATGCATTGGGGTTGGACTTTGTTGCTGGAGTGTAGGCAGTGTGCTCCCTTTCTTTGTAATTTTGTCTTTGGACGGCTCCCTTGAGCCATGGCTGACGAGCCTTGGGAGGCACCTGTGCGCCATGAGAGGTACATAAACCTGAGAAAACATTTGGCGGCATTTCAAGCAAGCCCCTATACCATGCTGCTCCCTGCTGATGATGGGCTAAACCCAGAAACACGTGTAGAGGGATAAACAGCACTTGCTGCGCCTACAAAGGTGAAAGACTTTATTACTTTCGGAATGGACTACGAATTCGACTGCATTTACCATGATGCATTGGGGTTGGACTTTGTTGCTGGAGTGTAGGCAGTGTGCTCCCTTTCTTTGTAATTTTGTCTTTGGACGGCTCCCTTGAGCCATGGCTAACGAGCCTTGGGAGGCACCTGTGCGCCATGAGAGGTACATAAACCTGAGAAAACATTTGGCGGCATTTCAAGCAAGCCCCTATACCATGCTGCTCCCTGCTGATGATGAGCTAAACCCAGAAACACGTGTACAGGGATAAACAGCACTTGCTGCGCCTACAGAGGTGAGAGACTTTATTACTTTCGGAATGGACTACGAATACGACTGCATTTACCATGATGCATTGGGGTTGGACTTTGTTGCTGGAGTGTAGGCAGTGTGCTCCCTTTCTTTGTAATTTTGCCTTTGGACGGCTCCCTTGAGCCATGGCTGACGAGCCTTGGGAGGCACCTGTGCGCCATGAGAGGTACATAAACCTGAGAAAACATTTGGCGGCATTTCAAGCAAGCCCCTATACCATGCTGCTCCCTGCTGATGATGGGCTAAACCCAGAAACACGTGTACAGGGATAAACAGCACTTGCTGCGCCTACAGAGGTGAGAGACTTTATTACTTTCGGAATGGACTACGAATACGACTGCATTTACCATGATGCATTGGGGTTGGACTTTGTTGCTGGAGTGTAGGCAGTGTGCTCCCTTTCTTTGTAATTTTGTCTTTGGACGGCTCCCTTGAGCCATGGCTGACGAGCCTTGGGAGGCACCTGTGCGCCATGAGAGGTACATAAACCTGAGAAAACATTTGGCGGGATTTCAAGCAAGCCCCTATACCATGCTGCTCCCTGCTGATGATTGGCTAAACCCAGAAACACGTGTACAGGGATAAACAGCACTTGCTGCGCCTACAGAGGTGAAAGACTTTATTACTTTCGGAATGGACTACGAATTCGACTGCATTTACCATGATGCATTGGGGTTGGACTTTGTTGCTGGAGTGTAGGCAGTGTGCTCCCTTTCTTTGTAATTTTGTCTTTGGACGGCTCCCTTGAGCCATGGCTGACGAGCCTTGGGAGGCACCTGTGCGCCACGAGAGGTACATAAACCTGAGAAAACATTTGGCGGCATTTCAAGCAAGCCCCTATACCATGCTGCTCCCTGCTGATGATGGGCTAAACCCAGAAACACGTGTACAGGGATAAACAGCACTTGCTGCGCCTACAGAGGTGAAAGACTTTATTACTTTCGGAATGGACTACGAATTCGACCGCATTTACCATGATGCATTGGGGTTGGACTTTGTTGCTGGAGTGTAGGCAGTGTGCTCCGTTTCTTTGTAATTTTGTCTTTGGACGGCTCCCTTGAGCCATGGCTGACGAGCCTTGGGAGGCACCTGTGCGCCATGAGATGTACATAAACCTGAGAAAACATTTGGCGGGATTTCAAGCAAGCCCCTATACCATGCTGCTCCCTGCTGATGATGGGCTAAACCCAGAAACACGTGTACAGGGATAAACAGCACTTGCTGCGCCTACAGAGGTGTAAGACTTTATTACTTTCTGAATGGACTACGAATTCGACTGCATTTACCATGATGCATTGGGGTTGGACTTTGTTGCTGGAGTGTAGGCAGTGTGCTCCCTTTCTTTGTAATTTTGTCTTTGGACGGCTCCCTTGAGCCATGGCTGACGAGCCTTGGGAGGCACCTGTGCGCCATGAGAGGTACATAAACCTGAGAAAACATTTGGCGGCATTTCAAGCAAGCCCCTATACCATGCTGCTCCCTGCTGATGATGGGCTAAACCCAGAAACACGTGTACTGGGATAAACAGCACTTGCTGCGCCTACAGAGGTGAAAGACTTTATTACTTTCGGAATGGACTACGAATTCGTCCGCATTTACCATGATGCATTGGGGTTGGACTTTGTTGCTGGAGTGTAGGCAGTGTGCTCCCTTTCTTTGTAATTTTGTCTTTGGACGGCTCCCTTGAGCCATGGCTGACGAGCCTTGGGAGGCACCTGTGCGCCATGAGAGGTACATAAACCTGAGAAAACATTTGGCGGGATTTCAAGCAAGCCCCTATACCATGCTGCTCCCTGCTGATGATGGGCTAAACCCAGAAACACGTGTACAGGGATAAACAGCACTTGCTGTGCCTACAGAGGTGAAAGACTTTATTACTTTCGGAATGGACTACGAATTCGACTGCATTTACCATGATGCATTGGGGTTGGACTTTGTTGCTGGAGTGTAGGCAGTGTGCTCCCTTTCTTTGTAATTTTGTCTTTGGACGGCTCCCTTGAGCCATGGCTGACGAGCCTTGGGAGACACCTGTGCGCCATGAGAGGTACATAAACCTGAGAAAACATTTGGCGGCATTTCAAGCAAGCCCCTATACCATGCTGCTCCCTGCTGATGATGGGCTAAACCCAGAAACACGTGTACAGGGATAAACAGCACTTGCTGCGCCTACAGAGGTGAAAGACTTTATTACTTTCGGAATGGACTACGAATTCGACCGCATTTACCATGATGCATTGGGGTTGGACTTTGTTGCTGGAGTGTAGGCAGTGTGCTCCCTTTCTTTGTAATTTTGTCTTTGGACGGCTCCCTTGAGCCATGGCTGACGAGCCTTGGGAGGCACCTGTGCGCCATGAGAGGTACATAAACCTCAGAAAACATTTGGCGGGATTTCAAGCAAGCCCCTATACCATGCTGCTCCCTGCTGATGATGGGCTAAACCCAGAAACACGTGTACAGGGATAAACAGCACTTGCTGCGCCTACAGAGGTGTAAGACTTTATTACTTTCTGAATGGACTACGAATTCGACTGCATTTACCATGATGCATTGGGGTTGGACTTTGTTGCTGGAGTGTAGGCAGTGTGCTCCCTTTCTTTGTAATTTTGTCTTTGGACGGCTCCCTTGAGCCATGGCTGACGAGCCTTGGGAGGCACCTGTGCGCCATGAGAGGTACATAAACCTGAGAAAACATTTGGCGGCATTTCAAGCAAGCCCCTATACCATGCTGCTCCCTGCTGATGATGGGCTAAACCCAGAAACACGTGTACAGGGATAAACAGCACTTGCTGCGCCTACAGAGGTGAAAGACTTTATTACTTTCGGAATGGACTACGAATTCGACTGCATTTACCATGATGCATTGGGGTTGGACTTTGTTGCTGGAGTGTAGGCAGTGTGCTCCCTTTCTTTGTAATTTTGTCTTTGGACGGCTCCCTTGAGCCATGGCTGACGAGCCTTGGGAGGCACCTGTGCGCCATGAGAGGTACATAAACCTGAGAAAACATTTGGCAGCATTTCAAGCAAGCCCCTATACCATGCTGCTCCCTGCTGATGATGGGCTAAACCCAGAAACACGTGTACAGGGATAAACAGCACTTGCTGCGCCTACAGAGGTGAAAGACTTTATTACTTTCGGAATGGACTACGAATTTGACTGCATTTACCATGATGCATTGGGGTTGGACTTTGTTGCTGGAGTGTAGGCAGTGTGCTCCCTTTCTTTGTGATTTTGTCTTTGAACGGCTCCCTTGAGCCATGGCTGACGAGCCTTGGGAGGCATCTGTGCGCCATGAGAGGTACATAAACCTGAGGAAACATTTGGCGGCATTTCAAGCAAGCCCCTATACCATGCTGCTCCCTGCTGATGATGGGCTAAACCCAGAAACACGTGTACAGGGATAAACAGCACTTGCTGCGCCTACAGAGGTGAAAGACTTTATTACTTTCAGAATGGACTATGAATTCGACTGCATTTACCATGATGCATTGGGGTTGGACTTTGTTGCTGGAGTATAGGCAGTGTGCTCCCTTTCTTTGTAATTTTGTCTTTGGACGGCTCCCTTGAGCCATGGCTGACGAGCCTTGGGAGGCACCTGTGCGCCATGAGAGGTACATAAACCTGAGAAAACATTTGGCGGCATTTCAAGCAAGCCCCTATACCATGCTGCTCCCTGCTGATGATGGGCTAAACCCAGAAACACGTGTACAGGGATAAACAGCACTTGCTGCGCCAACAGAGGTGAAAGACTTTATTACTTTCGGAATGGACTACGAATTCGACTGCATTTACCATGATGCATTGGGGTTGGACTTTGTTGCTGGAGTGTAGGCAGTGTGCTCCCTTTCTTTGTAATTTTGTCTTTGGACGGCTCCCTTGAGCCATGGCTGACGAGCCTTGGCAGGCACCTGTGCGCCATGAGAGGTACATAAACCTGAGAAAACATTTGGCGGCATTTCAAGCAAGCCCCTATACCATGCTGCTCCCTGCTGATGATGGGCTAAACCCAGAAACACGTGTACAGGGATAAACAGCACTTGCTGCGCCTACAGAGGTGAAAGACTTTATTACTTTCGGAATGGACTACGAATTCGACCGCATTTACCATGATGCATTGGGGTTGGACTTTGTTGCTGGAGTGTAGGCAGTGTGCTCCCTTTCTTTGTAATTTTGTTTCTTCCAGAGCCTGCTCCCTGTTTCTTTGTCCTGCTCTTGCCTTGTTTCAGCCTAAACCTACTCTCTGTTTCCATGTCCTGTTTTCTGCTTATTCCTACTCCCTGTATTCCAGCCCTGTCATTGCTTGTTCCAGCCAGATCCTGCTCTCTGTTTCCCAGTCCTGTTTTCTGATTATTCTTACTCCCTGCATTCCAGCCCTGCCCTTGCTTGTTCCAGCCAAAGCCTGCTCTCTGTTTCCTGTTCCTGTCTTTGTTTGTTCCAGCCAGAAGTTTGCGCCCTGTTTTCCAGTCCTAGTCCTGCCTTTGCTTCAGCCTGAGTCTGTTCCCAGTTCCTACCTCTGTTTCTTAGTTTGTCCCTTCTGTTTCTGTTTCCTCTTAGTATTTGTGTCTGGTAAGTGTTCTATCAGTCTTCACCGGTGTATAGTGTCCTCCTTTGTACTTGGGTTGGCTCCTGGTTTCCAGGAGGCAATTTCAGCCCTCATCCTTGTCTAGTGTTATATGTTGTCTTCCATGCCTAACTGTGACAGTGTGCTATTGCTGTTTTTCCAGGAATCGCCACTGTGTTTCCAGCTTGACCCACAAGAGATTGTCTTGTGTATGTAAGTGCTATCCTTGTTTGTGCTCTAGGGTCCAGAGACAGAATCACTTCTGCTGCCTCCTTTCTATGGGGCTGGCGGGGTGAATATCTGTAAGAGCAAACTGCACAGAGGCATTGACATTCCCTGTCACTGTGTGAGGTTCTGCGCCCTATCCCAGCGTGTTTGCCCATCAGTAATCTGTTTCCTGTTAGTTCACACAAGGGTTGCTCTGCTTTACTTTCCTGTTTCCTGTGCCTGTCCATAGCTGTCCCTTCCCATGTATGCCTTTAACTGCTCTTCTGCCCCAGTACACTATCTCTTTGGGATATTCTGTGACCTCAAGGGGTGTCCCAACCAGAGTCCTGATCAGACCGGCCCGAAACCGTGACACAGACTCATGGGAAAGCTAAATGGCCAGTGGCTTATTTCTCATAAAAACTTGATCTACTTGTCACAGAGCTTCCTGGATGCCTTAAAGCTATAACCACAGTGGATGTTAGCACCCAGCACTGCAAGGGCATAGTTATGGGCTGCTCACTTATTGTGATCTTCCCACATTCATTCAAGATCTTTCTGACCCACACTAAAACTCAACACATGACAAGCATCAGGCTTACTAAATTTGAGCAGGTGGTCTTGGCAGCAGAAAATGTTTCTCTCAGGCGGTGCAATGTCCTAAATCCTGCTACACTTTTGCCCCTCCCAGAGAGTGACCCAGACAATAAGGGTTTTCAACACAAGTGTTGTGATGTTACCGAGCTATGCACCGAGCGAAGACCAGACATTTGAGATGCTTCCTTGGAAGAGCCTGATCTTAACTTGTTTGAGGGTGACTCTGGTTTAAGAAATAGACGAGGAATTCTGAGGGCAGGATATGCTGCATGCACCGTAGACACTGTCCTTGAAGTCTCTTATTTGGTCATTGTAATTTACGCACAGGTAGCTGAGCTGACTGTTCTGATTTGAGCATGCTACATTTTCAAAAAAGCGACTGTCACTATTTACACCAATAGTCAATATAGTTTTGGCACTGTCCATGATTTTTGTGGTCAAAGAGGGGTTTCGTAAATACGTATGGTTGTCCAATCAGAAGTACAAGATATGTCACGGGCTTTAGTGGCGTTACATCTGCCCAGAGAAGTATCAGCCGTGAAGGGTGCAGCCCACCTGAGTGGATGTGATTTTGTCACCTCATGAAACTCTTATGCAGATGAAATGCCCGGTATTGTGCTCTTGAGTCCTGTACATTTAATCAAGGTTAACAATGTGAAGTTCACAATGACTACTGTTTCAAAAATGTTGCTGAATACTGTCAACATTATTTAGAATTGGGACAATTGCAGGATGAAGTGTAAGAAGCAGAGAAGGAAATGTGGGTGAGATCTGGGTATGTAAACATTCAGTCTGAGAATTGGTTTTCGAGGTATGGGACACTTGTTTACTTAATGCTGTGTTTTCCCTCAGTGGCCATACATTTTTATGGTTTCACCCACATTGGAACAGATTATTGGTACAATCTCCATTTCCATGTCATTGTTAAGAATGTGTGCCATGGGTGCGACACTTGCCATTAGTGGAATATGGGCAAAAGAGAGATTGTGAACATGAGTTACACAGGGAAAACCCATGGACCCTTTAATTGCATATAGTTGAACTTCCTTGAGGTGCCCACATTCAATGGGCTTTACTACATTCTAGCAAAAGTGTGTCTCTTCTCCTTTTGGGTTGAAGCATATCTGACTAGGAGGTGTGGCAGCCTCACTGTTTCCAACATTTTATTGAGGGACCACTTAGATTACCAGTTTTAATGGCAACATAATGACATTGCTGTTTGTAGCTTTAAAAACCAAATTGACCAGAGATTCCATTGCAGTTAGAGACCAAAAGCTTTAGAAATACTGGAACAAATTGATGGCACTCTGCAATCTAAGATGGCAAAGAAGTGCACCTGTACCCATTAAAAATGACTCAGGGCTCCTTCCTTGTTCTCAAGTGCCTTCAAAGCACTGCCAATTGAAAGATTGGACTTTCCCTACACAAAGTGTTGATGGAGACAACTGTGACATGCTGTCAGTGTCTGCAGCTACACCAGTGAATATACCAGACAAAATGAGTCTAGACTACTCTGAAGGACCTGCTAATGAGGTGATTTCTGTTTCTTATCGGGTTGACTTGGCAACCCCACCTGCATGGCAAGAAATGTGCCATAACCTCAGTCCAGGAGATTACATTTTGGGGATAAAACACATCAGACAAATGTTCTCTGACCTGCGTCGGAAAGGACCTTTTAAAGTGGTTAGTGTGACAAATACTGCTGTCAAATGTGGCAGATTGCCACACTGGATACTAACAGTGAGTCAAGCTGGTGAAAAGTGGTACTGATTCACAGAGTCAAGTTCAAGTTCAGAGTGAACAAATAGAGGGAACAGAAGAGAGTGTACAAAGGTCTCAAAGTCAAGCTCTGACAAGTGCATAGTCTGTGGTGAACGTTCTGAGAATTACCACAATCATTCAAGCAGCTGAGAATGAGTGTGCACCACAAACTAGAAGAGAGGATGCTAGCACTGCAGATAGTGGATTGCAGAGGGAAGATAAGTGGATGAAAAGTGGGAAGAGAGTGAAACCTGTTGTGGCAGAATAACACATTCAAAGAGATGATCAAGGAAAATCTAAAGCCAATTGAACAGAATGTGAGTGACAGGGAACAACCTGATGTTTAAAGAAGAGATAAAAGTGCCAAGCCGAAGATATTGGAGTGGTTAGGCATGGGAGAAGAAAAAGGTAGGGAGTTAGTAATATATCCAAAACTTAGGTGGTCATTCCAAACTCAGCGGTAAAAGGCGCTTACCGCCGTGCAGAAGACCACCATAACACCGCCGCGGCAAACCGCCACGGTCATTCTGACCCACAACGGGCAAACCGCCAAAATACAGACATCCACAAAAGTCCGCCACACCAAAGGGCAGCAAGAAACTGGCGATGACCAAACCTCCACCGTCACGCCAACAGAAATACGCCCACACTATCACGACACACGAATCCACGCGGCGGTCTTTCAACCGTGGTATTCCATTGGCGGTACACACCGCCGCGCTCAAAATACACACACTGTTACAAAACACAGCCACATTGGATAATTCGAAATACACACACCTGATACACATACAAACAATACTCCCACACACCCAACACAATATAAAACACACACCCACATCACCCTCAAACCCCTACTCCTAGAGATTCGTGAACACGCACAGAGATAAGAGACCCGAGCACCCAGACGCGTAATTCACTGTCACCCAGCAATAATACCACGCACTTCAAACTACACACCAATACACAACACCACACTTAGCACCACACAATCCACCCCACACATCACCGAAACCACCCCATGGCACTGCAAAGACACCCCAGGTTTTCTGACGCTGAACTCAGGGCCATGGTCGAGGAAATTTTACGGGTAGAGCCACAGCTCTTCGGGACACAGGTGCAGCACACCACCATTGCCAGGAAGATGGAGCTATGGAGCAGAATAGTGGACAGGGTCAACGCTGTGGGACAGCACCCAAGAAATCGGGACGACATCAGGAAGCGGTGGAACGACCTACGGGGGAAGGTGCGTTCCATGGTATCCAGGCAGAACATCGCGGTGCAGCGGACTGGCGGCGGACCCCCACCTCCTCCCCCAGAATTTACAACATGGGAGGAGCAGGTCTTGGTGATCCTGCATCCTGAGGGCCTCGCAGGAGTAGGCGGAGGAATGGACTCTGGTAAGTCATATCTTAACTACTTCATCCCCCGAACCCCACCAGCATGCCAACTCATACCCCCACCCTCACCCCCACCCCATCACACCTACTCCTTGCAAATGTCTCACCCTCACAACCCACCCATCCCAACACCAAGCCCTGCATGCGACCACAAAGCATGGACACCCATCACCTAAGCATGCCCACTGCACATACCCATCCCCCCCCTCAAACCACCATCACAAAAGCCCCCACACAGGATTGCAAGCACAGGGGTACACGGGCACCCACCCATTGCACGCTATGGCACACACAGAAGCAATAATCATACTTTTATACCCCTGCAGGACCCGAACGCCACGTCACCGTGCAGGAGGGTCCACAAATGTCCACTCCACCCCCAGAAGAGGCCCACAGTGATGACAGCACCTCTGTCTCCCTGGATCTAGATGACCAGCCCGGCCCATCGGGGACCTCTGGACAGTCGGTTTCCCTCAGACAGCCACAGGCCACAGCAGACCTTCCCCCCTTTGGGAACACCAGCACAGCACCCACCCAGCGGGCCCATATCTCTGTCCCCAGGACACGTCAATCAGCGGTGTGTCCACCACTACAGGGCACCCAGGTTAACCCACCACCCCAACAACAACAGGGACCTGGGGGCAGTGGTAGTGGGCACACGGTCCAGGGGACAGAGGCACAGGGAAACAGGGGAACTGGGAGGGCTGCTGTGCGACAGGGGGGGGGACAGGCCCAGGGAACCCACCCTCCACGAGGCCCTCTCCTCCATCATGGGAGCATACCACCACTCCCAGGAGACGATGGCGACGGTCCTGGCCAGGTTTCAGGAGATCCAGCTTCTGTAGGAGCAACAGTATATGGGGTTCAGGGAAGAACTAAGAAACATCAGTACCGCCATGGGCACCATCGTAGTGGCTCTGAATCAGGTAGTCACCACATTGCGGGACACTGTTGCACCACAAAGGGCCCCTGACACTAGCATGGACCAAGAACTGCCTACCACCTCCGCCGGCGCTAGTGGACAGGAGGCCCCGACACAAGACCAACAGGCCACCAGAACCCCACCCCCTGCAGAAGGAGAACCACCCCGCAAGCGGGCCCTGAGATCCAGGAAGAAGACAGAGTAAGATGCCAAGACCCCCGCCAGCAAAGGATACCTCCCTGATTGTCATCCCACTGTCCCACATTGACACCTTGTCCAACCTTACACTGCCCCTGCTCCACTTTCCACAGGCATCTGGACAATGCACCTGTGATACTGATAGTCTGGACACTGCCATGGACAATCCTCCACCATCACACCTCAACGATTTGCAACCACCCACCAATTTAGAGCACTGTAATAAACACACTTATTGCATAAAACAATCTGGAGTCTGGCTGTGATTTTGTACAAATGTATTAGACATTACCGTGCCAAATGGCATATTCACATTGTGTTCCAACATACCAATGTCACACAGCTGTAGTCCATGGGGAAATAAAGCAGATGTCACGCAGTGGGGCCCACATCTCTGAAATCGGAAGGGAAAGTCACAACTCAGTTACCATACACTGGGGGAAAAGGACAGACAATAGAGAGGTAGTAGGGGTTAAGTATATGTAATATGCCGGTGTGTATTCTTACCTGTGTGTCATTGAAAATACTGCTGTATGACAGTGTTCCTGTTGTCTATGTCGTCCTCTTCGCCTTCCTCCTCTTCACTCTCCACAGGCTCCACAGCTGCTACAACACCACCATCTGGACCATCCTACTGCAGAAAAGGCACCTGGTGTCGCAAAGCCAGGTTGTGAAGCATACAGCAGGCCACGATGATCTGGCACACCTTCTTTGGTGAGTACATTAGGGATCCACCAGTCATATGGAGGCACCTAAACCTGGCCTTCAGGAGGCCGAAGGTCCGCTTGATCACCCTCCTAGTTCTCCCATGGGCCTCATTGTACCGTTCCTCTGCCCTTGTCCTGGGATTCCTCACTGCGGTCAGTAGCCATGACAGGTTGGGGTAACCAGAGTCTCCTAATAGCCACACACGGTGCCTCTGGAGTTGACCCATCACGTAACGGATGCTGCTATTCCGCATGATGTACGCGTCATGCACTGACCCAGGGAACTTGGCATTAACATGGGAGATGTACTGGTCAGCCAAACACACCATCTGGACATTCATAGAATGATAACTCTTCCTGTTCCTGTACACCTGTTCACTCCTGCTGGGGGGGACCAAAGCAACATGTGTCCCATCAATGACACCAATGATGTTGGGTATATGTCCAAGGGCATAGAAATCAGCCTTCACTGTAGCCAAATCCCCCTCCTCAGGGAAGACGATGTAGCTCCGCATGTGTTTGAGCAGGGCAGACAACACTCTGGACAACACCTTGGAAAACATGGGCTGGGACATCCCTGATGATATGGCCACTGTTGTTTGAAATGACCCACTTGCTAGGAAATGGAGTACTGACAGCACCTGCACTAGAGGGGGGATCCCTGTGGGTTGGCGGATTGGTGACATCAGGTCTGGCTCCAACTGGGTACATAGTTCCTGTATAGTGGCTCGGTCAAGCCTGTATGTCAGTATGACATGCCATTCGTCCATTGTCGACAGGTCCACCAGCGGTCTGTACACTGGAAGATTTCTCCATCTCCTCGCATGTCCCAGCGGACGGTGCCTATGAAGGACAACAGCGAGCACAGAGTCAATCAACCCACAGGTAAGTAACCACTGCTTGCACATAACACGATTCCCAATGCATTGAATGGCTTGTATGAGTGTCGATGCAAGGCCTAGGTATGTGTGATGCAGTAGAAAATAAGGCATGTGGGCCTTTGAAATGGCTTCTGCCTGACCTGTGAAGTGCGACAATGGGATGTGAGGTCAATGCGCTGGCGTGGGACACCGTGGCGGTAGGCGGTCGAAGACCGCGGCGCAAAGCTGCATTGGTTAACATTGAACCCTATGGGTCTCAGAAGCCAATGACGATGTGCGCCGGCAGTCGCGGTACGCACCGCCGCGGTACGCACTGCCGCGGGCGTGACCTCCATTTTCTATCTGCTTAATCACTCGATACCTGATCTTCCACAGGAGAGGACCTACACTGCAAGTGCTGCTGTGACCACGGTCTGGAAGAGACAATGGCTCATGCGACTGGGGGAAGGGCCCCTGCCTTCACTGCTCAGGAGTTGGAGAAACTCGTGGATGGGGTCCTCCCCCAGTATGCGCTACTCTACGGTCCTCCAGACCAACAGGTAAGTACACTGGGACCATGCTTTGTGGCCAATGCCTGTGTTGAGTCGGGTGGATGAAAGATGGTGGTGAGGGGAGCGATTGAGGCATGCATCAAACGACAGATGAGAGCATGTGCCACATGGCTAGGGTGGGGTTGGGGGGGCCACTCACATCGAGCATGCAGAAGGTGATGATTATTCTTCTCTCCCTGTACATGTCACATAGGTCAGCGCCCACCAGAAAATCGGTATTTGGCGTGCCATCGCCAAGGACGTCCGGACCCTGGGGGTCCACCAGAGATGGGGCACCCACTGCAGGAAGAGATGGGAGGACATCCGACGCTGGAGCAGGAAGACGGCGGAGGCTCAGCTGGGGATGGCCTCCCAACGTGGGAGGGGTGCCAGTCGTACTTTGACCCCCCTGATGTCCCGGATCCTGGCGGTGGCCTACCCCGATTTGGATGGGCGCGTGAGGACATCACAGCAGACACAAGGGAGTGAGTACACTCAAATCCTGGTGACTTTGCGCGCAGTGGAGGTGTCTGGGTGGGGAGGAGGGCTGTGGGTATCCCTAGGCCCGGGCGATATCTGTAGGCTAGGCCCCTCCGTAAGGCATGGCACTGTGCCCCCGCCCCCCACCTCTGTAGGGTGCCTGTGTCATGTATGTGAGCAGAGGTCGCCCATAGGCTTGTAGGCCATGTCCCACGGATTGCGTAGTCGACCCCAAGTGCGCGGCGTAGTGCAGGGGGCTTCTTTTTCTGTCCTGTCCGCCAACGGTGTCGCCAATGCATGCACTCAACATTTCTTTATCTTTCCCCACGCCCCTTTTTTGTTGTCTTCCTGTTCATTTTTGCATTAGCATCATCAGGCGGAGGAGAAGTGGCATCGGAGCACAAGGGAGCTGCATCTCACATGGCCATGGCGGGCCATGCAGCTGACTCAGATTTCACCAGTGAGACGGAGGGCGAGGGGAGCTCCACAGCGGGGACTCGTGCGGATGTCAGTGACAGCGACTCGTCCTCTGAAGGGAGCTCCCTTGTGGTGGCGGCAAAACATCCGTGCCCCCCGCTACAACAGGTACAGCCACTACCCAGCGCACCAGCACCGCCCTCCCAGCAGCCCCTCAGCATTTGCCCCGTGCCTGCTCACCTAGGAAGGTGGGCATCTCCTTCGCCCCAGGCACCTCAGGCCCTGCCCCTGTCACCCCTGCTGCCCTCAGTGAGGAGGTCATTGACCTCCTGAGGACGCTCATTGTTGGGCAGTCTACCCTTTTGAATGCCATCCAGGGTGTAGAAAGGGAGGTGCACCAGAGTAATGCATACCTGGAGGGCATTCATTCGGGTCAGGCTGCCCATCAGCGATCGTTCAACACTCTGGCCTCAGCACTGATGGCAGCAATTGTCCCTGTCTCTAGCCTCCCCCCTCCAGCTTCCTCCACCCATACCCAATCCCCTGTACCTCTGCCTATCCCAGACACACCTTCAGACCAGCCTGCACACACCTCAACACCCAAGGGAAGCTCATCCAGACATGAGCACCACACATCACACAGGCATTCACACAAGCAACATCCACATGCAGACATACCAAAACCCACTGCCTCCACTGTGTCCCCCTCCTCCTCATCTCCCTCCTCCCTCCCTGTCACGTCTCCACTCACACCTGCATGCACAACATCTTCAGCCACTACGTCCATCACCAGCACACCCACCAGAACCCCCGCACACGTGCAGTCACCACCCCCACTACCATTCACACGTCCCCTGTGTCCTCTCCCAGTGTGTCTGTCACCCCCTCTTCCAAGCTACACAAACTCAGGCAGCCACCCACCCAACAGCCATCCACCTCACGACAGCCTCCAGCCCAAGCACCTGCACCCAAAGACACCAGACTTCAAAATCCTACAACCACAACCTCTTCCTCCACTGCCATACCTACTACACCTACCCGTCCCTCTCTTCCTAAACTTATTTTCCTTTCCAAACTTGACCTCTTCCCAACAACTCCCCCACCCCGTCCATCTAAAAAGACTCCAGTCAGCACCTCAGCCACCACAACAGCGGGCCCTGTGAAGACAGTCTGCCATGGACCCCACCCTCAAGGGCAGCCAGCTCAGTAGGGAGCCAAGGCACGAGCAGCCCACCGCCGCAAAAACATGCCAAGATTGTCAGTGCCCGGCGCGAGAGGACTAGAACACCTGGGACCAAAATCCCTACCATGGCTCTGGCAGGGAGTGTGGTGCCACCTGGCACACCGCCAAAGGTGGGAAAGGGCCACAGGCGACCAGGGAAGGCTGGGAAGTGCAGCACGCCCGACAAGACCGCCAGCAGCCCAGCTGTGCAGGAGGGCCCCGCATGCCCCATCCCAGGTGGTCAGTAGGACACCAACAGGCCCGGTACTGCAGCCCAGGAGGGTCCCACCAGGCCCATCCCAGATGGGCAGGAAGGCGCAGCCAGCCACAGGTCAGGTGGCGAATGACCTCCACGCCATGGGCTGATCCGCTGAACTGGGCACTCATCCGAAGCACTGCTGAATTGGGCCCTTCATCTCAAGCACCGCTCCGCTGGGCCCTTCATCTCAAGCACTGCTCCGCTGGGTCCTTCGTCTCAAGCACCGCTCCGCTGGGCACCGCCGTCTCAAGCATCGCTGCGCTGGGCCCTTCATCTCAAGCACTGCTCCGCTGGGCCCTTCATCTCAAGCACTGCTCTGCTGGGCCCTTCATTTCAAGCAGCACTCCGCTGGGCACCGCCGTCTCAAGCACCGCTGCGCTGGGCCCTTCATCTCAAGCACCGCTCCGCTGGGCACCGCCGTCTCAAGCACCGCTGCGCTGGGCCCTTCATCTCAAGAACTGCTCCCCTGGGCCCTTCATCTCAAGCACCGCTCCGCTGGGCACCGCCGTCTCAAGCACCGCTGAATTGGGCCCTTCATCTCAAGCACCGCTGGCCCATTGGCGGAAGGGGCAGGCCCGCATCTGTGTCGGGCAGGGCTGCACGAAGCACTCTGGGCACTAGTCCCCCTCCAGTACCAGTGGAGACTGATATTGACTTGAGAGACTGTGGCTTTGCAATCCCCAGGATGGCACAGTTGGCAAGCCACCCACTGTAGAGACTTGAGAGACTGTGGCTTTGCACTCCCCAGGATGGCACAGTGGGCAACCCACCCACTGTAGAGACTTGAGAGACTGTGGCTTTGCACTCCCCAGAATGGCACAGTGGGCAAGCCACCCACTGTAGAGACTTAAGAGACTGTGGCTTTGCACTCCCCAGGATGGAACAGTGGCCATGGAGGCCCCTCGTGGATCTGGCGTCGTGGACTAATCTGGCTGAGGTGCCCCCCTTCCCTTCCCCCTGAGGTGCCTGTAGTTTTCCTATCTGATGCCCCTGCAGTGTTCTCTCCGTTGGAGTCAGGTATCCTGTGATTTGGGCCCAGTGGCCCACGAACAATGCCTGATACACATATCAGACTGGACAATTTATGTATATAAAAGTTTAAGATGTGTGATATATTTTATACTCAGTCATACAATATATTCCAAAGTTTATAATCATTTCCTTTTGTCTTTGCATTCTTCTGGTGGGTTTGGGGGGGTAACTGTGATGTGTTGCTATGCATTGATGTGTGTGTTGTAGTGGGTGAGGGTGAGGGTGGGTGTGTCGCATATGTGTGTCCCCGTAATTTTTTGCCTCCCCCCTCCCCTGTATCGTAGCTGCAGTACTCACTGTTGTCCTCTGCGCCGGCGTTCGTGCTCCTGGTAGAGGAGCAGGAAGACAATTGCTGGGAGGATGTGGAGTTCGGGTTCCATGCTGTCCAGATTCCTCGTGGGGTGTATGGAGGTGAGCGTTTTCCGTTTGAAATGGCTGTTTCTGCCGTGTTTTTATCGGCGGGGCTACCGCCCCGGAAAAGGTGGCGGATTGTTGGGTTGTGATAGGGTGGGCGGTACATTGTCTCCCACCTGTCTGTTGGCGGTGACCGCCGCACTGTTTGTTTGTCCCGCCGTGGCGGGCGGTGTGTTGAAGTGGCGGTCTCTGTTGCCGGTTTCCGCCAGGGTCGGAATTGCATTTTTTTTACCGCCAGCCTGTTAGCGGTTTTGCCGCCGCTTTAACACCAACCGCCAGGGTTGGAATGACCCCCTTAGTTTGGATTTACATAGGAGGGGGGATTTGTGTGTGGTAAGAGAAAAAGATCAGGTTATAAAGCCAGGCATGGTGTGCTGGAAATCTTGTGCACAAGAGGTCAGAGCTATGGGTGATCACGTTTTTTCAGTGAGAGAACCTGCTTTGCAGGAGTTTATTATGTGTGCAGAAAGAATGCTTATTTCTAGCTCCCCCAACATTGGATAGACTTGCTGTTTAGTTTTTGTGTTTCCTATAGTGTATTGTGCTGGGATCATAAACAATAGGAGTGTAAACACTCCTGAAAAAGCTAACCAGAGTGGTTAACAAATAGTAGACAATATATTTGGAGCTATGATACCTTCTGTAGGTGTAGTTTGAAAGGATTTTGAAGATAGAAAGTTATTTACCTTAGTATGTTGTTTGGCTACTAGTAGGGCTAATAGGGCTAGTGCTTTAACCACAGTAAAGACAGAGCTTATGGCCATATGAGGTATAGTATTGCAAATTAGGCTTGCTTAAAAGATCTTATTAGCAAACAAGAACAGATTCTGCTGCATGTTTCACATTCAGCAGTGTTGTACTTACATGTGTGATGCAAGTAACCAGATTAACAAATTTGTAACTAATATGATAGACATTTCTCGTGGGGTGAAGGATTCAGAGGAGGCGTGCTTGGGAAGTGGAAAGAAAATTGATGAGATGTTTAGTGGTATTAGATGAAGAATTCATAAGACTTTATTGAACCAGATATCAATTATTTTAGTTTATGTGACATGCTTCTTTCTTTTAAAAGAGGGATCAAAATCATTTCAGCAAAGGGTGTGTCAAATTACAAGGGATAAAAAAATCTGTCAGCACAAGAGGAAGAAAGAGGAAAAGAAAAGAAATTGAGACGGATGACATCCAAGTATTATATGAGCTCAAAGGATTGAAGTAGCCCAAAAGCAAGCTGTGAAAATCAATGACTTCTATGTAATACAAATAGTGAAAAAATTTAATTTGTGGTGATTTCCTAATTCAGCGGAGGCAAGGATTTGGAGACTTGGAGACTTTTTTTAAATACATTAAAAATGCTTGCAATAAGATGCCATGAATGGATAGACACATGTGCTACATGAAGAGAGAAATAATGTCTAGTCACATTTAGATTGACTGTAGTTAATGTGGGTATGAATTTTAAATTGGCTAATGTTGATTGTCATCTTGCTTTGTGACACATGAACATTTTATTTCTAAGCAAGCTGGACGTCTAATTGTCGGACACAAGGGCCCTCATTACGACTTCAGCGGTCTTACTAGAAGACCGCCGAAGCCGCGGGCGCCACTATATCGTCAGTGCTGCCAGTATATGTGGCTCCTTATTATGACTTTTCCGCTGGGCCAGCAGAAAAGTCACATCAACATTGCAACTGACTCATAATTGAGCCTGCGGTAATGTTGATGTGCAGCAGGTACAGCAGCACCCGTCGCGCATTTCACTCCCTGAAATTCGGGCAGTGAAATGCGCAATGGGGCTGTGCCTGGGGGCCCTTGCGCAGCCCCTGCCAAGTGCATGGGCAGTGCAGGGGCCCCCAGGGGCACCCCGAGTCCCCCTTACTGCCAGCCTTTCCATGGCAGTGTTTGCCGCCATGGACAGGCTGGTGGTTGGGGTTTATGACTATGTTGGAGGGGCGGGCGGTATGGCCTTGGCTTATGTGCCACGGTAATAATCCAGTGATGGTACTCCGCCAGCCTGTTGGCCAGTCCCTGTGGCCAACTCCTTGACCACCCAACCCCATGCTGCAGATGGCCTTAGGCTATGTACAGTGGGAGTTGGCTGCAGATATGCGTGGCCCCCTTTGTTCTGGCCAATATCAGCCCCGGGGTCCTTGGAGTCCACTACAATTCCATATTGCCCCACATCCCTGGTCAATTTCAGCCCCATGGACCCTATCCCCTGGGGCCTAACCTTCTACAATTTTTTTTGTTTGGAGAGGGTGGCCACACGGCCTCCCCTCCCTCTGCCAATTTCTGCCCCAGGGAGCCCCCCTATTCTTAATCTATTTCAATTTGTAGGCCTAAATTATACTAACACAAGAAAATCTATAGTGCAGTTAAAAAAATAGTTGTTAATAAGACACACATAATATGCAAATGTATAAATTCAGCATTAATAAAATACTATTGGAGTATGTAAAACTTTTCATTATAAATTGTAAGAATGTAGTTAGTGCATTACATTAAGTATAACAGAGAAGTGCAATTTTCTCACTTGCATGTTTTTCAAAGCCATTCAACCTTAATTAAGCATTAGAAATGCAAATTACTTTCAACATTAGCTATTGGTTTAGAGTCTAAATTACACTTTAACTTTCTAGCATGTGATTATCTTAGAAAGGCACCAATGTTGAGTTTGAAATGCAAGCAGCAGGCACATTTAAAATGTGTGTCATTGCAGCTTTCTAGGTTAGTTTTTCACTCATGTGCGCTCATAATTTAAACTTGTCACAGTTTTCTAACTTCATTGCCACGAGGAAGAGACCTAAAAATTACACTCTATCACCCACACAGTAACACAGTGAAGACACAGCAAAAGGACTCCACACCAGTTTAGAAAAATAGCCCATATTTATCTGAGTGATACAAGACCAAAATGACAAAAAAATCAACATACACAAGTCAAAATATTTATTTTTAAAAGTTTAAGCAAGTCTTAATCCATACGAATCAATGGATGTATCTCTTCAGCACAAAGTACCTGGGATGTATCAAAAACAAAGGCGATGTGGGCCACTGTGGAGGTGAGGCACTGGAAAAGCAAGCAAAGTGTTGGTTCTTTGCTATGCAGGGGCCGTAATGCATTGAGTCTTTCCTCACAGGTGAGACAATGCATTGGTTCTTTACTGGAAGGGGAGGCAATGCATCAATTATTTTTTTACAGAAAAGGGGATGTGTAGATTTCCGGACACACGGCCTTGGTTCCTTACTGCGGTGTAGGGTGGATGACAAATTGGTGCCCAGGCACGATGCGTGGAAAATCTCAATGCTCTGTGTTGATGGGACCGTGGTGAAACAGGCATTATGTCAATTCTGCAGCCGCGCGACGGGAGCTGTCTCAATTTTCAAGCTATGGGGAAGGAAGTGTTGATTATTCAGCCACAAGACAGGCACTGTGTGGATTCTTCCAGTTCTGTGCATTGATGCATGGATTGTCTCCTTCAGTTCACCAGCTTCCACTTCCATGGGCCCAGGGACTGGAGGTGGCATCACTTGACCAGTTAGGACTCTCAGCAGAAGAGTCCCATTACTTGCAAATGAAGTGTTTGATGTCCCTGAAACTTCTTAACAGGAGGCAAGCTCAGTTCAAGCCCTTGGAGAACCTTTGGAATCAACATTTAGAAAGCCATGTCCAGTCCTTTGATGCAAACAATGCCAAACCTCAATCTCTCACTTTGAGGCCAAACCAGCCACATTCCAGGTAAGAAATGTCAATTGCAGTATCTTGCTAGTTGGTGAAAGCAGATTAGAGGGCAAAATTGCCATTTCCCAGGGGTATTTACAGGTGGACTAGTCTCAGACCCAGTCGATGTGGTGATGATATATGCTTCCTCCGCCAGTTCCCCCCCAAGCGGCTTCACTGGGTACATTTGAAATTACAGGTGATTGTCAAGCCACATCTTCCAATTCATTCAAGACTGAATAACGGTTACTGAGTGGAAGATGGGAACGACTGCCTATGGACCGTAGGGGAACCTGTTGAGATGTTTGAGTGTTATCAGCATTTCCCATAGGGGGTAGGTGTTTGTAAAAAAAAAAGCCCAGTGGTAAGATTAGGATCTGCTTAAGCCTAGAACTTCCCTAGCAACAATGGGACCACGAAAGTTGATAATTACAAGGTCATCAGGTGATTTCCTCCTTAATGGGCCTTTGCCTCCCACTCGGCAGACAAACAAGATCTCTTTAAAAAAGTCCCACTTAAAACTTACATTTGTATTTAGCCAAAAAAGTACTTTATTTTTAAGAGCTGAGGTAGATTCCATAAAGGGGCTTTGAAGCCTGGGCACATTGTCCAAGATAACTACATATGGGCATGAAGCTGGTGGAAGATCTGTGACCAGGAGCTGGGGTGGGGGATGCTTAGCCCATTGTTGTCTGTGCTTGCTGCCAGAATATGACATTTTATTTGTGGTTGGTAAGTAAATTCCTGTGTGTGGGAATTGACAGAGAAAATGGCCTTCTGTAGGCCTGGAGGGGGGCTATGTGCGACTACTCTAAAAGGGCGATTAGGTCCCAGGGCCGTCATCCTAGGAGTGGGCAATCAGAGGCCCTTGACTGGGTTGCTACAGACCATGCTTGCACGTCGCCCTTCTCTGCCATGGAGATCAAATTGCCCAAACTATATTCTAATTAGGCTAGTCACCTATGGATTTGTTGTAGCTTAGAGTCCAGTAAGTCATTCTACCAGTTTGTCAGTGGTGCCCAAAAATCTGATTTTAAGGAGTGTAAAGGCACAGGTCTAACAAAGGTGATCCTCCTTGTTGGTAATGGGCCAGAGTCAAGGGAGCCCCCTAAGACATCTAGAGCACCAGGGCAATCAGCAGCATTCAGGCCTACATCCCCCACTAGGTCGCCCATTTCAGCTCCATCTAGATCCAGACAAGGGTTTTGAATGACAGGAGCCACAGAAGAAATATAATGCAGTGTGCATTTGACAGAACCAGTGTTATAAATAACAACAGGGGTCAAGGGCTTCAATATCCTCCACTGAGGGAGAAAGGCGGCACTCTGTGAACTTAATTTCATTTGACACCAAATCCACTGCACGTACCAAAAAATTGTCAATGGAGTACTGGGGGTGAGATTGAGAGGTGGTCGTAGAGCCCATAGTCACCTTCCTTTTCCCCATTATGCCTCAACTTCCTAAAAACAAAAGGGTGAGAATTAAAGATACCTACAGCACAGATAAACCAGCATTAAACATAAATAATCAAATCTAAAGAACATGGGCCCAGCCCAGCTTATGATGGGCTAAGACAGGCCCATCTTGGCATGGGCACGTGCCCGGGCGTGTCCTGCACTGTGGGAAGTGTGGCCAAGTTTTATGCACCTCCGGGTGCGAATATCCATGCTAGCGGCATCCTGCCACAATGGAGTCTGGGCCTGGAAGTGCATGGCCCCCCTTGGAGGCGAGCTGGTGAGTGTCCCGCGCTGCAGGAAGAGTGGCCACGTTTTATGTACCTCCGGGCATGAATGTCTGTGCTAGTGGCATCCTGCCGCAATGGCATCTGGGCCTGGAAGTGAGTGACCCCCCTTCGATGCGAGCTGGTGAGCGTCCTGCACTGCAGGAAGGGATGCCAAGTTTTATGTGCCTCGGGGCGTCCCCAGTGTAATTCACTGACCATTGAGTCCAAGTTAGCCAAGAGAATTTCGGCACTTAAGGTCTTGATATGCACAATTCTGGTCGAGTCCCACACTTTAATTTCTACAGATTTACTGGGCACCATTTGATCCTTGTAATTAAGTTACACCTTTCCTCACCTGTGAAATTGGCTGTTATCCCAAGGTTTATAAGCCTGTTGGAATTGACTTTAAAGGAAGTGATGAGTGGAAAATGGTTACTCTCTGAGCGAGTCAATATGTGAAAACATGCTACTGCTTCCGGTATCCCATCTGTGGTGATCACAAAGTCTGTGGTACTTATTCCCTTGAAAATTATTGGAATTTCAGCAGCAGCAATTTGCTTTCAATTGAACGCTGGATCGAGCTCAAACTATGTGTGTGAAAAAGAGTGACTACTAAACTGTTGGTTTCTGATCGAATTGCCAAGTTTGTCAGGTCAGTGCACAGGGACCTCTGATTGAAATCGCCACAAATGATGACTTCTTGCATTGCATTTTAGTATAGGATGGATTCAAGTGAGTTGCAAAGCTGAGTCAGCTGTACCTAGCGTTCTGATCCAAAACAGTTGAAGTATACATTAACAAGCAGGATCTTCACATTCTGGCCATTTATTTACAGGCCTTCCAGGGACACCAGTTGGAATATTTCATCATAGAATTTGAAAGTGCCTACTTTCAGGTCTAAAGCAAGGCTCACATAAATTGCAAGTATGTTTGTGGGTCTCCCAAATATGTTGTATTTTTGGCTGGCTTAAAGAATTCATAGTAACCATGAATTGTGATGAAGGCTTTCCTAGAAATAGAGCAGGTCAGCGAAGTGAATGAAAGACATTGTGGCTGGAGACTTTAGCAGCTTTGCTAGGCCTGACTCATTCCATGATATGAGGCTTATGCTAGAGTTGTTCTTGTGTTTGGGCTGCGGGGACTATCTGCCTCAGCTAGGAATGTTTCCTTGCTTTATTTGGAAACTTTGTAGATAGCTAGCTGCAGTCTGATTCAAATATCACAATTGTCAATTCAGGCCGATTTGGGATATTTGTCAATGTTCCAAATTTGACTGCCCAAATGTTTTGTGTAGATATTATCGCCAGGTGTAGTATGGATTTGAGCAATGTCAGCAAGTTAGAATGATTTAATATATCTTGCTGGTCCTCTGAGTAGTAGAGCTGTGTAAATCCCAGTGTTGCTAGTGCTTGTTCCGTTCTGTGCTCTTTGGTTAAGTTGTTGCTACTAATGGGGTTGACATCGTACTTATCTCCAAGCTTCCCATATGGCATGGCACTGCCACTGGCATGGGTACTGCAGGGGCCCCCTAACAGGGCCCCACATTGATTTTCAGTGTCTGCTTGGCAGACACTGAAAATCGCGACGGGTGCAACTGCACCCGTCGCACACCAGCAACTCCGCCGGCTCCATTCGGAGCCGGCTTCCTCGTTGCTGGTGCTTTCCCGCTGGGCGGGCGGGCGGCCTTTTGGCGGTCGCCCGCCAGCCCAGCGGGAAAGACAGAATGACCGCCGCGGTCTTTTGACCGCGGTACGGTCTTCTGGCGGTTCCCGCCAGACGGGCGGCGACCGCCACCCGCCAAGGTAGGAATGACCGCCTTGGTGTATTCGCCAACCCGGTATCCAGAGGTGAGAAGTCCAGCGCAGTACGTAACAGATTACAGCACCAAAAGATTCTGCGTTGCTAGATCGCCATGGAAGATCCACAGGGAGAGGCATCAGAAAATGGTCAAGCCATGTTGCAGACTGTCCAGTAGCAAGCCCAAGAGTTACAACAGTTACGGGCAGAGAACACTGCGCTACGACAGTTCTTGTCTTCCCGATCAATGGACATACCACCCGTATCTACCACTACTTCTCGATATTCTGAAGATCCTCTAAAGATGAAGGAATTTTTGGACGCCCTGATGGTTTTCATTGCCTTTCGTCCACTCCAGTTTTCTACGGATAAGGCTAAGGTGGGCTATCTGATCAGCGCCTTGTCTAGTCTGGCGCTTGCTTGGGCGACTCCTCTGGTTTCTGCAGAAGACCCAGTCCTGGATAACTATTCCGCTTTCCTGACTCTTTTAAACCAAATGTTTGAGAGACCTGGGGTAGAAGCAGCAGCTGAAGAAGCCTTATGTGACATTCAGCAGGGTAATCAGGATGTTCTGCAGTATATAACCCGCTTCAAACAGCTGGCAGCTGAAACCTCCTGGGTGGAACGCACCTTCATAACCCTTTTCCACAGAGGCCTGCGTGAAGAAATTAAAGATGAGCTTGTGCATTTTTCTCCAGCTTGTTCTTTGAAGGAATTCATGGATCAATCTATGAACATCGAATATAGACTTCGAGAGACGTAGAACGCGAGCTCCATACCAGTCTAGTACCTTTCGTGCTAGCAGTCGGCGAACGGAAGATATTCCATCCGAAGCCTCTCCACCTCCCCCTGAAGACCCCATGCAGATAGATCTGGTTCGTGGGCCATTGACGGAGTCAGAAAGGGAGGAACGACGACAAAATAAACTTTGTCTGTACTGTGGTAAGGCTGGCCACCTGATCCATAGTTGTCCGGTACGTCCCCCAAGACTTGCGGGAAACGCCAGCTCCCGTCCCCTGTAAGGAGGAAGGAGACAGGAGGAGCTGAAGTACCATCAATATGTTCCTCCACAGAAAGCATGTCCACCCTGTTTATCCTCTCAGTCAAGTTACAAAGTTCACAAGATCAAGAAGAACACCTTCTGGCTCTCCTTGATTTTGGAGCCAGTGGACTCTATCTAGATGAGACCTGGGCTACGAGTAAAGGAATTCCCCGCATTCTTAAAGAGACTCCTGAGCAGGTTCACACGGTGGATGGCTCTCCGTTAACCTCAGGACCTGTGTTGGCCTCAACTCCTACTCTTTGTTTGACATTTGGGGGGCATCAAGAACATGTTGTCTTTGATCTCATAGCCACACCAAAACACATCATGATTTTGGGAATACCCTGGTTAGCCCGACACAACCCCTATATCAATTGGGAAACAAGAACTATATCCCTAACGTCTTCATTTTGTCAACAGAATTGTTATTCCATTACTTCTTATTGGACTCCCAAAAGGTTCTGTCAGTCAACTAAGGATAACCCTAACTCTATCAATATGATCCAGGGACTTCCAGATTGTTATCAGGAATATATCAGGATTTTTCAGAAACCTAGTAATCCTATTTTGCCGCATCATCGCAGTTATGACTGTGCTATTCCTTTAATTCCTGATGAAGTCGTCCCCTTTGGTTGAATGTATTCTCTGACAGACCAAGAAAAGAAGGTGCTAAAGGAATATTTAGACGACAACTTACACAACGGTTTGATTGCTCCTTCCACGTCCCCTGCTGGGGCTCCTCTCTTCTTCATCCCAAAGAAGACTAAGGATCTGCATCCTTGTGTTGACTTTCGTGAACTCAACATAATAACGATTAAGGATCTATATCCGCTGCCTTTAATCAGAGATATATTGGATGCCATTCAAGGAGCCAAGATGTTTACCAAATTAGACTTACGGGTGCCTATCATCTCCTTCGGATCAAGGAAGGAGATGAATGGAAGACTGCTTTCCGTACCCCTTTTGGGCACTATGATTACAGTGTCATGCCTTTTGGACTGACCAACGCCCCTTCTGTTTTTCAACGATTTATGGATTTGGTGTTCTCTGATGTACTCAACCAATATGTAGTCATTTATTTGGATGATATCTTGATATATTCCCGTGACCCTGAGCAACATATTGATCATGTCCTGCAAGTTCTGGAAAGACTCAAGAAAAAACAATTGTTTTGTAAACTTGAGAAGTGTGAGTTCCATAAATCTGAAGTAAAGTATTTGGGGTTCTGTATTAATCAACACAGAATATCCATGGATCATGACAAGGTCAGTGACATATTAGATTGGCCTTCTCCAATGTCCATTAAAGAAACGCAATGTTTCCTTGGTTTATCAAATTGTTATTGTCAGTTTATTCAGAACTTTGCCCACCTACCAAGTTTCATAACACAAACAATTAAGAAAGAGAACCTGAAGAAGGGTTTTGTTTGGACCAAGGATGGTGAACGCGTGTTTCAAGAATTGAAGACAGCCTTTACCCAAGCACCTGTGCTCCATTATCCTGACAATACCAAGAAATTTATCGTTGTGACTAATGCCTCAGACAGAGCTTTTGGGGCAGTTCTGCTACAGAAACAAGACAACGATGGATTGAAACATCCTATCTTTTATCTCTCTCATATCCTATCAGAGGCCGAACGCAATTATTCTGTACTGGAACGAGAACTACTCTCTCTCAAAGTAGCTTGTAAAGAATGGAGGCATTTCTTGATGGGTTCGATTGAGCCTTTTGAAGCCAGGACTGATCATCGTAATCTCCAATGTCTTCGGAGTTTTCAGTGTCGCAATAATCGTCAGGCTCGATGGGCTTTCTTCTTTAGCCAGTACGATTTCGTGATCACGTACATACCTGGTTCCCAGAATTCAGTGGCAGATGCCTTATCCCGCAGATATCCTGACATAGCCCAGAACTCCTCTCCACATCTTATTGAGTCTAGCAGAATCATTGGAGCTACTCAATCTTTTCAAGAACGCGTTCAATCTGAGTACCAGTTTCTGTCTGCTTCAGAATGGGATAGAGTGACTCCTTTTTTGCAGAAGAAAGACAACTACTTCTATCATCAACATGCTCTTTTCCTACCTACCAAGAAAGTGCAGACAAAAGCTCTACAAATGTGCCATGATTCTCCGATAGCCGGTCATCGAGGTATCAGGAAGACCCAGGAGCTGCTTCAGCGATCTTTTAGGTGGCCTTCGCTTAAGACAGACACTGAAACCTATGTGTCAGCATGCCCAGTCTGTGCTCAGACTAAGACACCCCGAACTAAGGTGGCAGGTTTATTAAGACCTTTACCGGTTCCTTCCGCCCCTTGGTGTACTCTATCCATGGATTTCATATGCTCTCTACCTACCTCCTCTGGTAACAAAGTAATCATGGTGACCGTAGATTCATTCACCAAGATGGCCCATTTCTCAGCCTTGAAGAAACTACTGACGGTCCCAGAAATGAGTCACATTTTTCTGCGGGACATTTTTTGCCTCCATGGTCTTCCGCAAGAGGTCATTTCGGACAGAGGGCCTCAATATGTATGACGTTTCTGGAGAGCCTTTTGTGCCTTATTTAACATTGAGATTTCTTTATACTCTGTTTTCCATCCACAAACTAATGAGCAAACTGAAACAGTGAATCAAGAACTTCAGCAGTATCTGAGATGTTACTGTAATGCCACACAAAGCAATTTGTCGGAGTATCTTGCTCTTGCTGAGTTCTCCTATAACAACACAATACATAGTGCGACCAAGACAACACCCTTTTATTGTACCTATGGATTTCACCCGAGGACTTTTACTACTGTTTCCCGAACATCATCTTCTGTGCCTGCTGTCACTTCTTTTTCATTACAGATCCGTCGAATCCAGGGCCTACTTCACACAACTCTCCTAGCTTCGAAACAAGCAATGAAATGAAAGGTGGATTGTTATTGACAAGCCACACCTTTGTATCAAGTAGGCCACAAGGTATGGCTTTCTTCCAGATTTCTACCTTCACGGTTTTTCACCAATAAGTTCAAGCCACGTTTTTATGGACCCTTTCGGATTTCGCAAGTCTTGAATCCTGTAGTTGTGCGTCTTCGCTTACCTCATACCTGGAGGGTTCATCCTGTTTTCCATGTGTCCCTGTTAAAACTCTTTGTTCCTGATCCATACCATCGCCAGTACCAGCATCTGCCTCCTCTTTCTATTAATGGACAGCCTAAGTATGAAGTCAAGGAAATCTGTGATTCCAGAATTTTTCGTCACAAACTAAAGTTTTTGGTCCATCGGAAAGGATACCCTCTCAGTGACTGTTCTTGGGAGGATGCTTTCTCCGTCCATGCTCCCCGTTTGGTCCGCCTGTTTTTTGACAGTCATCCTGACAAACCTGGTACCTCGGGGAGGGGACCTACTGTAACGCTGCGCTCAGACACAGCGTCTCTTTTTGTCCTTGCGAATGGAACGCGCTACCGATACTCAGAGCGTCGTTCCCCACGTTTTTTGACTACACATTCTGGGAAGCATATATTTTGCTCCTGATCACGCTACACCTACCTCTAGCCCTTTTTTCTTCTTTTTGTTGTTGGTGGTGGGTTTGTCTGGTCTTTTTGCCTGTCTCTGTCCATGTTGTGTCCATCTTATCTTCTTAGTGTTTTTGTCCCAGCATGCTCTGTTTTTATTTTATACTACTTTCTTTTTCCTATACTGGTCTATGGCCTCTTCCCAATTCAAGATGGTGTTCTTTCCTTTTCCTGTGATGTCACTTCCCTTTTCTCAGTATATAAGTCAGTCAGTCTTGTTCCACCTTGCATTGCAAACACTTCCTTCTGGTTGTGCTGTTCGCTCCTGTTCTTTGTTCCTGCTTTTTGCCTTGGGAGATTTTTGCCTCTTCTTTGTTCCTGCTTTTTGCCTTGGGAGATTTTTGCCTGTTCTTTGTTTCTGCTTTTTGCCTTGGGAGATTTTGCCTATTTATATTTCCTGTTGTCAAGTCCTGTTTTTTCTTGTTTTTCTTCAGGAGTTCCTGTTTGAGGTTTTTTCCACAGTGTTGTGCTCCTTCATACTCCAAGTGAGGGGACATGCCTATATTCAATACCATCCAATGAGAACTTAAAATCAACTCCACTTTAGAAAGGGTCAGTTAATTATAATTGGATTTACTTCTGAATCTTTGGCTTATGCAACTGTCTCCCTATTGGAACACATCCTAGAGGTGTATATATAGTTCTTTGTTGACGTTAAGACCAATTGGGATCCTGGTTTGCAGTTTTAATATATACCTGAACTCTAACTGACAAAGTTTTAAGGTCCAGTTTCCACCCCTTTTACTCATTGTTCATTGGTTACCCCCAAGTAACATAATGTTTTTCAATCAGTACTGTGATATTGTATGTACTGTTTTGAATTTTGTATGTTTGTCCCAAGGTGTCTTTAACTTCTTTTCTATTCTCTCCTATGTGACATGCTTTGCATTTCCCCGCCCTCATTGTCCAATTAGATTCTATTGCTGCCACCAGAGAAATTACTCTTTACCAATTTGTCTTTGATTGAGAGAGCTTTTCTATAGGTTATAGTAGGGTTTGTTCCTATCAAGGGCCCTATATCTGGATCTCCTTTTATAAGGTTCTAATGTTTGTGCAAGATCTTCTGAATTTCCGAATGTTCTCTGTTATATATCATAATCACTTTTATAGTTCGTTCCTTAGTTTCATCAGACCTGACTTTTCTTCTTGGGATGAGAGTTTCAATTCATGAGATCTTTCGCTCTTTTATTGCTCCTAATTGAATATGCCATTTAGAGTAACCCTGCTATTCAAATCTTTGTTGTACATCCTCAAACTGTTCTCTCATGTCATCATAAATTTGTGCAGGTGCTTCTCACTCTTATGAATTCCCCATAAGGTATACTTTTAATCATAGTTTGTGGGTGAAAGCTGCTCCCATGTAGGCCACTGTTTGTTGAAGTGAATTTTCAAAAAATTGTGGTTTCCAGAGTATTCTCTAGTACATAGACTTTAATATCCAAAAATTCGATTTCAGTTTTACTGGTTTTATGTGTGGATTGAAGACCGATTTCATTATTGTTCAAAATAGTAAAAAGGTTTTGGAATTCCAATTGTGTTCCATGCCAGATCATGAACAAGTCATCACTGTACCTGAAACACAATACCACTTTGCCCATGTACTGGTCGTTCTCCTCTCTCCAAGCCACTTCCCTCTCCCACCAACCCATGGTGAGATTGGCGTAGTATATAGAGAAGGGAACTCCCATTGCTGTCCCCTGTGTCTGTAGGAACAGTTCATGGGTGAACAAGAAGATGCTATTTCTGAGGCATGTCTCAATCATAGATAACAACATCTTGGAAAGTTATAATTCCTGTATGTTGCGTTGTTTTAGAAAATATTCAATTGCATATAGGCCCACATTATTTATGATTAAAGTATATGAAGGCACCACATCTACTGTGATCAGTAGATATTTACTCTGCCATGTAATTTTGTCAGGACTCTCAAAAAATCGCCAGTGTCTTTCACATAGGAACTATGGCCCTCATTATGTCATTGGAGGTAAAAAACACCTACCGCCACAGTGACGTCCACCAAAAGACTGTTGCCGCGGCTAACATCCGTCCGCCATAATATGACCCCAGCTGGATTTCAGCCACAAGAAGGGTGGAATCTGGCTGGGGTCATGCTGGCGGACGGTGCTAAGGTGGCGCTGCTACCACCAGCAGCGCCACGTCAGTAGACCACCGCGAGCCGTATTATGACAAATAATACGGAGTGGCGGTGTTTTGCTGGCGGGTGCTGTTGGTGGTAGCAGCGCCCTGTCCCATTCCCTGACAGAAGACCCTCTGGATCCAGGTAAGTTGGGTTTCCAACAGGGGAGGGGGGTGATGGGTGTTGTGTGTGTGTGTGGGGTGTGTGTGCCTTAGTGTGTGCGTGAATGAGAATGTATGTGTAGTGTTGTTTGTGTGCATGTATGCATGTGTGAGAATGTGGGTAAGTACGGATATGTGAATGCATGTCTGCGTGTCAGTGTGAATGTGGTGCGGATGTGTGCATGAATGAATGGATGCATGCGTTTATGAATGCATGTATGCCTGTGTGAGTGGGTGTGTGTATGTGTTGTGCGTCTCTCCCTGTGTGTGTGTAGCGGGTGGGGGATTGGAAGGGGATGGAGCCGGGTGGGGGACGTCTGGGGAGTTGTTGGGGCGTGGGGGCCTCGAATCAGAGCCTACCGCCATGGTTTTCGTGGGGTTACGAACACCACTAAAACCATGGCGGTAGGCAGGGTCAAAATCCCTGAGGCAGTACAATCGCAGCTGCCGGGCTGGAGACTCTTATCTCCAGCCTGGCGGCTGCTATCCCAATGTCAGTCAGAGTGGTACATTAGCCAACCCGCCAATGTCATAATGTGGCAGTATGTACTGCCAGCCTGTTGGCGGTACTACCACCACATTACCACGACCGCCGGGGTCATAACAACCCCCTTAGTGTCAGAACCAAAGGTACAAAGAAGTAGGCAATGTACAGCGAAATATTCTCATATAAAGAGTCACAACTTGAAATGATGGGCCTACCTGGTGGGTCTTTCAACGATTTCTGTATTTTTTGGAGAAGAAAATAGATTGTGGGTATGATTCGAAATTCATGCATGAAAAACTGATATTCCTCCTCATTGATCAATGTCTCACTACACCATAATTTTAACATGCTCTCCAGATCCTTGATATAATCACGAATGGGATTGATTTTCAGTCTTTGGTTGTTTGTTGTGTTAATCAGTTGTCTATATGCTTCTCGTTTGTAGCTCTGTTTGTCCATCACCACTATATTCCCACCCTTATTTACTTCTTTTATCCCAGTTGTATCCACTGACATCAAGTGATCCAAGACTTTGCGTTTTTGTGTGGTGAGATTTCCTTTCCTACCCCTATGGTGGTTGTTCCGCAGGTTGTCCAGATCTTTAGTCACTAAATCACAGAATACATCGGTTTGGTTACTAAAAGTTAATACTGGGCAAAACTTGGACTGGGTGTTTAACATGCTAAATTTGTGTGTGTCTGTTTTTATGTCAAGTAGTTCCAAAATGTGTATCTCCGATAGTTCTTCATCTCCCAAGTTATACATGAGATCAAAGCAAGTTTTTAAATCTACTAGTTGTTCTATGGTCAAGTTGGTTTCTTGCACATTTGACAATTTACTTTTGTATTAGTTTCTTTCTTTCTGGCAAAAAACTTAGCCGATTTGATCTTTCTCACAAATCTATTTAATTTCTATAGAGTCAAAATGTGTCTCCAGACAGAAAGACAGATCTTTAATCAGTATGCTCATTTCCTCCATCCTGAGTTCATAAGTTGAGAGGTTGACTATCAGATTGTTCCCCATTTTTGGCTCTATTTGTGTTGTTTCTTCTTTATGCTTCTTCACCCTTTTCGATGTCTTGTTTTGGTGGATGTCCTCTTCCTCATTCTCCGCTTGGCCCCTTGTTCCTTGGAGTTTGTTGGTTGATGTATAGGAGTTGCATTTCCTCTATATAAGTTGTTTTAGTAGTGCTTTGAGTTACCATTTGTTCTTTTTCACTTTAATCTACATCTGATTCTCTCTCAGTGTCGCTTGATACTGCCATAATTCCAAGTTTCCCAGATGCACATTTTCTTTTCAGATTTTCAAATCTTTTGGCAAATGTGAGAATAGTTCTATTTAAATAATGCTGTTCATCCCTTGAAAATTTATGTTTTTTTTCTTTCTTCCACTTCTTTCTCATGTTTTTCTAGCCTGCTAACCATGGCTTGTTGTAACTTTTTGCTTTCCTCTTCTTCTGTTGTTTTGGCAATTAGATCTTCCACCTTCTTTATTTATTTGTGTAATTCCTCAATGTCCAACTTTGCATACTTGATTATAATCAAAATCATATTTCTAAAGCATTGCATACTATTCTCTCCCCGTTCATGTAGCATTTCAGGTATTGTCTCAAGATGGTATGGTATGGTAAAGATCCTTAGACCCCAACCGACTCTCCCCATATAAATATATTTTTCCTGTGTTATCACTTCCAAGCTTTTCGTGATTTCTTTCCTTAAAAGTATTTCCAATTGCCAAAATAGTTGTTTTAGTGTTTGTGCCTTTTCTTTTATGTTGTTTGTGCTGTTGTCCTCCATCTTTGTGAGCATACTAGTTTCATTAAATAAACATTCTGCTTTTTCCCTTCTTTTCGCTGCTCTAGCCTCCATTTCTCAATATTATTAGTTTCAGAAATAGCTCTTTTTTATTTAATTCAGTATTTGCACGTGTTTTACATGTTCATTTAAGTTCCTATTGTAATCTCCTCCCTATCACGAAAGATAGAATGCCAAAATGTTTTCTACACAATGTTGTTTACCGTTGGACAGCTTTCGCTGAGTTTATCTTATCAATGTCCGATATTCCTATTTTTTTATCCGGAATCGACTAGATTTCTCCCTTAGCTTAAAATTTGCAATTCGTTTTTCCACTGTTTTTAAGATAATTGTTTATATTCTTTTTCTAGACATTGTATGTGATTTATTTTACAGAGCTGCATTCACCAATTTCACTTCGCTGATTGTGTTGCTTTCCTAGACACTTTATGCATATATACATACCAGCCCAACAAGGGTGTTGCATGAAGCTGGAAGACACGGTTTGGTATTTCAGCCTCGAAAACGGAAGTTGTTGTTGATTCTTTAGCAAAATAAAAAACGTCTTCCTAACATGTTACTTATTAACAATACACAAACATTCAAATTACTATAACTTTCTGTGTCTGTATGCAGTGGTGTAGAAATGTTTTCATGTTAACATACATTTTTACATTGTTACTGTTGTCTTATTGATGCTTTCAAAGTTATAATTTATGATATATAATATTTATATCATATTTCTAGTGCTTGTGTAGTTTAAAAGTGTTGTAGTAGGACCTTTTTACTTATAGGTACTTGCAAAGCCATTATGCAATTAAAAAGTAAACAAGCAGGTATGTGATTGGTAAGTGTCTATCCAATGGAATAGCGTAGAGTGGATTAGAGTACAGTGATATAGCGTACAGTGTAGTGGCATATAGTTGAATGATATACAGTGAAGTGGCATAGAGTGGAATAGCATAGAGTGGAGGGGGGTTAAGTACAGTAGAATAGAATAGAGTAGAGTGTCGTACAGTGGAGTACCATTCAGTGGTGTAGTAGTGAGTGGAGTGGCATACAATGGAATGTTGTAGAGTGGAGTGCTGTAGAGTGGAGTGACATAGAATGAAGTGGTGTACAGTGGAGTAAAGTACAGTGTTCTAGCATACACTAGAGTTGCGAAGAGTGGAATGGTGTAAAATGGATTGGTGTGCACACTGGTATGGGGTAGAGTGGAAAAACATACAGTGGAGTGGCTTAAAGGGGAGTGGCCTACACTTGACTGCCATATAGTGGAATAGCATACAGTAGACTAGCATACACTGAAATAGCACACAGTAGAGTAGGTTACAATGGAGTGATGTACACTGTAGTGATGTAATTTTGAATAGTATAAAGTGGAGTGGTGTGGAGTGAAGTAGGGACAGTGCAGTAGCTTACAATATATTAGTATATTGTGGAGTATTGTACAATTGAATGGGGTACAGTGGAGTAGCTTTGAGTCGAATAAGTTAGAATGCAATGGTGCAGAGTGAAGTAGCAAACTTACAGTGGAGTGATGTATACTGCAGTGGTGTACATTGGAAGAGTACAGAGTGGAGTGGTGTATAGTGTTGTGGCATAGACTGCTGTAGAGTTGTGTATGGTACAGTGGTGTAGCTTACACTGTAACAACATACAGTGGAGTAGTGGTCAGTGGAGTGGGGTACAGTGGAGTGGTGTAGAGTGGAGTGGGGTACATTGGAGTGGTGGAGAATGGTGGAAAATGGTAAAGCATATAGTGGAGTGTTTTACAGTGCGAGGGCATGGAGGAAAGTGGTGTACAGTGGGGTGTGGTAGAGTAATAATGTACAGTGGTGTAGCATAAAGTTCAGTAGCACATAGTGGAGCAGTGTACAGTAGAGTGAGGTATAGTGTAGTGTCATAAAGTATAGTAGCGTACAGTGTGCAAAGTTATTAAGGGACAAAAATTAAAAAAAATCCCTATCTCTGGTCACCTTAACTGCATGTCTGCAGACATGAGGCAGCCATTTTGAGATCCTAATATGATAGTAATCATTAGAGGTTTCCAAATAATCCCCACAGTGAAAAGATGCAAAATGTGATCACTTTAAATAGTAGGCCATATTTATACTTTTTGACGCAAAACTCCGCAGGGCTAACGCCATTTTGGTGCGCCGTGCGGGCGTAATATTTATACTTTGACGCACGGCGGCGCAAACAACAGGTGGGAGTCATTTTTTTTTACGCACACCGCCGCATCAAGTCGTAAAGGAAAACGACATTAAAGTGGCGGAAATGCCTGTGGGTCGATTTACGACACCGCAAACCGGATATGTGCCGTTTTTTGACGCAATAGCGTCAAAAAAACCCGCGAACACTGCCATTTCACCAGAGGAGAGCCAAAATGGATCCCAGATGCCACTACAGACCCCAGGAAGATGACAGCAGACCAGGAACGGCCAGGAGGACCCACACAAGAACCAGGACACTTTTAAGAAGAAAAGAAAGTGTTGCTTCAGTGCAGAGGAGCAGGAAATCCTGGTTAAAGAGGTGACGGAACACCAGCACCAACTGTTTGTCACATCAAAGTTGCCAATCAGTAGGAGAGAGGCTATATGGCAACAAATTGTCGACAAGATTAACAGTGTGGCTGAAGTACGCAGAACAGTCATCGAGTGCAAGAAACACTGGCATGACTGCAAACGCAGGACCAAGGAAAAGATGGCCAGGAACAGGAAGGCAGCAATGCAGACTGGAGGGGGGAGTCCAGCACACCAGGAGGCCCTGGACCACATGGAGGAGATGGTCACAGCCGTCATCCCTGAGTAGACCGTCACAGGGATTCAAGGACAGGACAGCGCAGACTGCCAGGAGACAACGCACATCCAGGGTAAGTCGCATGGGGAATTAAAATGCACTGTCAACTGCAACCGGGGGGGTGGAAACACCTACTACACTTTGCATGTAAGTCATCATATACATGGAGAGGCATGGGTAAAGGGGCACGGCAGGGGGGCATGGCCCGTTCTGAGAAGACCTGGGGCACACTATTACACAACACCAACAACAGTCCCATGGGGGCATGCTGTCATGCCAACGATGGAGCAAAGGGAAAGCCACGACAGGAGGGAAGGCCACTACGTCAAACTTACATTCTAGCACTCGTCATCCAACATACCTCCTACATTAACTAGGGCCCTACTAGCAATCCTCTAGCCAAACCGACAACTGCAATGTAACTGCAACAACAGTTGCCACTACCACCTCTGATCTGTGTGCAGCTCAAGTAGCCAATGGCAGTAACCTCCCCTTGGAACATACATACCTAAATTAGGGGGTGAGGATGACATCTGCAACAATCTCCTGAAACAAGACAAACGGCCCAGTACACTCAAATGTCAATGCCCATAGTTGTCACAAACATCAGCCAAAGTTAACAACAATAGGAGCGACACAGCACTAAGGACACACCCATGCTGCATATGTCAGGGTCCATCCTGTGCCTGGGTAACAAGGCAACATCACAAATGTCATACTGCTCAGACAACAGCATTGAGGAGGGGACACATGTAACTGATCACTGAAATACACCTGCACAGTCAGAGGACGAAATAGGACACTGATACGACTATCAGGGCAATCCAATGTAACACACATTACCCAACATCAGCAGGACCCATTAACAATGTCAACATCCATATCAGATCATAACATTGCCATGCATAGGATATGCAACATGTCAATTACATTTAAGTCGATGTGAACGATCAGTGATTGGGGCAGGTCCTGATAGTTAAGTGTGCTGCCAGGGCCATCAGAACACCCACAACCAGTGAAAGGTCTCACCATGAGAATGGATATACACGGAGGGTCGAATAGGACAAGAAGGTGGCAATTCTCGATTTGGCATAAACCAACACCTAGAGGCGATGAGGCTGACAAGTCTGATAACTCAATAACATACATGTGACACACAGGTGGGCCATAGGCCTGAAACAATGTCCCTGAAGGACTGCAGATATTAATACAAAACAAGATCACAAAGTGAATTCATCAAAAGGCAGGCACGTCACGTCAAAATTGTCACAACACAGACACACTAATTGTACCCTGTTTCATTGCAGAGGAAGATGGATCTCCTGCCGATATGCCTGTCCCAGATTTCCCTGATGACATGGATGACGAGCCGATAAACATTCCCCAGGAGACTATCCAAAAGGTCCTTGAAACCCTCCAGACCCCACCTTCAGTCACAAGGAGGAGCACAGAACAAGCAGCCATCCCAGAGGATCCACCCACCACCCCAATTGTAAGACCTGCCAGCTCCAATACAGCTGAGGACTCAGACGACACTGGCACCAGCTTTGAGAGAACTGTAGTTGGAGTACAGCGGGAGCTGGCCAAGGAGGTGCGGGTGGGGATGCAAAATATGGCAGCCAGCCTTGAGGGGGTGCGTTCGTGCATGATGTCATCTGCAGATCAGGCAGCAGCTATGCAAGCCCTAACATCTATCTTGCAGGAACTGCAGAAAACCCAGAAGGAAATCAGCACAGCTGTAATACAGTTGACCCAACACCTACAACAGCAATCCTGTCAACTCGTGCACGAATGCAACATTGAACCCCTCAGGGCCGACCTGGCTGCCTACCATCGTGATGTGGCTGCTATTCTCAAGAACCAGCAAGCCCTTCTTGCAGCAGTACTGCCCTTAAGACCTTCACAGGGAGCAGCGACCGGGATGTCTGACTCCACGTCTTCTAACACTGAGGTGTGTTGCCCCTTCACAACCAACAACAACAAGGACAAAGCAGGCAACACACACATCAGAAGAAGAAGACATGGAACAGATCACATTCACAAGGAAAATGACCCGGAAGCATTAGTCCCTGCCACATGGCTGACATTTACCAAGGTCCTGCGCTTTGTAACTTGCCAGTCTTGCAACAACTGTACTCAAGCACTGTTCTGCAAACCACTGTATATCTTGTCACCCAGCCCAGTGATTGTCTCTCTCCTACTCATTGGCTCAGTCTGTCCCTCTGCACTGTCTGAAACAGCAACCCCAGCATGACAAAAGCATTTTGGTAAACCCTTGTGTTGGATCACAATGGAAGATATCACTATAATGGACTCAAAGTCATGGACAATGTACATATAGCACTACAGCACTTTTCAATAAATAGCACTTACACAACAAATCTGTCTCTGGGTAAAGTGACATATCAACTGCGCAGTAGATAATTGAAATGTCCCTACTGTCAAATAACGTAGCTTGTCAATACAACTGTCCAGATATTATGTAGTTAGAGAAATCTGCACAGTGACCGTGATTGCATCATACTCTGCCCATCCTGAGGGAATAATCTGATGAAGTTAGAAACCATAGACCACCATGCTGTGTTGGACAGAAGAATGCTTCCTCAGGGGATAACTAAGTCATCAAATAGTGCCCGCTAAATGTTGTCAACGTGCAAAAATAACACAATAAACATGCCACACTAATCTAAATAAACAATAAAAAACTGCACAAATGAAGGTGTCTGAGTTAACGTACAAATAGGTAATCATGCCGAACTGTGTCACAAATGATGTATGAGGGTCATAAAGACAAGAATACAAGATTGCCAATGAGAACTCATCTTATAAGGGTGTGCATGATCATCGCACTGCAGTCAGATCTAAAACTGTTTCCCCAATATCAAGTCTGGAAGCACTGTTAGTGACTTTGAAAACACACTTATCAACAGAAACACATTGTCATCCATATTAACTGTGATTGGTGGTTGCAACAAAGGGTAGACACTTTGCAAGGTAGCTCTGGGTTAGCTGCCAATCGTACAGCTCAGTTGGGATTTGTTTGTAGCATTGGACACAGATGTTATAGTACAAAAGAGATGCACACGGAATCCAAACCCACGATCAAGTACCATTCAACATATACTATTAAGGGGTAACCAAATATTTATTAAAAGCTAACCATAGATGAGGAAACTGGGGGAAAAATCTTACCTACCCTAATCTACCCTGACTAATCATTACCCACAACTGTCCCTAACTTACCTAAGCTACACTTACTTATCACATGTAACAAAACATTCTAAACATCTACACCCCACCCCCCTTATGAGACGGGACACATTGAGGACAACACATACTAACCTAAACACATACTATACTATCCGAAACAAATATATATTTTTTTGGTAAATAGTTTTTTTATGTTTTTTGCTTTTTTTGCATTTTTTTTTTTTACACACAAGAACCCCAACATAGCCCCCCGCCCACCCACCCGCACATGTAATAAGTTAAAAAAGAAACAAGCAGGACCCTTTACCCCCACCCACTAACACTGACTAAACTAACAGCCTATACTAACCTAACACTAAGCCCACTAAGTATAAGAACAAGGAAAGAGGATGGAGGGGAGGGTATTATGTCCATCTATTCAACTGTCTAGAGGTTGGCCCTCCGGAGGGTCCTCTTGATATCCTTGACCCGCCATTTAATGTGCCGCACGTCCCGGCTCAGGTGGCTCACCTTGCGCAGCACTTTGTCCATCTTGTTTTCAAGTCTATTGAAGGCTGCAGGGTCAACAGCTGGAGCAGTGGCAGTCTGGGTACCGGTGGAGGAGGTCTGTGTGGGCTGTCCTGCACCGGTGGCAATGCTGGGGCCAGGAAGTCCAGCAGATGTAGATTCAACAGAGGCAGCTGTGGGTGGGGCCACCTGGCTCTCATTGGTGGTTGTTTCTGTGTTGGCTGTGGTGGGCACAGTAGGCCCACCCTGTGGGAAGGCTCGCCATGCCCCGGAGGCACGTTCATGGCGATATCGCCAGGCCATCTTCTGGAACCCCGACTCCACCAGCAGGATGTGCTGGTATCGTATGGCCCGACGCTGAAATTCACGGACCTGGTCTGGAGTCATGTTAGCTGCTGTGAAGACAAATGCAGATATGCCACATTAGTAACTGCATTGTGTGAAACAGCACAGCAAGTTAATCAGACAATACATCTACTGTACTTCTAACAGCTCATATTACGATACAGAGCATCGAATGTCCCTGAGGAAGTACATGGCAGGCCAGACAACAAAGGTCACATCACACAAAGCACATTCATAACACACAAGATGGGTAACAACTGGCCTTGACTTGCAATCTGAGTTCTGACAGTTAACATCTAAGAATCATGCTGCATATCCTCCACCAAGAGCTGGGCTACAAATGTCAGTGTACGGAAAGCAAAACTAAAGCCACATGGTCTGCAAGTTGTAACTGGACTTTCCAGTGTGGTATCAAGTGCCAAACCTGAGTGTGTATACTAGTATGCAACCAAACCGTCACTTCTTTACAGGTATATGTAACATACTGGTAGCATCAATACTAGGTACCCCATTCACAAACCCATGGCCGTGTTTGAGGGGGGGCAGTGGATATACAACTATAATTTGCCAACAACATGTACACCGAGGAGTGTATAGGCTAATCCACACATGTTTGTCTCTACAGACACACCACAGGTAAGGTCTATCTACATTTTGGAGTCAGCAAACCCTAGAGCACTCATAGGGTCAGACATGTCAGGAAAATCAGAACTTAGTACACAACATATACTTCCAGTGAGGCCTGACTTACATCAGACACAGAGTTGCTAGAACACCCATGATCATGAATTGCATGCACACCTAGGCCATTACACTCAGGTTCCACAGACTTGATGCACTACATGTGGAAGTACATGATGCTAGGAGGTTCTACGTACTGTTTCAAAATTACGTAGGTAAATAGTGAAGCAGATGTCTATTGGGAAGCTATTAGCTCCACCAATCTTAGAGAATGTGGGTCTGACAGGCTGACTAAATAGGGGCTGACTTCCATTGCGACTCTTGTGATACAAGTGTCAGAGACATGACTATCCCCTGTACTCACAGTGGGGCCTACAGGGATGTCCTACAATCCCTACATGATACCATTGGATACGCATTGGCTAACTCAAAACATGTGAAAACTGCATTCCCACTCATGGAACAAGTGAAAAACTTGCCCACTGCATCACACCTTGCTATGCGTCCAACTCCCACGAGTCCATAACCAGCAAACACAACACATAACAGACATATCAACACTTACTGTAGTGGTCGGGGTCCTTAAATGTCGCCACCACTCCCACAGTGTAGGGCGCCGGTCCACCTGTAAGGTATGGAAGGAAGAAATGTGCTCAAAATATGTGCACAGTGCAACATTTTCAGTATCATTTACAATGTGTAGGCTGAATAAGTAAATGGCAGCCATTCAGATATGATGGTACTGCATCTGATATTTCACGGCCAACTTGTACATAGCATGGGTCTCCTGTGACAGTTACACACATATCTGCACACATACATTGGCCCTAACTATCATGTGGTTGCAAACTTGACCCATAATTGGTGAGCACTAAAAAATATGGAGTGTAATCGTCTCATCATGTGCATCCAAGAGAAACATCCAACGCCTGGTTACTTGAGGACTGCATTACCAGTCAAACATGCTTTGTGGCCATGACACATTTAGTGCACATAGGCCCAATGTACAGAGGGAGGGGCAGGGACTCTTGTAAGCCATCCTGTTGTTACAGTATAGTTAATTGATGTGGCCCAGCTATGGTGATTTGCACCAACCATGGAGATGTAAAGCCATGTGCATACACTTGGACTGCCATCCATATTTGGATTGTGGCTCAACCGATTCCAACAAACATCTTACGATGTGAGCTGAGGGCACCTTACACCTTTACACAGTGTATTCAAATCATGAACTGACATTTATCCTAAATGATTAAGAAACACAATAATCCCACACATTCATAGTACTTCTGTGAACGCTTTCCTTCCACACTCACCAGACTCACATGAGACCAATGTTTGAGCCACTTTGCTATTATAAATTGTTGTGAAGGCAGCACTCATTTTCAGCATCATGTAGTGATTCTAAAGTCAGTCTAGCAATTGCGTCCACATAGTTGGCCTAAATGTTGGTACATCTGTACTTCTCTGTCAATAATACCCTATATAGACATGATTGGCTCCTATTTTGTTAGCTGTGCTGACAGAAAGGCCGCACCAATTTCCTTCATGGTAAAGTTACCTGTAAGTTTGCTGCGCACGTGCTACCTGACAGCTAGCAATTGTGATCCTTGCCATAGTGCATCAATGATCCCCTTATATGTCCCCAAAATTACACACAGTCATCAAGTTAGCTGGCAGACATTGCACTAATCCACTGATGTCATTACAGAGCATTCATTTGTGCACAATAACAATAGTCGTACTCACCAACAGTGCCACCAATCATGATTCCCAGGTGGTCCAAGAGATCCTGCTCCCTGGTGATGAGGTCAGCCCACCGGTGCTTCAGCTGGTGGTCACTCCTCTGGCTGGCATACACACGCTGCAGGTGATGCAGCACCTTTCCCCACCGGATTCTGCGCGCCTCTGTCGGGTACCCCTGTATCACCCTACCCCCTACCTGGATCATGAGTGGCAAGAAATGTGTCACCAGCCAGATGAAGCCCCCCAACTCCTCTTCCCCTATCCTGCCAAGACGCGGCCTACCAGACATACTTCTAATTGAAGAGAAGGAATAGGAGTAAAAGAAATAGAAAAGGGAAATGGGTGAAAGTAGGGATAAAAAGATAGAAAAAAAGTAAACCTAAACACTAAAAGAGCCCATCTATCCCCAAATTAACACTACCCACAACAGACTTCCACAAACAAGAAATACACAAGATAAATGGACAAATGTAGACAAAACACAGTACTACAGTATACACAAACAAAATTTATTTCACAAAAGGACTTTACAGATAGCACACAGGACAAATACAGCACAAAATCTCTGGACAACACTCTCTACACAGCCAGACAGTCTAGAAGGATCATAGACTGCAAAGTGAAAGTAAAAGTACACCCACTGTACATGATCTGTAAACAGGATATCCTATTACATCACTTCCTGAATGAAAAGTCCAGCCTTTTTCGCGTTATGCGTCATTTTTTGTTGCACAAAACTGTATTTGCCTCATTTTTTTTGATGCACAGACGTGAATATTAACCCGCATCCACATAATGATACATGGACTGTACAAATATCTGGATGGGGGCTATATTTCACTCCTGTGCGTCAAAAAAACCGACGCAAATACAGTTTTGTGCAACAAAAAATTACGCACACCGCTAGGGACGTCAAAATTACAGTGCATTAACTGGTTTGGGGCATTTTTACTTGTTTTTTGGTTATTTTACATTTGGAACACATCAGAGATTGGCTAATTGAAGACAGTTTGGTGTTGATGGTGTATGTTCACATGTGTGACATCATACTGCAGCGGAACATCATCCACTACACCCTTCACAGTATGTTTACAGTTGGCTGACGTCATAGATGGTCATAAGTGTGGCCCACATATATGTATGGCACAAATTGTGCATGTTTGCATAAGGAGAGGATAGCAATGTGACGCACATATGTACAATACCTAATTGCCTTTGGCTCAAAGTGTTTGCTTTGACAACTAATTTGTTGGTTGACCAGGTGTGTGTGTACATCACATGAAGCATTATTGTACATTTGGTTGTATGAATGTGACGTCCATGTGTCCAACCCTAAGATGCAAGTAAAAATTGGAATGAGCAAGGGCATGTGTTAGTCATACATGTAACAACACCCGCAAAGTATACTTCCAAGTTTTAGGGTCACGTAGACACCACATGTGACATAGCAGGCACCAGATGGATGGCAGACACATGTTCATGTCAAAGGTCCACAATTTCTACATCCTATGTCCTAGAGTATTGGTAAGAGCTTCCTAGGCACTAGTTGATGAATCCCACAGTGAGTCATACACATGCATTGAGGAAATGGGTACCATGTTGTTTGCACAGACAGACAAGGGTCAATCTCATATGTATGATGACACCACAGTTGTGGCCATAGAAGTAAGCCCCAACTATCAAGTGGCTGTGGTGGACCAGCATACAAGACAGCACGTGTCCACATATTTCCAGTGATCATTTGCACATAGGTGTCTTGTTCATGTGTGTGGTCCAATGATGATCCTGTAGATTTTTTGGGATGTAATTTGTCACAGTTCGGACCAGGACTCATCATGAGTCAGTGGCAGCTATTCCTGTAACTACTGAGTATCCTTTGTTGATCAATGTGAGTAAAGTAGATGTGGACATGTGAACCAACATGTGGATGGTCCCACCCTGTCACTAAAGACGTGTAATGAGACAGTCAACAGGGCAACCTTGGTGTGCTGAGTGAGATAATGTCTCAATTGTCATGTTCCGGCAGGTGTCATTTCAACATTTGTACACAGGTTGGCCTCTGCACTTCCCACTGCATCTGGGAACATCATAGCCTCTGTGCTGTTTATTCTAGCAGCTATTCAGGACACACGGCCCATCACTATGTTGTGCGCACTGTGATGCTGTGTGTGAACTGTCATGGTTCTGACATTTGTGTATTAGTCATGTACATTATCAGAGGTTGCTGGTTGTGCTGAAAGCCCCGTACCCAAGCCCTGCCTATGACCCTGGGACACTGTCACACTTTGTCATTCACGCATAAATGCAACCCAGAAAAGAGATGGGCCATGAATTTTGCATTTCCAAGAGGATTTAACTCAAATGGTACAGTTAAAAGGCAGATGATGCTATACAATGTATTTGTGTATGCATGGTAGAAGCCCATGCCCAATGCCCCCTGATGAATGGCAGGTTTGCTAACGCAAGTGTGGTACATATGTAGACACAGGGATACTTTAGTGTGACGCACAGACAGTTGCAAGTCAGGCTGACAGAATGCAAGATGATTCAGGAGCCAGCTACTGGACAAGTTACATAATCAGTGGTCTGACTGAGACTGTTTGGAGGACAAACTAGACAGTTGACATGTCAATCTGTGTATGTACTGTGTTTTTGAAGGTGACAAATGAACCCAAGGGCTGTGTTACACGGCTTAATTACTATCAATGGTTGACGATGTATTTGACATAATGGCAACTACTATGCTGTTCCAGGCATCATCAGGGGCAGTGCTTTTTGTAATGGGTGGTGTGCATGGAGGTATTCACAGGTGTGGGCTGCATCTGTTTCTCACCAGACCTGTAGGTGAGACTTGCATTCTAAGGGCCAACAGACATTTTCACAAGGGGAAGCAATCTACATGTGCTAACAGGGCTTTGAAACTAGAAGACAGTGTATAAATTGACCTGACGTCCATGCAGTCAGATGTTCTTTCACAATGGCATAACTTAGGAAAGGGTGTAGCACACTGGTTTGCTAATGTTGGTCTGTGTTTGTAGAGGAGGTATTATCAGGGTACACATCTTAGTATTCCAGGGACCTCTTCCGACAGGTGGGTTGTGACCAGGTGCATGGGTGTGTAATGAGTTCGGAAATGGGCTGACATGTACATGGAATGTCATGTGCGCAATGCATGTCATATATGTGGCACTTGTGCTGTCTATGTTCTGCTTCTATGGAAATCTAGTCACAGATATTCCTTGCAAATATTGGATGCAGTTGGACTAACTGCTGTCAAGGGTCTTGTCAGACATTCCTGTTAGTGATGCCAAAGCACATTGACTGCCTCATGTATAAGGCTTGTTTTCCCCTTATTGAGTGATGGTGTCATAGTTGTGTGCCATATGCTGCGTTGGACCTTGCTTTCAACATGTATGTGTGAAATAGTTGTAGTCCTCTGCTATAGGCCTTCAAAGGAGATATGTACATGATATATGTCATTAAGAGTGTGTGTGTATGTGACCATTGTATGTTAGACATCACATAAGCTCTGGGATGTTCCGTGTCCTACTCAGTATCTCAGCAATGCTCCATGAGGCAACACTCTTATTCTGATAAGTAGAGATGAAGGTGTGTAAAAAGGAATAGCCAGACCATGATATGGTGATTATAATAGGTGTTTATTTACATTAGTTAACTAAAGTGGTGAAGGTGATCATATTCAGAAGAAATTATTTACAATCTGTTGCCGCCTGCGTATACCAGCAGCTGTGTTCTGTAGTTCCCCCTCCTGTTGCAGGCCAGCATCCTCCTCTTCCTCCTCTTCAGGCATGTGTGGCTCTGGTTCCAGGAGGGGAATGTTTCTTCTGACACAAATGTTGTGCAATATTGCACATGTGAGGATGATCCTACAGACCATCTCGGGGGAATATAGGAGGCTACCACCAGTGATGTCGAGGCAGCGGAACCTTGACTTGAGGATGCCGAAGGTCCGCTCGACAATGCTGCGTGTCCTCCTATGGGCCTCGTTGTATGCATGCTCTGCAGCTGTACTCGGGTTGCCAAATGGTGTCATAATCCATGGCTGAATGCCATACCCCTGATCAGCTGCAAGAGAAAATTAATGGGATCATGTTGATGTAGATGGCACTATTGAAAAGACCTTTAATGGCAGTAGTTGTCTTGTGTTGTCTGTGACTCTTTTGTGTACTAATGTGACATCCTATGCTTGTAGGCTATACCATCTGCATTGTGTTGTTTCCTTGGCTGAACAAGTGTTTGTCTGCTAACCGTTTGTCAGCAGTATGTTTTGGGATTTTCAGTACAGTGTGCCCTCCCTAGCATTGTGACTTGTGATACAGGTGTCTGTGTGTCTTCACTGGGGGTGAGATGATAGTTCCATGCACAGTTAAAATTGAAAGTGTTGTTAACATGTTCATATCAAAGTACCCTGGACATCCCATACCTTTAGACTTAGGCAATTTATTCATGTAAAGGTCATTGGGACACTTACAATTTGCAAGGTGACATTTAGGCAACCACACTCATTGACGTCTTCACATTAGGCTGTACAGTAAATTCCGATGTGTGACAGGTTCATTGGTGACTTAAGAAACATGGCTAGCGATGTCACGACCTCAGTGTGTTCCTGTCGACATGTTGCTGTTGTGGTGTATGTGTTGTGTGTCCTAGAGGGTTGCTGTGCAGTGTATATATATGTAGGTTTTTGTACTTACCAACAAGTAGTCCATTGCCATACCGTCCATCCTGGAAGTGTTGATTGATAGTGCAGTGACGGAAGATGAAGAAGTCATGGACACTCCCAGGATATTTAGCCACGATGTTGGTGATCAATTCTTGATGATCGACTATGGCCTGCATGTTGATGGAATGTGTGTGCTTCCTGTTGCGGTAGAGGTGTTCAGTTGCAGCAGGTGGCACAAGGCGTACATGTGTGCAGTCGATTGCACCAAGGACGTGTGGGAAGCCACTGATTGCGTAGAACCCCTGTTTTGTTTCCTGCTGCTTCTGCAGTGTGTTAGGGAAGCAGATGTGGCGGGGTGTCAGTTGAATGATGGCGTCCAGTACTTTGGGCAAAAAGGCGGAGAATGATGGTTGTGATATTCCGTCAACCAGGGCACCAGTTGTTTGAAAAGAGTCACTTGCCAGCACATGAAGTACGGCAAGCAGTTTTGTTTCTGTTGGGATGGTGCGGGGTGTCACCAAAGTGGGCGCCAACTGCTGTTCAATGTTTCGCAGCAGCTGCTGAATGGCCTGCCAGTTCAACCGGTACCTCTGTATGATGTCGTGTTCCTTGAGGCCCTGAAGGGTTGTTCTTGGGCAGAATATCCTCTGCACTGCCTTTGGGGTCCCTGCTGGTGTTGTTGTAGCTGCTGTTGTTGTTGCTGGGCTCTGCGTCTGCGTGCATGCTGGATTAGAATCACCTCCATGGCTCCCTGTTGCTGCTCTGCTGCTCTGCTGTTTGTTCTGTGTGTTCTGATTAAATACAGGTGTGTTTGCCCCATTTTAACGCCTGCCCTGACCCAGGCGTTAATTTTTGATGCAAATCGGGCTGTGCGTCTTTTTCTGGCTCCGCCTCCCGGCTGTGCGTAATTTTTGCCAGAAAGCATAAATACGACACACGGCTGTTTAAGCCATTTTTTGGACGGGAACGCCTACCATGCATATAATTAACGCAAGGCGGGTTGCCGCATCCCAAAAATGACACACACGGCAAAATTTTGTCGTCCGCGGGCGTCAAAGTTTAAATACGGGGCAACGTTTGCGCTGATTGTGCATCAAAAAATTTTACGCACAATCGGCGCAGACGGAGTATAAATATGCCCCTAAATGTCACCAACTTCATGTCATATACTGTGAAATAAAAAAAAAATAGACAGTGATAGAATTCACTCAGTGCCCAAATTGTCCATTAAGGAAAGAGGCACTGAGGACTGATGACGCAGAAATGAAGGTTTTTACATTTATTAGCGCATAAACGTAGTGCCGCAATAATCAAGTAAAGATTGTACGGGGACAAATGTGCCCTCAGAGTAGTTCGCCAACATTTATAAGCGTGCTTTATAACGTGATGTATTAGAATTGTACGAATCTGACATAATCGTAAACGTGTGCCATGATTTGCTTGTTTGAAATGTTTTAGCTTAGCATAACTTTAGTGGAGGCTTTGGCCTAGTTGCCATGTCTCACGGTTTAGATGCTCGTGTTTTTCTAACGTGCTAATAAAACGTGTATTCTTGCTTGAAGCTGTACTTTTCCAGTGAGATCGGTTCACATGCTTATCTTTAAGGTTTCGTGCCAGCCTGGCATCTTCTTCTTTGCTCCAAGGTCAATCTGCAGGTGCAGACAATGGACGCTCTGAAAGTGAGTTAATTGGTAAAATATGTTGCAACTTACGTTCCCGACTCCAAGGATAATGTATGCTTAGGTAGAAGCTTGTGAACTGTAATTTTTGATTGTACAATTTGAAGCCAACCTATGAACCCTCCAATGGAAGACCCTACTGGATTTGAACTGTTGTCTATTTAAACCTGGTGCACAAGAAGGAAGTGGGACATGCGCCTTTACCAGCCCATTACCCGCTATTGCCGACTTCGTCATTTTGCCATCTTCTACGATGCCAATTGATGTTCGATGAGACTTTGATGCTTTCTCTAATCGAGAGAAAGAGACTTTAAGTAATTCTCGCCCTAGAGACTTTAACTTTGATTCGTCCCTTTGCATGAAGTAATAGTTTTGTCCTTTTTGCCGCTGTGAGGCAATTGCCCCGTCCACCCTGCCCCTTTGCCCCGTCCCATGCTGATCGAAACCGGTACCTGTGAGACGAAGACTTCCTTGAATGCTGATTGAATTTGGTAAATATGAAAGGAAAATGTACAATTGCATTGTGTTTCTTTTAGGTAACCAACTGCTGATTTTTTATAAGAGCCCTAGTTAGGAGTTTTCTAAATTAATGTTGCTAAATTGTTTTTGCATGAAGTCCCACATGCAGATGCTAATTTGAGGTTAGATGAGGATTCATCTGTCGCACGATGCAATTTGAGACCTTGTTATGCTGACCAATGTATGCAATTAGCTCATTACAGATTATAGTTTTAGTGGTTTGCGTTGCTATTATCGAATGCATTGTTATTCAAATGCTGCATAGATTGAATCTTTTTCGCCGTTATGGACAGCTATTAATGTTCATATACATATATCATTTGGTGTTGAGACACATTTATATCGTGCTAGCTTTGTTAATATAGGGAAATAAATTCATTAATTTTGAATAAACTGGTGTGGTTATTCATGGCCGAAAGGTCATTGTTCGCCGAAATGTTTTCTGGATTAATTGTGAAGTGTTATGTTGATCAGGGCATTGCTTATGTTCGTTATTGATTATTGATTTGATTAAATTGATTACTCTCGGGTGAAGAGAGCCCCACTTGGTCAAAAGATTCATCGACCCAAGCGCGTCCGAATACAGGTAATTTATTAGGTCGGAACGCTCTATCAGTAGATGGTAGCAGAGGATGGTTTCGCCCTTTGGGACCCCATTCGAGAGGTATATAGTGTTGAATTAACGGTTTCGCCATTTGGGACCCCACTCGAGAAGTTGAATTAGATTTTCTTGGGTAAAACAGATTGAGAGAATGATGATGGGCTAAGCCCCCCGCGACTTTCCCGGGATCTCGGAGCTTGCGAATGGAGAGAATGGAGGTGTGAGATCGGCGTTGGCGGTACTAGTGACGGTATGAGTGAAGTTAGGGTTTTGCGCTTGCACAGCTTATTGCCGCAGATTGTTTGAAAAGGTTGCGAGGATTTTAGAGAATAGCGGAGGTGCGACTCCGAGTGTGAGAGTAGGGAAGTCGTCGAACTTCATGTGTATGTGGCGCTTTGTGCAGGAAAAAGGTCCACGTGGTTGTTGTTGTTGAGACGGGCCCTGCGAGGTCAAGAGACTCCGGAGTATGTTGAAAAGTGTATGAGACACTTGTTTTATGTTGTGGTCTGGTCGGTTTAATAGGTTGACCGGGCGTGGTCAACGAGTCGGTACGTGTGTTAAGGGAGTGAAAGAAAACTTCGACTTCGGGCTTTGACAAATTCTAAGTGCACTAGAATAGATCACTGACAAGTTGAGAGCAGAGTCTGCGGGTCAGATTTGCTTGCGAAAGTGGGGACCGAGAAAGATGGAATAACTGCAGAGGCTAGTGAAAAATCCCTAAGGTCCTGAAGCCATTGTGTTACCCTTCCTGTAATAAACCGACAGATCTGTTTTATTATTATTTGGTTGCTCGCGATACATGCTAGAAGTTGTTACGAGAGGAGCTGAGTGAAGGAGGACTAGCCGCGAGGCTTTGTCAGCCGCAGTGTGTGTGAGTGTGACGTCACTAGGAGCCGCGCTGGGATAGGTTGGTTGCAGAGAAGGGTCGCGCACGGATTGGACGCAGTCCGTGGGGCTCGATTGGAAGGGGAAAGGCAAGCGAATAGTATTCCGGGAATTAAAGTCACTTATTGATTACAAATTTTGTGAAATAAAAGACGAGAAAATGAAATTTTTGAAAGCATTAAAGAGTGCGATGAAGGGGGAGTCTTACATTAAAGCGAGCGTAGGAGAGGAGACGCCACCCGAAGGTACATCAGCTTACATTGTAATGGAGGAAAGGGGGGTAGCTCCGTGCCTTTGACTAAAGCAATGGCACAAGCTGACAGAGAAACATGGGAGCGTAGCGTTCCCGATCCATGGGACATTCAATATAAGGATCCTAGAGAATTTGAGATTCGCGATGTACGACATGAAGGTACCTCCAAGGCCAGCACAGTTTGAGGCTCTAGCGATTTGGGAGCTAATGGCTAGACAGCAACAGCAAAAGAAGTTCGAGACCAGGATAAGAAAGGCAGAAAAGACTCTAGCGGACGCTAGGTGGGATAATGCACAGAAGGTGTGGAGGTCAGATATATTGCAGGGGATAAAATTGTTTCCCGCAATTGCTAAGGAAGAAGAGGCGACAGGCAAGAAAGCTACCTGTAAGACAAACAGGAGGTGTTCCAAAGATAGAGAAGAAGAGTCAGATGATGAGGAGTTCATCATGCAATTGCTGAACGACCGTCCACCACCTTATGTAGAGAGTGAACAAGGTCCAAGTACCAGTTCTGCCCCTCCGGCACCGGTACAGAATAATGAAACTCCGAATTCAGAAACGCCATCGGGATCTAAGGACCCGAGTTTACTGTTCACCCCGCAGATACCGCAGGTCAGGAGAATATATCCAGATGTGCCTGTATTGAAAACAGCAGACAATTATCAGCCGCAGGTCCCAAGGTACTACAGCAGTGACAACGGTACGGGAATGATTCTAGATCCAACCGTAATGGGAGTACAGAATGGTCGCAACCCAACATTGGCACAAGCTGAATCAACCCAGTTTTTGATGCCTCAAAAGCAGATGCAGGGGGGAACCGCACATGCTCAGATGACGGGGAGTCAGACGGGCATGCCGGCAATGATGACCCATAGTGTGGGAATGAACATGCCTCAGAACCTGGGGAATGGACAGAACCCAGATGCGATATCCCTACCCATTACTGTAGGTCCACCGGTACCTTTGTACGTTCAGCCTAACTCAGGTATGAGCGGTCAAGGATCAATGGTGCAGTGTGGGACGGAAAGGAGGTGCATAGAAAACACTCCAGAGACAACTCCGATAGCGGCTCAGCCAGCTGGATCTGGGTCCTTGATGGAGTTTAGTCCCATATGTGCTCAGTCAACAGTGGTGAGGTCGAGTCCCCGACTGATGATACCGCTATCATCGAACATTGAAAAGTTGCCGCAACCATCAATGGCAGTCGATGTGAATGCTACACAGATGGGGTTGAATGCGCAACAGCTGACACAGTGGTTCAACAGTCTGAATTCCACACAAAGCTCAGCCAGTGGGAAGGGAGAAGAGGACTATCTGAATAGGGTCAGGTTGAACATGGAAGCAGAAGAATTGGTGGAAGGGACTATGGGTGTGAATAGGTTAGAGTCCTACTCAGAAGAAGAGCTGAGGTATCTATGTCCCAGGATTACGAGAGAAGTGAACAAGGTACATAGAAGCTTGCAAGAAATAGCTGACAAAAACGGGGTTGAGATAGACAAGACAAAACACTTGAGTAGGAGCTATAGATTGGATTTCAGGTCCACAGACTTTGAACACATGAGGTCAGCAGGCATGAAAACGCACCTTAGAGAATTGCTGCAGAGTGCACAAGTGTGGAGGTGCTTAGACAAATGGGAAAGCAGGTGGGCAAAGAAAAAGGAAAAGAAGAAAGACAGTGTCCCAGAGCACAACGAGAAAAGACCACAGAGTAGTGACGCTATAACCATGTTACCAATGAGGGAGACAGCAGGGGGAAAATTAATACATGTACCGTGGCACAGAAGCGACATTCAGTCTTTTACGGATGATTTTCCCAAACTGAGAGAGAAACCGATTGAATGGTATCAACAGACTGATAGGTTTGTGAAGCTTGCAAAATGTCGTTGGGTAGACCTGAACACCCTCTTTGAGATTGTGGTTCCGGCAGATTTGTGGGAAGACTGCAAAAGGGCTGTAGGTTGGCCGACAAGTGAACCAGAGAGAGACAGGGATACGGGTGCACCATCACCTATGGTAATGAGCTTGTACTATAAGGTGATTGAGCATTTGAAGACGAAGGTTGCCGCGAAAAATGTGGATTGGCAGAAGATTGATCGAACTGCCCAAGAGGCTAAAGAGTCGATTCATGGTTACTATGAGAGGTTGTTGAAGGCGTTCAAGAACTACAGTGGCACGGAAACAATAGAGGCGAAGGACATGCTTCATTTTGTGTTTAGATTTGTGGAAGGGCTGAGACCAGAGATAAGTCAGATGATAAAGACGCATTTGATTTGTTGGCAGTCGAAACCTATTGATGAGGTGTTGAATTATGCGAAATACTGTAGCGACGAAATTGAAGTGAAACAGAAAAGGTTGAAAGAGAAAGTGATGGTGATGCAACTTAAAGCAGCTCAGACAGGTCTGCAAGGTTTGCAAGGGTTGCAAGGGTTCCAACAGCAGATACCGCAGCCGCAGGGAAATATGGTGTTTCAGCCACAGACGAGAGGCAGAGGCAGAGGAGGTTTTGGGAGTAATGGTCCGGATTTGAACAATGTTGCGATTCCAAATGGTGTGCAGGCAATGAAAAGGGTGATGCCGTGTCACGTGTGCGGAATCGTCGGACATTGGAAACGCGAGTGCCCGATGGTGGTGCAGGAAGGTGCAGGTGTTGGTCAGCAAAACAATGATGTCAATGCATTCCAGACAATGAGGGGACCGAAAATGAGAGGTCCAAACCCAAATTTTCAGACCATAAATCAGCTGCAGGGATTACAGCCCATGCAGCCGCAGCAGATGCAGATGCCCCGTATGCAGATGACGCAAATGCAGCCAATGCAACAGCAGTTACCCATGGTACCTAATCAGCAAATGCAAATACCCTTGGCACCAGTGAGTCAGCAGCAAGTGATGGTTCCTCCACAGGTCTCGGGTCAGGTGATGAGTACAAATGGCACAGTACAACAGTTCCCATTACACAGTGAGAATGGAATAAACAATGTATGGGAGAGTGAAAGTTCAGATGAGGAGGGAAATTGTGTGCTTGCAGCATCCTTGGAAGTTGATCAAAAGGGTCCATATGTGGAGGGAAGAGTCATGGGTCATCGTGTTTCATTCTTGGTTGACACAGGAGCCACACGTTCAACTGTTAGGAGCATTGAAGTACCAAATTTGCCACTCTCAGGGAGGACAGTTCAAGTGGTGGGAGTAGCAAACAGGCACCTGACGAACCCAATCACAGATCCAGTACCAGTCAGCATTGGTAACTATCAAGGGTTACATAATTTTGTGGTATGTGACTCAAGCCCGATAGCACTGTTAGAAAGAGACCTATTGTGCAAATTGGGATGTTCGATTATGTGTTCACACGATGGAATTAGAATTCAGACGAGCAGTGATGGGGAAGAAGAGGACAGTGTAGAAGGGGATGAGATGGAAACTGTAGATGAAGAATACCCTCTGATTAACCTTTTTCCGATGATAACTGAAGCAGATATTCCAGCTGAATTACGGGAAACAGTCGGAAAGGAAGTGTGGGATATGACAGGAAAGGAGGTGGGATTGGTAAAAGGAGTGGAACCAGTGAAAGTGACCGTAAAACCCAATGTAACCTTTCCCCAGACCCCACAATACCACATGACACAAGACACCCTCATGAAAGTCGCCCAACTCATTGACGAGTTTGTAAAACAGGGAGTATTGAAAGAAGTGTTAAGCAGTCCATGTAATTCACCAATCATGGGACTAATAAAGCCGAGTGGAAAGGTCCGAATTGTGCAGGACTTGAGAAAAATAAATGACATCGTAGTTAAATGTTGCCCTGTAGTACCGAATCCAGCTGTGATAATGTTTCAAATCCCTTGCGATGCCGAGTGGTTCTCAGTCATCGACTTGTCACAAGCATTCTTTTCGGTGCCTCTTCACGAGGACAGCCAATTTCTCTTTTGTTTCAAATTCTTAGACAGAGTCTACAGTTGGTGTCGAATTCCTCAAGGGTTTTCGGAGTCACCGTCAATTTTCAATCAGATTCTAAAGAAAGACTTGGAAGCGTTAGAATTGCCATTCGAGTCAACCCTAGTACAGTACATTGATGACTTACTGATCGCATCTAAGACAGAAAGTGGCTGCACAGCCGATACCATTGCCCTACTGAACCATTTGGGAAGGAATGGACACAAGGTGTCTCCTTCAAAGTTGTCGTTCTGTCAGAAGAAAGTGAAATACTTGGGTCACCAAATAGAGAAAGGGTCACGGAGAATAATGAAGGAAAGAATAACAAGTGTACTTCAAATGAGTCCACCAAAGACGAGGAGGGAGGTGAGGAAGTTTTTGGGGATGGTGAGCTACTGTCGCCAGTGGATTCCCAACTTCTCAACTCTAGCAGAGCCTTTACTGAAACTGACCCAGAAGGATGCCTTGGATGAAATTGAGCTGAAAGGAGATGAGATGGATGCTTTTATTGAATTGAAAGAATGCATGTGCAGGGCTCCAGCTTTAGGTATGCCTGATTACACAAAGCCTTTCACATTGTTTTGTCATGAACGTGATGCATGTTCTTTGTCTGCCTTGACTCAAGCCCATGGTGGCATAAACAGACCAGTAGCGTATTTTTCAGCTACTTTGGATCCGGTCGCAGCAGCACTTCCTGGGTGTTTGCGCGCCGTAGCAGCAGTTGGTATCAGCCTCACTCAAAGTGAAGGAATAGTGATAGGACATCCATTAACAGTCATGGTCCCTCACTCAGTTGAGATACTTTTGACCCGCTCCCGAACGCAACACATGACTGGAGCAAGACTCACAAGGTATGAAACAATCATTCTGGGCTCACCGAATGTGCAGCTGAAAAGGTGCACTACGTTGAATCCAGCAACCTTGCTTCCCGGTGAAAATGCTGAAATTGAGAACGCTGAAGACGTCGAGCATGACTGCCTTCAGGTGACTGAATTTTGCACAAAACCCCGACCTGACATTAAGGATACTAAGCTTGATGAAAATGACCAAATTGTTTTTGTTGATGGATCATGTTTAAGAGATGCATTGGGAATATTGAAAGCAGGATATGCTGTATGTACTGTAACAGGTGTCTTGGAAGCGTCTTGGCTTCAAGGAGTCTATTCCGCACAAGTAGCAGAGCTTGTAGCCCTTACAAGAGCATGCCAACTGTCTACATTGATGAAGGTTACCATTTACACTGATAGTCAGTACGGGTTTGGAATTGTGCACAACTTTGGGCAACTATGGTCACAGAGAGGTTTCCTGACCTCTTCAGGGTCCCCAGTGAAAAACGGGGAGAGGATAAGGGAATTGTTACATGCCATTCAGATGCCAGCCGAAATTGCAGTAGTAAAGTGTAGTGCTCATACAAAAGGACAGGACTATGTTTCCCTGGGAAATGCATATGCGGATCAAGTCGCAAGATTTTGTGCCTTGAACTGTATATTGCTCAGGGATGAATGGAATTCGATAAATGAGCCAGAACTCGAACCAGCTGAAGCATTTGCCTTGAAGGTCGTGGATACAATGGATGAACTGAAAGCATTACAGAATAGCGTCAGGGAGGATGAAAGAGTTTCCTGGATTAAGGCACAATGTACAAAGAGACCAGATGAGTTATGGGTTTCAAATGAGGGAAAATTTGTCTTACCAAATTGTCTCCTATCGCAGCTAGCGCGGTTCTATCATGGGCAGGCTCACCTAGGGAGAGATGCCATGATAAGATTGTTCAAAACTGATTGGTTTAACCCCAGATTCCGTCAAGTTGCAGAAGCAGTTTGCCATCGTTGTGTCATTTGTCAGCAGATGAACCCAGGAAAGGGAACGATTGTGAACGTGAGCCACATCGGTAGGGCAGGTGGCCCGTTCAGCAGAATGCAGATGGACTTTATTGAGATGCCTGTGCATGGAGGTCTGAAGTATGTGTTGGTGATTGTGTGCATTTTTAGTCACTGGATCGAAGCATACCCCACACGTAGAAATGACAGCCTTACAGTTGCAAAACTATTGTTGAGGGAGTTAATACCACGTTTCGGATTCCCGATCTCTTTAGAATCAGATAGGGGAAGTCACTTCAATAACGAGGTGATAAAGTTACTTTGCGCAGCGCTGAACATTGAGCAAAAACTGCATTGTAGCTATCGCCCAGAAGCATCAGGACTGGTGGAACAAATGAATGGTACACTGAAATCAAGAATGGCGAAAATATGTGCATCGACAAATTTGAAATGGCCTGACGCATTGCCTTTGGTGTTAATGTCAATGAGAAACACCCCTGACAGAAAGACTGGATTGTCCCCGCACAAAATTCTCATGGGCAGGGCCATGAGACTTCCTGCAGTTGCCGCAAACGCGCTTTTGAATATTACAGATGATATGGTGTTAGACTACTGCAAAGGTCTGGCTGACGTGGTTCGCTCTTTCTCTCACCAGGTGGAAGCAACCACCTTGCCACCGATCCAAGGTCCAGGACACACTCTGAAAGCAGGTGACTGGGTCGTGATAAAGAAGCACGTGAGGAAGTCATGTTTGGAACCCCGTTGGAAAGGCCCTTTCCAAGTGATCCTGACGACCACTACCGCTGTGAAGTGTGTGGGAGTTCCCAACTGGATTCACGCCAGTCATACAAAGAAAGTGTTGTGTCCCACAGATGAGGAAGTTGAAGCGCTGAAACTGCCAGTACCTGATAACAAAGTGCCAAGCGCTGAGACAGAGCAAAACAGAACTAGAAGTGAACAGGCAGAAGTAGAGGAGAGAGAAATATTCTCTGAGGACGAAGCAACCGATTCACTTGGGGAAGACCAAGGAGAAACCTCAGACAGCGACGAAGCAGCTGAAGGCAACAAAGAGCCTGACGCAGCTGAAGGTAACAAAGAGCCTGAAGCAGCTGAAGGTAACCAAGAGCCTGAAGAAGCTGAAAGTGACAAAGAGCCTGAAGAAAGTAACGGTGACAAAGGGCTCGAAAGAGGTGAAGGAGCAGGAGAGCCTGATCAGAGGAGGGCTTTCCCAGAAGCAGACGGTACAGAAAAAGAAAAGGAAAACGTGATTGACTCCCCAGGAGGAGGGGACAAGGCAGAACGGAACGAAACTGTTCAAACTTCCTCAGAAGAGATCGCAGGTCCATCAAGTGGAGACAGTGCAAAGAGAAGACCAAGTATATCACCAGTAAAAGTAAGGACTAGAGAAAAGTTGAAAGACAGTGAAGGGCCAAGAGTGAAAGAGAAAAGAAAGGAAGTGTCTGTCGTGGTACCAACATCAAGTGAAGAAAAAGACTTTGCCAAAGAGGAAAGTACCAGTGAGGCAGAATCAAAGAGAGATGCAAAATTGAAAAGGAAAAGAATACCAAACAGGAGATACTCCGGTCCAGAATGGGCATATGTAGTCAATGACGATTGGACCGATGAATTTGTATCTCTTAGCCTCGAGAACGAAGAAGAAGAGATACCAATAGAAAAGAAAAGTTTTATGGACACTATTGACTGAAAAAAAAAAAAAAGCTGATAAATGACATTGCTTGCTATAATCTAACGTGATACAACCAGCTGAGACATTGCTAAACCGGATGAGACATTTGCTAACTTGATAAGACTTTGATAACCTGATTGACTCTTAAACCCGATTTGAGACAACGTTGCTAACTGAAAAAAAAAAAAAAGACTGAGTTATTGCCGAATTGAGACAAATGCTGCTAACCGATAAGTGACTGGGCTCCTGAAGAAAACTGTGTGAACATTGCGCTCGTTCAAGCTTTGTAACTAATTGCTAAATCGTTTTTTTTTATAAGTGCTTCTAGCTCTCTGATTCTATACAGATCATGACACAAAACAGTAGAGTGAAATATTGCAAATATGCGTGTATAGGCTTGATAACTGTATGTGTACTAATAATAATGGCAATAGTGCTTGCAACGCGTGGTAAGGGTGAGAATGAGAAAATTGATGCTTCTACTTCTGCTCCTGTTACTGTCACTGAACTAACCGCATTGAAAAGACTAGAATTAGATGAGAGACACTTGCATGATAAGAAGGAACTTTCGTATAATGTTTTCTATCGCTTGCTAACCGAATATGTTGAGACTATGGATGCAAAAGATTGTTATGTGTGTACACAGATACCGACATCGGTAACGGAAGGGGTGACTTATCACCACATGCCTCTTACATATGGGATTACATGTAGTTTAGTAACTTCTAGATTTTATGGTCAAACTCACATACAGTATTTTTACTCAAATTATGATGTTACTTTTGCATATGTTCCTATAATCACGCAGCTAAGCCAGATTGCTAAAGATTGGGATGCTAAAATAATGAGGGAATTTTTCGAGCCAATGCAACCTTTTGAAACAGTTCACGCACATAGGGAAAACCTTACTTGCTCCCTCTCTGCAGTAGAAATAAGCTTTTTAGATCGCACTGATGATAGAAGGGCACAAATGAATGCGAAATTAGAAAAAGAGCTAAGTAAGAGGACTTCAGTAGATGATTATGCTTTTGCCGCAATAAAAACACAAGGGAGAATAGCTTTAGATGCTTGGCATGTAGGGAAGTTTTGTATATATCGAGGTGAATCTTATTATGATAACATTTTCGTGGGAGCGAGTGAATGTAAACATACGTTTATCTTTAAGGCCAAATGGACATTCATGCTGAACGGACTTGACCCTGTCATACCAGGTGTATATTACATTTGCGGGCATAATGCCTATTATCGTCTTCCAAAGGGATGGTGGGGGAGATGTTATTTGGGTATAGTGTTCCCAAAGGTTTATCAACTGGATGACCTATCGGTGATTCCAGAGACGTCTGGATCTCATCGTATCCAGAAAAGAGAGACCGTAGCTGCTGTGGTAGGAGATATATTTGGAGCCATGATTCCTTCATTGGGAGTTGTGTTGAATTCCATCAAAATAAGAAAGTTGTCTACTATAGTGGATAACATGTTGACAAAGTTTTCAGGTGCTATAATCCTGATGGATGCTGAACTTGCAGCAGAAAGAGCTATGACTCTTCAAAACAGGCTTGCCCTAGACATTCTTTTAGCAAAGGATGGCGGCGTTTGCAAAATGCTTGGTGCGCGTCACTGTTGCACGTATATTCCAGACAACAGTGTGAAAATTAAAACAATGCTTGCAAATTTAACGAAAGAGAGTGCAGACTTGAAGGAATTGAAAGAACCAGGAGTGTGGGAGAAAGTTGGAAAGGGGATTGCTTCAGTAGGAAATTGGCTTGGTGGCATTTGGAATGGAATATTATTAAAAATAATACAGGGAATATTAATAGTACTGATTTGCATCTTTGGAATTTGGGGAATAAAAAGGGGAATAATAATGATTATGGGAAGAATTAAAAGAAGGAAGGAAGAGAAAATGATGAAAAGAATGGCAGAAGAATACAAGGCAAGAACAAGGGGAACTAAAAGGCAGAGAGAACTGACAGAATTTTAATGGAATAAAATTTGTGGGAATGGTTTTGTGTGATGACAAGTAGTCAGAGGAGGGATTGATGATGCAGAAATGAAGGTTTTTACATTTATTAGCGCATAAACGTAGTGCCGCAATAATCAAGTAAAGATTGTACGGGGACAAATGTGCCCTCAGAGTAGTTCGCCAACATTTATAAGCGTGCTTTATAACATGATGTATTAGAATTGTACGAATCTGACATAATCGTAAACGTGTGCCATGATTTGCTTGTTTGAAATGTTTTAGCTTAGCATAACTTTAGTGGAGGCTTTGGCCTAGTTGCCATGTCTCACGGTTTAGATGCTCGTGTTTTTCTAATGTGCTAATAAAACGTGTATTCTTGCTTGAAGCTGTACTTTTCCAGTGAGATCGGTTCACATGCTTATCTTTAAGGTTTCGTGCCAGCCTGGCATCTTCTTCTTTGCTCCAAGGTCAATCTGCAGGTGCAGACAATGGACGCTCTGAAAGTGAGTTAATTGGTAAAATATGTTGCAACTTACGTTCCCGACTCCAAGGATAATGTATGCTTAGGTAGAAGCTTGTGAACTGTAATTTTTGATTGGACAATTTGAAGCCAACCTATGAACCCTCCAATGGAAGACCCTACTGGATTTGAACTGTTGTCTATTTAAACCTGGTGCACAAGAAGGAAGTGGGACATGCGCCTTTACCAGCCCATTACCCGCTATTGCCGACTTCGTCATTTTGCCATCTTCTACGATGCCAATTGATGTTCGATGAGACTTTGATGCTTTCTCTAATCGAGAGAAAGAGACTTTAAGTAATTCTCGCCCTAGAGACTTTAACTTTGATTCGTCCCTTTGCATGAAGTAATAGTTTTGTCCTTTTTGCCGCTGTGAGGCAATTGCCCCGTCCACCCTGCCCCTTTGCCCCGTCCCATGCTGATCGAAACCGGTACCTGTGAGACGAAGACTTCCTTGAATGCTGATTGAATTTGGTAAATATGAAAGGAAAATGTACAATTGCATAGTGTTTCTTTTAGGTAACCAACTGCTGATTTTTGATAAGAGCCCTAGTTAGGAGTTTTCTAAATTAATGTTGCTAAATTGTTTTTGCATGAAGTCCCACATGCAGATGCTAATTTGAGGTTAGATGAGGATTCATCTGTCGCACGATGCAATTTGAGACCTTGTTATGCTGACCAATGTATGCAATTAGCTCATTACAGATTATAGTTTTAGTGGTTTGCGTTGCTATTATCGAATGCATTGTTATTCAAATGCTGCATAGATTGAATCTTTTTCGCCGTTATGGACAGCTATTAATGTTCATATACATATATCATTTGGTGTTGAGACACATTTATATCGTGCTAGCTTTGTTAATATAGGGAAATAAATTCATTAATTTTGAATAAACTGGTGTGGTTATTCATGGCCGAAAGGTCATGGTTCGCCAAAATGTTTTCTGGATTAATTGTGAAGTGTTATGTTGATCAGGGCATTGCGTATGTTCGTTATTGATTATTGATTTGATTAAATTGATTACTCTCGGGTGAAGAGAGCCCCACTTGGTCAAAAGATTCATCGACCCAAGAGCGTCCCAATACAGGTAATTTATTAGGTCGGAACGCTCTATCAGGACAAGGCCAGTTCCTGAGATTTGGACAATAGCAGTAATGCATAGAGGGATCTGGGAGTTTGGTAAATTGTGATTAATCAGCATGGGTGAAGAATTATTATTGCATGACTTGCGTATTTTATCGCCTTTTTGATTTCAAATTCTATTCAAAATTCTCTTTCTACTGAAGGATTTATCACAACAGAATATATATCAGAGGAATCATTATTTATTTGGTGGAAACTATGAAACTATAGTAAGAGTACTGGCTGTACTTCCTATTTGGTGCAGGAGATGCTGATCACAATCAAGCCCAGGATCGCACCATGAGTGAATGCTTTCATATGTGAATGGTATCAATGCATATTATATTTCATATAAGGTTAAGCTCCTAAATGATAATTCCACGACCTCCAGAACAACAGGAATTTGTTTCATTTGTTTTAAAAGTATAACGTACTCCGTAACTTAATATCAATATTATGGTAAAAAGTTAGATCTGCACTTGTTTGTAAAACATTTGTGAAATTAAATAGCACAGACAGAATATGTGATCTTTTTCTAACGTGATGTGCCTGAAAATCAGAATGGCCAGATTTTTGATAAAAGGCCATTTGGACAACACAGAGGATTCTAAGCTTAGATGCCATTTCCTCAGAAGCCACTTCAAAGAGACGAGTGTGAGTGAAATATGATCTCGTCTATTGACCTCTTTACAGTAATCTACAATGCATTGCCTCTATGGATCATTGCATGCGCCGATCTGGTAGTTCATGCTTGATGATTAAAGTGCAATGATCCTATTGAACTGACGTCGAAATAACAGGAAACATATGGTCTGATTTAGAGTTTGGGCGAGGGATTATTCCACCACAGCAGTGATGGATATCCCGTCCGTCGAAGTATAAATCCTTTATAATATAGTGGGATTTATTTTACGGCGGCCAGGATATCCATCACTGTTTTAACAGATTAAGACACTCTGCCAAACTCTAGATCAGGACCACAGATATTACCTCTGTGATTAACAACCAACGGAATTTTAAAAACAGCATTAATGGTCTACAGTATATGGAGCATGTATTATTAACAGCATTTATTGACTTTCTAGCCCTACACATAGGTCCTACATTGATACCATTAAATAATGACCTATGTAGCTACATACAGAGATCCCATTAGTCAACGGAGGAGCACCTTATCCCCTTGTCACGTTACCTTCAAACTACCAGTGTTTACTCAACACTGCAGGTATACTGGGCAGATCTGTATTCGCCAAAACATATGGACACGACTGAGGCTTGCCACAATGCCACAATTACAAAGGCATTAGTCTCTCAGATCTGATGATATTTTGCTTGCAGACAACTTCACAGACAATTCTTCACAACTTCACAGACAATTCTATTGCGTTCACCTAAGAGCGCTGCGGTCTCTGACGAACATACACAAGAACATGATCTTCACTAACAAATGCTGGTGCATTATGATTGAGCTGAACACCCTTTCACCACTGCTCTCTACACATCTCTCAGCCACTGCTCTCTGGTATCGGGACATACATACGTGACACTCTTTTTGGTGTAAAAGGTCATTTATTTTAGAACAGGGTTTAAACACAACGTTACTTAAACTTTTAACTGTATATCTTCTTTTAAAAGCAGATCTTAACTTTTACAATTCCTTTGCCTTCATTCTCTCCTCCAATATCTCCCTTCAATTTTCCTACCGTATATGCTCCCCTATTCCTCCCATGCCTTCCCTGCTTGTAGCCTACCCCTCCCCGCTCTGATCCTTCACCTCCTTGTTTTTCCCCCTGGAAGGGTGGACAAGCCTGCATCTGGCTCTCCACCTGTTAGGGTTTGTACACAGCAAAGAGCATGTCCCCTCTCACTGCACTAGTGGGTTCTGTAATAGCTCCCTTTTAAACTTACTATTGAAAGCCTTTCTTGTTATCTCACCTTCCCCCCCCCTAGGCTTCTGTGTATGTTGTTTAATGTGCTGTTTTGTTTACACATTGGGCCTTGCTTTTACCAAGGCTTCTTTAAAACACTCCTCCCTAGGCCATGTGTTAATCCAACTCATTTGCATAATAACTGAAACTCTGCACACCTTTCAAGAACATGTGCAGCATGTGAGGACCACACCCAGCTCTTCAAACCACACCCAGCTCTGCACACCTTCCAAGAACATGTGCAGCATGTGAGGACCACACCCAGCCCTTCAAACCACACTCAGCCCTGTCTATAAAAGGCATCCCCCGAGCCTCACCCAGTGCTTGTGCTCGTCTACCTCCCGCTTACCTGAGAACAGATCCCTCGGCGCTGGCACTCCTGCTCTTTACAGACTTTCATTGACTTCAATGGGCGCAGCTTCTGGCTCTTCCTTCTTCCGGTTTCCGGTTCCTCCTTGCTTCAGCCTCTCTCCTATGAGTAACCTGCAAAAGAGAAAGAAGACAAGGTTAGACTGATCAGTATCTCTTGCCAGTAACAAGTAAGTGCAAAACCTTTTATTACCTGAAAGAACTTTGACAACAATTTCTGGATTCGTGTATAGACAATTTGAAACAAAATACCTTCCACGAACATTGTGATTCAAACTCTTTGTTACAAGAATATTTTGCAGAACTTTGTGAAGCAAACATTGTTTTTTCTCATGGAACTTTTAAGAATCGAACAGTGGAAACCATTAACAGCAAGGCAAACAGTAAATCAAGGACTTGCACAAATTACATGCTGTATTTTGATGTAAAAGTACAGTATTTGTTTTATAAAAGATTCTGGAAATATGGGAAAAAAGTTTTACAGTAATAGAAAACACATCCCAGAGCAGTAACACATTCCAAACCTGGAAACTAGAGACCAGGATCCAAGAGGTACTTTTAGAAGAGAATTTCTAATAAATAAAGGGATAGTCAGGAACCCATTTAGGAATAGGTTGCACTTATCTGTTCTTTGTTTATGTTTCATTAGGCACCAGTTTCTACAGAAGTCAGAAAGGGCCGCAGATTTGTGCAGCACTTCAACAGTGGAAACGCAAGAACGGTGTTGTCTCTCTTTTTTTATTTTATCCACTTCCCCCCTTCCCTTGAGCTTCTGTTCTTAGTGCACTGTTTTAAAAACTAGTGTGCTGGAACAAGCAGTTTCAGGGTGGGGTCGGATTGTCTTCAACCTCCATCAGAACTGAACAAGAACTCAGGTGAGCTGGGCTTTGACACCACCTTCCACCATCTCCTGTTACCTTTCTCAACTCACCTGTCCTAAATGACTGTTAACCGCCCCTACCTGCCTACCTTCCCACCTAAATATCCTCTCCTCCCCCTGCCTTCCTATGCTGGATGGGTGGGTGGTCGCTGACAAACACCCTCCCTCTCTAATGTCGGCGCGGACAAAGAGGCCGACCCCACCCTCCACCCCCCTTATAAACCCTTAACCCAAACCCCACCCCAACTTACCTTCCACCAATGAGGCGCCTTCTGCGCCACTTCCTCCGTCCCGAATACACCCGCGGAGAGACTAGACTGCGTCTCTCTCTCCGCGGGCCCCTTCATCGGGACATACATACGTGACACTCTTTTTGGTGTAAAAGGTCATTTATTTTAGAACAGGGTTTAAACACAACATTACTTAAACTTTTAACTGTATATCTTCTTTTAAAAGCAGATCTTAACTCTTACAATTCCTTTGCCTTCATTCTCTCCTCCAATATTTCCATTCAATTTTCCTACCGTATATGCTCCCCTATTCCTCCCATGCCTTCCCTGCTTGTAGCCTACCCCTCCCCACTCTGATCCTTCACCTCCTTGTTTTTCCCCCTGGAAGGGTGGACAAGCCCGCATCTGGCTCTCCACCCTCCCCCATCTCCTGCCATCCAGCGAAACCCACAAGGCGTTTTGCTGCCCCACCCTCTTTTTTTTTTTGGATCCACAAATTTGTTCCCCATACACTTTCTAGCATTAACCTCAGTTCTGTTATATAATATGCGTTGCCTATCTGTGATAAATGGACCCCATCATCTCGAAACAAAACTTTTTCCTGCTCTTTTATGTCCCTGTGTCTTAAAACCTTGATCCCTTGAGCCCAACAGAAAACTCTCATGGCTCTGTTCAACTTTTTCCGAGCCCGCTCAATGGCTCCATGATTGATAGCCCCTCTCCATGCTCTTCTTGGCACAAATTCCGTCCATACCAGGCATGTCCCGCATAGTTTTTGTTTAAAAAGTTCCAGATCCCTCTGCATTAGTTGTATCAAAGTGAGCCCTGATAGCTTCACTAAATCGTTTTCCCCAAGATGGATCAACAACAGATCTGGGCAGCCCCACTGAGGCAAGTTACCCGTGATAAATGGGAGCAGGATCTCCCACCTCATACCACTCTTGCCCCACCAACGCACTTCATGGTGTCTGCTGGGCAGTCCCAATGATCTGCCGTAAATTTGCTTCTCTGCAAATTTCGCCGCCCAATGAACGAACGAATGGCCGACCAACCACGTCATCATCTTTCCCTTCTCCGGCCCGGCCACACAGCCTGTAAAGAAAAAACGTTGTAAAAAACTGTATTGATGAGCTAACACCCCCCCCGATCCCTTTTCCGTTTTTGTTCCCTTCAAGGTCTGACATACCGCTCGCAGCACCTAGACTTCCATCTCCCCATGGACTTGATCTTAGCCCAATCCCAACCTAAATGAGCTGCCTCCGTCGCCGCGCCAATTCTAAATGAGTGCGTTCCATAGTCGCCTGCGCGCCGTCCTATCCTTCCAAGGGCCATTCTCATAACTTGCAACAGTTGATAACTAGTTAGCTTCTTCCGTGATGCATGCATAAAAACCCCTGATTCACCTGCCCCTGTCCACCTAGCTTTCAAAGTGACCCATTCCGCTACCGGGCAAGCTACTTCTACGCCCCCTTTTTCCAACCATATCCACTTGCCCTTTCCCAGCTGGTCAGTTTTTGACCGTCTTAGCCATATCCCTAACCGGTCCCTATGCATGCATACCTCTTTTCTCCTTACCCCGGTTTCTTTTCCCACCCCCAACAACTAGGATACTCTAAATGCGCCAAAAAACATCCACAACATACATAAACGAAATAAACCCACCTCGTATTCATCCCTACAACAAACTGGTAACACCTGTATCATCTCTACCAACATTTCAAACGTAATCGGTTCTCTTGCTGGTTTATCTCCTCTCGCTCTAACCCTGCTCCATCCCTTCAGCATTTTGCCCAATAAATCATTGTGCGCTGGGTCATAACCAAAGAACAGTTTCCCGTAAAAGGAAATGCCAGCCAGTTTCCCCCCAATTGTAGCTGGAGATAAACCTTCCCTGATCAGAAAAAGCACGAAACGTCTGGTCCGCGCCTCAAGCGTTCGCAGGCTTTGTGCCCAAAAATTGCCCCCAAACTGTTCAAAAGATTGAAACTCCAACCATGCCAGTCTGTAATTACGCCGCGTGGATACTGCTAATGACATCTCCACCAGCCCCGTGATCGTCATGCCCCCCATTCCCAGATGTCTGCCGGGACCAATGCCTTGTTCTGCTCCGCTCCAGGTGCCAATTCGCGAAAGCGCCGCCACTGTGAACGAGATAGGGAGTCTGCAATCTCGTTGTGAACCCCCGGTATATGTGCAGCTTTAAATATAACATTCAAAGATAAACATAAAAGCATGAACTGCCGCAACAAGCGCAAAACTCTGAGGTCCCTTGCTCTCTGTCTGTTTACCAGGTCTACCACTGCCATGTTGTCTATTTGAAAAATCACTGTCCTGCTGGCTAACTCCTGTCCCCACACTACCAGTGCCACTAAGAGGGGAAAAAACTCCAGAAACGCAATGCTTCTCCCTTGCTGCATCCAAGATGCAGGCCATGTCTCCGCACACCACCTCCCATCCCAATATAAGCCAAAACCCGACGCTCCTGCCGCATCCGAGAAAATTTGGACCTGCCATACCGTGTCCGACTCACCAAAAGACATTGGTACTTCATTGAAATTTCTCAAAAAGATCTCCCATATTCTAATGTCTTCTTGTAATGTCAAGGACACTCGTATCCTATGGTGCGGAAGTACGGCACCTGACATGGAAAGTCCCAAGCGCCTACAAAAAGTCCGACCTCCCCTAACTACCCTGCACGCGAAGTTAAGGTAACCTAAAAGCTTTTGAGCCATCCGCAGATCCATCTTATGCAAAGTGCGCACCACTGCTAAGAATTCTAGCATCTCTCCCACTTTTGCTGCTGGCAATCTAGCAACCAAGTCTCTCGCATCTAGTTCAATGCCCAAAAAGGTTAAAATCGACATGGGGCCTTCTGTTTTCTCTGGGGCCAAAGGCACACCCGCCTGTTGCGCTAGCTTCTGAAAAGTGTCCAGAGCCCACCCACAAGCCCCAGATGCCACTGTTCCTATGAATAAGAAATCGTCCAAGTAATGCGTCACCCACTTATGGCCACTCGTTCTCACAAAGACCCACTGCAAAAAAGTGCTGAAAGTCTCAAAAAGAGCGCATGATATCGAGCAACCCATGGGCAGCACCCTGTCCACATAAATGTTACCGTCCAGCTGCATGCCCAAGAGGTCAAAATCTGCTGGATGAATAGGTAGCAGTCTAAAGGCTGATTGAATATCGCATTTTGCCATTTCCGCCATCCTACCGCACCTTAGGACTAACTTTATTGCATCATCGACTGACGCGTAAATTACTTTGGAGTCCTCTTGGGCAATGAAATCATTGACTGACGTACCCTCAGGCCATGACAAATGGTGAATCAACCGAAATTCTCCCAGCGCTTTTTTGGGTACCACTCCCAAAGGGGATATCATCAAGACATCACTTGGCCACCTGGAAAATGGGCCTGCTATTCTGCCTAGGCCTACCTCCTTTGCTAGTTTGTCGCGCACTATCTGTGGACGCTCTTTGGCTGACCGCAAATTGTCAGCCCATCTCCTTTGCAGAGGGCCTTGATAGCCTATTCTAAAACCTTACCTAAAACCCTATTCCAAGAGGCGCGCTTTATCCGTATCTGGGTATATGTGCAACCATGGCAGCAGAAATTCCAGCCTAACTGGTGTAGGACCCTTTTGGCGCAGGAGCTCCATGCGCCCCTCTCCCTCTAGCAGCCCTCCACTGCTCAGCTGGTCTGGACAGGGAGAAACATTGGGTGACTGGATGACGGCTCCGCACTTGGAGCAGTCGTGCTTAAACCTGCATTGTGCTCTGGAACAAAAACCCTTGTTAAAGTTCCAACAGGCCCCCGAAGTTGCCCCCGTCGTTTTTGCGGTGGCTCCCGCCCCTCCCTGGGCGGGGCGAACCTGAAAGGGCTTATAAGTCACCGGCAGGCCACTCGCTGTGTGAGTGGATGCCGCTGTCTGCGCCAATGCCATCCATTGCATCCACAGTTCGGAATCCATGTCACCCCATGGTTTCTCTGGATTAACACTCACCCGAGCCCTAAATTCCTCATCATAACTGAGCCACGCGAAACCCCCAAAATGCATTTGTGCCTTTCTAATTATGTCCATGTACTTAAACAGTGCAATGGCCCTGTCTGGGTATTTCTCGCAGTATATACTGGCGAATATCAAAAAGGCCGATGTCCAGTTATCCATTGTGATAGGTACCCGGGGCCTGCGCGCTAGTTCCCACTCCTCCTCCTTGGAACCTTCCTTTGCCTGTATGTCCCTATGCAATAGTTTAAAAACATCTACATATTCGTGTTTCCATATTCTGGCTTTTGTTTTCTCCGCTACGTGTGAACCTAATGGCATAGCTAAGCCCATGTACGGCAGCCTCTTCTTGTGACCTCCCCCTTCCTTGTCCTCTACTGTCTTTTCCCCCGCATCCGCCTTCCCCGTTGCGGCTGTGTCTAGCGTGGCGGTGCCCACCTTATCCTTGTTCTCTACCGTCTTTTGTATGGCGCTATTGCCTGCTACATCTAAGACTGACCCGTCTCCTACCCCAATGGACCTACTTGTGTTAGCCTCCCTTATTGTCTCTCCCCCTTCGCCCCACACTGACCACCATTTCTTACCTCCGACGTTGTCTCCCAAACTCCTTGGCACTCTCCTCAGGCTTCTGCCGCGCGGCATGACTTGCCGACCACCTGTGGGCCCTTCCATTGGAGCTGCAACCTGTAATACAGAGCACGAAGAAGAGGTTGCGCCGCTCTTGCGCCCTCGTCCGCCACCTTTTTTCACAGCGCTCACCTCCCAATCTCGTATTTCACCATCTTCCCATTCCTCCCCTTCCTCCTCATAGTCCAGCTCCAACTCATCCCCTCCTTCCCACTGGCCCTTGTGTTGGCCAAAATCTCTTACATTGGTTGATGTACTCTCGCTCGCTTCCGTGCCCGCATGACGTGTGTCATCAGGATGGTATCCGTGGTCCCCCGGTGTGGAGAAGGCCGCCGCAGACCCCTCCAGTGCTTCATACCAAAGCGTTTGAGCCGTGTTGCGCCCAGTCGGCGTAGTCCGTCTCTTGCCAACCTCTGCCGTTGGCATTGCTGCATTTTTGCCCCAGTGACCGTCTGCGTCACCGGGCTTCCCCGTGCCCACTAACCTCTCGGCCGCACCAGCCTCTTGTCTCTGCTCTCCCCTTGCCTGTGGGACCCATACCAAGGTTCCGCTTCCTGGCCCTGGCTGCTGCGTTCCTACGTGCCCTCTGGCCTCTCTGGTTCTTGGGGTTGTTTTGCTGCGAGCGTTCGCCTCTTCCTTGTCTTTACACAGCTGTGCCCACCTGGCCTCTGTCTCTAGGACGACCCTACGTTGTTCCCGGATCCTGGCCTCCAAGTCCCAGGTCTCTGCCTGGTCCCAACTCCCTTGTGTGTGTGGGATCTGGCCCCTGGCAGTCCCTGATTCCTGTGCGGGCCTGACTTCCCCCCCCCCTGGCCTGGCGGGGCGTTGTCTTGGCCCTCCCCGGCCCACCCCTGTGTTTTCCCGCGTACTTGCCTCTTTTCTTTGACGGCGCCCCGAAAAACCCTGAGCTGGGGCCCTCCCCTCTATGGTATTACAAATCTAGCGGGGCAAAATCCCTGCTAGTCCCCGGTAGGGGCTGCTCTGCCTCTCCGACTTGCCCTGCGGTCCCCCCCTCCCCAGTCGTCTGGCCCACAGTGCCTGCGGGGTCCACCACTGCCTCCACGCTGTCTGCTCCCGCGTCCTGAGTGACTTGTGTCTCCCCGCCAAACATCAGCGGGCTCTGCGCCCCGTGAAAACCCTGTTGCGCCATTGCGCCTTGCCCGGGGGCCACTGGCCCCTCGTCCTTCTCCCCGTCGGAGTCCTGCGACTCGCATGCCGCTATTGCCGCCGCGACCCGCCCCGATGCCGCCCTAGTAGGGCGCAACATCCCCACCCAGGCCTGATCTAGGACCCCTGGTCTTAATAAGTCCGCCCTGCCTGCTTCGCCCAGCACGCGGAGGGCGGCCCTCACTACGTCTGCGTCATGGCTTATTGCCATGTTACCGGCCTGTTAGCTATCGGGTGCTGTGCTTGTATAGTCTTATTTAACTTATCTTTATTTATACCTATATATAGATATATAAATATATATATATATATATATATATATATATATGTGTTATTCTTTTTTTATCTTTTTTTATATATATATATATATATATTTTTTTTTTTTGTGCCCCTGTGGGCCTGGCCTGCCTGCCTGCTGTGTTCTGTTGTGCTCCCCTTAGTGGGGAGACTGCTTAATGCCTGTCCTCAGTGCTGCATACATTTTTATTTTTTTGTTTTGGGCCCTTGTTATGCCTATATATTCTTTAAAAGTTTTTTTTATTTTTTTATTTTTTGCCTTTTCAGCACTGCCCAAGGGGCCCACCCCGCCTCTTCCGCGTTACCGCACAGTTTTTGGGCCCCCCTCGGGGGGGTGGCGACTCCTGGGCCGCAGATAGGCCTGGGCGCGCTGCAACGGTGTCTCACGCGGACTCCGCGCGCTGTGCAACGCCCGAGGGGCGGTCTCCGCGCGCCGAGGAAAATGCCCAAGGGGCCGGCCTCCCCTTCGGCCGGTGCCCGTATTCCCCCGCTGCCTCCGGATGCCGGAGGACTTCCTCAATGCTCTCCCATCGCTACCTGGCCTACCCTGGGGGTCCCTAAACTCCTTACCTCTAACCAAAAACTCACTGACAAACCTCGCTGACAAACACCCTCCCGCTCTAATGTCGGCGCGGAGAAAGAGGCCGACCCCACCCTCCACCCCCCTTATAAGCCCTTAACTCAAACCCCACCCCAACTTACCTTCCACCAATGAGGCGCCTTCCGCACCACTTCCTCCATCCCGAATACACCCGCGGGGAGACTAGACTGCGTCTCTCTCTCCGCGGGCCCCTTCAAAGGATCGGAAAAGATAATGAGAAAAATGGCCGCCATTTGTTCACCCATTGCTACCTTCCAGCAATATTCTTACAATAATAAACATTATTTGAAAGAGATGTCGCCTTGCCTTGGCATTATTGCTCTTTGGCGACAGCAATAACTTCTCACATGATTAATAAGAATTATAACAATGTAAAACGACACGATTTCGCTACGGCACAAACACAGAATAAAGATGCATTCTTCCGTGGCGAAAACAATCGATACATGTCTCAAATATTAAGAACAATGCCATGCATACTTAAAATGGAATACAGGTAAAATTCAAAAACTGGTTCAAACATGCCTTGCTTTGCTATCTTCCTGGCTCATTAAAGTATTGATTTTCCTTATCTCATCTGCAAACATGCTGCGTTTGTGCTACCTTAACACTGTTACTCTGCAGAATGATGGAATGCATGAATTATTTGATGTGATTCTGTAGTGGAGCACAACTAACCTCCTCTGACATAAATATTAACTTACTTCTTGTTTTTGAAGTATCACAGAGGCACTTTCTGAAATAGAGATGGAGAAAATAATCTAAGAAAGAGGGCCCAATTTAAAAAGCAACTCTGCTAATAGTTGGAGATACACTCCTGTGGGATTACTTTGTGTGGAAACATTTCCAGCTTTTAAAGTTTTCACAAAGATTCATGATTGCTACAGTTTCAGATATTCCACTGAATATTTTAAAGACAAATATTTACATAGGCCGAATTTTTACTTGTTGAAAAGTCTGTATGTTTATATCTATTGTAAATTGAACAAATTACATTTTTGTTTTCATCACATAGAATTTACATTACCCATTGAGAAATGCCTGTACGACCCCTCTTAGTATGGGGCAGGCCCCTCTATTTTTTCACCTTTGAAGCACAGCGTTTTCTAGCGTTGTCAGGAGCACAGTTAATGAACATTTCGATGGTGAAAAATGACTTGCAAAGCTTTAATACCCACAAATATGAGGGCGTTCACTTACATTTATATCCCCTTCCACTCAGAAACGCTGAACACTATCTCCTAACCCTAAGTCTGCAAAATACAACAATTTTGCCTCATTGGCAAGTTCTACACATTCATAAATCCACTAACCAACTTTAACTTGAGATTTTACCTTCGCAAAGTGTTAATTTTATGCACCTAAAGTCAGTTTAAATGTGCAAAAAAAGTAATTCATGTGTGTATTACATGATGGTGGAAATCAGGCTGGATATTTATAAAGTGCTTAATAGTTGCAAAGATCACGAAATGGGAGTGGAGTCAATAAAAATCATAATATAGGCAATGATTGACTTGCTATCCAAGAACCATTCTTGGTAACCAGTGGCAGTGGCGGTTAAATGGCACTGTTCTAGAAACACAGGTAATAATATAACACTATGGGGGTGATTCTAACCCTGGCGGTCGGTGATAAAGCGGCGGCCAACCCGCCAACAGGCCGGCGGTCCAAAAAATGGAATTCTGACGCTGGCGGCAACCGCCAACACAGCCCGCCACATTAACACTCCGACCGCCACCGCGGTACAGACAAACAGCGCGGCGGTCACCGCCAACAGGCAGGCGGCAGACAATGTACCGCCCACCCTATCGCAACTCACCAATCCGCCACCTTTTCCGGGGCGGGAGCCCCGCCGATAAAAACACGGCGGAAACAGACTACGGACGGGAAAACGCGCACCAAAACACACTCCACGAGTACGGAGGACAGCATGGAACCCGAATTAAACATCCTACCTGCACTCGTCTACCTGCTCATCTACCACGAGTACGAACTCCGGCGCAGACGACAACGGTGAGTACTGCACCTACGACACACGGGAGGGGGAGGAGGAAAGCTTACGGGAACACACATATGCGACCCCCACCCCCCCAAACTATGTACACACCAATGCAGAGCAACAATGCACAGTGACACCACCCAAACCCCCCTGAAAAATGCAGACATAATTAAATTGTGAACCAAATTTTTATATAAAAAATAGACTCTGAGATGTATCGGCAACTATGCAAAATATCCATAACAAAATAATACTATACACACTGCCATGGAGAACCGAGGCAATTAGTCCGCTACATCAAAGTCAAATGGAACAGTCCGTGGGCTACAGTGTAGCGACACAAGGGCAAAGCCCACACAGGAGACCTGAGTCCTTTGGAGAGAACACTGCAGGGGCATCTGAAGAAAATACTACAGGCACCTCAGGGGGAAGGGAAGGGGGGGGCACCACAGCCACATGAGTCCACGACGCAAGATCCACGAAGGGGCCACCATGCCCACTGTGCCATCCTGGGGAGTGCAAAGCCACAGTCTCTCAAGTCTCTACAGTGGGTGGGTTGCCCACTGTGCCATCCTGGGGAGTGCAAAGCCACAGTCTCTCAAGTCTCTACAGTGGGTGGCTTGCCCACTGTGCCATCCTGGGGAGTGCAAAGCCACAGTCTCTCAAGTCTCTACAGTGGGTGGGTTGCCCACTCTGCCATCCTGGGGAGTGCAAAGCCACAGTCTCTCAAGTCTCTACAGTGGGTGGCTTGCCCACTCTGCCATCCTAGGGAGTGCAAAGCCACAGTCTCTCAAGTCTCTCAAGTCTCTACAGTGGGTGGGTTGCCCACTCTGCCATCCTGGGGAGTGCAAAGCCACAGTCTCTCAAGTGGATAACAGTGGGTGGGTTGCCCACTCTGCCATCCTGGGGAGTGCAAAGCCACAGTCTCTCAAGTGGATAACAGTCTCCACTGGTCAAGGAGGAGGCATGGTGGGCACAGAGAACCATAGACAGTGCTTGAGATGGCGGGGCCCAGCGGAGCGGTGCTTGAGATGGCGGGGCCCAGCGGAGCGGTGCTTGAGACGGCGGGGCCCAGCGGAGCGGTGCTTGAGATGGCGGGGCCCAGCGGAGCGGTGCTTGAGGCGGCGGGGCCCAGCGGAGCGGTGCTTGAGATGAAGGGGCCCAGCGGAGCGGTGCTCGAGGCGGCGGGGCCCAGCGGAGCGGTGCTTGCGACGGCGGGTCCCAGCGGAGCGGTGCTTGAGATGAAGGGGCCCAGCGGAGCGGTGCTTGAGATGAAGGGGCCCAGCGGAGCGGTGCTTGAGATGAAGGGGCCCAGCGGAGCGGTGCTTGAGACGGCGGGGCCCAGCGGAGCGGTGCTTGAGATGAAGGGGCCCAGCGGAGCGGTGCTCGAGACGGCAGGGCCCAGCGGAGCGGTGCTTGAGACGGCGGGGCCCAGCGGAGCGGTGCTTGAGACGGCGGGGCCCAGCGGAGCGGTGCTTGAGATGAAGGGGCCCAGCGGAGCGGTGCTTGAGATGAAGGGGCCCAGCGGAGCGGTGCTTGAGATGAAGGGGCCCAGCGGAGCGGTGCTTGAGACGGCGGGGCCCAGTGGAGCGGTGCTTGAGATGAAGGGGCCCAGCGGAGCGGTGCTCGAGACGGCAGGGCCCAGCGGAGCGGTGCTTGAGACGGCTGGGTCCAGCGGAGCGGTGCTTGAGACGGCGGGGCCCAGCGGAGCGGTGCTTGAGATGAAGGGGCCCAGTGGAGCGGTGCTCGAGATGGCGGGGCCCAGCGGAGCGGTGCTCGAGACGGCGGGGCCCAGCGGAGCGGTGCTCGAGATGGCGGGGCCCAGCGGAGCGGTGCTAGAGACGGCGGGGCCCAGCAGAGCGGTGCTTGAGATGAAGGGGCCCAGCGGAGCAGTGCTCGAGACAGCGGGGCCCAGCGGAGCGGTGCTTGAGATGAAGGGGCCCAGCGGAGCGGTGCGGGGCCCAGCGGAGCGGTGCTTGAGATGAAGGGGCCCAGCGGAGCGGTGCTCAAGACGGCGGGGCCCAGCGGAGCGGTGCTTGAGACGGCGGGGCCCAGCGGAGCGGTGCTTGAGATGAAGGGGCCCAGCGGAGCGGTGCTTGAGACGGCGGGGCCCAGTTCAGCGGTGCCTATCTTCACGGCGGGGCCCTGTTTAGCGGTGCTCTTCTGCACGGCGGGCCCTGTTCAGCGGTGCCTATCTTCACGGCGGGGCCCTGTTCAGCGGTGCCTGTCTTCACGGCGGGGCCCTGTTCAGCGGTGCTCTTCTGCACGGCGGGCCCTGTTCAGCGGTGCCTATCTTCACGGCAGGGCCCAGTTCAGCGGTGCCTGTCTTCACGGCGGGGCCCTGTTCAGCGGTGCTCTTCTGCACGGCGGGCCCTGTTCAGCGGTGCTCTTCTGCACGGCGGTCCCTGTTCAGCGGTGCTCTTCTGCACGGCGGCCCCTGTTCAGCGGTGCCTATCTTCACGGCGGGCCCAGTTCAGCGGTGCTTTTCTGCACGGCTGGCCCCGTTCAGCGGTGCTCTTCTGCACGGTGGGCCCTGTTCAGCGGTGCCTATCTTCACAGCGGGGCCCTGTTCAGCGGTGCTCTTCTGCGCGGCGGGCCCTGTTCAGCGGTGCTCTTCTGCACGGCGGGCCCTGTTCAGCGGTGCCTATCTTCACGGCGGGGCCCTGTTCAGCGGTGCTCTTCTGCACGGCGGGCCCTGTTCAGCGGTGCCTATCTTCACGGCGGGGCCCTGTTCAGCGGTGCCTGTCTTCACGGCGGAGCCCTGTTCAGCGGTGCTCTTCTGCACGGCAGGCCCTGTTCAGCGGTGCACATCCAGTAGGTTCAAGGGAGCCAGACCTGGCCTGGACTCCGTGCTCAGACGCCCTCCGGCCGTGATGTTCCTGGGCCCTTCGGTGACGGAGTCCTGGGCCCTTTGGTGTCCTCCTTTACAGGTGGGATGTGGCATGTGGGGCCCACCTGCTCCGCGCTCCTGCTGGCTGACGTCTCCGCCCTGCTGCCCTTACGCTCCTTAGATGGGGCTCTCGGGCCCTTGCCTCCCCTAGACGTTGTGGCTGGTGAAGTGGGCGAACTCTGCTCCTTGGGGGCAGCCGTGTCAGTCTTCGCACGGCGGCCCTTGTGTTTCCTGGTCCTCTTGCCGGGGGGGGGGCTGGATGTGTCCTTGCTGCTGATGGAGGTGTCACTGCTGGCAAAGGGTGGGCTCCAGAACCCATACACAACAGTGACACCCGAAGTTGGGCTGGTGGTGGCTGTGGTGCTCTTGGGACTCTTTGCAGATGGAGGGGGTAGGTCATCGGAGGGGAAGAGGTCGAGATTAGCCAGGAAAACTTTTTTAGGGCCAAGGTAAAAGGTAGGAGAAGTGGAGATGGAAGTGGAGGAAGAGGATGTGGTTGTAGGAGAGTCAGGTGTGCTGTCATTGGGTGAAGGTGCAGGTGCTGTAGGCTGTTGTGAGGTGGATGTCTGTTGGGTGGGTGTCTGCCTGCGTTTGTGTGTCTTGGAAGGGGTGGTGACAGACACAGTGGGAGAGGACACAGGGGACGTGTAAATGGCAGTGGGGGTGGTGACTGCACGCGTGCGGACTGTACAGGAGGGTGTGGTGGTGATGGAAGCACTGGCTGATGTTGGTGTGCATGCAGGTGTGAGTGGAGACATCACAGGGAGGGAGGAGGGAGACGAGGAGGAGGGGGACACAGGGGTGGTAGTGACTGTTGGGATGTCTGCATCTGTGTGTTGCTTGGGTGAGTGTTTGTGGGATCTGTGGTGCTTGTGTCTGGATGAGCTGCCCTTGGGTGTTGAGGTGTGTGCAGGCTGGTCAGATGGTGTGGATGGGATAGGCTGAGGAACAGGAGACAGAGACAGGGTGGAGGCAGTCAGAAGAGGGAGGCTGGAAACAGGGACAATGGCTGCCGTCAGTGCTGAGGCCAGAGCATTGAACGATCGTTGATGGGCAGCCTGACCCGAATGAATGCCCTCCAGGTAGGCATTGCTCCGATGCACCTCCCTTTCTACCCCCTGGATGGCATTCAAAAGGGTAGTCTGCCCAACAATGAGTGTCCTGAGGAGATCAATGACCTCCTCACTGAGGGCAGCAGGGGTAACAGGGGCAGGGGCTGAGGTGCCTGGGGCGAAGGAGACGCCCGCCTTCCTGGGTGAGCGGGCACGGAGCGTAGGCTGAGGGGCTGTTGGGAGGGCGGGGCTGGTGCACTGGGTGGCGGCTGTACCTGTAGAGGCGGGGGGCCCGGATGTTGCCGCCACCACTAGGGAGCTCCAATCCGAGGACGTGTCGCTGCTCTCACCAGCGGTCCCCGTCGTGGTGCTCCCCTCGCCCTCCGGCTCACTTGGGCCCTCGGTGGCTGTTCCTGTGCCCACCGGGGCCTTGTGGCTTGCAGCTCCCTCGTGCTCCGATGCCAAATCTCCTCCGCCTGATGATGCTAATGCACACATGCACAAGAAGATGAAGAAGAAGGGTGGGGGGAGAAAGAGAAGACCTGGTTGAGTGCATGCAATGTCAACACCGTTGGCGGAGAGGACAGACACAGGAGCCGCATGCACTAAGCCGCGCATTCGGGGCACACTACTCAGTACTTCTGACTCGGACAACAGGTCAGGAGACGACTAACGCGCACATGTGTGAGGCTGGACCATCAATAGCTGGACTTGTCACCCTACGGAGGTGGGGGCCGGGAGCACAGGGCAATGCCTAAGGGAGAGGACTACACTACAGAAAGCGCCCTGGCCTAATGTCACCCCCAACCCTCCTCCCCACCCAGACGCCTCCACTGCGCAGAAAGATAGCTGAATGTGCTGATACTCACCCCGTTGTGTCTGCTGTGATGCTCTCAAGCGCCCATCCAAGTCAGAGTAGGCTACCGCCAGGATCCGGGACATCAGGGGGGTCAGGGTACGACTGGCACCCCTCCTAGGTTGGGAGGCCATCCCCAGCAGTGACTCGGCGGTCTTCCTGGTTCCGCAGCAGATGTCCTCCCACCTCTTGCGACAGTGGGTGCCCCGTCTGACGTGGACCCCCAGGGCCCGGACTTCCTTGGCGATGGCACGCCAAATCTCGACTTTCTGATGTGCGCTGACCTATGTGACATGTACAGGGTGGGAAGGAAACATTCATCAACTTACTGCATGTTAGATGTGATTGGCCCCCCCTCCCCAACCTTGCAATATAGAACATGCTCTCATCTGTCGTGCGTTGCACTCCTCATTCGCCCCCCACCCCACCAACTTACATCCACCCCACTCCACACAGGCATCGCCCATTCCATGTGCACCCGGTGTACTCACCTGTTGGTCTGGAGGACCGTAGAGTAAGGCATACTGGGGAAGGACCCCATCCACGAGCTTCTCCAACTCTTCAGACGTGAAGGCAGGGGCCCTTTCCCCAGTCGCAGCAGCCATTGTCACTTCCAGACCGAGTTCACAGCAGCACTTGCAGTATAGGTCCTCTCCTGTGGATGATCAGGTCTCGAGTGATTAAGCAGATAGAAAATGGCGGTCACGCCTGCGGCGGTGCGTACCGCGGCGGTGCGTACCGCGACCGCCGGCGCACATCGCCATTGGCTCCTGAAACCCATAGGCTTCAATGTTGTCCAATGCGGCTCCGCCAGCGCAGTGACCTCACATCCCATTGTCCCACTTCACAGGTCAGGCAGCCGCCATTTCAAGGGCCCACATGGCATAATCTCTACTGCGACACACAGGCCTAGGCCTCGCATTGCCACACATACACGCCTTTCAATACCTAGATAACCGTGTGCCATGCAAGCAGTGGTGAACGTACCAGTGATTATCTTGACTCTGTGCTCCATGTTGTACTTCCTAGGCACCGTCCGCTGGGATTTGCGAGGAGAAGGATGAATCCTCGCGTGTACCGACCGCTGGTGGACCTGTCGACAATGGAAGAACGCCACATCATACTACGATACCGACTTGACCGTGCCACTATCCATGAACTGTGTGCCCAGCTGGAGCCAGCCCTGATGTCCCCCATCCGCCAACCCACAGGAATTCCCCCTCTGGTGCAGGTGCTATCAGTCCTCCATTTTCTTGCAAGTGGCTCATTCCAGACAACAGTGGCCATGTCATCTGGAATGTCTCAGCCAATGTTTTCTAAGGTTTTGTCTAGAGTGTTGTCTGCCCTGACGAAACACATGCGGAGATACATCATATTCCCAGAGGAGGTTGATTTGCCCACTGTCAAGGGTGATTTTTATGCCCTTGAACATATTCCCAACATAATTGGTGCCATTGATGGGACCCATGTAGCCTTAGTCCCCCCAAAAGACGATGAGCAGGTGTACAGAAACAGGAAGAGTTACCATTCTATGAACGTCCAGGTGGTCTGTTTGGCTGACCAGTACATCTCCCATGTGAATGCAATGTTCCCTGGTTTAGTGCATGACGCGTATGTGATGCGTAATAGCAGCATCCCTTATGTGATGGAACAGCTACAGAGACACCGTGTGTGGCTAATAGGTGACTCTGGTTACCCCAACCTGCCTTGGCCATTGACCCCAGTGAGGAATCCCTGGACCAGGGCTGAGGAACGGTACAATGAGGCCCATGGGCGAACTAGGAGGATCATAGAAAGGACCTTTGGGGTTCTGAAGGCCAGGTTTAGGTGTCTGCATATGACAGGGGGATCCCTGATGTACTCACCAAAGAAGGTGTGCCAGATCATCGTGGCCTGCTGTATGCTTCACAATCTGGCATTGCGACGTCAGGTGCCTTTCCTGCAGGAGGATGGTCCAGATGGTGGTGTTGAAGCAGCTGTGGAGCCTGCGGAGAGTGAAGAGGAGGAAGACTCAGAGGACGACACAGACAACAGGGACAGAGTTATCCAACAGTATTTTCAGTAGCACACAGGTAAGAATCAAGCACGCCATTTTACTTTTCCGTCAAGCCTCCTGCTTCTCAGCTTTGTCTATGACCCCCCAGTTCTTTAAAACTGATGTTTGATTTTCCCTTCCCTTTTCAGTGCTGTATGACCCACTCCGTGACTACTGCTTGGTTAGCCCATGGACTAATGCTTATTGATCTCGGTATGTGTTCAGCACAAAGTTAACAGAACATAATTGATCGGTAATGTGTTATACATTTGTAAATAATACAGCCTGACTCCTGTTTGATTTAAGTGCATTGAGTGATTTATTTTTTGTGCTAGATAATGTTACATGATATAAACACGGTGATGGGTGGGGGTGGAGTAATGGCCATGGCAGAGTCCAGTTCTCAGTCTCACAGGTGCATTGTCCATATGCCTGTGGAAGGATGGAGCAGGGGCAGTTCAAGGTTGGACAGGGTGGCAATGTGGGACAGTGGGATGACTTCAGGGGGGGTCTCATGCTGGCGGGGGTCTTGACATCCTACTCTGTCGATTTCTTTGATCTCAGGCTCCTCTTGCGGGGTGGTTGTTCTTCAGCAGGAGGTGGGGTTCTGGTGGCCTGTCGTTGTGGTGGGGCCTCCTGTCCACTAGCGCCGGCGGAGGTGGTAGGCTGTTCCTGGCTAGGGACAGGGGCCCTGTGTGGTGCCACACGGTCCCGCAACGTGTCTTCTATACGGTTGAGGGCCTGGACTATGCTCCCCATAGCGGTAGAGATGTTGGTGAGTTGATTGGTGAACCCCAGGTAGCGTTCCTCCTGCTGTGCCTGGATCTCCTGGAACCTGGCCAGTACCGTCGCCATCGTCTCTTGGGAGTGGTGGTAGGCTGCCATGAAGGTGGTGAGGGCCTCTTGGAGAGTGGGTTCCCTGGGCCTCTCCTCCCCCCCCGTCGCACAGCAGGCCTCCGAGTTGCCCTGTTTCTCTGGGCCTCTGTCCCCTGGACGGTGTGCCCACTACCACTGCCCCCAGGTCCCTGTTGTTGTTGGGTTGGTGGGTTAGCCTGGGTGCCCTGTAGTGGCAGACACACCGCTGATTGACCTGTCCTAGAGACAGAGGCATGGGCCCGCTGGGTGGGAGCTGTGCTGTTGTTCCCAGAGGGGGTTGGGTCTGCTGTGGCCTGTGTGTGGGGAACCCACTGTCCAGAGGTCCCCGATGGTCCGGGCTGGTCGTCAGGTTCCAGGTCGACAGAGCTGCTGTGATCGCTGGGTGCCTCTTCCGGGGGGGGATGGACATTTCTGGACCCTCCTGGCCGGTGTGTTGGCGTTCGGGTCCTGCATGGGGTAAGAGAGTATGGTTATTGTTTCTGTGTGTGCTATTGCGTGCCATTGATTGGTGCCCTTGTCCCCAGTGCTGCCATTCCCTTGGGGGAGGTGTTGTGGGGGTGTTGGGGGGGGGTATGTGCAGTGGTCATGCTTGGGTGATGGGTGTCCATAGTTTGTGGGGGCATGCAGGGGTTGGTGTTGGGTGGGTTGTGCTGGAGAGACATTCTAAGGGAGGATGTGTGATGGGGGGTTGGGGGTGAGGGTGGTGGTGGGGGTTAGCATGCTGGGGGGGGGAAGTAGTTGAGATTGTACTTACCAGAGTCCATTCCTCCGTGTACTCCAGCGAGGCCATCAGGATGCAGGATGTTTAGTACCTCTTGCTCCCATGCTGTGAATTCGGGAGGAGTGGGTGGGGGTCCCCCGCCAGTCTTCTGCACTGCGGTGTTGTGTCGCGAGACCATCGAGCGCACCTTTCCCCTTAAGTCCTTCCAGCGTTTGCGGATGTCGTCTCTATTTCTGGGATGCTGTCCCACCGCGTTGACCCTGTCCACGATCCGCTGCCATAGCTCCGCCTTCCTGGCTATGGTGGTGTGCTGCACCTGTGAGCCGAAGAGCTGCGGTTCAACTCTTATGATTTCCTCCACCATGACCCGGAGTTCTTGGTCCAAAAAGCGTGGGTGCCTTTGGGGTGCCATGGGGTGGTGTGGATGAGGTGTGGGGTGGTATATATGGTGATGAGTGTGTTGGTGTGTGGTGCTTTGTGCTTCTATGTGGTGTGTGTGATGGTGTAGTGTGCCTCTGTGTGATGTAGCTCTCTATTCTGTGATGTGTCTCTCTCTCCTTCGTCTCTGATCTTCGGTCGTAGGGGTTTGTGGGTGATGTGGGTGTGTGTTTTATACTTGTATGGATGTGTGGGAGTGTTGTTGGTATGTGTGTCAGGTGTGTGTATTTCAAATTGCCCAATGTGGCAGTGTTTTGGAGCTGTGTGTGTATTTTGAGCGCGGCGGTGTGTACCGCCAATGGAATACCGCGGTTGAAAGACCGCCGCGTGGATTGGTGGGTCAGAATGGCATGGGCGTGTTTGTGTTGGCGTGGCGGTGGAGGTTTGGTCATCTCCAGTTTTCCGCGGCCCGCTGATGCGGCGGCCTCCCTTGGATGTCGGGTTTTTGGCAGATTCACAGTTGGTGGTCAGAATGACCGTGGCGGTTTACCGCGGACGCGGCGGTAGTATGGTGGAGTTCTGACCGGCGGTATGGCCCTTTTACCGCCAAGGTCAGAATGACCCCCTATATTTTTTGCTAAATATGGAGAGTTTTTTGCAGTTTTATATAGATCGGTGTGGTATAGAGCTGATGCACCGCTTTTGATGTTAGTGTAGCAAAGTGCAAGGATGCCCATTGATTTCAATGGGACTGCCATTTTAACACCTGCTCTGGGCAGGAGTTAAAAATGATACCAAAAATGAAGCAGTGAAATCTGTTAAAATTTATGGTGCCATTTCTGTGGGCCACCCAGTGCCGGAACGCCTCCCCTTGCATACATTATGCCTGGTGCATGAAAAAGCCACTTTAGCGCTGTCTTTGTGGCCCTAAGGTGGCGCTAGGGGCTCTTAAATGTGCCCCTCAGTGCTTTAAATGAGAGCTCAACAGTGTGCCCTGTTGGCAAACATCTCAAGTGCAGCACATGGGTATTTCGATAGTCAGTGTTTTCTTTACAAATTTAGGCCCTCATTACAACCCTGGCGGTAAAGTCCGCTGACCGACGTGCTGACGGCCACCAACATACCGTGTACGCAGCAGAAATCCGCTACGGGTATTATGACCCACACTTAGAAATCCTCCACAAGACAGACACCCACACAAGTCCGCCACACCAAAGGTCAGTGATAAACTGGCAGTACCAAAACCCACACCGTCACGCCAAGAGGAATACGCCCACAATATCACGACCCACAAATCAACGCGGCGATCATTCAACCGCGGTAAACCATTGGCGGTACACACCGCCGCGCTCAAAATACACACACATTTACAAAGCACAACCACATTGGACAATCCAAAATACACACAACTGACACACATACACACACCACACCTACACACTCACACCACTATAAAACACCCACCCACATTACCCACAACCCCTTACAACAACATTTTTGGAAGAAGCAGAGAGAGAGAGAAAAGCAAAGACAACACCAGCATCCAGAGGCACACAACACCATCACTCATACACCATCCACGCACAAAAACCCACACACCCCAACACATCACCCCACACATCACATCAACCATCAACTCACACATCACTCACACCACATCATGGCACCTCAAAGACACCCCAGGTTTTCTGAGGAGGAGCTCAGGGTCATGGTGGAGGAAATCATCCGGGTAGAGCCACAGCTATTCGGATCACAGGTGCAGCAGACATCCATTGCAAGGAAGATGGAGCTATGGCGGAGAATTGTCGACAGGGTCAATGCAGTGGGACAGCATCCAAAAACACTGGATGACATCAGGAAGAGGTGGAACGACCTACGGGGAAAGGTACGTTCCATGGTATCCAGACACCAGGTAGCCGTATAGAGGACTGGCGGTGGATCCCCACCTTCTACCCCACAACTAACAACATAGGAGGAGCAAGTCTTGGCAATAGTGCATTCTGAGTTCCTCACAGGAGTAGCAGGAGGACTGGACTCTGGTAAGTCATATCTCTACTATTATATCCCCCACCCTACCTGTATGCCATCACAAAAACCAACCCCTACCCTTACACCCATCACCCTAACACCTCACATATACCCCACTATCACAAGACCTGCATGTGACAACAATGCATGGACACCCATCATAGACCTGCATGGACACCCATCACCAAAGTATGTCCAAGGGAGAGACTCAACCAGGGCACACAATCACCACTCATACAAGGGCCAAGGCGATATTGCAAGCACAGTAGTAGAGGGAAACACACCCATTGCACAAGATGGCACACAGACATACAATAACAATGCATTTACACCCTAACAGGACCCCTACACAACGTCACTGGACAGGAGGTGCCAGCCATATGCAGTCCCCCCACAGAAGAGGCCCACAGTGACGACAGCAGCTCTTCACACCTGGATCAAGATGACCAGCCTGGCCCATCAGCAACCTCTGGGCAGTCGGTTCCCCTGCCACAGTCCCAAACCAACACTGAACCTCCCCCCCTCAGGCAACACCACCACAGCACCCACCCAGCAGGCCCATGCCACTGTCTGCAGGACATGTCAATCAGCAGTATGTCCACTACTACAGGGACCCCAGACAACCCCACTAACACAGGATGATCAGGGACCTGGGGTCAGTGGCAGTGGGCACACGGTTCAGGGGACAGAGGCACAGGATAACAGGGAAGCTGGGAGGACTGCTGTGCGACAGGGGGAGGACAGGTCCAGGGAACCGACTCTCCATGATGCACTCTCAAACATCATGGGAGCACACCACCATTCCCAGGAGACCATGGGCACGGTACTGGCCAAGTTTCAGGAGACCCAGCGTCTGCAAGAGGAACAGTACCTAGGGATCAGGGAGGACTTTAAGTCCATTAACACCACCCTGGTCACCATTGCAGGGGTGCTGACAGACATGGCCAACACCATGAGAGAGACAGTGGCATACCACCGGGCCCTTGACACCAGCCCGAACGATGAACAGCCTTCCAAGTCCACCGGCGATAGTGGACAGGTGGTTCCCACCACCGGACCAACAGGCCACCAGCATCCCACCCCCTGCAGAAGGAGAACTACCCCCAAATGGTCCCTGTGATCCAGGCACAAGGCAGAGGACATTGCCAAGACCCCCGCCAGGAAATAGGTCTCTCTTGATTGTCACCCTTCTGTCCCACTCTGTCACCCTGTCCACCTTGAGCTGCCATTGCTCCACTTCCCATGCCCCCTTGGACAATGCACCTGTGATACAAAAAGACTGGACTCTATCCTGGACATTCCTCCGCCTTCACCCCAGCCCATTGCACATCCCCCTCTACTTATTAGCACAGAAGTAAACACCCTTGAATCACAATACAATCTGGAGTCCATCTGTACTTTCAAAAATGTATTATTACAACTTCTTTGACAAATATCAATGTCAATCTTCATTTGCACATACCAATGTATGACAGTTGTTGGGCAGCAGTAAACATAGCAGAAGGCAGAATGAGGTACCCATATCTGTGAAAAGGAAAGCCAAAGTGAACTGTCAGGGTCCATACACAGAGGTTAAAAGGCTGACTTATACAATGTCCTAGTGTAGTCAGATATGAGATGAGCAGTGCCAGTCTCTTACCTGTGTCTCACTGGAAGTACTGCATGATGATGTTGTTTCGGTTGTCAATATCTTTTTCCTCTGCCTCCTCTTCCTCACTGTCCACAGGCTCCACAGCTGTCACAAGACCATCATCAGGCCCTTCTTCCTGAAAAAAGGCACCTGTCATCGCAAAGCCAGGTTGTGCAACATACAGCATGCCACGATGATCTGGCACACCATCTTTTGTGAGTAGAATAGGGAGCCACTGTTAGATGGAGGCAAGGGAATCTGGCCTTCAGGAGGCCGAATGTCCGCTCAATAATACGCCTAGTTTGCCCATGTGCCTCATTATAGCGGTCCTCTGCCCTTGTCCTGGCATTCCTCACTGGGGTCAGTAGCCATGAGAGGCTGGGGTAACCAGAGTCACCTGCAAATGTCGATGGATATCTGCTAGACACACACCAACCCTTAGGGACTACCCCATACCCAGACACCTATTCATACTGTGTGGGGACCTTGGGCTCACCTATTAGCCACACCCGGTGCCTCTGGAGTTGCCCCATCACATAAGGGATGCTGCTATTCTTCAAAATGTAAGTGTCATGCACAGAGCCAGGATACTTGGCATTCACATGAGAGATGTACTGGTCTGCATAAAAACACCGTCTGCAAATTTAATTGAATGGTAGCTTTTTCGATTTCTGTACCCCCCATTCCTGGGGGCGGGGTGACAAATGCCACATGTGTTCCATCAATGGCACCAATGATGTTGGGGATATGTCCCAGGGCATACAAGTCCGCTTTCACTGTGGCCAAATCCTCTACCTGGGGGAAAACGATGCAGCTGCGCATGTGTTTCAGCAGGGCAGACAACACTCTGGACAACACAATAGAGAACATTGGCTAAGACATCCCTGATGCCATGGCCACTGTTGTTTGAAAGGAACCACTGGTCAGGAAATGGAGCACTAACAGGACCTGTGGAATGGCGGATAGCTGACATCAGGTCTGGCTCCAATTGGGCACACAGTTCTTGGATTGTGGCTCGATCAAGTGTGTAGGTGATAATGATGTGTCTGTCTTCCATTGTCAACAGGTCCACAAGGGGTATGTGACACTTGATGCCATCTCATCATCTGCCCCAGCGGATTTGCCCTATGGAGGAGAATGGTGAGCAGAGGGACATGTACCACATAGGTTGCACAAGTGTTTTTGCAGTAATGTGAGTAAATCAGTGTGTGGCGTTGTCTGTCCATATTTCTGCCCAAATGTGCTGTGACGCAGTTAGGTGCCATGCCATGTGCCACCCTGAAATGGCGGCTGCCTGACCTGTAAGGAGGGACAAGGGGAAATGAGGTAACTGCGCTGGCGTTGTGCAGCGTTGCGGTAGGCGGTCAAAGACCACTGCGCAATTCAGCATAGGTTATCATTGGGCCCCATGGGTTCCAGGAGCCAATGATGATGTAGGCCTGCGGTGACGGTACGCACCACCGCAGACTTGACCGCCATTTTCCATCTGTTCACTCACTTGATACGTGACCTTCAACAGGAGAGGACCTACACTGCAAGTGCTGCTGTGACCTGTGTCTGGAAGCGACAATGGCTCGAGTGTATGGGAAGAGGGCCCCTGCCTTCACTTTGGAGGAGTTGGAGAGACTAGTGGATGGGGTACTCCCCCAGTACACGCTACTCTACGGTCCTCCAGACAAACAGGTGGGTACACTGTGAGCATGATGCATGGGACATGAATGTGTGAAGTGGTGTGGATGGAAGATACATGTGGGGTTGGAGGCTGAGGCCTGCATGAGAGGATGGTGAGTGTATGTGTGTCAGGGCAATGAGTCAGACGAACCTGATGGGGGAGTAATTTGCTATCATCCTACACCTTTACTCAAGGTCAGCGCCCACCAGAAGAAGGGTATTTGGTGTGCCATCGCCAAGGAAGTGCGGACCCTGGGGGTCTATCATAGAACACCCACTGCCGCAAGAGATGGGAGGACCTGCGCCGCTGGAGCAAGAAGACTGTGGAGGCCCAGCTGTGGCTGGCCTCCCAATGTGGAAGGGGTGCCCATCGCACCATGACCCCCCTGATGTTCCGGATCCTGGCGGTGGCATATCCGGAGTTGGATGGGCGCTTGAGGGCATCGCAGCAACCACAAGGGGGTGAGTACAGTCTCATTCAGATGACTCTGCGCGCTTTACTAGGTGTCTGGGTGGTGGATGTGGGCTGTGGATTCCCCTAGGCCAGGGCGAACTTGGTATTGTAGGTCCCTTGTTTGGCAGGGTCTTTGGCCCTCCCACCTCAATAGTGGTAGTGGCCATCTACAACTAGTCAGCCTCCTGTGGGTTCCAGGTGTGCAGCAAATGGGGTTAGGCATAGTCCCCCATGAGCAGGTGTTGCTGGCATTGACCATGTGTCTCCTCTGTCTTTCCCCCCATCTTGTTTTGTCACCCTGTCCTTGTGTGCATTAGCATCATCTGGCGGAGGAGCAGAGGCACCAGAGACGGAGGGAGCTGCATCACACATGGCCCAGAAGGGTGAATCTACGGAGTCTGAAGGCACCAGTGGGACAAGGGCAAGGGGAGCTCCACGACGGGGACAGGAGGGGACACCAGCAACAGCGACTCATCCTCTGATGGGACCTCCCTTGCGGTGGCTGCCACCCCCCTACCAGCACCGCCCTCGCGGCAGCCCCTCAGCGTGTTTCCAGTGCCTGCTCACCCAGGATGGTGGGCATCTCCTTCGCCCCAGGCACCTCAGGCCCTGCCCCAGTCAGCCCTGATGTCCTCAGTGAGGAGGCTATTGACCTCCTGAGATCCCTCACTGTTAGGCAGTCAACCATTTTGAATGCCATCCAGGGTGTCGAGAGGCATTTGCAACAAACAAATGCATACCTGGAGGGCATTCATTCTGGCATGGCGGCCCAACAGAGAGCATTTCAGGCTCTGGCCTCAGCACTAATGGCAGCCATTTTTCCTGTGTCCAGCCTCCACCCTCCAACTTCCACTACCCAGACCCAATCCCCATTACCTCAGCCTATCCCAAGCACACCATCAGACCAGCATTCACTCACATAAACACACAAAAATGGCTCAGGCAAAGAGAAGCACAATGCATCCCACAGGCACTCACACAAGCACCATACCCATGCAGACACACCAACATCCACTGCCTCCACTGTGTCCCCCTCCTCCACGTCCTCCACCTCCCTCCCAGTCTCGTCTCCACTCACACCTGCATGCACTACATCCTCAGCCACTACCTCCATCACCAGCACGCCCATCACTACACACCGCTCATGTGCAATCACCACCCCACCACCATTCACACATCCCCAGTGTCCTCTACCAGTGTGTCTGTGAGCCCTCCTCCCAAAGTACACAAACGCCGGCACACACCCACTCAACAGCCATCCACCTCACAACAGCCTCCAACCCATGCACCTTCACCCAAACTCAGCAGATGTACACCTCCTACAACCACTACCTCTTCCTCCACTCCAAAACCCCCTCCATCTTCCCATCCCAGTGTGTCTAAAAACCTTTTCCTAGCTAACATTGACCTCTTCCTTACACCTCCCCCCGTCCTTCCCCTAGGGCCAGGATGTCTAGAGCCCAGACCAGCACCTGAGCCACCAAATTGTCATCCACTGTGGTCCATGCAAGTCCGGGAGGATTGAAGGGGGCACCCATCAGGGCTGCCTATGTGCCACCTACTGAAGTTAAGGACCACCCAATTCCGCCACCTGCCAAGGTAAAGAAGGAGCCAGCACGCTGAAGGGAAAAGACGCACCACCCACCCAGCAAGGACTCATCCAGAACCAAAGAGGACATTGCGAAGGTCCCAGCAGTGACTACCAAGGTAGGGAAGGGACACAAAGGCAAAGGAAAGTCCCCTCAGTGCACGGAGCCTCCTGGTGAGGGACTGGTGACCCCCATTTCTCATGACAGGCCAGCAACCTGTACCACAGTGAGCACCGCCGCAATGACCGCCACCTGCCCTGCCACCTGTACCGCCACCTGCACCGCCATCTGCATTGCCACCTGCACCGCCACCTGCACCACCACCTGCACCACAGCTGCCACAACTACAGTCACCAGCATCATCCCCAATGGGCAGCCGTCCGAGGCTTCTGGAGACAGCCTGGTGTCTCCCTCCACTACTACAGACACCTGCACCACGGGCAGCACTGGCAGCATCTCCGCCGCAGACACCGCTGCAGCCACTGCCACCTGCCCCGCCACGTGCCCAGCCAGTGCCACTACAGCGGACATCAGCAGCATCCCCAGTGGGCAGCCGTCCGAAGCTGCTGTAGACGTCCTGGACCCTGCACACACTACATGAGGCACCACCATCAGCACCGGCACTACCAGCAGTTTGCAGCCTAAGTCGCCGCAAGGTCAGGTGTGGCTCTGCCTCCATGGAGTATCATGCTACCTGTTTCCTTAAAATCTTGTGACTCAGACACACAGGTGAGGGAATGGGAACTGCCACACCCCAGGTGCAGCATCACTGGGCACCAAGCCCCCTACAGAACCAGTGGAGAAAAGCATCCACTAACACAGTCCTTGGCAGGATGATGCACTCTGGGCACAAAGCCCCCTCCAGAACCAGTGGAGAAAAGCATCCACTAACACAGTTCTTGGCAGAATGAAGCACTCTGGGCACCAAGCCCCCAGAAAAGCATCCACTAACACAGTCCTTGGCAGGATGAAGCATTCTGGGCACAAAGCCCCCTCCAGAACCAGCAGAGAAAAGCATCCAGTAACACAGTCCTTGGCAGGATGAAGAACTCTGGACACAAAGCCCCCTCCAGAACCATTGGAATATGTCACCGACTTGAGAGACTGTGGTTTTGCACTCCCCAGGACCAAGCAGTGGGCAAACCACCCACTTTAGAGACTGTCGCTTTGCACTCCACAGGACCAAACAGTGGGCAAACCACCCACTTGAGAGACTGAGGCTTTGCACTCCCCAGGACCAAGCAGTGGACAAACCACCCACTTGAGAGACTGTGGCTTTGTACTCCCCAGGACCAAGAAGGGGGCAAATCACCCACTTGAGAGACTGTGGCTATGCACTCCCCAGGACCAGGCAGTAGGCATGGAGCCCCCTTGAGGAGCAGTGGCATCGTCCCATCATCCGGCTGAGATGTCCCTCTCCCATTCCCCCTGAGGTGCCTGTTTTTTCATCGACCTGATGCCCCTGCACTGTTCTCTCCGGTTTGAGGCAGGTGTCATGTGTGGGCTTCGCCCATGCTTTTTGGGACCACTGGTCCAAGGACATTTCATGGGACAGTGTATGGACTTGTGTACTTGCTGTAAATATTTGTATATACTGATTATTTACTGTTCTCTTACGCTATCTGATTGTTCGAATATTACACTAATTAAACTCATTTTGTTTGGTACTTGCTTTCTTCCAGGGGGTGACGGGGTGTATCTGTGATGTGATTGGATATGTGTGTGTGTGTGTTGTTGTGGGTGGGGGTGTTGCGTGTGTGTGTGTCACTCTCTTTTTCCTCCTCCCCTCTCCAGTGTGCTAGGTGCAGTACTCAATGTGGTCGTCGCTGCCCTCCTTCGTACTCCTGGTAGATCAGAAGATACACCAACATTGGTAACACCTGTAGTTTGGGCTCCATGGCGTCCTGGTTCCTCGTTGGGTGTCGAGAGGTGAGTGGTTTCCCTTCCAAAGACTGTTTCTGCTGTGCTTTTGATGGCATTGGTACTGCCCCGGAAAAGCTGGCGGATTGGTGCCTTGTAATAGTGGGGACGGTACATTGTGTTCCGCCTGTCCGTGTTTGTTTCTACCGCTGTGGCGGTCGGTGTGTTAAAGTGGCTGTCTGTGTGTTTGCGGTTTCTGCCATGGAAGTAATCCCATTTGTTTGACTGCCGGCCTGTTAGCGGTATTACTGCTGCTTTATCACTGACTGCCAGGGTTGTAATGAGGGCCTTAGTTAGCTCATTTTGGTGTTTGCCAGTGGAGTAAAGGAAAATGATGAGGTGCAAGTTATAGTTACTTGAAAGAACTCTAAGTATAACTGATGAATTTCTGTGGTTTTGTACTAGTAAATTCAGAACCTAACTATAACATCCCTGTAACCTTTGTTTTTTCAGTGAATGTCTGCTTTTTTAACATAAAGTAATTTTAATTAACTTGCAGCCAAGCCCTTAAAACCACCCAACCCAGCGCCATGCATTGCCTTTGGCCATTTGCAGCACAGGTCGGTCACAGAGCCTGTCTCTGTCAATAGATCTGTGAGTGGGTGCGTGAATGTCTGAGTTGTTCTGAAAGTGGGTGTGTGAGTCTATGAGTGGGTCTGAGTGGGTGCATGAGTGTCTGAGTGGGTGTGTGAGCCTGAGTCTCTGAGTGCACGTATGAGTGAATGGATTAGTGTATAAATTAGTCTGTGTTTTTTCTTTCAAATTTTTTCATATTTGGAAATATTTTGAAAAATTATTTGCGAACATTCGCAAGTTTTCGTGAATACCTCACATGGTGACACAAAAATATTTTAAACCCATAGTTTGCCCCTAAGACACACCTATTTCACACCCCTGGGGTCGGGGTACCTTCACCCTGACCCCTTATGCCACTTTCAACTAGGATTTTTACCCATGAGGACCATGTCCCATGAAATAAAATGGTGGCCACAGCATTCTAGTCAAGTTGTGGTCAGCCAATTACAGCGCTTCTTTTTTTACGTGCATTTGTGAAAATTCACGAATATTCACTAAATGTTCGCAAAGTAATCGCAAAGTCACCTCGGCCAGAGATATACAAATTTTGATTTCCCAAAAACTACAGATTTACAGCAAATAGCAAAAGCATAAATTGTGTACCGACAACCAGCTTTCTGCCAAATTTGGTGTAATTCTGTCCAGCAGTTTGGGCTGTAGACGTGTCTGAAGGTCCTATAGGAATTAACATGGGAAACACAACTTTTTTCACTCCCCCACTTTTTCTAGGTCCTCGCTTGATAGGTCACCCCAAAACTTTCTGTGCGCAACAAAAATCAATGCAGCACTTTTTGGGGGTGAAAATTCCGTGAAGATTCATCAAACGGTGCCAAAGACATAGGCAAGTCAAAAAACCCTTTTTCTATGGAAACATGGTCCTAAGTATAACTACCTAGTGGCGACCGCCCCTAGAGACTATATATATATATATATATATATATATATATATATATATATATACTTAAAAGAAACCAAAGGTTGTAGGGATGCTATAGATAGACTCACATTTTAAACGTACAAACCATTCACCTGTTATAGCTAGAGTTATCTCAAGTAACTCGTGCCCTAAGGTAACTATAACTCGTGCTCCCGCCATGCACAGTTTATTTTACAAATATTTTACTGCAAATATTTAATTTACATTATCAATGATGTTATTAAAGATGTCAAGAATGGTGTAATTTGTGGGGTAATTAGCAGTGCATGGCAAGGGTGTGAGTTATAGTTACCTTTGGGCACAAGTTATAGTTACTTAAGAAAACTATAACTATAACTGGTGAATTTCTGTGGTTTTGTACATTTAAAATGTGAGTCTAACTATAACGCCCATGTAACCTTTAGTTTTTAAAATACTTTTCTATTTTTTAATTATATTTCTTACCTATACCAATACTGTAACTTTTGTTTTGTTCAGTGAATTTCTATGTTGTTTTTAAGTGTAGTCATTTTCATTAATATGTGTCAATCCAACCACAGTCGCACACAGCCAATCCTCCATAAGCACCCAACCTTGCGCAGTGAACGGCCTTCGGCTGTGCGTGCCTTGGGTTGCCTGCAAGGCCTGGCCTATGGCTTGACCCTGAGGCCAACCCCCCTAACCACCGAACCCCACACTGTCTACAGCCCTTTGGCTGCGCATAGCAAGAGATAGCCGTAGGCTGTCTCTCTGGGTGTGAGAATAGGTTTGAGAGGGTGCATCTGGTGGTGAGAGTGGCTGTGAGAGTGTCTGTCTGGGTGTGAGACTGGGTGCATCAGTGTCTCAGTGGGTGTGTCAGTGTCTGTGTTTGTGTCTGTGAGTGGGTGCATGAGGGTTTTGGTGGGTCTGTGAAAGTCTGAGTGGGTTCTGTGAGTTGGTGCGTGAGCGTCTGAGTGGGGCTGTGAGTGTGTGCAGGAAGGTCTGCGAGGGTCAGTGATTGAGTGAGTGAGTGTCTGAGTGAGTCTCTGAGTGTGTGAGGATCTGAGTGGGTGTGTGAGTGGAAGAAAGAGATTGAAAAAGAAAAATTGATAGAGAGAGAGAAAGAGAGGAAGAGTGATAGAGAGTTTTTAAAGCTTTGATAAATGATATACTTAGAATGAGCTATTTCTAGACAAATTGAAAAGAAAATGTGTTTGCCAGTTTGAACCTTAAACTTTTGAACTTTAAAAGAAATTAAAAAAGGAAAACGACCACAAATGCATCTTGAGTAGAATCCTTAACTTTCAGTGTGAGAGTTTGTGACATTAACCTTTAGGCCATAGAAGACTCCTTAATGTGATGCTCTCTCTGTCTCTCTTCCATCGCATTATGTGACAGGACTGCAAGCGGAGCTTCAGTGCTCCGGTGGTCCTAGCCGGCTACCTGCAGACTGCGGGAGCCAGCACTGCTCCCACAAGTAGGGAGCTGGTTTAAAAAGGAGCTCCCTGCTCGTGGAAGCTATGTTTTCATCTGATTCCTTGAACACATATTTGCATGCAGGGAAACAGATGTAGACTGCTCTTTCTGCCACCAGAGGCTGTTTGACAGCTCTCGCTGACAGAAAGATGATTTTGTTTGCTTTCCTTGGTAGAAGTTGCCAGCCCCCACCAAGCAAAAGCAAACAGCTATGTTCCTGGGGTGGGTACTCAGGGACATAGCAGGAGGAGGCCCTGAGGGTAGCAGTCCCCACTCCAACAAGCATTTCCCTGTGGAGTTGGTGGTCTCTGGGGCTCACAGGTCTGCAATGGACCCCTTCACTCTTTTATTGTAGCCCCAGAGAGTTGGTGGTCCCCAAGGCTGTGGGGGCCTGGGAGTCTCCCCGCATCATATTACTTTAATGTCCCAAGGTATTGACGGTCCCCGGGCGGCAAGGGGCCGCATGGCACCTGCATCATATTAATTTAAAGCCACAGCGAGGTGGCAGTACTGGGGCTGCAGGGGTGGCGCACCACCCCTTGCATCATATTAGTTGAAATACCCAGGGAGTTGGGGGTTCCCATGGCTTCAGGGGGCCACACAGCTCCCCACATCATAATAGTTTAAATCCCCAGGGTGGTGGTGCTCCCCAGGGCTGCAGGGGGCCAAGCGGCCCCCTGCCTTATATTTGTTTAAAGCCCTGGGGAGGTGGCAGTCCCTGGGGCTGCGGGGGGGGGGCAGGTGGCTCCCCATGAAAATTTTGTTCCCTGGACCTGGCCCACCCAGGGGCTGTTTACATAACAAGTGTGGGAGCCTGTGCTTGTTTATGTTTGCTTGTTTTTGTTTTTATTTTCAGCAGATCTGCGGATCCTAGCTGTAGCAGAGCAACTGAGGCTGAACTAGGAGACATGCAAAGCTCCTTCAATACCACTATAGTTACAAAGTACTTATGCACAATAAAAGACAATACTCAGTGTTACCAAAAATAAAGGTACTTTATTTTAGTGACCCAAGGCCAAAAATGTCTTAGAGGTAAGTATTATGGACAATATAAACACTAGAGACCAAAATCAGGTATGTAAGTAGTCACAGAATAGTGCAAACAGTAAAAAAAAATACAATAGAATGCAATAGGAAGCAATAGACCTACGGGCAACACAAACCCTATACTAAGAAAGTGGAATGCGAAACACAAATTCCCCCCCAGGCAAGTGTAGTGTGCAGAGGGGCACTGGGAGTGTAAGAAAACGCCAATGGTAAGTAAAATACCCCACCCCATAGCTCAGGAAAGTAGGAGTAAAGTCCTGCAAGTTTCCTCAGGACACACCACAAGTCGTGATTAGAGCTATTGCAAGAACCAAGCAAGACTGCAAGCAACAAAAGATGGATTCCTGGACCTGAAGACCTGTGAAGAGAGGAAACCAAGTCCATAAGTCACAGAAGATTCCAGGAAGAACAGGAGTCCCTCCCAACCTAGAAGTTGGTGCAAAAGAGGATTCTTCTGTTAGAAGAAGTCTTCAGAAGAGCACCAAAAGAACACAACAGGGCTGCCAACACTGCCATGTTGAGGTGTTGTCAGCCAATCAGATCTCAGGACGAGATCGGGAGAGTTAGCGGAGCCTTAGCATCCCTATATATACAAATTTGGATTTTCTTTAGTTTTTTAAAAAGTACTGAACAAATTTGCACCAAATAACAAAAAGGGCACTTTCTGGACCAAGAGCTACCTTTCTGCCAAATTTGGTATAATTCCGTCAAGTGGTTCAGGCTGATGAACCATGGGTGACATGGGAAACACACCTTTTCTGCCCCCTCCCAAATTTGTCGAAAGCGCGATTTTTGTGATTTGGTGTAATTGTGTTCCATAATTTTCTAATCATTAAATTAAAACCAAATTTGTATGTATATATATATATATATATATATATATATATATATATATATATATGTATATATATATATATATATATATATGGGGATGTGGATCATCCTCGTCTCCTCCTCAGATTCTCCTCGGATCCTCAACAAATTTAAAGAAAAAGCAAGGCCCTGTTAAGGTGGCCTCAACCTGACAGAAAAGTTGTGGCTGCCATTTTGTGTCTTGCATTCCCTGGGGGCTGGGAAAAAACTCTGTGAGAACATGTAAGGGGTCAGGATACAGGTATCCTGATCCCATAGGACACATGGAGGGGTCCCTTAAGCTCCACTTATGGGCAATAAATTGCCCTTTTTTCTGGCCGATCTGCAGATCCTCTAATACTCCTCGATTCCAAGGGAAAAGCAAAGCTCTAAATGGCTTACAACAACCTGACAGAAATATTAAGGTATGTGTTACAAACACTGTTAGAAAGAGGATTATTGGTAAGGACAGGTAAATACCTACACTTAGCTATAGGCCACTAACCAGCACTAAGTCAAGTCAGGTCTCAATAAATTAATCCCAGCTCAACCCTTGATAGCTTGGTAATGAGCACTCTAAGGCTTTCCTTAGGAGATAGGTGTGTAAAGCATTTAAAAATCACAAAACAGTAAATAAGTAAAATACAGTAAAAATCCAACTCCAATTTATAAAAATAGATAATATTTTTATCTTTAAAATAACACTAAAATGACAAAAATACAATGAAGGGAACCAGGTTATGAATTTTTAAAGATTAAGGCCCTCATTATGAGGACCGCCAGACTGAAGTTGGCAATCAGACCTCCACTAATGCGGCAGCACCAACACTTTTTCGCTACCCGACAGCCTGGCGGTGCCTGCAGTCTCAATCTGCCAGGGCAGCGCAGCCCTGGGGTTTATGAGTCCACTCTCCACTGGCTTTTACATGGCGGTTGATGGAGAGCCAGGGACCTCATGCGGGGCCCTGTGCTGCCCATGCACTTGGTATGGGCAGTGCAGGGGGCCCCATGGCCAGACCTGTCGAGCTTTTCACTGCCTGGCAGACAGTGAAAATCGTGACGGGTGCTGCTGCACCCGATGCACTGCAACATTGCCATTGGCTCTATTGTGGGCTGTTTCCCGCTGGGCTGGCGGGTGGAAACTCTGTTTCCGCCTGCCGACCTAGTGGGAAACTAGTAATAGCCCTCACTGTCAGGTCAGCGCACTGTTAGATTTCTGACCACACGTCTTGGGTGGACTGGCGTTTCCATCTGCCAAAGTTGTAATGAGGGCCTAAACGTTTTCTAGTGCATAGAAACTAAAAGCACCAATCTGGAAATCTGGTCACACACAACCGTCGCAAAGTCAAAATTTGAGGCCGACCGCGATGGAGCCCTGCTCGGCTAGAGTGAGCAGGAAGCCTTGGTCAAAGTTGTATCGTCCAACTTAGTCTATACTTGAAGATTTTCTTCACTGGGACCAAGTAGTAGGTCGGATCTGACCTCCCTTAAGCCCTCTTTGGATACTCGTTGCATGAGGCGTTGGTGAAGAATTCTACCTTGACTTAAATGATTTTTTGTAACAAAAATCTTTGTCTGGGCTGAACTCAAAATTGAATCCAACCTCCCTTGGGCCCTCTTCAGATACTCTGCTCTGGAAGCCTCAGTCACCTTTTACATTCAGACGACCCTACGATTTTGAGTTGATGTCGTCGGATTTCCTTTCCACAAGTCCCTGGTGGATTCCTAGAAGTCTGGGGCTCCGGAGCTTTTCAGAGGGACAAACTTGCAAGTCAGGCCGGGTGGTGGTCGAGGTAAGCTGGCTTGACTCACAGTGTTGGTCCACCTATGGAGCTTTTTTCCAAACGTCTGCAACTCACTAGCAACCCGCTTCCATCGAAAGATAGAAGAAATCCACAATAGCCTCAAACCCCAGATCCACCAGCTGACTACAAACACCCAACAACCCAACGCTCCAAGCAACACCCACCTCATCCACACCTGGACCCCCGTCAACATAGAGGACACCGCCACCACCATGGCCTCCATCCACTCCAGATCACCATCGGACCCCTGCCCACACCATATCTTCAATAAGGCAAACATCATCATTGCCCCCCACCTCTGCAAAACCATCAACAGCTCCTTCAAGTCAGGCACCTTCCCAGAAAGATGGAAGCACGCAGAAATCAACGCCCTGCTAAAGAAACCAAAGGCAGACCCAGACAACCCCAAGAAATACCGGCCGATCTCCCTCCTCCCCTTCCCAGCCAAGGTAATCGAAAAAATTGTAAATAGCCAACTATCCCAGTTCCTGGAAGCTAGCAAGGTACTTGACACCTCCCAATCCGGATTCCGCAGAAACCACAGCACTGAGACTGCACTAATTGCTGCCAAGGACGACATTAGGACCATGCTCGATGAAGGAGATGAAGGAGAAACAGCAGCACTCATCCTCCTGGACCTTTCCGCAGCTTTCGACACAGTATGTCATCACACTCTCCGCACATGCCTCCACAACGCTGAAATCAGCGACGAGGCACTCGACTGGATCTCGTCATTTCTCTCAGGCAGAACCCAGAGAGTCCGCCTTCCATCGTTCCTGTCAGAAGCTTCCAGAATCATCTGTGGCGTTCCCCAAGGATTTTCGCTCAGCCCCACGCTCTTCAGCGTTTACATGGCCCCGCTCGCCAACATCACACGAACCCACCACATCAACATAGTGTCCTACGCAGATGACACTCAGCTCATCCTCTCCCTCGCGAAAGACCCTACAACTGCAAAGAACAACCTCCACAACAGACTTCACGCCATCCCCAGCTGGATGGAATCAAGCCACCTCAAGTTAAACACAGACAAGACAGAAATCCTCATCTTTGGCAACAACCCCTCAACCCCTCAACTTGGAATGACTCCTGGTGTCCCACCTCCCTAGGAACCACACCCTCACCCACCACCCATGCACGCAACCTAGGCTTCATCTTGGACTCCACACTCAGCATGACTCAGCAGGTCAATGCCATCTCCTCTTCCTGCTACAACACTCTCTGCATGCTCTGCAAAATCTTCAAGTGGATTCCCGTCGAAACCAGGAAAACTGTTACCCACACCCTGGTCAGGAGCCGATTGGACTACGGAAACACCCTACATGCAGGAATAACAACCAAACTCCTAACAAAACTGCAAAGAATCCAGAACACATCCGCCCACCTCATTCTGGACATCCCACGCCGTGACCACATTTCCCCCCACCTCAGAGACCTTCACTGGCTGCCAGTATCAAAGAGGATCACCTTCAAATTCTTCATCCACGCACACAAGGCCCTCCACAACACAGGCCCAGCCTACCTCAATGACAGACTCACCTTCCACACCCCCACCCGCAATCTTCGCTCTGCCAGCCTCGCCCTCGCCTCCATCCCCTGCATCCGCCGCACCGCCACCGGAGGAAGATCCTTCTCTCACCTAGCCGCCAAGACCTGGAACTCCCTACCGCTCCACCTTCGCCAGACCCAAGACCTCTTGACGTTCAGGAAACGCCTCAAGACATGGCTCTATGACCAGTAGCCCCCCCCCAGCGCCTTGAGACCCTAACGGGTGATTGGTGCGCTCTATAAATCCTTGATTGATTGAATCGTATCCAAACTTCTGGATTTTTTTCCAGACATCATTGAAGGTCCTTTAGGAGTCCACCACTCACCCCAAAGTTCCAGAAGCTCGGATTTGCTCCTTGGGGGTTAGGACCCCAACTCCCAGAATGCACGTGGCTCAAATCCAAAAGTGACCACTGGTATCTGGTCAGCTGGTCTGTTTCTTCAGGGTTTGATGCAAGGGACTCTGGCCAGCTATTTTCTACAGGGAGTCCCTTCTTGAAGCAGTAGAAGACAAGCAAAGTCCTTTTAGTGGTGAAGCCCAAGAGTGCAACTGATGCAGTCCTTCAGAGTGCAGTGCCCAGGTGCAGGTCAGAGGTCCAGCAGTGCAGTCCTTCTTCATCTTTGTCTTGTTCTGTGCAGGGACCTGAGGTGGGAGTGCAGCTCTGCCAATTTTATCCTTGCTCCCGAGGTAGAAAGCAGAGGGGGCCTCTTGACCAATCATGTGCTGGCCAGCACCCTCTTGAGTGATCACTTCCTTGGAAGTTTGGCGAAAATCAATCCCAGGGAGCAGCATTCTCCCAAAATCCAAGATAGCCAAAATTCAATCTCAGAGGTTAGATCTGGTTAAGCCCATCCACTGGTGTGGCCAAGTTTCCTTTAACACACCCCTTTCCAGTCCTCTCTTAATCTAATCAGAGGGCACCTGGGTGTCTGGTTTTGCAGGAGGTGGGGGAGGTCAACTTGCTGGCCCAAATGTCATTCCCTCCTTTGAAGTACAGTTTGGCTGCTAACTCCCCATCCTGTTTCATCATCTGCTAAGGCAGTACTCCTCCCCCAGGCACTTCCTTTGTGTTCAGCCCAGGACACTTCACACTTCATCAAGGCAGCCTGGCCAGGCTGCCAAGGGCTGGCCAATCAAAGATTGGCAATGGCTTAAGTTAACAGTGGCATTTTGTTGGATTTATTATAACTTTTAATTTGACATCAAACATGCCATACTTTGCTCCTTTCCACGAAAAATAAGACTTTATTAGTTTAAAACAAAGTCTCCCTATGTTAGCCTAAGGAGCCCATTCACTACAGTGGGAAAATTCAAATTTAGCTATTTGTTCCTCACTGGGGCTTATAAAACATCTTTTATAAGGTCCTTGCTTATAGTTACACAGCACCTAACACTGGGGGCATTTAGGACATACCTTAGGGTTGACATATATGCACAAATAAGGTAGCTTAAGACTTTGGAAGTACTTTTAATTCCAAAGTATTATTTGGGATTAACTTTAACTTAAAAGAAGCAAGCAAGGCAGGCCTGCCTTTAAAATGACACTGGGCGCCTCAGCAGTGCACTTATGGGTGCGCTACCTATGCTGGGGTCCCTAAAACACCATGCCCTAGCATAGATTAAGGACTTTTAGGTAGGTTATATATGCCAACTAGGGCGGAAGAGCGATTTGATTAGATATTCAGATTTTTTACCTATGGATAGGATGTGGTACAATGCTTTGAGATTTTTATGTGTAAATGTAACATGCAAATACATGTGTATACGGTATTGCAATTTACATTTTGATGAAAATATGTTTTTTTATGTCAAAAACTGTGGCCAATAGCAAGGGGTTTTGAAAATGTTAATTGCAGACTACATTTGAAAATGTCTACCACAGTGATTAGATGTTCATATCATGTACTCATTGATTGGTTGTGGCATAGCAAATTGAGGTTTTTATGTGGAAGATTAACATAGTTTATATATACACAATTTCCAAAGGGATTTTTAACACTACTTCAGCCAAAATAACTGCATAAATTACCAATTTGGCAGAAAGCTAGGTCTTTAGCCAGAAAGCTTGCTTTTTATATTTTGGTGGAAATCCATCCTGTACTTTTTGAGGAATTAAGATTTAAAATGTATGGATATTTGGACAGTTGGGTTCGTGAGACTCCTGTTGGAGTGCTACCGGCAGGCACTCAACATCAAATAATAGAACTATGTGATTGGCTGAGGGTTTTTTCCCCATCATCGGCTTCACTCCTGTGAACCCTGTGGGAACTTGCTCTCGGATTGGCTGGCTTCAAAATAAAGAGAATTGTAGTGGTCACCTTTAGAGGGGACAGGGGCTTGGTTCCTATATCCTGAAAATAAAAAAAAATATATAATGGAGCAGATGTTTTCTGACTCTCTGGACTTTGGGTGGGAATAAATCCATCAGTCAAAACTCAAAATCCAGTATATACAATTATGTACACCAACTACGCAAGTCCAGATAGTGCACCAATCATTGTCCGTGGACCACTGGGCCCAAAATGCATGGTCAAGGCCCACACTAGAAACCTGACTCCAAACGGAGAGAACACTGGAGGGGCATCACATAGAAAATATACAGGCACCTCAGGGGGAGGGGGGCACCTCAGCCTGATGAACGCACAACGCCACTGCTCCACGAGGGGGCTCCATGCCCATTGATTTATCCTGGGGAGTGCAAAGCCACAGTCTCTCAAGTTGGTGGTTTGCCCACTGCTTTATCCTGGGGAGTGCAAAGCCACAGTCTCCCAAGTCTCTCCAGTGGGTGGGTTGCCCACTGCTTTATCCTGGGGAGTGCAAAGCCACAGTCTCTCAAGTCTCTCCAGTGGGTGGGTTGCCCACTGCTTTATCCTGGGGAGTGCAAAGCCACAGTCTCTCAAGTCTCTCTAGTGGGTGGGTTGCCCACTGCTTTATCCTGGGGAGTGCAAAGCCACAGTCTCTAAAGTGGATAGCAGTCTCCACTGGTTCTGGAGGGGGCTTTGTGCCCAGAGTGCTTCATCCTGCCAAGGACTGAGGTAGTGGATGCCTTTCTCGACTGGTTCTGGAGTGAGCTTTCATATACCGCATTGTGTACGTTCCTGGGAGAAACAATTTGATGGCAGATTGTTTATCAAGGTTGCCAGGCCTGTTGGAAAGTTGTGTGGATGATCCTTGGGAGGATTATAGCATTGCTTTAATACATGATGCTGGAAGTTCTTCTCTGGATAAGGACTCTTGGGGTAATGAAATGGATAAGGATCCTGATTTGAAAATGGTATGGAAGTTCATTTTGGAAGCTTGGCCTAGGAAGGACCAACTAACAGAGCAGAGTAAGCAATTTTGGGAGGTTAGACATGAACTGTCCATAGAAGGGAGCATCATCCTGAGGGGGAATAAAATTATTCCACCGTGTGGTATGAGGGATGTTGTTTTGAATCTGTGCCATGAAGGCCATTTTGGCATTGTTTGTACCAAATCAGTTGTTAAGGATTTATTTTGGTGGCCAGGAGTGGACAAAGCGGTGGAAAGGTTTGTAAGATCCTGTAAAGTGTGTTCATCGGCGTACAAAAGCTTGTGTACCTTGAGACCACCCATGGAACAAGTTCTCTTGCCTAAACAACCTTGGGAGTGTGTCACTGTAGATTTGTTTGGTCCTGTAGGGGATGAACAAGAATATGTGATTGTTCTTATCGATCTATTTTCTAAATGGCCTGAAATTGGTATAATAGAAAGAGCGGACACTGCTAATGTGCTAGAGTTTATGGACAAGGTATTTTTATCCGAAGGTATTCCTGCGAAGCTGTTAAGTGATAACAGTGTGCAATTTGTTTCAGATGCTGCTAGAATGTATTTTGAAAGAGTGGGAATTAAACACAAAACTACGTCTTTGTACAATCCCAGTGGCAATGGTACTGTGGAGAGATTCAATAGAGTCATCAAAAATGTTATTCAAAGCTCTATGAGTAAATGTGATTGGCACACGGCTGTATTTAAAGCGGTATGGGCGTACAGAATTACTGAAAATCTAACTACTGGATTGAGTCCTTTTGTCATTATGAGAGGTAGGAACCCCAGGGGTAAGCATAATCATGTGTGGTTGTGTGATGTGGGTGTGGAGCATTGGTCTTTGGAATCGGTGAAGGATAACTTTGACAAATCGCAAGAAAAAAACAAGTTGTACTATGACCAATCTCATCATGTGAAACCTGTCAAGATTGCTGTGGGTGATTGGGTACGGGTTAGGAAACCTTATAGAGTTAAGAAGAATGAAAGCCAATATTTTGAACCAGAACAAGTGATGGAAGTGTTGCATAATGCTGTTAGATTGAGTGATGGAAAGGTTTGGAATCTCAAACGCATTGCCTTGATTAACAATAAGGAGTATATTATGTGGGAAGCTGTTGGCCTGAAGATTGAGAAAGGAAGATCTGATTGGTTAGAAGATGAGTTACAAGGTGTTAGGACTTCGGGAGAGGGTGATTGCATTTGCCCGCGTCCCAACATGGTTCCAACTATGATGAAGGTGGAAGCGAGTTTGATGTGGAAGATGCAATGCGTGTGAAGAGGAAGGTGACACGTCCGGCTTGGCTGAAGGATTATGTGTTAGGACATATACTTGAAGGGTAATCCTCCATCTCTATATTTCGGGGAACTTCTTCATCTTTATATTCTAGCTTTGAATTGTTTTATTCTTGTTCTTTATTTTGTTTATCATTTAGTTATTTATTTTAAGATGAGGAAAGGGGATGTGTTGTGTGTGTAAGCCCATTCCTTGATGGAATGTATGGCTAGTGACATGAGGGAGTTCCAATGTCCACGACATTGGAACTCTTCTCGAGTCAGTTGAGCCAGGACGCACAGCTGTACAGACCTGTTCCCTTTTTACTGTACTGGTGTTCTTTATTAAAGGAGAATACTACTCACCCTGGCTCCTTGGCTTTGTCTCTCATTCGACGATCACACTACTACATGGATGCCTTTCTCCACTAGTTCTGGAGTGACCTTTGTGCCCAGAGTGCTCCACGTGCATTGTGGGCGCAACAATACACTCGTCTGGGTGTGTGTGCCACAAGATTGCCGAGGTACAGGTAGGTTGATACGCCATGGAGGCAGAGACATACCCTACACTTCTGCTGCTTCGCATCCCATATGCAGGTGACAACTGTGATGACAGTGATGCTTCATGGAAGTTGCCCAGGCTCCTGGAACTCACCACCAGCCTCGGACGACTGACCACTGGGGATGGCAGCCATGTCTGCGGTGGTGCCACTGGCTCAGGATGTCGCAGGGCCGCTGGCGGTGCTTGCGGCGGTGTCAGTCGCGGCGGTGCTGGCGGTGGGCTCTGTGGCTGCTGTGCTGGCTGCGGGGTCTGTGGCAGCGGTCCTGGCGGCGGGCTCGGTGGCTGCGGAGCTGGCTGTGGGGTCTGTGGCAGCGGTGCAGGTGGCGGGCTCTGTGGCGACAGTGCTGGCGGCGGGCTCTGTGGCAGCTGTGCTGGCTGCGGGGTCTGTGGCAGTGCTGCTGGCGGCGGGCTCTGTGGCAGAGGTGCTGGCGGCGGGCTCTGTGGCAGCGGTGCTGGCGGCATGCTCTGTGGCAGTGGTGCTTGTGGCGGGCTCTGTGGCGGTGCAGGTTGCGGTGCAGTGCAGGTGGCAGTCTTCTCTGCCGTACAGGTTGGCATCGACGTGGACAGAAGGTGTGACACTGGTCCCTCAGTCAGTGCCACCATGCCCTCTCCTGACCTGCCCTTCAGTTTCTGGCCCTTCCCTACCTTTGATGGTGGCGCAGCTGTCTTGCCACTATCCCCTTTCGTTTTCCCTGACCCCTTGGTGGCAGGTGTTTTCAGCTTCTCCCTCCGGTATGTGGGCACCTTTTTCATCTTGGCAGGTGGTGGAATGTCCTTGCCCTCGATCCGTGGCACACTGGCAGCCCTGATGGTTGGCGCACTCCATGACCCCGCAGATGCTAGCACCACTGTGCCTGGGGATGTGGTGGCTGAGGTGCTAGGCTGGGACCTGGAAAGCCTGGCCGTAGGGGAAGGACGGGGGAGGAGGTGTAGGGAAGAGGTCAATATTAGCCAGGAAACATTTTTAAGACACACTGGGACGGGTAGATGGAGGGGGTTTGGGAGTGGAGGTAGAGGTAGTGGTTGTAGGAGGTGTACGTCTGCTGAATTTGGGTGAAGGTGCATGGGCTGGAGGCTGCTGTGAGGTGGATGGCTGTAGAGTTGGTGTGTGCCTGCATTTGTGTACTTTGGGAGGAGGGCTCACAGACAAACTGGGAGAGGACACTGGGAATGGTAGTGGGGGTGGTGAGTGCACGTGAGTGGTGTGTGGTGATGGGTGTGCTGGTGATGGAGGTAGTGGCTGAGGATGTAGTGCATGCAGGTGTGAGTGGAGACAAGACTGGGAGGGAGGAGGGAGACGTGGAGGAGGGGGACACAGTGGAGGCAGTGGATGTTGATATGTCTGCATGGGTATGATGCTTGTGTGAGCGCCTGTGGGATGTGTGGTGCTTATGATTGCTTGAGCCACCCTTGTGTGTTGAGGTGTGTGCATGCTGGTCTGCTGGTGTGCTTGGGATAGGCTGAGGTACAGGGGATTGGGTCTATGGAGGAAGTTGGAGGTGGGGGCTGGACACAGGGACAATCACTGCCATCAGTGCTGAGGCCAGAGCCTGAAATGCTTTCTGTTGCCTGCCTGGCCAGAATGAATGCCCTTCAGGTATGGATTTGTTTGTTGCAAATGCCTCTCAACACCCTGGATGGCATTCAGAATGGTAGACTGCCCAACAGTGAGGGATCTCACTGACTGACTGGGGCAGGGCCTGAGGTGCGTGGGGCGAAGGAGATGGCCACCCTCCTAGGTGAGCGTGCACGGGACACACGCTGAGGGGCTGCTGGGAGGGCGGTCCTGGTGGGGGGTGGCGGCTGTACCTGTTGATGCGGGGGGCACAGAGGGGCCCGCCACCACAAGGGAGCTCCCATCAGAGGAGGAGTCGCTGTCACTGCTGTCTGCTCCTGTCCCCGCCATGGAGCTCCCCTCTCCCTCCGTCCCACTGGTGGCTTCAGACTCAGTTGTTTCGCCCTCCAGGGCCAAGTGGGATGCAGCTCCCTCCTACTCCGGTGCCACTGCTCCTCTGCCTGATGATGCTATTGCACACAAGAACAAGGAGACCACAAAAAGGGGGGGGGGAGACAGAAGAAAGACATGTTCAGTGAATGCAACACCACTACCGTTGGCGGACACAGCAGACACAGCAGCCCTCTGCACTATGCCATGCACTTATAGTTCCTAGATTTATCACATACCCATGGGGTACAAGGCCTAAGCCTGATTGCTGCACACCTGGAAGTCACAGGAGCCTGATTATGTGTAGATCGCACTAACCACTAGTGGGGTTGGGGTGCCACAGAGCCTGCCTCACATGGGACCTTACCTACAAAGTTCGCCCTGGCCTAGGGGAACCAACTGCCCACCTCCCCCGCCCAGACACCTTGTAATGCATGCAAATTCAGAAGAATGATAGTGTACTCACCCCCTTGTGGCTGCTGTGATTCCCTCAATCGCCACCCAACTCCGGATACGCCACCACCAGGATCTGGAACAGCAGGGGGGTCATGGTGCGACGGGCACCCCTCCCACGTTGGGAGGCCATCCCCAGCTGGGCCTCCGCCGTCTTCTTGCGCCAGAGGCGAAGGTCCTCCCACCTTTTCTGGCAGTGGGTGCTCCGTCTGTGGTGGACCCCCAGGGTCCAGGCGTCCTTGGCGATGTCACGCCAAATATCCTTCTTTTGGTGGGTGCTGACCTAGAGGAATAGTACAGGGGAAAAGGAAAATCTTTACCCGTCCGGACCGCCATCCTCTTTGGCCCACGTTCCCACCCTTGCCCTGACACACATACACTCACCGTCCGCACATGCAGGCCTCAGCCCCCCCCATTTTTCTTCCATCCATACCACTCCAAACAGGCATTGCCCATGCAGCATTCTCACAGTGTACTCACCTGTTTGTCTGGAGGACCGTACAGTTGTGTGTACTGGGGGAGGACCCCATCCACTAGCTTCTCCAACTCCTCCGAAATGAAGGCAGGGGCCCTTTCCCCAGACACATGAGCCATCGTCGCTTCCAGACTGAGGTCACAGCAGCACTTGCAGTGTAGGTCCTCTCCTGTTGAAGGTCAGGTATCAAGTGAGGAAACAGACAGAAAATGGTGGTCACGTCCGCAGCGGTGCGTACCGTCACCGCCGGCGTACATCATCATTGGCTCCTTGGACCCATAGGGCCCAATGTTAACCAATGCAGGATTGCGCCGCGGTCTTCGACGGCCTACCGCGACAGTGTACAACGCCAGCACAGTTACCTCCTATCCCCTTGTCCCACCTTACAGGTCAGGCAGTCTCCATTTCAGGGGGCCACATGGCATTAATTTTAACTGCGTCACACCAATATAGGCATTGCATACACACAGTAACAGGCACATTGCGGATTAATAAATGTGTGCAAATAACATTTTGTGATACCTCTGTGTTGGCTGACTCTCTGCTCGCTGTTCTCGTCCATAGGGCACGTCCGCTGGGGCAGGTGATGAGATGGCAGCATCCTCCGGTGTACAGACCTCTGGTGGACCTGTCGACAATGGAAGAGAGACACGTAATAGTCACCTACAGACTTGATTGTGCAACAATCCTTGAACTGTGTGCCCAGTTGGAGTCAGACCTGATGTCAGCTATCCGCCATCCCACAGGGATCCCCCCTCTAGTGCAGGTCCTTTCAGTACTCCATTTCCTGGCAAGTGGTTCCTTTCAAACAACAGTGGCCATTGCAACAGGGATGTCCCAGCCAATGTTCTCTAACGTGTTGTCCAGAGTGTTGTCTGCCCTGCTGAAACACATGCGCAGCTTCATTGTGTTCCCTCAGGTGGAGGAATTGCCCACAGGGAAAGGTGCCTTCTATGCCCTGGGACATATCCCCAACATCATAGGAGCCATTGTTGGGACACATGTGGCCTTGCTATCTCCCATCAGGAGTGAACAGGTGTACAGAAACTGGAAGAGCTACCATTCGATGAATGTGCAGATGGTGTGTTTGGCTGACCAGTACATTTCCCATGTGAATGCAAAATTTCCTGGCTCAGTGCATGACGCTTACATTTGAGGAATAGCAGCATCCCTTATGTGATGGGGCAACTCCAGAGGCACCGTGTGTGGCTAATAGATGAGGACAAGGACCCTATACAGTGTGAATAGTTGTCTGGGTATGGGGTTGTCCCTAAGGGTTAGTGTGTGTCTCTCGACATTTGCAGGTGACTCTGGTTACCCCAACCTGTCATGGCTACTGACCCCAGTGAGAAATCCCAGGACAAGGGCAGAGGAATGCTACAGTGAGGCACATGGGTGAACTAGGAGGGTGATTGAATGGACCTTCGGCCTCCTGAAGGCCAGGTTCCGGTGCCTCCATGACAGGTGGCTCTCTCTACCACTCACCAAAGAAGGTGTGCCAGATCATCGTGGCCTGCTGTATGCTGCACAACCTGGCTTTGCAACGGCAGGTGCCTTTTCTGCACGAGGATGGTCCAGCTGGTGGTCTTGTGGCAGCTGTGGAGCCTGTGGACAATGAAGAAGAGGAGGCAGAAGAAGAGGATATCGACAACAGAAACAACATTATCCAGCAATACTCCCAGTGAGACACTGGTAAGAAGATGTCACTGTCTCACACATCTCATACTATTGTTGGAGCTAGCATAAGTCTGTCATTTTCACTCAGTGTATGGACTCTGACTTATCACTTTGCCTTTCCAACTTAACAGATGTGAGTCCCACTTTGTGCCCTCTGCTATATTTCCTCCAGCCCTACAGCTGTGTTTCATCGGTATGTGAACAGTTAAATTGACATTGCTATATTCCATAGTTATTGCAATTACACATTTGTGAAAGCACAGACTGACTCCAGATTGTTTTGTGATTGAAGTGTGTTTATTTCTGTGCAAATAAGTGGAGGGGGTTGTAAAATGGGCTGGGGTGATGGTGGATGAATGTCCATGGCAGAGTCGAGTCTAATTGTTTCACAGGTGCATTGTCCAAAGGGGCATAGGAAGTGGAGCAAGGGCAGTTGATGGATGGACAGGGTGACAAAGTGGGACAGAAGGGTGACATTCAGGGGGGTCTCATTTCATGTCTTGTTCTTGGATCTCAGGGACCGTTTGCAGGGTGACTGTCCATCTGCAGGGGGTGGGGTGCTGGTGTTGTGTTCCTGTGGCGGTGCCTCCTGTCCACTAGCGCTGGCAGAGGTGGAGGGCTGTTCATCGTTCAGGCTAGTGTCAGGGGCCCGTTGTTGTGCCACAGTGTCCCTCCTGGTGTTGACAAGGTCGTGCAGCACCCTGTAATGGTGACACAGGGTGGTGTTAATGGACTTCAGTTCCTCCCTGATCCGCAGATAGTGTTCCTCCTGCAGCCGCTGGGTCCCCTGAAACTTGGCCAGTACCGTTGCCATCGTCTCCTGGGAATGATGGTATGCTCCTATGATGTTGGAGAGGGCCTCGTGGAGAGTGGGTTCCCCGGGCCTGTCCTCCCCCTGTCGCACAGCAGTCCTCCCAGCTCCCCTGTTTTCCTGTTCCTCTGTCCCCTGAACCGTGTTCCCACTGCCACTGCCCCCAGGCCCCTGATTGTCTTGCGTTGGTGGGTTTACCTGGGTTCCCTGTAGTGGTGGACACACTGCTGATTGACGTGTCCTGGGGACAGAGGGATGGGCCCTCTGGGTGGGTGCTGTGCTGGTGTTTCCTGAGGGGGAGGCTCTGTGGGGGCTTGTGCCAGTGTCAGGGGAACCGACTGTCCTGTGGTCCCTGATGGGTCGTGCTGGTCATCTTGATCCAGTTGAGCAGACCTGCTGTCATCACTGTGGGTCTCTTCTGTGGGGGGACTGGATATGTCTGGTACCTCCTGTCCGGTGACGTTGGGTAGGGGTCCTGCAGGGGTTTAAAGGCATGATTATTGCATCTGTGTGCGCCATCATGTGCAATGGATGAGTGACCCTACACTCCAGTGCTTGCATTCTTGTCTAGGTCCTTGTGTGATAATTGGTTTGGGGTCTGTGTGGGTATCTGTAGTGGACATGCTTTGGTGATGGCTGTCCATGCATTGGTGTTACATGCAGGGCTTGGGTTTGGGATGTGTGGGTTGTGTTGGTGGGGTATCTGTGGGTTGTTGGGGTGATGGGTGTGAGGGTCTGGGTGGGAGTATGTGATGGCATGCAGGTGGGGTGGAGGGAATAAGGTAGTAAAGATTTGCCTTACCAGAGTCCAGTCCTCCTCCTACTCCTGCGAGGCCCTCAGGATGCAGTATTGCCAAGACTTGCTCCTCCCCTGTTGTTAGTTATGGGGGAGGAGGTGGGAGTCCACCGCCAGTCCTCTGTACAGAAATCTGGTGTCTGGAGACCACTGAACGCACCTTCCCCCGTAGGTCATTCCACCTCTTCCGGATGTCATCCCTAGTTCTTGGATGCTGTCCCACTGCATTGACCCTGTCGACGATTCTGCTCCATAGCTCCATCTTCCTAGCAATGGAGGTGTGCTGCACCTGTGATCCGAATAGCTCTAACCGGACAATTTCCTCCACCATGACCCTGAGCTCCTCCTCAGAGAACCTGGGGTGTCTTTGAGGTGCCATGATGTGGTGTGGGTGATGTGTGAGGTGGTGTGTGTTGTGATGTGTGAGGGGATGTGTTGTGTGTTGTTTGAGGTGCGTGGATGTTGTGTGAGTGATGATGTTGTGTGTCTGTGGATGCTGGTGTTGTTTCTGGTGGTGTCTCTCTCTGGCGTGGTATCAGAATTCTGGTAGTAAGGGTTTGTGGGTGATGTGGGTGTGTGTTTTATATTGGATTGGGTGTGTGGGTGTGGTGTGTGTACGTGTATCAGGTGTGTGTATTTTGATTTCTCCAATGTGGTTGTGTTTTGTAAATGTGTGTGTATTTTGAGCGTAGCGGTGTGTACCGCCAATGGAATACTGCGGTTGAAAGACCGCCACGTGGATTCGTGGGTCGTGATAGTGTGGGCGTATTCCTGTTGGTGTGACGGTGTCGGTTTTGTTATCGCCAGTTTATCACTGACCTTTGGTGTGGCGGACTTGTGTGGGTGTCTGGATTATGGCGGATTCCGAGCAGTGGGTCGTAACAGCTGTAGCGGAATTCTGCCGCCGCAGCGGTGTGTTGGCGGTCTTCTGCATGGCAGTAAGCGGGATTTACCGCCAGGGTTGTAATGAGGGCCATAGTCAGGAACATACTGACCACCTGCAGACAAATCTGCACTCATTTTAGTCATTCTTTTAAAGCCTGGATGCAGTTGTCGATTATTCAGCATGGTAAAACAGTACCAGTTAAAGCCCTAATACAGGAGGTGCCAACACCTTGGAACTCAACCTATTATATGTTACAACAATTGTTTGAGCAGTACAGACAGATCAATGACTATGTCATTCTAAGATGGATGCAATTCGGAAAGCTATAACCATGGATGTGGTCAAATGGGGCCTAGCCAAGTGCCTTACACAGACGATGCTCCCTTTTGAAGTTTTCATTTGGGAAGCTGGCGAGGAGTACAGTACGATGGGCAAAACTATTCGGTTTCTGCATCTGCTGCAGGAGCAGCTAAAAAGTGTGTCTGAAATGTTTGCACTCGGAGGTGTGCACTAAAACCCTGCAAAATGACATTATCTTGTCGAAAGAGTACATCTGTGCCACCCTACTTGTTCCACGCTACAAAAAATGCTTCCCACTTTAACTCCTTTACTCCTTTTTTTAAAGGGATGTTTCAAAATACAAGCAGTGGATTGTTGAGCTAGCCAGAGAACTGGAAGAAAAACAGCTGCAACTTAGAATCACACTCCTCAATTCTGGGGTGCTGTCTTCAACTTCCAGAGAGGACAGTCTTGTCTCACAGCAGCCAAAACTGGCAACAAGAACACTGGCAACAACAGCATCAGAAGAATTGGACCTAACATCTCCACTGGCTTGGTTTCAAGTGGCAGGTCTTAAGTCTAGTGCAGAGGCAAAGGCAAAAATGGTCAAGCAAGTGACAGCACCAATGACACTTCAGAGGAGGTTTCAGGAGTATCTGGATAACCCAAAAGAGGTGTATGTGGATTAAAACCCATTGGTTTATTAGTATGGGAAGATGCACCAATGACCAGAGCTCAGCAGGCTGGCAATAAAGTATCTAGCTTGTCCTGCAGCCAGTGTGTCTGATGAACATGTGTTCAGTGCAGCTGTGCAGTTGTAACAGTAATAAGGATCAGTCTGTCACCTCAAAATATGGAAAGATTAGCCATGATAAAAATGAACCAGCAAATGTATACCACCTGATTACACCGTTCCTGAAATGCCACAGGAGGATGAAGAGGATGATTGGTCAGAAATTGAACCAAGTGTGTCTGCTGACCAACTTCTGGGTGACCCACCTGAGTTTGAGGACGAACGCTACTTCCCAGACTGAGTATGCCAGTGCCACCGTAGAACATTTTAATTATTTCTTGTTGAACTTCTTTCTTTCTTAGCAAAAAACCTTTAAAATTGCTACTGGTGCACAATGCTTGTGTCAAATTCATGCTGCCCAACCATTTTTTAGTTACATATAAGACCTCTTTTCACATCACCTAGCAGGGCTGCCCCAGAAGATCATTGATTAAAAGACTGTCAGTGCCAATGCCAAATTCCAATGTGTTGCTACCATCAAAGAGGAGATAATATTTTGTTCAACCATTATGTTTGGATTGGAAGAGGTAACAACTAACTGTTACATCCATGAGTGGTGATATATTGAGTGATTGTGAGTGGTGGCTGACAGTGAGGGAGGGAGTACAACAAATGTATTAACTTGTTTCTGATGATTTGCAATGTTTGGGGGCTGATGGATGATAATTTTTTCCTGAAAGTGATTGGCCTTTGAAACTTAGTCAAATTTACCTCCAGGGTCCACTCATTTTTTTCTGATTCCTCAGACCAGACCAGTCACATTAGATACCAAACACAAACCTACACAAAACACTCCAATTTCTTCAACAGCAGTGCACTTCAGAGGTTTACCTTGCTCAGTTTGGGACTGGGAAGGAGTTACTGAGAATCAGAAGAAGGAGTATGGAAGGACTCATAGTGGAACCACCCCAACAGCTAGAAGGAGAAAGTTTTCAACTTCAAGGAGAAACCATGAAGATGGTGAATACTGTGTGGCCTAGTACACACTCAGCTCTGCGGCATGGAGAAAGCTACATTGATTTTGGAAATGCTGCTGAGTTGGTAATAGCTGCATTGCTGGCTCAAATATCAAACTCCTCTTATGTTCTTGCTCTACCTCTGGGTCTCCTTGGTACACTCCTGACTCCTCTTGAAGCTTACTTTGCTTCCTTTCATCCTTTTCTTTTACTCTATAACACAGTTACAATTTTTTCAGTAGGCAGGCCTTCTCCTAGTCTTCTCCTACATGAACAAAACTAGAAGGCTCAGCACTCCAGCATACCTGTCAGAGCGGTTTAGCATGGTACACTAGAGTGACAGACATTCCATGAAGAATGGAGATGTACCTCCCAATTTGGCAATAAAGTATCATTTTCCTTTTAACAACCACATTTTTTAGGATTAGGCGAGTTAACAAAAATCCTCCATAATTTCTATTTTTCAAACCTATAAGACATAAAATTTAGATATATACTATCTTGGGTCTCTCTGGGGCAGAAGTACTGTTTGAAATACATTTAACTGAACTGTGTCATACTTATCCCTTCATTGAATTCTTCCACAATAGATTGATGATGGTTTGCTGCTCAGCACCCTTATGAATATTGTTGTGATTTCTTTTATGTAGTGTTTGTCTTTGTCACACATTTCCCCAAACCCCCTTTCCCATTCCTTCATCAAGACTGTAGCCCTCTTCTCCCATGCTGTGTGATTTATTGAGGTGTGACTTAATTTTATACCATAAATGGATCATACACTTGCTGAGGGGGATGTGTTAAAGCAACACCAACTCACTGCATGACCTTCTATTACCTGAGCAATATTCCATACTGGCCCCATCAACATCAAAATGAAGGTCTTGTGTTGTGTGTTGCATAAATGCTTAACCTTGTCCAACCACTCCTCACTCTGAACCCACTTCTCCTGGCTCCATGACTTCATTTCCTAAGTTTAGTTTTTAAATATTAGATCCCCACTGTTGCTCAGAAGGGGCTGATATTGCTCATTTTTTTATCAGATCAGGTCTTCTTTGTTGTGTGTGAAATACTGTCATTGTGGTAGTCTGGTCTCAGTATTTCTAAAGTTAAGATTCAATATGACCCACTCTCGGTTTTCTATCAATTTAGTTGACAGTGATAGATAAGCCTTTGATTAATCTTGCAGTTAGAGTTTGCATAGGTGGGAGTGGCACCTTCTGTCTTCCCTATTAGTTCTCTAGTCTGCTACTACTACTTCTACCACCCCCTTAAAATGCCACCTTGGGAAAAACACTGAGGTAAGAATACTATCTTTCTTCCTCTATTCAGACAAGAGAAGAACTGTGGATTGAAGTGAACCTGGATAGTTAGTAATTAACTTCTACTTAGGAAAATGTTGATTGTGTGTATCTAAGTTTTTGTAGGCAAAATAGTCAATGGCAATCATCCCATAGTGGTCAATAGAGTTGCAGAGGGCAGCAGAGCAAGGGTCTAAGTAAATGACATGCACTTTTTAGCAGACTTAAAAAGGGCTATAAAAAAGATAGCAGTGCAACCTAAAACACAAAAATAAACTTTTGAGGCATACATCAAGTAAAATAAATGATCTCACTTTATTTTTAACAAATAGAAAAAACAAACTTTGCACCCACAACAGGGCCACCCCTCTCCCCAAACAGACAGCCCGTCCTCAAAAAGTTCAACAAAAGTCCAAAGTGAAACCCACTCCCAACTCCCCTGACCCTCTCCACTCACAACAAGTCCCTCACAACAAAACAAAAAATGAAAAAACATGCTCAGAAGAGGGCATTGTCTATTTCGGTCTGGAGCTGGTCCAGGCTCTGCTAGATCCTGGAGAACCAGCTCTCCATACTGTCCATCCCTTGCAGGATACGTTGGAGCAATGCCCTATCTGAGTGGGAAGAGTGACAGCAAGTGTAGTCAGGTGTCATGACAGTGGCAGCAGTGCCCGGAATGTTGTGACCAGGAGCCTGGAGGCTGGGGCTGCTGTTCTGCTGAACTGGGTCCTGGGTCAGATGTAGCTATATCCCCTTCTTCCTCCTCCAGAACCACCAGCTGCTGGTATTTGGCCTGTATACTCTCCAGCTCAAGCCACCACAGACTAGCTGCTATCTCCTGCCTGATGTAGCTATATCGAGAAAAAAAGATACACTGTAAACAATTCACTGAGCAATCACTTCTTCAAAAGGAGGTAGTGGGTGGCACAGTGTCAGTACATTGCTGGTCCCCTAAAGACATTGGAATTTGATGTGATTATGATTAGGAGAGTCACAGAGCCAATTTTATTTGTTTACCCACACATGCCTCACATAAGAATAACACCAGATTTTAAAAACTGTGATTTCGTTTTTTTCTTTTAAAGGCTTTTCTAGTAAAAGACAATTTTAGTGGGAAAATGAAAATAAACTGCCTATCATTTAGGAGTAAAGCATTATGTACTATGGAGTACAAGTTGCTGTGCCTAATTAATGGAGGCCTGCTAGCCAGCGCTTCGAGTACTTTACTATTGTCTGCAGCTGGGGCAGTTGTAGTTGACAAATATCTATCTTTAATTCCAATGGCCCTCCAAATTCCTTTCACTTAGTTTTTACTCTGACTCCAAAGAGGCAGATGAATAATAAAAAAGATGTGTCACATGGTCACATATAAAATGCAGATATATTATCCTGTCTGCTGTAAGCAGGCGATGCAAAAAATCATGCACGCACTACAGGGAAAGGAATGGTCTATATAGATTGTATTTGGCACGTTCGTCACAGAATATCCCTTATGCCAAACTTGAAATCAAATTGGGTACTTACTAGTCCCACTTGACTCACTGGCCTCACCCACCACCACAAATTCCTTCCAATAAATTCATTTGCTACACAGGAAGGAAAAGAAACTTGACTTACTCCACTGCAGGGTAAGGCAGAGGGATTAGGTGGCTCGATAGTGCATTTGCTATAGAATTGAGGGGTGTCACTGATTATTGATTCATCACGTGCCCGAGCTTTGGTTCATTCAGTCACTGTATAAACGAAAGTCTAAAATGAAAAATCTGAACAGGTGTAAATAAATCTGTTAAGGGAAACCATTAACTATATCTTGGAATCACTTCACGTGGCCATAAAAATCTGGAACATGCCAAGAATGTTTTTTTTTTTAATTTGTTTGGTAGGCTAGGGTGGAAGAACTCAGGAAAGAAAAAAGGAGTGAAGTTCTAAGAGGTGACGGGAAACACACCTTGTGTGTTCAGTTTGCAATGCATTGAAAACGTTGTAAATGCCACATTAACTGAAGCAGACCCACATTGCACAGCCAACACTGCACTTGCAAATTGAACGATACTGTAATTCTTAGGTCATTGGTGCTGAAATGCCATGGGCAGGGAGAGGTTTGATGCATGATGATAGGTGAGATACATATCTGCCTCGCTTAACAAATACAGTGAATCATGGGATTAGAGCACAAATTAAAATGCTCCCATTTTGAACGATTGCTTTGATAACTATAAAACAAAGTAAGCAAAGTATGTGAGCAGATCCCTTTCTTCAGAAGAGCTATCTTGATTATTCATGAAAGCAATTATTCAATCATCCTTTCATTCTTCCAACTATATTCATCTATAGCCACCATTATTTAAGCTTTACTTTCTCTTATACAGTCTTTAACCTAAATTCCCAATACATTATTTGTCCATTCATTATCCACTATCCACCCTTTCTTTCAATCATCCTTTCACCCATCCATCCATGTACCGAATCCTCACTCACTCACCCTTTCACCCACCCACATATCCTTTCCTTTCACTCATTTCATCTATCCTTTATTTTAACATTCTGTTCATACCTCTTTACATCAAGTCATAATTTTTAGCGTACATTTGTGTGCTTTTGCTGAGTAGCAGATAGAAGATCCCATAAACCAACCATCACTGTAGCTGGTAACATGGGGAGTTCATGATCACGACACCGCCCTTGTAGCTAGTGAGTATAACAGCAATTGTCAATAAGCATGCAATGTGACTTACCACCACCTGCCCCTGCTGCTGCTTCTCCCCCTACATTATCTCCTCCTGCAGCGGCACTTGAGCCAGTGCCACTGCTGGTCAGTGTGACTAAATAAAAACATTATACAGCTTTTAGATGTCAGGTACACCTCACCTCAATTTGTCTATCAAGAAAATGCAACCACAATACATCGTTACAGTTCATTTAGCACTGCAACATCTTCTATCAAAAATATCCCTCTGGTTATTTTGTTGGTTCATAATGTTAGAAAAGCCAGGTAGTCAAGCCAACCAAAACCTTTCTATAACGGAGGGGCAAAGCTAAAGTCTATGATGATGATGATGATTCAGAATCATTGAAGTGCAACGAAGGGGTGGATCAACATGATCAATGAAAAAAAGATAATGCAGAGATAACAGGAATTAAACAAAAAGTAGATAAAGGATTTGGAATAAAAGCACACAGTATAAAAAAAAAATCAGGGCAAAATTATAAGTAGTGTAATAGTGGACAAAGAGAAAAGTTAGGAAAATAGTAGTAATATTAATAATAATCATCATCATAATAATAATAATGCATAATAAAAGGACTTACTAGAATGAGCAGAGCCCTCATCTTTGGCTTTAATGGTCGGCACCTCCTCCCCAGCTCTTGACGGACCCACCTCTGTGCTGCCTCTCTTCTTGCCCTTGAGTGCTGATTTGAGAAATAAAAAAGATAAAATACTAGATTAGTGGCATAGTTAATCTCCACAAAATTATTATAACAGGCAAACGCAGTAAGATTGTATTTATCTAAATCAGATCGCCTATAGTACTAGTATGATCGACTATGGTTGAGTTGGCTATACTCCTAAAATCCCTATTGAAAAATTGCCTTGCCAAAAACTACATTTGGAACTAATGTACTGCAATGAATGAACTTTCATTCTATTCTAATTTCTCAACCCCCTTGATGGACCAACTAAGTCTCCCTTTTTTGCAATGCATAGAAGGATACTAGTAGTATTACACATCACTGTAAAACTGTTTGGGATTGTACGAGCTACATAGATAAAAGTCACAGAGAATGCTAATTCACTGATATCATTAATTCACTATTGGTACAGGAGGACAGAGGAGTCTCGATTGCAATGGCTTCTTTAGTATTCAGCCAAAGCGAGCACAGGTGACTATGATGAGGTAGCACCTAGCTCTTACTGGATCACATAATAATATCCTTATAGTAAACTAAAGATAACTTACCTCTAGTGTGAGCAACAGGCTGTTGGGAAAAAATAGCATTGTAGAACACAAACACAATAATCTAGTTGATGCTCAGAGAGCCCAGAAATCTCTATGCATAGCAGGACCTGCTCGCGATCGATAATATCTGCCCAGCGGTGCGCCAGCTGTTTGGTGGAGCGCTGCATCTATCTGGTGCTCAGCACACGCTGACGCACCCTCCACCAACGCAGCCAATGTTCCTGCAGTGGGTACCCGATGCCAGGCATGCTGCCTGCTGCCAGCATGGAGGGGCGGTGACACTGCACATAAAAAATAAGTGCTGCCACCTCTACCTCTCATGGACTGGGGCTGCACCCATTGGAACCAGTGCCACCCACGATGTAGGTGGCTCCTGCCTCTGGCTGCTTGGGTTGCTTGGCACCACCACTCCCCTGCTTTGACATGGCACTGGCCTGGGTGGGGTAAAGAAAATGAAAAACAACAGGGGAAGGAAGGAAGGAAAGAAGGAAGGAAGGGAGGAAGGAATTAAAATAAAATAAAGAAGTAAAGGGAAAATTAATAAAAAAACAAAGTCACAAAGCACGAACATTTTTAAAAAGAAATGTAAAATACACAGATGCAAAAATACACACTAATAATATATTAATTATGGGGATGGTGGATTGAAAAGATAATAGAAGGATTCAAACTCGGCCCAGCACCATGAACAGAGTAAGGAAAAGAAAATGGCCACACCCATGTGCAATTTTCATTTTGAATGAGAGAATGTACTTCACATTGCGTTTGACATAACCACAATGTGAACGGGTGTGACAGGGAACTCTACCCACCCACAAAAGTCTGCATAATTCAGTAGGGTTTTTGGGCCATTTCATGGAGTTCCATGTAGCACGACTCTTCACCCTCTGCCCAGGTATACTTCACACAAGGGGCTCATTTACCCCATACTCACTGTCTGTACCCAGGGCTGGGATGAAAGGGATCGAGGAACACTTCGAAGGGTTCCTTTGAAGTCACCTCTTCATCAAAGTATTTTTTGAGTATAAGTACTGGTTCTTTGACCACATGTTGGCTGAAGCACTTTTGGATCTGGAACTCAACCTCATTCAGAAGGTGTAAATTAAACAGAGTGCAGCAAGCTCATAGGGAGACGCATCAATCCCTAATAGTTTCCAAGTAATCACACTGAACGCCAACAGTGTTGAAAGAGAGAATATAGTGTGCACCTCCACCAAAGTTCCTGCTGCACCAAGGAACCACAGGGGTGCAAAACACACCCCAATTGTTAAAGAAGAAAAAAATGGGTGGTGCACCACTTAGGTTGTAGACATATTATTTGTATAGAGAAATCCCAAATAATTAGACAGGTGATAATACACGGTTTCTGTTCTTTTTTCTTCCAAAAGTTCTTTTTATTTGATCAAAAATGCTTTGATGAGAACAAGCAGCCAACGCGTTTCGCCCTATACAATTGGGCTTCTTCAGGGCTGCAAGAGTAACATATAACCATAAAAGAATTGAAATGACAGTGATGTTCCTAATGTCATACAATGTGTAAGACCAGACAAGAGATTTTACACAAAATACATAGTGCAAAGTATACAACAATATCTATATACAAGTGTGAAATGTATTCACCATAATTCTATGCATGAGTCAACCTCAGGTTGTAAATATAGAGTAGAACCGACAAGGAAAAAAGTAAGGAAAAAGAGGAACAGGAGGACGAGGGAAGGAAAGGAAAATAATAGGTAACAATAAGTGATGGGTAACAAAGATTTAACTAAAAATGAAATAGAATAAAAGAGGAAGAAGGAATATTGACACAATATCAGAACGCCACCAGTGATTTGGTGAACACTAAATAAAATAGCATCAGCATTACCATACCAGTCTCACTTTGGTCACACTACGAATAATTTCACTTTTCAGCTCCCATCAAGGGCTTCTTATTATTGCTTGCTAAGGATACTTTCTATATACACTGGTATGGTAATGCTGATGCTATTTTATTTAGTGTTCACCAAATCACTGGTGGCGTTCTGATATTGTGTCAATATTCCTTCTTCCTCTTTTATTCTATTTCATTTTTAGTTAAATCTTTGTTACCCATCACTTATTGTTACCTATTATTTTCCTTTCCTTCCCTCGTCCTCCTGTTCCTCTTTTTCCTTACTTTTTTCCTTGTCGGTTCTACTCTATATTTACAACCTGAGGTTGACTCATGCATAGAATTATGGTGAATACATTTCACACTTGTATATAGATATTGTTGTATACTTTGCACTATGTATTTTGTGTAAAATCTCTTGTCTGGTCTTACACATTGTATGACATTAGGAACATCACTGTCATTTCAATTCTTTTATGGTTATATGTTACTCTTGCAGCCCTGAAGAAGCCCAATTGTATAGGGCGAAACGCGTTGGCTGCTTGTTCTCATCAAAGCATTTTTGATCAAATAAAAAGAACTTTTGGAAGAAAAAAGAACAGAAACCGTGTATTATCACCTGTCTAATTATTTGGGATTTCTCTATACAAATAATATGTCTACAACCTAAGTGGTGCACCACCCATTTTTTTCTCATTCAGAAGGTCTGCAACACTGCTTAAAGGATTCATATGAACTGCTTTTCTGCTTGTTGCCCTGCTACCTGTTAACTGCTGTGCTTCTTAAAGAACTCAACTGGCCTGCTTTCTGCTTCTTGCCCTGCTGCCTGCTGCTTCCTGAATCTGGTCTAACCAGACACTACATGGGACTTGTAACCAGACACTTCTGACTCTACATGCTGCACATTGCCAGAGGACTGCTGTGTTGTCAAGAGGAACATCAATTGGGACTGTTGTTTGCTGTGTTAGCCTACAGGCTCTGACTGCTGGCCTGCAGGAGGGACTACAACTTTGCATCTTGCTTTATGTGCTAGCCTGCTGCTCACTTACTTGCATGGTGTGTCCCAATGCTCCCCATGGGTGGGATGGCTTATCCCCTTCCTGTTCTTGTAGTGGTTTCAGGGATTCATAAGTCTTCCATTAACCAAACTGGGAAATCGCCCATTGGACTTGTGAGTCCAGCCATCATAAACATTTCATTCAGTGCAGGGTGAACACATTATTGTCCAGGGATCTATTTGTCCCTGCCACACTTGTTTCCTTGGCTAAGCAACTCAGGTTTGGGCTGATTCACCTCTCGGGCACCCAGGCTCTCAGCCTCTTGCTGGTGGCTGCTAACAAGGTGCGTAGCCTCAGGAGGACTTCCCTGCTCCTCCGCACCCCCAGAGAGTCATCTGGCTGGTCACTGGCACTGCAGTCCCTGCTGCAGAACCCGCTGATGCTCAGAGGGATGAGTGACCAGTGAGGATCCACCTCTGATGGCTGACGCCCTGGTCGAAAGCAACCGCGGAGGCACCCAGGCTGAGAGATGCTGCACTTTACTTTCGGCAGCTGCATTGCATAGTCATAGGCAGCAGCATTGGGCTATGTTGGACACAGGGGACCCAGCAAGGATTCTACAGTGGGTGCCTCTCCCACCTCATGCTCTCCGTGCCAGGGAGATGAGTTTACAGAGCGGCTGTGACTGGATCCATCAAACAAGTCTCTGCCTGGAGGTTAGACCTGTGAGGACAGTATATCTTTAAAAAACAACAACAATGCGCTATGGTCAGGGGAAGTCGTACATCTGTCCCGCACCCCTCCATTCCCTTGGCAGGAGGGGGCCTCTGACGAGTCTACTGCTGGGGGACATTGGTTTATCCCTGATTCAGCCACCATCCCTGTGATGCCAGCAGTTGTCCTGCATGCTTGCCAGCAGCTGCATTTGGCAAATCTACATGCAGGTGGACCAAGCAAGGTCTCCACACTGGATACTACAGTCTGTGCCCCCAACCCCTTTTGAGACATAACCTGGGAGCCCTACCTCTGTGGAAGTACTGCAGGGCAGAACCTCAACCGAGGTCCCAGACACGGCCCGATCCAAGGATCCAATTACCGCATTTTAGGTAGTATACACGGAGGTGCTGCTGTGCCCTACATGTTATTGATAAGTGCACTTGTTTCAGTTAGGCCATAGTGATTACCGTAACCCTGCTAGTAGGAGTGCAGGTGTACCTAGATCCATGGTTACTTACTGATGTGCTTTTCTGCTGCATTTCCTTCACTACAGTAATAATATCTGTTGTTTTTGCCCTGCATTGACCAGGATAACAAGTAAAATCTGAGTGATTGCATTACGTGCACAGTATTTATGATCCATGTTGTTTTTTGTCTGCTTTTATGTACAATATACTATATATTGTTGTTATATAATCGCAGGTGGAGTCTCTTTTGTGGTGCGTTCATTATATTTCTTTGTGTTTTGCACAACCGCTTAACACGTTGCCTCTGATGATAAGCCTGTTCTGTGTCAGGCTACCAGAGGGTGAGGACAGGGTATCTTTGGTGTGTAACTTATTTGCCCTGACTGAAGTGGTGGTTTCTGCCTGGCTTAGGTGCATACCCCAGCCAACCAGAAACACAATTTCTAACAAATTAGATATACTATAACATTGATGTTCCCTTGAGAATTTCAGGGCCTCTTGTAATTGCTTTGACAGCTGCATTATGTGGCCTAATGATTGTAAAACACCACCACCACTCTGACAGTGTTGACTGTTGATGACAAACCTCCTTTCATTTGTTAATGTGGTGATCCTTTAACAAAGCCCACATTCTTGCCATATCCATTGATGTGGTCACTCTTTGACAAAGCCAGTAGGCTTGCATGCACTGCATAATGATGTGATCACCCTTTGACAAAGCCAATAGGCTGGTCTTCATATAATGATGTGGTGACCGCTTGACAAAGCCAATAGGCTTGCCAATCACATTGATGTGTTCTCATCTTCACAGAGCTATTAGGACAGCCTTTTATGTTTTGATGTGGTGACCACTTGAGCAAGACAGTAGATACATATTACTTAAAATGATACACCTTTATATTCTAATGAACACTCTGATTGGCTGGTTGTGTTGGAGGGGTGATTGGTTGTCTCCTGTTGCGGTTCGGTACATGGCTTGTCTGCCACAGACCAGTGAGGTTATTATAAGAAACGGTAGTAAGATCAAGCTCTGCATTTTAAGAACCTAGCCATTCTCTAAAAAAAATATTAAAGTGATGTTATAATTATGTTTGGTAATAATATCTTATTTTACATTACCAAAAACCTTACAAATTCACTGAAAAAAAGGGTTAAAGTGACATTATAGTTAGGTCTGTCAGTAACATCTTACTTTATGTTAACAAAACAAAGCCTTAGAATTTCACTGAAAAAACACGAGTTTAAAGTGACATCATAATTAGGTGAAAATGTTATTTAAAACACACCATTTAAAATGTTTCCAGCTATAGTTATCTAAGCTAACTATAGTGTGTGCCCTTGCTATGACTGCTTGTGACCTCACACATTACATCACTCATGAGATGCTCAATGGCATCATTAACAACATCACTGATACGTCATTAGTGACGCCATCTATCAAGCTGCTGTTGAATTTACTGTACAAACCAATACCACCTTTGAGATATGTAAATAAGTACAAAATGGGACAGAATCCTATAAAGCATAAATTAGATAAACACATCTCAATCAACCAGTCAATCAATCAATCAATCAGGATTTTTAAAGCACATCTAATCACCCGATAGGGTAACCAGGCACTTGCAGGTCCGGGAGTCTTATTCGAACAGCCAAGTCTTGAGGGCCATTTTAACTCCGGGAGCGAGGTGATGGTCCAGAGGTGTATGGGGAGGCTGTTCCAGGTTTTTGCTGCAATTTGAGAGAAGGAGCACCTGCTAATTCTGTTATGGTAGACGCAGGAAGTATGGAGAAGGGAAACGGAGGCAGAGCATAGTCTTCTCGACGATTGGTGGACGTTCAGGTCGTGGCTAATGTATGTGGATCCTTGGTTGTGTAGAGTCTTGTTTTCATGGGTCAGCAGCTTGAATTAGCATCTCTTCTGTACGGGGAGCCAGTGGAGTTACCTCAGGTGGGGTATGATGTGAGTTTGTCAGGGAATGCCGAGGATGGGTCTGGCTGGATGTTCTGTATTGTATGAAGTCTCTGTAGGTGGTGTGCAGTAATTCCTATATAGAGGGTGTTGCTGTAGTCCATTCAGCTGGTGATGAGGGCCTGTGTCATGGTGTGTCTCGTGTGTAGGGGTAGTCACTTGAAGATCTTACGCAGCATGAGCAAACTGAGGAAGCAAGTGGAGGAGACGTTGTTGATCTGTGATTTCATGGTGAACTTGTTGTCAATGACGATTCTGAGGTTTCTGGCATTGTCGGAGGGACTGGGTGCGGGTCTTAGGACTGATGGCCACCAGGAGTCATTACATGTGTTGCTGCTATTGCCAAAGATCAGTACTTCCCGATTCTCGGTGTTCAGCTGCAGGCAGTTGTTCTTCATTCAGTCAGCAATGCTTGTCATGCATCTGTGGAAGTTGGTTCTGGGGGTGGAGGGGTCATCAGTGAGTGAGAGGATGAGTTGGGTTCATCTGTGTAGGAAATTATGTTGAGACGTGGGATCTTGCAAAGCTGGCCAGCAGAGTCATATATGTGTTAAAGAAAGTGGAGTTGAGGGGTGTGCACTGGGGACACCACAGGTGACCTCCTTGGATTCAAATGTGAAAGGTGGGATGTGGATCCTCTGGGTTCTTCTGTTGAGGAAGGAGGTGATCCATCTCAACACGACCCCTTGGATGCCAATGTGGTGGAGTCTTTTGATCAGCATGTGGTGGGATTCGGTGTCGAAGGCTGCGGAGAGGCCGAGGAGGATCAAAGCTGGTGTTTCTCTTGGTAAAGGAGAGTTTCAGTGTCATCGGTGGCTGGGATTAGGGCAGTTTTGGTGCTGTGATTGCTGCAGAGTCCAGATTGAGAGGCAATGAGTAGCTGGTTCTCCTCCAGGCATGGCACGAGTTGCTTGTTGATGATCTTTTTCAGTATCTTCACTGGGAATCAGAGCAGGGAGATTGGCCTGTGGTTTTTAGGTTCACCGGTGTCAGCGCAGGAATTTTTGAGTAGTGGTCTGTCTTCAGCATGTTTCCAGGCATCAGAAAATGTTGCAGAGGTGATATAAATGTTAAGCAGGGTGGTGAGTTCCTGGCCGATCCTTTGATACCCAAGATTGAAGATGTGGTAATGGCATCGGCACGTAGGAGCTCCTGAATGGATGAATTTCATGGTGGGGGTGATGACCTGGTTGGAGAGAATGTTCCAGATGGTCAGTGTGTGGTTTGTGTCATTTACTGTGGTGGCATACCTGTCGTGAATGTCCACAGCTGTGGGTCCAGGTTCTAGATTTCTGTATATGGTTGCGATCTTGTCGTGGGAGAAATGGGCAAGGTTTGTCACAAAGCTCCTGTGAGTGAAGTTGTTTTTGCTAGCAGCTGGGTTGGAGAATTTCTTAATGATGCTGAAAAGTTCCTTGGTGTTGTTGGTGTTGGTTGCGATGCATGTGGCAAGGGCTGTCTTCTGCGTTGCCCTCAGCAGATGGTGGTAGAGGTTGAGAGGGGTCTTGAAGGCTGCTCTGTTGGAGGCATCTATGCTGGCACGCCTTCTCCTCTTCAGCTGTTTGCTGTCTAGTTTTGCTGTTCTGAGTTCTTGGGTGTACCAGCTGGCCTTTTTGGAGTATTTTCTCTGGTTGTTGCTTTCAATGGGGATAATACTTTTGGCACAATTGGTGATCCAGCTTTTGACGTTTTTCACTCCCTATTCGAGTTTGATAGCGGTAGTAGGGTTGGAGCTGCTAGGGGCGTTCCACCTTCTGTGGGGTGGCGCTGGTCATCTTGGAGGTGGAGGTGCGGGAGCTGGAGATGCTAAAGTGAATGATGGAGTGATTGGTCTATGTGAGTTCTGTGACATGGCTGTATTTGATGCAATTATTGGAGGTGAAAATGGGGTCTATTGTGTATCCTGTGGTGTGTGGGGTTGTGGATGATCTGGGTCAATTTGAGGCTGCTCATACTGTTGAGGATGTGTGCAGTGTTGTTGTTGAGGTTGGTGATGTGGATATTTATGACGCTAAGAAAGATGTACCTGTTGAAGTCTGTGATGATGTTGCAGAAGCTGGAGCGCAGGCCTGGTGGCCATATGCAAGGGTGTCTCTGATGTTTGTTTTATCCTCTGTCTAGAGCTTGAAATTGAGATGTTCCATGGTGTTGTTGGTGGTTGTGCACTGTATGATCTCTTTGTGGATGATGGCTGTTCCTCCTCCAGCCTTTTTGGTGCAGTCCTGGTGAGTAATTTTATATCCGTCATGGATTGCTGTGGCAATATCTGGGGGAGATGTGAGTTCCTTGGTGAGGAAGACAATGTCCATTGCGAGGGTGGCAATGAGGTCCCATAATTCAGTGGAATGCTTGCGTAGTGAGTGTATGCCGAGAAGAGTGCACGTGAGTTGGTGTTTTTGTTCAGGTGGTGTCTGTGGTGTGTTTGGGGTGGGAATGGTTGGTGGGCTTGTGTGCGTACAGTGTCAGGTGAAATGGCAATGGGTGCAGGTGAAAGGTCCTAACATGGAGCGTGGGTCGGCACGATGGTAGTGCTTGTTAGGAGTCGGGGTTGAGTGTGTGGAGCTCAGCGATGGTGTATCTTTGGGGGAGGGGAGATCAGTGGTTGTGGTGCTGGGCATGGTCCAGGCGTTGTCGTAGTTTGGACTCTTGCCCTGGGCAAGACTGCTGGTTTGGGGATGACAGTACTTATGTTTGTAGGTGACTATGCCTGTCCTACAACAAGTCGCCACTGTAGTCCCAACCCTTCCAGCTCACTAGAAGTGCCTCACCAACAACCTAAACAGTCAAAGTTGATTTGTGGCAGACTTTACGCATGGACTCAGAAGTATGACATCTCAGGGAATGTCGTGGTTAAACAGAGATTACCCCTTTCTCACAGATATATTATATCTCAACCAAACACAGGCAATAATAAAAGATGCAGTAATGTTTCAATAGTTTTTAGTCAACATAATGCGGTAAATCATATTTGCTGCAATGATTAGAATAATGAACAGTACAAGAGATAAGACTGTAAAGACGAGGGTCATGATTATGAATAGACCCACCATCTTGTAATAGCATAGGATGACATGAAACGTATCATGTGTCCGTGTACCCTATTATAACAGGCCTAACCTTCTACCTAGAAGAGAGCTGGTATGTTAAACCTAATCTGCCAATGCCAGGTCCCTGGAATAAGCCCCCACTCTGGTTACCTTGAATGGGGTCTCGAGCTCAGACTTCGGCAGAACGCAAACTCCGGGTCAGCGTCAAGGCGCCATGCAGCATCGATAACAGCAATGGTATCTGGTCGGAATCCCTCTGATTATCTGTCTAAAGTGTGATGTATTTACACAGATCTAATTGTACCCCTGACGTAGGTTGTTCCAAAACAATAGATCACGCTGCATGCTTGGGACGGTAATTTCTAATGTGAGCCCCTATACCTTGTTTGTCTTTGTTGTATGAGTTGACGCCTTAGCGAGGTGACACTGATAACATAACTCTAAATAAAAGAGGCCAACTATAAACACGACAACCATCTTAAGAAATGTAGTTAAATAAATGGTCTAAGACAGAGCAAGCTAAGTAGGTTAAAAGTCACTAGGTTACGTGTGCACGAGTCTGCAAGCGAAAGCTAAGCTAACTCCCATTATCCCATTAAAACAAACTAGGATTCTCTACACCCTCCCCATTGCCATAACAAGTATGACGCCAGTAGTGGCCACCACCGAAGGTGCAGTAATCCAAAGAGCTTAAAAAGCTGCTCTGAACTAAAAGCAAAGCGTAAAAACCAACGTTAAAAACATAGTTAAAAAATTGAACGTTTAAAACATACTACAGAGACTTAAAGTCAACCATGACAAGCACAGCAGGCCAAAGTATAACATTGTGGCGTGGAACTATAGTAATGATCTTGAAGACTAGCTCCGAAGTCATCTTGCAAAAAATCATCAAAAAATGAGGCCAAATAGTCTGATGTGAGATCGATCACTTGGGTGGGTGGATTCACTGAGCAAAAGTGTGCAATAGTCTCAAGTGCGGGTCTGCCTGTGTCAGTGCCATTGTCCATAGATGGTAGAACCAACTCTGAGCGTTCATAAGTGGCCTCGCGGATCAACCTCAGTCTCATGTGACACGACCTTGTATGAACCCTCATCGGGTACATCAGCAGTTCTGGGTCCACAGGAGAGACTGGCAGGACGGCAAGACACACAGTTGGCAAATGTTCGAAGAGGTGCCAAACGCAGCGAAAGACCGGCTGCACGCACCAGAGGAGTGGTTGAAATGACAATGACCAATTCCACTGTAGTTCCTCCAGCAAGGAAACATCGAAGATCTGAACCATGCGTTCACGGCACAGTTGTGCTGGTGGCAGTTGCTCCATTGCTATGTGTAGCTGTAAAGAGACAACCACTGCGAATCTGAAAAAACAGCAGCAGTATTCCGCCAAACAATACCAAAATTATAGGAAAGCCACCAAACACACTTGAAAAGAGTGAATGGATTGCCGATGGGATGACTTCGAAGATAGCCTGGAAGATGGATATAAATCCAGACCCGACAGCCTTAAAGAAGTGGACAATCCCAGTAGTGCTTGAAGCATTGAATATTCTGGATGCCAGCTCACCAAAGTGCTTGGAGAAGTTGGAATTTAATAGGCATTGTACCTCGGCTGATGATCTCACAATCTGGAGAGCATACGTCTCTCTAGTTGATGTCAACGTGACCTGTTTCTGAAACAGTAGCACCTTTAGCCTACTCAACTTGTCATAATTTACATTAATGGTATCAGTGTGAGGTCACATTTCTGATACTTTTATCTCTTGTGTGGGAGGAAATAAAACATGTCCACAACACGTAACGACCTTCATGACCGAAATTGTGTAGGCAATGCCCTGTCGCATACTGCAACAGCTTTGATCACTCAGCATCACATAACTGCCATTGATAAGTACATGAAATGGTGGTCGAATCAAAGAAATGGGAGTACCCTTAAGAAAACAGGCCAAGTTCATGACCTCCGCATTGCAGTGGCCGTGAAGGGACACCTGCTTGCAGATCAGAGAATGACTAACAGTGGTCTCACAGTTGCTGCCGATAAGAAAGACTTCTGTTTCGTTGTTCAGACATTTGTAATTAAAAGGCAACTCCCGCTCTTCCTTAATATAGCTATCACCCAAATGCTCATACCTGCTCACGGCAAGATGTTTCAAGCACTGTGAAAAACGAAAGGTAGATATGGGCAGATTAATAATACCATATATAAGCCAGACAGTCGAAGGACTCTCAGCTATAGTAAAAAGCAACTTTTGCAACTTCTCTAAACGAAGCATGGTGAAGCTTCTTCCCTTTTAGCAATTGTCAGTTGTTTCTCAAAGAGATTAAGAGCAGCAAACAGTTCACTACCGTTAATGTACTGCCATGGAACACGGCCATTTTTCAATGTTTGTAACGTCCAACCAAGCTGCATGATTGAACGCAGCTGACTTTGTCCATGGTATAAACGGGACATATCTGACTGAATAATATCAATCGTAGATGACACTATATTCGTGAGCGAATAAATTCTGTTGGACAGTGTGTTCATGCCATCATCGACAACTGCCAAAGTTCTTTCCAAGTTTTCCTTATCTATCAGCCTTAAGCGAGCAGCGGCTTCTATCTGAGAAAGTTTCCATATTTCATTGTACATCTCATATACAAATCTTTTAGTGCGCTGTTTCCTAGGACCTAACAGGAAGTCCTGCCAGTCTATATTTTCAGAAAGTGTGTTAAGGTGTTCTTTATCTGCGGCTTACGTGTTAGACTGTACCCATTGTTGACACAGTTTACCCACACTGTACATAGTCACTATTCCCGTGTGTTGACCCGAGATAAAGTGAGGATCCGGCTGGCTAATCTTAAAACCCCCTGAGGAATTTAAAAAACGAGCCTGACATCAATTGGTGTCTGTTGGCCAAACTAACCACCCGTCGGGACGGGAAAGTGAAGAATTATAGGTACCAGTCTGAACCTTTGCATCTAGCTCTTCTTCGGTGTTATTAAAAAATAATTGGCAACCATTAAATTTAGCCGGTGTGGGGATACTGGGCATGTTCATTTCTTTTATTTTTGCTAACCCAAGGCAGGATGTCTGTTGTACAGTGTCATTAAAAAAAAAAAAATGTTCAGGAATCAGGCATGCCCGATACAAGGCCTCCCTATCCTGCTTTTGCCAATCCTGTGTCCCCATACACTCTTTAAATCAATATTGTTCTTCCAGTGATAGTAACCTTCAAATGTAAGACGGGAAACAAAGGCCTCTGAATATATCCGTTTTGTATCAGTTAGCAAAATGTTCCTAATTTTTTAAAGAGGCAGTTAAAAAAAATATAGCTCAGAGTTTCTTGTATCATGCCCAGTAAAGTAAGTAACTTTGTCTAAATAAATTTTAGGACTCCCCACTGGTGGTGTGGAACAATGTTCCTATTGTGTGCAATTAAGAACTGGTCTATGTCTAGTTGCACAGGGTGCAGGTAGTAATGTCCCAAATTGTTGTAGCAGAACATTTCCCCATAATTCAATGTATTTACATGTGCATCATCACTTTCAAATACCAAGTAGTCCTTCATTTCAGTTAACATATTATCAACTGTCTGGACATCCCAATCATCAGAAACAACACCGGGTGTAATTACAGCTGTCATTGATATTTTAAATACATATGGAATTTGAATGATCTCAGTAGGCCTGTATATTTCTAAAGGAACTTAGTCCCACACAATCCCATCAGAAATGGGTACTGCTGAAATGTTCACCGGGGACAAGTCTCTGCGGACCTTGTGTGAGGAATGGTGTGGAGTCGAAACTTAATCTATTAGTGTTATAGTTGCACGTTCAGGGATGTAATGACCCTTTATAAGCAAGAAAAAAACAGTCACAAATCCAATACAAAAAGATAAAGTAATGAATGTCGAGCAGAACCAAAAATAGTTCCATGGATATATCAAGTAGCTCTTTGTAAGCCATTGATAGAGCTTGTGCGTCCTTCAATCAGTATCAATCGTATGAGTCGATGAGTCCGAAGAAATGTCATCAGTGTTGACAACGTACCCAGAGCCACTCTCTGCAAAAACAGGAGCAAGTCCAGTACTTGTAGATGTGTTGTATTCTCGTGGGGGCTCATGGTAAATTGTACCATCAGTCTGTGTTGTATTGGTGTATAAAACAGCCAACCCTTGACTAGAAGTTGTCATGGAATTGTTGACTGGAACCAGCAGCAGCTCATTCTTCGCCCTCCCCATGGTCGAGGAGGGACTCATAGCATTGTTGGCCATTATAACATAATCCAGAGTACCATTTGTTACGCGAGTCTGAAGAGGAATGTCCTGTTGGGTAGTGAGAGGGGATCGGGAACCACCCAAGGGACCTCTAGGTCTACTGTGGAGGATCGGCCACATTGTGTAATTTGACATTGTCAATTGAAACAAATCTGTTTCCTTGGGAGCCTGGCAACGGTGGCAAGATTACTGTTCTGGTACCTTGTATTCCCAAGACTGAGACTGGTGCTCTGTAGGATGGACCGAATTCCTTCTTCACAACAATCTTTTCACAAACCAGATCCCCTACTTTAGGAATCCAGCCAGTGGAAGTTGATGGAATATCCCTTATTCCTAAAGTGGCCGCACCAGTAGATGATTTTTCATCTTGAAATTGTTGAAGCTCCCGCAAGATAGTGAGGCGTTTATTTATGTCAAAAGGTGTTTCTGCTGCCACCATACCAGAACCATCAAGATCTGGGACATACATAGATATCCCAAAGAGAACCTCCTAGGGATTTCATCCCCCCAAGGACCGTCTTGGCAGATTATTCAGTGCTCTCTCAACCCCATATAGGTGATGAAGCCAGCTGTAGCCAGAACCTAATACTCCAGCCGTTAAGGACTGCTTTAGATCACAGTTCCGACTCTCCACAACCGAATTTCCCTCTGGATGGTAAGGTGAGGAGTAATGGAGTTCAACACCCATCGTTCCCATGGTGTCTCTGAATGCCTTAGAGGCAAATGCAGGGCCCTGGTCCGAATGGAATTCTGCAACCGCATCTGTATAAATAAAGATTAGCAAGTCTTTTATAACAGTCCGAGCGTCAGCCGACCGCTGCGGGCATACCCACAGGAATCTAGAACAAGAATCTACAGTGACTAAGATATATGTGTATGCACCATCAGGTTGAAGTGGACCACAATGGTCCAGGTACACACATTGTAATGGCCTACTGGACACTACAAGGGATGTCTGTGGTGGTTGTTTGATATTGGAGCCCTTAATTTGCTGGCAAATGTCCCAACAGAGAACGTATTGTTTTGTCCGTCTGCATAGACCAGGCCACCAGAAGCGTTTCTGTAAGAGAGTTATTATGGCCGAAATACCAGCATGAGCAGAAGCAACACCCTCATGCTCTGCTTTCACTAGATCTAACCTCTGGTCTTTGTTGGGGATCACCCAATCTCCAACCCCAGGAATTGTTGCGTAGGCAACATTCTGTGCACTGATGTGGTGAGAATAGTTTGTCGGGTACCCTTTCGGGAGAGACTTGCCCTCAGCTGAAGCTTTTACGGCAGTCAAAATTTCGTTATCCAACCTCGTATGGGAACGAGTCACTGCAGCCACAGAAGACGTAGCCACTGCAGATTTTGCTGCTTCATCAGCCAAAGTGTTACCGATAAAGTGTTCTCCTACACGTTGGTGGCCCAATGTATGTACTACATAGACACACAGTAGCTTCTCCTTAAGATCAGCCACCCTCCCCCACAATGTTTTGTATTTTATGGTGTTCCTTTTAGAATCTCTGAACCCATTCAGTTTCCAATGAGTAAGATAATCATTGTAGCACTGAACGCAATATTATGAATCACAGACTATCAAAGTCAGTCTTCCTGTCTCAGTTTTTTCTAATACTAAAATAAGGGCTTTAAGTTCAGCCAACTGAGCTGTGCAGTCCCCTAGGGTCTGTGTATAGATTTGTGAGGGTGGAAAATCCCATCCTTCATCACTCCACTCACGGCTGTGCAAGCGGCTGAGTATTGACGTTTTGTACCTACAGCTGGTTGGGCTGAGCTATCAGTATAAATGACAGTATCATAGTTGTCCAAAGGTAAAAGATGAAGAGGAGCGGGGCACTCTTGTTCATTTTGGAGAAATTCTTGTTTCTGAAGTTTGGGATCAAAAATATAATCCACATCGGTAGCTGTCAGAGAAGTCGCCCACTGAATTCAGCGTGGATGTAATGCTTTTGCGTTAGGAACGCTCGCTTTGGAGACTGCTTCAAGTGCCTGCACCGGGGTAACGACAATGATGCGTTTCCCCTGGGAAAGTGGCCTCTCTTTTATGACAGCTATCTAAACTGCAGTTAGAATCATTTCTATGGGCGCAAAGCGTTGCTCTGAATTCTAGTGTAGATGAGATTTATTTTCTATGGGCACCGTGTCATCCTCATTAAAGGTGAGATACGTGAACCCAAGGGCACCAGCAATTATTCTGATGACCAAATTCTTCCTGTTGTCGTGGGTGTGTAAGTGTTTAGCTTCCAGGATATACTGTTGCAAATCCCTAAGGATGCGTGTATGTTCAATTGTCCAGTGTCTGCTAGAAAAGTCTGTGTGTATTAAGTCATATATCGGCTTAATGCATTGTGCATCGTCAGGAATGTAAATTCTGCCAAAATTAAAGAAACCAAGCAGAGACTGTAGTTTCGTTAGCATATTCGGTGGGTGCAGTTGCGCACATTTTTCTAGGAAGTGTGGGGCCAGGCTCTTTCCTTCGTTCGATAGCTCATATCCCAGAAACAGTCCACTGAGAAAGGCGATCTTAGTTTTCTTAAAATTGAATTTATAACTGACTTTTGCAAACCCCAAAATTATGCGATCGACCCTTATAAGATGAACGTTCAGGTCGTCGTCCGTGAGGTAAATGTCATCCACACAGGATAACGCCTCAGAATCAATGTCATGTAATATTGACGTTACTCGGGCTGAAAAAAAACCTGGACTATTCTTATAGCCGTGGTTTAAACGGCAAAAGCGTTTTTGTGAGCCAAATGATAATGCACTCAGGTCCCTACTTTCTTCCGCCAAATTCTGACAGAAGAACCCATTGGATATATCCAACGTTGTTTTATATTTTTTCCTCACTATGTTATTTATTAGTGCTGTGCTTTGGGAGTTTTGTATAGCATATGTACGGGTATGGCTTTTTAAATGTCTGTAATCTAAGACTATCCTATAGGAATCTGGCTTCGCAACTGGGAATAACAGGTTATTCATTGCAGAGGCACAGGGCTCAACTACCCCGTGATATTCCAGCTGAGTGAGGATTTCCCTCACTGAAGCTTTGGCCTCGTGTTTGACTGGATATTGTGGCTGAGTCTGGGGTGTAGACCTGATAGGTATTAAATGACACAGAGAATCCCTGTTCCAACCTACATGATTGCAGTATAATGCAGGTGCCTGTGCGAGAGCCCAACTGACAGCGTAGGCCTCCTTTTTAGCCGCTGGAACAAGATTGGAGAAACAAGGCAAAATTACATTTTCCCCATGTGGGAGCTTACGGACGTGTTTGGGCGGCCAGTCTCTTTCGGCTAACAGGATGTCTCAATTAAGTTCATCCCAAAAGATCACACCAATGGTGCTTTCCACATCTCCCTCAATTTGGATCTTTAGGTCATAAAGTCTATCTGGCGGGAGTACACGCCCGTCTGTCATTTCAACTACAACAAAATCACTAGTTGCTGTCTCATCCAGATGTCCTTTCAGACTCTGGCGACATATCGTGACCTCTGCTGCGCTTTCTAGCAGTGTCACTGCCCATGTCTTGCTCTTCAGCAAAGTTCTCAAGTGTATTGGCATTTTTAAGCGATAGTGCTGCCACCTCTTTCTTTTTAAACTGTGGCTTTTGTTGCAAAGTCTGTTCTTCTTTATTTACTGTAGACTGTGGTGAGTCTTTCTTTTGTTTCATGTAGTCCGGACGTCGATCAGGTTGGCCCCCTTTCTCGCTAAGCCTATCCGGAACGAGAGGGACGTGAATCAGTATATCTATCAGGAGTTCTACTATTCTCCCTATTTCTGAGAGTATATCTCCTTTCGGAGTTCTCTGGATGTGGAGAATCTGCTCTCTTATTTTGTCTTTCTTTTAATTGTTTAGGCTTCTCCCAGCTCTTTTTTTAACTTTCTTGTGTCTGTTTAGTACCTTCCTTAGGGATGGTACTGTGCACTTCCAATTTCTTCGGCTTGACTCCCAAACCATCCCGTCCTATACTAGTATAGGTATCAGAAATAATTTCTGGTAGCTGTCTCTCTTGTTCCAAATGTGGAGTTTCTCAGAGGCGCTGGCGTATAGCCAGTGCTACTGCTTCCCCTTTAATATTACTAAGTATTATCGCGGATACTGCGTCAAAGTTACTCATCAATTTCGTCCCCAAATCTAGGGCAGGGGCATGCTCATTCTGAATTTGTTTTAACACTTCCGGTAAATTGGCAAGTGTCGGGGTACCATGCGTGGTAGTATATATTGCAGTGAAGACTGTACCCCATGTGGCACAGTCATCCACCGAGGGAACCATCCCAAAGGGCAAGCACATTGTTAGAATTCTATGTTTCTCCTGTGGTCCCATATGGGGAAACACAGCTTCCAGCTGATTAGTTTTCTGGGCTATCCAATAAGGTATTTTCTCCCTATCTGTGGGTACCTTACCCATAATAGTATGTACTGCTTGTGGGTTAATCCCAGTGGCCAATTGGTGTCCAGCAGGTGCTAGTGGTGTAAAACGTGCTGGTGTTGTGCTCAAAGTCTGCATTATGAAGTGAACAAGCCTTCTGTATAATGTTACAATTTCATTATATAAGTTTTGCAGATCTACTACTGGCATGTTCTTTATTTCTGGGTGCGGTGTGTATGTTGCAAACATAGGCCATGTTGGTCCATTGTTACTCAAAGGACCTAATCTTACTCGTTGTATAACATGTGGGAGGGCGCCTTCAAACCAATTGCGATGCTCTTGATAGGTGAGTGGTATTTTGTGATACTGGTATGCTAGGTACCGTTGAGGTACATTAGCGATCTTATATATGTGAAAGGTAGCTGACCTGGCGTCTTCCTCAGGAAAGGTGACCCAGGCATAGAACGATTCTGTTTGGTAAGCTTCATTAGCTTCTACTATGAAAGTGACGTCCCCGCCATCGTCTCTTAAGCCATGCACTACTAGATGTAAAGTTAATGCCTGTCTAGCATTCTCAGGAATGTCTAAGCCATTAACCAAAGTGAATAAATGGGTAAAGAGTTGGAACACCAAGTGGGGAGTGTTAAGTCCTTTTTTTGAGTTCGAGCTTGAACAACCTACAGCTTAATTAGGTGTTCCCTGTTCAGCTGAGGAGGATTTTCCCAAAGAGCAGGGACGTCTCTGTATAATGGTGCTTAGGGTACCTGTCGTCTGTGAGACATTGATAATCGGGGTATCCATAAATTAGTCCCTAAACACCATTGTTGGTGGCGCCATGTCATAGTTTGGACTCTTGCCCTGGGCCAGACTGCTGGTTTGGGGATGACAGTACTTATGTTTGTAGGTGACTATGCCTGTCCTACAATAAGTCGCAACTGTAGTCCCAACTCTTCTGGCTCACTAGCAGTACCTCACCAACAACCCAAACAGTCAAAGGTGATTTGTGGCAGCCTTTACGCATGGACTCAGAAGTATGACATCTCAGAGATTGTCATGGTTAAACGGAGATTACCCCTTTCTCACAGATATATTATATCTCAACCAAACACAGGCAATAACAAAAGATGCAGTAATGTTTCAACAGTTTTTATTCAACATAACACGGTAAATCATATTTGCTGCATTGATTAGGATAATGAACAGTACAAGAGATAAGACTGTAAAGATGAGGGTCATGATTATGAAGACCCCCACCATCTTGTAAAAGCATAGGATGACATGAAACGTATCATATGTCTGTGTACCCTATCATAATAGGCCTAACCTTCTACCTAGAAGAGAGCTGGGTATGTTAAACCTAAACTGCCAATGCCAGGTCCCTGGAAGGAGCCCCCAACCCTGGCTACCTTGAATGAGGTCTCGAGCTCAGACTTTGGCAAAACGCGAAGTCCGGGTCAGCGTCAAGGCGACGTGCAGCATCGATAGCAGCAATGGTATCTGGTCAGAATTCCTCTGATTATCTGTCTAAAGTGTGATGTATTTATACAGATCTTCTTGGACCCCTGACGTAGGTTGTTCCAAAACAATAGATAACGCTGCATGCTTGGGACGGTAATTTCTAATGTGAGGCCCTATAGCTTCTTTGTCTTTGTTGTATGAGTTGACGCCTTAGCGAGGTGACACTGATAACATAACTCTAAACAAAAGAGGCCAACTATAAACATGGCAGCCATCTTAAGAGATTTAATTAAATAAATGGTCTAAGACAGACCAAGCTAAGTAGGTTAAAAGTCACTAGGTGACGGGGCACAAGTCTGCAAGCGAAAGCTAAGCTAACTCCCGTTGTAGCATTAAAACATACTAGGATTCACTACAGCGTGGATTGATGCAGATGGTCTTGCCTTTCATGTGCCAGTGGCGCACCTGCTGTGCGTAGTCATTCTGTGGCCTGCATTAAGTAGGTCCTGTGATGGGTGGGGCTTTTGTGGGCAGGAAGAACAGTGAGTGGGATAACCCAGTCTGGAAAATCCTGGCTTGTACTTTTGTTTTGAGCTGTGATTGCTTGTCTAGGGATACCCTCCTATGGATTGCTGAATCCCTCAACAAAGAGCCACAGACAACAAACAGCCTTACTTGCCATCCATAGGACCAAGGCCTCATTGTCCTCTAGGCATTGTCGGAGATGGACAGTCAGGCTATGCTTAGCAGTTGGGTCTCTACATTGTTTCATGTTGATTCTTCAGCATTTGGTTGTTAGGGGTTACAAGGCCAAGGCCCAGAAGAAATTGTGTTGGGGCATGATCGGACAGCCCCCTTTTCAATATGCTACGGTCCTGTAATAGTGTTATCTTTGGGTGGTTCAAGAGGTAATAATCAATCAAGGGTCTGTCAGGCCAAAGTCTGACCATATATCAGTTAAAATCACACAGTCTCTGATGTTAGATTGGTCTAAGTTACCTGTGCAATCCACCATTGGTTTGAGGACAAAGTTCCAGTCTCCTCCTCCCACCACGTGCATTGTCCAAATGTCATCACAAGCTGGAACAAAGAGGAAAGGAAGGTGGCTCTATCAGTGCTGAGCATTTGACCCCAGAATCAGCTTTTCATCACTCATGATGATCTTAGTGAAGTCCACAGGATTGGATCTGTCAGATTGAAGCAACTCTGAGGTCACTGGGGTTGTTGGGGGTCATTATCCATCTGGGCTGGGTAGACCTGCCCTAATTGGCTGATGTAGGATGGGAGAGGCTCTGCAGGTGGGCCCCATACCGACTGCTGGCTGCCTCACTGCTCCAATGGAGCTTAGGCTGTAGCGAGTCGGCCTCCATAACACACGTGAGGTAATGGTGCTGAAGTCTGGGCACTGCGCAGGCCTTGACAGATCACAAGAGGCTTCTCACATAGTCATTACTCTCAGCAGAGTATTCCCATGCCATTTGTGCACTCTGATGTCTGGAGTTTTCTAGCAAAACACAGGCTCAGGAGATCCACTTACAGAAACCTAGCCATCTTGCTCACGGTGAGACTCCACCCCCCCCATAACATAAGTTTTTCAAAACATTTAAACAGATTTGCATTAAATCACAAACAGATCCTGTTAGGTTACACGTGCGCAATTCTGTTTATTTATGTTTTATGTAGTGGCGATCAAACATCTTACAGGACTTACTATGGAAACACAATTTTTATGGCCCTCTCCTTTAGCTTTTGGCCCAGCTAGATGTGCACATAACACAAAGATGAACTCGTCAATTGACTACTATGCCCAATGCAGAATCGTCAAAAGGTGCCAAAAATTGTTCACAAATAAAAATGTATTTGAACCCTTTTTACTGTTGTCTCCTTTAGATATAGATATGTGATAAATTGATGAAAACAGGATCCAAGCTAATTTGCTAAATATAAACTACATTTGGAACATGTTTAACATAAACGCAAGCAGTTAACATAGATTTTTTAGCTTTTTCTTTACTACCTTTAGCAGCTCATGTTAGGGCTTTGTCTCAAGAGTCACAATTGTACGTTGTCCTGGGGAGGGGTTTATTTCAGTTTGTTTAATTTATCTCTGTACTAGTGATTCCATCCCGGGTTCAGTTTTTTGCTCTGAGTAACACACCACCTTCATCATCAAATGTCATCACTATCTTGATTAAAGATAGCCTTGTGTATGTGTCCTGTGCAATCCTATACATCGGTCTTCAAACAATGACTGCTCATTGCCGGAATTATGTGATAGACTCTTTGTGGCTACCATTATTCGGTTGAATTCTCAACAAAAGTAAACACGTTGTAATTTATTACATTTACTTCTCAGGATCTTCTAACTATTTAACATACAGTTGTGTCAAATGGTTGAAACATTATTAGCACATCAGAAAATGCAATTTCAGTTTAATCTTAAAAATGTAATCTTAAAAGTAACAATTATATTGAGAAATTTTAATTTTTATAATTGTAATGTAATAAAAACACAAATGTTTAATTCAAATGTTGCCTATTTGCATTATTTAGATTTTTTTTTTGCTAAAGTCAAGTTTATTTAAAAGTGCATAGTTAATGAAAACCATTACACCATACAGAGTAAAAGGATTTAAAACACATAAATACATTCTTTTGAGTTTTTTTGCACCCATGTTGGGACTGCTGACTTTCAAAACCACAGTTCTCGAATATCCAAGTCTTGACTGATTTAAATCAGATTTGCAATAGGATAGCGTTTGACCTCATTTGACTCCTAGAAGTGCCTTTTTAAAGGAGAAAACCCTGTCTGCAAATTCATAAAACCAAAAAAAGAATTGCGAGTTGGATAAGGCCACAACCCATTGTAATTATTTGTAAAGCTGTGCAGCATTTATTGTTTTGCCTCTGAAAGATTATTTTACATTTCTCCTATAGAACTAACATTGGACAATACAGGATTGAACCATATATGTAACTTTCCCCCTCGATTGAGGCAACTCAATAAGCTCTCCAAGATCAAGTTTATGGGATGGACTCTTTTGGAAACATTTGCATATCTTTTCAAACAGTGTCGAAGTTGCTAAATATTCACATATCACACTTTCTATTGGGAGACCAAATTAAGCCATAACTATTGCTGATTCTGGAAATACAAATGTGAATTCACATTTGTGGGGCCATGGTTGGCACCTCACTGCACTGGAAATCTAATTGTTGGCCCCGTAATAACTTCGGCACACAAGGTTAGGGAAACTGCTTTGAAAAGTCAACCTTCTGAGTTCCTAATTCGATGCAGATTGGTCAAAACAGTCAAACATAAGAGGGGTACCAAAGTCAGTGACTTTTCCAATTCACACGGCAATCACTGCAGGTGACTTTCTTCATAAAGAACTCAAATGGGTGTAGCAGAAAAGTACACCAAACCTTGTCCATATTAATCGCCAGGGCGCAGGACCAGCTTCCAGCTTCTGTACGGCAGCTGAAAGATCATCTTAAACTGAGGGTAAAGGAGGTCTTTGGTAGGTGTCAGCTGCTGTGAAAGCCTGTGTGCAATAGCAAACAGGGAAATGAGGCAAGTGTCAAACGCCCTAGTCCTTGACCTGCAATATTTATGACCCAAAAACCGCTGGGACAGGTGTTTACAATTGCACACGTAACTCCCCCTTGAACCTCAAAGACATGAAGTGGAAGGATGCCTGGGGCAGCTTACATCTGCCCTGTTGCCTCTTGGCCCACACCATTATGTTATCCAACCAGAGGGTGACAGAAGCCCTAGTGGTCTGTTTGCAATTACATACATCACCCTAGGAGTCAGAAGCTTCAGTTCCCTTTCTGTGTCAACTATCAGATGCTCCATTCTCTATGGCATATTCAATTATAGAGCTCTGCACTTAGACATTGGTGCCTTAGGTGAAAGCCTTGCTACAAATTACAAATGAATCTCATGCAACCACTTGAGTCAACACTTCCAAAACAAAGATTTTCTCACGCCAAAACTGAACCCTGCATAATCATGTAAACACATCTCCCCCACTTTCTCCAACAGAGAAGTATCAAAAGGAATCATGGGGTGAATATGTACCTCAGCATATTTCTTCTTCCCAGATAAAAAGTTACTAAATGCTACTTCTTCACTACTCATTCCACTGTCACATTTTGCCTCTCTTTAGTCCAGACGGACATGCACTTCATTATCTTTTGTCGAGACTACACTAGTGGATGGTGTTATATCGAATATCACAGTTGTACCCATAATAATGGCTTCAGAATCTCGCCACAGTAGAGTTAATAATAGCAAAGCTACATATGCCATGGCTGTATTTTGGTAGTCCATCCTATGGTCACAATATATCTGGTACTGTAATATTGTGACCTACAAAACAATGCACTATATCTAGGGGAATCTGCCTTTGTACTTTACACATCATAGTACTTCTAGAACATTGTCACCTGACAGCTACTTTGACTGAATATTAAGAGCCAGATTTGCAAAGCCCTTGCATTGCCCTTGCATCACGCAAGGCAACGCATGGGCTAAAGTTAACTTTACTAGGCCACACAAATCCAATGTGCATGGCCCTGCTTTGCTTAGTAAATCCCCAGTAATGCAAGGTAGTGCAAGTTGTTGTCTTGCGTTTCTCTTCATTAGTAATATGTTCCATGGGTGAAGCATGGAAATTCCCATGCATCCACCTATGGATTTCGGTGCATTCCCAAATTTACAGACTTGTAAAGCTTGGAATGCGTCCAAATTGTACCCATTGGTTGCTGCATTGTGCAACACACATAGAAAGAGGCAAATGCCTCAAATTATTATTTTGGCACGAAGATTTCCCTTACTCCACAAAAACAATCCTACCTGTAATGCAGGCACCCTTGCACCAAGGCACAAGGGTGCCTTCTTCGGTGCTAGGCAGCACTCAGTATGCCAGCACTGTGAAGAGCAGGAATTACTCATATCGTAGTGGATCTAGCATATTCCTGCTGGCTCCCTGTCATGCAGCAGAGCAAGTTGTGTTGTTGCATTGGGTTGCGTGATCATATGATAAATATGCCCCAAATATCTTCACAAGATGCCCCATGCAAGATGTAAATACTTCAAGGCACTCTGCATCACCCACTGAGAAATTTCATGGCACTGCACTGTTCTTCTTTTAACACAATCTTTGCACCTACCACATAGGAAGGAGGAGCCTTAGATCCAGGGTGGCCCCATTTTTGACAAGTTGTAATCTGAGACAGGCCTCCATCAACTGGACCTTCAGATCTAAACTCTGGAATACTCTCCTAGCAAGGATAAGAAATGTTCAAAATTGCCTGGGTTTTGATAGAGCGTTCCGTCCTAATAAATTACCTGTATTTGGACGCTCTTCGGTCGATGAATCTTTTTACCAAGTGGGGCTCTCTTCACCCGAGATTAGTCAATTTAATCAAATCAATAATCAATAACGAACATAAGCAATGCCCTGATCAACATAACACTTCACAATTAATCCAGAAAACATTTCGGCGAACCATGACCTTTCGGTCATGAATAACCACACCAGTTCATTCAAAGTTAATTAATTTATTTCCCTATATTAACAAAGCTAGCACAATATAAATGTGTCTCAACACCAAATGATATATGTAAATGAACATTAATAGCTGTCCATAACGGCGAAAAAGATGCAATCTATGCAGCATTTGAATAACAATGCATTCGATAATAGCAACGCAAACCACTAAAACTATAATCTGTAATGGGCTAATTGCATACATTAGTCAGCATAACAAGGTCTCAAATTGCATCGTGCAACAAATGAATCCTCATCTAACCTCAAATTAGCATCTGCATGTGGGATTTCATGCAAAAACAATTTAGCAATATTGATTTGGAAAACTCCTAACTGGGGCTCTTATCAAAAATCAGCAGTTGGTTACCTAAAAAGAAACACAATGCAATTGTACATTTTCCTTTCATATTTACCAAATTCAATCAGCATTCAAGGAAGTCTTCGTCTCACAGGTACCAGTTTCGATCAGCATGGGACGGGGGCAAAGGGGCAGGGTGGACGGGGCAATTGCCTCACAGCGGCAAGATAAAAGGACAAAACTACTACATTATGCAAAGGGACGAATCAAAGTTAAAGTCTCTAGGGCGAGAATTACTTAAAGTCTCTTTCTCTCGATTAGAGAAAGCATCAAAGTCTCATTCAAAATGGCGTTGGACATCAATTGGCATCGTAGAAGATGGCAAAATGACGAGGTCGGCAAGATGGGCCATAATGGCTGCAATGTCCTGCAAATGGCGGGTAATGGCTAATGGCGAATAGCTAATGGCGAATGGCTAATGGCGAATGGCTAATGGCGCGCTTTCTTCTTGTGCACCAGGTTTAAATAGACAACAGTTCAAATCCAGTAGGGTCTTCCATTGGAGGGTTCATAGGTTGGCTTCAAATTGTCCAATCAAAAACAACAATTCACAAGCTTCTACCTAGGCATACATTATCCTTGGAGTCGGGAACGTAAGTTGCAACATATTTTACCAATTAACTCACTTTCAGAGCTTACATTGTCTGCACCTGCAGATTGACCTTGGAGCAAAGAAGAAGATGCCAGGCTGGCACGAAACCTTAAAGATAAGCATGTGAACCGATCTCACTGGAAAAGTACAGCTTCAAGCAAGAATACACGTTTTATTAGCACATTAGAAAAACACGAGCATCTAAACCGTGAGACAAGGCAACTAGGCCGAAGCCTCCACTAAAGTTATGCTAAGTTAAAACATTTCAAACAAGCAAATCATGGCACACGTTTACGGTTATGTCAGATTAGTACAATTCTAATACATCACGTTATATAAAGCACGCTTATAAATGTTGCCGAACTACTCTGAGGGCTCATTTGTCCCCGTACAATCTTTATTAGTTCGGTTAAAGTCACACTTGATTATTGCGCACTACGTTTATGCGCTAATAAATGTAAAACCTTCGTTTCTGCGTCATCAATCCCTCCTCTGATGACTATTTGTCATCACACAAAACCATTCCCACAAATTTTATTCCATTAAAATTCTGTCAGTTCTCTTTGCCTTTTAGTTCCCCTTGTTCTTGCCTTGTATTCTTCTGCCATTCTTTTCATCATTTTCTCTTCCTTCCTTCTCTTAATTCTTGCCATGATCATTAGTATTCCCCTCTTTATTCCCCAAATCCCAAAGATGCAAATTAGTACTATTAGTATTCCCTGTATTATTTTTAGTAATATTCCATTCCAAATGCCACCAAGCCAATTTCCCACTGAAGCAACTCCCTTTCCAACCTTCTCCCAAACTCCCGGTTCTTTCAATTCCTTCAAGTCTGCACTCTCTTTTGTTAGATTTGCAAGCATTGTTTTAATTTTCACACTGTTGTCTGGTATATACGTGCAACAGTGACGCGCACCAAGCATTTTGCAAACGCCGCCATCCTTTGCTAAAAGAATGTCTAGGGCAAGCCTGTTTTGAAGAGTCATAGCTCTTTCTGCTGCAAGTTCAGCATCCATCAGGATTATAGCACCTGAAAACTTTGTCAACATGTTATCCACTATAGTAGACAACTTTCTTATTTTGATGGAATTCAACACAACTCCCAATGAAGGAATCATGGCTCCAAATATATCTCCTTCCACAGCAGCTGCGGTCTCTCTTTTCTGGATACGATGAGATCCAGGCGTCTTTGGAATCACCGATAGGTCATCCAGTTGATAAACCTTTGGGAACACTATACCCAAATAACATCTCCCCCACCATCCCTTTGGAAGACGATAATAGGCATTATGCCCACAAATGTAATATACACCAGGTATGACAGGGTCAAGTCCGTTCAGCATGAATGTCCATTTGGCCTTAAAGATAAACGTATGTTTACATTCACTCGCTCCCACGAAAATGTTATCATAATAAGATTCACCACGATATATACAAAATGTCCATACATGCCAAGCGTCTAAAGCTATTTTTCCTTGTGTTTTTATTGCGACAAAAGCATAATTATCTACTGAAGTCCTCTTACTTAGCTCTTTTTCTAATTTCGCATTCATTTGTGCCCTTCTATCATCTGTGCGATCTAAAATGCTTATTTCTACTGCTGAGAGCGAGCAGGTAAGGTTTTCCCTATGAGCGTGAGCTGTTTCAAAAGGTTGCATTGGCTCGAAAAATTCCCTCATTATTTTAGCATCCCAATCTTTAGCAATCTGGCTTAGTTGCGTTATTATAGGAACATATGCAAAGGTAACATCATAATTTGAATAAAAATACTGTATGTTAGTTTGACCATAAAATGTAGAAGTTACTAAACTACATGTAATCCCATATGTAAGAGGCATGTGGTGATAAGTCACCCCTTCCGTTACCGATGTCGGTATCTGTGTACACACATAACAGTCTTTCGCATCCATAGTCTCAACATATTCTGTTAGCAGGCGATAGAAAACATTATACGAAAGTTCCTTCTTATCATGCAAGTGTCTCTCATCTAATTCTAATCTTTTCAATGCGGTTAGTTCAGTGACAGTAACAGGAGCAGAAGTAGAAGCATCAATTTTCTCATTCTCACCCTTACCACGCGTTGCAAGCACTATTGCCATTATTATTAGTACACATGCAGTTATCAAGCCTATACACGCATATTTACAATATTTCACTCTACTGTTTTGTGTAGCGTACTTAGTCATGATCTGTATAGAATCAGAGAGCTAGAAGCACTTATAAAGAAATGATTTAGCAATTAGTTACAAAGCTGAACGAGCGCAATGTTCACACAGTTTTCTTCAGGAGCCCAGTCACTTATCGGTTAGCAGCATTTGTCTCAATTCGGCAATAACTCAGTCTTTTATCAGTTAGCAACGTTGTCTCAAATCGGGTTTAACCCCTTCGCTGCCAGGCCTTTTCCCCCTCCTGTGCCAGGCCTTTTTTTGCCTATTTGGGGCAGTTCGCGCTTAGGCCCTCATAACTTTTTGTCCACATAAGCTAACCAAGCCAAATTTGCGTCCTTTTTTTCCAACATCCTAGGGATTCTAGAGGTACCCAGACTTTGTGGGTTCCCCTGAAGGAGGCCAAGAAATTGGCCAAAATACAGTGAAAATTTCGTTTTTTTCAAAAAAATTGGAAAAAGTGGCTGCAGAAGAAGGCTTGTGGTTTTTCCCCTGAAAATGGCATCAACAAAGGGTTTGCGGTGCTAAACTCAGCAGCTTCCCAGCTTTCAGGAACAGGCAAACTTGAATCAGAAAACCCAATTTTTCAACACAATTTTGGCATTTTACTGGGGCATACCCCATTTGTTCAATTTTTTGTGCTTTCAGCCTCCTTCCAGTCAGTGACAGGAATGGTCATGAAACCAATGCTGGATCCCAGAAACCTAAACATTTCTGAAAAGTAGACAAAATTCTGAATTCAGCAAGGGGTCATTTGTGTAGATCCTACAAGGTTTTCCTACAGAAAATAACAGCTGAAAAAGAAAAATATTGAAATTGAGGTGAAAAAACCATCAATTTTTCTCTACGTTTTACTCTGTAACTTTTCCCTGCAATGTCAGATTATCGAAAGCAACATACCGTTACGTCTGCTGGACTCCTCTGGTTGCGGGGATATATAGGGTTTGTAGGTTCATCAAGAACCCGAGGAACCCAGAGCCAATAAATGAGCTGCACCCTGCAGTGCGTTTTCATTCTATACCGGGTATACAGCAATTCATTTGCTGAAATATAAGGAGTAAAAAATTGCTATCAAGAAAACCTTTGCATTTCCAAAAAGGGCACAAGATAAGGTGTTGAGGAGCAGTGGTTATTTGCACATCTCTGAATTCCGGGGTAACCATAGTAGCACGTGAATTACAGGGAATTTCTCAAATACATGTCTTTTTTACACACACTCCTATATTTGGAAGGAAAAAATGTAGAGAAAGACAAGGGGCAATAGTACTTGTTTTGCTAATCTATGTTCCCCCAAGTCTCCCGATAAAAATGGTACCTCACTTGTGTGGGTAGGCCTAGCGCCCGCGACAGGATATGCCCCAAAACACAACGTGGACACATCACAGAAAACAGAGCTGTTTTTAGCAAAGTGACTACCTGTAGATTTTGGCCTCTAGCTCAGCCGCCACCTAAGAAAACCTACCAAACCTGTGCATTTCTGAAAACTAGAGACCTAGGGGAATCCAAGGAGGGGTGACTTGTGTGGCTCGGACCAGGTTCTGTTACCCAGAATCCTTTGCAAACCTCAAAATTTGGCTAAAAAAACACATGTTCCTCACATTTCTGTGGCAGAAAGTTCTGGAATCTGAGAGGAGCCACAAATTTCCTTCCACCCAGCGTTCCCCCACGTCTCCCGATAAAAATGATACCTCACTTGTGTGGGTAGGCCTAGCACCCGCGACAGGATATGCCCCAAAACACAATGTGGACACATCACAGAAAACAGAGCTGTTTTTAGCAAAGTGACTACCTGTAGATTTTGGCCTCTAGCTCAGCCGCCACCTAGGGAAACCTACCAAACCTGTGCATTTCTGAAAACTAGAGACCTAGGGGAATCCAAGGAGGGGTGACTTGTGTGGCTCGGACCAGGTTCTGTTACCCAGAATCCTTTGCAAACCTCAAAATTTGGCTAAAAAAACACATGTTCCTCACATTTCTGTGGCAGAAAGTTCTGGAATCTGAGAGGAGCCACAAATTTCCTTCCACCCAGCGTTCCCCCACGTCTCCCAATAAAAATGATACCTCACTTGTGTGGGTAGGCCTAGCGCCCGCGACAGGATATGCCCCAAAACACAACGTCGACATATCACAGAAAACAGAGCTGTTTTTAGCAAAGTGACTACCTGTAGATTTTGGCATCTAGCTCAGCCGCCACCTAGGGAAACCTACCAAACCTGTGCATTTCTGAAAACTAGAGACCTAGGGGAATCCACGGAGGAGTGACTTGCGGGGCTCGGACCAGGTTCTGTTACCCAGAATCCTTTGCAAACCTCAAAATTTGGCTAAAAAAACACATGTTCCTCACATTTCTGTGGCAGAAAGTTCTGGAATCTGAGAGGAGCCACAAATTCCCTTCCACCCAGCGTTCCCCCACGTCTCCCGATAAAAATGATACCTCACTTGTGTGGGTAGGCCTAGCGCCCGCGACAGGATATGCCCCAAAACACAACGTGGACATATCACAGAAAACAGAGCTGTTTTTAGCAAAGTGACTACCTGTAGATTTTGGCCTCTAGCTCAGCCGCCACCTAGGGAAACCTACCAAACCTGTGCATTTCTGAAAACTAGAGACCTAGGGGAATCCAAGGAGGGGTGACTTGTGTGGCTCGGACCAGGTTCTGTTACCCAGAATCCTTTGCAAACCTCAAAATTTGGCTAAAAAAACACATGTTCCTCACATTTCTGTGGCAGAAAGTTCTGGAATCTGAGAGGAGCCACAAATTTCCTTCCACCCAGCGTTCCCCCACGTCTCCCGATAAAAATGATACCTCACTTGTGTGGGTAGGCCTAGCGCCCGCGACAGGATATGCCCCAAAACACAACGTGGACATATCACAGAAAACAGAGCTGTTTTTAGCAAAGTGACTACCTGTAGATTTTGGCCTCTAGCTCAGCCGCCACCTAGGGAAACCTACCAAACCTGTGCATTTCTGAAAACTAGAGACCTAGGGGAATCCAAGGAGGGGTGACTTGTGTGGCTCGGACCAGGTTCTGTTACCCAGAATCCTTTGCAAACCTCAAAATTTGGCTAAAAAAACACATGTTCCTCACATTTCTGTGGCAGAAAGTTCTGGAATCTGAGAGGAGCCACAAATTTCCTTCCACCCAGCGTTCCCCCACGTCTCCCGATAAAAATGATACCTCACTTGTGTGGGTAGGCCTAGCGCCCGCGACAGGATATGCCCCAAAACACAACGTGGACATATCACAGAAAACAGAGCTGTTTTTAGCAAAGTGACTACCTGTAGATTTTGGCCTCTAGCTCAGCCGCCACCTAGGGAAACCTACCAAACCTGTGCATTTCTGAAAACTAGAGACCTAGGGGAATCCACGGAGGAGTGACTTGCGGGGTTCGGACCAGGTTCTGTTAGCCAGAATCCTTTGCAAACCTCAAAATTTGGCTAAAAAAACACATGTTCCTCACATTTCTGTGGCAGAAAGTTCTGGAATCTGAGAGGAGCCACAAATTTCCTTCCACCCAGCGTTCCCCCACGTCTCCCGATAAAAATGATACCTCACTTGTGTGGGTAGGCCTAGCGCCCGCGACAGGATATGCCCCAAAACACAACGTGGACATATCACAGAAAACAGAGCTGTTTTTAGCAAAGTGACTACCTGTAGATTTTGGCCTCTAGCTCAGCCGCCACCTAGGGAAACCTACCAAACCTGTGCATTTCTGAAAACTAGAGACCTAGGGGAATCCAAGGAGGGGTGACTTGTGTGGCTCGGACCAGGTTCTGTTACCCAGAATCCTTTGCAAACCTCAAAATTTGGCTAAAAAAACACATGTTCCTCACATTTCTGTGGCAGAAAGTTCTGGAATCTGAGAGGAGCCACAAATTTCCTTCCACACAGCGTTCCCCCACATCTCCCGATAAAAATGATACCTCACTTGTGTGGGTAGGCCTAGCGCCCGCGACAGGATATGCCCCAAAACACAACGTGGACATATCACAGAAAACAGAGCTGTTTTTAGCAAAGTGACTACCTGTAGATTTTGGCCTCTAGCTCAGCCGCCACCTAGGGAAACCTACCAAACCTGTGCATTTCTGAAAACTAGAGACCTAGGGGAATCCAAGGAGGGGTGACTTGTGTGGCTCGGACCAGGTTCTGTTACCCAGAATCCTTTGCAAACCTCAAAATTTGGCTAAAAAAACACATGTTCCTCACATTTCTGTGGCAGAAAGTTCTGGAATCTGAGAGGAGCCACAAATTTCCTTCCACCCAGCGTTCCCCCACGTCTCCCGATAAAAATGATACCTCACTTGTGTGGGTAGGCCTAGCGCCCGCGACAGGATATGCCCCAAAACACAACGTGGACATATCACAGAAAACAGAGCTGTTTTTAGCAAAGTGACTACCTGTAGATTTTGGCCTCTAGCTCAGCCGCCACCTAGGGAAACCTACCAAACCTGTGCATTTCTGAAAACTAGAGACCTAGGGGAATCCAAGATGGGGTGACTTGTGGGGCTCTGACCAGGTTCTGTTACCCAGAATCATTTGCAAAACACAAAATTTGGTTAAAAAAACACGTTTTCCTCACATTTCGGTGACAGAAAGTTCTGGAATCTGAGAGGAGCCACAAATTTCCTTCCACCCAGCGTTCCCCCAAGTCTCCCAATAAAAATTATACCTCACTTGTGTGGGTAGGCATAGCTCCCGCGACAGGATATGCCCCAAAACACAACGTGGACATATCACAGAAAACAGAGCTGTTTTTAGCAAAGTGACTACCTGTAGATTTTGGCCTCTAGCTCAGCCGGCACCTAGGGAAACCTACCAAACCTGTGCATTTCTGAAAACTAGAGACCTAGGGGAATCCAAGGAGGGGTGACTTGTGTGGCTCGGACCAGGTTCTGTTACACAGAATCCTTTGCAAACCTCAAAATTTGGCTAAAAAAACACATGTTCCTCACATTTCTGTGGCAGAAAGTTCTGGAATCTGAGAGGAGCCACAAATTTCCTTCTACCCAGCGTTCCCCCACGTCTCCCGATAAAAATGATACCTCACTTGTGTGGGTAGGCCTAGCACCCGCGACAGGATATGCCCCAAAACACAACGTGGACATATCACAGAAAACAGAGCTGTTTTTAGCAAAGTGACTACCTGTAGATTTTGGCCTCTAGCTCAGCCGGCACCTAGGGAACCCTACCAAACCTGTGCATTTCTGAAAACTAGAGACCTAGGGGAATCCAAGGAGGGGTGACTTGTGTGGCTCGGACCAGGTTCTGTTACCCAGAATCCTTTGCAAACCTCAAAATTTGGCTAAAAAAACACAGGTTCCTCAAATTTCTGTGGCAGAAAGTTCGGGAATCTGAGAGGAGCCACAAATTTCCTTCCACCCAGCGTTCCCCCACATCTCCCGATAAAAATGATACCTCACTTGTGTGGGTAGGCCTAGCGCCCGCGACAGGATATGCCACAAAACACAACGTGGACACATCACAGAAAACAGAGCTGTTTTTAGCAAAGTGACTACCTGTAGATTTTGGCCTCTAGCTCAGCCGCCACCTAGGGAAACCTACCAAACCTGTACATTTCTAAAAACTAGAGACCTAGGGGAATCCAAGGAGGGGTGACTTGCGGGGCTCGGACCAGGTTCTGTTACCCAGAATCCTTTGCAAACCTCAAAATGTGGCTAAAAAAACACATGTTCCTCACATTTCTGTGGCAGAAAGTTCTGGAATCTGAGAGGAGCCACAAATTTCCTTCTATCCAGCGTTCCCCCAAGTCTCCCGATAAAAATGATACCTCACTTGCGTGGGTAGGACTAGCGCCCACGAAAGGAAAGGGCCCAAAACACAACGTGGACACATCACATTTTTTTATAAAAAGCAGTGCCTACCTGTGGATTTTGGCCTGTAGCTCAGCCCGCACCTGGGGAAACCTAGCAAACCAGCACATTTTTTAAAACTAGAAACCCAGGGGAATCCAAGATGGGGTGACTTGCGGGGCTCTGAGCTGGTTATGTTACCCAGAATCCTTTGCAAACATCAAAATGTGGCACAAAAAACACTTTTTCCTCTCATTTCGGTGACAGAAAGTTCTGGAATCTGAGAGGAGCCACAAATTTCCTTCCACCCAGCGTTCCCCTAAGTCTCTCGATAAAAATGGTGCCTCACTTCTGTGGGTAGGCCTAGCGCCCACGAAAGGAAATGGCCCAAAACACAACATGGACACAACATATTTTTTCACAGAAAACAGAGGTGTTTTTTGCAAGGTGCCTACCTGTGGAGTTTGGCCTGTAGCTCAGCCGGCCCCAGGGGGGGGGGGGCAGAAATGGCCTAAAATAAATTTCTTCCCCCCAACCCCCACCCCCCCGGAGCGACCCTTGCCTACGGGGTCGCTCCCCCTGCGTGACATTGGCGCCAAAAAACAAATCCCAGGTGCCTAGTGGTTTCTGCCCCCTTGGGGGCAGATTGACCTAAAATCGGCCAATCTGCCCCCAAGGGGGGCAGAAATGGCCTAAATACAATTTGTCCCCCAGGGGAGCGACCCTTGCCTGATGGGTCGCTCCCCATCTCGAAAAAAACAAACAAACAAAAAAAAAAACACAACAAAAAAATTTGCCCTGGTGCCCTGAGGTTTCTGCCCCCCCCCCCTGGGGGCAGTTCAGCCTAATAATAGGCCGATCTGCCCCCAGGGGGGGCAGAAATGGCCTAAAATAAATTTGCCCCCCCCAGCCCCCACCCCTTCCCTGGAGCGACCCTTGCCTACGGGGTCGCTCCCCCTGCGTGACATTGGCGCCAAAAAACAAATCCCAGGTGCCTAGTGGTTTCTGCCCCCTTGGGGACAGATTGACCTAAAATCAGCCAATCTGCCCCCAAAGGGGGCAGAAATGGCCTAAATACAAGTTGCCCCCCAGGGGAGCGACCCTTGCCTGATGGGTCGCTCCCCATCTCGAAAAAAACAAACAAACAAAAAAAAAACACAAAAAAAAAAAATTGCCCTGGTGCCCTGAGGGTTCTGCCCCCCTCTGGGGGCAGTTCGGCCTGATAATAGGCCGATCTGCCCCTAGGGGGGGCAGAAATGGTCTAAAATAAATTTGACCCCCCCAACCCCCACCCCCCCCCGGGAGCGACCCTTGCCTACGGGGTCGCTCCCCCTGCGTGACATTGGCGCCAAAAAACAAATCCCCGGTGCCTAGTGGTTTCTGCCCCCTTGGGGGCAGATTGACCTAAAATCGGCCAATCTGCCCCCAGGGGGGCAGAAATGGTGTAAATACAATTTGCCCCCCCCAGGGGAGCGACCCTTGCCTGATGGGTCGCTCCCCATCTCTAAAAAAACAAACAAACAAAAAAAAGAACACAACAAAAAAAACTTGCCCTGGCGCCTATAGGTTTCTGCCCCCCCTGGGGGCAGATCGGACTAATAATAGGCCGATCTGCCCCCGGGGGGGCAGAAATGGCCTAAAATAAATTGCCCTCCCCCCCAGGGAGCGACCCTTGCCTAAGGGGTCGCTCCCTTTGCGTGAAATTCACGCAAAGAAAAAACTCCCTGGTGTCTAGTGGTTTCTACCCCCCTTGGGGGCAGATTGGCCTCATTAAAATAGGCCAATCTGCCCCCAAGGGGGGCAGAAATGGCCAAAATATAATTTTACCCCAAGGGGAGCGACCCTTGCCTAAGGGGTCGCTCCCCACCCAAAAAAATAAAATAACACATAAAAAAATAAAATAAAAAAAAATGGTCCCTGGTGCCCTAGAGGTTTCTGCCCCCCCTGGGGGCAGATCGGCCTAATAGTAGGCCGATCTGCCCCCAGGGGGGGCAGAAAAGGCCTTCCAGAAAAAATGCCCCCCATGGGAGCGACCCTTGCCCAAGGGGTCGCTCCCTTTTGTCAATATCATTAAAAAAAAAAAAATCCCTGGTGTCTAGTGGGGTTTCAAAAGCCGGATTGCAAGCAATCCGGCTTTTGAAACCCTCGGAGAGACTTCAAAGGGAAGGAAATACTTTTCCTTCCCTTTGAAGCCCCTCCGGGCCTCCCCGGTGATTGAAAGAGAAATGCTTTTGCATTTCTTTTTCAATCACGCTGGAAGCAGAGCTTCCAGCGCGACGAGGGAGGCCCCTGTGACACATCAGCGCGCGCGCGCGCGCGCGCGCGCTGACGTCACGGGGGGGCGGGGGGGGCGGGGGTGGAAGGGGAAGGTCTTCCCCTTCCATCCCCTCCTTGGGGGGGGAGGGGGGTGCACGGGGGGGCGCGCTAGCGCGCCCCCAAGTTCCCCTGTGCCATGGACGAGATGATCTCGTCCAAGGCACAGGGGAACTGTAGCCTTGGACGAGATCATCTCGTCCAAGGCACCCAAGAGGTTAAGAGTCAATCAGGTTATCAAAGTCTGATCAAGTTAGCAAATGTCTCATCCGGTTTAGCAATGTCTCAGCTGGTTGTATCACGTTAGATTATAGCAAGCAATGTCATTTATCAGTTTTTCAGTCAATAGTGTCCATAAAACTTTTCTTTTCTATTGGTATCTCTTCTTCTTCGTTCTCGAGGCTAAGCGATACAAATTCGTCGGTCCAATCGTCATTGACTACATATGCCCATTCTGGACCGGAATATCTCCTGTTTGGTATCCTTTTCCTTTTCAATTTTGCATCTCTCTTTGATTCTGCCTCACTGGTACTTTCCTCTTTGGCCAAGTCTTTTTCTTCACTTGATGTTGGTATCACGACAGACACTTCCTTTCTTTTCACTTTCACTCTTGGCCCTTCACTGTTGTTCAACGTTTCTCTAGTCCTTACTTTTACTGGTGATATACTTGGTCTTCTCTTTGCACTGTGTCCACTTGATGGACCTGCGATCTCTTCTGAAGAAGTTTGAACAGTTTCGTTCTGTTCTGCCTTGTCCCCTCCTTCTGGGGAGTCAATCAGGTTTTTCTTTTCTTTTTCTGTACCGTCTGCTTCTGGGAAAGCCCTCCTCTGATCAGGCTCTCCTGCTTCTTCACCTCTTTCGAGCCCTTTGTCACCGTTACTTTCTTCAGGCTCTTTGTCACTTTCAGCTGCTTCAGGCTCTTTGTTACCTTCAGCTGCTTCGTCGCTGTCTGAGGTTTCTCCTTGGTCTTCCCCAAGTGAATCGGTTGTTTCGTCCTCAGAGAATATTTCTCTCTCCTCTATTTCTGCCTGTTCGCTCCTAGTTCTGTTTTGCTCTGTCTCAGCGCTTGGCACTTTGTTATCAGGTACTGGCAGTTTCAGCGCTTCAACTTCCTCATCTGTGGGACACAACACTTTCTTTGTATGACTGGCGTGAATCCAGTTGGGAACTCCCGCACACTTCACAGCGGTAGTGGTCGTCAGGATCACTTGGAAAGGGCCTTTCCAACGGGGTTCCAGACACGACTTCCTCACGTGCTTCTTTATCACGACCCAGTCACCTGCTTTCAGTGTGTGTCCTGGACCTTGGATCGGTGACAAGGTGGTTGCTTCCACCTGGTGAGAGAAAGAGCGAACCACGTCAGCCAGACCTTTGCAGTAGTCTAACACCATATCATCTGTAATATTCAAAAGCGCGTTTGCGGGAACTGCAGGAAGTCTCATGGCCCTGCCCATGAGAATTTCGTGCGGGGACAATCCAGTCTTTCTGTCAGGGGTGTTTCTCATTGACATTAACACCAAAGGCAATGCGTCAGGCCATTTCAAATTTGTCGATGCACATATTTTCGCCATTCTTGATTTCAGTGTACCATTCATCTGTTCCACCAGTCCTGAGGCTTCAGGGCGATAGCTACAATGCAGTTTTTGCTCAATGTTCAGCGCTGTGCAAAGTAACTTTATCACCTCGTTATTGAAGTGACTTCCCCTATCCGATTCTAAAGAGATCGGGAATCCGAAACGTGGTATCAACTCCCTCAACAATAGTTTTGCAACTGTAAGGCTGTCATTTCTACGTGTGGGGTATGCTTCAATCCAGTGACTAAAAATGCACACAATCACCAACACATACTTCAGACCTCCATGCACAGGCATCTCAATAAAGTCCATCTGCATTCTGCTGAACGGGCCACCCGCCCTGCCAATGTGGCTCACGTTCACAACCGTTCCCTTTCCTGGGTTCATCTGTTGACAAATGACACAACGATGGCAAACTGCTTCTGCAACTTGACGGAATCTGGGGTTAAACCAATCAGTTTTGAACAATCTTATCATGGCATCTCTCCCTAGGTGAGCCTGCCCATGATAGAACCGCGCTAGCTGCGATAAGAGACTATTTGGTAAAACAAATTTCCCTTCATTTGAAACCCATAACTCATCTGGTCTTCTTGTACATTGTGACTTAATCCAGGAAACTCTTTCATCCTCCCTGACGCTATTCTGTAATGCTTTTAGTTCATCCATTGTATCCACGACCTTCAAGGCAAATGCTTCAGCTGGTTCGAGTTCTGGTTCACTTATCAAATTCCATTCATCCCTGAGCAATATACAGTTCAAGGCACAAAATCTTGCGACTTGATCCGCATATGCATTTCCCAGGGAAACATAGTCCTGTCCTTTTGTATGAGTACTACACTTTACCACTGCAATTTCGGCTGGCATCTGAATGGCGTGTAACAATTCCCTTATTCTCTCCCCGTTTTTCACTGGGGACCCTGAAGAGGTCAGGAAACCTCTCTGTGACCATAATTGCCCAAAGTCGTGCACAATTCCAAACCCGTACTGACTGTCAGTGTAAATGGTAACCTTCATCAATGTAGACAGTTGGCATGCTCTTGTAAGGGCTACAAGCTCTGCTACTTGTGCGGAATAGACTCCTTGAAGCCAGGACGCTTCCAAGACACCTGTTACAGTACATACAGGATATCCTGCTTTCAAAATTCCCAATGCATCTCTTAAACATGACCCATCAACAAAAATAATATGGTCATTTTCATCAAGCTTAGTATCCCTAATATCAGGTCGGGGTTTTGTGCAAAATTCAGTCACCTGAAGGCAGTCGTGCTCGACGTCTTCAGCGTTCTCATTTTCAGCATTTTCACCGGGAAGCAAGGTTGCTGGATTCAACGTAGTGCACCTTTTCAGCTGCACATTCGGTGAGCCCAGAATTATTGTTTCATACCTTGTGAGTCTTGCTCCAGTCATGTGTTGCGTTCGGGAGCGGGTCAAAAGTATCTCAACTGAGTGAGGGACCATGACTGTTAATGGGTGTCCCATCACTATTCCTTCACTCTGAGTGAGGCTGATACCAACTGCTGCTACGGCGCGCAAACACCCTGGCAGTGCTGCTGCGACCGGATCCAAAGTAGCTGAAAAATACGCTACTGGTCTGTTTATGCCACCATGGGCTTGGGTCAAGACAGAAAAAGAACATGCATCACGTTCATGACAAAACAATGTGAAAGGCTTTGTGTAATCAGGCATACCTAAAGCTGGAGCCCTGCACATGCATTCTTTCAATTCAATAAAAGCATCCATCTCATCTCCTTTCAACTCAATTTCATCCAAGGCATCCTTCTGGGTCAGTTTCAGTAAAGGCTTTGCTAGAGTTGAAAAGTTGGGAATCCACTGGCGACAGTAGCTCACCATCCCCAAAAACTTCCTCACCTCCCTCCTCGTCTTTGGTGGACTCATTTGAAGTACACTTGTTATTCTTTCCTTCATTATTCTCCGTAACCCTTTCTCTATTTGATGACCCAAGTATTTCACTTTCTTCTGACAGAACTGCAACTTTGAAGGAGACACCTTGTGTCCATTCCTTCCCAAATGGTTCAGCAGAGCAATGGTGTCGGCTGTGCAGCCACTTTCTGTCTTAGATGCAATCAGTAAGTCATCGATGTACTGTACTAGGGTTGACTCGAATGGCAATTCTAACGCTTCCAAGTTTTTCTTTAGAATCTGATTGAAAATTGACGGTGACTCAGAAAACCCTTGAGGAATTCGACACCAACTGTAAACTCTGTCTAAGAATTTGAAACAAAAGAGAAATTGGCTGTCCTCATGAAGAGGCACCAAAAAGAATGCTTGTGACAAGTCGATGACTGAGAACCACTCGGCATCGCAAGGGACTTGAAACATTATCACAGCTGGATTCGGTACTACAGGGCAGCATTTAATTATGATGTCATTTATTTTCCTCAAGTCCTGCACAATTCGGACTTTTCCACTCGGCTTTATTAGTCCCATGATTGGTGAATTACATGGACTGCTTAACACTTCTTTCAGTACTCCCTGTTTTACAAACTCGTCAATGAGTTGGGCGACTTTCATGAGGGTGTCTTGTGCCATGTGGTATTGTGGGGTCTGGGGAAAGGTTACATTGGGTTTTACGGTCACTTTCACTGGTTCCACTCCTTTCACCAATCCCACCTCTTTTCCTGTCATATCCCACACTTCCTTTCCGACTGTTTCCCGTAATTCAGCTGGAATATCTTCTTCAGTTATCATCGGAAAAAGGTTAATCAGAGGATATTCTTCATCGACAGTTTCCATCTCATCCCCTTCTACACTGTCCTCTTCTTCCCCATCACTGCTCGTCTGAATTCTAATTCCATCGTTCAAACACATAATCGAACATCCCAATTTGCACAATAGGTCTCTCCCTAACAGTGCTATAGGGCTTGAGTCACATACCACAAAATTATGTAGCCCTTGATAGTTACCAATTCTGACTTGTACTGGATCTGTGATTGGGTTCGTCAGGTGCCTGTTTGCTACTCCCACTACTTGAACTGTTCTCCCTGAGAGTGGCAAATTTGGTACTTCAGTGCTCCTAACAGTTGAACGTGTGGCTCCTGTGTCAACCAAGAATGAAACACGATGACCCATAACTCTTCCCTCCACATATGGACCATTTTGATCAACTTCCAAGGATGCTGCAAGCACACAATTTCCCTCCTCATCTGAACTTTCACTCTCCCATACATTGTTTATTCCATTCTCACTGTGTAATGGGAACTGTTGTACGGTGCCATTTGTATTCATCACCTGACCCGAGACCTGTGGAGGAACCATCAGTTGCTGCTGACTCACTGGTGCCAAAGGTATTTGCATTTGCTGATTAGGTACCATGGGAAACTGCTGTTGCATTGGCTGCATTTGCGTCATCTGCATACGGGGCATCTGCATCTGCTGCGGCTGCATGGGCTGTAATCCCTGCAGCTGATTTATGGTCTGAAAATTTGGGTTTGGACCTCTCATTTTCGGTCCCCTCATTGTCTGGAATGCATTGACATCATTGTTTTGCTGACCAACACCTGCACCTTCCTGCATCACCATCGGGCACTCGCGTTTCCAATGTCCGACGATTCCGCACACGTGACACGGCATCACCCTTTTCATTGCCTGCACACCATTCGGAATTGCAACAGTGTTCAAATACGGACCATTACTCCCAAAGCCTCCTCTGCCTCTGCCTCTGGCCTGTGGCTGAAACACCATATTTCCCTGCGGCTGCGGCTGCGGTATCTGCTGTTGGAACCCTTGCAACCCTTGCAGACCTGTCTGAGCTGCTTTAAGTTGCATCACCATCACTTTCTCTTTCAACCTTTTCTGTTTCACTTCAATTTCGTCGCTACAGTATTTCGCATAATTCAACACCTCATCAATAGGTTTCGACTGCCAACAAATCAAATGCGTCTTTATCATCTGACTTATCTCTGGTCTCAGCCCTTCCACAAATCTAAACACAAAATGAAGCATGTCCTTTGCCTCTATTGTTTCCGTGCCACTGTAGTTCTTGAACGCCTTCAACAACCTCTCATAGTAACCATGAATCGACTCTTTAGCCTCTTGGGCAGTTCGATCAATCTTCTGCCAATCCACATTTTTCGCGGCAACCTTCGTCTTCAAATGCTCAATCACCTTATAGTACAAGCTCATTACCAGAGGTGATGGTGCACCCGTATCCCTGTCTCTTTCTGGTTCACTTGTCAGCCAACCTACAGCCCTTTTGCAGTCTTCCCACAAATCTGCCGGAACCACAATCTCAAAGAGGGTGTTCAGGTCTTCCCAAAGACATTTTGCAAGCTTCACAAACCTATCAGTCTGTTGATACCATTCAATCGGTTTCTCTCTCAGTTTGGGAAAATCATCCGTAAAAGACTGAATGTCGCTTCTGTGCCACGGTACATGTATTAATTTCCCCCCTGCTGTCTCCCTCATTGGTAACATGGTTACTGCATCACTACTCTGTGATCTTTTCTCGTTGTGCTCTGGGACACTGTCTTTCCTCTTTTCCTTTTTCTTTGCCCATCTGCTTTCCCATTTGTCTAAGCACCTCCACACTTGTGCACTCTGCAGCAATTCTCTAAGGTGCGTTTTCATGCCTGCTGACCTCATGTGTTCAAAGTCTGTGGCCCCGAAATCCAATCTATAGCTCCTTCTCATGTGTTTTGTCTTGTCTATCTCAACCCCGTTTTTGTCAGCTATTTCTTGCAACCTTCTATGTACCTTGTTCACTTCTCTCGTAATCCTAGGACATAGATACCTCAGCTCTTCTTCCGAGTAGGACTCTAACCTATTCAAACCCATAGTCCCTTCCACCAATTCTTCTGCTTCCATGTTCAACCTGACCTTATTCAGATAGTCTTCTCCCTTCCCACTGGCTGAGCTTTGTGTGGAATTCAGACTGTTGAACCACTGTGTCAGCTGTTGCGCATTCAACCCCATCAGTGTAGCATTCACATCGACTGCCATTGATGGTTGCGGCAACTTTTCAGTGTTCGATGATAGCGGTATCATCAGTGGGGGACTCGACCTCACCACTGTTGACTGAGCACATATGGGACTAAACTCCATCAAGGACCCAGATCCAGTTGGCAGAGCCGCTATCGGAGTTGTCTCTGGAGTGTTTTCTATGCACCTCCTTTCCGTCCCACTCTGCACCATTGATCCTTGACCGCTCATACCTGAGTTAGGCTGAATGTACAAAGGTACCGGTGGACCTACAGTAATGGGTAGGGATATCGCATCTGGGTTCTGTCCATTCCCCAGGTTCTGAGGCATGTTCATTCCCACACTATGGGTCATCCTTGCCGGCATGCCCGTCTGACTCCCCGTCATCTGAGCATGTGCGGTCCCCCCCTGCATCTGCTTTTGAGGCATCAAAAACTGGGTTGATTCAGCTTGTGCCAATGTTGGGTTGCGACCATTCTGTACTCCCATTACGGTTGGATCTAGAATCATTCCCGTACTGTTGTCACTGCTGTAGTACCTTGGGACCTGCGGCTGATAATTTTCTGCTGTTTTCAATATAGGCACATCTGGATATATTCTCCTAACCTGCGGTATCTGCGGGGTGAACAGTAAACTAGGGTCCTTAGATCCCGATGGCGTTTCTGAACTCGGAGTTTCATTATTCTGTACCTGTGCCGGAGGGGCAGAACTGGTACTTGGACCTTGTTCACTCTCTGCATAAGGTGGTGGACGGTCGTTCAGCAATTGCATGATGAACTCCTCATCCTCTGACTCGTCTTCTCTCCTTAACTTTTCCTCGTCCTCTCTATCTTTGGAACACCTCCTGTTTGTCTTACAGGTAGCTTTCTTGCCTGTCGCCTCTTCTTCCTTAGCAATTGCGGGAAACAATTTTATCCCCTGCAATATATCTGACCTCCACACCTTCTGTGCATTATCCCACCTAGCGTCCGCTAGTGTCTTTTCTACATTTCTTATCCTGGCCTCGAACTTCTTTTGCTGTTGCTGTCTAGCCATTAGTTCCCAAATCGCTAGAGCCTCAAACTGTGCTGGCCTTGGAGGTACCTTCATGTCGTACATCGCGAATCTCAAATTCTCTAGGATCCTTATATTGAATGTCCCATGGATCGGGAACGCTACGCTCCCATGTCTCTCTGTCAGCTTGTGCCATTGCTTTAGCCAAAGGCACGGAGCTACCCCCCTTTCCTCCATTACAATGTAAGCTGGTGTACCTTCGGGTGGCGTGTCCTCTCCTACGCTCGCTTTAATGTAAGACTCCCCCTTCATCGCACTCTTTAATGCTTTAAAAAATTTCATTTTCTCGTCTTTTATTTCACAAAGTTTGTAATCAATAAGTGACTTTAATTCCCGGAATACTCTTCGCTTGCCTTTCCCCTTCCAATCGAGCCCCACGGACTGCGTCCAATCCGTGCGCGACCCTTCTCTGCAACCAACCTATCCCAGCGCGGCTCCTAGTGACGTCACACTCACACACACTGCGGCTGACAAAGCCTCGCGGCTTGTCCTCCTTCACTCCGCTCCTCTCGTAACAACTTCTGGCATGTATCGCGAGCAACCAAATAATAATAAAACAGATCTGTCGGTTTACTACAGGAAGGGTAACACAATCGCTTCAGGACCTTAGGGATTTTTCACTAGCCTCGGCAGTTATTCCATCTTTCTCGGTCCCCAATTTCGCAAGCAAATCTGACCCGCAGACTCTGCTCTCAACTTGTCAATGATCTATTCTAGTGCACTTAGAATTTGTCAAAGCCCGAAGTCGAAGTTTTCTTTCACTCCCTTAACACACGTACCGACTCGTTGACTACGCCCGGTCAACCTATTAAACCGACCAGCCCACAACATAAAACAAGTGTCTCATACACTTTTCAACATACTCCGGAGTCTCTTGACCTCGCAGGGCCCGTCTCAACAACAACAACCACGTGGACCTTTTTCTGCACAAAGCGCCACATGCACATGAAGTTCGACGACTTCCCTACTCTCACACTCGGAGTCGCACCTCCGCTATTCTCTAAAATCCTCGCAACCTTTTCAAACAATCTGCGGCAATAAGCTGTGCAAGCGCAAAACCCTGACTTCACTCATACCGTCACTAGTACCGCCAACGCCGATTTCACACCTCCATTCTCTCCATTCGCAAGCTCCGAGATCCCGGGAAAGTCGCGGGGGACTTAGGGCATCATCATTCTCTCAATCTGTTTTACCCAAGAAAAATCTAATTCAACACCATATACCTCTCGAGTGGGGTCTCAAAGAGCGTAACCGTTACCTCTCGAGCGGGGTCCCACAGGGCGAAACCGTTACCTCTCGAGTGGGGTCCCAAAGGGCGAAACCGTTACCTCTCGAGTGGGGTCCCCAAAGGGCGAAACCGTTACCTCTCGAGTGGGGTCCTAAAGGGCGAAACCCTCCTCTGCTACCATCTACTGATAGAGCGTTCCGTCCTAATAAATTACCTGTATTTGGACGCTCTTGGGTCGATGAATCTTTTGACCAAGTGGGGCTCTCTTCACCCGAGATTAGTCAATTTAATCAAATCAATAATCAATAACGAACATAAGCAATGCCCTGATCAACATAACACTTCACAATTAATCCAGAAAACATTTCGGCGAACCATGACCTTTCGGTCATGAATAACCACACCAGTTCATTCAAAGTTAATGAATTTATTTCCCTATATTAACAAAGCTAGCACAATATAAATGTGTCTCAACACCAAATGATATATGTAAATGAACATTAATAGCTGTCCATAACGGCGAAAAAGATGCAATCTATGCAGCATTTGAATAACAATGCATTCGATAATAGCAACGCAAACCACTAAAACTATAATCTGTAATGGGCTAATTGCATACATTAGTCAGCATAACAAGGTCTCAAATTGCATCGTGCAACAAATGAATCCTCATCTAACCTCAAATTAGCATCTGCATGTGGGATTTCATGCAAAAACAATTTAGCAACATTGATTTGGAAAACTCCTAACTGGGGCTCTTATCAAAAATCAGCAGTTGGTTACCTAAAAAGAAACACAATGCAATTGTACATTTTCCTTTCATATTTACCAAATTCAATCAGCATTCAAGGAAGTCTTCGTCTCACAGGTACCAGTTTCGATCAGCATGGGACGGGGGCAAAGGGGCAGGGTGGACGGGGCAATTGCCTCACAGCGGCAAGATAAAAGGACAAAACTACTACATTATGCAAAGGGACGAATCAAAGTTAAAGTCTCTAGGGCGAGAATTACTTAAAGTCTCTTTCTCTCGATTAGAGAAAGCATCAAAGTCTCATTCAAAATGGCGTCGGACATCAATTGGCATCGTAGAAGATGGCAAAATGACGAGGTCGGCAAGATGGGCCATAATGGCTGCAATGTCCTGCAAATGGCGGGTAATGGCTAATGGTGAATGGCTAATGGCGAATGGCTAATGGCGAATGGCTAATGGCGCGCTTTCTTCTTGTGCACCAGGTTTAAATAGACAACAGTTCAAATCCAGTAGGGTCTTCCATTGGAGGGTTCATAGGTTGGCTTCAAATTGTCCAATCAAAAACAACAATTCACAAGCTTCTACCCAGGCATACATTATCCTTGGAGTCGGGAACGTAAGTTGCAACATATTTTACCAATTAACTCACTTTCAGAGCTTCCATTGTCTGCACCTGCAGATTGACCTTGGAGCAAAGAAGAAGATGCCAGGCTGGCACGAAACCTTAAAGATAAGCATGTGAACCGATCTCACTGGAAAAGTACAGCTTCCAGCAAGAATAAACGTTTTATTAGCACATTAGAAAAACACGAGCATCTAAACCGTGAGACAAGGCAACTAGGCCGAAGCCTCCACTAAAGTTATGCTAAGTTAAAACATTTCAAACAAGCAAATCATGGCACACGTTTACGGTTATGTCAGATTAGTACAATTCTAATACATCACGTTATATAAAGCACGCTTATAAATGGTGGCGAACTACTCTGAGGGCTCATTTGTCCCCGTACAATCTTTATTAGTTCGGTTAAAGTCACACTTGATTATTGCGGCACTACGTTTATGCGCTAATAAATGTAAAACGTTCGTTTCTGCGTCATCAGTTTCCAAATAACTGTGAAGAACTAACTGCTCCCAAGCACCTGAACCCTCCTGTCTTGAAAGATTATCCCTCAATGTATGCGTGCTTCAGAAGCTGACATTGATCTGTCCATATCAGTCAGGAAATTTATGTAACATCCAATTTGGCTGGATTTACCTTGCAGCCTTTAGTATCACTTAGGCACCTAAGCACAGCACAAGGTGCACACAAGCAGGCTTTGGGCAGCTCTCCAGGGATCATGATCGCACCAACTAATACCCCTCACATGAATCACATTATAAACAAAACTCTCCCATTCATAGACAACAGTGCGGGTAGCCTTTTGTGTGGGAGCCTATCACTTTCAGACCACGTCAGTCGTATGAATACATAGTCAAATGTTACAGTACAAAGCATGAGAGGATATAGGCTTACGTTCCTTAAATTAAATTGCCTCTCTCGCTTCCAACGAAAATTAGAAACAGACTCGATTGGAAGAATTTTTTTTGTTTTCTAGGACCTAGCTAAACTTTACTTTCACCAGATTCTGAGTTTCATAAAGGAGCAACTGGACAATAAAGTATACTCCCTGTGTTTGTACACTGAACCTTTACACGTTGGCTGATTTTATACGTGATACTGTCACATTGCATGTTACATAATGGGCAGGGGCGTAGCGTGGCCAATATGATTGGGGGGGATTGTGTTAGCTTCAAATTGCCTGACAATCTTTCTGGTACGACATTAAAATACATTATACAACTAGCAAGACGCAGAGGGGAGAGGCTTAAAAGGCAGTGTAAAGGGAGAGGAATGCGGATTGGTAGGTGCATTAATTGAGAGAAAGTGTATTATTTTGTGAAATAACCAACGTTTTTGAAGTCTTTCCTAACAGAGAAAGTGTGTGTGTGCGTTTTTGTCTGTTTAAAAATTCCTGGTGAAATCCGACACTCCATACCATACCCTACTGGAAGCACCTGAACTCAACTATTTATCACAACATGCATTTATTAGGGAGTTGTAACACCCCACCCGCCCCCCACCCTCCTCCCCCCTGAATCAATGCCCATGATTCATGGGATGTCTGGCAATGACTGTAAATGTCATACTGTCTGTGGGCAAACATCCTGCTGCTCGCTTTTCAGGTTACTTACAGTTTGCAAACAAACGGAAAACAATGAGGAAATCACAGGGGACATCGACGGAACCATATAAAAGGCCCCGCTAAGAGCCCCGTCCAGTGCGCGTGCTGTGACTCTGAGAGACATGATGGCATGGTGCTCCTCAGCTGTCCTTATCCTTTTCTTGCAGGCTGCTTTGAATGTGGATGGGACCTCCTTGGCCCTGGCGGTGAGTCTACCTTCCCACACGAGTCCTCTTCATCGCCTTTTCTACAATGTTCTGTCTTTCCTTTGACATCGTACTAAACTATAAAGTAAGGGAGATATAAAGTGTTCGTGCGTGCGTGACATCGAGTATGTTACTTTTAGGCTTAAAATGTCACTTATTTGATTGACCCTGGAAGGATTCATAACAGATATGGAGTCAAAACTTTGATTTGAACATCACAAATAGATCAATATATTACCCCGCACAGTCAAACCTTTCTAGTATTAAATTGCATTATTTTCTTATGTTTTAATGGTCACACTGTTTAACGTGAAGGTTGAAATAGAAACCGCTAATGTTAGATAAAATACAGTAGTTGTTAGCCCATTACATCATTAGGGAAACGTCACTCTCTCCTGGAGAGATGTTGGCATAATTGTAATCCGTCATTTCTAGTCTCTACACGTGTCCTGCTGGTGGAACTACAGCTTTAACCCCTTAAACTAAGGTCCGAATATCGCTTGTCCCCATAGGGTGCTCCTTATATTTCCACACTTATATAGACAAACACACACTAACTAACGTTTGCAATATACCGAAGGATGGCTCTAAACAGAGTTGACGTTCTAAAGTTAAACTCAAATTCGGAACCTGGATTTTTTGTTTTCTGAAAATATTTCACTTGAACACTGGAGGGCTATAGGAAAAAAACAATGTGCCCAGAATCACAAAGTGCAGTGTGAAGTGAAGGGAGCAGATTAGTAGAGCAGAGAGGCCTATCCACAAAACATTTGTGACTGTTACTCTTACACGTGAAGCCAGACACAGTTTGGTGCGAGCACCTTTTACTACCGTATTATGAAAGGCTTCTCGATGTTGTAATGAATGGCAAGAATTATGGTGCATCTCGTTTGTTTTGTGCTGCATTTTGTTGTGATGGCGATGTTTGCTGTTATTTTCAGTGTCGTGATTTGTGTCGTATTACTGAATTGTGTTATAGGTTGTACTATGATTGATGTTCTGCCTTCCTCTTTGTTCCGTTTTGATGTGTTCTGTACTATCTTTTGTTGTGCTGTCAATTTGCTTTGTGATGAGTTATTTTGTTGTGACCTGTGTGCTGTTACACTGCCAGTCAAAAACAACACATTCCATTAAAGTTCCGATGACAAATAGGCATTTACCACTATACCAGTTGGTAAAATTGCTCTGCTCCATCTCTTCAACTGCTAATAGTGATTACAGAGCACAAGACATCATAGTTCAACAACAGAACATAACATAAAAACACAACAAAATAATACCAGAAGCCGAGCATCTGATTTTTTTCTTCAGTTTTTTGCCTTTGAGTTGCCCAAAGTTCAAACATATAACTCGGGGCTTCTCCTAGTTAATGCTTACACTTTATAAAGAAGAAGTCGAAATTGATCAAGGCAAACTCTGTTCACTATGTCTACCTTGTGATTTTTAAAGCGTATTCAATAACCCAAGAAGTTCCTAGTTACATATTTAAATTTTAGCCATCCAAGCACAAAAAAACAGGCGCTTGACTAGGCGCAGAGCCATCATGATAGGGCCCCAGGGCACAACGCAACAGTCAAAGCAGAGTGCAACACAACAATCAGGAAGCAACCAGCCAAAATGAATTAACTAAAGCAAACTGTAATTAAAGACATTTGTAATAAAATTATCAACACAAATTATCACTTGCACAAACCAGCTTTCATGATACAGTAGTAGCAGGTGTTTGCTGGAAGCACTTACCACCAATTACATGTTATAGCACCAGTCACAATAGTTTTGTGACTCAGCCAGAGTTCACCTGGATCCAATCAACCATATACCCACTGGGCTACATTTTCTTAAATATGTGTGCAGTCCAGAGGGAGTGGTGGAATTTTCACGTTCCCAGCAGGCGAAATGACACTTTAAAACTACCCTAAAGTTAGGTGAATATCTGAGCAGGGCTTCCACTCTTCATTAGATCACGACAGCATGAAACGGGAATGTTGTTTTTCCGTTCCTTCTCCTTTGCACTGTTACTTTCATTTGCTTCTCTTTTAAGTATGTGAAACATGATAACATGTATTAGACAGTAGTTTTGCTAGTCTGATGATAGCCCTTAATAAGGAGAAAACAAAACAATCCCTAGTCCTGTGATGTTTGTAAATGAGAATCTTCAAATTGGAACACACATTAAAAGGATATCAACAACGAAGGCAGTCATTACTTAAAATATGCACAATTCGACAGATGAAAAAATCATTTTCATTTGGATTCTCGTGACTTGAATAAAGTATAGGGGTAATAGAAGACACAGGCACCTGAAGCGATCTGGTAAAGAAGGCATACCAGATAGTGTTGAAATTATTATGCCTTATCACTTTGCAGGACACTGTGGGGCAGATTTAAGAAAAATGGCATTGCACCCAGTGCAGCGCCACTTTTCTTGCGTCCCTTAGCGCCCCCCCCCACTGCCACCATGTGTGTTCTGTATTGAAAATACATGGTAGGGGGCAATAGTGTCAACAGTTTTGACGCTATTGATGTACTGTTCGGGGTTAGCGCCAAAATGCTGGGGCTAACCTTGAACAGTACATAGGGACTCATTGTAACCAATGGTGTGCACCCTTTTAACACCTGCTCTGAGCAGGCGTTTAAAATGCTGAAAAAATGGCACAAAGAAATCTTCAAGATTTCTTTGCACCATTTTGTCTGCCTTCCCTAATGGGGATAACACCCCCCTTGCATACATTATGGGGGTCATTACGACCCTGGCGGTCATGGACCACCAGGGCCGGGGACCGCGGATGCACCGCCAACAAGCTGGCGGTGCATCCAGGCCTATTCTGACCGCGGCGGTAAAGCCGCAGTCAGAAAAGGGAAACCGGCGGTTTCCCGTCGGTTTTCCCCTGGCCTGAGGAATCCTCCATGGCGGCGCTGCAGGCAGCGCCGCCATGGGCATTTCGACCCCCTTACCGCCAGCCTGGTTCTGGCGGTTTTGACCGCCAGAACCTGGTTGGCGGTAACGGTTGTCGTGGGGCCCCCTAACAGGGCCCCACCAAGATTTTCAGTGTCTGCATAGCAGACACTGAAAATCGCGACGGGTGCAACTGCACCCGTCGCACCCTTTCCACTCCGCCGGCTCCATTCGGAGCCAGCATCCTCGTGGAAGGGGGTTTCCCGCTGGGCTGGCGGGCGGCCTTCTGGCGGTCGCCCGCCAGCCCAGCGGGAAACTCAGAATTACCGCGGCGGTCTTTTGACCGCGCAGCGGTATTCTGACGGTGGTACTTTGGCGGGCGGCCTCCGCCGCCCGCCAAAGTCAGCATGAGGCCCAATGTCTGGCGCAGGCATATTGTGGTGCAAGGGGTTACAAAGTGGTGCAGTGTATGCATTGCGCCACTTTGTAAATCTGGTGTGGCGATTTTGGCCTCGTTGAGCCACATCAGTGTTAAAAATATTTTGCTCTAATGTGGCGCAGGGAGGTGCTAAGCCCCTTAAATCAGGGCTTGTGTGTGTGCAAAGACACTGCACCTGCAGAGACCCTTTGCCCAGTTGCTTAGAATCTATAATTACCTAAATAAGGTGAAGAAATCCTCAATCACAAGTGATTGCATTGTGTCACTACAGCTCCCTCTCATAAAATTGAATCCCACCGTTGCCGGGCTGCTGCTTCTTACCAAGTGGTCTTGTCACTCTTTCCCACTTAAATAAAATAAGTCAAGTAGGGTATACTTGCATGTAAGGGGGAAGTATGTTGTACACGGAACCTTTAAGGGAGAAGTTACAGCACATCATGGGTCTGATTACAACTTTGAAGGAGGTGTTAATCCGTCCCAAAAGTGACGGTAAAGTGACGGATATACCACCAGCCGTATTACGAGTCCATTATATCCTATGGAACTCGTAATATGGCTGCTGGTATATCCGTCACATTTGGGACGGATTAACACCTCCTCCAAAGTTGTAATCAGGCCCCACGTGTCCTGCACAACACTGCTTTAGCAATACCTTTAACTCTAGGTATGCTAACATGTACACCGTGAGCACCTGCAGTAGCCCTTCTGTGCATTAACAGACCTAAAGGAAAATAAAGGCTGTTTGATGTATGCCAGTGGCCCTTTGTCTTAAACCCATTCCAGGACCACCAGAAAGTAGAACATTTGGCATCCTGCAATAGGTCTCTGAGGGGCGCACTTCAAAGAAGGGGCAACACATCAGAAACCAGAACACTTGACCATCCTAGACGGTTTACTACTCTTCGAATGCCATCCTGGTCATTTTGAAGATGAATGGAGGTCTGTTGGGAAAGATGATTATGAGAACCAACTAAAAAACTGCCCTGAAATTTGAGAGTGGTTACATAACACTGACTCAAGCATTCCCATGTATTTTTTCATTCTGTACTCATAAAACCTAAGTGGAGTGGGCATTCTCAGACTTGCGACCGGTTTCTCACTGTGCATGAAGATTGAGACTACACATCAATGACCTTGCCATAACATGTCACATTTTTGCAGTTTTGAGCAGGATTGTACAGGTTTCAATATGGGTGACTACACTTTCACTCCAGTCATGAAAGAGATACTCATATGGCACCTTCAAACATTTCTTGTTGAAATCAACACCCTTGGTCTTATAGACCCATTCGCCACACTATGCAAGCAGCGCTGCCCTGGCGGATTACATCCGCCGGGGCCATTGTGGCGGTAAACCGCCGGCCCCGGCAGTGCGACAGCGGCGCTACCACCGCGGTCAAAATACGCCGGGAGGCACCGCCAGCCTGTTGGCGGTGCTCCCGTCGTTTTGGCCCTGCGGTTATAATACCACCAGGGTCATAATGACCACCTATATGTTTGCAGTTATGCAGCATTCTGTGTCTTTGTGGTACCTTATATTTGTGTGCATTTGCATTTACTGGTGTATAATCTTCATGCAGGCTGATCTCAAGCCTCAAAAAATGTTGAGAAAGAAAGTACCATCTGACAGTTTCTTGACGCCTGGTTCCAGATCACCTCCAGTTTATCCAGGAATGGGTTCTGTTTATGTTTTGCTGTCTCTTCTCTCTGTCTCCAGATGGTGGTTACTGGCAAGCAGAAAGCCTGGAGAGGCACTGAAGATTTTGTTGTCTGTTTCTTCCATCAGGTCTGTCATTGCAGATAGTCAGAAAGCTTGTTTGCCTCCTTTGAAATACCAGAGTGTGGTGGAAAGTCTTCTGCACATACCATTAGTAGATGTTTAGGTCAACTATTTATATGACCTCATTTTTAGCCCATTAATAGCCAAGCACCCCTTAGGCAAGAGAGAAAGACAGAATCATACACTGAGGTCTGACAGGACCTCACCTGCCATTTGAAGGGAAGGAACATGGGATTTTCTGTGCATTGTACTATCTGTAGCAGATCCAGGGGTCGAACAAATTGCATTCTATGGGCTGCCCCCTTGCAAAAACAGGTTGTTTAGTTACAGGTAACTTTTATGTGTCCACCATACATTTTATGCACTTGGCCCACCCACACAAGCGGGGTAGCATTTTTATTGGGAGGCACGGGGGTGAACACTGGGTGGTAGGAAATGTGTGGCTCTCCTCAGATTCCAGAACTTTCCAGCACTGAAATATGAGAAAATATGTTTTTTAAGGCATAATGTGAGTTTTGGAAGGGATTCTGGATAACAGAACCTGGTGAGAGCCACATAAGTCACCCCATTCTGTATACCGCTGGGTGTCTACTTTGAAAAAAAATACAGGTTTGCTAGGTTTCCCTAACCGCCGGCTTAGCTAGGGCCCAAATTCCACAGCTGAGCACATTACAAAAACAAATGGGTCAGTTTTGGGTGGGGAAATGTGAAGTGCCCATGTTGCATTTTGGGCAGTTTTCTGTTGCGGGCACCAGGCTTACTCACACAAGCAAGATATCATTTTTATCGTGAGTCTTAGGGAAACACAGAATAGTAGAACAAGCGCTAGTACCAATTGTCTTTCTCTGCATTTGTGCCCTCCAAATGTAAGACAGTGTGCAAGAAATGTCATATTGAGAAATGCCCTCTAATTCACATGCTAGTATGGGACCCACAAATTCAATGATGACCTTATAACCACTACCTCTAAACTTTGTATCTTGTGCCAAATTCAGTAATACATAAGTGTCTATTTATTGTCTTTGCAAATGGCATCAACAAATGGTTTGTGGTGCTAAAATCAACATCTTCCCAGATTTCAGGAACAGGCAGACTTGAATCAGGAAACCACATTTTTCAACACAGTTTGGCATTTTATTGGGACATAGCCCATTTTTCCTATTTTGGTGCTTTCAGCCTCCTTCCAGTTAGTGCCTGAAATGTGTGTGAAACCACTGGTGGATCCTTGCAAGCTATACATTTCAGAAAAGTAGACAAAGTTCTGAATTCAGAGAGGGGCCATTTGTGTTGATCCTTTAAGGTTTTCCTATAGAAAGTATCAGTTGAAATAAAAAAAAATGAAATTGAGTTGAAAAACAGCCATTTGTGTCTATGTTTTAATTTAGCTTCTGTGACAGATTTTTAAAAACAATAATCTGTTACATCCACTGGACCCTTCTGGTTGTGGGGATATATACCACAACCAGAAGGGTCCAGTGGATGTAACAGATTATTGTTAGACACTTTAAAAAAAAAAAAAATCAAAACTTAGCTGTATTTTTGCTATTTTCTCAGTTCCTTCCAGGGGAATCCACAAACTCTGGGTACCCTTAAGAATCCCCGGGATGTTGTAAAAGAAGGAAGCAAATTTGGCGTTGAAAGCTTATGTGGACAAAATGTTTGGGGGCTTAGGAGTGAACTACCTCAAATAGCGCAGAAATGGCTTAGCAGAGGGGGGAGGCCTAGCAGTGAAAGGGTTAAATGAATATCAGCAGCAGAGGTTTTCCACCTGTGATGTGGACTTGATCTCATGAGTAAGAACTCTGTGGAAAAATAGTAATGAGAATTACTATTAAATAGTCTATACATTCCTAATGATGCGAGTCCGCCAACATTATTCGCCACTCTCCCAGTCCTGGCAAACATTCATGTCTTCCTACCCTCAGCTTTCTACCAAAATATGCTCCTCAAACAGGCTTCCATATGAATTAACTTGTTGGAATCAGTTATATGTATAGGGCTCACTATAAACCACATCAGACCATATAACGATATATATATATATATATATACATAGATAGATAGATAGATAGATAGATAGATAGATAGATAGATAGATAGATAGATAGAAAAGATAGAAATATTTACATAGAATGCATATCTGAGATGTGAGTTTAATATCTAATATAAGTGTTTATGTCTGTATACGTATAAGTATATGTGATATACATCTATTCATAATTGTTGGAAATGGCCTTTTCTGCAGAGTTATCCCCAAACTTTTTGTCTTCCGTCTCAAATTTTTCTGACCTTCTTTTGCTGGCTTTAGGACTCTGGGCACTTTACCACTGCTAATCAGAGCTAAAGTTCATGTGCTCTCTCCCCTAAAACATGGAATGATTGGATTATACCTGTTTGGCATATTTAATTTATCTCTAAATCCCTAGTAAAGTAGAATACCATATACCGAGGACCTGTAATTTAAACCCCACTAGTGGGCTTGCAGCGCTGATTGTGCCACCCACGGAAGTAGCCTTTCAAACCTGTCTCAGGCCTTCCACTGCAGTGCCTCTGTGCACAGATTACTGTATCTTGACTTGACATTTTAAACTACTTACCAAGGCCTAAATGCCCCTTTTTCTACACCTGTCACCCCTAAGGTAGTCCCTAGAGGCCCTCTGGGCAAGGTGCTTTGCAAGTAAAAGGTAGGTCATGAACTTTTATGTTTTGCATGCCCTAGTAGTGACAAGCAGTTTATTTAATGTTTTCACTACTGTGAGAGCTGCGCCTCTCATTGGCTAGCATTGGGAATTTACTAATATACTTTCAAGTGGTAATTTCTGATCTGAAAGGAGTAGCGTTGCCATGTTTGGGATTTTTGGAATGGTTCTGAGAAATCCTGCTTACTGGTGTAGTTGGGTTTTACATTACTATTTGAGAAATGCCACTTTTAGAAAGTGGGCATTTCTCTGTGCTTATAACTCTATGGGGCATATTTACAAGAAAATGATCCCAATGCACCACTTTTCTTGCATCACTGCTGCCCCACCTAACAACACCATGGTTGCGCTGTATTTACAACATGGCGCACCATGACGGTCATTATGATAATAGTGTCAAAATTGGTGCTTTGCTGAACTAGCGTCAAAAATGTTGACGCTAGTGCAGCAAAGTTCAGGGAGGCCCATTGATTAAAATGGGTGCATCATTTAAACACCTGCTCTGAGCAGGCATTAAAATAATGAAAAAAATGGCGCGGGAAGCATCCTTGTCCTGGATGGTGCCCACGCAAGGAATGATGTCCGATATGCTGATGCTGAGGCAAGTCGCACAGGGTATTTGTCTGCTGTACGCCTATGGCCGCTGCATTCTGTATGCCATATGTGGGGAGAACCAAGTGAGGTTTTCCCATGAGACCCGGTAATGGATAGGTGTCCCTCTCCTTTTTGTGAGGAGTGTCTGGGGTGCTTGGTAATTGGAGGGTGCAGTAGCAGTGTGAGGAGAATCCTCAAAAGAGGTCTTAACTCCCGATCTCACCGCAGTTGACAAATCACCGTAATGCTCTAGGTAGGCACCCAGGTGCTCCTGTGCAAGTATTGCATAGAGGTTCCTAACTACCGTATAGCAACTACTAGGAGTGTAGGCACTCCCGTGCCCCATTGTTTTCCATGTCTTCATTACCACAATCACTGTCCAGTATCTAAGGTTATCTAGTTAGACTGCAGTATCCATGCCGTTTACACAAATCATACATGCGGGGAGTGATGTATTCACTCACAGCTGTATTTCTTCATAAATAAACCATCAAAGCATACAAAATACAAACACAGGGTTAAAACATTGTAAGTACAATAAAAACCTAAAATAACTAAATACATAAAAAGCAGATCTATAATAATTCATACAAATAAAGATCAATCATTCCCTAAAAAGAACTTCTGCCTGTACAAAACAGCCTCTAAGAACTTGCTAACAGCAAATGCAATTACGTTTGAGGTATCACTCTTCAAAATGCTAGAGGCTACCTCATACTGCCTAACTTCTAATTTCTAGCACATTGAAAGAATCCACTTGCAATGAGGGGCAGCATATACTGGGCAGAAAAATAAAATATGTTTGCTAGTCTAAAAGCTGTACTACAAGCAGGACATTGATCTGACTGTGAACCATTTACCCAATGTTTTGTAAAAGACTTTAACAGCAAACAACCGAGCTGAAAACACACATAAAGAGTGCTATGAAAAAGTTTTGCAATACAATCCAAAAAAGGCTCAAAACTGGGAAACAGCTTTAATAAATAAACAAAAAAAATGATTAGCAGGATGCCCAATACGAGCATGTAATACATATTTTTCCCATAGAAATGCCCAGTAGCGAGTCTTCAGCGTTACAGCTTGCGCTTTATTTATGCCATTTGGATTATCCCAGTAGCACCTTAGCCCTACCTTATCTAACCATAAGAAAACATGCCTCAGCCGTGGAACTGTTGATGCATTTTGACTTACCATAAGATCCTTAAGACAATCTCTATATTCAACAAGTTCTGTAGTAGACCAAAGACAAATTCAAAATGTCGGAGGTCTCAGGGCAGCCAAGTCCGAGATTCTATTTAAACCTAAATCAAAATAAATTAGGCTCAATGGGGTACTGACTTGACATGCAAGCAGCGATATAACAAAATAATTTTCTGCTGCTGCCACTTTCTAAGTATTGCTGCATCCTGTACTTTTGCCTGATAAACTTTGAGCGTGGGAGATACTAGTTTTAAGCTTGTGCAGCTGCAAAAGCGCAGGATGGCATGAGGCGTATGCTAAATAAGAAGGGAGCTTTTAGAAAGCTGGTTATTCCAGCAGAATCTATCAGATACCCTAACACCCATATAGCCAAAAACAGCAAACTCTTTCAAGGGGAACACAGTGATAGTACAATTTTTAATGGGCCCTAAACTCAAAAACATTAACTGTTTTTTAGCAACATTCAGGTCAAAGCTTTCAGACCTACAAAAAATTTAAAACCTATCTATCTGAAAGCCACTAGGTGTTTTGGAAAACAAAAGGTAATTGTCAGCAAAAAAGCAAGATTTGAGTCTTCTTGTTGTTTAAAATTGGTGCATATTTCTGGCAGGTAAGCAATAATTGAACGACCTCATTAATATATAATGTAAACAAGGTAGGCACCAAACCACAACCTTGTCTGACACCACGTTGGATAGGGATACGATTGGTAAGTTCACCCTTGCTGCCCCACCGAACTTTGGCATAGGTATCCTCATTTAACCATGCTAATATACAAACCAAATTCTTTGGAACTCCTATACTACAAAGAACCTCTCTCAGATTCTCCCTAGGGACCAGATTGAATGTGGTCCGCTAGTCAACAAAAAACATGTACAGCTTCTGTTTAGAAAGAAACACATACTTCCAATAAACAAGAGCCAAGAAAAATACTTGTTCAGAGGTACTGGTCTTAGGTCTAAAGCCAGCTTGGAAAGGAGATATTAAAAATGTAGAGTGGGCACAGGATAGCAGCTTGTCAAGAACCTGCCATGCAGGTTATTGATCAAGCTGATTGGTCTATATTTTTAAGGGATTCTTGGGTCGCCCTTTTTGTAAACCGGGATAATTTCTGCCCCTCTCCAAGTATCAGGGATAGCACCACCTGCAGATACAGCATTATAAACCATATTAATATAACTAACTCAAATTAATGGTCCTGATTTATACAAATCATCAGGGATTTTATCAGGTCCTGGAGCCTTGTCTGGTTTTAGGAAAGCTACAGCTTTTTTGGTATCCTCAAGAGAAATAGACACAGGATCCTCCTAAGCATCCCAACCTTCCTCTTCATCTAAACCCCTGCAGTTCATCAAAGATTGAAGAGTAAAAAAAACAGAACTATTCTTCAAACATGGCTTAGCATATAAATTAGCAACACTGTCTACCCATTTCTCAGGTTGAATGTGATGAAGGTATGATTTAATAGATTCCCAGTTACCATGAGAAAGGATCTTCCAGAAAGACCCATCATCTTTCCGATGGTTAGCAGCCAGCAACACCAAATTGCATCTTCCCGAGCCCTCTTGGCCTGAGAAAGAGTATTTTAATACTTTTCTCTAGCATCCCTAATCAGTTCCTGTGTGGAATTCCTAACGGCATTTTTCAAAAGCAATTTTGCCACAGAACAATCAGAATTAAACCACTTCTTCTCTTTCCCAGCTGCAATCTGTTCAATAACCACCTTTTTCTAGAAAATATTGTGTAGCTTACCCACAAAAAGACAGTGAATCGTAAGAATTGGAATTTCCTAAGTGTTGTAGTTTTGAAATTGAGAAAACACAGAAACAAATTGTTCATAAATCCTCATAGCATAACTCTAAGCAAAGAAAATTGCTGATAGTTGCTAACCAATATAGGCTCAGGTACAACAATATTACACTTATTATCCAACCTTTGGAACATTTCACCCATTAGGGTCAACAGCTGGGAATTATAGTCACTGTCATGTAAATTATTCACCCACATATCATCCAGTATTGGCCTCAAACCTAATATCTAGAAAGATAAAATCAATAATACTAACATAGTTACCACATTTAAAGGTTGGAGCCCTGTTCAGGTCCGATCAAGTCCTGCCATTGCAGGCTCTCAGACCTCGCCCCAAAGTATATGCAGTTAACTGAAAGGCCACACAGAAGTGTAGATGCTGAGATCTCCCTGAAAACCTAGGTAAACCCCATATCTAGTCCTCAAAGTCACTAAGATCTTTACTATAAAAGAAGGTTCAAAATAGCAATTAAAATCACCCGCTAATAAGACATTACTACTCTGCTGTAAAACATCTACAAGCCCATCCACCTGGACAAGAGTTAGAGACTCCATACCAGATGAAACCGATCTGGCATACACATGAATCACACCCAGCTTAAAATCCTTTGAAAATGTAAGCTGAACACCCAAAATGTCTGGGGAGTATATTTTCACCAGAGCATGGGAGCATTGCAGCTTGTTGTTTAGTAGAATAAGCAGACCCCCTTTAGCATGACCACTGCTTCCCGTGAGTTGGGCCTCCCCGCTATATGTTAGAAAGCCTTCAATAAATATTCTCTCTGTAGTCCATGTTTCTTAGAATAGGCATATCTCAAAAATATTAATATAAGAGACCCATTCAGGGTCTAATAACTTGTTACTTACTCCAACCAAATTCCAAGAGATAATGGCAGGGTAGACTATCTCCCCCACTAAACCCAGGGTAAGAAATAGAAAGTTGAAAATGCCTGCTCAGTGTGGAATCGATTAAACAATTTTCAACAGTCCTCGTTTTTGGTGCTTCACAATCCCTTCTGGGTCCGTCACTTGCAATAGCCTTGATACCAAGCCCTAAGGACCCATCTGCACGCATGGGCCTTGGGGCGATAGGTAGTCAATCAATTTAATTCAGGGTGAAGCTCAGGTTAGGGGTTCCAATGTCATCTGCTGGAGTAAGAATACAAGATGGTTCACTAGAGAACTTCCTCCCAGACATAGCAAAGGTCACAGAATTAGGTGGATGCAACTTCAAACTTTTATTGGTTGTTAATGAGGAACTGCGATTACAAGTACGCAATTCATAAGGAATAAGTTAATTAACCAACATCTTATCTTTCATCTGTAGGGCAATAAAATCATAATCAGTCCCTTCCTGAGAGATTCTCTTTGCACTCACAATGTGAGATCTAATAATAGAAAGGCATTCCCGCTTAGACCTTAACCAATGCACAGCCGTATCAATCAGAGAATCCTCATTCTCAAAATACCCCGCTAAAACCTTTGGGACCTTAATCATATAAAGAGTTCTTTTCAGAAGTCCCTGATACTGTTGGTAAATGTAGCTTAATGTCTGCCTGGTCTTCAGCATGAGCCCAAGATTGAAGTTTCAATCTGATATTCACATCCTTAAAGGGCACACTAACAGGTCCACACACACTTGTTGGTGGGATTACCCCAGTTTGAGGGAGTGTACTCTGGGAAGTGAATTTAGGAGCACCTGGGCAATCTGATACACCGAATCGCAGTTGAGGCACATTGTCATTGGGTTGTGAATCCATGCTCACAAAAGAGTGCTGAGTATCCATACCATGTTGTAATTTATCAACACATCTGCATCAGTTTCTCTGGAAAAACCACCCCTATCATCTCTGTCATCAAGGATAAAAAAAGCCTTCCGCACTCGCAGCTGACTTATGGGCCAAATTCCCCATTGATTTTCTTAAGGATCAAATGCAAAAGATTCTTCATGGCATTTATTTTGGAGTGTAATAGTCTCAGGTCCTTGTTAGGACCTCCAGCAAGAGCATTAGAAGAGAGTAGTGGCACCTTCTCAAAGCTTTTCGATATTAACTCAACTCTTCCAATTGGGCAAATCTATTGGAGCATGGAATATTAGGACAGACAATAATCATAGGACTAAGGGGCAGTCTGGGGGGGGCTCAATGACATTTGCAGAACCCCCCTTGTTAGAAATTTAGAGATTACCTACAAAGGATTTTGACTCACCAAAGTAGAGGGAAATTATTAGTGATTAAAGACTTGTCCAATGATGGATTGCTAATAACTGAGGGAGCCTTCAATGCTTTGATAAACATTGCGGGGACTTTATCAGTGTGAGGCTTATTCACATTCACCCAGGCACAATGTCCTTTAGGATAGCCTCCACCTCCTCAATTAAACAGTCGATATCCTTTAGCGTACTCTGTGCACTAAATTCAGCCAATCACACAATTCAACCTTAAACAGACTTGAGCAATTTATCAGATTTATCAAATTTGTCAGGTTTTCTCAATTTCTTAATGTCGCTAGGAGGCAGAGGAGGGTCCACAGCCTTCCGCTCCCCCATCGCTTGAAAATAAATACTAATGATGGTAACAGTCAATAACAGCCCAGCATCAAGTCAAGCAAGTCGAGCAATGAGCAGCGGACAACAAACAAGCTGCAGTAACCGGGTAGATAATCAACTTACCACAGCAACTTTACAATTCACTTAAAAAAGGAGTGGCCCAGCCTCCTCCAGGTAATGACGGGCAAAGACCGGGCCAGGTCTTGGCCCAGGCATGCCCCCGGGTGTGTACGGTTCGCATCCTGCTCAGCAGAGCCCCGGGCTTCCTTATCAAGCGCCTCTGGGCACAAAAGTGATGACAGCCCCACTCACTGTCGCTATCCCTGCTGGTACATGTAGTCCCCAGGGCAACAGCACGTCCCACGCAACAGAGCCCGGGGTTTCCTTATCAAGTGCTTCCAGGCACAAAATTGATGACAGGCCCCCTCACAGATGCTTTCTTCGCTGATACGTGAAATCCCCAAGGCTAAAGCCTGTGATGTGTTTAGGGCATTCAATGGTGATTCCTATGTCCCTTTTTCATAACCTGATTTGTGTTCTTACACTCATGTGATGATTCCTGTTTTTATTCCATAACCTGTTGCATTTCATACTCGGATATACTGTATGACGTTTTGGATTCCTGCATTGCCAGGATAACAAGTACTATTCCAGTGACTGCATAATATGCACAGTATTCCTAGTTATGTCATTTTGGACTATGTTATATACAATATACTATATATTTTAAATATAACCCTGTGTGAAATCTTTTTTGTGGTGTACTCATTGTGATACTGGTGTGAGTGTGTTGTTTAAGTGCATAGTAACATTGTCCCTGAGGATATGCCTGACTGCTCTACTGCAAGCTACCAGAGGCTAAGCACAGGTTTCTTTGGTGTGTAATGTACTTGCCCTGTCTAGAGTGGTGGGTTCTGCCTGGCTTAGGTACGTGCCCTAGCCAACCAGAAACCCCATTTCTAACACGAATTCATCTGTTCAGCTTGTTTCTAAGTGTTTTGAATTCTCCAGATAGGAAACCATGGCAGTGGGAGTGAACGTGATTTGTCCTAGATTGCATACATTTGAACACTTGAGCAAAAAAGGATTAAAAGAAAAGCTGTTTGGTTTTCATGCCTTCAGACCACATCTCCCCCCATCCTGAATCAGTGTAGCATTGTAAAATCCTGACACTGGAACTCTATGTTCAAGCCCTAGTAAACTTGTGAAGGTCAGTCTAAACAGTCAGCTATTAATTGACAATAATTGAATTATTTCCAATCTGAAGTGATTTACATAAATGTTCACGGAAGCATGACTTGTTGTTTTATGTGCTTTCAAAGTCTTACAACAAAAGGTCACATTGAATTTCCTGAGAGTTGTACACTGAGGTATTATTATTGATTTAGTTTTACATCAAGGTCTATAAGTAGTTCAAGTCAAACCTTTAGCCTAGACAATCAAATTAATCTTATCGCTATTGCAAAACGGTTTTTATTTATAAGCCTTTTATTGGAATATGTCTTATTGTGCAGAAAGTAGCAAATCTAGTTTGGCATTTTAGGAATGTTAATGAAGAAGGTTTGTCTTTCCACTGGATTTGGAAAAATATAGTTTCTAAATATGTTTGTATTTACTCTTTTTTCTGATACTTTTGGTAAATCCCACGCCATTCATCCCACTTATCAGAGTTGACATTTTGCTTGATCATTTAGAAATGACATTACTCTAATGCTGCTTTACTTATGTTGATGAAATTGCATTTATAGTCGACATATAAACACAACCAATAAGCGTCTCTCTGTGTTCCTCAGGGATCATCCCGGGTCTTTGTCTATTATTGCAAAATTCTAAGAATGTTGATGCAGAACCATGCTTCAGCAGGAAGAAAATTAATATATGGTGGAGCTGCATGCTCATTTACAAAGAGACTGGTCTGCTCGTAAAAACGTGTATGTATTTTAAATCATATTCAACAACTAGAACATTCATTTTTCAGGGAAGCCTCTCCCTTAACTGTCCTCATTTTACCAGCTCTGCCTCCATAATGGATTGCCTGTTAAGGATGTTGTTTCATTTTCCATGGTGTGATAATAGTACTTTTGATGCCAACCTACCTCAAGTTTCACCTGCTTGTGTTGTTGTTATTTTAGAGTGTGCAGGCCCGATTTGCAAAGATTAGTGATGAATAGCTGTAACTAAGTCTTGTACTCTTGTTTTGCTCATAATGTTTAGGAATACCTTCTCTTGCTTACTTCTGGCTTACTCCTGGAATTCATGAACAAGTCACGGCACAATTTGTGTACATTTATGTCTCTCACAGCACAAGAGAGGCTGTCAATCAGGCTTCCCTAATCTATACTTTCATTTTTAAAAACACGTGTTTTTAAAGCCAACTCACAGTCATACTAAACTCAATAGTCACCAATAAAGAATTTGTTACTCACAGACACATTAATCTCTGTTTGGGATGTCAAATCCTAAATTGTGTCATACTCATACCAATAGCAAAGTATACACTAATCAATAGTGATTAATTTACTAAAATAAATGTATCTCAAATTCTGTTATAAAAAGATATGCGTACCTCAGCGGTACATTTTATTCAATCACAGTCCCACAAACCTGGCAATAAAAATGTCTCAAAACTTCAAATATTAATAAAGCAGAACATTTCTAAGCAATGTCATTTAAAACCCTAAATTTCAATCTGTGACTTCAGGTACAATCTGTTTCGATATGGTATGTCTGCCTACAGATGTAGAGAATCCAGTAATACCTGATTCAAATTAGGTGATAATGTGGGCAGTTCTGTCAATTTATGCAACAAAAACACATAGGCAGTCACCATACCACCACGGCGACGACCATCCGTCCGCCAGATTATGAGCACTGCCTGACTTCTGCCACAAAGGGCAGAAATCCGGCAGTGTTCATACTGGCGGACGGTGGTGACCTGGTACCACCAGCACCGCCTGGCAGTAGAACACTGCTTGCCGTATTTTGAGCCGAAATACAGCCTGGCGGTGTTCTGCTGTCGGGGTGCTGATGGCATTAGCAGCGCCCCTTCCCTTTCCCTCCTTGAAGACGTCCTTGCCAAAGGTAAGTCGGGCTTCCATCAGGGGAAGGGGGTGGGAGGGTGGGGGGGTGTTGTGTGTGTGTCTGAGTGTGTGAGTGCTTGTGTAAATGCGTCTGTGTGTGTTGTGTTGTATGTGTGTGGGTGGGTGAATGAATGTAAGAATGGTGAAGTGAGTGTGTGTCTGCATTTCAGTGTGCCTGTGTGTAAGAATGTGTGTGAGTATGTCTGGATGAATGCGTGCATGGCAGTAAATGAGTGAATGCATGTGTGGTTGTGCAGGGTGGAAGCAAGTGTGTGGTGGGTGCGTGTCTGCGTGTGCGTGCGTTTTGGGGTGTAGGGGAGGGCAAATGTTTTTATCGGAGGGGGTGGGGATGTTTGAATCCAGGGGTGCGTGGGGATGGGTGTATGGATGGAAGGGGGTTTCAGGTGTGTGTTAGGGGGTGGGGGAGCCAGCTACCGGTGACAGAGAAGGAGTTCCCTGTCACCGGTAGGGCCTACCGCCATGGTTTTCATGGCTTTGCTAATGCCACGGAAACCATGGCGGCAGGCAGGCTCATAATGCCGCCGGCGGTACTCTGTGGGCAACAGGGTCGGAGACTGATATCTCCAGCATTGTGGCTCATACCGCCATGGCAGTATGAGTGCAGAAGTGGTGGGTTGGCTGCAGCCAACCCGCCACACTCATAATGTGGCGGTATATACCGCCAGCCTGTTGGCGGTACTACTGCCACATTAACCCTGGCGGTCGAAAGACCACCAGGGTTTAAATGAGGGCCATTGTGACTGTTAGACCTGGCATCCTTGGTGTGGTTTCCCCTGTCTTTTTGCCTCTGCTTCCTGTATTTTTGACTGTGTGCTGGCCTTTATTTTTGCTGTTTTTGGTACTCTGGGCACTTTACTACTGCTGACCAGAGCTAAAGTGCACGTGCTCCTTCTATAATTTGTGATTATAATTGGTTAGCCCTGGTTGGCATATATGATTTACTAATAAGTCCCTAGTAAAGTGCACTAGAGGTGACCTGGGCCTGTAAATCAAATAGAACTAGTGGGGCTGCAGCACTGATTGAGCCACCCATATGAGTAGCCCTGTAAACATGTCTCAGACCAGCCACTGCAGTGTCTGTGTGTGCAGTCTTGCACTGCCAATTCGACCAGACAAATGTACCCCCTTGCCAGGCCCAAACCTTCCCTTTCACTACATGCAAGTCACCCCTAAAGTACGCCCTAGGTAGCCCCATGGACAGGCTACAGTGTATTTAAAAGGTAGGACATGTACTGGTATGTTGTACATATCCTAATAGTAAAATACTGCCAATGTTGGCAAGGGCAGGATCTTGAGAACAACAAAGACTTTCCTTCGAATTTTGCCTACTTCAAAGATAGAAATGAGTATAAGTAGTGGACCCAACCCCCCAGATTTCTATAACATATCTGGATCAAAAGGAACCTCTGACAAGGAGAGGAGCTGAAGAGCTAGAGGTGGAGTACTGCCCCTTTGCTGTGTGTGTTTTGCTGGGTTGGTCTGCAGTTGCTGCTTCTGCCTTAAAGAGGACAAAGACTGGACTTTGCTGTGTATCCTGCCTGTGAAATTTCTCCAAGGGGTTGCACTGAGTTTGCCTCCTGTTAAGAAGTCTGAGGGACATCAAATACTTCATCTGCCAGCACCTGTGCTCTCTTGCTGAGGCCTCGTGACTTTTCAAGTGGTGCCACATCTGGCCCCCTGGCCCCTGGAAGGGAAAGTTGGCAGGACCAGAGTGAAAATCCACATGCCGAAGCTGAGTGGCAGAAAAACTGGTGCAGCGCCTGCACCATGACCGAAAAATAGATGCAGAGCCAGTGAAAACGACGCATCGGCAGCTCAGCGCAGATTCATCGCTGCCTTGCATCTGGATTTTCTGCGCATCATCCTTTGGCATCAACTCTTCAGCACCACCTCACAGACCCAATGCTGATGGTCTGAAAACACATTGGTTGCTCAGCAGAGAAGAAAACCATGCATGGTCTCACTTACGAGTAAGAAATCGATGCATCACTTGCTTTTCCAATGCACTCTCACCTATGCGGCATTATTTTTCACGCCTTCCAGGTACTTTTTGGTATTGTTGGATGTACTATAAAATGTTTCTTCATGCTATTGCTTTTTCAATCCCTGTTCTCTGATGGATTAAAACTACGTATTTTGAAAAGGAAAGTACAGATTAGCAAAGTAAATGTGTATTTGGTGGCTACATTGCTGTGACTGCCGGAAAAAAAAAATATTCTTCAACTTTCATACTCCAGTTTTTACTTGAGGTTTATCCATTATTTAGTTGACAAGCTTAAGAAGAATTATGAAAATATCTACAGATTTGAACACAATGGAGATAAATTAAATTCTGAAGGATAGGCAATAGGTCATTGGTGGTCCTGGTCTCCACTGCACTGCTGAGAACCGCCTGCCTCATGGAGAGATCCCAACACAAAAATTTGGGATCCCTCTGTCTTAAGGGCATCCATCAGTGAGGTGGATGAACTTGGGACATAGCTGAACCTCAAGTGCTACAATTTGTTTTGACACTCAACATTTGTTCATTGTAATTTCATAAATAACTCTGAAATAATAAATGTGTCTTAAAAAAAATCAATGGCCTCAAAGCACAAGGGGTTTTCTCTCTTTGTGTCAGGGTCATTGACAATTTTTTTGGGCTGGGATTCCCATACCTTAAATGGCTGTCCAGAGCAAAGTAATCAGTTGAGTGTTCCCCACATTGTAAGGGGCATGGCTCCCCCCTCTGTATCAGTCATCTGTTGTTGCTGTCTCAGTCCAATTTTTTCTGCAATGATAACTCACCTTTTGAGGGTCCCAGGATCTCTTTGAGAGCACTCCCAGGCTCACCAAACACACATGCAAATCTGTGCACCAAGCCTTTTTCCTTTGTCCTGCATTGCAGCGGTGGTAGCGGCCTGAAGACTTTGGGGTACCAACTTGCCCTGGCAGGCTTCTTCAGATGTTGTGTTCCTGTGCTGCAAACAGGAGGCCAGTCAGCTGGCCCTTGGGGTACCTTTGGCTTGACTGGGCTCTGGAGACAGCTTCTCCTTGAGCAGGACACAGCAGGCATTGTCTTTTTCTTTGCTAGCCACAAGGTGCAGTCTTTGATGATGCAGCCTCTCTTTGCTGGTTCTTCAGTGGAGCAGGGCAGTCCTTCTCCAGTCCTTCTTCCACATTGGTTGAGATCTGAGGTCTGGGTGCCCCTCTTTATGCTAAGAAAGGGCCCTTAGAGCAGAACGTGGTTGGTAGCCAATGAGCTACCAGATTCCCTCCCAACTGGCGACCTCTTCTTCTGTAGTATGGCATCTGGCTATCCCAGAATGCACCATTCTGCTTACTCCCAAGATGGTGAGACCCTAGCTGGGTGTACAGACCTCACTAGCCCACCCTGGGTGTGGCTATCTCAGGGGTACATGCCACTGGGGCAATTGGTTTAGTGACTAGTTTCCCCTCTCTGCCTCCTGTCTAGCCTGTCCACCATAACAGTGGGTCAGCCCTTCCCACTGGTGCTACACATCTCCCTTTCAAATGCAGCTTCACCATTGAAGCCTGCATTTTGGGGCTAACACCCAAGTGACTTCCTTCAGGAGAGAGGTGATACATCCTTGGCCTGCAATCCCTCATTTGTTCTCCTTCCTGAGAATCATTAGCACATTTCTCCAGGAGAGCAGAAAGATGTCTAGTAAAATAGGCTCCATGTGTGCCTCGGATGACAGAAGAGTTTTAAAGGTAGCAAAGAGGCAGATTGTAAGACTTTGGTCAGACCGTTTAGGAGTTAGCATAGCTGAGGGATGTGTGTATAAACCTATACTTCCCAGTTGGGTGACCAAAGTTTTTCCACAGTAAAAAATGGTTGTTTCATATGTTTTGCTGGCCGGACATGCAAACTGCATGTCCTGCCTGTGTCTTATGTTGCACCCTGTCTTTAGGGCTCAGTAGACTTTCCAGAAAGGTGACTTACACACATGCCAAGTGAAAGTGCTGGTTTTGCGATGCTTTCAATGGCAAAGTAAGGCTAGCAGTGCACAATTGCTCTATCAGTCTTTAGTGGCAGACTGGAGGACTTGGTTTACATGGGGGACTTCCAGGGTGGCACAATCAGTGCTGCAAGCCCTGGGGTACCCTTCTAACTTACATGCTGTGGGTCCCACAGTACCAATTCGACATACACATTAGGGCCAGGGCACTGGCACTGAGGTCTAGTTATCAGGCCTCAGTGAACTCTCAGGGTCAAAAAAGCAGCAGTACCAGCCAAAAAATGTGGGGGTGACCATACAAAAAGAGGCATTTCCTTATACCCTGGTTTCGCGATCTTTACGTGAGTGTATATCACAAAGACCTTTGAGAATGATCAAAAGCATTGCTTTCAGACTGTGAAGAATGAAACTAATATTCAAAGAAATTCCCACACTGATGTATAAAAAGGACATAATATACAAAGTATATTTGAGAACTACCACAAAGAAGATAAGAGGTGAGAATAAAAATGCTATAAAGTTTAGAAATGTTAAATCACCAGTGATAATCTATTACACATTATTTAGACACACAAAGGGACAAAAATGTGTTTAGCTGTTTTCAAAATATTACAAAGAATTGATGGGGGAGTAATGTGCTCAAACTTAAGCAGAGAGGAGCAACTTTGATCACTAAATTGAGCAGTACAAATCGAGGTAGAAACAGAGGCTTTCTAGATTTGAATTGTTATTTATAATAGTTTGTGTGAGAAGTAGTTTTAACCTGCTCCAGTGCAATGGTTATCCGACCACACAGGAAAAAGCCCATTTTTACCTTTTGTGCACTCCCCCATTCCTAACAGCAAGGCCATTGGAGGAGCCATTTGTTTCGATCTATAATGCCCTCTTGATGCATCTTGTAACTTTAATTTCAGACCAGCCCTGGGCATGAGGCCACTAAGTTAAGTATTATTTGTATATTTGCTTTTGAATAAGTGAAGCTTCACGCAACAAAGGACTGAGTTTAGTGTTCTATGTACTAAACATTGCTATTAGGTAGCACAAAGGAAGTTTAGAGGTAGGTGTCTTTTTCTATTGCAGTAAAAAGAATACAAGTTATTTTAAGTGTAGTAATGTTGAAAATGAAAACTAGACATGATTTCTTTTGATTTACTTATAATCTCATGAGTTGTCCACACGAAATAGGGCAAATCTTGAAACATATACATTGAAAGGTAGCTCTATATGCGTGCATGAAAATTATTAATATTTGGTTGAAATAAACAGAACATTGGGTAGTTACTCCAAACCCTATTTACTATGGAATTGTGGTGCTGCAGTAACGCACAATTTATTTGCAAATTAGTGGTGCAGAAACACGTATCGGTTTAAAATATGTAAGTTCAAACAGGTTCAAAACATGGACCACTTAGTACTCAATTCATGAGTTTGGCACCTCCTCTTTAATTAAAAGTACCAGTTGGCGTGAATGAAGATGACATGTCAGAATGCATACTTCACCCCTGGCTGCAAGTGGTGTAAAAAAGTTGAACCGCAAATGTTTGCTACTACACAATCGTGGACCCTTCTCTCATGCAATAGCTTTTAAATTAGCATACCCCTCCTGTGATAATGAATCCCTTTTGTTGTCGTTGACAACAAACACGATGCTCAGCTTCCCTCGCGTTAACCTAATCATCTGGGAATCATCATCCTAATTCCCCCTATGCCTAAAGTTAAACCTAATCCTATCCTCGATCATTAATACCCTTTCTTGTTCTTTTATCTGGAGCGTAAAACTATTTGCTACTTTCCCTAAATTAACTTGTTACGTTTCCCTAGCACTTGCCTCTATTTTACTTATTTTTATCCCTTAACTCTAATCCAGATAGCAGGAACCTAAAACTGACACCAACCTTAATCTTAACACTAATCATAATGCTTTCTGTAGCCCAATCCTCCCCTTCTTCACAAAGAATAGTCTCCATTGCTTCTAGGGAAAGTCAAAATTGCATTACACTGATTTCTTTAATCTTAACTATCCATTGTTGAAAGTTCCTTTTCTGGTTTTCCAGGTTTTTACAAAATGCATGGCTGTGTTGAGGTAACTCACATCATAGGATCTTTTGTTGAGAGCACCTTCAGAGAGGCATATAAAAGCAGCAGGGTCAAATGTTGGACAGAACGCAACACATTGACATTAAACAAGGACCACATGCATATTATTATACGTGTAAGCAGAGGCAGGAGTGTGCCTGAAAGATTACGGATTTAGAGGCTGGTTCGCCACAGAAAACAGAAATTTTGCTCGTTGCCCACTAGCAGCACTGTGTCCCTTTGGTTTCTTCTTGTGGGATCCAACTTCAAGACTGAACATGGAATTCCTGGTACTCATGCAAGTCCCCGTTGACTAGGTGTAAGAAAGTAGTTATTCATAGCATGCACACATCACTGGACTACAGATATAGAAGATGTTATTACAAAGCAGTTAATTAGGTACAAGTGCACGAGTCAGTGCTGCTACAGGAGCTAAATGTTGTAGGTCAGAGCTTGGATAGCTACTGAACAAAACAATTCAACGGACACCCTGAGAATCCCAAGGTAGACATTGTGACGTTACACTTACAAGGCACATGGTCAAGACAAAATAAAGAACACAAATGTGCTGGGGGCATCAAGTTACAACAATAGGGCATACGTAATTTACCCACTGTTACTTGTTGGCACAATTTACTCAGCTCTACTATCAATCTGTGTTCTCACCACACAAAGAAATAAAGACATGGTGTATCTCACAAATAGTTTAGATAATCTTCCATTCAAACATGCAGACAAGTTTTCAAAAACAGCTAAAACATCTTCAAAGAATATTAATGTGTCTCTGTTATTGTGTAGTTGTAATTGCTTAGAAGTATATTTCATGTTAATAAACTCAGCATTACATTCTCATTTAGATAGTGCTTGTTGTACTTGTAAGAATGTGACCTGTTTCACTTGTGAACTTGTATTCTATGAATATAGTAGTATTCAATCAGATTTAACAAGGTATATTTTCCTTTTTTCAGGACCATACAACTCTAGGCAGCTCCAACACTGTAATTCTACGAGAGCCTCCATCGAAGGTAACTACTATGAAGAAAATTTGCTTTTGAACAAACTTGACCTTGTAAAGTGTCACAACCAGGGTAAGGTTGCATTGTTAAGGATCATGGTTGCAGGCAAATAATTACAAAATGATATTCTGGGTCACAGAATGTTAAGAAAGGTACTCATTATTTTTCTAATACACAGTCCACATTTCTGAAAAGTAAATTATTTTCCATTTCAAAACTGAGTGAGGTTCATAGTCAAAATTATTATGTGTATAGATATATCAGAATTAATATAGAAGTTCTAGAATTGTGTTCAGACCAGAACAATCTTGGACACAATTCTGGCTAAAATGATTACCTCTGACCAGCACACCTGAACTTCCACCATATGTAACCTAAAAAATATTGCAAATATTGAAGAGAAACAAACAGCTCTGGTGGGTTAGTAAGGTAACATCATTGGCACTGTATGAAACTTGAACTAAATAATTGATTAGATGCAAAAAATAATTTCTAATTCACATTCTTGAACTAGCAACTCTGAATTTTTCATAATCAATAACTTGCCTCTACTGCCTACCCAACAGAATATTTAGTACAATTAAAAAAGCTGCACAATTGCAATGATTGGAATCTGAGGTTTAGTGTGGTATGTAAATCGGAGTTGTGGTGCTGACTTGGAAATCTATTTTAAAATCAAAATATAGACCGTAGAAGAACTCAGAATCTAACCAAACCACTCAATCTTGCATGCCTCCAGTATCAAGATAGGACAATGAACAGTCCTATCCTAAAGTATAGTAATACAAAGCCATCTATCTAACATGATCAGTTGCTGGCCAATTTATCTTGTCTGCCTAAACATCAAGGCATAAACAGAACCCTTTGTTCAAGTTTATCAACTGGTCTATGCTCTACAAAGGATTGAGTAATGTGAGAAATTGGGTTACTGGTTCACTGGGATGTGAGCCCTGGTCAAGCAGCAACCACAACCCTTGTCAGGGTAAGGGACAAGCAAACCCCAAATTAAGCTGTGTTCAGCCCCCTGGTAACTTTGTACAAAGCAGTCAGGCTTCATTAGAGGCAATGTTCAGAACTCTGTAAGCTGGGCCACAGTGTTGGCATCCATGTTGGCAAGCTCAAACTCCATTTTTACAGGTGTGGTCTCAAGGAAAACAGTCAGAGCGAGAACTTAGAAAAAGCAAAAAGGCCAGTCAGAGAGAATTTAAAGTTGAAGTGGTCTTAGATATGGGATGTTAGTGTACACCAAATCACTGTACGGCACTGCAAAACACAAGTCCTGTCCTCACTACTAATCACGAATGTTAGAAATTGGGCTACTGGTTGAGCTCTGGCCAAACACCAATCACAATCCATTGCAGGGTAAGGCATAAGTTAACCCCAAATTAACCTGTGCCCAACTCCTTGGTATCTTGGTACAAAACAGAGAGGCTTAACTTAGAAACAATGTTAAAGTATTCATGCAACACTTCAAACAGTAAAACAGTGAAAACACCACACATTAAACAATCCTGCAACAAGTTAGAAAAATAGACCAACATTCAATAAATGTGACAAGACCAAAACGGCAACAATCCAATCCGTAAAACCAGAGTTATGCATTTTTAAAGAATAAACTGTAAAATAGCACCTAAAAGCAGAAAATGACAACCATGAATATCTGGTCACATTGGACCAGGGCAAAGTCAAATTTTCAGATTGACCACAATGGTGCGCAGGTCAGACACAGTCCCAGATTAGTCCCGCTGCAGGTTTACCTTCTCAAGTTTTGTGCCAAGAGCCCGGTTTGTGTTGGAGAGGTTTGTGGTGAGCTAAGAAAGCATCACAGGTGGTTGTTAGCATGGTGCGAAGGGCAAGACAGGCTTCACAGATGAAAGTACTGGCACTTCCTGTTGGCAGTTCTTCACATGTGTGATGAGATGGGCTGGAGCCAGCTCTAGCTGATTTTCAGTGCAAGCAGAACAGTCTGAGTGTGTACAGGCCCATTCTCAGTCATGAAGACTCCAAAAGCTTGATTGTGAGAGCCAGTGAGCCACAACAAAAGTCCCGTAGCTGAGGGGCACCACATGGGGGACAGGAACTCACTGCAGCTGGGTTTAGAAACTGGTTGGGGAGTCGGACTCTTTTATGTCCCTGAGGCTCAGATCAGGAGGCTAGCAGACTAGACCTTGAAGCCACTCTGGGGTCCTGGGATAAATATGAGGTTGCAGGCACCTGTTCTTTTTCCCCAGGCAAGAGGGCAGCAGGAAGCAGGTCAGTGCAACAGGGCAGCAGTTCCTTCAGAGCAGCAGTCCAGCAGAGTGTTAGTCCTTGTAGCACCACATCAGTCATTCTTCCTGCAGCATATTCACAGGTCCAGAAGTGGACTGAAGACTCAGAGGCAGATTTATCACTCTTTCATCCAACGCAACACAGCAAGCCACTGTGCTGTGCCACGCTGCTTGAAAGGGAATTGACAGGAATGCACTGTATTTAATGTTATACTATACATTCTTGTCCTTTCCTAATGCTGGAGCACTTTTGACTACGTAGCGCCAAAGCAGGCACCCTTTGTCTCATGATACAAGGGTGCCTGCATTGAAGAAAGGATAGCTCTTATGCAAGAAAGGACACCTTTCTGCACAAAAACAATACTGAGAAGTTTTGTCCTCTTTCTATGTGTGCAGCATAATGTAGTACATGTATAATGAGCAAAGAACGAGGAGAAACAAAGATATTTCTCCTCATTATGCCTCACCTGGGGAGGAATAGCATTTTGATGCATTCCCAGGTCCACCACTAATGGTAACTCTGGGAATGCTCCAAATCCATGGGTGGATGCATGGGTACACTAATACTCGAGCCATGGAATGCCTCCCTGGGGCAGAGTAACGCAAGGCAGTGATTTACACTGCCTTGCGTTACTCTAGTTTTATCAAGCCACGCAGGGCCCTGCAAGCTGTGGCTTGATAAATCTCACTTAGGTTTTGGGATGCCTTTGTGCTCCTCCTTGTGTGGTGCAAGGGTGATGAAAAACCTTGATGAGTCTGGTTCTTGGTGTCTAAGGTCCAGTAGTTATAGCCAGTTGAGCCTTTGAAGTGGGGAAGAAGTTTCTAGAGGTTTCTATTTGAAGTCATCAGGCATCCTTCCTTCCCTGTCCTGGCTCCAGATTCACTACAGGGGGTATGTAGCCCTTTGAGTGGAGGCTGGACACAGCCTAATCAGGTGTATTTGGGGCCGTGCCCTGCTTGTCCTTCCCATCCTGCCAGTGATGCCCCATCCAGGCACCCCTAAGCTCCCTACTGTGTGTGGCTGCCTATGAGGAATACACAAAGCTCATCTGTCATTTACCCCCACGTCATGTGACCAAAGGCAGGCTGCAGACACTAAATGGCTAAGGCAACAAAATACCAGCTTTCTAAAATTGGCCTTTTCAGAACTACAACTTAAAATTTGACTTCACCATAAGTTAGTTTTTTAATGTATTTATTTGACCAATATAGTTGATAATTAAAACAAAAACAATACAGTAGATAAAATAAAATATAAATACATTATAAAAATAGTCATTGATAAAAACCACAAAAGATAAATAGCTACATATTAAAAAAATACAGTACAGTACTCATCAAACCACTTACAATAGCACCAAGACTAAAGAAACTAGCATATAATCATTATGCAATAAAGCAAAAGAATGGATTTGCCATGCATACATCAAATAGCGAGTAAAAGCAAATGTGAGCCACTCCGTTGTATCAGATTAAAAATACAAATGGCCTCAGTTGGGCGAGTAATCAATAAAAGCCTACAGGCAGGAATCATCCGTGTTCTCCTACTATCCCTGTAGGCTGGACATAAAAATAGGAAATGTTCCAGAGATTCAGGGGAAACATTACATGCCGGGAAAAAGCAAGATACCAAATTTGTTTTCCAACTTTCTTTTATACTATTCACTGAAATACATTTTAGGTACAGAGATCTGGCATAAACTGGTTCAATGCGATCAATAAACATTTCAAATACTAAATCGTTTTTAAAAATAAGAACATGATTAATCAAAAAGCCATAGCTAGAAGAGTTAAGCCAATGGTTCATAACATACTCCGAGTACCTTCCTTCTAATGTAACCATTGAACCCCTAGTCATATTTTGTGGGTTCTTCAAGAAGTCTTCTAATACCAATTTAAATAACCTGCTTCTCACAAATCTTAACCATGGACTAGTAACGTCCTTGTATTACATCATCAAGCGCCTGTTTAACAGGGATCCGGGACTTCCCCATCAAAATCTTAACCCAATATTTACGTGGTTTGAGGCCAACAGCATGTGACATGGTCTTTAGCCCTAAATCAAGTCGCATCGGAATGGCTGGGGCACTCTGCGACATTGAAAATAACATTTTTATTTTCAGTTCTATTTAACTTCTTCACTGACCCAACCCCCCCAAAGTTCTGCTCCATACAGGGCTGCACCCAAACCTTTCGCACGGTACACTTCTAAGACTGGGGCAATTGGACGAGAGACAGATTGTTTCCATTCCCTCAAAATTGCTGATTCGACATGACATGCTGTATAGGCTTCTGACTCTTTAGGATCTGGGCTGGCCAAGATTGATTGCTAGACAGACTCACAACCAAATAGGCAAATTGTTTAACTTGTTCAAGGACTTTATCTCCAAGCCTGATTTCTCCTTTAAAAGACTTATGTGGTTTAAAGACCATGAATTTAGTTTTCGTACCATTTATTAGCATCCCCGACAATTCACATGCTTTAATAAATGTATTCAATTATTTTGCAATCCCATCGGGGTCTTGGAAATCAGAAGCGTATTGTCTGCAAAAAGAAGGACAGGTATTAAATGACCTGCCAGTTGGGGAGAATCACCAGTACAATCATCCAACATCCTTTTAATCCTATTCATAGATAATGTAAACAACGTGGGGGCTAAGACACAACTCTGACGTCCCCCATTAGAAACATTAATACCATCAGTTCGTTTCTCACGTTTGTCAGATCCTATGTTGGTAAAATTTATTTCATGCACGCACATTACTAAATCCAATAAGCCTTTAGGCATACCCAGCTTGCCAAGAGCAGACCATGGCTTAACTCTGGGAATTAAATCAAAAGCTGATTTGAGGTCTACAAAAACCACATAAAAATGACATTTTTTATTGGAGACCCCTTTTGAAATCAGTAAAAAGTGGAAAACCTGGTCAGTCGTACCCATATTAAATCTAAAACCTGTCTGAAGGTGATATAAAATCTGCATTTCAAACATCCACAACACTCATACTTGGATACACACATGCATACACACTTGCATGCATACATATGCTCACTTCTGCATTCAGCCATGCATACAACCACGCTCACACATGTACACACACAACACACCCCACCATCCCACCCCCCTCCTGTCCGACGATCAACTTGCCTGTTCTGAGGAGGAGGTACTCCGGCAGGGAATAGGAAAGGGCACTTCCACCTCCGGCAGCGCCCTGCCATCTGTACACCACCAGGCCGTATTATTGCACATAATACGGTGGGTGGAGTCCTTCTGGTGGAGCGGGGCTGGTGGTAGAACTGCCCCAACACCTCTGCCCGTCAGCGCGACTACTGCTAGATTTCCGGCCAAAATGTGGCAGAAATATATCAGTACCCGTAATATGGTGGGCGGAAGACTGCCAACACTAGCGGTTGTCTGGCGCCCGTTGCTTTGGCGGTCTTGCTCAAGGACCACTAAAGTCATAATGAGGGTCTAAATCATCTATTATGCTCACAAGTGATTTGGCAGGTACTCCTGGCAACCTCATTGCACGCCCCATAAGGATTTCATGCAATGACAATGCTGTCTTCCTGCCAGGGGCTCAAGGCATGCTCATCAGGACAAGTGGTAATGCATCAGACGACTTCAACATTGTAGAGGCACAAATCTTTGTGCCATTCAAGCTTTCAGTGTTCCATTCGTTTGCTCAACCAAATCAGATGCCTCTGATCCGTACCTGCATTGCAACTTTTGCTCAATGTTTAGTGCTGCACACAACAATTTTATAATCTCGTTATTCAAATGAGACTCTTTATCTGATTCCAACAAAGTCAGGAAACTGGACCAAGGTCTTAGTTCCCTGAGCAGTAGCTTCGCTACAGTAAGACTGTCATTCCTGCGTTTTGGATAGGCCTCTATCCAATATGAAAACACACAATAACCAGCACTCATATCAATCCATTACAGGCAGGCATTTCAATAAAATCAAGTTGCATTCTGTTAAATGGACCTCCTGATCTCCCTATATGGCTCAAATTAACCACAGTGCGTTATCCCACATTCATTTGCTGACATGTAACACATCTGTGTCTTACTGCTTCTGCAATTAACCTAAATCTGGGGTTTTACCATGCCTGTTTAAATTTGCAAACCATTGCATCTCTGCCAAGATGAACTTGACCATGGTAATATCTAGCCATAGGAGTCAACAAACAATTTGCCAACACTACTTTACCCTCATTTGAAATCCAGACATCATCTTTGTACACAACCTGCTCTACTCCAACATACGTGTTCTTCCTCTGTCGCCTCTTCTTGTAATCTCTTAATCTCATCCTAGGACCAACATTAAGAAACTTTGATTTGCCTCACCGGTGTCACTTCCACCACCACACTCTTCTTTGAAGGTGACGGAATGGAGCACACAATATTTGGCAATTTGGTCAGCATAGGCATTGCCTAACGACAAATAATCATTGGATCTCTGATGTGCAGTACACTTCACAAGTGCAATTTTCTCCAGTAATTGTAATGTACTTAATAAACTGTGTATTCTTTCACCATTTCAAATGGGTGATCCTAAAGAGGTCATAAAACCTCTCTGGTGCCATAACTGCCCAAAGTCATGCACAACACCAAACCCATATTGGCTATCTATGAATATTGTCAGTTTGAGCTGCTCAGATACACAGCATGCTCTTGTAAGGGCAACCAATTTGGCTACTTGGGCTGAAATTACTCCTTGAAGCCATGAAGCTTTGACTACTCCAGAGATGGCGCAAACTGCATAACCAGCTCTCAGGCTTTCCTCATTATCTCTTAAATAGGAGCCATCGACAAATACAACTTGATAACTTTCCTCTAAAGGAGTATCTTGAATATCAGGTCTAGGTTTGGTGCATAATAGGCAGTCATGTTCCACTTCATTAACATCATTTGGACCATCAACATTAACAGATAACAATATGGTAGGATTTAAAGCTGAGCATTTTTTGATAGATACATTGGGAGAACCAAGAATTAATAACTCATAATGGGTAAGACAGGCATTTGTCAGGTACTGGGTTTTTGTTTGGGTCAAAAGGACCTCAACTGAATGAGGAACATTGATAGTTAAAAGATGTCCCATCACAACACCTATGCATTTATTAAGACTTACACCAAAGGCAACCACATTCTTTAAACCCTTCGCTCAGGTGCCAGGCCTTTTTTTGGCTATTTGGGGCAGGGCGCGCTTAGGCCCTCATAACATTTTGTCCACATAAGCTACCCACGCCAATTTGCGTCCTTTTTCCCAACATCCTAGGGATTCTAGAGGTACCCAGACTTTGTGGGTTCCACTGAAGGAGACCAAGAAACTAGCCAAAATACAGTTAAAATTTCATTCTTTTTTTAAAAAAAGGGAAAAAAGGGCTGCAGATGAAGGCTTGTGGTTTTTTCCGCGAAATTGGCATCAACAAAGGGTTTGCAGTGCTAAAATCACCAGCTTCCCAGCTTTCAGGAACAGGCAGACTTGAATCAGAAAACCCAATCTTTCAACACAATTTTGGCATTTTACTGGGACATACCCCATTTGTACGATTTTTTGTGCTTTTAGCCTCCTTCCAGTCAGTGACAGAAATGGGTGTGAAACCTATGCTGGATCCAAGAAACCTAAACATTTCTGAAAAGTAGACAGAATTCTGAATTCAGCAGTGGGTAATATGTGTAGATCATACAAGGGTTTCCTACAGAAAATAACAACTGAAATAAAACCATATTGAAATTGAGGTGAAAAAAACAGCCATTTTCTCTACGTTTTAATCTGTAACTTTTTCCTGCAATGTCAGAGTTTTGAAAAGCAATATACTGTTACGTCTGCTAGACTCTTCTGGTTGCTGGGATATATAGGGCTTGTGGGTTCATCAAGAAACCTAGGTACCCAGAGCCAATAAATGAGCTGCAACTTGCAGTGGGTTATCATTCTACACAGGGTATACAGCAATTAATTTGCTTAAATATAAAGAGTGAAAAATAGGTATCAAGAAAACCTTTGTATTTCCAAAATGGGCACAACATAAGGTGTTGAGGAGCAGTGGTTATTTGCACATCCCTGAATTCTGGGGTGCCCATACTAGCATGTGAATTACAGGACATTTCTGAAATAGACGTCTTTTTTACACACTATCTTATATTTAGAAGGAAAAAATGTAGAGAAAGACAAGGGGAAATAACACTTGTTTTGCTATTCTATGGTCCCCCGAGTCTCCCGACAAAAATGCTACCTCCAGACAGAAAATGCCAAAACACAACGTGGACATATCACATTTTCCCAAAGAAAACAGAGGTGTTTTTTGCAAATTGTCTACCTGTGGATTTTGGCATCTAGCTAAGCCGGCACCTATGGAAACCTACCAAACCTGTGCATTTTTTAAAACTAGAGACCTAGGGGAATCCAAGCCGGGATGACTTGTGGGGCTCTCACCAGGTTTTGTTACCCAGAATCCTTTGCAAACCTCAAAATGTGGCTAAAAAAACACTTTTTCCTCACATTTCGGTGACAGAAAGTTCTGGAATATGAGAGGAGCCACAAACTTCCTTCCACCCAGCGTTCCCCCAAGTCTCTCGAAAAAAATGATACCTCACTTGTGTGGGTAGGCCTAGTGCCCGCGACAGGAAATGCCCCAAAACACAACGTGGACATATCACATTTTTCCACAGAAAACAGAGGTGTTTTTTGCAAAGTGCCTACTTGTGGATTGTGGCCTCTAGCTCAGCCAGCACCTAGGGAAACCTACCAAACCTGTGGATTTTTTTAAAACTAGAGACCTAGAGGAATCCAAGACGGCGTGACTTGTGGGGCTCTCACCAGGTTCTGTTACCCAGAATCCTTTGCAAACCTCAAAATTTGGCTAAAAAACACTTTTTCCTCACATTTCGGTGACAGAAAGTTCTGGAATCTGAGAGAAGCCACAAATTTCCTTCCACCCAGCATTCCCCCAAGTCTCCCGATAAAAATGGTATCTCACTTGTGTGGGTAGGCCTAGTGCTCGCAACAGGAAATGCCCCAAAACACTATCTGGACAAATCAAAATTATCAAATAGAAAACTACGTGTACCCAAGGGGGGCAGAAATGGGCTAGAAATAATTTGGCCCCCCGGGAGCGACCCTTGCCTAAAGGGTCGCTCCCCAAACATAAAAAAATAAAATTAAACAAAAAAAAAATGATCCCTGGCGTCTAGTGGTTTTCTCGGCCTAATAATTTTAGGCTGATCTTCCCACAGAGGGGGCAGAAATGGCCTAAAAATCATTTGCCCCCCTGGGGAGCAGCCCTTGTCCAAGGGGCTGCTCCCCTTATGTGCAAGTACGAAAAAAAAAATCCCTGGTGTTTAGTGGTTTCTGCCCCCCCGGGGGTAGATCACAAGGCCGATCTGCCCCCGGGGGGGCAGAAATGGCCGAAAAAAAATCCTCCCCCCGGGAGTGACCCTTGCCCAAGGGGTTGCGCCCCAAACATATAAAAAAAAAAAAAAGAACTATCCCTGGTGTCTAGTGGATTTCTGCCTAGATATAATTTGCCCCCCCGAGGAGCGGCCCTTGCCCAAGGGGCCGCTCCCCCTATTTGAAATAAGAAAAAAAAAAAAAAATGGTGTCTAGTGGGATGCGATCGGGCTGCAGAAATGCTCAGAGAGACTTTCATGCCTCTCTGCCTCCTCCACGTGATCGGAGGAGAAATGCTTTTGCATTTCTCCTTCGATCAGGCGCTGGAAACTGAGCTTCCAGTGCCGGCGGGAAGGCCTCTGATGAGGTCAGCGCGCTTTCGCGCACTGACGTCATCAGACGCCACAGGGGGTCGGGGAGGCAGGGCGGAAGGGGAAGCGATTACCCTTCCATCCCTGACCAGGGGAGGGGGCTGCCCGGTCATCTGGGGGAGCACTAGCGCTCCCCCCGTGGGCCCAAAGCAGGACAAGCCAGTCTGGTCCTCGGCAGCGGGCAACCAGTGCCGAGGGCGAGACCAGCTCATCCTGGGCACCCAAGCGGTTAAGCAGCCTGGCAAAACTGCAGCAACAGGATCCAATGTGGCGCATCATATGCCACAGGTCTGTTTGATCCTCCATTCAACTGTGTCAAAACAGAAAGAGCACAACCATCACGTGCAAGGCAAACAGTGAAAAACATTTTGTGTAATCAGGCTTTCCCAGAGCTGGAGCTCTGCACAAACTCTCTCTCAACTCAGTGAAAGCTTTCATGCACTTTTCATCAAACGGGACTTGGTCAGTAATATTGTTGTGCTTTAATTTCTGCAGAAGTTTGGAAATTATTGAAAAATTTGGGATCCATTAGTGACAGTAACTCACCATGTTCAAAAACATTCTGACATCTCTCTGATTAACTGGGAGGCTTATCTGCATAATGATCGAAGCCTCTCTTGAGACACTTTCCTTGCACCTTTCTCAATCTGGTGACCCAAATACTTTGCTTCCTTTTGGCAATTCTGTAATTTGGTAGGGGAAACCCTGTGTCTGTTTTCGTCCAAATAGTTCAACAATGCTATGGTATCCTGTCTGCAGTCTTCATATGTATTAGATGCAACCATCAAATCATCAATGTATTGTACCAAAGCGGGGTGAAATGGCATATTTAAGGACTCCAAGTTCTTTTTCAGTATCTGATTAAAAATGGACAGTGATTCTGAGAATCACTTGGAGTACGGCACCACAAATACACACAGTTGCCAAATTTTAATGAGAAAAGGAGCTGGCTGCTTCATGTAGGGGCACTGAAAAAAAATGCTTGGAATAAACCAGTAACAGAAAATCACTCTGCTTCACATGGAATTTGGAATAAAATTACTGCTGGATATGGCACCACGGGACATGATACCACAATTTCCTTCACCTTTCTTAAATCCTGCATTATGCAGTCTTTTATACTTGGCTTTCACAGTCCCATAATAGGAGAATTACAAGATTTACCCATCACTTCTTTTAGAACTCTGTGCTCAACAAAGTCTGCAATTATTGGAGTAATTCCCTCAATTACTACTGGGATCATGTTATACTGTGGTATTCTGGGAAAGACTGCATTTGGCTTTGTAGTCACTTTGCATGAGTCCAGTATCTTTTCCAGAGAGATCCCAAACTCTCAACATTACTGTGTCTTGTAATTTATAAGACAGGTCATTGTAAGCTAATATTATTACCTCAAGATATAGTTTGCTCCTGAGCCAGCACAGATGAACTTACAGAGCATGGGGAATGTGTCAAATCAGTCATAGGACCTATTTTATCATATATCCTGTTAGAACCGGAAGAATTAATTGGGGTCATGACTGGCACAATTTCGCTCAGTCTTTCCATTTCTGCATTAGTTCCAAAAGGAGAATGTACTGCTTATACCAGATTTGGGGTTTGTTGTCCACTCCCCTAATTACTTTGGGCATACAATGGGAGGACTGGAACTATTGTCACAGGAACTGTCAATGCATCTTTACCTGACAAATTTGTTTGACTTGGTGGGAACATCAGACCTGTACCTTGACCAGTTGATACTGTACCAAAGGTCTGATTTGACTGATTTGGGGCAATATTCTGTGATGTCATTACTGGGGAATACATGGGCATTGTCTGTCTCTGAATCACAATTTGTGCAGGTATCATTACATTAGGTGTACACTCTATTTGAGTCACTCCTGAATTTTAATTGGCTGTGGCATAACTGGAACTGTTGGATAAACCACTGGTGCCTGTGCAACAGTAGCAGTAGTGGCATTTGGAGCTACTTGAACCTGGTTTTACGCAACTGGAGCTGTGGCTATATCCAAGGCTACATTCTGATTTACTGGTTCAATTGCTTTATACGGTGGGGGACGATTCTGCAAAAGCAGGATTATAAATTAATCATCTGAATCACTTTCAGTAGCTGTTGTCTTTTTATGTTCATCTAACTTCTGCTCTAGGTCTTCTGCGGGCTTCTTTTTGGTTTTAGATCTAACACTTCCATCACCTTCCTGTGGTATTGCAGGGAATAATTTCACTCTGTGTAACATGTCTGCTCTCCTAATTTTCTTTTCTGCATCCCATCTGCCTTCTGCCAATGTCTTTTCTGCTTTCCTCATTCTCCTCTCAAATTTCTGAGCCTCTTTCTGTCTCGCAACTAATTCCCAAAGGGCAGGTGCTTTAAATTGTGCACATCTAGAAAGAGGTTATGATTCATACAACACCCTCTTCAGATTCTCCAATACTCTTATATTGAAAGTTCCATGACAGGGAAAAGCTAAGTTACATTCCTTCTCAGTGATTTTGCAACACTTTTTTACCTGTAGACATGGTGAAACTCCTCACTTCTCCATCACCTCAAATGCTGGTGTACCCTTCTCTAAACTGGAATAAAAAACATCTCTTAACGCACTCCTTAAAGCTTTGAAAAACTTCATTTTTACACAAATTTAATTAACAAACACTAATTCTACAAATCCAGGAAATACTCTTGGACTCAGTGAAGAGTGGGTAATCAGATTTAATTACAAATTAATAACATGAGAAGTGGAAACAATTTAAACATCATGACTGCTCTGGCCACGAAAACAAGACTCCAAAATGAATTAAGTTTAACGTTTTATTACAACCACAGAGCTAATATAATGTAAATGGTACACAAAACTAAGTTATAAACATACATGAAAACCATAGGATGACTGAAACATCTAAAGAGATTAAGCGTACTAAACATCAATATGATTAAACACTCCAGGAGAATAACACAAATTTACAGAACTGCAATATACACATCAAAAACAGTTTCACAGCAGATGATGGGGACATCAGTAAATCATCAAATTCAGTTGCTAACAATCAGTCTTCGGAGCTGGGCCATCCTTATCTCTATTATGAATTTGGACTTGCATGTGTCGGGACGGACTAACACATGGGGACAAAAACAAAAGAAAAGACAAAAATAAATTGGAAAATAATCTAACTAGGGTGACTCACTATAAAAATACACTGGTGTAATCATCTAAGCTAAAGAGGAAACAAAAAAACTACATTGCAGATTATATACCTCCCCTCATGGGACAGCAGACAGGAAGGGTTCGTCGGTACAGAGTGCTCACAGCTTCTAAGCATCAGTAGACCGCAGCATCGGGGACAGTGCAGAAAAGGAGATGCATGTGGGGCATGACAGCAGTTCAGAATTTATTGGGCATATGAGTACTGAACAGCATATGTAAATAGGGGATAAACTACTATAAAGAAACTCATAACTTGAACAGCTAGAAATAGTAGAAAGAAAGAAACAGAAAGTGACAGCTCCAACGCTCAAACAAGAAAACACTCTTGTTACAAAAGCCTCTCCCTAGCTAGAAATGTGCATAGAGTGCTGATTGGTCTTCGGAGTGGACCCATATTGCGCAAAAAGATCAATAACCAATGAAAATTATAGACACCCACCAGATTCACAACTATTCCGGATTTTCTCGCGGAAGGTGCGAAGTCATCGCGATGAATTCATACAGTTCCACCAAAATCTAACTTTTAGATAATTCTGGAATATTGAGTTCCTTTCACAGGTTTGTATAAGATGATTCTAACTGTTCTCATGTGAAGTTGATAATGATTTCTGTCTTGTTCGACAGCTAGAACAAATATTGTTACCTTTGTTGTTAGTAAAGCCATGGTCTCTGTCTTCAATACAATAGGACATTCTCTGACACATCAGCAACCCAGGAAATAATTCAGGTCAAAGGAAACAGAATGAATTAGCACTTCTCACTATAGTAGCAAAATGAATTCTCAGGCCTAGTCTGGCTAAGTAAGCCTAAATACATAGCCTAAATGCATAGTTCTAATTACTAAACACTTACACTAATTCCTCCCCCATTCTGCTCGGAGGCCACCAAAATCATCTGCGGCGTACCCCAGGGTTCGTCCCTCAGCCTGACCCTCTTCAACGTCTACATCGCCCCACTCGCTAACATTGCCCGATCCCACAACCACAACATCATCTCATATGCCGACGCACCCAGCTGATCCTCTCCCTCACCAAGGACTCCGGCAAGACCTACCTCTATGAAGGAATGAAGGCCATTGCTGAATGGATGAAGAGCAGCTGCCTCAAACTCAATTCTGACAAGACGGATGTCCTCATCTCTGGCTCAACCCCCTCCACATGGGTTGACTCCTGGTGGCCTACCACTCTCAGAATCACTCCGACTCCCACCGACCACGCACGCAACCTAGGATTCATCTTGAACCCCTCACTATCCATGACCCAGCAAGCCAACGCCATCTCCTCCTCCTTCTTCAACACCTTCTGCATGCTCCAAAAGATCTACAAATGGATACCGACTGGACTATTGTAATTCCCTCTACGCAGGAACCAAGGCCAAACTCCAGCAGAGGCTGCAACGCATCCAGAAAGCCTCTGCACGCCTCATCCTGGACATCCCCCGCACCTGCCACATCACAGACCACCTGAAAACCCTGCACTGGCTCCCAGTCAACAAGAGAATCACCCTCAAACTCCTCACCCACACTCACAAAGCACTGTACAACACCGGACCAGAATACCTCAACAGACGACTCTCCTTCTACACCCCGACCTGGCACTGCCGCTCTGCCAACCTCACCGTCGCAACTGTCTCATGCGTCCGCAGAACTACAACCAGTGGTAGATCATTCTCGCACCTCGCCACCAAAACGTGGAACACTCTACCCACCCAGCTGTGCCAGACCAAGGACCTCCTTACCTTCAGGAAACTTTTCAAGATCTGGCTATTCAAGCAGTAGCAGCACTTCCCCCACCTTCTCCCCCCTCCCCTACTCAGTGCCTTGAGACTCTCAGGGGTGAGTAGTGTGCTTTACAAATTCCTGATTGACTGATTGATTGATTGATTGATTGGCTAATTTGTGCCATGCAACCAGAATTCATTTTATTTGCAGACATCATTAGTGTATTACGCAAAAAATTGAAATGTATACTTATTTCTCTTCACACAACCCTAAAATTAAAAAAAATCCATAAATATATCAGTATAAGTATGGTTAATTCATCTTTATTCAATGTTCCTAATATATTTTTCATCACTACTGTATCTCTAAAATAATACTTTTAACATTAATTCATGTCAGTAGTTCACTAAAATATAAATGCACAATATCATTCCATGGCGTAACGCGATGTTCCAAATAAGTGGAGGACATAATGTCTGCCATATTTCAAACATTTCATATTTATTTCTCTGTTAGGCTTTTAAACAAAGATTTGTAAGTCACCACATGCTAACTTTTATGTCAATAATGTATTAGTAAAATCTGATTTCTATCATATGTGAATTGACATCATTGTGTTTTCATCTGTTAGGGTCCCAAACTTCATAAAAGAAAAGATCTTAGGGGTTTTACTTTTCCATGTACATACATTCAGCTTGTCTACATCTCATTCTATGACTTGAGAGTGTCACAATTTATTAAAGTGATTCTAATGCCTAAGGTTTCTTGGCAGATGTTGGAGTTACAGGAAAGGTCATGGCCTGATTGATGCCTTATATGCCTCACTTACTGCATATTTGCCAGATGTTGCGACAAGGGCTGGCAAGCTTAGCTTTGAAATGCAGACTAGATAGATTTGATTTGAAAGGCATCTGGGATAGCAGGAATTGATCACCAATAGTAAAAGTTTCAAGATTAATACAAGCATACCCTTTTCAAATAACAGAACATATGACAATATTGCAAAGTCAGTCACAGCAGTGGTGATGACAAAGTAAGATTATTCATTGTAGAAGAGTTGACAAAAAGGAGTGATACAGATCCTGTTTTATGAGGTTTATTTAGGACACATTAATCATTACTCTGAGAGCATGTACAAAGTATTGGAATGACAGGAGGTGCCCAATGGAGAATTGTTTTCTTACTATACACTTGAAAAATAAAGTTACAATAGCTCTCTCAAGCAGTGACTGATCTATCCATTGCATTCGACTCAAACCTTTTTACATTGCCGAGCAGCACTTACATTTTAATCTCTAATTTCTTTTGCAAGAAAATTGCATGATAAAATGATTTACAAAATACAACAGATTAACAAGAATGCTAGTACTTTATAAGAAGATGTCTTTCTTGGACAGTCATATTGCAATCACTCCTCAACAAATCGCTCTCCAAACTGGGAGGTGAGAATCTTGTCAATCAAGTTCTATTTTGCTTGACATGCCTCAGTCACTTGTCATCTCTCATACCACTTCTGATAAAAGAAAACCCCTAATACAACACTCTCTGCCTAATCCACAACAATTCACACTATCTTGTCAAACTGGTTGCTTCCTATCAATTATCTCAAAGCCTAAGGTTAGCTAAACATAACTTCTTACCTTATGAAAGACCAGATGTAGGAAATGTGGTGGCAGCTCTCTATATGTACATGCTTCATAACTTAGAAATACCACTTCTGGGACTTTCTCAAACTCAGTGGGCCTTTTCAAACGCATATCTTTATGCTTGCTTATCGTTAATAACCTGCTGCCAAAACTCTCAGAACTTGCTCTGCAGATGTTACATTTCATGCACTGATTTGAATCTGAGATTTTGCTCCCTTACTAGTTAGACACTGAAAACTAGTGTTGATGCATAACCCAAAACACATTTCCTGCCTCAGTGGGTTTAACTACCCAAGGCTTTGATGTTGTCTCACATTAGGAAGTAGAATAACTACCTATTGACTCCAGATCTCAGCTGGTCATTTGACTGGAGTTTAATCTCTTCTCTGTGCTTTTGTATCCCCTCTTTAAGCACACTGAGGCTAACCTTGGTGTACTATCTATGAGGTTATTAGGTAATGCAAGTTTCTCATGAATGTTAACAGCTATCATTGCCACAATCTGCTTTTACGTACCGACAATTAATCTATTGTAATTGTCCATAACTAGGTGCAATAAAGCTATGTGCATCAGCTTGCTCCACTCCCTCCACAAGTGGCATGCAAAAGATGACCTGTTGAAAGAACTACTGCAGATGATGTGACATCTTGCCTGTACAATCAAGTTCCATGCCCTCAAAACTGCCTCAGTATAAGCAAAACCACCTCTTCAAAGTAGACGTAGTTCTTGTTGCCCTTAAACCCTTCAATCCTTGAATGTACAACATTTAAATGTTTTTAACAATGAGGCATAGCAGCCTGCAATTGCTGTTCTTACTCTAGATCAGTGATGTAGGTGAGGTTTGCAGAGGAAATTGCAGTATTACTTTCAGCTGAGTTGGAACCAACCTTGTTTTATGTGCAATATATGTATGTATTTATAAAGCAAGAACCTAGCCAAAAGATATCAGAGCCCTGTAAGCGGTCAAAGGGAAGCAAACAGTCAATGGGTGATAAGATAGATCACTGGCTATTGAATTGCCACTGCATTGTGATGCAGTGTTTTTCAAAGAGGTGTGATATCAACTGTTTCCTAAATTGGAGTAGTGATGGGGCAGGCTTTTTTGATACAGTAATTCTGTTCCTGTTCCTGAGTGCAGAAAAGGAAAATGCCTATTTTTTTTTTTTTCTTCCTTGTTTGTAGTTTTTAATCTTTGAATTCTGATGCCTTAGCCTTTGGGAAAAAGGATGTCTGTGTGTGTGAGGATGTGAGAGTGAACCATGTTTCTATGATGAGGGTGCCAAGCATGTGATAAGTGATGAGGTCTGCAATATCTTCTGGCACATGGTGTACTGCAGAGTGAGCATTAATGAGCATGAGTGGGATATGTATTCTGTGGTTTGTCGGTGTGTGGTAATTAGGGGTTATGTACGAGGTTTGGTCCTTGTGTTTGAATTTGCTAGAGTGTGTGTGTGTCAACTTAGTCTGGCTGTGATTTTGGGAATTGCCAGATAAGGGTGCTGGGTAAGGTACGTGATTACATCAGGTTTCAGTGTAACAAGAGTTTTGGCCCAAAGTACTTCTTGCCCCTAAAAGGCCCAAACAGGCAATGTTGTTATCTGTGTCCACCCCTTCTGAAGGATGATTGGATAGTTGGAAGCCCTAAGGAGGTGAATCAAATAAAGAGGAGTTCACTGAAGTAAGCATGACAAGAAGCAATGTCACTTCCTGTGCAGATGGATAATGGAAAGTGCAGTGATGTTGCTTTTATGAAGTTGGTTGATGGGGAATGAAGTCCCATTGCCTGGCCTTTTCTTTTAAAGGGGGTTTTCACTGGAAACCAGTGATATCACATTGTGTGTAGATAGGTGTTAAAATTAGGTCCTCTCGCCTGGCTTCTTCTTTTAAAGGTGGTTTTGTCAGTTAACCAGAAATGTACCTTTGTGTACTGATGAGCCAATCATTTTACCAAGTCACCACTGTTGTAAATGGACAGCGCATTTAGTAACCATTCATTTGATCCTGCATGTCACATTGTATTGCAGCTTTTTACCAACATCTCTGGTATGGTGGATAACCATGGGATGTGCCAGTGTTCCGTTTATCTGCCTGATAACAGCTTTCCAGCACAGCAAGTAGAAAAATTGGAAATTACCACTGAGGCACTGTCAATCCGGGTTGAAACAGAATTATCTAAAGTAAGTACTTTTGACACATGAATGGCAAAATAATATGTATCTTATATCAAAGAGATTAATTTAGGAAGAATTATGAAAATATTTACACAGAATGTAGTTCTGCACTCAATACTATGTTTTAGTTCACAAAGTCAAAAATATTATAAAGAAATATAAGAAATAGTGTCCACATCGCAATATTTCTTTATTTTGTAAAATGTTAAAAAGTACACTACATATTGTCTTCAAACAACATTAGGCATTAAAATAACATGTTCCCATACATTCCCACCAACCTCATTTGTAACCAGAGTATCCCTGTAGTGTAATTATCAAAGATGTCTTTTGTTATTTTGGGGCTGTAATCTTTGGGAATCGCATTGGACTGAAATTTCCAAATAGAGAGGCGGAGAGAAGGAAAGAGAGGAAAAGTGGTATAGAACAACAGTCAAAAGAGATGGTGAGAGACAAGAATGAAAGGAACAATGGGGAAAAAGAGCATGAAAGAAAGTAATAAAAGGACCTTCACATCTGTGCTTGTTCTATTATTACATTAGATTTCAGCAGATGAGATATCCGTCACCATTGTGACAGTGTAACCCATCCGCCGAGTTCTAAATCAGGCCCTTTTTAATTTGAATGGTAGAAGTAAACCTGTATGCAAGATGGGCATGGAGATTAAATGCCTCCTAAGTGGAGGACTTTATTAAAAATTGTTTCTCCACTCAACAAAAACAAAATATTAGACAGTGCACTTACATTTGGGTAGAACAAACTGTGGCTTTTGCAGCTTCCAAGTTCCAAGTTGTAATACTCAAAGAATCCCAAAAAAGTTACCCCAGATACATCCTTAAATCTACAAGATTAAGGGCCAGATGTACGAAGCATTTTTCAAGTTGCAAAGGGGCCGAATCGCAGAATCGGCCCGTTTGTGACTTGAAAAATGCTTTTTGGGAGGTACAAAACCCAAACTGTGATTCAGTAACTTGTTACCGAATCGCAGTTTGGGTTTTGTGATTCGGTATTAGGAAGGGGCATGTCAAGGGCATCAAAACAATCGCAGTTAGCACCAGTTTCAAACTGGTGCTAACCCATTCACAAACGGGAAGCGGCCCCCATGGGACCCCTTCCCCTTTGTGAATCGCAGCAAAAACATCTTTTCAGAGCAGAAAGTGGTCCCACACAACTGCCTGCTCTGAAAAAATGAAAAGAACACTTTTCATTTTTGTTTTTGAAATGCATTTCGTTTTCCTTTAAGGAAAACAGGCTGCCTTTGAAAAAAAAACGGCTTTATTTAAAAGCAGTCACAGACATGGCAGTCTGCTGTCTCCAGCAGGCCACCATCCCTGTGACGGCGGCCATTCCCAATGGGGTCGCAAATTGCGACCTAACTCATGAATATTCATGAGGTAGGTAATTTGCGACCCCATTGGGAATCGCAAACAATGTAAAGTACACTGTTGTACATCCGGTTTTGCGACTCGCAGTTTGCGACTCGCAAAAACGGATCTTTGTACATGTGGCCCTAAATTTCCATCTTTGATCAAACTCGCTTCAAGCATGAACTCAATTAGGTGTGATAGTCTCCTTCATGCAAGGTCCCTATGATGGGATGACTCCCTATTTCCAGGTAATTTATGCACACTGTTGTCAGTCCTGAACTTTCATATGATCTTCCAAGGTGTTGTAGCCTTGGTTTGCTTCTATTGAAATAATTAGACTAACACATCTCTAAACAATGATGTGTAGATGAAAAGCACATGGTTATAAACAGTGCCCATAATGACCTGAAGTGAGATGGTCATCCTACTCTATGACTTTACCCATTCAGGTTTTCAGCTATCCAAGACAATTCCACTTGCATGTTTGTTCTGCGCATCAAGGTGATGTCACTTGGATCAAGTGTCTCTTTTTGTTTATTATAAACGTCAGGTGGACAAGACAAGCCCTAGGTGCTTTAGTATGAAATGCAGTGTCACTTCTAAAGGAATGTGTTTTCTTTTTTAAAGTGTCCTCCTCTTAGCAGTTCTTTTGGAATTATTGCACTAAATGAGTCATCTGAGAGAGAACCAATATGTTCTGCTTTAATGTAATCTCTCGACTGATAAAAAAGAGAGACAATTTACAATGTTTCATTGCTAGGTGGCAAGATGTTGCAATATAAAAATCACTTATACATCATAATTTATCAAAACACCCAGATGTAAAAGGGTGTAGACACATTAGCGAATTTGTTTTTACGCTAATGTGACATTAGACGGTCAAAAACACAGCACCAGATTTACAAAGTGGTGCAATGCTTCCATTGCAACACTTTGTAATTACTTTTGTCACATAATGCCTGCGTCAGGTATAATGTATGCCAGGGGGCTTTCTGCCATTGGAGGGGAATGGCGCAAAGAAATCTAAAAGATTTCTTTGCATCATTTTTTCAGGCATTTTTAAGATCAGAGAAAAAGAAAAAAAAGAAGGCGCCCATTGGTTTCAAGGGGCCTCTGGACGCTTTGCAGGATTAGCGTCATCATTTTTTATTCGAATCCTGCAGAGCACTAAACTAGTGTCAAACATTTTGAAGCTAGTTCCCTAAGTACTAACTATATTAAATATGGGCCACACAAGGTGGCATTGGAGGGTGCTAAGGGACTCAAGAAAAGTGGTGCTGCACTAAGTGCAGTGCCACTTTTCATAACTGTGCCCCTAAGTGTATGAATCATAAATATCACTTATGGTGGTGGCAGAAGCAAAGCCAAAAATGCACATAAAAGCTCATGATTGTTTTAGACATATAATGGTATTGCATTGATGATCAACCTATATTAACAAATGCAAAGACATGCTCCTCAAATTTTATCAAGTGTACAAAGTTTAACATAAACATCAGAGAAATCTTGAGTAAAAAGTAGGTCTGTTGGCAAAAACTCAATGAAACCTCTGATTAAAGGAAATGTTTTGCTAGAAAATGTGCTTGCAAAAATGTTTTTGGCTTCACGCATCCCGATTTTGGGTGATGTTGGGTTACTGTGCAACCTTAAAAAACTGTGTGAAATATCTGTTCCATTCAAAGTTAAAAGACACATTTGTAACTTCACACAGCCCTTTTAAGAAATAGGAATCCATTAGTTCTCACATCTGTAGCTTACACTTCAATAGTCAATGGAAGGTGTGAAAAAGTATTATGTTTCTCCTTATTGTCCTCCTCACAATCTCTGATTATCAAATCTCTGCAATTTGTTTTAAGTAGATTAATTTTTATAAATTCTGCACACCAGACTCTATTGATATCCTCAATTGAACAGCAACATAGGTGGCCTTGGTGGAAAACCTTAGAACCAAGGGTATAATTTTTTATATTATCCCTCACAGAGATTACAAATAAAACTGAGACTATACAACAGCTTATATTTAGGAATAATAGCTGTCAGCATAAATCTTAGATTATTCCTTCCCTTCAGTTACATCATACCGACCAGAACTATGAAAGTTTTATACCAAATACACTTGAAATGTAGGTCAGGAAAGAAGACCTGTGGAAGTCAGGGTTACAAATTATTTATCAACCTTTGGAATAGCATGCACATTCTGTCTTTATTGAAATACATCGCTACACATCAGAATGCACTGTCCATTGTTTTCTCTAGTTGATCTGTATAATCTGAACCATTTGCACCTCTCAACAAACATCTGCTGAAGCACTATTATCAATCACCATACACATATTTGAAATTTACTTCAAACTCTGATTTGACATTATATAAAACAGAATCCACTTACCTAGACATGGAATCATTACATTTTCATGAAACTACATGTGTTACCTTTTTTTCAGATCAGAGAATTTAGTAAAGCAATCGAAGTGTATGAACTGAAGATTCAGAATTTAACTATGAAAGTGGAAAGTATGGAAAAGAGCAGCGTTTCGTACACTGAATTGGAATTTGAACTGTTGAAAGTCGAAATCACAGAGATGGAGAGACTGGTTTCTCAGTTGAAAGATACTGTTATTGGAAGCAATCACATTGTTGTTCAGCTGTATCAAGAGGTAAGATTTCTGAAATAAACTTGTGGTGGGGAACAGTGGCTTAAAATAGTTCACACCTCTCTGGAATGTCTTATGGGTTATAGTTGGGAAAGGAAACGTACTCTTTCTTACTGTTCGACGTAGGGTCTGGTTCCTTGTATAAGGCCATTGAGAAAATCATGTGTTGTTCTTGAAAACCAGCTGATGTGTATAATCACTGTGATTTAATTAACATTTTGCAAAACAATCTGATGGGAAAACACTTACTTACAGGGAAGATGCAATGCACTGAAGTGAGCACCAAACTTAAATGTACAAAAAATTATGATTAAGTTAGGTAACAGGAATAGTTTGATGGTATACACATAATATGAGCTTATTTCAGTTGGTGCAGTGCTCATACTAGCTTAGAACACTTCACAGCATCATCAAGTGGTGGCACTGGTGAGCACAGAATCTGAGTATTCACCTGAGACTATTCCAATACTTTTGTGAGAGAAGAGTGCACTTGTGTGTGTTCTAAATGATTCCAGTGTGATAAATCAGTAGTAAAGGTGAAGTCAATATGCAGTTGAGTTGTAATCAGCTATGTTGCATTATCAGCTGCCAAGTGAATTTTGCTTTTCTTTTGTGATTGTGATCTTTTGGAGTTTAGGAGCCATACAGGTGCAGGCAGAACATTACACAACAATGGGTTGGGTGTATGCTCAGAACAGGGCCAAATGTGCCTTCATTTATATTTTCTGTCTCTGAACTTTCCTTCATTTAATGTAGGCTATGCCACAGACGCATTTGCTTTCGCGGTCGCAAATGGAATTGCATCGCATTGCGAGTCGCAAATAGGAAGGGAACACCCCTTCCTATTTGCAAGTCGAAAATGCATTTTGCGAGTCGGTTCCGACTCGCAAAATGCATTTCTACATAGCAAAGTGGCTTTAGCGACTCGCAAACGGCGATTTCCACCGTTTGCGACTCGCTAAACCTTTGCTACATCTGGCCCTAAATTCTCCTCGCTGTCAATTAGAAGGGGCGAGTTTGATAGGAAATGATTGCCCGCCATTGAGGAAGTGACATATTCCAGATATTTGTATTAGATTACAAATGTTTTAGATGCAAACTAAATGTGCACCAAAATAAGTTGATGCATTGTTATATCATTCAAGAACATGAAGATTAAGGCACCTGTCCATAAATAACAGAATTAAAGTGAAGAGCTACTTGAATTTTAATATACAACAATCGCCACAATCATACACTGAAAATACTTTTGATGGATTGTGGAATAACCCCTTTAACCCCTTGGGTGCCGTGGATGTAACGGTTACGTCCTGCACCTGGCCCTCGCTTCCCCTTCCACCCCGCCCCCCCCAGTGACGTCTGAACATGTCAGCGCACAATCATTAGAAGTCACCCTCATTGCACTGAAAGTTCAGCTTCCAGCGCAATCGGAAGAGAAAATACTTACAAGGCTTTTCCTTTCCTTTCATGTCTTTCTGAGCATTCCTGCAGCCCGATCACATAGCGATCGGGCTGCAGGAATGCCCACTACACACCAGGGATATTGTTTACATAAAGTAAACACATGAGGGAAGCAGCCCCTTGGGCACGGGCCGCTCCCCAAGGGGGGCATTCTTTTATTAGGCATTTTCTGCCCCCCCCCCGGGCCAGATCGGCCTATTTTAATCCACTAGCCACCAGGGATCTTTTTTTTTTTACTTTGTTACTTGTGGGGAGCGACCCCTTAGGCAAATTATTTTTAGGCCATTTCTGCCCCCCTTGGGGGCCGATCAGCCTATTTTTATTTGGCCAATCTTACCCCAAGGGGGCAGAAACCACTAAACACCAGGGATTTTGTATGTTTAAATCAATTTCACACAAGGGGAGCAACCCTCTAGGCAAGGGTCCCTCCCCTGGGGGCAAATTTATTTTAGGCCATGCAGATTGGCCTATTTTAATTAGGTTGATCTGCCCCCCAAAGTGGGGCAAAAACCACTAGGCACCAGGGATTTTTTTTTTTTTTGTACCGATGGGGAGCGACCCCTTAGGCAAGAATCACTCCCCTGGGGGGTCAATTTTATTTTAGGGCATTTCTGCCCACCTTGGAGGCAGATCAGCCTATTTTTCCTAGGCCAAACTGACCCCAAGGAGGGCAGAATCCACTAGCCACCAGGGATTTATTTTTACTTTGTTACATGTGGGGAGTGACCCCTTAGGCAAGGGTCGCTCCCCTGGGGGGCAAATGTATTTTAGGCCATTTCTGCCCATCCCCCTTGGGGGCAGATCAGCCTATTCTAAATAGGCCGATCTGCCCTCAAGTGGGTCAAAAACCACTAGGTCAAGGGATTTTATTAAAATTATTTTTTCACAGATGGGGAGCGACCCCTTAGGCAAGGGTCGCTCCCCTGGGAGGCAAATGTATTTCAGGCCATTTCTGCCGCCCCCCCTTGGGGGCAGATCGGCCTATTCTAATTAGGCTGAAACCACTTAGGCACCTGGAATTGGTGTGAGTGTGTTTTGTTTGGGGGGCAGCCCCTTGGGCAAGGGTCGCCTCCCATGGAGCCCATTACTGTTGGCCATTTCTGCCCTCTTTGGGGGCATATCAGTCTATTTTTGGAAGGCTCATCTGCCCCCAAGGGGCGCAGAAAGCCCACCAGACACCAGGGAAGATTGTTTTCCAAAAAAAGCTTGTGGGGGTATGGTCAAACCCCCCAGTTGTTCTGCCCGCTGGTGGGCAGATAAGGCAATTACCCCCGGCCTACTCCCCGGAGGGGCAGAAAGCCTACTAGATGAAAGGGAAATAAAAAAAGTAAAAAAATAGTGGGGTGGTGGCTACCAACCAGTATGGGCATAGTTATGCCCCCACCTCAACTGAAGGGGGTAACAGTCTTCCAGCTCCCCTCCTCACATTAAAAGATCTTATCCCAACAGCAAGCAAGAGTACATTTGATTATTTTGGGTTTTGGTTTTACATTTGGGCCATGAGAGCTTGTCTAACTCTTAAAATCATCCCACTTGAAATGGTGAGGGCTGCACTTTTGGACTTTGGGGTGGTGCCATGTGAAAAATCTACAAGACATAGACCCATCTGAAAACTAAACATCTGGGTGAGTCCAGGGTGGTGTGCTTCACATGCACCCCACACCATTTTCTTAACCACAATGCCCTGCAAACCCCCAACATTGCTTGAACTCACTTATCTTTCCCACATTTTTGTGATGGAACCTTCCGGGATCTGCAGGAATCCTCAAAATTCCTGCCACCCAGCATTGTCGCATGTATACGGATAACAATTCTGCCCCACACAGTCTAAAAACATTTTTTTCCAAACTGCCGTTTTGGACCCGCTTTGGTTTCCCTTCATTTTCAACATGTTTTTGGCTCTTCCCTGTCACAGTCACTTGGCCCACCTAGACAGGTGAGGTATAATTTTTATTAGGAGACTGAGGGGAACGTAGGGTTGTAGGAAATGTGTGCCAGTGTGATGATTCCAATCAGAAATGTAGGGAAAATGTGATTTTGTAGCTAAATTTGAGGTTTGGTGAGGATTCTGGGTAAGAAAACACTGAGGGATCCATGCAAGTCACACCTCCCTAGACTCCCTCAGGTGTTTTTCTTCCGGAAGTGTCTGGGTTTAGTAGGTTTTCCTAGATGGCTGCTGAGTCCAGGACCAAAAACGCAGATGCCCCCCGCAAAACCAGGTAGTTTTGTATTTGATAATTTTGATGTGTCCACGTAGTGTTTTGTGGCATTTCCTGTTGCGGGCACTAGGCCTACCTACACAAGTGAGGTACTATTTTTTTGGGGAGACTTGTGGAAATGCTGGGTGGAAGGAAATTTGTGGCTCTTCTCAGATTCTAGAACTTTTGATCACCGAAATGTGAGGAAAAAGTGTTTTGTTTGCCAAATTTTGATGTTTGCAAAGGATTCTGGGTAATAGAACCTGGTGAGAGCCACACAGGTCATTCTATGCTGGGTTCCCCTACATGTCTAGTTTTGAAAAATTCACAGGTTTGGTAGGTTTCCCTAGGTGCCAGCTGAGCTAGAGGACAAAATCCACACCTAGGCACTTTCCAAAAAACACACCAGATTTCAATGTAAAAATGTGATGTGTCCATGTTGCGTTTCCTGTTGCGGGCACTAGGCCTACCCACACAAGTGAGGTACCATTTTTATCAGGGGACTTGGGGGAATACAGAATAGAAGAACAAGTGTTATTGCCCCTTGTCTTTCTCTACATTTTTTCCTTCCAAATGTAAGAAAATGTGTAAAAAAGACGTCTATTTGAGAAATGCCCTGTAATTCACATGCTAGTATGGGGACCCCAGAATTAAGAGATGTGGAAATAACCATGGCTTCTCTACACCTTATCTTGTGCCCATTTTAGAAATGCAAAGGTTTCCTTGCTACCTATTTTTCACTCTTTATATTTCAGAAAATGAATTGCTTTATACCCGGTATACAATGAAAACCCACTGCAAGGGGATGCTCATTTACTGGCTCTGGGTACCTAGGGTTCTTGATGAGCCTACAAGCCCTATATATGCCCGCAACCAGAAGAGTCCAGCAGACGTAATAGTATATTGCTTTTAAAAATGTGCCTTAGCTGGAAAAAGTTATAGAAGAAAAGATGGACAGAAGTGGCTCTTTTTCACCTCAATGTCAGTTTTGTTTTTATTTTAGCTGTTAATTTCTGTAGTAAAACCTTGAAGGATCTACACAAATGACCCCTTGCTGTATTTAGGATTTTGTCTACTTTTCAGAAATGTTTAGCTGTTTGGGATCCAGTATTGGTTTGACACCCATTTCTAACACTAACTGGAAGGCGGCTGAAAGCACAAAAAATATTAAAAATGAGGTATGTCCCAGTAAAATGCCAAAATTGTGTTGCAAAATGTGGTTTTCTGATTCAAGTCTGCCTGTTCCTGAAAGCTGGGAAGATGGTGATTTTCGCACCACAAACCCTTTGTTGATGTCATTTTCAGGGAAAAAAACACAAGCTTTCGTCTGCAGCCCTTCTTCTCCATTTTTTTTTTTTTAATGAAATTTTAGCTGTATTTTGGCTAATTTCTTGGTTTTCTCCAGGGGAACCCACAAACTCTGGGTACCGCTAGAATCCCTAGAATGTTGGAAAACAAAGATGCAAATTTGGTGTGGGTAGCTTATGTGGACTAAACGTTATGAGGCCTAAGCGCAAACTGCCACAAATAGCCAAAAAAAAAGGCTTGGCACCTGAGGGGAAAAGGCCTGGCAGCGAAGGGGTTAAAAAGTGCTCCTTGCCCTCGTGTGCGTGATCTCGCTTAAATATTTTCTTAAGATAATTGTTCAAATAGATGGAATAAGCAAGACTTGCAGAGTTAGTTCTTTAAGTGTGACATACAAGAATATGTTTTGATGAGTGTTATTTTCGCAGTAAGACCGTTTCTCCAAGACCTTGTGCTTTTGTAAGAAAGTGGTCCCACAGAACATCTTGATACTTGGTGAGTTGGATCATAATCTGAAAGAGATAAAAAAAACTAGACAGTGCAATGAAGACACCAACCCTGTCCTCAGGAACTCAGCTGATAAATTATTATGTGTAATGGGAAATTATGTGTGTTTTTACTAAATATCATCTAACATTTCCAGAAGCCTCTCATGCTGTTCGGTGCTAAGTTATGCAACATGAGGATGCTTGGGTCCTGAGATCCTCAGCTTCAGCTACTGTTTTTTGTACCCTTAATTTAATTGTGTTATTTTATCCAGAGAACATTTTAATTGTATGGTCTATACCACAGTATCAGAATAAGCCTCTCTGCTTGCAGTTCCATGAGAAACAAGATAAAGATGCAGATATTCTGCAAAACAGCATATATAAAAAAAAAATCACCAAAATTGTTTTTATTTATGGAGCGCCAGCTCCCTGTAATCCATGCAAAGGAGGAAAAATTACACAGGAACAGCACAAACACCAACAGATTTTCATGGAAAGCCAAATTGTGTTTAAAAAACTAACCCCAGCAGCATCCAGATGCAAACAAGAGGGAAGTAGAATATTGCATAATATTCCTTTGCGTAAAATGTGAAATTGGAAAATTACACATTTCATTTTCTTGTTTGAATCTGTTTATGGTTATTTTTTTTCCTTCTGTTGGTAACTGTAACATCATTTGCAAAGCCTTGCAACGTACAAGGATGACATTACATAAGATGTTTTCACAAAAATTGCTTCTGACAGTTCTATCGGGATGAGTACATCAAGGTCGAACAATCGAATCAAAATAGCTAAGCAAATATCTGGGGTTATTGTACATGATATTGGAGGATTCAATAGTATTCAACTATAAGAAAAGAATAAGGAATGCAACAATTTTACCTTTAACTTATGTGGCCCATACCAGCTATCCCTCAATCCAATTAGATGTGGTAGTGCATGGCAACAGGTTAAGGGGAATTGATGATTCGTTCAAGGGGACAGTTGATGAGCTGGGGGGAGGGTGGACCTGCATCACACAGATGTGGAGAAATGGAAGGCGCTTCTTGTGCATCTGCCCCATCACGTTGGGTTCAGGTGGGTTCCAAGGCAGATTTAAAATCAATCAGTATGGTGTCCCAGTTGATGGCAATGAGATATTTGTGCAGTACTAGGGTTTCCGCTTGTGCCCATATAGTAGTGGTTTGTAACCAGGCCATAAGTGTCCTTGACACTGGTGATTTCTATTTCCTGGTAATTGGGCACTTGGCCAATAACATGCCCCAGGTCAATGAAGTGGGAGGTAGCTGTGTGTTTTTTGTCTCTCTGCTATAAGCCCAGGAAACATAACTCCCATTTGTGCATGGGCGCCGCATGCTGTGGATAGGTGCTTGGTAACCGCCTGCCAGTACTGATGCAGTAAAGGGCAGGCCTACAGCATTTGTAGGAAGTCTGCATCTACTAGGTTGCAGTGGGGGCAGGCGGAATCTACCCAATGAAAGTAGCAATTAATCTTATCAGGCGCAAGATGGGCTCTGTGGAGAGTGTAAAATTGGATGAGTATGAAACAAGCATTCCGCAGGACACAGACAGGGCTCTCCATCATGGTGGACCATTCCTTGTGAGTACAGGGACGCATCATGTCCACAGCGCATGTGTGCGTAGTGAGTCTGTGAACCAGCAGATTAAGGCCCATATTTATACTTTTTAGCGCCGCATTTGCGTCATTTTTTTACGCAAAAGCAGCGCAAACTTATAAAATACAATTGTATTTTGTAAGTTTGTGCTGCTTTTGCGTGAAAAAAACAACGCAAATGTGGAGCTAAAAAAGTATAAATATGGCCTAAGTGTTCACCTGCACCATCACATGTAAGAATTGTAGTGTCAGGTGTGTCAGTGGTTCCTGTGAGAAATCACCCTACCTACTCCTTAGTGCACAGAGTAACAAATTATAGAGAAGGAAGTGGCCAGAGTGATGCTCCTTGTTCCTCATCAGGGAATCAAATGGCACGAGTGAAGTTTGGGATTGATAGGCTGCCCCTCTCTGTAGATAGATAAAGTTCTGAAAGCTCAACCCTGCATCAGGAATTATGCCAGATGTCCCTCATCAGTGATTCAAGGGATGGGGAGAAGGACCATGGAATGTAAAGGGCAAGGTTAGTGAAGTAATACAGGAGGCATGGTAGCATGACCATTTTGAGGAGGGCCACATGGCCAGCCACAGATAGCAGTCATGTTTTCCAGAAATTTGCCAGTGTGGTGTACCTGCACAAAAGAGACTGCAGTCAAACAGATCTATAGGTGAGTGATCTCTTTGAAGGCCTAAATACATGTTTGGTTGCCATGCTATCCTAACTCCACTGAGGCTGAAGGCAGGGTCCTGTGTTGTTGGCGTGAAAGGAAAAGATAGGTTTTGGTCCAATTTACCTTACAGGCCTGAGAGGTTAAGTGTTAGGGCAACTGCTGTAGGGATCATGCTTACATCTCCGAGGTGCAAGAGTAAGTCATCAGGCTTTAGCAAAATTTAGTGGAGCCCATCCCCCAAATGTATCCTCCATCCTTCCCCTGATGGTGCAGGGCAAGTGCAAGCAGTTCTAATGCAGGGAAAAGAGCAAAAGGGAGAGCAGGCAGCTCTGGTGGGTGCTTCCATTTATCTGAATTGGGTCTGATGAATGCCTGTTCTAACCCTGGCGAATGGTAGGGTATATAAAAGTTTCATCAATTTGACAAAACAGCTCCCCAGGCCATAGCGTGGCAATGTGTCAAATGGAAAGGCCCGTTCCAGTGAATCAAAGGCTTTTTCAAGATCTAGTACCAGGCATCCTGCCTGGGGCCACCATCGACGAGCATATTCCAGGACTCTGAAGCTTCTCCGTAAATTGAGGGATTTTCTGCATTCCAGGACGGTTGCACCAGTGTCAGCACCAAAGGGTGCCAGCCAGTAGGCTAGTATCTTGGCTAGTACGTTATAATCTGTATTGAGTAATGCCAATGGCCTGTATGAGTCCAATGTGATGGGGTCTGGTTTAGGAAGGGAAATAAGTAGTGCTTCCCAGAGAGTGTCAGGGAGACATGAGGCTGCTAAAACCTCATCATATAATTTTTGCAGATGGAGGGCTAAGAGCGGTGCATATGTTTTATAAAATTCAGATGGTGGGCCGTATGGTTCAGACATTTTACATGTTTTTAGGGCACGTATGGCCTCCTGGATCTCAAAGAGTGTAATAGGATCATCTAGTTCCGCACTCTGTTCTGGAGTGACAAGGTGCAGGTTCACAGTGGCAAAGAAGGGAGCAATGTCTTCCATGGTTATGGTAGACACCAACTGGTATAAGGCTGTGAAGTGGCATGCAGGCTCCTCATGTATTTCATACTGAGTATGGAGTAGGGCACATGTTTCAGCTCACAGTGCCAGTAGAGGGTGCCTCAGCTGATCTTGGCATATAAGCCACTCCAGTAACGACTCAGACCTATTGGCATTGTGTATGTTCTGGCAGAGTGAGCGGCATAGTTGAGGCAACACAGCCGTTTCAATAGCTCAGTGTATTCACATTGTGCCATTGAAAGAAGGGAATAACCTGCAGGGTTATACACTGCTCAGGCGTCTTGGTATAGTATTTAGTTTGAGTTGCTAGATGTCCCTATTGAGCTGTTGGCATATGTTCCACTGGATGCCCAAAAAGTGTCCCCTGATGGCCTATCTTAACTGCATTCCACTCAGTTATTCTGGATGTCGCTGTATTCGTGTTAATCTCAAAATGGTCTGTGATAGCAGCATCTACCAATAACCGGAATGAGGAGGGTCTTCTAATGTTGCAGACTGCAATGCACGGGGGGAAATCAGGAGGGATATCATCCTGACCGAGTCGTAGGTGTTGTGGGTTAGGATCGGAGTGGGTGCGGCCTTAGTAAGCAATATGTGTTGAAAGTGAGTAAGTCAGGAGTCCCAACAAGCCTATCATGTAGGTTGTGTGGAGCAGAGAAGAAGGAGTATATTTTCGCATTGGCGTTATGTAGGCACTAGATATCCATTAGCTGTAAATGCCGAAGCCAATCTGTTAGCTCCTGAGCATTAGATGTGGTAGGCATATAAGGCAGTGAGGGCAATGAACGGTCTAGGTCAAAACATAGCACACTGTGGAAGTCTCCTACTATCCAGGTCTTGTCTGCACAAATTACATTATTCTCAAAATTGATTATTAGGCTTTCAGTTTTTGTCTGCACGATTTTCTCAAGGATCTTAACTCTCTATTTTTCTGTCATTTCACCATTCATCCCTCTCAGCTTTTGTCCCTGCCCATCCGCATGTATTCTTTGACTGTACCCTGATGACCATCAAAACCCATGGTGGGATAACACCCCAAATAATACACCTCACGGAATACCTTTTCATGTTCTCTAAACAGCACCTGAAATATTGGTTTGAGGCCTGGGTGAAGTTTAAATTATGTAGTGGCCAGGAAGAACTTTGGTATGGTTTATCAAACTGAACTGGGTGTCAGACCATATTGTGCAGACACAAATGCAAGTAATCTATACGTTTACTCAGTACTAACAAAACCTCTATGACTCTCATTAGGGGAAGTGTACATAGGAAATTAATGGTTATCTTGAGAAAACTACTTTAGCTAGCAAAATAATGAAAGGGAAGCTCTTTCTGCACCCCTCACTGTGGAAGAAATTAAAAACGATATTGAGATCTGAAAAATGCGAAAGCACTAGGCGGTGATGGACTACCGTGGGAATTTTACAAAAACTATGTAGAGCAGTTTGCAACTCACAAATTGAGAATGTGCTGTGAAGCAATTCAGGAAGGTGAACTCCCCGTTGTTCTGCCGGATCCATCCAGATTTATACCAGGACAATCAACTGAAGATAATCTGAGAACCTTGTCCTCTGTTGTCCAGCAGACAAGACTGAATTTTAGGGCAACAATAGTATATTTATGGGCCATAAAGGCATACATTTCGGTTGAATGGCCAACATCACAACACAGTCTAAAATGGACTACTCACTACAATAGCAAACAGACCCTGTAAGATATAGGGATATACATTTCCATGGTGATACATAAGTGATCATTCGTATAAACTACGGGACAACTATGAGTAGGATAGCAACCAACATCGACAAGGGGATTCACATTTGTCTGATATTGGCTGACAGAATAGCATTGAGGAAGATAGTGATGTTACCGGAGTTATATTTATTAATGAATATACCAGTGCCACTGGAGTGTAGCTTATTTATGCAGCCTAGCACACAACTTACAAAACTTGACTAAGGCCGGGAAACAGCCATGTATTACTCTGAAAACAATGTGAAATCCTAATGAACAGCGTGGATCTGCTTTGCCCAACTTAGAAGCATACATTCCCGTAGCCCAGGCAAAAATTCCAACACAATGGTTTCACAACATGAGACACGCACCACACAGGAGGTTGGAAGTGTACCTGGCGGACCCATGCCCACTTGAAACTTTATTGAAACCTACTACTCAACCTCGAGGCAAAATCTACACCGAGTACTGTACTTTCTGAGTAGACGGCCAGACTTGTGCAGAGGTGTAAGCTGTTGATGCTGTACTCACGATATATACTCATTTGCAACCCTAGAGTGGCGATCATGTGAAGGACATATGGTTAATAACCTACAATCAAGACAACTTTACAGGTTAGGAGATCTGTGTAAAGATAAACAACTGATCCCAGAACCAACTATCTGAGCAAGGGAAGACCCTCTCCCCTTGAAGTCTTTCATTAACATAGATGAAGAAAATCAATCTGCCATGCATTTTCAACCTTTCTACAAGAGCCAGAAGAATGGAACCTTCTGATTCTGGTAGCGGTAGGATCAGCCTCTGGAAAGCTTGTCACGCTGATGTATAATATGGAGGTGAGGGACATGAAATCTGAAGATAACAGGGGCAGAGAGCGCTGGATGAAGGACATGGGGAATTACATTTTGACCGAGAAATGTGAATACTGCTGCCAGCAAATAAACATGTGTCTATGAATGATAGGCATAGATTGATTCACTATGAATAAATACACCGATTGCACCATACGCCGGTGAGCAGGGTAAAAAAAAGGTATGCAACATCACATATTCCAACAAAGCTCTTTATCACTTAACATTTCTACTGCACCCTTAGTGGTGTGATGCAGGTGTTAATGACACTGTTATTAGCTATTAACATTGTGGGGAATCACAGGCGCAAATACTATTTGTATGTTATTTCTGGAGCACCATGGCATGCATGGCCCATCATAAACGATAGGAACTGTTTGTACTAGTCCATACATACTAAGAAATAAGCTATAATTGTGTTCATTTTCTGATAGATTTGAAAGGGGTTGCAAAAACTGTTTGCACCTGATTTTACTCAAGGGCCTAGATAACTTCTAAAATGCCTTAACACTACATTCTTCACACTCCATGTCAATTCAGCACGACCAATACAATATTATGGTACGACAGACTATGGGAACAGGTACGCCATCACAAATGTAAGGGATATCCCATCTGCCTCATTACAGATACATTATAATATAATGCACTCGTAAATAAAGCTGTGACGCAGTCACCTGTCTACAGAAAAGTAAGGCTCAAATTACTGAAAAATTCACGCAGCACAGCACAGCAACTAAGACTAAGGCACTGTGTTGCGTGACTGGGAGAGAACAGCCTTATATCTATTGACATATGGCGCTGCTTCTCCATCTTCCTGTGCTGGCGCACTTTAGGCTGACATGCGACAATGCACAGAACCTTCCACTATAATGCAAGGGTTTGTGCATTCTGTAAGGAATAGTTATTGTCCTGAAAGGTCCAGTCTAAAAACTATCCTTTAACACTTTTCCTGCTTTGCATTTGTGCTGTACAATGCAGCAGGTATACAAAGTAGGAACAACGAGGAGAAATGAAAGTATTCCTCCTCGTTACACTGCCTCGGCGAGCCATAAAATGTTGGGACAAGTTCTTGTCCACAAATGATTGTTGATAGGTATTTGCATCAAACCCCCTGGGTGGTTGCATATGAATGCCCATGTACCACCAATGGAATGCCTCCTTGAGGCAAAGTAATAACGAAAGGCAATACATAGCAAACTTAGAGGCTAATTTCCAAGCCCCTTGCACCACCGTAGCATCATTATTTTTGGCGCTATGGAGGCGCAAACAGTCTTCCACACAGCGCTGCATTTACAGACTGGGTCAATGGGACCATTTCATCAGTTTGTAAAGCCTTGCGCCATTTATACCAGCGCCAGGTATAATGTAGGCAAGGAAGGAGTTTCCCCGCAAAAAGGCCCGCAGAACTGGCGCAATAAAATCACTGCATTATTCTGTGCTGTTACAGCGTCATTTGTTTAACCCCTATTTAGGGCAGGCATTAAAGTGACACTGTGGTGTTTTCAATGGGGCCCCCCTAGCATTGCTGGACTTGCATTTTGATGGTAATCCATCAATGCTACAGAATTTCTGATGCAGCTGGGAACACTGCGCGCCATGGAGAAGTGTAGTATAAATACAGGGCTCCCATGGCATTGTTACGAGGGTGCAGGGCAGTGCAATAAAACTGGTGCATTAACTCAGGATGCACCAGATCTTCTGAATGAGGCCCTTAGACCCAGATTTAGTAGAAAATGACAGAGCGCTGTGCTGCATAAAATTTGGCAGCGCCGCACTCCATCATTTTCAAAATGCAGGGATGTGCTGTATTTAATAGAATATGACACCCCCCCTGTGTTTCCTCCTGCATCGGTGCTAAATTTGCTGCTGAGCGCCAACACAGACACCCTTGCGCCATGGTGCAAGGATGGCTGCATTGAGAGGGAGATTGTTTTTATGCAGGAAGGGACACTTTCCTGCACAAAAACAATATTAAAAGGCGATTTGCTCTTTCGATGTGTGCTGCAGAATGTGGCACAGGGCATTGCGCCACCAGGGCGACACAAAAAGTGATGCTTCGGTGGTGACAGGGCCTTGTAAATCTGCCCCTTAGTGTTATTTGGAGAAACTATCCAGCACATACTCTAATTTCATTTGGATAGTAAATCCCAGCACAGCACTTTGCACAGGGATTGTGTTTCAGAATTGATGCAAAGAGAGCACAATTAAATTTAGGCTAAAATCAGTCCCTTTTTCAATGCGTTCATCTGCTTCTCTCTCACCTACCTTGGACTCAAAGCAGTACAAGCATCGCATTTCCAAAGTCGACAGAAAATCAGACAGTATTTCTTGTGTTTTGCAAATAAACTATAGAACAAAACGAGAAAGCAGCAATCTGTTATGATCAGTAATTGTTGTTGTGTTTTTCGGCAGATCACCAACATGAGCGCCACAGTACAAAAGCTCGAAAGTCTTGATAAAAACAACCTCCTTGCAATCCGCCGAGAAATTGTGGCTCTGAGGAAGCGACTGAAGGAGTGTGAAGAAAACAGAAATGAAGGGACAGCTCACGTGCATGTCCCAGCGGGTAAGTCTGTTTAATTGTTTAGCACAGCAGGAAAGGAGGGCGAGAGAAGGAAGGAGGAAGGAGAGAAATTACCTGAGGGGGCTCGCAGAGGAAGGAGGAAGGACAGAAATTACGTGAGGGGGCTGGCAGCGATGGAAAAAACGTCCGCCACGTCTTCCTCGTTACAGACGTTGCTTCGCCGAGCAGCATCCCCATGCCTTCATTTATTATTTATATAATACAACACATTTACCTATTTATGTAAACGTGCCAAAACATTATCAAATTGGAGGCACACTGATTTTCAATGAAAGGCCCACAGACACTCTAATATCATAAACGTGGGGGCTTAAGACAGGCATCTGTTATTGAGGGAATGAAAAGGAATTAACTTGTCAATGCTTTATAATTATTACCTGCATCTAAATAAACAAGGTTTCATATGATTGGATGTTGCAGGCAGTAGAACAGAAAAATATAAAAGAGCAGGGACTTCCATATAAAAAATGCAACACTCAGCCGAAAGTTCTCTTTCATACACCCTTACAATGACATCACTAATATTAGCCTCTCAACAACCACCAATTTTCTGGTGAGGGGTTAGACAAAGGTGGAAGATTGGAAACCACAGAAAGTAAAGCAGGGGTTTAGAGCCATGTTATTCTTAGGACGATGCTGTGCCCGGGCCAATAAAGCATAGCAATTCCAAATGCAAACCATACCCACACCTAAATGAGATACATGTAAAAGAAGTGCCTATCCAAAATCCAGTCTCGAGAAAATTAGTGGGCCTTGTTCATTAATGGAAAAGCATAAAAGTGATGGGTGGAATACTTGCAAAAGTCTCATTCAGTAGCACAATTTTAGTAGCAATTGCTTGTGTCCTATTTCAATCCCTCATTTCTCTTACAGAGACCAGCCATAAGCAAATCAGCCTTGGTCTCATGGCAATAGCAGCAGTCCAGCTGAAACTGCCAGTTCTGTTCTGCTCTGAACAAGCAATGCCAGATCAGTTTCCCCAATATATTGAAGCCAGTGCTTAACCCATACACTTCACACATCCCATATACACAAGTGAGACTGCTTGTCAAATAATCATACACCAATGTTAAAAAAACAATATTCACAGGGATATAGCAGGATTTCTAAGCACCAGGAACTGAGATTAACACTCTACAATGCTTTGCACATTCACTATTATTAGCCTGGTTTGTGGAAATGAAATATGGACTTAGGGTTCCTCACAGGCAGTAGTGCACATTATGCTTACTGTTGGGCATAAGAATTGAATAGTCACAGTGTAGATTCTTTTCATAGCATGGCCCAGCTCAGATTGAGATGGGTTTTTGATTAAGAGGCAGTTTAAGTGGAGTTACATGCAACACATTGTTATTGATTCTCAGACTATTTGTTGCAACCTATGTATGTTTACACAACTTCTTATTGCAGCACCTTTGTCATATGAGGTCAACATAATGAGTGCATCATTATATTGGGTGTCAGGTTTGCACATGGCAAATACCTATTTTATGAAGAATGGTTTAGTGTTTCTTCTAGTTCAGCTGTAGTGTTTGTGAGTGGTGGTCTGATAAGGTGAGAATAATGCCTCAGAAATACACACACATGTGTTTCTGGGGTGAATGTTTGATTTGTTCTGCATTCCGTCCATCAACTGTTCTTTTTGCAATGTTCTTTTTGCATCAGAAATACACACTAGCACAAAAATACATATACACATAGCACATCATATTTTCAAAAAGTTATAAAAGCCTAAAGAAGCACAACACACAAAGGCTTTCTTCTGTGTATATGTGTCAAATGCAGCTGGCAGGTTATGGGGAAGAGACCATAGCTGTGATTCGATCAGTGACTGATCTCTCAATCTATATAAACAGAAAAGCAAAAAACAGCAAAGAGATTTCACTATGGGCACACACACAGCTAAAAGTGATCGGTGAAACACTTCAATCAATCAATCAATCAACAAATTTATTAAGCGCGCTACTCACCTGGTACGGTCTCAAGGCGCTGTGGGGGGGGGGTGGTGGAGGTGCAGAGTTACTATTCAAAAATACATGTTTTGAGGTTTTTTCTGAAGGTCAGGAGGTCCTAGGTCTTGCGTAGGCTGGTGGGGAGGGAGTTCCAGGTCTTGGAGGCAAGGTAGGAGAAGGATCTGCCTTCAGAGGTGGTACGACGGATGCTAGGGACTGTGGCGAGGGAGAGGTCAGCCAAACGGAGGAGACGAGTAGGTGCATGGAAGTTCACTCTTTCGTTGAGGTAGACTGGTCCAGTGTTGTGGAGAGATTTGTGGGCGTGGATGAGGATTTTGAAGGAGATCCTTTTGCTGATGGGTAGCCAGTGAAGGAGTCTGAGGTGGGCGGAGATGTGTTTGTGGCGTGGGAGGTTAAGGATGAGGCGTGTGGCTGCATTCTGGATCCGCTGGAGTTTCTGTTGGAGCTTGACTGTGAAGCCAGCGTACAGGGCGTTTCTGTAGTCTAGTCTGCTGCTGATGAGTGCATGGGTGATGGTTTTCCTTGTTTCTATGGGGATCCATTTGAAGGTCTTATGCAGCATGCAGAGGGTGTTGAAACATGAGGAAGTTATAGAGTTGATTTGCTGGGTCATGGAGAGAGAGGAGTCTAAGATGATGCTGAGATTGCGTGCGTGGGTGGAGGGTGTTGGGGGTGGTCCTAGGGGGGTGGGCCACCAGGAGTCGTACCATACTGTCCTGTGGGTCCGAAGATGATGATTTCAGTTTTGTTGGAGTTGATTTTGAGGTGGCTTGCTGTCATCCATTTGGCAGTGGCGAGGATTCCGGCGTGGAGGTTTGTCTTGGCGGTGGTGGGGTTCCTGGTGAGTGAGATGACGAGCTGGGTGTCGTCTGCGTAGAATATGATGGTGATTCCGTGTGGGCGGAGGATGTTGGCTAGTGGGGCCATGTACATTTGGAAGAGGGTGGGGCTGAGGGAGGATCCCTGGGGTCCTCGCAGATGATCTTGGTTGCTGGGGACTGGAACAGGGGGAGGCAAACTTTCTAGGTTCTTTCGGTGAGGAAGGAGGTGAGCCAGTCCAGGGCCTTGTGTCGGATTCCTGCGTTGAAGAGGCGTGTTCGGAGGATTTGGTGGCAGACAGTGTTGAAGGCTGTGAAAAGGTCCAGGAGGATGAGTGCGACGGTCTTGCCCTTGTCAACTCTGGTTCTGATGTCGACAGTGCAGGCGATGAGGGCGGTCTCAGTGCTGTGGTTCTTGCAAAATCCAGACTGGGAGGTGTTGAGTGCGTGTTTTCCTCAAGGAAGTGAGACAGGCGGGCGTGCACTAGCTTCTCAGCAACCTTGGCGGGGAAAGGGAGTAGAGAAATGGGGCGGTAGTTTGTGATGTCATCCGGGTCTGCTTTGAGTTTTTTGAGGAGTGCAGTTACTTTTGCATGCTTTCCAAGAGTCCGGGAAGGTGGCGGTGTCGAAGGAGCTGTTGATAATGGAGCGGAGATGGGGAGCGATGATTGGGCTGGCCCTGTTGAAGACGTGATGGGGGCAGGGGTCCGTGGGGGAGCCCGAGTGGATGGAGTTCATGGTTGTTTCAGTTTCTTAGTCGTTAGTAGGGGCCCATGTGTGCAGTTGGTTGGAGTGTGGGGGGTGTTGTGTTGTAGGTCGTGTCGGTGGGGGTGATAGTGGATGCAGGTCGTGTGAAGCTGTTGTGTATGTCTAGGTGTTGCAGGGTTTGGGTTCAGTGAGATCTTTGATGATTGTAAAAAGTTCCTTGCTGTTATGTGAGTTACTATCTATGCGTTCTTTGTAGTAGGCTCTTTTGGTGGCTCTAATTAGTTGGTGGAGTTTGCGTATGGTGGTTTTGAGTGTAGAGAAGTTGGATATGGAGGGTTCTTGTTGTCAAGCTTTCTTGGTCTTGCGGCATTCACGCTTGGAGGCTTGAAGTTCAGTGGTGAACCAAGGTGCGGTCTTGATGTTGCGGGTGGTGTTGTTACTTTTCAGAGGGGTGAGAGAGTCTGCGCAGATTGTGATCCATTGTGTGAGGTTGTGGACGGCAACGTTGGGGTCGTTGGCGAAGGGGGGGTTTGTGAGAGTTTGGTGAGCAGGTGTTCTGTGGGGATCTTGTCCCACTTACGGTATGATGTGGTGTGCTGTTGGTAGTGGGTGGGGGGTTTCATGAAGGAGAAGTGGATGCAGTGGTGGTCGGTCCAGTGGAGTTCGGTGGTGTGTGTGAATATTATGTGGTTACTGGCGGTGAAGATTGCATCTAGCGTGTGTCCTGCTGAGTGTGTGGGTGAGGCGACCAGTTGTTTGAGTCCTAGGTTTGTGAGGTTGTCTAGCAGGGTGGTGGAGTTATGGTCGTGGGGGTTTTCTAGGTGGAAGTTGATGTCACCAGGGAGGATGTAGTCTGTGGAGGTGAGGGCTGATGGTGTCAGTGATGGCGTAGCAGAAGGGGGTGAGGTCTTGGTGGTCTATAAATGAGGGTTCCTCTAAGGGTGGTGTTGGCGTTTACGTGAATTAGGAAGTGTAGGTGCTTTGCGCTATCTAGGCTGTCGTGGGTGTTGGTGGTGATCTTGATGGTGCTTTTATGTATGATGGCGATACCTCCTCCTGGATTGTTCAGACTGTCCCTACGAGAGATTTTGTAGCCTTCTTGGATGGCTATTGCTATGTCGGGTTCGGCTGATGGGTTCATCCAGGTTGCCGCAAGGAAGGCGATGTCAGGGGAGTGTGTTGTGATCAGGTCCCAGAGCTCGATGGCGTGCTTGTGTACGGAGCAAGTGTTTAGGAGTATGCAGTTAAGGTGGCTGCGGGGCTGTTGTTGTTGTGGAGTGAGTTGGTGTTGTCGTGGTGTGTGTTGGTGTTGTTGTGGGGTGCATTGGTGTTGTTGTAGAGCATGTTAGTGTAGTTGTGGAGTGTGTGTTGGTGTGGGGTGTGTTAGTGTTGTTGCGGGCATGTTATGGTAAGTGTGTGGTGTGTTAGAGTCGGTGTGGAACGTGTTGGTGTGGTTGGTGTTTGTGGGGGTGCAAGAGAAATGGCATGCATGACATGTGAAGGGTCAGTGTGTGTGCTTGGGGTTGGCTTGGGCGCAGGAAAGGTGTTGACCTGGGTTGAGGGCGTGGAGTGTAGAGGAGGGGTAGTATTGCCTACGGGGGTCGGGGCGGCGAGAGCCAGGGGGACTGGCGCTGGGCGCGGTCCAGGCGCAGACAGGTGCAGATGGGCTTGCCTCTGGCGCGCCGGCACGTCCGCGCAGCGGCCGCCATTAAGAGGGGAAGGTGGGAGGGTGGAGCAGCTGGGAGGTGGGAGGGAAGGGCCAATGGGTGTGCGAGGGGGGCGGGGCCGCAGGGGACGCAGAGGCAGGAAGAGTGTGACCGGCGAGAGCTGGTAGAAACGGGCAGAGACACTTACACAGAGAACGAAATACAGGTGGGGGCACAGGGGCAGAGAAAACAATGCAAACAATGCAAAAACAAGCACAACTGGTCAGACTAAGAAATAAGCTTTAAGATTAAAATGAAAAACATAAAAGCGAGCACTTGAAAAAACACAAAGGAGTACTTATGCAACAACAGGAAATGCCTACCACTGGGCACCAGGGATGAGGCGCAGGCAGGTGCCTGCGGGTGGTGGAGGGCCTCGAACTACAGTCCAGGTGGCTGTCAGCGGGATCAGGGGCACGAGGACAAGCTGGTGGAGCCAAGTGGACTCCTAGCCAAAACCAAATCAGGGAGTCACCTTGACTTAATCTCAGTCAGTGTTAATCATACTGAGTTGCATTCCAGGCCATCATTTTATAGTTTGTCTGAATCATTAGGCACAGGGTCAAACAAAACTCAAATTAGCCTTGAATTCACACCAAAAGACAAAGTCCACACTGAACTATTAAGCCACAATTCCTTTTAAACTAACACAAGCAAAGCTGCAACAATTTTGTATTCATTGAGTATCAAAAACATCAATTCATTGAGCATCAACTTGAGTCCTAAGGCATATATTGAAATAAAATATATGTAGTAAATCTGCCTTTTTTGCATGATCTCACCAGATTTTCACCTTTCATTGGCCTTCTGTGGTTGCTGGATTTATGACTCTGTGCCGTTTAATACTTCTAAACAATAGCTAACAGTCTGCGCTTTCCTTCCAGTCGTTTGCAAATGGTAACTAAAGTATGTTTAAGGCCTAGAAATGTAAATGGCATATATGGGCTGCAATGTACATTTACACCACCCACAGAAGTGCCAAAAATATATATCTGCAGGAGCATTACTGTGCTCTGGCTAATCTGAACTTTACGTGCAATCCAGTGGCACCTGACAGGGAAAATGCTTTTCCTATGTAGAAAAGACCTATTTTAAATGTCCATAAGCCCTTAGAGCTATGAGCTAATATATAAAAATTGGACATATGAAATATTTTGTGGTTATTGCGGCCTCATAGTGAAATAAAAGTCAACTGTTGTTTCACTGTGTTGGTCTTGGAGACCTGCTCATAAGTAATCTTAGATTGGATAAAATTCCTAGTTCTCTTTCTTTACTAAAGAAAGGCCTAGCAACATGTTGCAAAATGATTTCCTACTTATATTTCAACATTGAATTTGATGGTGCCATTGGATTTTTGATAACCTAAAACGAAAAGTGTAGGCTTTAGGCTGCCTGAGCAAGAACTGGCTTGAAAGCCACCCATCACACTGCCAGAGATGAAATACACATCATTGGCTGGGACAGTTGACAACCGTGGCCCAAGGACAATGGCCGGCTCTAAACTCAGGAAAACCTAATGGGCATTACTCGCTGATCATTTATCAGAAACTAGCTATCTGGGTGTGAAAAAGAATACATAACAGAGCAAAGAGCAGCTTTATCACTATCATTTACATAGAAATGCCAAGGAGGGCTTCTCCTATTTATTTATACGACCCTCCCACAAAGCATGTTCTCATGCCACAGGAGGATCAAAACCAGTTCTGACACTGTCAGTTGAGAGATAGCCCACCTTATTAGGGAGTTTAGAAGATAAAGCCTGGCCTGTCTGAAGTCTGCTTGGTTTGCCTACTTGAAATTGTGGCTTCTGGGTACTTTTATTTTAAGGCAAAATGGAAATCCTGCCAAATGAGGTGAGGGACTGCAATAAAATAAGCAGGATTGGATGGTAGAATGTCTCCAAAAAGTGGAGTGTACAGGAAAAACCTTGCACTTCTACACCACCTCCTCAGCATATTACTCTATCAGTGAAGACTCCATCCAAAATAAAAGAGTCTTCTGGATAACAATTCTGACTTCCAACTCCTGCTTGTAGAACAAGCACTCATACAAAGAATCAAGGACACCTGAATCCTGCTAGCACCCAGGGACTAGAACTGCTCCCTAATAGTAAAGTGGTTGGCCTCCATTTCACCTGCTTAATGGACAGAAAAATCAGGTCTCCTGATTTCAAGACAGCTTAGCACACTAAAGATGTATAGACCCTGCAGGAAACCTGGCTGGAATGAGACCAGGTGCCCAGAAGCCTACAAGGAAGAGCTGCTTTCCCAGAGGTTGGTGACCAAGAGATTAATTTAGAGTTTGGCAAATGTATTACCATCACAAATATAATGGAGATTTTGTCCATGTTATTACACGTGCATTTGCACCATGGCACTTGCAATACAGCAAACATGATATCCATGACATTTGTGATGGAGTAACGCATTTGCCAAACTGTAAATCAGGTCCTAAGGCTAAAGGGATCACCTTTGATCGAGACAAACTGCTTGGTGTTTCTGACCTCCTTTTCAATACAGTCCTTCCTTTGGGAACAAATATTTAGGTCTTTGGATGAACAAACATGGCAATTTGAGACTGCATGCAGAGGCAATAAAAATAACAGTTCCAGCTCTTGACACCTCCTTTTCGTGTATTATTAGTAATCTGCTAGATCCATCTTAATTTTCAATCACCCAGGAGCAAACTAATGTCTCCACTAACATGCTTGTTAACATACCACGGGAAACTTTCAGTGGTCGGATACTGTGAAATGCCGTTTTCGCATAAATTTCTTTCCAGACCTCGCAACAGCACACACACAATCTGGTGTGCTTCGAATTCACTTTTTATAAACTGTAGGCCATCCTAAATCCTTTTACAAATTTTACTGTTCAAAACACAGGATGGTCCGAGAAGAAACTCTAAAAAGTTCTATGTGGCAAGGAATAAATAATCTATTTAACACAAACCATTGAGGTTTATACCGAGGGGACTCTATAAAAGTAATTGAAGTTGATATGCATGGATTTACCACCACCACAAAAAAATAGCAATAAAACAGCCAAAACTTAGATCTCTTTCCAAAGACAACTTTGTTTGGAACAAAAGAGTCATAGTTCGATAGTTCTAAGCACATATAAAAATGATGCAAGGCAAAAGGACACTGAAGTGCCAAAAATTTATTAGAGTAATGTTCTTTTTCCAGCCCTTAAAACTCTTTCAATAGGTCTCCTAAAAGGTGAAACAGATCCCACATGCAGAATTTGCACAGCTGTGGAACATACATTACTTAATATAATTTGTATTTCTTGCGAATTTACAATATTGTGGCAGAAACTTTAAGGCAGGTCTTTCTTTGATGAAATGTTAGAAAGTGTACAGGAAGCAGCAAACAAATGTTTAAGCTATGGCAACTCTCAATTAACAGGTCATTTTTCAATAGTTATGAACATAGTTATAAGTATGTTAATTGTTTCTGAGCACAATGATCTTTCCCATGATGATTTTATTAAGTTTTACTGCCTGTAAACGGAAATTGCAATGGTTTAAATAATTGTGCAATGCATTCCTATTTAGACTGGTTTTGGCTTTATTGGGTTTCTTCTGTGAGGTGAAGCATGAGTCGTATGTCACTGCAAGCTGAGACTCAGGTGGTCATTACAACCCTGGTGGTCGGTGTTAAAGCGGCGGTAAGACCGCCAACAGGCCGGCAGTAAATATTTTGCCATTACGACCGTGGCGGAAACCGCCCACAAAGACAGCCACTTTAACACTCCGACCGCCACGGTGGTACAAACAAACAGCGCGGCGGTCACCGGCAACACACAGGCGGAGGACAATGTACTGCCCACAGTATCACGACAGGCCAATCCGCCACCTTTTCCGGGGCGGATTCACCGCAGATAAAAACACGGCGGAAACAGGACTTCGAAGGGAAAACGCTTACCTCTACACACCCCACGAGGACACCATGGACCCGGAACTCCACATACTCCCTGCAATTGTCTTCCTGCTCCTCTACCAGGAGCATGAATGCCGGCGGCGAAGACCACGGTGAGTACTGCACCTACGACACAGGGGAGGGGGGAGGGAAAAAACAGGGACACACACACGCAACACCCCCACCCACTACAACACACACACTAATACAGCATGATACATCACAGTTACACCCCCAAGCCCCCCAGAAGAATGCAAAGACAATAGAAAATGAGTGTAACCATTGTAATATATTAAAAGCAAGTAGGCAAAAATATATGTATACACCATGTACAAAATATATACCAAGCATAGCAGTCCAGGTAGTGCTCCAATTAAGTCCGTGGAACACTAGGCCCACACGGTATGGGCGAGGCCCACACAAGATCCCCGACCATGATGGAGAGAACACTGCAGGGGCATCAGAGAGCAACAAAACAGGCACCTCAGGGGGAGGGAAGGGGGGGCACCTCAGCTGGTTGAGTGCACAACACCAAATCCACGAAAGGACCACATGCCCACTGTTCAATCCTGGGGAGTGCAAAGCCACAGTCTCTCAAGTCTCTACAGTGGGTGGGTTGCCCACTGTTCAATCCTGGGGAGTGCAAAGCCACAGTCTCTCAAGTGGATAACAGTCTCCACTGGTTCTGGAGGGGGCCAGAGTGCTTCATCCTGCTAAGGACAGAGGTAGTGGATGGATCTCTCCACTGGTTCTGGAGGGGGCATGGTGCCCAGAGTGCTTCATCCTGCTAAGGACAGAGGTAGTGGATAGATCTCTACACTGGTTCTGGAGGGGGCATGGTGCCGAGAGTGCTTCATCCTGCTAAGGACAGAGGTAGTGGATGACAGTCTCCACTGGTTCTGGAGGGGGCATGGTGCCCAGAGTGCTTCATCCTGCTAAGGACAGAGGTAGTGGATGGATCTCTCCACTGGTTCTGGAGGGGGCATGGTGCCCAGAGTGCTTCATCCTGCTAAGGACATAGGTAGTGGATGACAGTCTCCACTGGTTCTGGAGGGGGGAGGGGGCATGGGGCCCAGAGTGCTTCATCCTGCTAAGGACAGAGGTAGTGGATGGATCTCTCCACTGGTTCTGGAGGGGGCAATGTGCCCAGAGTGCTTCATCCTGCTAAGGACAGAGGTAGTGGATGGATCTCTCCACTGGTTCTGGAGGGGGCATGGTGCCCAGAGTGCTTCATCCTGCTAAGGACATAGGTAGTGGATGACAGTCTCCACTGGTTCTGGAGGGGGCACGGTGCCCAGAGTGCTTCATCCTGCTAAGGGCAGAGGTAGTGGATGACAGTCTTCACTGGTTCTGGAGGGGGCATGGTGCCCAGAGTGCTTCATCCTGCTAAGGACAGAGGTAGTGGATGGATCTCTCCACTGGTTCTGGAGGGGGCATGGTGCCCAGACTGCTTCATCCTGCTAAGGACAGAGGTAGTGGATGACAGTCTCCACTAGTTCTGGAGGGGGCAATGTGCCCAGAGTGCTTCATCCTGCTAAGGACAGAGGTAGTGGATGGATCTCTCAACTGGTTCTGGAGGGGGCATGGTGCCCAGAGTGCTTCATCCTGCTAAGGACAGAGGTAGTGGATAACAGTCTCCACTGGTTCTGCAGGGGGCATGGTGCCCAGAGTGCTTCATCCTGCTAAGGACAGAGGTAGTGGATGAGAGTCTCCACTGGTTCTGAAGGCGGCATGGTGCCCAGAGTGCTTCATCCTGCTAAGGACAGAGGTAGTGGATGGATCTCTCCTCTGGTTCTGGAGGGGGCATGGTGCCCAGAGTGCTTCATCCTGCCGGTGACAGAGTCAGTAGCGTCAGTGCCCTTGGTGCTCCTGGGCCAGCGGTGTTTGAAACGGTGGTGCCCTGTTCAGCGGTGCTTGAGACGGCGGTGCCCTGTTCAGCGGTGCTTGAAACGGCGGTGCCCTGTTCAGCGGTGCTTGAGACGGCGGTGCCCTGTTCAGCGGTGCTTGAGACGGTGGTGCCTTGTTCAGGAGTGCTTGAGACGGCGGTGCCCTGTTCAGCGGTGTTTGGAGCGGCAGCCTCCTTTGCAGTGACTCAGCTGCTGGCGGTCATTCATGGCCCAGCGGGGCTTTTGCTTGCGGTCCTTCATGGCCCAGCGGGGCTTTTGCTGGCAGTCCTTCATGGCCCAGCGGGGGTTTTGCTGGCGGTCCTTCATGGCCCAGCGGGGCTTTTTCTCGTGGTCCTTCATGGACCAGCGGGGCTTTTGCTGGCGGTCCTCCATGGCCCAGCGGGGCTTTTGCTGGCGGTCCTTCATGGCCCAGCGGGGCAGGTGCTGGCGGTGGCCTCCTCAGTAGCTGGGCATGTGCTGGCGGTGGCCTCCTGGGCAGCTGGGCTTGTGCTGGCGGTGGCCTCCTGGGCAACTGGGCTTGTGCTGGCAGTGGCCTCCTGGGCAGCTGGGCTTGTGCTGGCGGTTGCCTCCTGGCGGTGGCCTCCTGGGCAGCTGAGCTTGTGCTGGCGGTGGCCTCCTGGGCAGCTGGGCGTGTGCTGGCAGTGGCCTTCTGGGCAGCTGGGATGATGGCGGTCTTCTCCGCTGTGCTGCTCCTCCCAGACTTGCTGACTTTCTTGTGCCCCTTCCCCACCTTGGAAGGTGTCGCAGCAGACTCCACACTCCCACCTGTACCCCTGGGAGCGGCTTTGGTGGCTGGAGTCTTCCCCCTCTCCCGCTGGGCACTGGCCAACTTCTGATGCTTCACAGGTGGGGGACTGTCTGTGCGGTGGCTCCGTGCCACACTGGCTGCCCTGGTGGCCGGTGCACTCCAGATTCCGGTGACTACAGGCACCACTGGTCCTGGAGATGTTGTGGCTGAGGTGCTAGTTCGGGCACTAGGAGACGGACGGGGTGGGGGAGGTGTGGGAAAGAGGTCAAGGTTGGACAGGAAAAGTTTTTGGGACACACTGGGATGGGTAGCTGGAGGGGGTTTGGGAGTGGTGGAAGAGGATTTGGTTGTAGGAGGTGTACGTTTGCTGACTTTGGGTGAAGGTGAATGCCCTGGAGGCTGTCGTGAGGTGGATGGCTGTTGGGTGGGTGTGTGCCTGCATGTGTGTATCTTGGGAGGGGGCGTCACAGACACACTGGGAGAGGACACAGGGGACGTGTGAATGGTAGTGGGGGTGGTGACTGCACGTGAGCGGGGTGTGGTGGTGGGTGTGCTGGTGATGGTAGTAGTGGCTGTAGAAGTAGTGCATGCAGGTGTGAGTGTAGACAAGACAGGGAGGGAGGAGGGAGACGAGGAGGAGGGGGACACAGTGGAGGCAGTGGATGTTGGTGTGTCTGCATGTGTGTGATGCTTGCGTGAGTGCCTGTGGAATGTGTGGTGCTTATGTTTGCCAGAGCTACCCTTGTGTGTTGAGGTGTGTGTCTGCTGGTCTGTAGGTGTGCTTGGGATAGGCTGAGGTACAGGGGATTGGGTCTGGGTGGAGGAAGTTGGAGGGGGGAAGCTACACACAGGGACAATGGCTGCCATCAGTGCTGAGGCCAGAGTCTGAAATGCTCGCTGAAGGGCCGCCTGACCAGAATGAATGCCCTCCAGGAATGCATTTGTTTGTTGCAACTGCCTTTCTATACCCTGGATGGCATTCAAAATGGTAGACTGCCCAACAGTGAGGGACCTGAGGAAGTCAATGGCCTCCTCACTGAGGGCAGCAGGGGTGACTGGGGCAGGGCCTGAGGTGCCTGGGGCGAAGGTTATGCCCACCCTCCTGGGTGAGCGGGCACGGGGCAAAGGCTGAGGGGCTGCTGGAAGGGGGGGTGGTGGCTGTACCTGTAGATGGGGGGGCACAGATGTTGCCGCCACCACAAGGGAGCTCCCATCAGAGGACAAGTCCGTGTCACTGGTGTCAGCTCCTGTCCCCGCCGTGGAGCTCCCTTCGCCCCTCGCCCTCCATCCCACTGGTGAAGTCCGAGTCTGTAGTGTGGCCCTCCATGGCTATGTGGGATGCAGCCCCCTCGTGCTCCGGTGCCACTGCTCCTCTGCCTGATGATGCTAATGCACACAAGAACAGGGAGACCACAAAAAGGGGGGGGGGGCGACAGAAGAAAGACATGTTGAGTGCATGCATTACCGCTACCGTTGGCGGACACGACAGACACACAAGCCCCCTGCACTACGCCGCTCTCTTAGGCTCCACTGTTCAATTCCTGGGAAATAGCCTACTAAGCTATGGACGACATCTGCACACATGGATGACACAGGGGCATGACCAGGTGTACTTGGCACTCTACAGAGGTGGGGCGCCACATGGCCTGCCTTACGGAGAGACCTTGCCTACGTAACTCGCCCTGGCCTAGGGAAACCCACAGCCCACCTCCCCACCTAGACCCCTCCACTGCGTGCAAAATCAGCAGAATGAGAGTGTACTCACCCCCTTGTGGCTGCTGTGATGCCCTCAAGCGCCCATCCAACTCCGGGTACGCCACCGCCAGGATCCTGAACATCAGGGGGATCATGGTGTGACGGGCACCCTTCCCACGTTGGGAGGCCATCCCCAGCTGAGCCTCTGCCATCTTCTTGCTCCAGTGGCGAATGTCCTCCCATCATTTCCGGCAGTGGGTGCTCCGTCTGTGGTAGACCCCCTGGGTCCGGACGTCCTTGGCGATGGCACCCAAATATGTTTTTTCTGGTGGGTGCTGACCTTCATGATTTGTACAGGGGGAAGAGAAAGTTATTACCAACTGCACCGTCAAAGTGATTGGCCCCCATCCCTACCCTTGCCATGTGGCACATGCACTCACCGTCGTTTCATGCATGCCGCACTCTCCCCCCTTTCTTCTTACATCCACCCCTCTCCACACAGGCATAGCCCATACAGCATGCTCCCACTGTACTTACCTGTTTGTCTGGAGGACCGTAGAGTATCATGTACTGGTGGAGGACCACGTCCACGAGTTTCTCCAACTCCTCCGATGTGAAGGCAGGTGCCCTTTCCCCAGACACTCGAGCCATTGTCTCTTCCAGACCGAGGTCACAGCAGCACTTGCAGTGTAGGTCCTCTCCTGTCGAAGATCAGGTATTGAGTGATTGAACAGTTAGAAAATGGCGGTCACGTCCACGGCGGTGCGTACAATCACCGCCGGCGTACATCGTCATTGGCTCCTTGGACCCACAGGGTCCAATGTTAACCAACGCAGCATTGCGCCGTGGTCTTCGACCGCCTGCTGCGACGGTGTACAACGCCAGCGCAGTTACCTCACATCCCACATCACATCGCCATTTCAGGGGCCCACATGCCTACAATTTCAACTGCGTCACACATACCTAGGCCTAGACTCAACACACATACAGGCCACTTTTTAGATTATGAATGGTGTTCTGTGTAAGCTGTGGGTACGTACCTCTGAGTTGTTTGACAATGTGCTCGCTGTTGTCCTTCATAGGCACCGTCCGCTGAGACATGTGAGAAGATGGCGGCATCCTCCGGTGTACTGACTGTTGGTGGACCTGTCGACAATGGAGGAAGGACATGTGATTATCACATACAGGCTTGACCGTGCCACAGTCCAGGAACTGTGTGCCCAGTTGGAGCCAGACCTGATGTCAGCTATCCGCCATCCCACAGGAATCCCCCCTCAAGTGCAGGTGCTGTCAGTACTCCATTTCCTGGCAAGTGGGTCATTTCAAACAACAGTGGCCGTAGCATCAGGGATGTCCCAGCCTATGTTTTCCAACGTGTTGTCCAGAGTGTTGTCTGCCCTGCTGAAACACATGCGGAGCTACATCGTTTTCCCTCAGGAGGAGGATTTGCCTACAGTGAAAGGTGATTTCTATGCCCTGGGACATATCCCCAACATCATAGGTGCCATTGACACATGTGGCTTTGGTCCCCCCCCCCACAGGAGTGAACAGGTGTACAGAAACCGGAATAGTTATCATTCGATGAATGTACAGATGGTATGTTTGGCAGACCAGTACATCTCCCATGTGAATGCCATGTTCCCTGGCTCAGTGCATGACGCCTACATCCTGCGGAATAGCAGCATCCCTTATGTGATGGGTCAACTCCAGGGGCACTGTGTGTGGCTATTAGGTGAGCACCTGGAAGCTAGTCAGTGGGAATGGTTGTGTGGGTCTGGGGATATCCCTACAGGTCAGTGTGTGTCTAACAGCCATTTGCAGGTGACTCTGGTTACCCCAACCTGTCATGGCTACTGACCCCAGTGAGGAATCCCAGGACAAGGGCAGAGGAACGCTACATTGAGGCCCATGGGCGAACTAGGAGGGTGATCGAGCAGACCTTCGGCCTCCTGAAGGCCAGGTTCAGGTGCCTCCATATGACAGGTGGATCCCTATTCTACTCACCATAGAAGGTGTGCCAGATCATTGTGGCCTGCTGTATGCTTCACAACTTGGCTTTGCAACGACAGGTGCCTTTTCTGCAGGAGGATGGTCCAGATGGCGGTGTTGTTGCAGCTGTGGAGCCTGTGGACAGTGAAGACGAGGAAGCAGAGGAAGAAGACATGGACAACAGGGACTCAGTGATCCAGCAATATTTCCAGTGACACACAGGTAAGAATACAGACCTGCCTACTACATGTATTTAAACACTACTACCTCTCTACTCTCTGTCGTTTTCACCCAGTGTACGGTCACTGAGTTGTCACTTTCCCTTACGATTTCACAGATCTGGGTTCCACAGTGTGACATCTGCTTTGATTCCTCATGGACTAGAGCTGTGTGACATAGGTATGTTGACATTATCAATGAAAAAGCTTTTTGACACCATTATTGCTAATACAGTATTCCGAAATCACAGACAGACTCCAGTTTGTTTTGTGCTTTAAGGGTGTTTATTTAAGTGCTCAATATTGGAGGGTGCTTTAAAATGGTGAGGGGTGATGCTGGAGGAATGTCCATGGCAGAGTCCAGTCTATTAGTCTCACAGGTGCATTGCCCATATGGGCATAGGAAGTGGAGCTGGGGCAGTTTAAGGATGAACAGGGTGACAAAGTGGGACAGTAGGATGACAATCAGGGTGGTCTCATTTTTTGGCAGGGTCTTGGCATCGTTCTCTGTCTTGTTCCTGGATCTCAGGGACTGTTTGCGAGGTGGTTCTCCCTCTGTAGGGGGTGGGGTGCTGGTGTGGTGGTCCTGTGGTGGGGCATCCTGTCCACTAGTCCCGGGGGAGGTGGTGGGCAGTTCATCGTCCAGGCTAGTGTCAGGGGCCCCTTGTAGTGCCACAGTGTCCCTCCTGGTGTTAACGAGTTCCTTCAGCACCCCTACGATGGTGCCCAGGGTGGAGTTGATGGTTCTGAGTTCCTCCCTGAAGCCCATATACTGTTCCTCCTGGTAGGCTCCCATGATGGAGGAGAGGGCCTCATGGAGAGTGAGTTCCCTGGGCCTGTCCACCCCCTGTCGCACAGCAGCCCTCCCAGTTCCCCTGTGTTCCTGGGCCTCTGTCCCCTGGACCACGTGCCCACTACCACTGCCCCCAGGTCCCTGTTGTTTGGGTGGTGGGTTAGCCTGGGCTCCCTGTAGTGGTGGACACACTGCTGATTGACGTGTCCTGGGGACAGAGGTATGGGCCCGCTGGGTGGGTGCTGTGCTGGAGTTTCCAGAGGGGGGAAGCTCTGTAGTGGTCTGTGACTGTGTCAGGGGAACCGACTGTCCAGAGGTCCCCGATGGGCCGGGCTGGTCATCGAGATTCAGTTGGACAGAGCTGCTGTCATCACTGTGGGCCTCTTCTGTTGGTGGTGTGGACATGTGTGGACCCTCCTGTCTGGTGACATTGGGTTGGGGGTCCTGCAGGGGTATAAAAGGATGGTTATTACATCTGTGTGTGCCATGGAGTGCAATGGGTGGGTGACCGTGTACCCCAGTACTTGCATTCTTGTGTGGGACCTCGTGTGATGATGGTTTAGGGGGGTGTATGGGTATGTGCAGTGGCCATGCTTTAGTGATGGGTGTCCATGCTTTGTTGTTACATGGAGGGCTTGGTGTTAGGATGTGTGGTTTGTGATGTTGGGACATTTGTGAGGAGTTAGAGTGATGGGAGTGAGGGTGGGGGTATGTGCTGGCATGCAGGTAGGGTGGGGGATGTAATAGTTAAGATCTAACTTACCAGAGTCCATTCATCCACCTACTCCTGGGAGGCCCTCAGGATGCAGAATCGCCAAGACCTGCTCCTCCCATGTTGTTAGTTGTGGGGGAGGAGGTGGGGGTCCGCCGCCAGTTCGCTGAACCGCCAGGTGGTGTCTTGATACCACGGAACGCACCTTCCCCCGTAGGTCGTTCCACCTCTTCCTGATCTCATCCTGATTTCTTGGGTGCTGTCCCACTGCGTTGACCCTGTCCACTATTCTTCGCCATAGCTCCATCTTCCTTGCAATTGAGGTGTGCTGCACCTGTGATCTGAATAGCTGTGGCTCTACCCGGACGATTTCCTCCACCATGACCCTGAGCTCCTCCTCCGAGGACCTGGGGTGTCTTTGCCGTGCCTTGGGGTGGTGTAAGTGATGTGTGGGGTGATAAGTGTGCTGATATGTAGTGGTGTGTAGGGTGTGGTGCGTGGAAGTTATGTGGGTGATGGTGTTGCCTGCCTGTGGATGCTAGTATTGTCGATGGTGGTGTCTCTCTCTGTGCTTCTTTCTCAATTGTTGACATAGGGGTTTGTGGGTGATGTGGGTGTGTGTTTTATATTGTATTGGGTGTGTGGGAGTGGTGTGTGTATGTGTATCAGGTGTGTGTATTTAGAATTTTCTAATGTGGCTGTGTTTTGTAAATGTGTGTGTATTTTGAGCGCGGCGGTCTGTACCGCTAATGGAATACCACGTTTGAAAGACCGCCACGTGGATTTGTGTGTTGTGTAAGTGTGGGCATATTTCTGTTGGCGTGACGGTGGAGGTTTTGTAATCGGCAGTTTATCACTGACCTTTGGTGTGGCGGACTTGTGTGGGTGTCTGATTTTTGGAGGATTCCGAGCTGTGGGTCATAATAGCTGTGGCGGATTTCCACAGCCGCGGCAGTGTGTTGGCGGTCTTCTGCACGGCGGTAAGTGGCTTTTACCACCAATATTGTAATGACCGCCTCTGTCTTTTGGACGTGCACCTTCTATTTTGGGGTAGTTGTAAAGCCAGCGGAGCCAGCAGCATATGTCAAGAGAGGAGAGCAGGGACAACGATGGGGGAAACATAATTTAAAAAAAAACAGAAAAAAAAAAACCTTGCTCCTCCGTCTCCTGCCACCTCACTCTTCTTGTGGTGTCCCAGTATTCACTGGGAAATCAGCACAGGCTCCCCAGCAATCCTGCTGCTGCTGACATGCTAACCATAGTATATAAGCAGCGTCAGGACTGGTCTAGGGTCTGTGCTGTTTCTCCAGCCCGGCTGTGTATACAGGCGGGTTGGAGAAAACTAAGGGGGTTATTCCAACTTTGGAGGAGGTGGTAATCCGTCCCAAATGTGACGGATTTACCACCAGCAGTATTACGAGTTCCATAGGATATAATGGACTTGTAATACGGCTGGTGGTATATCCGTCACTTTACTGTCACTTTTGGGACGGATTACCACTTCCTCCAAAGTTGGAATAACCCCCTAAGTGTGCATGTTTGTTTGTACAGCCTCAGACGGCTGGCCAAACACACATGCGCACTTAGGGCACTCTGCCCTCCTCCCCCCTCTGACCTCATGTGGCCCAGCCTTACCCCTCCCTGTACACATTGCTGTCTGAGCTAACAGGTGAAAAATTATGAAAGAAAAACCGATAGCAAGCTATTGTTTTATTTTTCATCTGCTGGCTCAGCCAGGGGGTGATGCCCCTCCGCCAACGAGGAGGAGTCGCTCCTGTATACAGCACAATTTTTTTTCTTCTGAAATACTTAAATTGATCTCTGCTACCGGTAATCATTGCATGCTGGTTATCGGTCCATTGTTTTTTAGCTCATCGTTGCCCTTACAGACAAGGGTTAACCATTTGCAAATGATTTGTGGTCTCTTTCCAAAACTGACAATCTAACCGCAACCTGCTAGACAATATGCCCTCTAACTACGGATAACATTGTCTCGCCTTGGCTTGCCATTTTCATTTTATTTAGATAACAGAGTATTCTGTGAATAACGTGGTATATATGAATAATTCCAAAATCAAATTTCAGCTAGAGGTGTTCATTTTAAAGAACTATTTTGTGCAAAAATGTGCTGTTGCTTCATATTGGAGACCCAATTTCTATAGTTTTAATCTGTTTCTAAAAGAGGCTGGTTATTCAGTTACCACTGTGGACCCTCATTTCAGCATGGGGTGTAATCTTACCCTCACTTGTAAAAATACAATGTAAACTCATGGCTTGATTAGGAAAGAATCTTTTGGCAGTGGCAACAAATTATCAAAATCGATTTTTGGGTATACACAACTTCCATTAATTATTTGTTTAATTTGTGAGATTTTTATAAAGAATGCGTTACCATAGTGTTCTCTGATAGAAGCATCAAGATTTTGTTTCAATGGATGGGCTTACCAGGTTCAGTAAAAACTATATAAAATGAATTGTGGAACACCCTCAGGCTGGTTGTCATGCATGTATTGTGCTGATTTTTCAAAGTTTGGGCTATGCATTGAAAACCTGCTGCCAAACGGAATTTAGATAGACACCCATATTAGTAGGTCAGCTTTGAGGCTTAGACATGCAACTACAATACAGGGAATATATCTTGATTTGATTCCCTGATCCTGGACATCAGCAGTCAGGTAAAATCTGTTAAATTGTGTAGTGACTCCTCACATGTAACAGTATTTCAAGTCAAGTTTATTGTATATAATCTGGTAGGGTAACAATCTACCATCCTTGCCAGCCTCTTGATACCGCACTTCACAGCCTCTTGATTCGGTCTCCCAATCTGTCTTCGAATATCATTATCTCAGGATTCTAACTTGACATCATGAAGGCATAACGTTATGTAATAGTGTCTTGAGCCTACATCTTCTACAGATTTACTAATATTCTTAATAACTAATGTGCTAACTAACATACTGTATTTAAAAACCTATACAACACATCACCCACTCCTATAGGTTGTTTTAAGGGGAAGCATCCCGAACAATGAGTCCTGAACAACGAAGTAATGGAAAATGCTTTCTTTTTCCACGACTTCCTTGTTCAGGGCCTTAACCATGCATATGCTGAACCACGTACATGCGTGGTTAAGGCACAGAAGAAGGGAGTCGGCTGAGGAGTATGACGCGATCAAGGAGGAGGTAAGTTGGGCTAGGACTGGGGCCGTTTTAAGGGTAGGGGGGTCGGGGTATTTTTAGTATTAGATGTGGGGTGGGGTGAGGGGCTCGGGGTGATTAAGGTTTAGGGACGGGGTGGGGGGTCAGAGTTTTGGTTTTAGGAGTGGGGTGGGGGTTGGGGCACTTTAGGTTTTAGGGGCAGGGTGGGGAGTCGGTATTTTTAGTTTTTGGGGGTGGGGGCTCGGGCTGATTAAGGTTTAGGGGTGGGGAGGGAGGTCAGGGTTTAGGTTTTAGGGGTGTGGTGGGGTTGGGGTGCTTTAGGTTTTAGGGGAGGGGGTTGGTGTTGCGGTAATTTTTGAGGTGGGAGTTGGGGTAGTTGTGGGGGTGGGGGGGTCGCTGTAATTTTTATGGGTGAGGGGCCAGGGGGGACGCATGCTGGAACCATGCATGCGGCTCACTAATGCCTTTACCAGGAATGCCTTTACAATGAAAAATCGATGTTAAGGCATTTGTGATAAAGGCCAGAGTGGTAACAATGAGGTCGTTGTTCCAATCTCGTTGTTCAGGCATGGGTGGTGCGAGCACTCGTTGTTCCGACATATAACTTGTTTTAAGTGCATACTTGATGGATACATATATGAATCTAACTAATAAAACTAAATCTTTAGGCCCTCATTACAACCTTGGCGGTCGGCGGAGGCTGCCCGCCAAGGTTTTACCGCTGAGCGGGCGCCTATGCAGGCGCAATCCCGCCGGCCGCATTATGACATCCCTGCTGGGCCGGCGGGGATGTCGGCCGTAACATTGGAGCCGGCTTCTAATGGAGCCGGCGGTGTTGTGGCCGTGCGATGGGTGCAGCTGCACCCGTCTCGCTTTTCACTGTCTGCTGTGCAGACAGTGAAAAGCAGGGTGGGGTTGTACCTGGGGGCCCCTGCACTGCCCATGCCAAGTGCATGGGCATTGCTGTGGCCACCAGGGGCCCCGTGACTCCCCTTCCTGCCTGGTGGGAAGGGGACTCGTAATCCCCTGGGTAGCGCTGCAAGCAGCGCTGCCCTGGCAGATTAAAACCGCCAGGACAACCATGGAGGGAAACCTCCGTTCCCGGTGGTGCAACCGCAGTGCTACCGCCACAGTCGTAGGATGCCAGATTGTACCGCCAGCCTGTTGGCAGTACAATCACTGAAACAGCCCTGGTGGACTTTGACCGCCAGGGTTGTAATGAGGGCCATCATTTTCTAAGTTGTTGATGCATGTAACATAAATAACATTAATATGTGGTTGAGGTGGAATCGAGTAAGGATTGATAACCACATCACTGTTCATAAATATAACCATACAACCGCTGTGGTTGGTTCACCCTCCTGCCAAATCTTCCAAACCACCCCCTTGACTCTCTCTTATCACCAACATTATGTTGGTTGTCTGTCCTTGTCTCATGTGAGAAGATACATTTTCATTACTTAAGAGAAGATGCATTTTCATTTCCCTGTACCATGGAATTTTCTTTTCCCACATTATTTTTTTCCTGTGTTAACCAGCTTTAATTGAAACCTGGATGTGAATTTATTAAACATCTTCCCTCCTTGCACACAGAGATGCAACTCATATGCCAGATTTTACCATCACTCAGAAGAAGCGAATTACAAAACACTTTTTCCTCTCTCAAAAGTTTTTAACATTTGTACTCCCCTTTAGCAATTATACCTGCTTTTTCCACTCTTACCAAATCCCCTACTGCCATCACAACTTGTTGGCAGTGGTTCTTACCATCATAGTATTCTTTATACACCTCCTATGCCTTGATCAATCTGCGTCTTACTGCAGTAGGTGACGATCTATGTTTCTTGATCCTGTCATCCACCTTAAGTCATTTTTGGAAATTGCCATTCTTCCTATCATGAGTTCAAAAGGGCTATATCCTGTTATGTTACAACCTGTAATCCTATATGCCCACACCATATGCCTAACCTCCTTCTCCCAATTCACTCCAGCATTTGCAACTAATTGTATAGTACCTTTTATCACTCTGTTGAGTCATTCACCTGCTCCATTTCCTGCTGGGTGATATACAGACGTGGTTGCATGTGTTATTCCACACCTTTTCACAAATGCTTTGAATGTATCTGAGAAAAATTCTGGTCCACTGTCACTGAGAATAGTGTTTGGCAAACCTTCCCTTAGTAGAACCTTATCAAGGAATTTTACTATCCTTTCTGAATCAGTCCTGGAAACAATTTGTATTTCTGGCCATTTTGAAAAATGATCAGTTATGAATACAATATACCTTTGTGTAACTTCTGCTTTTATGGGACCCATAATGTATGTGCCTATTTTCTTCAAGGTATTTTCAGTGCACTTACAGGATAAAAAGAGGGTTTAATGGTTGCCTTAGTTTTATCAGCCTCATTGCATGACAAACATTCTCTCACTACAACCTCTATATCCTTGTCCATGCCAGGCCACCAATATGAGTGTTGCATCCTCATTTTAGTTTTTACAATTCCTAAATGGCCTTCATGGCACAATTTAAATAGATTGCTCCAAAGATCATTAGGTGTTATTAACCTACCATTCCTTAACCTCTTCTCTTGTAATAAAGAGACTTCATGCCTTAGTTCCCAAATTTTGCACACATCCTTACTCAGAACTCTTTTCTCAGACCATCCTTCCAGTACCCACTTCTCTACTCTCAAAAGAGGGTTTTTATTCTGTACATGCACTCATTCCTCTTGCGAAATACCCCCAGTCTTATCCACAATGTAATATTCCTCCTGTTCACTCATTGATACTTACTTGAAAGGTAAAGGGAACCCCAATCAGGGAATCTGCTGTCCTGCTTTTTACCTCAGGCACATATTGGACTGTGTAATTATATCCTAATATCCTCACTGAAAATAGGGCTAACCTTGGGGATGCATTCACCATACCTTTCATGGTTAACACTTTTCTGAGGGGCCTATGATCACTATGTAACTTTACACATGCCCACCCACACATGTTGCCTAAAATGCTCAAGACCCCACACACATGTGTGTGTGCCTCCCATTCGATGATGGAGTACTTTTTCTCCGACTGAGACATTGCACAGGATGCCAACGCTATTACCACCTCCTTACCATTAGGATCAATCTGCATCAAAACAGCACTCAATCCCTTTCATCTATCGTAACCACACTTTGGAGATTTGCATCAAATCCTTGTGAGGATGGAGCTTTACAAATGGCCTCTTTCAAATCTTGGAATGCTACCTGGCATTCTTCTGACCACTTAAACTTTGTCTCACCCTTTAAAAATTGCGTGATAGGGTATGTCTTGCTGGAAAAAAATTCTTACACATTTTGAATAGTATTCAACGTGGCCTCACTTCATCCTTTATTTGGGGTGATGGGGAATTCCTGATGAAGTCTACCAATTCTCTTTTAGGTTTTATACCTTCCGGACTCACCTCATGGTACATGACTTCCTCCCTTCCTATTTTCCATTTGCTCATTTCTGCAGTAAGACCTTTCTCTTCAAACATATGTAAGTCTTCTTTAAGTCTTTGGTCATGTTCTTTCCTAGTTTTGCCTATGATAAGAATATCATTTTGAAAGAACAAGACTATCGTTAACTCCTTAAATATTGCATACATCAGCCTTTGAAGCATGGCTGCTGCTGATGCTAATCCACAGGGTACCCTCAAACATTTGAAACATCCAAAGGGTGTGACAAAAGCAGTCAACCTTCTGTTATCCAGGTGCAATTGAACCTGATGATAGGCTGTCATTAAATCTATAGTGCTGACCACTTAACACCCTTGGTCATGGATAACATTTCATTGATCTTTGGTAGGGGAAACCTGCAGCTTGTAGTTTCTCTAACTCTTTTGCAACTTCTTCTCTTATCGCCATAGGAATATTCCTTGCTTTGTGAAAACAAGGTTCAGCATCATCCCATTAATTTGACTTTCTGTTGGAATCTGACAAGTTTCCTAATTACACCAGAAAAAAGTTTTAGAAAAGTTTCTTGACTCAAACTCATTCTGAATGCATAACAATAACTGGTTCCTCAGTGTTCGGATCTAATATCATTCCTAGGCTCCCAATATCCATCCATCCCAATACAGATGTCCCTTCTTTAGATACGTACAATTTGCCTTCCGCTCTTCTGTTCTTAAATCCAAACATTAATTTCCTAAATTCCACCATGTTTATATTATCCTCCATAACATGTTTTGGCATGATATCAGGTGGTTCTCTGACTTGTCCTACAGAAGGTACACATTTCTCAAACCATAGATTTCTATTTACAATTGTATAGGGGGATCCTGAAACAGCTGCTGTCTTCAGTTAGACACCCGCAAAATCCATTTCACATAGAGGTTTCCTTTTTTCCCAGTTTCTCTTGCTTAGGAGGTGCTGTGTCATCTGAGGTGTGACCATCTGCTTGCTTTGGAGAAACTATATCATCTGAGATTTGTCCATTTGAACTCTTGTCTCCTCTAATATCCAATACACACATATTAGTGTCATTAAAATCTGAATCTTCAGAATCAGGTTCCACCTCCTCCTCTAAGACTTGTGCTACATTGTCTTTCCTTCTCCTGCATACCTTGTGGAAATGATCTACAATGGCACAAACTGAGAATTTTTGATTGCGTGTGGGACACTTCTAATCATTTGCAAAATGACCAGGCGTACGGACAAGGCAGTGGCAGTTTAGTGTATGATGACTTCCTGTACTACAATTGTCACGCATCAGGTGACATGTGCAAATTTGACGTCACCACCAACAAACTGGTTCTAAGGAAAAAACCTACCAGGCGCTGTGTTTGAAACTGCTTCACCTATGCTGAAGTTGCATGGCAAGATATATATTTAGCAGTTGATGAGAGTGGGTTGTGGGTCATTTACTCAACAGAAGTAAGCACAGGGAACATTGTGATCAGAAAGCTGAATTAAACTACACTTACTGTGTAAAAGGCCTAGCAAACCAGGCAGTACAAGCCCTCAGTCACCACTGTGTTCATTGTGTGTGGAGTCCTCTATGCTGTCCGCCCTATAAACACAAGAAAGGAAGAACTGTTTTATTTCTTTGACACAAAAATAGAGCAAGAGGGAATGCTCAGCATACACTCTCTGAAAAACCAACTGTCACCATGAAAGGGGGACACATTTATATCATGAATAATCAATACATTGACATAATCTGCTACATCAAAAATGTACTAAGCATGGATTTGGGGGCCTTGCAGTCACATATCTCCTGAGATCTGTTCCAACAAGATACTTAGTGATTCTGGTAAGTTGGAAAATAGCTCAATTACAATTAATTAACTAATTCTGATTCTTTACAAATGATTGCTGATTTTGTTTGTTCTCAAGAAATTTTTGGTAACACCCTAATTATCTAATTGCTGCATATTGGGAAACTATATTGACATAGTTCAGGTAGGCACTAGGATGAACATTTGCCACCCAGGATAGATGAAATGTATGCCATTGATTTCCCATAACATCCTAATCAGAGAGAAGTTAGAGGACACATTAAGGCTACTTGGGCATCTTCTCTCAATGTTGTCATTTTAAATGGACAGTTCATAGGTGATGTTCCCAGAAGGCTAATGATAAAAATGGGGAAAAAACCCAGCAATAGGGTTCTTATCATTTTCATACATGGCATAGGTTATGATGGTCAGTTTAACTGTATTGGATTCTGATCTGAGTGATCATAATCCAATCCATTTGACTCTAAATGTTTATAATCCTTTTCTGTCCCTGACTCTGCAAACTCTTTTAAAAGATGTAATTCATAACTAGAAGAAGACTGGTATTCCTGGCTAAACTCTTGTTGTGATATCGCAGAACCATTTAGTAATTTATGGTGATTTGGTGCATTGTGAAAGGTAGTACTTTATAAAATAGTATTAGGTCTACGTTGGATCCTGTATGGGTAATTCTGTGTAGTAAATCAAGTAGAAAAATTAGTTTCATCAGTTTAACTTGAGATGAGAGAAAATGTGTGAGAGAAATTACTAATTAGGTGATCATTTTTCAACAAAGTGACTTTCAATTATGCTCCAGCACTATTGATAAAGCTAGGATTCTATGTATGATAACGAATAAGTATGTGAACAGCAGAAACAAAGCTATATATCACTTTTATTGGCTTCTCTTGAACTGTCAACATGTTTGACTCCAGCACACACTGGTGTCAACTGAAACCTAGTGATATTCCTCAAATCTATTGAATATTCTTATTGTCTTTTACTTCAACAACTGAAGTTATGTTTTTAAACAGTTACAAGAGTAAATTTACTTCAAATTAGGGTGAACAATGAGCTGAAACAGGTTATGAATTGAACCCATGCTGCTCTTCCTATATTCAGTTGATCTTCCAGAATTGTTAATTTCTATTCAATGGCTCCCTTCTTCCTAAGGTGTGTACTGTCTATCCATTATTGCATATGTTGATGATTTAATTCTGTTAGACCTCACTGAAACTTGTCCACATAGACAGCCAGATAACGTATCTATATATGTTGCAAGCAATAGCTTACAAATAAATGTGCAACTAAATTATGGTAGCTGGGGTATGAAAATTTTAAAAACTGAGATGATGATAGTTAAACTGACAAAATGTTAAAATAGTCAAAGTATATTGTTGCTTATGAGCTTTAATATCTAGTAATGTCTCCTTTTCAAGGCATATTGGGGAACAAAAGCTTAGGCCTTTTGTTGGTATTGGACTACTGTAATTATTATAGGCAGTGGGGAAACATCATGGTCACAATTCACATATATAAACTTAGACCAAAGGTCTACGTTTGTACCTAAAGTCTAACTTTACTCATAGTAAAGGTAGACTTTTGGTCTAAGTTCAGATGATCAGTAAACTTAGACCAAAAGTCTAACTTTACTTCAAGTAAAGTTAGACTTTCGGTCTGAGTTTAGACTTCTGGTATGTTGTGATTCAGGCCCTGCATTTACAAATCGAAGACTATTATGGGCTAATCTATTATTAGTTCAGAGCATCCTAGTAGAAGGTGTTTTGCTTGATCTGAGGCTGTTACATCTGCTGCTTTGTGGATTTGCGTAGGTCTTGTGTTACGTGTATGAGATATCAATTATTCATCTGCAGGGACTTTACATATTTTTACAGCTAGAGAAATGCAGCAGGATACATAACTTTGTTGGGCTTTTACATGTTTAGTGGCCCATTCATTTAATACATTATTAATGTTAAAAAATGGAAAATAATCTTCAGCTATAGTAAAATCACAAAGCTATGATGTAGGTCTTACAACTTGCTCAGTAAATATGTGTTTGCTGTATATTTGCTGTACTAACCAACAAGCTCATATGCAATTTTATTACAGAGTTAAATTAGACCTGAGGTGCATCGATTCAATATCAATTTCCCTATAGATGGTTTGTCAATTTGGGAAAACAAGTGGTCAAGAAATGAAGAGGGCCTAATAGATGTCATGGAATTTGTGTAAATGTAACATGCTGAATGTCACAAATTTACTTTTTATCTGTACACTTTAGGATGCATATAGTAAAGAACTTCTAGATCTGATGTTTGTTAAACTTAATGTATGTACAGTAATCAATACTATCAAAATGCTGTTATTTGCCTGGTTCAATTGATATTTGGCATCTTTTTTTAAATGTTGTATTTATTTTTTATGTTATGTTGGATAATTTTCTATGATTAGTGTTGGGATAAATCTGTGGAATTATTCTGGGAGGTGTTAAATGTTTAAATACATACATAAGAACTGCTCGAACTATTCATTGGTTCCAACGTTTTCTTTGTTCTTTTTGTGTTGCAGGAAGCTGTAACCATGGAGGCATTTATAACATCAGCAAACCGTATGTAATACAGCTGAACTGGAGAGGTTTTGCCTACAGATTTGGTGGGTGGGGTAGGGGGTACTCTTCACGGGATCCCCAGAAGGAGCTCTACTGGACAGCCCCACTGAATCCAGATGGTAGATATCTTGAATATTACCGAATTTTTACCTCACATGATGATCTCCTGCTGTACAAAAATTATAAAGAGTACAGGTTGGAGTATGGACAAGGCAGTGGCAGTGCAGTGTATGATGACTTCCTGTACTACAATTGTCATGCATCAGGTGACATGTGCAAAGTCGACATTACCAACAACAAACTGGTTGTAAGGAAAAACCTTCCAGGCGCTGTGTTTAACAACCGCTTCTCCTATGCTGGAGTTGCATGGCAAGACATAGATTTTGCAGTCGATGAGAGTGGGTTGTGGGTCATTTACTCAACAGAAGTGAGCACAGGGAACATTGTGATCAGCAAGCTGAATGAAACTACACTTACTGTGGAAAAGACCTGGCAAACAAGACAGTATAAGCCCTCAGTCACCAACGCGTTCATTGTGTGTGGAGTCCTCTATGCTGTCCGCCCTATCAACACAAGAAAAGAGGAACTGTTTTATTTTTTTGACACAAAAACAGAGCAAGAGGGGACACTCAGCATCCTGATTGAAAAAACCTTAGAAACAATACAAAGCATCAACTACTGCCCCTCGGATCATAAACTCTATGTCTTCAATGACGGATATCAAGTCACATATGATTCAGCTTTTCTTCCTGCCTTGAGTTAACTTTTGCATGGATTTAAAAAACATAAATTGCTAAATGTTCTTGTGGTGAAGGGTAGTTTTTGCTATTCATGTAAGTGTTGAATAGAAACTCATGAACAGCTCTGTGTAAATCTGCAAATGCTTTTTTTTAAATGGACTTGATACTAAAATGCATACATGGACTTGATACTAAAATGCAACATTGTAATCTGATGAGAATACGCATCAGACTTTGTACTCCTTCGCTTAGTGATGCACCTATTCTTAGATACAGAAGGACTTACATCCTGCCATTGAAAAAGTAAAGCAGTGTATTTTTTCTTCCTGTTTGGTGCTACCTACCTTACCATACCTCCAGGATTCACTCTTCATCCAATTCCTATTGCTATTATTTCCCAAATAATGTCACCATTATCCTGAGTACGATTTCTCATCACTCTATTGCACATGATGTATTTTTCTTTTAGTTTTCACCATCATTGTGAAGTCATGAATTCAGATAGCACAGATTTCTTCTTACAACTAAGGAGGCAGCAGTCCCCACAAAATCCCACAAAACCTAAGTTAATGGTTTCAGCAAATCAACCAAACAATGGGATAAGCAGATGTTGATGATGTTCCATTCTGTCTAGGTGTGATCTTTGCACCTTCTGGTACAGGTCACTCCCAATGTGGGGCACTGAAGTGAAACTCTGGAATGGCTGCTTCATTCAAGAAAGAAGTTCTTTGCCTGTTGTATGTCAGAGTATCAAGTTTTAAATGTTGTAGCAAAAATATAGACAGACAAAATATTGATGAGGTAAGTGTGTACAGATACGTGTAAACATACCATTCTTACGCCACAGCTATGTATCTTGAAGTTATGTACAGTTTTAGGATACATACATAAGGAGATATGTAGGGTAAACCTATCCACTACTAGATAGGCTTACCCACTGATATGTTGGTTGCCAGTATTTTTTCTATGACAGAGGGTGGCACGTTATTTTAACTTCATAATGGAAGATGTTCCCTTTTCTTTCTAAAACACTTATAAATAGGAGGGGGAATCATTTTTTAACCCACATTTTCCAGTGGCCCGGTAATCCGAGATTTCAAGCATCTGTTATGGTGCTAAAATGATCTTATGTCATAGCCTTCTGTCTTTTAATACTGATAGATATTTTCCTAGACATGCCTTTCTAGTTAGGCATCATAGTTTTGCACTGCTTAATGTTATGCAGTGATGACTAACACTCGCAATTGATATTAAAAAATATATGACAGAAATGGTTTTGTCAAACTCATTATTTTGCTAAAAGATGTAAGACTCTGGCTTTTGAAGTTAAAAAAGCAGGTTTAACTACTAGATCACTGGAACCACAGTTATGGTCGTTTCTGTCTGGTGGCTCAGCCGTTCTGAACAAACTGTTGAGCAACTGCGCTTCAGTACATTCTATCTACTGCTGCAGTTGCAAGAATGAAGCAGCCCTATGTAATTTTCAAAATGCACAAGCCTTCCAATCTTGTTAGGCAATCTATCTACAATAACATAATAATTTGTGAATGTCCTCCCATTATTCTTGAATCCTACCTATGATGAATGTCTTATATTGCAGTTTTATAGAACAAAGACTTGATACAGAGGCATCAGAGCACTTTATATGAGCACAAATGCCAGTACACAAGGTCAGTTTTTTTAATGACATGGGAAGATTAAGTAATTTGCTCAAAATGGCAGAATGTTAAGTCCAAGCAGGGACTCCATCCTCGTTCTCTAGTTCCAAAGTCACTGGCTATTAGAAATGGGGTCTCTAGTTGGCAGGGCTAGGCATCCTGTCCAAGTAGGGACCACAATACACACACACCCTAAATTAACCTGTGCTCACCCTCTAGTAGCTTGGCACAGAGCAGGGAGGCTCAATTTAAGATGCAAGGTGTAGAATACTTGTGTAACACTAAAAACACTAACACAGTGAAAACACCACAAAAAGACTCCACACAAGTTAGAATAATAGATTACATGTTTGGAGTAATTATTCAAATGCATTGTAATGCTTAGAAGCATAAAGCATCAACAGATGATATCTGGCCATGCTAGACCGAAGTGAATCTAAAGGTTTAGGACAACAGCAATGGAGTGCAGGTCGGATAGAGTCCCAGATAGTCCTTCTGCAGTTTTACCATCTCAATATTGAGCCAAGAGTCCCATTCATGGGGAAGAAGTTCGACAGGTACAAGGAGAGCATTGACGGCAGTGATCCATGGGTGTAAAGAGTCAGCCAGGTGTCTGTGATGAGTGGACTGGAGCCTTGCAGCAATGCTTGCTGTGCAAAATGATGTGAGCAGTGTGCTTCTAGTGTGAGCGGGCCTGCACCCAGTCAGGAAGAGCCTAAAAGCTGCAGTTCAGGAGCCACAAAACCACTTTAAGGTCCCAGGACTGGAGGGGCACCTCTTGGAGGTCAGGAGCTGGTTGAAGACAGGTCCAGGAGCTATAAAAGGAGTTTTGGAAGTCTTTTGTGCCCCTGGAACTTCAGACAACAGCAGGCAGGCCAGCAAGCTCCTGGAGTCACTTTGGTTCTGGGATGGGGAGATGCAGGTCCAGTCCTTCACACTCCCAAGTAAGAGGGCAACAGGCAGCAGGTCAGCCCAGCAAAGCCCCCCTCCTCTGTGAATTGATTTTCCTGCTCTCCCATCTCCCTTGCTGACTGCACCCCCGCCTCCCTCCCCTTCTGAATGGCAGCCGCAGTGCTGTGGGAGGTCGACTCCTCTAACCTCCTAGTCAGCTTCTGTTGCGATCCCCATTGCAGCCCCTCCTGCTCCTGCTGACTCTGCTGTAGTTGAACTGAGAGCCTCCCTGACTCTCAGTTTGAGGCCCTCCTCCACCAGCAGGCTCCTGCCTGCTCCTCAACCCTGGTGGCCTAGTGGCCATCTGCCAGTAAGTATCTTCTGTCTCTCTGTCTCTCTTTACTGTTGCCTTTTACTTCTGCCTTTACTTCTGTTTTACTTCATTTTTCCTTTTCCGTCTCTTCCTTCATTTTCTTACTCTTGCCTCCTCTCCCTCCTGTGTTCTCCCTGCACCGCTGCTGCTCCTGCGGCCCTCCCCACCCCAGCAAGCACTTTTCCCACCCTCCCATCTCTATGCTGACAGGACCCCCCACCTCCCTCTCCTTCTTAATGGTGGCTGCAGCGGTGTGAGAGGGTGACTCCTCTGACCTCATGGTCTGCATCTGTTGCCCTGCCCAGTGCAGCTCCTCCTGCTGCTGCCTCTGCTTTGGTCGAATGGAAAGCATGCCTGACTTTCAGTTCGATGACCACCTCCACCCGCAGGCTCCTACCTGCATCTCATCCCTGGTGGCTTCCCTCATCCCTGGTAAGTATCCTCTGTCTCTCTTTACTCCTGCCTTTTATTTCTGCCTTTACTTCTGTTTTACTTTGTTTTTCCTGTTCTGTCTCTTCCTTCATTTTCACCCTCTTACCTCTTCTCCCTCCTGTGTTCTCCCCACACCACTGCTGCCCCTGTGGCCCCACACCCCTCGCAAAATGATTTTCCCACCCTCCTGCCTCCCAGCTGACTGGACCCCCCACCTCCCTTCCCTTCTTAATGGCAGCTGCAGCGCTGTGAAAGGGTGACTCCTCTGACCTCCTGGTCAGAGTCTGTTGCCCTCTTCCTGCTGCTGCTGCCTCTGCTTTGGTCGAACTGAGAGCCTGCCTGACTCTCAGTTGGAGGCCCTCCTCCACTTGCAGGCTCCTGCCTGCACCGCATCCCGGGTGGCCTAGTGGCCAACTGCCATTATCTTCTGTCTCCCTTTACTCCTGACTTTTACTTCTGCCTTTTCTTCTGTTTTACTTTGTTTTTTCCTTTTCTGTCTCTTCCTTCATTTTCTCCCTCTTGCCTCTTCTCCCTTCTGCGTTATCCCTATGCCGCTGCTGCCCCTGTGGCCCTGCCCCTCTCTGGCATGCCAAAGGCAAGCCCATCTGCGCCTCTGCACACCTGGAACACTCCCAGTGCCACAGACCCAGGTTCTCGCCCCATCTGCCGTTTCGACGCAAGCACTCTATGTGCCCTCAACCAGGGAAGATCATCAGCCTACCACCAAGCTGACCCCAGGAACACCCATGGGCCTTTTTCTAGCTGTGCCTGCTCCAGCACCCTCCAAGAACCACCCCATGATCCTGCACCAAGAACAGACAGCCACCTCAAGCGCATACTCCTCATCACATGCTTCCTCGTCAAACATTAGGTGGAAGTCTGGGACCTCCTCGACTCAACAGCCCCAGACGTCGCATTCTTCACAGAGACTTGGATCACCCCACCACTGCCCCAGACATCACCGTGGCCATCCCAGGAAACTACAAAATCATCCACAAGGACAGCGCCAACCGGCCTGGAGGAGCCATTGCCATAATCTACAAGAAAACCCTCTGCCTGACTACCACCATTGAGTCACAGTCTCAGTCAACGCACGAGCACCTACATTCCCAGATCCAGACCAACCCACACACCTCCCTATATGGCACCCTCATCTACAGGCCACTTGGACCCTGACCCCAGTTCTACGAAGACATCACGGACCTCGCCACCCCCTAAGCACTCACCTCCTTCTACTACATCCTACTTGGAGTTTTCAATTTCCACCTTGATACCCTCGATGACCCCAACACCTCAAACCTCCTGGACAACCTCACAAACCTCTGCCTCAAACAACTCGTCAACGTCTTTACCCACATAGTCGGACACATTCTCGACCTCCTTTTCTCAGCAGGGAACAACATCACAATCTCCACACCTCGGAACACTATTGGACCGACAAGTGCATCCACTTTACCTACACAAAGAACACTGCATGCCACCACACCTCCTGTCCCCACGACAGACACTGGGGCAAAGTCACAGTAGCACAGCTCACCAGTGATATCAACCACTCCCTCGCACCAGGCACAGCTTGGGACTCCTTTTCGTAGTGCTGCATGGGCTCCGTTTGCACCTTTTGTTTCCCCATCCTGTGGGACTCCTGTGCGTGCTGCCTGTGCTTCTGTGGGCTCTCTGCGACTCTGAGGGCCCCCGTTGCCTTCCCCTACTGGGTTAAGTCCTCCTGGGCCTTGCTTATGCCCGATAGCACCACTTTCCGCCAAATGCAAGTTTTGCATGTTCCAAGGCTTATTGGTGGAATCCGGACATGCAAACCCAACTGCAAGCTTCTTTCCAGCGTGAAACATTACCTGCATTCTTCAGGAACTCGACTCCGACTCCAGGGCTGCAGTGATGGCCCTTCTTCCTCACCATCAACCAACTCCTGCTATCCTCTCCTTGATGGGTGAGGGCTCTTGCCCCCACTGGACTCTGCTGTGTCTTTTGGACTTGGTCCCCTTTTTCCACAGGTCTTTCTCTTCAGGAATCCACTGTTGGTTTCTGGCAGTCACCTCTGGGTTTTGCAATTCTCTTCTTTTCTTCTAAGTGGGTGTTCTGGGGAAATTCAAATAATTTACTCCTGCTTTCCTGGTTGGTGTTGTGGTACTTACATTTGTGCTTTCCTGGTAACCCCAGCGACCTTCTACACACTCCACTTACCTGGGTGGGGGTGACACTCTTGCATTCCATTTTTTTAGTATACGGTTTGTGCTCCCCCTAAGTCCACTGTTCTATATTGTGTTTTATACTATTTGCACTGTTTTCTAGCTATTTTTATGCATATTTCTGACAACTAGGGTATATAACTTGTGTATTACTTACCTTTGGTGTTGTGTTACCATAATAAAGTACCTTTATGTTTGTAACACTGAGGGGCATATTTATACTCTGTTTGCGCCGAAAGTGCGTAAAAAATTTTGACGCACATTCGGCGCAAACCCTGCCCCATATTTATACTTTGACGTCCGACGCAGCAGGCGTCAAAGTTCCACCATGTGCGCCATTTTTTGGAAGGGGGAACCAACCTTGCTCAGAAGGAGCCCAGAGGTGCCCTCCCATGCCCCCAGGGACACCCCCTGCCACCCTTGCCCACCCAAGGATGGAGGGACCCATCCCAGGGAAGTTGAGGTAAGTTCAGGTAAGTATTTTTTTCGTATTTTTTTTGTGGCATAGGGGGGCCTGATTTGTGCCCCCCTACATGCCACTATGCCCAATGACCATGCCCAGGTGACATAAGTCCCCTGGGCATGGCTATTGGGCAAGGGGGCATGACTCCTGTCTTTGCTAAGACAGGAGTCATTTCAATGGAGGTTGGGCGTCAAAACAAATGGCGCAAATCGGGTTGAGGCCAAAATTTTGCCTCAGCCCGACTTGCCCCATTTTTTGACGCCCAAGCTCCATTTTCCCCTATGCCGGTGCTGCCTGGTGTGAGTCATTTTTTTTTACGCACACCAGTCCGCAGCGCCGGCTAACGTCATTCAATAAGGCGCCCGCATGGCGCTTTGGAATGGCGTTAGCCGGCGTTAACATTTTTGACGCACAACTGCGTTGGCGCAGTTGTGCGTCAAAAAGTATAAATATGGGCCTGAGTGTATTCTTTCATGTGTGTAAGTGCTGTGTGACTACAGTGGTATTTCATGAGCTATGCATGTCTCCTAGATAAGCCTTGGCTGCTCAACCATAGATACCTCTAGAGAGTCTGGATTTTAGACACTGCCTGCACTACACTAAGCTGGACTTGGTATAAGGTGTAAGTACCTTAGGTACCTTAGGTACCCACAACACACTAGGCCAGCTTCCTACAGTATGCAGATGGAATGCAAGGGCAGTTGAGTGTCCTGTATTTATGGCACAAAGGTAGCTGTCACCTAACCTTACACAAACCAGGTATGAAATAGAGGCAGGCTAAGGCACAGGATGGTTAAAGTAAGAAAATGCCAACTTTTTAACAGTGGCAATTTTAAGACCTGTAATTCAAAATCGGCCTTTACCAAAAGATGTGTTTTTAAATTGCGAGTCCAGAGACAACAAAGTCAATTTTTCGCCCTTTTCCCAATAGAAATTTACACCTAAAAGCTGTTTTAAGACAATCCCCATACTAGCCTAAGGGAGGGAGTATTAGTCCTTGCAATGATGAAATTTCACTTAGAAGATGTTCCAAGGTAACCCCAACGTTAGCCTATGGGAGAGATGGTCCTTGCAATAGTGAAAAATGAAAGTACATGTGCATTCTTTTAATACACTGCACCCTGCCCTTGGGGCTAACCAGGGCCTACCTAAGGGGTGTCAAACATATAGGGAAGGTTTGGGCCTGCAAGTGGGTACAATTGCCAGGTCGAAATGGCCTTTTAACCTGCACATACAGGCTCTGAAATGGCAGGCCTGAGGCATTTTTGAAAGGCTACCATAGTGGGTGGCACTACCAGTGCCCTGGGGACACATAGTACACTTTCAGTCATGGAGAAGTCAATGTTACCTTGTCTTCCACATGGAGCATGTGCATGTAAGCACTGGATAGCAGTGGTAAAGTAGGCAGAGTCCTAAAGCCAGCAAACGAAGTTCAGGACACAATCAAAACAGAAGGTCAGAAAGCAAAATGTCAGGGGAAAGCAAAACATATGAGGTGTAATATGTGTCCTACCCATCGGAAAGTGGAGAAAGCAACTCAAACACTTGAATAGGGCTGTGCCTGTCCTTACACAAAGTAGTCTCCAATCCCCTGGAGTGTGTCTGGGGCCATGGAAGGGAAAGGCAGGGTCTTGTGCACTACAAAGGCTTCTCTTTAAAGTTTGTCTACTTCAAAGAAAAAAATGGTACTGGACCTTTAACACCACAAAGTTAGAACACTTCTGGACTGAGGACATTCTGCCAGGAAGAAGAGCTGGATTCTGTTGGAGTGACTAGCTGTTGCTTTGTTGTACTGGCCTGCTTCTTGCTGCTTCTGTTTAGGGAGTGAAAGAACTGGACTTTGCTTTCTACATCCTTCTTTCCAAGGTTCTTCAAGGGCTTGAGTTGAGCTTGTCTCCTGTTAAGAAGTCTCAGGGACATCAAAGACTTCATCTGCAGCACCTGGGCTCCTCTGATGAGAGCCCTGTCCTGCTAAGTGGTGGCAAATTTAGTCTGTGCCTTTGAAGGAGGTTTTTGCTGCTGCAAGAAAGAAATTCACGTATCGACTCACTGTGTCATTCCGAATGACGCATCGCTGCAAGAATTCAACGCTTTGCTGATGTCTGCACTGAAGCGAGATCCCTGTTTGATGCAAAAACCACAGTTTTCCATGAAGGCCCCAGCTTCGTTGCAACGCATCAGAAGAACCAATGCTAGGTGAGATATGAGCAATGCATCACTGGAGTCCATGAGGCACTGCCCTTTCTGCAATGCAGTGCCTGCTTCATAACTGTGAGATCATCCCACTGCGACTTCTGGTACATCACCGACACATCATCTCTGGGTGCCCTTTTCTTCATCAACACTACACCGCAATAAGGAACCAACGCTTTGTGCTCCAAATGATGCATCACTTCCTCTGTGGCAGTGAGGAACTGTCAGAAATGGGGTCTCTGGTTGACAGTCAGTTTTCACTCTGTCAAAGCTGGGACCCTCACTCTAGTCAGGGTAAAGGAGATACACAGCTCAGATAACCCCTGCTCACCCCATTGGTAGCTTGGCAAAAGCAGTCAGGCTTATCTCAGAGGCAATGTGTAAATTATTTCTACAAAAAAAAGACACAGTAACACAGTAACAACACCACAAAAGGACTCCACACCAGTTTAGAAAAATAGCCAATATTTACCTAAATTAAACAAGACCAAAACAACAAATATCCAACATACACAAGCAAAGATATGCATTTTGAAAATAAAGAGAGTCATAATCCATAGAAATCACTAGATGCATTGTTTTAGCACAAAGTACCTGAAATGCCTCAAAAATAAAGCTGCAAAGGCGATGGTGTATCAAAAACGCAAGCAATGCATCGATTCCTTACTCGCAAGTGAGGCCGTGTGTCACTTCGAGTGTGCAGCCTTAGGTCTGTGCTGGGATGTTGAAGACTTTGACGCCCAGGATCCATGCGTGGAAATTTTTTACGCGCTCTGCAAAGAGTCTGCACTGAGAACAGGCGCTCACCTCCAAGGGCCCAGGACTGGATTTGACACCACTTGGACGGGCAGGACTTTCTGCAGAGGAGTCCAGGTGCTATGAGAAAGATGCAAGTGAAGTTTTTGATGTCCCTGAGATTTCAGAAACAGGAGGCAAGCTCAGTCAGTTCCTTGGAGAAACTTTACATTTCAGGGTGTAACAGGTTTAATCCAGTCCTCTCACTCCTAGGTAAGAAATGGCAGACAGCACGCCTACACAGCTATTACCAGTCCTTTGTGTGGGGTCAGGCAACTACCTTTTGAAATGTAGGAGTCCCTCAATACTTCCTGCCCAGGAAGACCCATCAGTATGCAGATGGAATGCAGGGACAGTTGTGTCCTGTGTTTATGGCCGCCTGCATAGAACCTGTCACCTAACCTTACAAACACCAGACATGGATTGGAAGCAGGCTAAGGCACAGGATGGTTAAAGTAAGACAATGCCAGCTTTATAAAGTGGCATTTTCAGACCTGCAATTCAAAAACTGCCTTTACCAAAAGATGTGTTTTTAAACTCTGAGTTTTGAAACACCAAACTACAATTTTCTGTTTTACTCCAATTGGAAATTATACTTAAAAGCAGTTTTAAGGCAACTAGTCTATGGGAGAGTTAGTCTTTGCAATAGTGAGAAATGAATTTAGGAGTTGTTCACTGCCTCGACATGTTACGCTTAAAAGTACATGTCCAACTTTTAAGTACACTGCACCCTGTCCCTGGGGCTAACCAGGGCCTAACTTAGGGGTGTCTTACATGTAATAACATGAAACGTTTGGTCCTGGCAACTGGGCATACTTTCCAGATCGAAATGGCAGTTTAACCTGCACACACAGGCTCTACAATGGGTGGCCTGAGGCAGGTTTGAAAGGCTACTGTAGTGGGTGATACCACCAGTGCTGTAGGCCCACTAGTAGCATTTGCACATAGTGCACTTTTCTAGTGACTTATTAGTAAATTAAATATGCTAATCACAGAGATGCCAGGGATACCATGTTTTAGAAACAGAGCGCAAGCACTTTAGCACTGGATAGCAGTGGTAAAGAGTACTAAAGCCAGCAAAACGAAGCTCAGCACACAGTCAAAACAGGAGGTCTGAAAGCAAAAAGTCAGGGGAAACCACTCCAAAAGATGTGGTCTAACAATGGTTCTCTCCTAAACTGATAGCCAGAGAGCAAAGATGTCCAGGCAAGAGAAAGCCTGTTGACCCAATTATAGTGAAAGTGAAAAAGTCAGAAACAAAGAAATAATTCAGGATTACAAAAAAATGTATCATGGAGAAGAAAACCAAGTCCCATAAACCAAATACTATAATGGGAAAATTGCCTTGGCCGCAATCTCTTTGAAAATGCTTTTTCAAACTGTTCAGACCCTTATCTGCCCTAATCCTCCAAACGGTCTCCCTTCTAGCTATTATTTGTTTGTGATAAACCCGCTGCATTTTGTAGAGACAAAGCAGATGAGGTCTTTAGTGAATTTGACCTTACTTAATCTTTATCTGACTCAAGTACAGTCTTCTGCTCAGTGCTCTAATAACATTGAGTTCTGCAAGTTTACTAATTTGACAGTAGACCAAGTGGTTGAGCTAATTGGTCATGCTAAGTCAGGAGCCCCCTCTGATCCTTGTCAGTCTAAAGTATTGCATGTTGTAGCCAATAAGATAGCTTCCATCCTCACTGGTTGAATACAGTCTTCAAGGGAAGGGGGGTATTCCCCACAGAATGGAAGTAAGCCTCAATCCTCCCACTACTGAAAAAACCTTCCCTTCACCCCAAAGTTGAAAAAAATATTGACCTATATCACAGCTACCATATCCAATGAAGGTATGCGAAAAACATCTTAACAAAATATTATCAGAATATTTGGAAATTAATAATTTCCTAAAAGAGACACAGGTCCTCATTAAAACTTTGGTGGTCTTCACAGAAAGCATGAATGTTGAAGTGAATGCGTGTATGGATGCGTGTGAGTGAATGCGCGTATGTAAGTGCAGGTGAATGGGTGTATGCGTGGTGCATGTGAATGTTTGTGTGCGTGTGCATGTATGCAGGGATGGTGGTGTGGGATGAGGGGTGAGGGGGGCACTGTGTCTGGAGGGAGGCCCTGTGGCTGGACGGGGTTCCAGTGCTTGCTGGGGGTGAGGGGGAGTCATCTACCAGTGACAGGGATGAAATTCCCTGCCACTGGTAGCCTTTCTGCAATGGTTTTCATGGCTGTGCAACTGCCTCGGAAACCATGGTGGAAAGTCGGCTCCCAATACCACCGGCGGTCTTCTGTGGACCTCCTGGTCAGTTATGATCATCTCCGGCCCGGTGGTTATGACCGCCATGGCAGTATGAGTGGAGATGTGGTGGCTTGGCAGCGGCCAACCCGCCACACACATAATGTGGCGGTCTGCACTGCCAACCTGCTGGCGGTGGTACCGCCACACTTAGGGTCAAAATGAGGGCCACAGTTTGGGTTTAGGTCAAGTCACAGTGCACCCTGGTCATAGTCTTGGAAGATATTCGACTTATCATGGATTATGGTGGGAGGTTTGCAGTCATCCTTTTCGAGCTGTCCTCAGCATTCAACATGGCGTGCCATGTGGCTCTTCTGGAGTATTTGCCAGAATTTGGGATCACTGGTTGTCCTGAGATATTCTTTCCTCCTTTCTTTCCTTTTAACAGATAGAGAGCACAAAGTGTCCCTTAGGAGTTTAACTCATTTTTCTTGCCTTGTGGTGATCCCTAGGGCTCATCTCCCAGCCCCATGCTTTTTAATATCTATGTGGCCCACTTAGCCAAACTGATTTTCTCCTTTGAATTTGCCACTAGAGCATCTGCTGATGACACCCAGATTGTTGTATTGATCTCAAGCAATGTAGAGGAGATCGCTGATCAGTTCAGCAGCTGTATGAATGGTATTGTCAGCTGGATGAGGGACAACTGTTTAAAGTGGAAATCAGGAAAAACAGCGGTCCTCCTTTTCGGGAAAGACACCTCCTTTTGGAGCCAATCTTGGCGGCCTCAGTCCCTTGGCTCTCTACCCCTGCCTGTCGCTAAAGTAAGGAATCTAGGGGTAGTCTTTGACATCAAGCTGTCATTTGGGGATCAAATCATCAAACTGACCTTATCTTCCTCTTTTATGTTAGGAATGTTGAGGAAGATGCTATGCTTTATGTTTCTTGATCTTCAAAAATCAGTTGTCATCGCTTCAGTCTTATCTAAGTGTGATTACTGAAATGCTGCTTATTTGGGCATTAAACAAGAATTGTTAAGTAAGCTCCAGATCTTGCAGAATGCAGCTTGCTGACTTATACCAAATATTTAAGTCTGCACCAGCAGCCCTGGCAGAGCTTCACTGGCTCCCTGTTAAGAAAAGAGTTGCTTTTAAGGCTATATGTCTGGCACACAAAGCATTGCATGGAAGAGGTTCAGAATACCTGAAGAGAAAATTCAGGCGGTATTTTTCAAACCGATTGCTGTGATCCACCACCTCTACTTCAGCAATTGTCCCAAGAATCAAGAAGGCTTTATTGGGTGGTAGAAGCTCCATATATTTCACATGCTAACTTTGGAACAGACTGCCCATGTACCTCAAATAACAGCCTAATTTCCTTAGCTTTCAGAAACATCTAAAATGTAGGCTGATCCTGCTGCTCTTATAGATTTTGCTTGTCTCCCATAGTAGTCTTCAGGATTTTTACATAGGCTTCCTAATACCAGGACACCTACAGGAATTTTGGCACTTTAGAAATTTCAAATCAGATCTGTATAGCGAACCAAAGGATCCAGGGCCTAGTGGAACATGTATGACAGTGGTCCCCCAGTGCTACAGTTCCTTCTTACTGGGTCTGGCTCATGATGTGCCATTGGCAGGTCAATTTGGTGCGGGACAAGAATTTTGACAGGCTTGTCACCCACATCTAATGGCCTCAAAAGAGTCAGACCACAGCTGCTTACCATAGGTCCTGTGCCAACTGCCAGACAAGTAGCAGAAGGGAAGTGCAAGGCCTCCCTACAACGCTTAACTGTCATTTGCACCCCTTTTGAGTGGGTTGGCATTAACATTGTAGGGCCTCTGGATTCCAAGACAGCCATGGGCAACAGATTTATTGTGGTAATTTTTACTCATGTGGGTTTCCCCAAAGACGTGGTATCTGACCGGGGTACCAACTTCATAAAGAGCATGTTAAAGGAATGTGGGGTGACTTATAGGTTCCAAGTCAAAGTCCAAAAATACTTTATTCTGTTACCATAACCATCAAAGTACAAGATAGAAACATTGTAAACAATTACATGTATTCCATAAAACATAAAGCACCAAAATGCAGTTGAGTTTAGACTTAGTTTAAAATACAAGCACATTTAAACAGTCGCTCTAAAAGCCTCCAAGGTAAGATAATTGTTGAAAATCCCAAAATTCCCATGCAGTATTCTTAAAATTAGACATACTAGGAGAAGCCAGATTACATTACAATCTAAAAGGTCTGAAGGCTCTGGTGGTACAAGGATCAACTGTCTTGAAATAAAATGCAAATACAGCTATCACAATATACCCACCAGGTAAGGGCTATGGCCTTCATTATGACTTTGGCGGTCTTCACAGAAGACCGGCAAAGCCACGGGCACCAGAAGACAGCTGTGCTGGTAGTCTTCCGCCCCACCATATCAAGGGTACTGCCGGATTTCCACCACACTTTGGGCGGAAATCCATCAGTAGCCGTGCTGGCGGGCGGAGGTGCTTAGGCAGTTCCTCCACCTGCCCCCTCCCTGCCAATAGGATTCCACCAGCCATATTATGGGCAATAATACGGCCTGACGGTGTCCTGTTGGGCGGCGCTCCCGGCAGTGGAAGTGCCCCTTCCCGTTACCTGCTGAACAACCGTCTCCCCGGTCCAAGTAAGGTGATCATACGACAGGTGAGGGTGTTGGAGGGTGGGGGGTGTTGTGTGTGTGTGGTATCTGCATGTTTGGATGGGTGTGAATATGCATGTTTGAATGTGTGTATGAATGTTGGAATTAATGCATGTATGGATGCATGTGAGTGAATGCGTGTATGTAAGTGTGGGTAAAAGGGTGGTGCGTGAGGGTGTATGTGTGCGTGTTCATGTATGCGGGAGGAGGGTGCTGTGTCTGGAGGAGGGTGGGGGTGCTGTGGCTTGAGGGGGTGTCTAGTGCTTGCTGGGGGTGGTGGGGAAGTCATCCACCGGTGACAGGGAAGAAATTCCCTGTCACCAGTAGCCTTTCCGCATTGGTTTTTGTGGCAGTGCTACTGTCAAGGAAACCATGGCGGAAAGCCGGCTCCTAATACCGCTGGCGGTCTTCTGTGGACTGCCGGGTGAGAGATAGTCATCTCGGCCCGGCGGTTCTGACCGCCATGGCGGTATGAGTGGAGATGTGGTAGGTTGGCAGTGGCCTACCCGCCACACTCAGAAAGTGGTGGTCTGCACCGTCATCCTTTTGGAGGTGGGACCGCCACATTTACCATGGAGGTCAGAAGACCGCCAGGGTCAAAATGAGGTCCTATGTGTGCCTAAACCACATGCCCCTCAAGGAAATGCTCATAAAGGTCCTCGATTCACTGGGATCGTCAACAACAGCAGATCGGCTTCTCCCACAGTGTAGCCATCCCAAGCTTCATGAACCAACAGGATACAAACTTGACCCAGGCGATTTTAGAATTACCTCTCATTTTCAATAGATCTCCGAGGCAATCCCTGTACTCTTTTAGTTCTGGGGTAGTCCAGATCTGAATCCAATAAGTCAAGGACTTTAATAGTGCCTGATCAACAATTCTCTTGAAGCCCAGCTCAAAAAAACATGATAAAAAAGGCCTGCTTACTGGAACTGAGATCAGTGATCTAATGAATGAATTTGTCAGCCAGCTTCTGGGTGGCAGCTTAACCCCATATTTCAGTGCCAAAAAGAGCAGCACTTTGACCATTGAGCAATAATCCTCAAGCGCAGGGGAAATAGGTCAAGAGTAGGATCGCTTGGTAGGCGAAGAATAGCTTTGGATCTGTGAACCGACAACAGAGAGCTTTTGATAAGTTGAGTATCCCAAGTTAATTTGTCAGCTACACTAACTCTTACATAACCAAAGCTAAAAAAGCCTTTCAAGGTGCACATCCGCTACCTTTATGACACAATCCCTAATTTTCTGTGTTGCAAATATTATAAGTTTAGTTTTATTGGCATTCAGCTCAAGGCCCCTATGTTTGCAAAAGCCAAGAAACTTGTTTATGAGCCTTTGTAGGCCCTTGTGGTCTTCGAGAAAAGCAAGGAATCATCAGCAAATAGCAATATGGGCACCTTTTTGCCATTCAGTGTAGGAGGGTAATTCTTACAGGCCATGAGCTCATCAACCACTGCATTTATATACAATGTTAATAACGTAGGGGCAAGGACGCATCCTTGTCGAACGGCCAGAGCAATGGGAATGCGGTTGGTCAGTTCCCCTTTATTGCCCCAATGAACCTGTGCATAGTTCCCTTCAAGCAGCTTGGCCATAAGGTTAATAGGAGTGACAGGTACCCCCATTGAGGCTAGAACTTCACATAGGCTTCTGCATTTGACCAAAGAAAATGCTGCATGCAGATCTACACATGCAACATATAATTTTTTTCCTACTTATCAATGCATATTTCCAATATAGGAGTACAAATCTAAAGGCCTGATCTGAAGTGCTTGTTTTAGTGCATTAACCAGCTTGCAGGTGGGATAAAATTGCATTTTGTTTGATACAGTTAAGCAATTTGTCAAGTATCTGCCTTACGAAAGTTTTTTGTAAATTATAAGTTAGGCCTTCAGGCCTATAGTTCAAAGGGACTGAAAGTGTTCCCTTCCTAAACACTGGGATGATTTCCACCCCCTTACAAATATCAGGGATTACAACCCTTGTTACAATCGCATTGGACAGAGAGTTTATGGAAACAGCCCACACTCGAGGTTCAGACTTGTACAGGTCACCCAGAATCCGATCATTGCCCCTGGCCTTAGCTGTTTTTAGCTTACAGACGGTAGCATAGGTGTCTTCTAGGCTTAAGAAAAGAGTTACTACACCCCTGGGTAGCAAACCTGAAGGTCTGTATGGAAGTGTTTGAACTTTCGGCAGCGGGGCGAGAGCCCAGGGTCCTGTGGGCATACAGCGCTGCAAAGTGCTCTTCCCATTTCTATGGTTAAATATTATAACAGTAAGTACTAGTAGCATCTACACTCCCATGAGAAACTAAACAACAGAATGCTCGATTATTATTAGATTTAACAGCACACAACAGATCCTGCCATATTTTCTCATCCCAATCTTGTTTAGCTTTCTCCTGTACTGCTCTGAGCCTCAATCATTTCAGCATGTGCCCCAGCTTTAACAGCCACTTTGAGGGTCATTTTGGCAGGTTTGCATGCAAAATTAAACCATTTAGGATTGTACAAGTGTGTATGCTGCTTACTGCCAATTTCTCTGTAAAAATAGGCTGCAGAGTACTAAAAAAGGTTGATGAACATCTGGAACAACTTCAGGTGATTTGGAACAGTCATCAATTTTGGACACAAAGTGGATGTACCAGTAGTAAATGTCAGCATGAATTTGGGATTGACCAATACCCAGAGACAAGAAACTTCTCCATGTTTATCATCTTAACTCGAAGCTGGAACCACAGTATGGCAAGCAGTAGTGAACCTTTTAAGGTCTTGCCCTTTTAGATTGGTGATCAAGTGATAATGGTCACTATCTAATTGAGAAACTAATGTCATGTAATTGAGTAACGGCCCAAGCCTGATGCCCAAAGGGACGTAATCAGTATCATTTTAGTTGGCTCTCCTGAATGTGTGCAGTCTCAGAATCAGAGCGAGTACACTCATTAAATGCCCTATTTCCCTGCCCGACCACAAGAGACACTAGCTTAAGAGCAGAATTAGAAGAATACTGCTGGGGTATACCGGTGAGGGAAGGAATTCCCCATTGCTTGTCCTCAGCCTTAATCAGTTCATCAATAGTAGGGGAAGGCTCAAAGGATACTTTAAATTTGATCGCCTTCAGCCATAATTTTAGCTTCTTGCTGATTGCTCCACAACTAATAAGTCCAGCAAAGCCACAATTGGTGAAATATTATTGGGAGAAACAGACCTAGCACACACATTGATTGGCACCAAACACACATCAGAGAAAATCCAAATAAAGCCCCCATAAGATCTTGAGGCTCTATTTTCAACAGTGAAAGTGAGCATGCAGCAGTAATCTTTATCAAAACTAGCAGGCCCCTGCCGCTCTACCATGACCTCTAGGGGGGATTGTCTCCACACTATAAGTTACATATCCATCAAGAAAGATCTTCTCCAATGCCCTAGTTTCCTTATATAGGAAAATGTCATAGTTCCAAATGAAAGTGATCCAGTCAGGATCTAGTAGCTTAGGCTTAATCCCTTCCACAAGATCACAGTATGAGAACCGTGTGATTCTGGAAGAACATATTCAGTAGTTCCCTCATTAATACAACCAGTTGCTGGCTGTCTGGCAGAATGTCATTGGGCCTTTGCAGGAGTTAGCACAGTCCTATTAATATTGAACGTTGTTTCCCAGTAAGAGGAAGTGAACTCATAGTGTACAAGTCAGAGTATGAAATGCAAGAAAAATAAGTAATTTGCCTCAGTAAGACAAATAAAACTAAAGTAAATACTGCATCTAACTGGCCCAAAAGCAGGGCCCCACCCACATTTTAATATGAAGGCAGTATTGGTTTAAGCAGTAAGATGACAGGTTCTACATTCCATACCTATGAGAACGTGTACCATTCCTGTACACAGTCAGACTTACCAGAACCGTTATTACACCCCTTTCTATATCTGATTGACTGATGGAGAGGCAACTACGTTTTGATCGGATTGATTTATTCATTAGCATCTCAGTATCCTCATCGGCATCTCGGTTACATCTCGGTGTCGGAGTCAAACACACTTGCCTCTTCAGTTCATATGCCCTCGCCTGCAGTTTGCCTGGCAGGGTAAGCTACAGCTGGGAACTTATTCAGAGCCAAGGAGTGGCCATTTACATCCAGATTGGCCTGGGGTAAGTGTGGGGGTAAAGAGTTCTCATTCACCTGAGGAATAGTCTGTGCAACACTGGGTGGAGGGCATAAAAACCCTGGCTTAGGCTATCCTTGGAGTGAATCATGTCCAGAATTGTAGTTGATTTTGGCCTGATTAGTCACTCCAGGTGGCACATAAGTTTACGGAATGGGTTGTAGGTTATACACATAAGTGGCAGTTTGGGCAGAATTTGCTGGGATGCCACCTCCCACTACTCCATTAACAAAACCACTGTATGATCCAGTATGTCAGTTCACCTTTGCACGATTGAGGGAGCAATTCAAAGGACAAGTCCAGGCATCTTCCAAAGAAGCCTACTTTTTAGCAAGTCGCTTTACTAAAAAGACAACCAGACCTTTTAAATCATCTAACTTGACGTGCAGGGAGCTAAGGTCAGCCTTGTTGAAGAATATGGGAGAGTTCATATCATACGCATCTGGCGGCATGTTGGCAGTAAAATCTGCAAGCAAAACAATGTATTGTATAGACGTAGCAACTGAAAATTGACTGGGTGCCTTCTCGACCATTAAATTTGAATATCTTTTGGCACACAGTACATCATAAACTATATGAATTGCTGGTGATAGTGACAGTCCAGGTGATGCAGGTGAGTGGTAATTTACAGGCATTTTGCTAACTGCAGACACAGCACCTTCCGTGTTTCACATGGCTTTTGTTAAACATGTCAGAATATTTGGTTGCACACGTTTTACCTCTAATGATTGCTGTGTTAGTTCTAATAATAAATTCAATTTCCTAAACTAAGTGTCAATATCTTTGAGTGCAGTTTCTTCCTGCAGAGATGTTAGAGCTAGAACCAGCTGAGACAGTTTTTTTTAGATCTTTTGGCATTGGTCTTATGCAGTTCAGATGCCTTTCTCTTCCCCATCTCACTACCAGCATATTCTAGCCACAGGTGTTTTTTTTAAATCCAGAGATGATGAAGTGCATAAAAAAATAGATAGCTACTAGACTTTAAATACACTTGAACTTACAGAGCTTCTTTAGGTGCTTCAGCAAGTTCCAGAGAAAAGAGAATGGAACCAGCCGGGTCTCCTCTGGGTGATGATGGGCGTAGACAGGCCTGGTCTTGGCTCCAGTGCACCCACGAGTACACCCCGCATGAGTACCATTCTGTGGTAAACTGCACATGCTTTAAAGCACATTAGAATGTTTTTTGTCCCATTTTGAAACAAAAGTATCTGGGGGATGACCTATATGTTCACCACTTCTTAGCACCCCCAAACCAATGGGTTGGCTAAAAGGCTAAAAAATAAATAATATTAGCCAGAGTAAGGCTTCCTACCTTTTCCATGTCTGAAAAAGGAGTGTAGCTTGAGTTCTTGTGGTCTGTCTTGGCGTCTTCCAACTCCATTGCCATTGGACACCATATTTATTATGGAAATTGGGAGTCCTTTGTCTATAGTTATGCCCCTTGTGCAAAAATTATCCGAGTAGTGATGATTTTGGGGTATAAAATCATCATTTCTTTTAAAACTGTTGTTACTTGAATTTTCAGCCTAGAGAAAGCCCCAGCCTTAGAGGCAATGTAAAGGGGCAAAACACTTGTTGGCTGTACCAACATGCTATGAATAATACAAAGACTGTGTCAATTTGGTAAGAAGAACTAGCAAAGACCAAGAAAATTATTAAAAAGAGTTTGACAACAACAAAACTTTTTCAATAGTGGATTTCTCTGTGATACACATTGAAGACACATATACAAGTAAATAAGGATTTTTTTTCAGGTAATTTAGTACCCCCCAATACAAGGAAAACTTGACACCCAACACAATATACAGACGTGTTAGGCAGATGTATCCACTTGCCAGGACCAAACCTTCTTTTTTATTATATGTGAGTCACAACTAAGGTATGGCCTAGTTAGCCCCAAGAACACGGTGCAGTGTATTTAAAAAGTTGGACATGTACTTTTAAGTTTAAAAATTCCAGGCACTGTAAAACTGTTAAATTCATTTTTCACTACTGCAAGGCCTATGTCTCCCATTGTTTAACACTGCAGTTATCTTGAAGCATCCTTTAAGTATAACGTCCTCTTAGAAAATTTAGGGTTTGGTGTCTCTGGACTCAAAATTTTAATTCACAACTTATGGTGAAGTTGATTTTAGATTGTAGGCCTGAGAACGTTGTTGCAATTAAACAGGGTAACCCAATATTCTCCACAGGACTGAGTAATCTAAACTATAAAGCACACAATGTTCACGGAAGAATAATTTGCATACAAACATATCAGCGATATTAAACACTATTAATGTTGTAATTAACCATCAATCAAATTCCATAAATGAATAAATCTTCAAAAAGCGTGTAATTTGTTTCTGAAAAAATGAAGAATTTTTATATATTCACTAATAATATATTCATCAATGTAGTAAAGCAACACAGATTTTTTTTGTGTTTTTATACAAACACATGGCTGACCCCTCTAGTCCCCAACCCCTTTACATCCAAGGGACAGAAGGAGAACACCAACCCTCATGCCTCTCCAACCACAAAGTCATGAATCCTCTATGCAGTCTTTTAAACAATCAGAAACCACTCCTAATGGACTCCAGCAGCCCTTGCGAAGAATTGCGTTCTGGAGAATGTTAGGCTGAAATTTCAGTCTCCCAAGACTCAAACCATCCATGAGACCACCCTCAGGACAATGTGTCAAAGTAGATTAAGGCCCTCATTCCGACCCTGGCGGTCCAAGACCGCCAGGGCCACGGGCAACGGAAGCACCGCCAACAGGCTGGCGGTGCTTCATTGCCCATTCTGACCGCGGCGGTAAAGCCGCGGTCAGAAAAGGGGATCCGGCGGTTTCCCGCCGGATTTCCCCTGGCTGGGCTGAACCTCCATGGCGGCGCTGCAAGCAGTGCCGCCATGGGGATTCCGACCCCATTCCCGCCAGTCTGTTTCTGGCGGTTTTTACCGCCAGGAACAGGATGGCGGGAACGGGTGTCGTGGGGCCCCTGGGGGCCCCTGCACTGCCCATGCCACTGGCATGGGCAGTGCAGGGGCCCCCTAACAGGGCCCCAGCATGATTTTCACTGTCTGCATAGCAGACAGTGAAAATCGCGATGGGTGCTACTGCACCCGTCGCACACCTGCAACACCGCCGGCTCCATTCAGAGCCTGCTTCTGTGTTGCAGGCCCTCTCCCTTGGCGGGCGCCCGCCGGCCCAGAGGGAAAGTCAGAATGGCCCCCGCGGTCAAAAGACCCGCCCACCTGGGTCAGAATGACCCCCTAAATCACAATAATTGTTGCTTTCAACATCTCTGGAAAAGCACTGCTTAAATTTTCATCCGACACATCCAACACTAGTCAGTTACCCCAGTATAAAGAAAGTATGATTTAATTTCATCACAGATACGTAAACTCCTGCTGGGCTCGAATCAGTCACAAAGCTCAGGCCTGAAAGACTGTACATAGGACTCAAAACATTTTTGGTTGGAGAGTCAGGAGGCTTGGAGTTCTCCTTCTGTTCCTTGCATATGAAAGGATTATGAATAACATGCTGTTTGAAGATGTATTCATTTATGGAATTTGATCGATGGTTAATTACATTATTAGTGTTTAATTTCACTGAAATATTTGTGTGCAGATGATTTCCCCATGAACATGGTGTGCTTTATACTTTTAGAATTTTGGCATTTTCTTACCTTAACCATTCTGTGCCTCTGCCTGTTTCTGAATACACGTCCGGGGTTGATGACAGCAGGGCTTTGTGCATTCCCTCTACACAGTCACACACAAAGGGAGCTTGGGTGTGATATTTGCATCCTGATGGTTCATCACCAGGCTGGTGGGTCTTCCTGAGCTTGATGGGTGGGAGAAGCTGACACTTACACTTGAATAGTGCTGTGCCTCTCCCCAAACAGAGGGCTGCATACCCTCTTTTGAATGTCTAGAGCAAAGGAAGAAAGGGAAAAGACCTTGTGATCTTCAAAGGCCTCTTTGAAAGGCTCCCCCACTTCAAAGGGACATTTGGGTATAAGTACTGGACCCTAAAACCCACCAAATTAGACCTCTGCTGAAACCAAGGACATTCTGTCAGTAAGAACTGCTGTGCTGCCAGGAGGGACTGCTACTCTGCAACTGCATTGGTTTGTTGGCCTACTGCCTGCTGCGTATTGCCTGTAGTGAGAAGGACTGGACTTATTCTTTACATCCTTAAACCCAAGATTCTACAAGGGCATGTTGGCTTGCCCCCTGTTTTGCTGCAGTCTCAGGGACATCAAAGACTGCCTGTAACTCTCCTGGTGCTGCTGGACCGTGTCATCTGTGAGTCCTGCCCTTGCCTGAGGTGCCCCCTTCCCGACCTGGGCCTCAGAAGTGGGTTTCTGCAGTTTTTTCCGTCTCAATGTTGGAGCATCAGGGACCTGGCACCGATTGGTGCCGATGCAACACCCCTTTGACTAAGATTCAGCATCTGTTCAACAACATCTCCTAGACACCCTGCATGGCTCTATGCAATGGAATACACAACTCAACATTGACGGCAGTGCAGATTCACAGTCTACAGGCTATGATGATGCACTGGATTCAATTCAGCAGAGCTTGAAAACGCAGGACCCCTTTTCCATAACACAACAGCGATGCAGCAGACTCTCAACGTTGACCAAAGAACCATCCGAGGTACTGCTTCATCAGAACCCATCTGCGTCCTGTAGCTGGCATACCCTCTATCACAGTCAGCCTAGAATTTGGATTTGCACTGGTCCTTCACAACCTCAAGTAACCTTTAGACCGCTAATGCACTAAGCACAGTTTTCACATTTGGGCTCTTATTTATACTTTTTTGGCACTGCATTTGCATCATTTTTTGATGCAAAAGTGGTGCAAACTTACAAAATATAATTATATTTTGTAAGTTTGCACCACTTTTGGATCAAAAAATTATGCAAATGTAGCAGTAAAAAAATGTAAATATTGGCCTTAATCTTTAAAATGTATAACTTGACTTCTATTTATTTGATTTTTTTCATTTTGGTCTAGTTTTATTCAGAAAAATATTCTATAATTGTCTGTTGTGGTGCAGAGTCTTTTAGTGGTGTTTTCAAGTGTATATTTAAGTGTTGCACAAATACCTTACACATTGCCTCTAAGGTTAAGCCTGATTGCTCTGTGCCACACTACCAGAGTGTCAGCACAGGTTAATTAAAGGTTGATATTTGACTTACGCTAACTATGACTGTGGTCCCTACTTGGACAGGGTGCATACCTCGGCCAACCAGAGACCAAATTTCTTACATGTATTCAATGTAAATCACCTCAAACCACCTTATGATAGGTCTGAAGTCACCATGTTTCTGGTGACAGATGATGGGGTGGAAGAGGAAAGTGAACCTCGCCCCGACTTCCAGTCTTCCAAGGAGCAGTATCGGTCAGTGGAGTATTTTAACCTGTCCCTTACCCAGACTCCAGAGCAGCACAGATACAGTCACTGGTTGTTGGAGCAGTTTTCCTATCTGTTCTCTGTCACTCCTGAGCTTACACATTTGTGTACCCATGACATTGATGCAGGAGACAGTATGCCTGTGAAAAATAAAATGTATAGTTTATAGGACAAGGTGAGGGATATAATTACGGAGGAGGTTCCCAAAATGCGTGAACTGGGGGTGATTGAGCACTCCAGAAGTCACTGATCCAGCCCAATAGTGTAAATGCCCAAAGGCACACCATGGGGTGCTGCTCCAGAGCAGAGATCAGGTTCTGTAGGATTACAGGGTAATGCAATTCAGTCACCAAGACTGGTGCTCACCCTATTCTCCAAGCTGATGAGCTCATCAGCTGGCTTGGAGCTGCTAAGTTCCTTAGTACTTTTGATCTTACACCAGGTTAGTGGCAGATTGCCCTTAATGAGGGGGCGACAGAAATGTTAGCATTCTCTACACTAAAAGGCCACTTCCAGTTAGGAGTGTTGCTCTTTGGGTTGAAGAATACCTCTGTCACCTTACAGGGGTCAGCACGCCTTGGCTGTTATGGAGGTCTTCAGTGCACTTACCTGGATGATATAGCTGTCATCAGCTCCATCTGGAAGAAACACCTGTTTCACCTCCAAAAGGTGCTTTAGGATCTGCAACAGACAGGCCTGTCTTTCAAGGCCAGCAAATGCCAGATAGGACATGTCACTTTGTTGTATCTGAGGCACCTCTTCAAGGGGGCAGGGTACAGTGCCTCCAAATCAAGACAGACTGTCCTGGCATGGCAAACCTCAAAATCACAGACATAAGTGAGAGGTTTCTTTGGCCTCACTGGATATTAGAGGATGTTTTCCCCCTTGTCTGAGCTGGCTTCCGAAAAGCAACCCAAAAAGGTGATCTGAATAGAGGGTCTGCCAGAAAGCCTTTGACACCAGCAAAAAAGCCATGTGTAGAGCACCTGTACTCAAGGCCTCCGACTTCTCCCAGAACTTTATAGTGCAGACTGATGCTTAGCATGTTACATATGCTGTACTATCACAGTTAAATGAGGAGGGATTAGATCAACTTGTCACCATTATTATCAAAAGATTACTCCCCAAGTAGCAGAGGTAGAGGGCTTATTAAAAGAAAATATGTTGTTGTGGTGTGGACACAGAAGCAACTGAGACCATACCTGTTTGGGACTCACTTCTGAGTATAGATAGACCACAGGCTCCTCAGGTGGGTCATGCAAAGGAGGGTTTAGAATCCCCAACTGTTGGGAAAGTCCATCCCCATAAAAGGAATGGACTTTTTAGTGGAACACCACACTGGAATTGACCACTCCAATGCTGATGGTCTGACTCATGACATTGGGTTGTTCTCCCCATTTTCATCTGGGCACACATAGGTTAGACCTATCAGCACTTTAGGGGGTCCCAAACATTTTGCTTTCACTCCTCCTGTTTTGTTGGAATTCATTTTTTGTTGCCATAGGACTCTGTGCATTTTACTACTGCTAACCAGTGCTAAAGTGTTTATATTCACTCCCCTAAACACTGTAAAATTTGCCTACAACTGATTGGAACATTTGATTTACTTATAAGTCCCTAGTAAAGTGGTACAACATGTGATTGTAAATTGAGTGCTACTAGTGGGCCTGCACACTTATTATGCCACTCGCTGAAGCAGACATTAAAATATGTCTCAGGCCTACCTTTGCAGCCTTTGTGCAGATTTAAACTAGCAATTTGACCTCATAAATTAAATCTTTTGCCAGGCCTAAAGCTCCCTTTTTCATACTTATAACTTCACCCTAAGGCAGCCATCAACAGTACATAGGGTAGGGTGTATTGAATTAAAAAAGTTTGATATTGACTTTTAAGTTTCACCTGTCCTGGTAGTGAAAATCTCTGAAATGTGATTTTCAGTATTGTGAGGTATGTCTTTTCCATAGGTTAACATTGGCTAACCTTATTACATTTAATAAGTGATACCTTTTTTGGAAACAATTAGAAACACCATGTTTGGTGGCTAAGGAATTGTGATTTAAACTCCCCTTTAATGGTAAAGTCACATTTTCAGTCACAAATCTGAAAATATGAAAATGGCACTTTTGGAAAGTTGGTATTTTCTTGTCCTAACCAATTGGTTCCTTCTGCCTGTGTCTTGGGTCACATGACTCAGATTAGCGGGGCAGTTGGCCTTTGTGTATTCCTCAGAGAGAGACACAAGAGGGCCAGGTGTTGTCAGGATAAACCATCTTGGTAGGGTGGGAGCGGCAGTGCTTTGCACAGCCCCACCTACATTTCAAAAGGGCTATTTCAACACACTCACAAAGAACTTCACACTAGCCTTTTGTCACCCCAGAAATCCTGGGACCAGGGCTGGGCAGATGGAAATTCCCGAACCATTTCTAAGGAAAAAACTCCAGACATTTCTTCCATTTCAAAGCCGGAACCATGCATAAAAAATGTGACTCTCAGACCCACTCTTTTTTTCACTTCTGGCCCTGTGGAGGACTCTCAGAGGACTGCTGTGTACTTTAGAGTACTGCATTGCTGCTCCCAGAGGACTGCCTACCGCTACTGGAAGCTTGTCCTATGACACCAAGGGCTAGTTGGCTGGCCTCCTGTTTAGAGTTACAGGGACACAACAAGCTCCAGCAACTTAAACCCTGCACCTGGACCCATGAAGCGGTGACTCCCCAGTCCTGGACTCTTGGAGGAGGTGCTCATGGTTCCCAAACAAGCAAAATGTAAAACATGAGAATTAGCAAAATTTCTTCCCACAAGCGCACTGAAAACCAAAAGGAGTCCAGGACATACATGCCCACTGATTCAACCAAGGTGATCGCTGATTATCTAAATTAGTGGTAGCTCTTGCTATGTCCTTCTCCATAGCAGCAAATCCTGTTCAGTTGTTCCTCTCAGTAGGACTATCCAGCCTTATGGAAGATTCATTGATTCCTGTATGTAGCCTCATCCCACTGGAGATCTTCAACTTCCAAAACAGTGACAAAGTCTGTGAAAATAAATTTTCAACACAACTTTGTTCAGCGGCTCCCCGAAGATGCAGTCTCCTCTTTGGACACCTCTGTTTGGCTTGCCTCTCTTTAATTTACATTCTAGGACCTTTTTCATCAACATTTCTTGTAAGCCCAGAGGTAAGAGGAGACCAGGCCTAATCCACCTAGTGTATACAAACAGCACTCCATCGCCGTTTGGCATAACTTACAACTTTGCTCCAGTCTTGCACGACTAGATGTCCGCAGTTGGCACTCTGATCTTTTAGGCACTAGTTTTTATTAAAAATATTAAACACTCATAACTCCAGTCTGACTGATATTATCTTTGTAATTTTGGTGTCATTTTATTGCTGTTTGCGTGCTTCTTAAATACCTTATAGAGTGCCTATAATTAAGTCTGACAGCATTTGTGCCAAGCTACCAGAGGGCTAAGCCCAGGATAATTTAGTGACATATTTAGCTCACTCTGACCAGGGTTTTGGTTACTGCTTGCATCAGACTCACCCCGTTCTCAGCCAAAAATAAATTCTCACAATTAAGCTCCAAGAACATAATAGAGGGAACAGGGAGCTAGCTTTGAGACAAGAGGAAGAAAGTTGGATTTGCAGTTTCCGATGTAGAGTTCCCGTCATCCTCCGTGGTTGAACTGCATCCGGGGTCTTGCAAGCTGGCTGGCGAGTGAGCGGATCAGGGCAGCAGCAGTGCCTAAGCACTGAGGCTCAAACCTGAGCTACTTTCTGGTGGACTGGGGGGCTGATATTTTTCATTACGCTGATTCCTACTCAGCAGACCCGCAATGGAAGTGGGCTGTGGACTGCATATGGCGAATTGTGTGTAACAAGTGGTCTGGCACGGGGAAGAGCTGCTTGCAGGTGCGACCAGCTTGCCGGAGACGGTGTGCGACAAGATCATTTGACTGGTTTCTGATCTGAGAGCAGAGAGCACAGCACGGGGGAAAACCTAAGGCTACAAAAGGATATTAGGACTTTTCCTTGATTTGCTGGGCTAAAGAAAAAATGTCCACAAACTTATTGTAAAGAATAAGCCCCCGGATATAGAAAGCAGCAGTTCGTGATTAGTGAACTTAGCACAGTATGCATTAAGGGCACACTGCTGCAGGGTTATCAGAGATTTAAAACCCTTTCCCAATATCTAGCATCAACCAGCAGAAGTGAAGCAGAGTAAAGAAATAATGAGACATGTCTAGTCATGCTTTGAGAGTTATTCAACACCCGTTACTCTTGCATCAAATCTGAAGTTATTGTTTGCCTTTCTTTTAGGTGATCAACAAGAGGTGAAGAAATCAGTATGGGGTCTGAACTGCCCTCCTCTTAGTCGATGGAGAGATGATCAGACCATGAAGCGCATCTCCCGAGATGGTTCGTTGAAAGTACGAGTCACCAGCAAACCTTAATCTATAAAAATGAAGAAGTCTTCACCAGTGGCTCAAGGGCCCAAGATGCATTTAAGTCAGGAGCTTCAGCTCGAGGATTGTCCAAGGGACTCATGGCAAGGACTGACTAAGCAGGGAATGTCCGTTGTAGTCTCCCCTGTGGACCCTAAAATATCCAAGTACAAGTATATGAGACATCTGCAAATTATCATACAGAGCAGTTGGTTCTTGATATGGAGAAAGTGAATCCTGCCTCAAATGATCAGCAAAGACGTTCTGTGGACACCAATAATTTCCTACTGTCCTCCAGCTTTACAACTCCTGCCCACTCTGAGGAGAAGCCCACATATCCTTTGTTTTCAATGGTTAATTTGAAAGGGGCAAAGAGAGAGAGAGGGCTGTATCCGAACCCCTAACCAATCAAAAGATCAACAGACTTGTCTGAATTTGCCATCAAGTGATGTTATGGGGTGCGTAGATATGGCTTCATTACAGCCTCCTCTGGATCTGGAAACTCAGGTTAGCCTATTGCAGGCATCAATGGATCTGGCAGTTTTTCTAGCTGAAAGACCAGCACCCTCACCTACGTTCAGACTACCTGAATACTCCTCAGATATGCCATCAATGGAGATTCTTAAGGAGCTATGAAAGTATCAGGGAGGCCCTCAGAAAAACAACCGAACAGCTGGGACAGATAAACACTAGTATACTTCAGTTATCTTTGCGTATGCCTCAGGTGGAGCAGAGGGTCACTGATCTTGAGGACTCTAACAACATGTGCAAAACTAAGACATCAAAAATACAAGCTGAGCTTGTAGAACTTCAGTTAAAACTGCATGAAGCAGAAAACAGTTCTTGACACTCAAACCTAAGGTTCAGTGGTATACCCGAAGATTAAGAAGCAGGATCTACTGCCTCCAAAGTGGTTTCAAATCTCATCTATATGAATATAGTTTTTCTGACAAGGCACTAGCAAATACCATCTTCATAATCATGCAGGTGCACCGCGCACCACCGATGAGGTTGGCAAATTCAAAATACCAGTACACAATTGTGGCAAACATTGTTGATTTTAGTATTAAGGAACAGAATTTAACATACGCAAATATAACTAAATGCTATAATTCTGCTGATAACTTGTCTCGCAGGGTTTTCTCTGATATGCCTATAAAAGCTGCTTGGCGCCAGAAAGAGTTTATAGGCTTGATTGATAACTTTAAGAAACAAGGGGTGCTTGCAGGTATATTCCAGCAATCTAAGCTTAAAGTGTTGTACAAGTGGCAGGCCCACATTTTTTACTCCATTGACCATGCTAAAGGATTTCTACAGTTAATTAAATGAGGCAGTATTAGGAAAGATCTGTAAATTTGTTCTGCGGCTTTTTGTTCTTGGGGTCCAAGGCCCATATTTATGGAAGCTTAGCATAACCTTAACGCCATTTATTTTGGCACTAAAGCGGTGCTAACCGAACTCCATATTATATTTTGGCGCTAACCCACCTAGCGTCAGAATATTGGAGTTAGTGCCATGTTTAGGATGCGCGAACCCACCTTGCGTCAATGAGATGCAAGGTAGGCAATCCTGTCCTAAACATGACGCTAGCCCCCAGCACCATATTTAACTCCCGGCGCAGAAACAGTGCAGGAGTGAGAGGCGGGCCTAAATAATGGTGCTAAGTCCGCTTAGCGCCATTATTTAGCACCTCAGTCAGACAAGGTATTAGACTGCAGGTAGGCTCATTTCCATGGTGAAACACCATGGAATGGGCACACAGATGCCCACCTCAAGCCCCAGAAACACCACCACTGACTCCACAGGGACACTACAGGAGGAGGGAGCCCAACCCAGGTAAGCGTTTGTGTATGTGTGTGGTGCTCCATTGGGGGCCCCTTTTACGTGGGCCCTGCCTGGCACTGGGTATTTTGGGCTGGGACTATCCTCTGTGGTGGGCATTGCGGTGGTGGGCATGACAGGAGTAATTTTTTGGGCTGCTTGTGTGTCAGAAAATGACACTAGGCTAGGCATTTGACCCACTAGTCCCATTCACCCTAACGCCACCCCCCCGGCTAGCACTTTTAAAAATGCTAGCCATTCCTTAGCGCCATTGTGCGTCATTACATAAATATGGTGCAAGGATGGCTTTAAGGAATGGCATTAGCCGGTGTTAAAAAAAATTACGCACAACTGTGTTAGATCAGTTGTGCACAATTTTTCATAAATATGGGCCTACGTTTGGTAAAAAGAGAGTTGGGGGTAGGTGATAACCAGATGCAATTTTGTTTATCTATGCATGGCTAATCCAGATCATCTGTTTGACCTCCCCTTGATGCAGGTTCAAGGAGTGTCATGTCGATGCACTTGAGTCAGTGGGCTGGAGGGAAGGAGGTCATGGGGGCTGGGAGGGAGGGGAGTGTTCCTAGAGTCCCTAGATGGGGGGCTCAGTTAAAGGTCACTCAGAGGGGAGGAAGGAGAGTGGAAGTGCACAGTGTGGGGTGGTGGTTGAGGGATAGGGTAAAATTCATGAACAAATTGAGATCCAAAAGGCAAATAATTGGGATAGATACTTGTATGGAAGGATAGCAAGTAGGAATTCTCTTGGTGACCAGACTTCAATGTTGGGTGATAGGTTGATTGTACATGGGATCCTCAGACTGAGTTATGGCAGGAAAGTTTTAAGCCATAAGATTGAGATGGGTATTAGGCACTATATGCACTTTAATATCTGGTCAGTCATGGGACAGGATCATTATACAGGCACTTTAGGTTGTAGGGGCAAAGGTAGGCTCTGGGCAATAGACAGATTAAAGGGCACTTCATTTAACGCTTGCACTTTAAATTCGTGTCAAGTCTGGCCCATATGTTTTCTCATTTGCACTGTTACTATTTGTCCGCCCACATGGCACTTTTAAGCATGTTTGCACTTCCTTGGGCGAGTTTTTGCTACCTCATTTAGAGGCAATGCATGGACAATAATCATTTGTAATTATTGAGGCCCTCATTCTAAGTTTGGCTGGCGGCGAAGGCCGCCTGCCAAACTCTTTGGGCTGGAAAACTGCCACTCTGCTTTTTTAGCCGCTGGCCCTATTACGAGTTTAACGCTGGGCCAGCTGGGGGAAACAGCATTTCATAATCGGCCTGGTGGCAATCTTGTGGTGCGTCGGGTGTGACAGCAACCATTGCGCTTTTTACTGCCTGTTATTCTAGCAGTGAAAAGCACAAACAGGGCTGTCCTTGGGGGCCCCTGCTCTGTCCATGCCAAGTGGATGGGCTGTGCGTGGCCCCCTGGTGCCCCTGGTAGCTCTTCTCTGCCATGTGGACCCTCCATGCTAAAGTTGGTGGAGAGGGGACTCATAATTCAGCAGCGCTGCCCTGCCGGATTAAAACCGCTGGCGCCGCCAGGCTGTTGACTGGCGGAGACCTGGCAGTGCAGGCAGTTGGACCATAGTGCCTCTGCCATGGTCATAATGTAGAGGCCGGACATCTGCTTTGGCGGCGGCCCAACCGCCACCGTGAGTTTGGCGGTCCCAGTACCACCAGACTCGTAATAACGGCCTGAGTGTTTAAAGTCAAGATTTAACTGCCCATTGAAGATGGTCTCCCTGAACACTAATGGCCTCAACAACAAGAAAAAGAGGGGTGCAATAGAGGAATGGGTTGGAGCTGAGAATCCTTTACCGTAGTAGTGTCCTTGCAAGAGACTCATATTACAACCAAAAAGCTTTTGGAATTTCTGTGTTTAAAAACTGGGCAGACTACATGGGGTTTTCGACTGCCCAGGCTGTGCATCGAGGCACGGCAATTGTTTTGGTCAAAAGGCTTGAGGCTAAAGTGCTGGACTTTGTTTGTGGCCAAAAGTGGGAGTTGGTGCTGGGTGAACTGCTCGGTGCTTACTAGATGACTTATATTTGTCCATTTTCTATGGCCCTGTAGAAGATAACGCAGAACATTACGAGGAGCTTTTTTAGCTTTCATTGCAAGTTCCAGGGGAGACCATAATGGGAGGGGACTTCAAGACCCCAGTATAGACTCCTCAGTAAAAAGAAAACAACTGTTGAAACCTAGAGTTGCGAAAGTGCTGTAGAATTTTCAAACAACCTTGACACTTGTTGATCCCTGGAGGGAATCCTCTCAGACTAAGATAGAATATACATATTTTTGTAGTAGATTTTGTAGCTCATCTCAAATAGATCTTTTTTAACTCTCAGGATCTCTGGGTTTTAAGGGCAATACTAGTGCTGGAGGTGTTGGTGGAGAGATATAGGCCTGAGATAGGCGGTAGACCTTTAACAAGCAGTATCTTCAGGAAGAAGGATGGGTTCAGATATTTGAAGAGGAGATTAGGGACTTTTTAAGTCAGAATCGTGGGTCGGCCTCTCCCAGTTTAGTGTGGGATGCGCTTAAAGTGTTTACAAGGGGAAATGTGATAGCAAAAGGTACTGCTAATATTCAGAGCATAAAGAACCAAAAGCAGACTCTGGAAAAGAGTGTTTATGACACAGTAAAAAAATATTTGAAACACTCTTCTAGAGCAAATAAAAAAGCATTAGATCTGGCCAAGCAGGCCTTGAGTGAATTATATGCTAGGTGCAAGGTGGCGAATTGTGCCCATATGCATAAAGTGTACGAGGAAAGTAATTTTACAGAGTCGTTCTTACCATGGTAGGCACATGAGCAGGCTGCTAGAAATATTATTTATGCTTTGAAATGCCCGGACTCTGGGGTAAGTATATCGACCAAAGGAAAGTGGGGGAAATTATGTTAGCACACCATAGGCAGATACATAATCAGAATCAAGTGGTAGATCAGAAAGCTTTAGAGGTATTCTTGGCAGGACTTACTATTCCTATGCTATCCAAGGAAGATAATGGAAATATTGCTCTTCCTTTTTCCAAATATAACCTGGTAGAGGTGGTTAAAAGCCTCCCTAATGGTAAAAGTTTGTGGTTCTGACAGCCTCCCGGGTGAATTGTTTAAAACCTTTTTCAAGGTGTTGGCAGACCATCTTTTACTGTCTGCTAACACAATGCTGAAGGGGGGTGCCATTCAGATGTCGTTCAGTGAAGGAAATGTGGTCAGTTGTTTTAAAAAGGGTAAAGATGGGGAAGTGCCAAATTCATACCACCCAATTCCCTTATTGAATTAGGATTACAAAACAATAATGAAGCTTTTGGCTACTCGGTTTAACCGGATTGCCAAAGTAATCCATTATGATCAGAATGGTTTTGTTGCCAGTCATCAATGGGCTACAAATACACATTATCGAGTTGAAGCCTTGGATTGTTTTTGGCATTTCTGCTGTAATCCTTTTATTGGATGCAGAAAAGACCTTTGACCTAGTGGTCTGGCAAAAATTATTTGACATCTTAGCTAAATTTGGTGTACCTTCCCAGATCACGGGGTTGGTGCATAGGATATATCAGAATGCTCAAGCCAATATAATAAATGCCACAGAGGAGCGTAAAATATAAGTTTGTCGAAGGACCTGGCAGAGTTGCCCCCTTTTGCCAATTTTGTTTGGGTTTTTTATAGAGCCATTAGCAATTGCAATAAGGCAGAATACGGAGATAAGGCCTCCCATCAAGCAGATGGGGAATATTAAACTATATGCTGATGATAATATGTTAATTCTGGAGAGTGACCAAGGCTCTCAGGAAAAAGCCTTTGCGATGTTTTCGCAATAGGGTCAGATTGTGACTTGTGTAAATGCTCAGTCCAAAAGATATTTGGGGATTAGATATTCTTCAAAGATTGAAGACCTATATGACCTTAATTTTGACCCTTTGCTTTTCAAAGTACAAGCTTTGTTTGCACGGTGGAGATAATTTCCCTGAATTATTTTAAGTAGGGTGGCTGTGATCAAAATGTTGATTCTGCCTTTATTTATTTTCCTTTTGTCAGCTATCCCATGTGTTTTCAATTGACCCTTTTTTTAAAGAAAGTAGAGGCTATGTTTACAAGTTTTATCTGGCAAAATAAGACTACCCAAATAGCATTAAGCACTTTATACGAGGAATTAGAGAAGGGCGGTTTGACACTTCCCAATATTAAACATTGTTATTTCGCGTTTTTTGCACAGTATATGTTCAGATTTAAGACACAGGTGCAACATGGTGTCCTTTTTCAGCAGGGTTTCTTAGATTAGATTTTTGAGGAATATGGAATCCGTGATGTGGCAAAACTAACAAAATCACCAAAGAAAGTTTGTGATAAGAGTCTAAGGTGTTTTTTTCAGAAGCAAATAGAACTCTATCAGACATGCTCCATTCCTTATATGAATGCTTTTACTTCTTTGGCAAAACTGAAGGGGAAGTCTGGCACTCGGTTGGATTCTGACATAGTTAAACGGTGGGAGAGTGTCGGATTTAGTAAGGTTGCAGCCTTTTCGACCAGTAATAGGTGGAAGAGTCTGGAAGAGATTGGGGAGGTAGTGCAAAGTGATTTCCTGCTCCTGGACTCCTACAGAATAATGTTTGACATGCGTAGTAAGCTTAACTGTGAGCAGATTCAGGAAACTCAGAAAGTGGTAACAGAGTTGGGGGTACCATCAGACTATCAACGATTGGGAGAATGGAAAAGGCTGCTCACAGAACAGAAGGGCCCAGACCTCTGCCCGAAAGTTATTAAAAAATGTGAAAAGTACAAAGATTTAGAACTAACAAAGAAGATGCGTGAGGAAATTAATATACTGAATTTGAATGTCCTGTGAGGAGCTAATTGAGGAAGAATGCTTTACTTCAGTTAATCGCTTCTTTAAAGAATTTCACAATTTTTAGCACAGGTTAATTCTAACTGGTCTAGGCACTGTTTTTAATGCAACACAGAGGGTGCTGAGGGTGCTGCAAATTGGACACATGTAATAGGTCTATGTGCCCCTCTTGAAGGATTTTGGGGACCAAATATTGAAGTGCCTAGAGACAGCCTGGCAGATTAAAGTATTCACCATTACATTAGCTGGTAGATTTGTAAAACTTTTAAATTTAGCGATGGCAGTAGTCAGATCTTTATTACTCCAAAGGTGGCAAACCCATCTGATCCCCACTGTAGAGGAATGGGTGATGAAAATGGTTTCAAGTAAAAAATAAGGAGCAACTATATGCACCATGATGTGAAGGGATGAAGAGATTTGATCAAATTTGGGGGGACTTTATGAAAGAACTATAGGTTTTTAAAATAGTTGTTCGGGCAAGTGGGTAAAACGTTTTCTTAGATATTTCTGCTGATATTGGGAGATGTTATTGTTGCTTTGCTGAGGTATGCTGTAATGAAATATGATGTGCTAATGTATTGCTTCTGTCGTACAAGTATTTAAATAGGAATGGCATATGCTGATGTCATTTTGGATCTCAGTAAAAAAAAAAATAATAATAAACACAAATTATTTGCAGTTTCCGAGGTGTTGAAAAAGGATTAAATAAAGAAAGTGAGTTCTATTATTTCTTATGTAAGCTTGCAAATGACCCCTTGTACATAATGGAATGGTTAGTCTGTCTGTTGGTACATGGCACTATTGGTCAGACATATATTCAATGATTTAATGGGAGTAGTGACACTGGATGTTTAACCATGGAGTTGGTACTTTGTATAGATATACCCTGCAGATGACAATCTGATTGTTAATATGAAATGGTATTGCATTTATGTTTTTTTAACTGACATTTACCCTCTTTTGTACCTGTGAAATGAGCTATTCCTCTCTATATTTTATGATGAGATGCCTCCTTTTAGCTTTTTTCCACATTGCATTTCTGAAATCATAGGCCATTTATTATGTATGTTGTTGAAAACTATCATATTAATTAGAGAATTCATCTAGGATGATATCTGGCATTTTCCAAGATGTACTCATTAGTATGAGGTGGAGGATGTATGGATTAGAAATGTGACATTAGTACTCAAAGCTTGAATGAGCAGGTTTATCCCTCCAGTACTTTGAGAGGTTAGGTAATTTTTTTCCACTTTACCTCTTTTCCCTGATTTGGTGTTTCATATTTGACTGTGTATATATTGCAAACATTACTGTGCTCATGAATCCCTGAGTTTTAAGGTGGCAATCAACTACCATTGTTTTTGGTATATGTTATTAAACTTATCATAAAACTTTAGGAATGCAAGTAAGATGCACCTGAGATATTAGGTGATACCATTTCTGAAACATATGAAATTAAGGGAATTGCATATTGAGGGTAGCTAAATAGAGGATATACATGTAAATGTAAACACATACATATATATATTTATAAGATAGTACTAGTAAGTGCTAGTAAAAGCCACTTTGTGAATTCCCAAAGTCGTGAACTTAGGCGTTTGGTCTAAGTTTAGACCAGATATCTAAGGTTACCTTTGTTAATCATCCCCAAGTGTATAATTAACAATATGCATTTCATATGGCATCTATTGTTACATACACTAATTAAAACTTATTGATACACTTAAGATGAAGTAAGGCATGACATTTCAGGAATTCCCCTAAGATGGTGTCCTGCTGTATTGTTTTTAAAAATACGAGACTTGTCACTATATGGAGAATGCCGAAATGATGATTTACAAGTCAGGACTTTGAGATTTATACACTTAGGCCCATATTTATACTTTTTTAGTGACGCATTTGCATCATTTTTTGACGCACAAGCGGCGCAAACTTACAAAATATAATTGTAAGTGCAGGATGAACAGTATATGTTTCATCTGTCATGAAGTTTTCTACACCAGCTTAAGATGGGCCCCAGTCTTCCATGCAGTAATTAAACTTTATTAATACACCTAAGATGGTGTCTGAGTTAGTTTCTGATGTGTATGATACATTATGTTATTTTTTTTTTTTTTTTTTAAATACTAGACTTGTTACCACACTACAGGGAGCAGAAACAAGGATGAGTGCCACTGCTTTGAAATCTGTGCATTGAATGTAAAATGTATGAGATATTGAAGTACATCTTACATAGTCTTCCTAAGATGGAGTCTCACAGTGTGCTGACTCGTATGATGGCATCTTAGACAACTTTTAAAGAATTGAAAGGCTAGAATTGCCAGGAAATAGGTGGATGGCATCCACCCATGTGGTATTTAAGGAGACTAGTTAAAACAGAATGTGCTTTGGCAATTTGTTAAGGGAAATCTCAGCTAGATAACTAGAGGCCTGACTTACAGGTAATGGGATGCATGTATGATGTGATGTTGGGGAACTGTCATTTATAGATGAGGCTGCATGTAGTTTGTTGCTATTCCATTCCTAATGTACTTACAAATTTTGTATCTGGAGTTAATAGATTTGTCTGTCCTCTGGTATCAGCTTAATGTGATGTTTGCTTGCCCTTTGGAGTGCAATTGTCAAAAGATGTAAATAAGCATTCTTGATTGTGTGGGAAAATCTACCGTGTTAAGGGTTACAGATATAACTAAGTGTGGATAGGTGTTTTGAAGTCTTTGGTCGGTCATATGACCTTATTGACCATTTGGAAGGCAGCTTAGCATTTCAGACAATATGAGTGAGAATGAGCTGGGCAAATGAGGTGAAAGATCATGATCTCAATATACAGTCCTGGGGTAATATTGTCAATACACCTCTAGGACATATAGGGAATCAAACTTACAGTTTACAAGTATGGTTATGGTAACAGGAGGATAACTATTGTTCATTTGAGTTGTTTCGGGATCATTGGGAGCTACTCCTAGTAAAAGTACAGACTCCCTTTATTGGGGGGAATTTGGTTAATCAAATATGAGTAGTGGAATTTATATATTGGTTTGTATTATTGTGATCAAAAAGATTGTCAACTGGATCTGGAAACTGTGTGGGTGATGCTTCATCCCATTGTTATGCCCTAGGATTTGCAGGGGTAAGAGCAAGCAAGGTGGCTGTTGGGACTGAAAAGTCCTATGCATTGTACGAGACATGTATCCCTACCCTGAGTGCCCAACTGTACTGTTGCCTGGATCTCTAATGCTGATTTTTTTGGTCACAGACGAACAGGGATTATGTGTGGGCGTCATGACATAGGCCTGTCTCCCAGATTGCAATCTTGTTGGGCAGAGAAGGGTGACCAAAGCACTGCTTTCTTAGTGGTGGAAGGACACCACCTTTACCAGGAGTTAAACAGCACAAGCACACTGGTTGCAGCATTCTGTGTAGTGATCAGTAGTAGTGAACAGGGCCTTTTAATCTGTATCACTGGAGGAAGGCCTACAGGCTCACTCATCTTTTTAAAGGTGTGCTTAACTCACCCCTGCCCTACATCAGATAGATGTGGAAGTGAGTATGTGATGGAAACATGTGCTGAGTGTATGTGTGTTTGTAAGAAGTACACTAAACAAGGGTGAAGTGTGGTACAGTGCACACATGGTAAATGTGTGTATGCTGGTGGTGTGTATTTTTAAAATAAAACACTCTGTACAATACAGAAAGACAAAGGCTGCAGTACTGAATAGTGTGCACGGACTGAATGCTTTTGATGCATGTTGTAATGATTGTAGTGGCATAATACACGAGGATAACAGTGCTGTGCAGTAAGTGTGCTGTCCATGCATACTAGATGCAAGTGTGCCTGCACTGAGACATTACATGTAAGACTTTGTGTTCCCTGTTGAGAAGTCCAGGACTGCCTAGTGAAAACATGAGGAGTAGATGAATCCCCGCAGACAGATTTGTGTATTGCTGCATTTCTGTTAGCTGGGAGAGGCATGCACTAGAGGATGGGAGAGCCAGGCTGTCTATGTGCATTTCAAAGGGCACTTTGATTCAATGATAGATCACAAGGAAGGAGGCTGGACACATTTCAAGAAAAGAGAGATGGGCTGATAAGGGACTCATAAAGAGTAGAGCTAGGAGCCCAGGATTAACCTTTTGGTGCACAAATCACTGTGGCTACCTTCTAGGTGTAAACTCTGGTCACTCCCATGAATCCTGTTGTCGGGTAATCAGCTTCACAGTCTTGCCTGCTATGACAGACATCCTTCCGGAGGAAGAAGAAAGGGGAAAGATCTCCATTTCAAAGAAGCAGAACCCTGACATAAAAATTCAAAAACTCAGCCAGTAAATTCAGTTTTGTGTCTGTCATCTGCGAAGTTGCCAGATGAGCTGTGTAAGAAGAGGAACCTTTGCAAGACTTCTTCCTGTTATCATGACTGGGGGCCCAGGCCTGTTAGTCTCCCTGCTGGGATAGGGGATATCACCAAGGGAAATCAAGGCCACCTGCCTTGGAGCTTGGAGCATAAACACCTGCCTGCTTGCCAAGATCAGTGGGCCCTGTGAAGAAGAGGAGAGCATTGGAAGGAGCGAGGTCCAAGGGGGAGCTCAAGATCCAGGGGAGAGCCCTATCATGAGGACTGTCTGTGCCAGGTGTAAGGATTCCTTTCTTGCCCTGTTTGGGTCATAGCTGTGTGTTAGATGGTTTTGGTGACCTCTGTGTGCCAGGTAGGACTGTTGTGGACTGGGCCAAGGAGTGAGGATTGTATGGAGGGTGCCAGGACTGCACATCCGTGTGGTGCACCAGAGATGAGGCCATTATGAACCTCAATGCCAGGTCAGTGCGACCGGACTTGTAAGTGCTGTGGCAGTGACCCCGTATATTGCAGGAGGGACTACCCTAGATGCTGAGGCCAAGCCTTCAGGCCATTGCCCAGGACCAAGAAAACCTAGGTGGACCCAGTCTGCATTCTGCAAAGTCCACCAAAAGACGCCTGAGGATCGAAAGATCTCATCGAAGTCCAGTCGGATCAAGGAGATCAATCCCTACCCCCCAACCTTAGAAGGAAAGTATGACTTACCGTGCGGAGCAGGAGCAACCCCAGTCATTAGAACCAGCCAGTAGAGTGGCTCGGAGTAGAGAGCCTGCCGAATGCTGCCCCATGTGACTGCACGCAGCCCGACTTTGCCAATCTGGAGCACGTCTTCTCTGATCACTATAGGCTTCCATACTGCTAGAGTGGGTAAGCCATGAATGAAATGGGCCTTTGGGACATGAGGGACAAACTGCGATCATTACTACCACCCCATAGACTCTTGTGACTGAATGTCGAAATTAAGAAGTCAGAGGGGTGAACTCTTGAGTAGTGCTTCATAGTTTACATTCCCTGGATGTGGTCATCAGTGAATGAGGAATAACATCAACCGTGTTGCATTAAAGTTAGTAGGACAGGAAGTGGCCCGACAACTACTAGAGCCCCGACCTCAAGGGGGATTGTGTTATTGTTTTTGAATGTTGTTTACCCTTGCATGGTTAAAATTATAAGCATTAGACTGAATGTTGATTTATTGTTCGTGCTGCTTGCACTTTGAGTTTTGAGTCATGTTCACTGGTCTGTACCTACTCTTCTCCCCAAAGAGGCCTTGCCTGCTCATCCAACACTACTTAACTGAGAATCAGGCGCAGAAGGGGTTCTTGGCCCATTTGAGCAGGATCAATAGAAGGGCTGGCCTCAGAACATCGGGAAAAGCCTCAGTAACCACAGTTGGGCCCAATAACTCCTGTTTTCTCCGTGGCCCTCTGCATGGGGTTCTGACAGTGACTATCTATTTGAAGAGAATGAAAACGGAAATAGTCATCTTGGGATAAAGATCTCAAGTTAGTGTTTTGGAATTTTGGTTTACTTTTCAGAGTTGCAATTTCATTCTATACGTAATAGATCAAAGCCACATTTTGAAATCGTTATGGGAACACTTTCAGGTTGAGAGGTGATCATTACAGGCTTACTTTTATAGATGGATGAATAACTCAGAAGTGAACTGAATACTGGGTTCACTACACGGTGCTAAGGTAAGTGCCTATAATGCAATATATGTAATGTTTTTTTTGTGGGCTAAGTACTAGTGGCTGGAAGGGGCCACCGCTCAATGCCTTCTATGCTGGAGAAAGGAAGGGAAATAATTTTTGCTTCAACTTGAGTTGTAGAAAAGATTTTGGATTAGAGCTATGAAAGTGCACATTTATCTTAGCTTATGACTCTGGTGTTTTGCAGCTTAACTCCAATCCACGTCTGGGCAGAGTGACAGTTGGGGCTTTGTGCATACTTTTCAGACAGCCTGTACACAGGGAGGGTGGAGGTGTCACTGAGGTGCATCTGCATACTGAATAGTCTTCCTGGGCTGGGAGAAGGGAGAGGCGGGGCACACCTACATTTGTAAAGGCTGTGCCCTGGCCTCACACAATAGGGGCATTAACCCCCTATTGATGTTTGGAGTCTATGCTGAAGGAGAGAGGAGGCATTCCCAGAACCAGTTGTAACTGGCTGGAACCTCCTCTCCCTACCATTGCAAAACATTGTAAGGACTGAGTATAAGTACAGGGGAATTTTCCCCACAATTTGGAGACTCTTAATCATCTTTGAACTGGACACAGAAATGCTGGAAGAACTCACCAGGAACCGCCATGGACTACTGCTGCTGTGCTGGCCTGTGACCTGCTTGTCACTGAAGAGGACTTGCCACTTGCTGCATACTCCTTGTGCTAGCCTGTTGTTGGGCCCTCCAACTGTGGGCCTTTTCTTACAACCTTGCTCCCCAAGGGCAGGGTGCTGTGGCCCCGGACCCCTGCATTCACCCTGAAGCACGAGGGGTGCTTCAGGGTGCACAAGGGGTGCTTCACCTTTTTTTGGCAGAGATTAAGCGCTTGGGAAAGCGCTCTGTTAGAGATTTCCTTAGCGCTTGGAAGTGCTTTTCCCTTGCTGGTGCTTTACGTTTGGTCTGACAAAGCGTTTGTTTCTTTTCTGCCGAGAGAAATCAGCACTGCGACCCGGGCCATGTGGTTTCCAGTGCCAGAGTCACGCTGCCTTTCTGTGACCCCGGGGCACCAGAAGAATCCTTTTGCAGCACACTTGGAGCTCGAGCGCTCCTGTCGTGCCCCCGGGGTGAAGCACGCTCCATGGATCAACACCCGTGCATTGGCAAGCATCAACATTGGGGCCTGCCCTGTTCCCGATGGCTGGACAGGCCGCTGTGTACTGTGGGAGCTGGTGGGCAGGGAAGGAAGCCTCATCGGAGGTTCCCTCGCCCCACCAGCCCCCTTTCTGGAGGACTTCTGCCGGGCAGGGGGAAGGGAAGCCTCACAGGAGGCCCCCCCTGCTTCCCGACGTCCTGGACTACCTGGTGTGGCCCGTGCAGGCCAGTATTGGCAGTTGTGGTCTCCCCCACAGCGGAGGGCCAGGACAGGCCAGGGGAGACCATAAGAGATCACAGGCCCCTGGAGGGGCCCGTTACAAAGTCAGAGGGGGTGCGTAGCGCCCCCCTCCTCTTCCATTATCCTGAGGACATTGGCCCCCAGTTGTGAGGGCCAGTTGAGGCCCGGGGGCCCCTAGTGATCACAGGTCCCCAGAGGGGCCTGTCCACAAGAGGGAGGAGGTGCCCTCCTCTGGCCCAAGGATAAGGGAGGCCCCCGTTTTTGCTCAGAGGAGCGCCGGGGGCCTCATTTTCAAATCTTCCAGGCACCAGAGGTGCCTGCATCATCAAAACCAGGTATTTTCTAGGGAAATAAGATATATTCTAAGTTCTTCCTACAGACTGGAGTACATATATTGCTTGATGAAGTGCTTTATATATGTATGTAACTGTTCCTATTGTGGACATAACATGCTAATATGTTTTTCTAACTTACCATATGTTTTCTAATGTTCCTACTACTGTTTATGATATTCTTATGAGCTTTGGTGTAATAACGTGTTTCCTGACTAGAGCTTATGTTGCAGAATTATGAGTAACCTGTGTGTTATTTGTGACTACTGCTAGTTTTGCAGAGTAACTAATGTGTCACGTTCTGACAACTCCTAAGATAGCAGGATAGTACTGATATGTGATGTTTGGTCTAATAATTGCATTGTGTACAATACGGTCTGGTGTTGTGTTTCCTTTGTGGTGGGGATATTGTGTCACATGTGTTGTGTATGTTGTGCAAACGCTTTACACATTGCCTCCGGGTTAGGCCTGGCTGCTCGTGCCAAGCTACCAAGGGGATGAGCAGGGGTTATTTTGGTTGTGTAACTCCCTTGCCCTGACTACAGTGGTAGGTTCTGCCTGGCTGAGGTGCATACCCTAGCCAACCAGAAACCCCATTTCTAACACCTACATTATGCCTGCCGCAGACATAATGTGGCGCAAGGGGTTATAAAGTGGCGCAATGCATGCAGTGCACCACTTAGTACATATGGCGCAGCGTTTGTGTCCTTCCAACTTCACATTAGCATAATAAAATGACACTAATGTGACATTGGAATGGCGCTAGGCCCTCTTAAATCTGAGCCTTTGAGTCTTAAACACTGAGGCATTAATCTTTGTTGGGGAGTATAGTACATTTATATGATGGGGTCCGCTGCCAGATTTGTTTCAAAAGTAAGGATTGTTGTAGTATAGAAGTGTATCACTAAAGGGTATATTGCATTTTTAATGGGTTTCTTTTTTAATATTGTTTTTTAGACAAATACAGATTGTACTTATTGTATGTATGTTTTCTCAGCCCTAAGGATGTCCTTAAGAGGGACAGAGCACATTGACTAGGGAGAGATTGTGTTTTGAAAGAAAAGAGGATTTACAATAAAGATTGGAAATTACCTTTTGAGAATGCATGGATCCTTAAGAACTATGTTGTTGATTTCCTGATGTGACCTTTTTTCATAAGGGACTCATATACTAATTATTAAAAAGTTGATAAAGTCACAGGAATCATCATATAGAGGTGCTTACTGAGAGAGATATTGAGTTTGAATTCACCTGAATAGTTCAGAAATGTATAAGTTCATCAGAATTTGTATGTTTTGTGGAGTGGCTCCCAAAAAATTATCTTTGTTCTTAAGCTGTTTTGGTTTTAGCTGGCTAAAACAGATAGGGAAAGATCACTATTTGGATTTGATCAACTTACTGTGTGTGCACGATGTTGAAGAGCCATAAGTAGCCTCTGTAGTTAAAAGTACAATTTATTTGAGTGTAAACAGCATATCCCTATCTGCTCCCAATCTGAAATGAGCACTTCATAAATGTAATGAAATAACCTTGTATTAGTTATTGGGAAAAACAGGCCATACAACAGTGAAAAATGACCTTAGGAGTTTTTCACTGTCAGGACGTGTAAAACGTAAGTACACATGCCATGTGTTTTAAATACAATGCACCCTGCCCTATGAGCCTCTAAGGCCTCCCTTAGGGGCGACTCCCACATATTAAAAAGGAAGGTTTGGTCCTGACAAAAGGTTTATTTGCCAGGTTGCAATGGCAGGTTATGACCATACTCAAAGGCTGCAGTGGTAGGACCAAAGGTATGTTTTAAAAGGATACTATAATGTGTGGATGTTGAGTGCTGCAACCCACTGGTAGCATTACAATTACAGGCCCAGGATACACGTAGTAATCTGTACTAAGTTCTTACAAGTACATTTAGTTCACCAACCTGGTGCAGGCCAATTTTCCCATGTTTTCAAGGGAGTACACACGCATTTTCCACTGGTTAGCAGGGGAAAATTACAGAGAGCCCTAAAAGCCAACAAAAAGGAGTTCAGCAAATGAAGGTTGAGGAACTCAAAAATTTGGGATGACTCTGCAGAAAGGGCCAACTATGGCAATGTATGCTAAAAATAATTTTGCTTTTAGCCTTTTTCTATATTGGATATTGGTTGAGCGTACTACAGCTTCCCGAGCAAAAAATGCAAAACGTGTGACAAAACAAAATAAGCATTGAAGAATCCAAAATGATGGCAGCCAACAGCTTATGTTAGCTTTGCCAATACCTGTTTTAACGTGTCTCCTAGGATATAGATTTCTCGATAAAGTACTTGCTTATATATAGTTACCCTTCGATTGGAGTTTGAGGTTCAACATGTTTCTGCATACAATCCTCTGTTCAAATAACTAGCAATGAGTCCTATTTCTAGTTTACACACATATCTCTGCTGGGTTCCGAAGCTAACAAAGAAGACACTGCTTGGCTGAATCAACGCATTTAAATGCACGAGGAGTCTGCAACTCAGCACATTCCGTAAAGCTGCCATCGCAAGGTTACTTTCATTAGTCCAGCTGGCAGACTGGTCTCCAGCAAAGCCTTCGGCCCTGGCAGACTGCTGAGCAAGTTATTTGGTTACTCTGTGCCCAGAGGTGGAACACATGCTCAAGTCGAAGGTTAAAGCAAAAGAAACAACCTATTAGGAAAGTGTTTTAAAAAACAGAAGGGACTATCAGGCTGCATTAACCCTATGGCACTTGCATTTTTAAAGAATGCACGCAAGTAATTGGAAGATGTATTGTATTGTGGTTGCATGGGTAATTTATGCAGTGATTCTAATGTGGGAAAATTTTGTGTCGGTTATGAAAATATGAGGGATTCGTGGTGCATAGACAGCTTATTTGCATGCAGCTCTAAAAATGCTACTAATTATATCCTTTTGGCCCTCGGTGTGCTGTGATTCTAAATGAGCTAGTGTGCAACAATTTATAGTTGCTGTTCAAAGTTTTGGATCATTCTTTCAGAACAACTATATTATGATGGAAATGTCACATGGATTACAGACAGTGTTATCCAAAATCATTTAGAGCAACTCAGTTAGTAGTGAGATTAAATAGATTATTTCACAGAACATTAGACAGGGACACAATTATTATTTGTCATTTATGACATGGGGTGCGTGTCTTCAGTTCATTAGAGCTGCCTACAATTAAACATTAATCAGTTTGTCACAGTACAGCACAATGGCAATGTCAGTAAGTTCATACACAATAACATTAGACATATTTGTCCTTGTCAGTTGGGGACTTAGAAACTACGTTGATTTGATTAATTACATGATTTCTGCAATTTACATTTCTCTTATTGTTGGGCCTGTGTCTACCAGTAACAAAGACAGCTGGGGTATCCCTTTCAATAATATCCAAATATGGCTGCAACTAATCATGTTAACTATAGCCGAATGGGTCCATCATAGATCTGGGTGTAGTCAGAATACGTGATGGAAAAATCCGTATTATAAACCTTTTTTAGGGTTTTGTGTAAATCGGAGCTATTCCTGCCCCAAAAAAACAGCGTCTAGCTCCACCCAAGGGCAACTATTGGCAACAATCTGCTTTCCAAGGGGAAATGACCTTCACTGCCTGAGAAGGTTCGCGATGCGTGTTTTCCCTGTCACGGTGTGCCACACACTGTTCCAGCAATGGCCACCACCCATCGAAAGAAAACTCCTACATGTCAGGGCCACTGCTATTTTGTTTTCAAGAAAGGACCCCTCCCTGGTGGGTTTGCACCTAAAGAAAACAAAAAAGAATGCTGAGCAGGTAACAGCAATATGGCAGTCCACTCTCTACTCAGTTTTTCCAAAAGTGCAACGAATTAATAATTAAATGTAAATTTGTCAAAACAATCCCCACCCACGAGCCAGGAACCACCAAATGAGCCAGGGGATGATTGGCTAAGCGGACGGAGGAAAGTGCCCCTGGAAGCCGGGGGTAACAACGTCCTACTACCATACGAGTCTGCATACAATTTGGCGAATTTACAAATTCGTAGGAATTTACAAAAAACTCAGACATTTACTCATGCATACTCTTACAATTCTACTCTACCTCTGAGGACTATCCACAGGGTTATATGTGATAGAAATGGTCATTTACACATTTATATTTTCGTCAATGTGAAGGAAAGACCTTATCATGCATTTCCAGAAAGAAATGTCATGTGTGGGGGAATGGGCCTCTATATTTGAGCTTGCTGCAATAATTTTTAGGACCAATGTTGTGTGTACAAATTGGGTGGGGAATGTTTGTGAATTTAAGTTAACAATTTGTAGGCTTGGCCAATATTCTAAGTTGCCAACTCTTGTTTTTCCATGGAAATACCCTTGTTCACCACCTTACATGTACGCATCTGCCTATTGAAAATCTTCCATACATGAAAATTGTATCAAACAGAAAGTTCCATTTGCATGTATCAAGTCCACACATATTAACTGTTAAGAAAAATGAGGGCAGATGTTTGGATTGGCAAAACAAGACTTTTTGCTCTTGCAGGCAAATCGTATGTCCATGCAGGTCAACGCCCATCAGAAGAAAGGAATCTGGCATGTCATTATCAAGAAAGGGCAGACCGTAGGGGCACACAGACGGCAGAGCAACCACAGTCAGAAGAGGTGGGAGAACCTGAGATGCTGGGTCTGGAAGATCACAGAGGCCCAGCAGGGCATGTCCTCCCAACAAGGACGGGGTGCCCGTCTGACCATGACCCCCCTAATGGCCCACATTTTGGCAGTGGCCTACCCTGGATTGATAGGACGTTTGAAGGCAGCACAGTAGCCACAAGGGCGTAAGTATTGAGCTAATGTATGTTTGTCCATTTACTAGGTGATTGATTTGGGGAACATTATGTCAGCTCTGATAATGTTGTAAGTGCAAAGTGTCACAGATCTGTGTACACATTGATGTACCGTAGCCATCTATACCACTCAGGTGTGCACATACCGATGTATTTGGAGGTATGTTACTCAAATATGTAATCCCCTCATTACAATAGCATTTTATGGTACACACATGACTGTGTCATGTGTTCCATTATACTACATTTCCTACAATGGGGATTGTACATACCCACCCACAGGTCAATCCTCCCAAAATCATGGTGGTAAGCTGTGTAGGTCCTTGATTTCTGTTCTGTCCATGTGTAAAATAGAGTCATACATATTCTAGTCATCTCTAGTTTTCTAATACTTTCTGATAAGTGACAGCAGCATGTGAGGCTGTGATGTCCACCTGACATGTCGCACGGCATACAATGTTAACTCCTTCACACCTAGTTATGCTCCTTAGTAAGTGAGGGATGTATGGAGACATATGTTGAGTCTCATCAGAGTACACAATATGCATGTTGAATAACATTGAGGTGTTGCAACATTTCAATGGTTACACACACCACACATACAGTGGTATCAGAGGCTAGGAGTTTTAGTGGAAAATGGCCACACTGCTTTGCCCTAGGGCATATTGTACTAGGCATGATTCATAGTCAATAACAGCCTATTCACAGTTACAGTCTCGACAGATATGCGTCAATATCATGTATCAATTGAAAGGTTCACGAAATAGTTATGTCTACTTGCTGTTGCTTTGAAGGATGTAGCAATTGAGTCCTAGCTGTTTGGGAACATAATGTTGTAAATGACATCCATGTTGTGCAGGTGTGAACGTTCACATACACATGAGTTGTATTGTCAGTGTTTCTAGGCTTGTGGCTTGCCTCACGGTAGGTGTACGTTATGTTAGCAACACGTGCTTTGGCTCTGAGAATCTTACAGAAACAGATGGAAGGCTTGACATGTCAGATGTGTGTGTAGTGATGTTTCCACTCAGTCACTGGCCTATTGATGGACTAATTGCATGACTAGGTAGGTCTGATTGTCATCTTTGTGGCAGTATAATAGTCCATATGTAAGGTACAATCTTTTTGGCATCTTGTAGTTGTTTGGGGAACATAGGTCTGAGCTTACATGACCTTTACTTGGCTGATAAGGTTTATTCACAGAAGACCAATGAGCTGGATGACTTAGTCCACATTGTGAAACTACTAACCATGGGACCTCCAGTCATGACACCACTGACACTGAGGGACCCAGTGGCCTGGATCGTAAGGGTAGTGCCACAGAGGAGACCATATTGACTACATCTTCTTCAGAATCCTCCTCTAGTGGCCACTCCTTAGTGGTGGCAGACCCATCTGGGACCAGCCCAGTACCATCTCTGTCCACCCCCCATTCTATCACCGCCCTCCCTGTGGCTCCCCACCCAGGTGGCCATGCCCACCCACCCAAGAGGGTGGGCGTCTCCTTTGCCTGAGGCACTTCTGCCCCAGCCCCTGTTAGCCCTGCTGCCCTCAGTGAGGAGGCTATTGACCTCCTGAGATCTACCTCTGTGGGTCAGTTGACCATTGTGAATGCCATACAGAGAGTGGCACCTCAAATAAAACAGTACAATGAATTCCTGGAGGGCATTCGCAGAGCACTGGCTGGCCTATGGAGATCTTTTCAGGCTCTAGCCTCCACAATGACGGCAGTCAGTCACCCATTGTCTACTGTCCCCTTCCACCTTCTTCTTCCCAGTCTGATTCCCCCCTTCCCCGACCCACCCAAAGCACACAAACAGACAGGCATGCATCCACCTCAACAACCAAGGGTAGCGCAGACAAACATAAGCACCAGAAGACACACCACTGGCACTCACACAGACAACATCCAGCACCCCCAGCATCACAAACATAACACCTGACACACCTGCAGACACCACCCCAACATTCACAGATTCAGCCATCACATCTATCCTAACCACAGACAGCCACCCAGCAGACCCTCAGATATCCATCCCAGTCACCACACCCGCAGACACCACAACCACTGACACGCCTACATGAAGCACATCCACCATACCTGCAGTCACCACCCCAACACACAGCCACCCATCTACCACAGTATCCCCCAGCACATCTGCCCCCCTCAGCCCAAGACACATAAACGCCCTCACTCATCCACCCAAAAGATACCCACAAGCACACCTCACACAAGCATGCACCCAAGACATCCACACCTAAACATCAAACAACCACTCTATCTCTCTATACACCCAAACCCTCTTCTGATGACCATCCCAATGTGTCTAAAAAGATTTTCCTTTCCAAGTTTGACCGTTTCCCTTCTCCCCGTGAAACCACTAAGAAGACTGTTTATATCCCCAAGGCCATCCCTTCCACCTCCAAGGCCTCCCCTACCCCCTGCCAGCACCCATGCCCCTCCCCCAATTAAAAATAAGTCCACCCATCCCAAAAAGGTCCAACCCCCTCCCAAGCCAAAGCCTAAACCCTTCTCCCAAGCCCAAACCCCCCCAAGCCTAAGCCTAACCCCACCACAACCCCCTATGAATCCCTGAGGTGCCTGCCTGCTCCCTTGATGCCCCTATCTGTGGAGGTTACAGGCACTCAGGAGTCAAGCAGGGGTGCCATTTAGTTCCTTTGGTGCTATTTTACTATGGACAATTAATTGGCCTATGGCTTTGCACAAACTAATTTTTATCCCTATTATTTACATAAGATTCACCAACCAGTTGTTGTTTTTTTTGGTTACATCTTTGGCCTGCATTTCCTTTCTTAGGATTGAGTTGTTTGTGGCTGACATTGGTTGTGTGCCAGTATATGTGTGTGTGTGTGTGCTGCTTGATGCTTCAGCTATTGTCTGAGCAGTCTGTGAGGTTGTGTGCAGTGCTTTTATCCCCCAGAGATAGGGTGTGTTTTGTGTTATGGGTATGTGTATATAGCTGAAATGTTGTTGTCATGGTGGTGTGTTGTGTTAGTGATGATACGTGTTTCTTGTAGTGCTGTGCAGCTTTGTGTGTTTAAACTGTTTGAGTCTGCATGTATTCTGCATGGCATGATAGGTTTGGTGTACTGTTTTTGTCGATTGATAGGTTGTGTGATGGTGTACTTGTGTGTGTCCCATCACAGATGGTTGTACATTGTGTAGTATGTATGTGTAGTACCTGGCCGGTGTCATTAGTGAGTCTTTGAAATGTGTTTATATTTCTGCAGTTGTGGTGTTGTTGTTACGAATTTGTATGTTGTATGTGTATTTGTGAGGCTGGGCCTGTGCTGTGTTACCATATGTAACTTTTGTCGTGCAGTGCATTTGTGTGTGTGCTGGCTGCAGTGTGTGTGTATGTGTGGGTGTATTTATTGTTGTGTGTGAGTGTGTGTGTCACTATACTGTTAAGTGTGAGTATAGCCTTCACACCCCCTACCTATGGTATGTTATGTTTCATATCAACTTCATTCATTTTATATATGCAACATGTGAGTGTGTGTCCTTATGGTTGTTGTCCTCCTTGTCGGCAAAGATTCCGTTGTCTTTCTGTGAGCAGGTGCAGCGGGATGGCATCTAGTTGTGGTTACATGGAGACTCCGGACGAATATGACTTCCTGGAGGTGAGTGACTCCTTTTATACTGTTCGTTTCCTCCAGTGTTCTGTGGTGGTCCGACCACCTCGGAAGTGCTGGCAGTGTGCAACCTCGTAATGAGTCCGGCAGATACATGGTCTCTGCTGGGCTGGTGGTGGCTCCAGTCACCCATGGTGGTCTGACAGCAGTGACAGTGCCAGTGCCAGAGGTGCTTTGGCGGTCTTCTTTGTGCACCACCCCAACTCTTCATTTGTCAGTCTTATCCGCCAGGCTGTTTGCTGCCGGACCGCCACCGTCGACATGGCGGTCCTCAGATCGCCAAACTCATTATGAGGCCCTAAGTGTAATGTATATGTATTTTTCGGAATTTAATTTATTTTGCAGGGTGGTTTTCTTTATTTAATTTACAGATTGTTGTTTACGAACGTGTCCTATGGGCACTGGGAGTTTAAGTTGTATTTTAAGGAAATCAATTTTGGTTTTTAATAAACCAATGTTTTTTATTTGGGTTTCCTTTTTAATACTTTTTTTCAGGTATTTTACTGTTCCTACCCATTGGATTTTTATTCATTTTTGCATTTTTAGGGGCTTTTTAGACAATAATTTTCTCATTTTTAAAGGAGTACTACAGATTAGTAAGATTTATTATTTTCTTTCTTTTGGGTGGGAAATGTGATGTTTTATTGTTTGCATAAATATTATGTGATTGTTATTTAGAGTTGTGTGGTTTATATGTTGTAATTATTTTATGTGATAGATTGAGGGCCTCATTGAAAGTTTCGTGGTCAGACCACCAGACTGCCATGTCGGTGGTCCAAAAAAGGCAGCTGCACTGGCAGTCCCCAGACTCCTGTACTATGATGCAAGCAGGCAGGACTGCCACCCGCCAAGCAAAAAAGGCAGACTGCCATTGGTGCATTGGCTTGTATTTCGACAGTCCGACCTCCAGTGCTGTCAGCGCCACAGCCAACTACCAAGCTTATTACAAACACACAGTTGCTATGGCAATCTCTTTGTGGCAGTTAGCCAATAGCAGTCAACCACTGTGGTATGTGTCCTTCAAAGTACCAGACAAGTGCACATTGGATGAATTAAAAAACAACACAGCTGACACATATTAATCCAGTGGACACACCTGCAAATCACAATATAAAATACACCCCTTCACAGACCACAATCTTTTGCATTTCTACAGGTAGCCAAAGAACCACAAACACAGTTTTTCCAATTCTTACTAGATTAGGCACCCCTTTTTTCACCATCCCATAGAATGCCCTGCAAACACATTTGTCAATTAATTTCCTATTGCACTTCCTCTGTGAAGTAAGTCCCTGTCACCCACTTTATCGTCCACCATTTCACGTTCCAAAAATCCCTGTTTTTCAGAAGATGAGTTGAAAGTCATGGTAGATGAACTCATAAGAGCAGAGCCACAATTATGTGGAGCCCAAGTCAAGCACACTCCTCCCAGTAGGAAAATGGAAATGTGGGACAGGATAGTCAACAGAGTGAATGCTGAAGGCACCACTATGCTCACAAAGGAGGACATTAGGAAGAGGTGTAACGACCTCAGGGGCGAGGTCCATTCCTTGGTCTTCAGGCAGCATCTGGAGGCCAACAAGACTGGCAGTGGGTCTCCTAGTGCCACATTCAAACTCTTTCCCTGGGAGGAGAAAGTGGTGGCCATCCTGCATCCTGAGGGCTTGACAGAAATACCTTGGGGAGTGTAGTCTGGTAACTTACAACACAAAAACTGTCACAAAACTGCAATGTCATGTATGCTCACAGCTCAGCTTTTGCCACTGTCTTGTTCATGTACCTCACCAACATTCAGTACCCAGAGTATTTGAGTTTTAACACTGTCAATGTGTTTTATTGAACCCAACATCACAGCTACCAAGGCCATCACATGTCATATTTCCAAATAGTGCCCATAAATCTGACAATCTCAAAACAAAACTTCCAGTATTCATGGTATGCTCTAACCTAACTGCAGCCTGCATACAGATATGTAATATCCAACCTTTGTCAAGTGTTGGGGAATAGAGGGCAGCACTTCTTAGCACTTCTGACAGCACTTCTTAGGAGGTCTTGTGTCAGTAACTCCAAATACCAGCCCATTGTTCACTTGTCCGAATCCCCTTGTTTGGTATCTCTTAATTGGAGTGTGCTCTTGAGGAGACTAATTGTATAGTGTGTGTTGTAGAGAGAGTGACCTGACTGTGACGTCCAGGAGCCCTTGTGTCCATAACTCCATCCACCAGCCCAGTGTGCACCTGTATAAATACCCTTGTTTGGTAACTCTCAATTGAAGTGTACTCACCTAAGAGGATACCATATGTCAAGTGCTATGAAGTAGAGGTAGTGACCTGGCTGTTAAGGCCAGGAGGTCCTGTTTCGCTACCTCCAGCCACCAGCCCACTGTGCACTTGCCCAACTAACCTTGTTCGGTAACTCAAAAATTGAGGTGTACTCACCTGGGAGGATACCATTTGTATGGTGTGTGCAGTAGAGAGAGTGACCTGACTCTTACTCCCAGGAGGCCTTGTATCAGCAACTCCAAACACATCCCAGTGGTCATTTGTCCAAATACCCCTGTTTAGTTTATCTCAATTGACGTTTACTCACCTGGGATTGACTAAGATACAGATCATGCTCAACTCAGAGACGTATCTGTTTACTTCGCTACATCTTGACCTGCTAATCCAAGATGAAACTATTGAGGACAGGAATGACATATTACCCAGTGTGGACAACAAGTATTCCTAAGACCTCAAGCTGCAATACCAGATTGGTATTGGCAGCAGACACATTGACACAGCACTGTGCACATGATAACTCAAGTTACATATCCAAAAAAGTCCTGTGTTTGCATGCATCCCACTCAACTACGCCTCCAAATGGTTAAAGCCATATGTTGCATCTCCACTGTGTTGGCTTCACTAGTGGTAAGACGTTATTTTCAGTCCATCTTCCAAAGTGCAACTGATCTGCATATGTCATCAGCTGCTTGACTCAAATAGTTTAGACATGCTTCTCACATGTCTTGTCAAATAGCCCAGTAGCATAGTAACTTGGCACAATAGGATTACCTACAACTTAACTATGTCCAATGTCTCTGCTTACTGTAACACAAAACATTTGGCGGTAGATGTCGGTTCAACCAGCAACAATGTACGTTCTTCATCAACAGGTCTGCCAGAAGGTCATGATTGAAAAAATGGATGTCCATAATAGAGAAATGGGCACCCTAACAGGGGAGCTGCAGGATATTAACATCGTACTGATCAGGACTTTACTCCCTTCCTGTGTGGCAAAATACATCTGTGGCAGACATAGGAAGGGAGGCCCTGACAGAGGCACAATAGCTGCAGACAACTCTTCCTCTGCACCAGATGACCCCCGCCTCACATGTAGGAACATCCAGCAAAAAATCCAGGAGGTGCGGCTATCAAGACACCCACCACTACCAGCAATATTCCTATTTTTTAAGGTCCTCCTTTGTGTGTCACACATTCACTCTGTGGACTGATCCTGATCCACCTTCCATTTGCAATGGGAGGCGTACTCTGGACTTTGGACTTCCAAAGGTGTGGCATCTACTCTAATGATTTAATTCACAATGACTGACTCCGTCACATTTGATTTTTTGCTGAGTCATGTCACATATATTTTCTGGTAGCCCTAGCTTCCCAATAAAATCTCCCGTCACTAACTCATTGTCTGCTGTTCTTACTTTCACATTTAGCCATGTAGATATGTCAGACGATGTGAACCATACATGATGATCCAAGACGCTTGTCCAAGATGGAATATGTTGAATGTTCACTGTGTCCAGATCAGGATTACAACCATTCCACACAAACACATACAGACAAGTGTCTGGTCAAAGAAGAAATTATACTACATTGTTCAGCACATAGGCTGTCAAGATGTCTTAAACACTGCAAATCATAAATGATTGAATCATATTGAGTAAATTAAAATATTTACAGGTACAGACCTCCAGACCATGGAAGGAAGGGATTTGTAAGACATTGTCCTTTAGAATGGGCAAACATTAAATTGGTTGATGTCATCAGCTGGAGCCATATCACCTACCACACCAAAGTAATTCAACATCATATAATAAAGACTCAGACAGATGGCACTACAACAGTTTCTGATCACAGGGTTAGCACAATCCAGTGTTCATGGATCTGGTGGTATGACACAAACACATGTCAGTGATTTGGCACAGTCACTTTGGCCTAAAATGATAAAACACATCAACAGCTACATACAGGTCATACAAAAATAGTTTTTAACCAATGTGAAGGGTAACTGACATGATTGTGGTCTACAACGACTTATTTTCTGACCACATGAAGACACACATGATGCATCAGGGCCAATGCAGGGCAAGAATTAAGTCCAGTGGAGTCTTATGAACTGTGCAAGCTATCTTGGCACAGGTCTCCCACACCTAAAGTCTGTGACCTACATTCCCTGGAATGATCAATGTCTACTTTCTATGTCAGGACAACATCACATACCTGCCAATGTCACAACTCTGAAATGCCCACATGAAGATGTAATGAAATTACTTGAACAAAGAACAAATCAAGGAGTACAGGCATGAAACCATGCATATGAGACAAGTCACATGGCAAGTGTCTGGAAAACAAAGTACATTGCAATAAATCTGACACAAACAAAACAACATCATCAATGTGGGGATGTATCAAAAGCTAACTCATCAAACAGCCTTTGACTGATTTTGGCTGAGTATCAACTCCCTAACTAATTCAAAGAATCATCTCCACACATTCTCACAACTACAGTACATTGTACAGTCAAACTCATGACATCACATGACATACTTACACTCATGGGAAGAAGCTGTCAATGAGATCTTTTTGCAAGTCAGCTCCTTCCTCTTCACCACTGTGTGGAGCATGCAGCATGCCACAGTGATCTGACACACTTTCCTGGGTGAGTAGAGGAGGGCTCCACCAATAATGCCCAGACAGCAAAATCTGGCCTTCAAGAGCCCTAAAGCCCGTTCCACTGCCTGCTGTATTCTTCCATGGGCCTTATTGAATCAGACATCCTCTGGCATAGTTAGATTCCTCAGCGGCGTCAATAACCAAGGAAAGTTTAGAGATGCTGAGTCTCCTGATTTGGATTGGGACATAAGTGCAACCACGATTCACTCACTTCATGATTGTAGCAATTGACATTGCTCACACACTATCAGGAAAAATGTGACTTACCAGCCAGCCAGGTTCTCTTTGGTTGCTATTGTGACATCAGCTGGGGTATCATGGGCTGATCCTGGGAAACAGGCAGAGACCTTGAGATGTAGTGATCAGATAAACAGACAACTTGAATGTTGATTGAAAGGTAGTTTTTCCTCTTGTGATAGACTTGTTCAGTGACCTGTGGTGGCAGCAAGGCAACATGTATGCCAATAATGGCCATCACCACATAAGGGAGGCTGGCCGAACCCTAGAAGTTAGCCTTCACGTTGGCCAAATCCTCACATCGGGGGAATATGATATAGCTGTCAATGGGTTTCAGCACTCCTTATAGAACATTTCTCAAAAAAAGACTGAACATAGGTTGGGACATACCAGCAGATATAGCCACTGTTTGTTGGAAGGACCCTGTGACCAGGAAGTGCAATACTGCCATGAATCTCCCAATGGGTAGTATGCATGTTGGATTAGTGTTTTCAGGATCAGATCTGGCTCTAACTGAAGGCAGACATCCACTATTGATTACCTATTCAGATGGTACAGATGAATTATGTGGTGTTGTTCCATGGTTTGAAGATCTCACAATAGACAGTACACTAAAGCTTGTCGCATTCGCCCTCTCCCAGGACACCTATGTGTGGATTACCTGAGTGGGAGCGTCAGTCACTATGTCTACAACAACATTCATGATGTATACCAATGAAGTAATGTGACAAAGCATTTCAGACTTCAAATACATTACACCCAGTACATATCACAGCTGTCAACTGCACAAGGGTCAAATGTGACCCACATGGTTTACAAGACATGTGTCCACAACATGAATTAGTGCAACACCCAACAATCTCCTCTATTGCCCGAAGAAATTTAGGGGCATATTTATACTCTGTTTGCGCCGAATGTGCGTCGAACTTTTTGACGCACAATCGGCGCAAACACTGCCCCATATTTATACTTTGACGTCCGACCCCGCGGGTGTCAAAGTTCCACCATGTGCGTCATTTTTTAGAAGGGGGAACCAGCCTTGCGTTAATTATATGCAAGGTAGGCGTTCCCTTCCAAAAAATGACTTTAAGGCCTGTGCGCCTTATTTATACTGTGACATCATTTTGACGCACAGGAGGGGGCAGGCCTTAAAAAACGGCACCCAGCCTGATGGGCGCCGTTTTTTAACGCCTGGGTCAGGGCAGGCGTTAAGGGACCTGTGGGCTCAGAAGGAGCCCAGAGGGGCCCTCCCATGCGCCCAGGGACACCCCCTGCCACCCTTGCCCACCCCAGGAGGACACCCAAGGATGGAGGGACCCATCCCAGGGAAGAAAAGGTAAGTCGGGGTAAGTATTTTTTTTCGTATTTTCTTTGTGGCATAGGGGGGCCTGATTTGTGCCCCACTACATGCCACTATGCCCAATGACCATGCCCAGGGGACATAAGTCCCCTGGGCATGGCCATTGGGCAAGGGGGCATGACTCCTGTCTTTGCTAAGACAGGAGTCATTTCAATGGGGGTTGGGCGTAAAAAAAAATGGCGCAAATCGGGTTGAGGCCAAAATTTTGCCTCAGACCTGACTTGCCCCATTTGTTGACGCCCAAGCTCCATTTTCCCCTATGCCGGCGCTGCCTGGTGTGAGTCATTTTTTTTTACGCACACCAGTCAGCTGCGCTGGCTAACATCATTCAATAAATAAGACGCCCGCATGGCACTTTGGAATGGCGTTAGCCGGCGTTAAAAATTTTGACGCACAACTGCGTTGGCACAGTTGTGCGTCAAAAAGTATAAATATGGGCCTTAACGTTTTTTTCCATCTGCCAAAAATACCATCAGCGGCGGTCGGCAGTGCATCGGCATCATATGCCATCTGTGCCCAGGAATACACTACACTGGTTATTGTGTAGTAGGACCTATGCAACAAGACTGATTTGGAATGTTTGTGATGATCCCACATATATATTGTTGTTGTGACACATTTAACAGGGTCATATACTGTGTTTCCAACTTCTAAAACTGCAGATGCCAGCTTACTCCACTGGACAGTAGGAACCACTCACAGCCGTGCGTGGAAGTTATCAGTGCGGTGGGCAGTGCCAACTGTGGTGGACACAGCCATAGGCTAAAGTTATTGCCTGTGCAGTCACATAGGTGATGATTGTGTACGTGGCATATGTGTAAGCCGTGTTTTGCAAAATCAGTCACTTAACTCTTGACACTGCTGTCATCAACACTTAGACCACGTCAGCTGCTGTGTGCCGCCTCTGAGAGAAATCATGCCATGGTCAGCAGGAGAAAGGGCCCTTGCTTCTCTTCAGAGGAGCTTGAGAAGCTTGTGGATGAGGTCCTTTCCCTTTATTGTCAGTTCACCAGAGGAGCAGGTAAGAGTCTCATAGGCACAATTAACTCTGTTCAACACTATCCTTTCCCTCCTCACAGGGTACAATGTGCCCCTGTGTGACACTAAGACGTCTTGTGTGCCTGTTGTTGCAGTTTGTGTGGCATCAATGGGATGTACATGGTGCAGGTATTGGAGAACAGTACTCTATGATTTGGACAATCACATTGTGCTGTGTGATGTTTTTTGAGGCCTGTGATCCTCATTGTGTTGGATGGATATATCTAGGCAAGGAGACTTTACTGCCATACAATGACATTTCTTTGGATATGATGGTTATAAATGTCAGACAACATGTATGTGCATGACATCATGAGCTGTGTATGCATCTTGTTTGAGTCATCTGAGGACCTTGTAAGCATTGTGTATTGTGCCTTAGATCTTTCACCCAAGATCTGGCCTTGCCAAGCTGGTATTTAAGAGGTATATCATAACTCGCTGTGCCCTTCAGGATGCCACACAAGGCTCAAGCCACATTGAAGATGTCCACATGATGTACTGTCATGCATGGAAGAGATGAAAATGTAAGTGTCATGTAGGTTCTATATGCTCAGCCTGCAGAGACCAGGATCTGTCAAATGTAGCTCCTATTATGGGACATACTCCAGGCTCTGGATGAGTCCCTGTGGCTATACAACTGTGGCACTGTGCCTATTCCTTGTAGACCTATGGATCCTGTCATGTGGCCAATATGAGACACTAGTGGCAAAACATGTCCTGAATGTGTCAAATCAAATCAAATCAGGGTTTATAAAGCCCAACAACTCACCTGTAAGGGTCTCAAGGCGCTAAGGGAGTTTGTCCTCTGAGCTTCAGTCGAAGAGCCATGTTTTAAGGTCCTTCCTGAATTGGGGTAGCGATGGTGACTGCCTGAGGGCAGGGTGTTCCAGCTCTTTATCATGAGGTAGAAGAAGGATTGCCAACCATTTGCGGTCTTCCTTATGCGGAGTACGGTAGCTAGTGCTTGTTCAGCCGAGAGGTCTGGTGTGGGAATAGAAGGTGGTGCAGTGGTTGAGGTAGGCAGGCCTTGCAAGCGTGGACAAGAAGCTTGAAGTTATTTCTCTTCTTGATAGGGAGATAGTGGAGGTCTCTTTGGTGATTGGAGACATGTTCACAGTGGGGAATGTCCAGGATAAGGCATTTTGTCTGACTGAGGCATTTTGAATGTACTGTAATTTCGAGAGGTTCTTCTGGGTGGTACCGGCGTAGAGGGTGTTGTCATAGTCAAGCCTGCTGGTAACCAGGGCATGGGTTACAGCATTGAGGCAGTCATTTGAGATCCGTTTGTAGATCTTCCGGAGAAGTAGGAGTGTGTGAAAGCAGGAGGATGTGACTGAGTTGACATGGGAGGTCATGGTGAGCAATGAGTCCAGGATGAATCCGAGGTTGCATGCGTGGTTTGTTGGGGTGGGGAGGTGCCGAGGGTCAATGGCCACCAGGAGTCATCCCAGGCTGTGGAAGGTCCCAGGATGATGATCTGGTTTTTGTCAGAGTTAAGCTTCAGGCAGCTATCCTTCATCCAGATGATGACAGATTCCATCCAGGTGTGGAAATTCTTCTTGGCAGTAGTGTGGTTTTTGAGCAGTAAGATGATCAGCCAGGTATCGTCGGTGTATGAGTCGATGTTTAGTCCATGGTCCCTGACGAAGGATGCAAGAATGGCCATGTAGATGTTGAAGAGTGTGGGACTCATGGAGGAGCCCTATGGAACTCTGCAGCTGATCTCCATAGGTTCTGATAGGTAAGGTGCGAGTCTGAATCTTTGTGTGCAGCCAGACAGGAAGGAGTATATCCATTGTTGGGCCTTTCTGTGGATGCCAGCTGCGTGGAGCCTGGAGCAGAGGATGAGGTGTGAGACCTTGTCGAAGGCATCTAATAGGTCAAGAAGGATGAGGGCTTCTGTATGGCAGCAGTCGAGGAGTGAGCAGATGTCATCTGTGGGGTGGCGGGAGGGCAGTCTTTGTGCTGTGATTGCTCCTGAACCCTGATTGAGAGGTGTCCAAGATGTTGTTCTCCTTTGTGTGGTTACGAAGCTGAGCAGTGATGGCCTTTTCGATGACCCTGGCTGGGAAAGGCAGTAGAGAGATGGGGCGGTAATTCTTGAGGTCCAGGGGGTCGGCGATTGACTTCTTCAAGAGCGGGTGGATCTCAGCATGCTTCCCGTCCTCTGGGAAGGTGTATGTCTCTATGGAACAGTTGAGGGTGTGTCAGAGCTCCGGTGTGATGCCTCAGTGCATTGACTAGATTAGGAATGGGCACTAAGGTAAATCACTGAACCAGTCCAAATGTGCATTTTTGCATCATTGTCAATGTGTGTCTTTGATACATAACAGATCCCTTACTCCCCCAGCTCTGTTGTCACCTTCACATCAGTCATATTTGTCCAGTACAGGCATACTGCACAATTGATAAACCCACTGTGCAGATAGCTTGTAGATTTCAGGGAGGCAATGAAATGTGACTCAGTAGTTTGGATATATAGCAGACATTGAACCAGACATATGTTTGTATGTTGGATGCCATCTTCGTAGGTTGCCGGATATGTTCAAAAGTGTGTTCTGTGGTACAGGTACATATCTCAGAAACCCACCCTAAAGTGCCATGAGTCGGTATTTGGTAGGCCACAAGTCCACACATGCATAGAGTAGAAACTTTCTGTGCCCACCATGCCAGCTTTTCATTGTCACTCAAGTCTTAGGGTTAAGTCTGTACTATGGTAGCTTCCTGTAGGGACTGTATGCATTAAGTCAATGTTGCAGAGTGTAAACGTGTTGGTCCAGTCAGACCCAATAAGTTTACCCTTCAGAAGCCACAATGGTATACAGTGTTTTACTGTGGTTCGCATCACAGTACATTTTGCTTGAGACTGGGCTACATGATGTTAGTAGGCTTGCTTAGTCATAGTAGACCATGAGCAGGGTGGTGGGTTAGTCTGCAGATAACTCCAAAAGTGTGTAGTCTTGTCCCTGTACTTATCAGTATGAGTGCTTTACACTTGTGGTGTTGACAAGTTGCACATTATGAGCTTTGTGTTTTTGAAGTGTGTGTGACACAGCCATTTGTGCAAAACTTGTGTTTGTAATCTTTTGATTTGTCTCTTGCATCCATACAGGTCAATGCCCATCGGAAGAAGGGAATTTAGAGAGCCATTGCCCAGAAGGTGCAGACTCTCGGGATCCATAGCCGGTGGAGCACCCACTGTCAGAAGAGGTGGGTGGACTTGAGAGGATGGGCCCAGAAGATCACTGAGGTCCAGCTGGGGCTTTCCTCTCAATAAGGGCGGGGCTCACGTTGGAGCCTGATGGCCCGCTTTCTGGCAGTGGCCTACCCAGAGCTTGATGGGTGTTTGAGGGGCGCACAGCAGCCACAAAGAGAGTGAGTCCAGGGCATATTCTTGCCTGTCACATTGCCAAGTTGATGTATTAGGTTCAGCCATCTCCCCCTGAAGATTGGGGATGGGCCATGTGTGACACATAAGATGAGTAACTGTGTAGGTCTTGAAGTTGGTGCATGCTGATGTGCCTTGCCTATTAGCTCAGGGACCTAGGGCACAACTGACTACAGTGAACAAACAATTTGCTCTCCAGGGCTAACAAATGGCTGTGTACAGTGATGAATCACTAACGTTGGTTGTTGTTGTGGGTGTAATTTGTACACAACAGGCCCACTGCTCTTCCGTGTGACAGCCCAAACAAAATACATTGTTCTTTGGATGCAGCTATAGATCAATTGTTTTCCTTGGTAAGTGGGGAATGTCCAGTGACTTGAATTGTGTCACATCACTGTTGCCAACATTCCTTGTGCCTACATGTTAGCATGTGTTCCTTTGACTTTTGACAAATTATTTTCACTGCTGTTTCATGCATGGACTACCTGTCTTGATGGGATGATTTATGTAGTCCCTCACTCATGTGTGGATGCCAGCATGTGTTTGGAATTGGACATATATCATGGGCTACATTTCATGTGCTGCTATAGACAGGAGTGTGTCACCATTGATTGGTAGCTTACACATACCCTCACCCATCATTACATGTCATTTGGCATGTACTACTGCAGTAGCAATGAAGGACTTGACAGGTAGAACTACAGTTTTTACCCACAATGTGTATTTCCATGCTATTAATGTGGCATCATGTAGCAAAGTGTTCAGCACATGTGAAATGGGGAAGGTTTATTACCTGACTGTTGGTATGCACCATGGAGTAACTTGCAGTTATGTTGGAATCATATGTGGTTGTGTACAACCACTCATCCACGGAAATCCGGGTTTTCAGGACCAAAATCGAGACAGTGATATCGCTTCCTATGGGGCAACATGCTGAGGGCCTTCTACAAGTACTTAAGAATCCCTGGGCCTCTCAAGCATTCAAACTGCTGTTGGCTTCTATTGATACAATCAGAGTATGTCATTTTCAGAAGTGCCATTCAAGAGAGGTGATTGCTCTGGGGCTAGCTGATCCATTGTGTTGTGGATTTTGGAGACATATCTCCCTGACATTATGCACAGTTTGTCTACAGTGTACACTTCCATGCTAGATGTGTAGTATATCTGAGCAACATTAATACAACCTCCACGACTCCATTAGGATAATTTACACATGGTCCAGTGAGCACTGTTAATTTGTTTATGGTGTGACATGGGTATTACCATGTGACCTTCTTCAACCTACTGTACTTTTGTCAGCAACATTCCAGAATGTTGGACCATCGTTCTTATGATTTCTTATTATTGTGGTATTGTGTATGTGACAAATAGATGTATGTATGATCTTGTGCGGGATCTGTGGGAATTAACTTGGCATTACCCTACTATATGTATGACCTTGCAGGAGATCAGTGGGAATAAACTAGGCATTACCCTAATATTGTATGACAACAGGTAACTGAGGTATGCTACATGATGCAAATCATTGAATACCTTGATGCATGTTCTCTCCATCCTTCGATGGTGAGAACAAAGGCTTCATTGGAAACCAGCATTATTGATAGGGTCTATTGCCCTTTCACTATTGTACTTCTGTCAGCAACATGGCTGGATTTGTTTAGTGTGATCAGGAACATGTGGTGACCCTATTTCTCCTTGTATTTGCAGCATCATCCCAAGCAAGTGGTGGTGAGAGGGCAGAACCGAGCATCAGGCCACGCTACCTCCAGTCATGACACCACAGACATGGAGGGTCCCAGTGGCCCGGAAGGTGAGGGGAGTGCCATAAGGACCAAGGATCGACCTTGTCATCATCTGATTCTATCTCCAGAGGCTATTCCCTAGTGGTTGTGGACCCATCAGGACCTGTTTTTGTACCATCCTTGTCCACCACCCCCAGTTCTATCACCACACTCCCTATTGCTCCCTACCCAGTTGGCCTGCCCACTCAGCCTAGAGGGTGGACGTCTTCTTGACCCAGGCACCTCACCCCCAGCCCCTGTTATCTCTGCTGCCCTGAGTGAGGATGCTTCTGACCTCCTGAGCAGTATCTCAGAATGCCATAGTGAATGCCATCCAGGGTTTGGCCATCCATCCAACTTCAGCAGACAAATGCTTACTTGGAAGGCATTCATAGTGAAATGCCTGGCCTACAAATATCTTTTCAGGCTCTGGCCTTCTCATAGACTGCAGCCATCCACCCCCCACAATCCTACCCCACTGCCTCCTTCTTCCCAATTCAAATTCCCTAATCCCCTACCTGTCCCAAGTACACAGACACATCTGCATGCAATCACCTCAACACACACAAGCAAAATACAGAGACACAAGCACCACAAGACACACTGACATACAGGCACTCAACAGTCACCCACAGACACAATTTCCAGAGACACCACCACCACCCCTAATGACCCACATACCACAATCACCATACCCATAGACACCATGCAGCACCCAGTGAAACATCCATCACACCCACCATAAATCATGCAACACCTCACAACCCACAGTCCTGCAGAACTCAAACACCATACCCCAATATGCCACCACAACACCTACAGACACATCCATCACATCCACCATACCCCAGACACCAACTCAAAATATACAGAAGCATCAACCACATCCACCGTTCCCACAGATGCCACCAAAACACACACAGGACACATCCACCACATCTATCAGACACCCAGATACTACCCTAACACCCACACACACATCCACCACTCTCACAGCACCTAGCTCCTCCACCTCACAGCCCCTCAAGACACACAGATGACCAAACTCACATACCTAAAACACACCGCTCAAACCCAAGCACACCTCACAAATGCGCACACCAAAGGCATCAACATCCAGAGGCAAGACCACCACTCAATCAACATCCAAATCCCCAATCCCTTCTGATGACCCTACCTGTTTTCCCTAGGAATGTTTCCTTTTTGACTTTGCCTATTACCCTGTTTTAACTCCACCCCTTCCCAAACACAAGGGGCCCCACCCACATCACAGCCCATCCCTTCTACATCAAAGTATTTCCCCTGTCACTCCTTCCCCCCTTACAAGCAGCCATACCCCTCACCCAAAGAAGAAGCTAACACCACCCCTCTTGAACCCAAATCCACCCATCCCAAATAAAACCCCATCCCACCCAAGCATGATCCCTGAGGTGCTTGCATGCCCTCTTGATGACACTTCCTGTGGAGGTTCCCTGGCAGTGATTGGAGTCAAGCTTGGGCACCATCATATGCATGTAGTATTTGGACTGGCCAATCGCCTTTGCTCTTAAGCATTTATTGTTAAGAAACCCAAGTTGTTGTTTTTTGGTTACACATTTGTCCTGCCATTACTCTTCTACCTTCTTGTTGTTCCTCAGTAATTTGTGTTATATGCCTACAGTTGTGTGTCTTTCACCCTGATTGCTGGTCCATTTGCTGTTGCTGGAAAAATCTGACTTTGTGGGCAGTGCTGGTGTCACTCAGGACAATGGTATATGTTCACTGCATGGATATGTGTTTATTAATCCAATTGGGGTGTCATTGCATTGTATTATGTTTGACATGCTAAGTATTTCACTGTGGCTTGGCTAATGTCAGCATGTATAGTGTAATAATTATCCCCCTGATATGGATTGGACATTCATCTCATGTGTGGAAGCTAGAATTTTGTTTGTCCACACATGGAGGGTGTTCAATTATGCAACCCTCCTTTACATTTGACTGACCATGTGTCCACTTTGATCTGTGTACCATCCAGCTACTTCATCTAAATGGATGGCCCATGATGTTGCTGGTGTATTTGCTTCCTTGACTCGCAATTACACATTTAGCAGATATACATGTTATTTGACTCTACTAATGTTTGTCCCTGAGATACATTAAAGGCCAGTTCTTGTGCAAATTATGTTTAAGGGCATGTGCAAAGTAAAATGTGTCCCAGGGCAGCATCCTTTCAGGAGTACTCCTGATACCCCAATCTCTATTGTGTTAGTACTGATTGCATTGTGAGCTTTTGATATTTGTCTCACAAATTATTATGCTTCCCAATGACCTTCCACTGTGTTTCAATGTGGGTGATATATGTGGGTCCATTACAGGGATGTTTCATGAGAGGGGTATTTGTGTTAAATTACACAGCCATACATATGTGTCTTCAATCTGATGTCAGTCCATGGCATGTGAGCAATGTGAGGGTGTCAGTTTAATTATGTGTCATGTTGATGTGGTGTTGCTGTTTTGTTGCACAATGTTCTGTACACTTCATTGTCCCTGTGACTAAGATGAGCAGATGTGTGTTTTTGCGGAGTTTGACAGTGCAGTGTCAGTGACCTGCCAAAGGGGGCATTTTTTGGCTCTAAGGGCCATATATACGAACACATTTTCCCATAGACACAAAATGGGTAAAACCCTTTGCTACATCTGTCCCTAAATGTGTTATTTATTGTGAATGACTCTGACCTGGGACACAATGACAAGTGTACTTGGTCCACATAGCATGATACTTATATCAAGTGGATGACTGCGTGCCAATCTGTTGTTTTGCTTAATGACACAGGTAGGTGTGTGTTCTTACCGTCGGATGTGTCCACGGTGGTGTGGATTTTGTGCCCCATTTATGAGCAGCAACAGCAGTGGGAGAAAGTGTGTTATCGGCTCCATGGCGGCACTAGACATGTGAAGCAACCTGCGGTTGATCTCCTTCCTATATACCCTCTGTTTCTGCCTGCTGGAACATGGTGTTTGGACCGTCATGGTCACGTCGGTGGAAGGCAACATCATAATGGCTCCAGTAGAAACACTGTGTCTGAAGGCGTCATTGGCCTGTCTCGCCACCACAGCGGTCTGCGCTGCCCGGCGGTGTAGGCAGGACTGCGGCGATCTTTCCTCTATGGAACGGCATGCATCATAATATGGGGGTCCAACCGCCAAACTGATGGCGGTTGGACTACTGCCACCACCACAGCAATTCACGGACTGCCAAACTCGTAATGAGGCCCTGAGTTTCTTTTATATTTTCTTGTTTGGTGACTGTTCAATTTTTTGTTTACATTATTTAGACACCATTTTATCATCTCAGTCTACATTAATATAGGAATATTGTTTAATTTTTAGAATGATGTAATAAAATATGATATCAATTGTTTATAAAATAAATGATTTGTCATGTTGATTTAGATTTTGTGACAGTTTTTTTGGGGACTTTGGTAGGTTACTATTCTTTTTATAATATGGTTTTGACTATCGTTTTTAAGTAAACTACTCGTTTGTTATTTCTGAGGAGTTTGACTTTAATTGTAGTATGGAGTACAACTTTAGTCTCTAAGGACTTATTCCAAGGTACTCAATACAACTCGTCAAGAAACACAATGACAAACTTTCAGTTTGTGTATGAAGAGTTCAGAGCACAACAAAAGAGTCCACAGCTCTGACCTCAAGTGGGGTTCAATAGTCCAACAAAGTTCAAAATACAAAATGGGCTTGCGCCTTCAGGGAATTAGGGCCAGGTGTAGCAAAGGTTTTTCTCCATTCTGTGTCTATGGGAAAAAGTGTTCGTACATATGGCCCTTAATTCTTGAAATATTGTTAGTCTACAGATTATTGCACACTAACTTGAGAGTTAAGTACTTCGCCTTAACAATACTGGAATAGGAATCTGGAGGCAAAAGGAAACTCGATGCAAGAAGTTCAAGAAGAGGAAGAATTGTGACTCATAAAGGAAAACCATGGAAGGGTTGCAGATGCCAGAATCACAGCGTCATCAGGAAGGCTTGGAAGGCTAGAGTGCTGGAAATTCCAGGCAAATTAGGAGACAGTCGCAAGGAAGAGACTTACGCAAGACTGAAAAACTGACAGGTGAGTGCAGGAATGACGTTTGCGCATGTAGGAGCAGGTTCAAGGCCAAATACCACTGCAAGTTCAAAGACCAGAAGGGCACATGACCCAATTGGAATCATAGAATATTCCTATAAACCTGGGGGGAAATCACCTGTTACATGACAACAGAAATGGGCCTAACAGGTAGTAGGTGCAAACAGTGGTTGACACTATCACAATTACAACAAACCCATTATGGTACAACCCAATGGTTCACAGTGAAAACATTACTATTCTAAATAAACACATGATATCTGCAGACCAGCTGAAACTTACAGAGCAACAAAACAGGAGGGTCATTGGTTCAGACTTCTCGAAAGACGGGAAACCATAGAGAGAGCTAGGGCTGAGGGGTGCTACTAAGGGAGCATTCATGACTGGGAGCCCTCAGGTAAGGATGGTGCCACAAGAAAAGGGTGGCATGAGCCCTGCAAGTAAAACCCACTGCACATAGGGCACAAGGTGACATTGTGACAACATCAATGTATCTAGCTGGGTTACCTGCAGTAAATTAAAAAGACTTTGAGCCACATTACGAGTTCAGCTGTCTTTCGACTGCTAAACCTTTGGTGGGGGTCAGACCACCACACTCCTGGCAGTCTGACTGCCAGATTGCAATCCTCGTGGTTGGGGCGCCAGGAGACTGCTGTCAGCACCAGGATCACAGACACAACAGGGTGGTAGCGGTCAAAGTCATTGTCAGCCACATTGGTGGCCATGGCAGCACCGCTGTGCTGATCATGACTTTATTTTCCACAAGCCTTTTCATGGTGGTTTCACCTCCATGGAAAGGCTGGCAGAATGCCTGTATTCAGGGGCCACAGGGGGCCATGTGCTGCCCATGGCATGGGCAGTGCAGGGGCCACCCTGCCAGCACCATCAGAATGCACACTGTCGGCTATGCAGACAGTGCGTATTTCAAGGTGCTGGTGTGCGACCGCATTGGCCTTGGCTACCACAAGGAAGCCAAGGCCAATGACAATGCTTTCACACTGTTTCTGCTGGAATGACCGGTGGAAATGTCATAATACAATGTTTCTGCCAGTGAGTCCGGTGGAAACATCGTAATGCAATGGGGGGTGAGGCCACCAGTATGATGGCAGCCTCACCCCAGTGTCTTTGGTGGTCCATCAGTCAGACCACCAAAGTCATAAAGAGGCCCTTTGTCAATGTGGAATTAATCTAGATGAGAAATATGCAATAGCCATAGCTGCAATGTCCTGGGCACAAAGGTAAAAATATTAGTAATGTTTCCCCCAACTCCATATTATTTATCACTCAAATATCAGTTTTAAATGCATTCTGGGAACTAAACCATCCTTTTCCAAACATTAGCTTATGAGTACTGAAAATATACTTTTTCATCTTGGAGACCCATTTTACTATTTTGATGTACATATATTATGTCACCCAAAAAAAAAGCTTTGAATTTAGTAGGTTGGGCTGCACACAGGAGAGATACTTAAGGGTCCCGGAGTACTACCAGTAGTTAATGATCTTCTCATTGGAGAAGCCTGACGTAGAGAATATTAGGGTTCATTTCTCATTGTTTAGGTTCTCATGTAAAAGAAGCAGTTCCTCATTATGGGAGTCATTACAACATTGGCGGTAAAAGCCGCTTACCGCCGTGCAGAAGACCGCCAACACACCGTCGTGGCCGCGGAAATCCGCCACAGATATTATGACCCACATCCCGAAATACAACAAAATTCAGACACCCACTCAAGTCCGCCACACCAAAGGTCAGTGATAAACTGGCGAAAACAAAACATCCACGGTCATGCCAACAGAAACACGCCCATGCTATCACGACCCACGAATCCACGCGGCGGTCTTTCAACCGTGGTATTCCATTGGCGGTGCACACCGCCACGCTCAAAATACACACACATCTCCAAAACTCCACCACATTGGACAATTCAAAAGACACACACCTGATACACATACACACACCACTCCCACACACTCAATACTATATAAAACACACACCCACATCACCCACAAACCCCCGTGCCCAAAAATCTGAAAGAAGGCCAGAGAGGGACACCACCATCCACAAACTAGCAGCCACAGGCACTCAACACCATCACCCACACTACTTCCACACACAAAACACCACACACCACTGCATATCACCACACTTATCACCACATACACCACCCCACACATCACCTACACCATCCCATGGCACGGCAGAGACACCCCAGGTTTTCGGAGGAGGAGCTCAGGATCATGGTGGAGGAAATCGTCCAGGTAGAGCCACAGCTATTTGGATCACAGGTGCAGCACACCTCAATAGCTAGGAAGATGAAGCTATGGCGAAGAATACTCGACACGGTCAACGCAGTGGGAAAGCACCCAAGAAATCGGGACGACATCAGGAAGAGGTGGAACGACCTACGGGGGAAGGTGCATTCCGTGGTCTCCAGACACAACATCGCGGTACAGCGGACTGGCGATGGACCCCCACCTCCTTCCCCACAACTAACAACATGGGAGGAGCAGGTCCTGACTATTCTGCATCCTGAGGGCCTCGGAGGAGTCGGTGGAGGAATGGACTCTGGTAAGTCAAATCTTAACTATCATATCCCCCACCCTACCTGCATGCTATCACAGACCCCCACCCTCGCCCCCTCCCCTATCACTCCAACTCCTCACATATGTACTACTAACACAAACCACCCATCCCAACACCAAGCCCTGCATGACACAACAAAGCATGGACACCCATCACTTAAGCATGCCCACTGCACATACCCATAACACCACCCTCAACCATCATCACACAAGCCCCCACACAGGAATGCTAGCACTGGGGTACACAGTCACCCACCCATTGCACACCATGACACACATAGATGCAATAATCATGCTTTTACACCCATGCAGGACCACTACCCAATGTCACCAGACAGGAGGGTCCAGACATCTCCACCCCACCCACAGAAGAGGTCCACAGTGATGACAGCAGCTCTGTCCAGCTGGATCTAGATGACCAGCCCGGACTATCGTGGGCCTCGGGAAAGTCGGTTCCCCACACACAGTCACAGGCCACCACAGACCTTCCACCCTCTGGTAAAACCAGCACAGCACCCACCCAGTGGGCCCATACCTCTGTCCCCAGGACATGTCAATCAGCTGTGTGTCCACCACTACAGGGAACCCAGGATAACCCACCACCCCAACAACAACAGGGACCTCGGGCAGTGATAGTGGGCACACGGTCCAGGGGACAGAGGTCCAGGAACACAGGGGAACTGGGAGGGCTGCTGTGCGACAGGGGGCGGACAGGCTTAGGGAACCCACTCTCCACGAGGCCCTCTCCTCCATCATGGGAGCATACCACCACTCCAAGGAGACGATGGCAGCGGTCCTGGCCAAGTTTCAGGAGACCCAGCGCCTGCAGGAGGAACAGTATTTGGGCTTCAGGGAGGAACTCAGAACCATCAGCACCGCCCTGGGCACCATCGTAGGGGTGCTGAAGGAGATACTTAACCCCAGGAGGGACACTGTGGCACTCGAAGGGGCCCATGACACTAGCATGGACGAAGAACTGCCGGCGCTAGTGGACAGGAGGCACCGCCACAGGACCACCACACCAGCACCCCACCACCTGCAGAGGGAGAACTACCCCGCAAATGGTCCCTGAGATTCAGTAACAAGACAGAGCACAATGCCAAGACCCCCGCTAAGAAATGAGACCACCCTGATTGTCATCCTACTGTCCCACTTTGTAACCCTGTCCATATTGGAACTGCCCCAGCTCCACTTCCTATGCTCATATGGGCAATGCACCTGTGAGACTAATAGACTGGATTCTGCCATGGACATTCCTCCACCATCACCCCTCACCATTTTACAACCCCCTCCAATATTTAGCACTGCAATAAACACCCTTGAAGCACAAAAATATCTGGAGTCAGTCTGTGATTTTGAAAATGTGTATTAGCAATGACAGTGACAAAATGCGTTCTGAAATGTAATTTCAACACACCTATGTCACACATCTCAAGTCCACGAGGAATCTAAGCAGATAACACACGTTGGAAACCACACCTGTGAAACCGTAATGGAAATGTACAACTCAGTTACCATATACTGGTTGAAATCGACAGACAGGATAGAGGTAGAAGTGTGAAAGTACTTGTAGTAGGCAGGAATGTGTTCTCACCTGTGTGTCACTGGAAATATTGCTGGATCACTGAGTCCCTGTTGTCAATGTCTCCTTCCTCTGCTTCCTTCTCATCACTGTCCACAAGCTCCACAGCTGGACCATCCTCCTGCAGAAAAGGCACCTGTCGTCGCAAAGCCAAATTGTGAAGCATACAGCAGGCCACAATGATCTGGCACACCTTCCTTGGTGAGTAGAATAGGGAACCACCTGTCATATGGAGGCACCTGAACCTCGCCTTCAGGAGGCCGAAGGTGCGTTCCATCACCCTCCTAGTCCGCCCATGGGCCTCATTGTAGCGTTCCTCTGCCCTGGTCCTGGGATTCCTCACTGGGGTCAGTAGCCATGACAGGTTGGGGTAACCAGAGTCCCCTAATAGCCACACCTGGTGCCTCTGGAGTTGACCCATCACATAAGGGATGCTGCTATTCTGCAGGATGTAGGCATCATGCACTGAGCCGGGGAACATAACATTTACCTGGGAGATGCACTGGTCTGCCAAACATTCCATCTGTACATTCATCGAATGATAACTCTTCCGGTTCCTGTACACCTGTTCACTCCTGTGGGGGGGGGACCAGAGCTACATGGGTACCATCAATGGCACCTATGATGTTGGGGATATGTCCAAGGGCATAGAAGTCATCTTTAACTGTAGGCAAATCCTCCACCTGAGGGAAAACGATGTAGCTCTGCATGTGTTTCAGCAGGGCAGACAACACTCTGGACAACACGTTGGAAAACATAGGCTGGGACATCCCTGATGCCAGGGCCACTGTTGTTTGAAAGGACCCACTTGCAAGGAAATGGAGCACTGATAGCACCTGCACTTGAGGGGGGATCCCTGTGGGATGGCGGATTGCTGACATCAGGTTTGGCTCCAACTGGGTACACAGTTCCTGGATCGTGGCACGGTCAAACCTGTAGGTGATGATCAAATGTCGCTCCTCCATTGTCCAGAGGTGGATACACCGGAGGATTCCGCCATCTCCTCACATGTCCCAGCGGACGGTGCCTAGGAAGGACAACAGCGAGCACAGAGTCAAACAACTCAGAGGTATGTACTCACAGTCTACACAGAACACCATTCATACACAGAATCTGGCCTGTATTTGTGTTGTGCGACAAGGCCTAGGTCTGTGCGACAAGGCCTAGGTCTGTGTGACGCAGTTGTGAATCAGGCCATGTGGGCCACTAAAATGGCCGCTGCCTGACCTCTAAAGTGGGACAATGGGATGTGAGGTAACTGCCCTGGCACTGTACACCGTTGCGGTACGCGGTCGAAGACCGCCGCGCAATGCTGCATTGGTTAACATTGGACCCTATGGGTCCCAGGAGCCAATGACGATGTACGCCGGCAGTGATGGTACGCACTGCCGCGGACATGACCGCTGCGGACGTGACTGCCATTTTCTATCTGTTAAATCACTCGATACCTGATCTTCGACAGGAGAGGACCTACACTGCAAGTGCAGCTGTGACCTCGGTCTGGAAGAGACAATGGCTCGTGCGTCTGGGGAAAGGGCCCCTGCCTTCACTGCAGAGGAGTTGGAGAAGCTCGTGGACGGGGTCCTCCCCCAGTACACGCTACTCTACGGTCCTCCAGACCAACTGATAAGTACACAGGGAGCACGTTGTATGGGCTATGCCTGTGTGGAGAGGGCTGGTTGTAAGATTGAAGGGGGCACAGTTCTGCGTGCATGAAGGACTGTGAATGCATGTGCCACATGGCAAGGCTAGGGATGTGGGTCACTCACTTTGACAGTGCAGTTGGTAATGACTTCTCTTCTTCCCCTGTACATTTCATGTAGGTCAGAGCCCACCAGAAGAAGGATATTTGGTGTGCCATCACCAAGGACGTCCGAACCCTGGGGGTCCACCACAGACGGAGCACCCACTGCCGTAAAAGATGGGAGGACATTCGCCGCTGGAGCAAGAAGACGGCGGAGGCTCAGCTGGGGATGGCCTCCCAATGTGGGAGGGGTGCCCGTCGAACCATGACCCCCCTGATGTTCCGGATCCTGCCGGTGGCCTACCCTGAGTTGGATGGGTGCTTGAGGGCATCACAGCAGACACAAGGGGGTGAGTACAACTTCATTCAGCCGACTTTGCGCGCAGTGAAGGTGTCTGGATGGGGGATGAGGGCTGTGGGTTTCCCTAGGCCAGGGCGAGTTCCATATGCTAGGCCCCTCCGTAATGCAGGCCATGTGGCACCCCACCCCACCTCTGTAGAGTGCCAAGTACAGGTATACATGCCCCTGTGTCATCTATGTGTGCAGATGTCGACCATAGCCATGTAGGACATATCCCAGGAATTGCATCTGTAGAGCCCAACAGCGCGGCGTAGTGCAGGGGGCTGCTGTGTCTGTATTGTCTGCCAATGGTAGCGGTAAGCCATGCACTCAACCTGTCTTTCTTCTGTCGTCTCCCCCTTTTTGTGGTCTCCCTGTTCTTGTGTGCATCAGCATCATCAGGCGGAGGTACAGTGGCACCGGAGCACGAGGGAGGTGCATCCCACATGGCCATGGAGGGCCACACCACGGACTCGGAATACACCAGTGGGACGGAGGGCGAGGGGAGCTTCACGGCGGTCACAGGATCTGCAACCAGCGACACAGACTCGTCCTCCGATGGGAGCTCCCTTGTGGTGGCGGCAAAATCTGTGCCCCCCACTTCTACAGGTACAGCCACCACCCCCCCTACCAGCACTGCCCTCCCAGCAGCCCCTCAGCCTTTGCCCCGTGCCCGCTCAACCAGGAGGGTGGGCATCACCTTCGCCCCAGGCACCTCAGCCCCTGCCCCTGTCACCTCTGCTGCCCTCAGTGAGGAGGCCATTGACCTCCTCAGGTCACTCACTGTTGGGCAGTCTACTATTTTGAATGCCATCCAGGGTGTAGAAAGGGAATTGCAACACACAAATGCATTCCTGGAGGGCATTCATTCTGGTCAGGCTGCCCTTCATCGAACCCTGTAAACTCTGGCCTCAGCACTGATGGCAGCCATTGTCCCTGTCTCTAGCCTCCCCCCTCCAACTTCCTCCTCCCAAACCCAATCCCCTGTACCCCAGCCTATCCCAAGCACAGCATCAGACCAGCATGCACACACCTCACCACACAAGGGAAGCTCAGGCAAACATAAGCACCACACATCCCACAGGCACTCACGCAAGCATCACACACATACAGACACAGCAACATCCACTGCCTTCACTGTGTCCCCCTCCTCGTCGTCTCCCTCCTCCCTCCCAGTCTCGTCTACACTCTCACCTGCATGCACTACCACTACAGCCACTATGTCCCGTACCAGAACACCCACCACCACACCCCGCTCATGTGCACTCACCACCCCCACTACCATTTACACGTCCCCTGTGTCCTCTCCTAGTGTGTCTGTGATGCCCCCTCCCAAGATAGACAAACACAGGCACACACCCACCCAACAGCCATCCACCTCACGACAGCCTCCAGCGCATGCACCTTCACACAATGTCACCAAAGGTACACCTCCTACAACCACCACCTCTTCCTCCACTCCCAAACTCCCTCCAGCTACCCGTCCCAGTGTTCCAAAGAAACTTTTCCTGACCAAGCTTGACCTCTTTCCGACCCCCCCTCCAAATCATAGGTCCCCTACTAGCACCTTAGCCAAAAAATCTCCGGGACTAGTGGTGCCTGTTGTTACAGGTATGTGGAGTGCACCGGGCACCAGGCCAGCCAGTGTGACACAGAGCCACAGCACAGCCAGTCCTCCCCCTGTGAAGCACCAGAAGTTGGAGGGTGAAGACTCCAGGTAGCAAAGCCGCTCACAAGGGTCCCGGGGGGAGTGTCGACTCAGCTGTGACTCCTCCCAAGATGGGGAAGGGGCAGACGAAATCGCCAAAGTCTGGGAGGAGCAGCACGGCAGAGAAGACCGCCATCATCCCCGCTGCCCAGGAGGCCACCGCCAGCCCAATCGTCACTGGCCAGGAGGCCACCGCCAGAGTCAGTGCCCAGGAGGGCAGCCCGATCGTCACTGGCCAGGACACCACCGCCAGAGTCAGTGCCCAGGAGGGTAGCCCGATCGTCACTGCCCAGGAGGCCACCGCCAGAGTCAGTGCCCAGGAGGCCACCGCCAGCCACAGCCCAGCTGCCCAGGAGGGCCCCGGCAGCCACAGCCCAGCTGCCCAATGAAGGACCGCCAGCCCCAGGCCAGCTGGGCAATGAAGGACCGCCATGGCAAGCTCCGCTGAACAGGGCAAGCACCACTGAACAGGGCAAGCACCGCTGAACAGGTCAGAAACTGTAAACTCAAGCACTGCTGATCAGGGCAAAGACCGCCATTGGCAAGCACCACTGAACTGGGCAAGCACCGCTGAACAGGGCAAACACCGCTGAACAGGTCAGAAACTGCAAACTCAAGCACCGCTGAACAGGGCAAAGACCGCCATGGCAAGCACCGCTGAACAGGGCAAGCACCACTGAACAGGTCAGAAACTGCAAACTCAAGCACCGCTGAACAGGGCAAAGACCGACATGGCAAGCACCGCTGAACAGGACAAAGGCCGCCATGGCAAGCACCGCTGAACAGGGCATGCACCGCTGAAAAGGGCAAAGACCGCCAACTCAAGCCCCGCTAGCCCATGGGCGGCAGGGGCAGTGACGCAACTGGGACCGTCACGGGGTGAGTGATACACTCTGGGCACCAGTCCCCCTCCAGAACCAGTGGAGACATGCATCCACTCCTTCTGTCCTTTTCAGGATGAAGCACTCTGGGCACTAGTCCCCCTCCAGAACCAGAGTAGACATGCATCCACTCCGTCTGTCCTTCACAGGATGAAGCACTCTGGGCACCGGTCCCCCTCCAGATCCTGTGGAGACTGTTACCCACTTGAGAGACTGTGGCTTTGCACTCCCCAGGATGGTACAGTGGGCAAACCACCCACTGTAGAGACTTGAGAGACTGTGGCTTAGCACTCCCCAGGATGGTACAGTGGGCAACCCACCCACTGTAGAGACTTGAGAGACTGTGGCTTTGCACTCCCCAGGATTGAACAGTGGGCAACCCACCCACTGTAGAGACTTGAGAGACTGTGGCTTTGCACCCCCCAGATGGAACAGTGGGCAACCCACCCACTGTAGAGACTTGAGAGACTGTGGCTTTGCACTCCCCAGGGATGGTACACTGGCAAACCACCCACTGTAGAGACTTGAGAGACTGTGGCTTTGCACTCCCCAGGATGGTACAGTGGGCAACCCACCCACCATAGAGACTTGAGAGACTGTGGTTTTGCACTCCCAGGATACATCAATGGGCATGGAGCCCCCTCGTGGATCTGGCGTGGTGCACTCATGCGGCTGAGGTGCCCCCCTTCCCCCTGAGGTGCCTGTTGTATTTCTATCTGATGCCCCAGCAGTGTTCTCTCTGTTTTGATCAGGTATTGTGTGTGGGCCTTACCCATGCATTTTGGGCCCAGTGGTCCACGGACAATGAATGGTGCATTACCTGCAATACTAATCGTGGTGTATATTTAGTTTAATGTGTATATACATATTTATTTGGTTACTGTATTTTGACATATTACAATGGTTCAACTCATTTCCTTTTGTCTTTGCATTCTTCCAGGGGGGCTGGAGGTTGTTACTGTAATGTTTGGATATGCATTGGTGTGTGTGTTGTAGTGGGTGAGGGTCGGGTGTGGGTGGGGGTGTTGCATGTGTGTGTCTCTGTCTTTTGCCTCCCCCTCCCCTATGTCGTAGGTGCAGTACTCACCGTTGTCTTCGCCGCCGGCGTTGATGATCGTCGTATAGGAGCAGGAAGACTAGTGCAGGAAGAATATGGAGTTCCGGCTCCATGGTGCCGTTGTTCCTCATGGAGTGTGTAGAGGTGAGCGTTTTCCCTTTGAAATTCCTGTTTCCGCCGTGTTTTGATCCACGGTGAATCTGCCCCGGAAAAGGTGGCGGATTGGTAGGTTGTGATACTGTGGGCGGTACTTTGTCTCCCGCCTGTCTGTTGGCGGTCTTACCGCCACTTTAACACCGTCCGCCAGGGTTGTAATGACCACCTATGTGTCATTGTTAGATGTTCAGGTATTTCTATGTACTGGTATCTTCTAGGGGCAGAAGGAGTTGCACTGGTGGCAGTTTTAGCTTGTGCAATTAAACATTTTAAAGTGGATATAGGTGGTAGGTGGCCTATGATGTGCTTTGGGACTTTTAGGAAATATGGGGGTCATTACAACATTGGCGGTAAGAGACGCTTACCTCCGTGCAGAAGTCTGCCAACACACCGCCGCGGAATTCCGACACAGTCATTATTACCCAAAGCCCGGAATCCTCCAAAATCTAGACACCCACACAAGTCTGCCACACCAAAGGTCAGTGATAAACTGGCGATAACAAAACCTCCAACGTCATGCCAACAGGAATATGCCCACACTATCACGACCTATGAATCCACTCAATATACACACACACTTACAAGACACTACTACATTGGACAATTCGAAAAACACACACCTGATACACATACACACACCACTCTCACACACCCAATACAATATAAAACACACACCCACATCACCCACAAACCCTTACCACCACAATTGTGACAGAAGGCCAGAGAGAGACACCAGCATCTACAAACTCGCATCCACAGGCACTCAACACTATCACCCACATAACATCCACGCACCTCACACAACACACCTCTAAATATAACCCCACACATCACAACACACACCACCCCACACATCACCCACACCACCCCATGGCACCGCAAAGGCTCCCCAGGTTCTCTGAGGAGGAGCTCAGGGTCATGGTGGAGGAAATCATCAGGGTAGAGCCAGAGCTATTCGGATCACAGGTGCAGCACACCTCCATAGCTAGGAAGATGGAGCTATGGCGAAGAATCGTGGACAGGGTCAACACAGTGGGACAGCACCCAAGAACCAGGGATGACATCAGGAAGAGGTGGAACGACCTATGGGGGAAGGTGCATTCCGTGGCCTCAACACACCACATCGCAGTACAGAGGACTGGCGGCGGACCACCACCTCCTCCCCCACAACTAACAACATGGGAGGAGCAGGTCTTGGCTATACTGCATCCTGAGGGCCTCGCAGGAGTAGCTGGAGCAATGGACTCTGGTAAGACAAATCTTTACTACTTCATCCCCCACCCTACCTGCATGCCATCACATACCCCCACCCTCGCCCTCACCCACATCACTTCAACTCCTCACACATGTCCCAATATCACAAACCACACATCCCAAACCCAAGCCCTGCATGAAATACCAATGCATGGACACCCATCACCAAAGCATGGCCACTGCACATACCCACACACCCCCCTAAACCATTATCACACAAGGTCCTACACAGGAATGTAAGCACTGGGGTACACGGTCATCCACCCAATGCAAATGATTTCACACAAAGATGCAATAATAATGCTTTTACACCCCTGCAGGACCCCTAGCCATATCCACCGGACAGGAGGGTCCAGACATGTCCACTCCACCCACAGAAGAGGCCCACAGTGATGACAGCAGCTCTGTCCAACTGGATCTAGATGACCAGCCTGGCCCATTTGGGACCTCGGGACAGTCGGCCCCCCTCACACTGGCACAAGCAACTACAGACCTTCCCCCTCTGGAAACACCAGCACAGCACCCACCCAGCAGGCCCATACCTCTGTCCCCAGGACACGTCAAGCAGCAGTGTGTCCACAACTACAGGGAACCCAGGCTAACCCACCACCCCACCAACACCAGGGACCAGGGGGCAGTGGCAGTGGGCACACGGTTCAGGGGACAGAGGGACAGGAATACAGTGGATCTGGGAGGGCTGCTGTGCGTCAGGGGGAGGACAGGCCCAGGGTGCCCACTCTCCACGAGGCCCTGTCCAACATCATTGGAGCCTACCACCATTCCCAGGAGACGATGGCAACGGTACTGGCCAAGTTTCAGGAGACCCATCGGCTGCAGGAGGAACAGTATTTGGGCTTCAGGGAGGAACTCAAATCCATCAATTCCACCCTGGGCACCATTGTAGGGGTGTTGAAGGAACTCATGAACACCAGGAGGGACACTGTGGCACAACAAGGGGCCCCTGACACTAGCCTGGACGATGAACTGCCCACCACCTCCGCTGGCGCTAGTGGACAGGAGGCACCGCCACAGGACCACCACACCAGCATCCCACCCCCTGCAGAGGGAGAACCACCCTGCAACCGGTCCCGGAGATCCAGGACAAAGACAGAGAACGATGCCAAGACCCCCGCCAAGAAATTAGACCACCCTGATTGTCATCCTTTTGTCCCACCTTGTCACCCTGTCCATTCTTAAACTGCCCCAGCTCCACTTCCTATGCCCCTTTGGACAATGCACCTGTGAGACTAATAGATTGGACTCTGCCATGGACATTCCTCCACCATCACCCCTCACCATTTTACAACCCCCTCCAATATAGAGCACTTAAATAAACACCCTTAAAGCACAAAACAATCAGGAGTCTGTCTGTGATTTCAAAATAGTGTATTAGCAATTACAGTGGCAACATGCTCATTCAAATGTAATGTCAACATACCTATGTCACACAGCTCTAGTCCATGAGGAAACAAAGCAGATGTCACACAGTGGGACCCACATCTGTGAAATCGTAAGGGAAAGTGACAACTCAGTGACCATACACTGGGTGGAAATGACAGACAGTAGAGAGGTAGTACATTTAAAATCAGATGTAGCAGGCAGTGTTGTCTTCTTACCTGTGTCTCACTGGAAGTATTGCAGGAACACTGTGTTCCTGTTGTCAATGTCCTCTTCTTCTGCTTCCTCGTCTTCACTGTCCACAGGCTCCACAGCTGCCACAAGACCTCCATCCGGACCATCCTCCTGCAGAAAAGGCACCTGTCGTCGCAAAGCCAAGTTGTGAAGCATACAGCAGGCCACGATGATCTGGCATACCTTCTTTGGTGAGTAGAATAGGAAACCACCTGTCATATGGAGGCACCGGAACCTGGCCTTCGGGAGGCCGAAGGTCTGCTCTATAGTCCTCCTAGTCCGCCCATGGGCCTCATTGTAGAGTTCCTCTGCCCTTGTCCTGGGATTCCTCACTGGGGTCAGTAGGCATGACAGGTTGGGGTAAACAGAGTCACCTGCAAATAGCGAGGGACAACTGTTAGACACACACAAACCCATAGGGACATCCACAGACCCAGACAACTATTCCCACTGTTTTGGGTCCATGTGCTCACCTAATGGCCACACCCGGTGCCTCTCTGGAGTTGCCCCATCACATAAGGGATGCTGCTATTCCGCAGGATGTAAGCGTCATGCACTGAGCTAGGGAATTTGGCATTAACATGGGAGATGTACTGGTCTGCAAAACACACCATCTGCACATTCATGGAATGGTAACTCTTCCAGTTTTTGTACACCTGTTCACTCCTGTGGGGGGGTACCAAGGCCACATTTGTCCCATCAATGGCACCAATGATGTTGGGGATATGTCCCAGGGCAGAGAAATCACCTTTTACTGACGGAGCACCCACTGCCAGAAAAGATGGGAGGACATTCGCCGCTGGAGCAAGAAGACAGCGGAGGCCCAGCTGGGGATGGCCTCCCAATGTGGGAGGGGTGCCCGTTGCACCATGACCCCCCTGATGTTCCGGATCCTGGCCGTGGCGTACCCGGAGTTGGAAGGGCGCTTGAGGGCATCACAGCAGCAACAAGGGGGTGAGTACACTCTCATTCTGCTGATTCAGCGCGCATTGTAGGTGTCTGGGTGGGGGAGGTGGGCTGTGGGTTCCTCTAGGACAGGGCGAGTTTAGTAGGCAAGGACCCTACTTAAGGCAGGCCCTGTGGCACCCCACCCGTGTACAGTGCCAACTACACCTAGTCAGGCTCCTGTGACATCCATGTGTGCAGAAATCGCCCATAGCCTTGTAACCCATGTCCCTGGGATTGAATAGTGGACCTCAAGTGAACGGCGTAGTGCAGGGGGCTTCTGTGTCTGTCGTGTCCGCCAACGGTAGCGGTATTGCATGTACTCAACGTGTCTTTCTTCTTTCTTCCCCCCCCCTTTTGTCGTCTCCCTGTTCTTGTGTGCATTAGCATCATCAGGCGGAGGAGCCGTGGCACCGGAGAAGGAGGGAGCTGCATCCCACATGGCCCTGGAGGGCGAAACAACGGAGTCTGAATTCACCAGTGGGACGGAGGGCGAGGGGAGCTTCACGGCGGGGACAGGAGCTGACACCAGCGATAAGGACTCCTCCTCTGATGGGAGCTCCCTTGCGGTGGCGAGCCCATCTGTGCCCCCGCATCTACAGGTACAGCCGCCAACCCCCCTACCAGCACCGCCCTCCCAGCAGCCCTCAACGTTTGACCCGTGCCTGCTCACCCAGGAGGGTGGGCATCACCTTCGCCCCAGACACCTCAGGCACTGTCCCAGTCACCCCTGCTGCCATCAGTGAGGAGGCCATTGACCTCCTCAGGTCCCTCACTGTTGGGCAGTCTACCATTTTGAATGCCATCCAGGGTGTAGAGAGGCAGTTGCAGCAAACCAATGCATACCTGGAGGGCATTCACTCTGGTCAGGCAGCATTTCAGACTCCCCCCTCCAACTACCTACACCCAGACCCACACCCCTGTACCTCAGCCTATCCCAAGCACACCATCAGACCAGCATACACACACTTCAACACACAAGGGAAGCTCAGGCAAACATAAGCACCACACATCCCACAGGCACTCACGCAAGCATCAGACCCATGCAGACACACCAACATCCACTGCCTCCACTGTGTCCCCCTCCTCCTCGTCTCCCTCCTCCCTCACTGTGTCGTCTCCACTCAAACCTGCATGCACTCATCCTCAGCCACTACCTCCATCACCAGCACACCCACCACCACACCCCGCTCATGTGCAGTCACCACCCCCATTACCATTCACACGTCCCCTGTGTCCTCTCCCAGTGTGTCTGTGAGGCCACCTCCCGAGGTACACAAACGCAGCCACAAACCCATCCAACAGTCATCCACCTCATGACAGCCTCCAGCCCATGCACCTTCACCCAAAGTCAGTAAACGTACACCTCCTACAACCACTACCTCTTCCTCCACTCCCAAACCTCCTCCAGCTACCCGTCCCAGTGTTCTGAAGAAACTTTTCCTGGGCAACCTTGACCTCTTTCCCTCACCTCCTCCACCCCTTCAGTCTCCTAGGGCCCGACTGTCCAGGTCCCAACCTAGCACCTCAGCCACAACATCAGCGGGATCAGTGGTGCCAGTAGTCACCGGATTATGGAGTGCACCAGGCAGCAGGGCAGCCAGTGTGGCAAGGAGCCAGAGTACGGACAGTCCCCCACCTGTCAAGCATAAAAAGTTAGCCAGTGCCCGGCAGGAGAGGGGAAAGAAATCAGCCACCAAAGCCGCTCCTAGGGGTATAGTTGGGAGTGTGGAGACAGCTGTGACACCATCCAAGCTGGGGAAGGGGCACATTAAAACCAGCAAGTCTGGGAAAATCAGCATGGTGAACAAGACCGCCAGCAGCCCCGCTGCCCAAGACAGGACCGCCAGGAGCCCCGCTGCCCAAGACAGGACTGCCAGCAGCAGCCCTGCTGCCCAAGACAGAACCGCCAGCAGCCCCGCTGCCCAAGACAGGACCGCCAGCAGCAGCCCCGCTGCCCAGGACAAGACCACCAGTAGCCCCGCTGCCCAACACACGACCGCCAGCAGCAGCCCGGCTGCCCAAGACAGGACCGCCAGCAGCCCCGCTGCCCAAGACAGGACCGCCAGCAGCAGCCCCACTGCCCAGGACAAGACCGCCAGCAGCCCCGCTGCCCAAGACAGGACCGCCAGCAGCAGCCCCGCTGCCCAAGACAGGACCGCCAGCAGCCCCGCTGCCCAAGACAGGACCGCCAGCAGCAGCCCCACTGCCCAGGACAAGACCGCCAGCACCACCGCAGGACAATGAGCGCCAATGATTACTACGCTACTGAGGCCGCCACGAGCAGGATGAAGCACCCTGGGCACCAAGCCCCCTCCAGAACCAGTGGAGAAAGGAATCCACTACCTTATTCCTTGGCAGGATGAAGCACTCTGGGCACCAAGCCCCCACCAGAACCAGTGGAGAAAAGCATCCACTACCTCAGTCCTTGGCAGGAGGAAGCACTCTGGGCACCAAGCCCCCTCCAGAACCAGTGGAAAAAAGCATCCACTACCTCAGTCCTTGCCAGGATGAAGCACTCTGGGCACCAAGCACCCTCCAGAACCAGTGGAGAAAAGCATCCACTACCTCAGTCCTTGGCAGGATGAAGCACTCTGGGCACCAAGGCCCGTATTTATACTTTTTGACGCTAAACTGCGCTAACGCAGTTTAGCGTCAAAAAATTTTGCGCCGGCTAACGCCATTCTGAAGCGCCATGCGGGCGCCGTATTTATTGAATGGCGTTAGCCGGCGCAAGCAGACCGGCGCTGCCTGGTGTGCGTGGAAAAAAACCACGTACACCAGGCAGCGCCGGCGTTGGGAAAAATGGCGCTAGGGCGTCTTAAAAATGGTGCAAGTCAGGTTGACGCAAAAAATCGCCTCCACCCGATTTGCGCCATTTTTAACGACGCCCAGACGCCATTTACATGACTCCTGTCTCAGTAAAGACAGGAGTCATGCCCCCTTGCCCAATGGCCATGCCCAGGGGACTTATGTCCCCTGGGCATGGTCATTGGGCATTGAGGCATGTAGGGGGGCACAAATCAGGCCCCCCTATGCCCAAAAAAATATTTAAAAAAAATATATATATACTTACCTGAACTTACCTGAATGTCCCTGGGGTGGGTCCCTCCAGCCTTGGGTGTCCTCCTGGGGTGGGCAAGGGTGGCAGGGGGGGTCCCTGGGGGCATGGGAGGGCAGCTGTGGGCTCATTTTGAGCCCACAGGTCCCTTAACGCCTGCCCTGACCCAGGTGCTAAAATCCGGCGCAAATGCAGGGTTTTTTGGTCCACCCGCTCCCGGGCGTGATTTTTGCCCGGGAGTATAAATACGACGCATTTGCGGCGCAGTCAGTTTTTTGGACGGGAACGCCTACCTTGCATCTCATTAACGCAAGGAAGGCGTTTATGCAAAAAAATTACGCTCTTTACTCATAGTTTGGCGCTAGACGCGTCTAACGCCAAAGTATAAATATGGCGTTAGTTTTGCGCCAAATTTGCGTCGAAAAAAATGACGCAAATTTGGCGCAAACGGAGTATAAATATGCCCCCAAGCCCCCTCCAGAACCAGTGGAGAAAGGCATCCACTACCTCTGTACTTGGCAGGATGAAGCACTCTGGGCACCAAGCCCCCTCCAGAACCAGTGGAGACTGTTATCCACTTGGGAGACTGTGGCTTTGCACTCCCCAGGATTGAACAGTGGGAAACCCACCCACTGTAGAGACTTGAGAGACTGTGGCTTTGCACTCCCCAGGATTGAACAGTGGGCAGTCCACCCACTGTAGAGACTTGAGAGACTGTGGCTTTGCACTACCCAGGATACATCAGTGGGCATGGAGCCCCCTCGTGGAGCTGGCGTCATACACTCATCCGGCTGAGGTGCCCCCCCTTCCCTTCCCCCTGAGGTGCCTGTTTTATTTCTATCTGATGTCCCTGCAGTGGTCTCTCCGTCTTGTTCGGATATTGAGTGTGGGCCTTGCCCATGCCTTTTGGGCCCAGTGGTCCACGGACTATGATGGTGGAATCCCTTGGACTTGTGTTCTTGGTGTATATAATTGTTCATAGTGTAAATGTGTATATGTGTAAATATTTTTGATTACTGTATTTTAATATATTACAATCATTCGACTCATTTCCTTTTGTCCTTGCATTCTTCCAGGAGGGATTGGGGGGTGTAACTGTGATGTATCAATATGTATTGGTGTGTGTTGTCGTGGTTGAGGGTTAGGGTGGGGGTGTTGCGTATTGCGTGTGTGTGTCACTGTTTTTTTCCTCCCCCTCCCCTGTGTCGTAGGTGCAGTACTCACCGTGGCCTTCGCCGCCGGAGTTCGTGCTCCTGGTAGAGGAGCAGGAAGATAAAGGCTGGAAGTATCTGAAGTTCCGGCTCCATGGTGTCCTGGTTCCTCGTGGGGTGTGTAGAGGTGAGCGTTTTCCCTTCGAAGTCCTGTTTCCGCCGTGTTTTTGTTTGCAGTGAATCCACTCCGGAAAAGGAGGCGGATTGGCCTCTCATGATACTGTGGGTGGTACATTGTGTTCCGCCTGTCTGTTGGCGGTTCACGCCGTGGTGTTTGTTTGTACCTCCGTGGCGGTCGGAGTGTTAAAGTGGCTGTCTATGTTGGCGGTTTCCGCCACGGTCGTAATACCATTTTTTTTACCGCCGGCCTGTTAGCGGTTTTACCGCCGCTTTAACACCGACCGCCAGGGTTGTACTGACCGCCTATATCTTTAAGTATTTTTGTGTGGATTCATGAGAGCTAGTGCTTGTCTTTTTTATATCCTGCAATAATTATTTTACTACTATTTCTGTTATATTTGGGGGGTCATCGTGCTCTCTTGCATACATTACAACATCATCTTTTGTAGATGTCCTCCTATAGCATGCATTAGAATAATATCTGCCACATTTCTAATTTATATTTTCTGTTGATGCAGTTTCTTGGCTGTAGGTGTAGCCCATGTGTTTTAGTAATTGTTTTCCTTTCTGCAATCTTTTGCATTTTGCAGTCTCTGTCATTTAATCTGAAAGTAGTGTAATAGTATTTATAAGTAGAATATTTTAAAATTTCTATATTTAAAGTTTATTTGTAAAATTATGCGACAACGTTATACTAGTTTGTACACTTACATGTATTTTTTGTTAAGATGATTCACACTGTTTTGCAACTCTTCCTTTGAGGGTGTGCTAATGCAGAAGATTCCTTTTCTGTTTTTTGGGGGGAGCTTATATTTGTAATGACTTATGTACACCTAATTTCTTTAATGTTTTTGCTGGTTTGTGATAGTTGTTTTTTTATTGGCAGTTTATAATTTTTCTAAGTCTCAGGGCCTGATTACAAGTTTGGCGGTCCATGAACCACCATGGTGGCGGAGGCGGTCTGACTGCCGTCGGGTTGGTGGTCGGACCACAGTATTACGATGCATGCGGTTCCATAGATCAAAGACCGCCAAGGTCCCACCGGCACCGCCAGACAGCGCAGACCTCAGCGGTTGCAAGACTGGCCAATGAGTCCATTGGAGCCACTGTTTTCGACAGACAGATTATGATGTTGACTTCCACCAACGTGAGTGTGGAGGTCAAACCACCACATCCCAGCTGATGGAAACAGAGGCATAAAAGGCAAGAACTTACCTGCAGGCAGTGTTGAATGTCCTGTGCTGCTATTGAATCTGTCATAAATGCCTCGCTTCTGCTGCTCATAGATGTAGACCAAAATACACGCTGCTGTGAACGCAATTGATGGTAAGATCGCAAAATTATCAGTGTTCAGAAACTCCACAACAGATCACCCCACTGGCCCCCTTTTTTGCGGCCCGCACCCTTTTTCATGACGTTTTTCACCCACGCCTCCCAGCTGTCCTCTTCTCCCTCCACCTCCCTACTTAATGGCACCCACTGCGCGGTAGATCAAGCAATATCACTGACATGGTCAGTGCACTGCTCTGCCTTCCGTGGCTCCACCTTGTAAGTAGAGCCCTTTCCCTGGCTCCTCTGAACTTCTGACCCCTGCCAGGAGTTCGAGGCCCTCCTCCACCTGCAGGCTTCTGCCTGCGCCTCATCTCTGGTGTCTAGTGGGAGAACTCTGCTTTCCTACTAGGCTAACCTCTGCCTCTCACCTCCTTTTCTCTGCTTTGCTCTCTGTTCTACTTCACTTCGGTCTCTTTGTGCTCCTTTTGCTTTGCAATACACTCTTCCTCGTTTTTCTCTCACGCCACTCTCTCTCTCTCACTTTCGCTCTCCCCTCTCTCTCTCTCCGCCACTGCTGCTGCCCCTGCGGCCACACCCCATGCCTATCTCTCTCGTGATGCACTCCCACCGCTGCTGCCCCCATGGCCCCACCCCTTCTTTGCGTCCCGTTCCCTTTTTCGCCTGCCGTTTTCTACCTCCGCTCCCAACTCCCGCCTCCCAGCTGTCCTCTCCTCCCCCCCACCTCCCTACTTAATGGCATCCACTGCGCCCGCCCGTGTCTGCACCGCGCCCAGCACCAGAACCTCTGGCTCCTGTCCCCCCCACCACTGCCACGCACGTCTTCACTATGACGCCACAACCCTCCGTGCCCTCAACACCAGCCGCTCTCCAGCCTGCGTTCAAGCCTCCCGGCAGACCACCTGCGGACCCGTCTCCAGCAGGAAATGTACATTCACCAGCCTCCATAACAACGACCCATCCACCTAGGCAGGACGCAACCATCTCAGTCCACAAGCACGCAGTAGAGCTATGGAATCTACCTGACATAGCCTCCCCAAAAGTCGTCTTCCTGACCCAGACCTGGATGAACCCCTCCTCAGCTCCTGACATCACCATAGTCATCCCGGACAGCTACAAGATCACCTGCAGGGACTGCTCCAAAACACTAGGAGGAGGCATCGCTATCATCCACAGGAACACCCTCAGGATCACGTCTAGCACCAAAGACACCCTCAGCACCGCCGAACACCTGAACTTCCCGATCCACACTGACCCAAACACCACCCTCCGAGGGACTCTCGTCTACAGGACCCCCGACACCCGACAGCAGTTCAGCGGCTCCTTCGCCGACATCATCAGCACTCACGCTATTGCATCCACTGACTACATACTCCTCAGGGACTTAAACTTCCACCTCAAGAACACCAGCGACCATAACACTGCAACCCTGCTCGACAACCTCTCCAATCTCGGCCTCAAACAGCTCGTCACAACACCGACCCACTCCGAAGGACACACAATCAACCCTATTTTCTCCAACAGTAATCATGTACCCTTCAGCCACACCACCGAACTCCACTGGACAGATCACTGCTGTATCAACTTCTCCTTCAAGAAATCCACAACACACCACCACCCACATCTGATCACCCACTGTCAGGAATCCCCAAGGTGCCTCCTGCATTATCTGTCAGCATCCCCAGGGATTAGGGTTAAATCATATCTCTGTTCTTGGTTAAACCTTCATGTTTCTAAGTAAACATAATGTGCTGTGTTAACACAAGTGGTTTTATCAATGCCTGTTTTATCAATGCTTGTTTGCTAATGTGAGCAGGAGTAGCCATGTGCTTCTAATTGTGTGTGATGTAGACATGTGCTTCTAATTGGGTGTGGTAACTCATTCACATGTGGAAACTCAACTGCGTTCCTGATTGACTATAAATAGCAGAGTGAAGCATACCTCCCTGCTTGGCTTTGTTTTGCTTCCTGATCTCAGCATCTGATTTAGCAGTCCAGCCCCTGCTGTCATCCTCGTATTCAGGACTTTTGAGGCAATTCTTTTCTTCATTCCTGTACCAGCTGACACCAGGCATTCCTCCAGCACTCTGTGAAAGACTGCAGTTAAGTGACAAGTATTCTCCAGGGAGTTCTTTGAGCGCCGCGCTTTCCTAGAACAGCTGGTGTATTTCAGACCTCGTATTTTGGCAGAGTGCTTATCTTGAAGAGACAAATGCATTTCTGAACATTCTACATTATTAATGTAGTTACTTGCCTAAATGTGCTTCAGGAAATCTGCTTGAGCTCAAGTACTACAAAAAGTGACAGTGCAATTTTAAAAGAGCATTTACATGACTTTTTTTTCTCTAATAGCATAAGTCTTGGATTTAAATTGTGTCATTCATGCCTGTGTTTCAGGTTTGAGGAATTTGCTTTTAAAGGGTTTTTCACACACATAGTGAAACCAAACCAAACTGTGCCACCCTAACTGTTTAAACCCAGAGTGGACATTTGTATTTCTTGGATTGTTTTTGTTCCTTTTAGTTTAACCCTATGCATGCAGGAAAGTTATACATGATATAATTAATGCCCTTGTTTGTCTTTCTTGTGCATAAGTGCAACCACAGTTCTAATTGTAGTGTGCAACAGTGAATCTCTGTGAAGCCAGCCCTCGTGTCGCAGTACTTATTGTTATGGTACTCAGTTTGGGTTTTTGGTAATGCACTGTTAGTAATTGTGTCAAAAGTTATCATTATCCAAGAAAAGTGCTGGAGCATCCCAGTGTTCTTCTACTGCTCCTGTGCCCATATCAGAAAGAGAGATTCAGTTTCAAGGAAGTTGAGTGCACTAACTCTACTATCACTCTGTCAACAACGACCTGCCCCCTGAAGATACAGGGTGCCTGGCTGGACCAGCAAGACGTGGTAGTGTTTTGTCTCTTTCTCTTCCACTCCCCCTTTCCTTTTGGGACACCTGCTGGGGTTTCTGTGTCCACCAGGAAGTGCAGAGAGGTGTTCCAGGAGGTCGGGGCCATACCATCGCCCCTGCAGACATCCTGCTTTTCGGGTGAGTGGCCCGTCTCGACACCCTCCGCAGGTGGAACAAGGTCACTGAAGACCAACTTATCGCGACCCTATCTTGGAACCTACCCCTCGACACCATTGACACTGATGTAGCGGCCCGCAACTTCAGGCAATTAGTCAACACCTGTCCCAATACTCTTACCCCAATTATGAATCCCTCCACACAGACGCACCAACAGAAAGGCCTTCTGGTTTACTGCCGACCTCCACGAATCTAAGCAAACCTGCCGAAGACTCGAAAGAAAGTGGCGCCAAGATCAGACTCTGGACAACCACACAGGTTCAAAAACGCCATCCGCTCACACCACCAACTCATCTGAGCTGCCAAGAGAACCACCTTCACAGACCGAATCAACAACAACGCACACAGCCACAAGGAGCTGTTCAACCCCAGCTCCAACGCCAACGACATCCCCACAATGCCAAGACCTCTGCCACTCACTAGCCTCCTACTTCCACCGCAGGATCGCAGACATCCATGACAGCTTCAGCACCCAGACCCCCCTGGCAACCACAACACCACAGATTCATCTCCGACCAAACTCCTGCTCTCTTGGACACCTTCAAAGACAACAACACCTTTGAAATCATGAACACCATCCACTCCGGCTCTCCATCTGACCCAGCCCTCACCACATGTTCAGCAAAGCAAGCTCCATCATTGCACCCCAACTACGGAAGATCATCGACTGCTCCTTCAAGTCCACCACCTTCCCCGAGAGCTGGAAACACGCTGAGATCAACGCCCTCCTCAAAAAACCCAAAGCGGACCCAAAGGACCTCAAGAACTTCCGGCCTATCTCCCTGCTCCCCTTCCCGGCAAAAGTCATTGAGAAGACTGTCAACAGACACCTAACCTGCTTCATCAAGGAGAACTGCACTCTGGACCCTTCCCAATCCGAATTCCGCAGCAACCACAGTACCGAAACCGCCTTCATCACCACCAACGACATCAGAACCATACTGGATAATGGCAAAACCGCAGCCCTCATCCTCCTGGACCTCTCAGTCACGTTCAACACAGTCTGCCACCACACCCTAGGCTCATGCCTCAACATTGCAGGAATCTGCGATAGAGCCCTGGACTGGGTCACCTCATTTCTCACTGGCAGAACCCAGAGAGTCCGCCTCCCCCCATTCTGCTCGGAGGTCACCAAAATCATCTGCGGCGTACCCCAGGGTTCGTCCCTCAGTCCGACCCTCTTCAACATCTGCATGGCCCCGCTTGCTAACATCACCCGATCCCACAACTTCATTGTCATCTCATACGCCAATGAAACCCCGCTGATCCTCTCCCTCACCAAGGACTCTGCCAAGACCAACCTCCACGAAAGAGTGAAGGCCATCGCCGAATGGATGGCATATAGTCACATCAACCCTACCAGCACGACCAAGACCTCTGAGACTAGGTAGTCAGTCAATACCATTCCTGGGGTAACGTCATGGTGGTGTCCCTTGCAGTTACACCTTGCAACCGCCTTGCTTCATTGCCCAAACGCATGTATGCTGCATCTCACAGCACACAAGTCATTGCAGCTGCCCCAAAAGTACCCAGACATGTGCCGGTAGCACCACCACCTGCACATTGACAACACATCCACATAAGGCAGCCATCACTCCATCATGCAGTCAGGGTACCCTCTGGGTGCAGGGAACAATGAAATGAACAGGCGCTGGGGGAATTGCAGGCTGGTCCTGTGTCATTGGTAACATGCCACTACACAGACCAACTAAACTTCAGTAGTGTTGAACCACACATCTTGATGCTGAACTGAAATGTGCCACTACAGAAAATGTGTACAGCAGATAGCAAACAGTAGGTCACAACAGTCACAGGCTGAGCCTACAACTACTCTGACACAACCATGTGGGACACATATGAATGGGGAAATAAACACACATACAACACATGGGGTATGACTGTGAACATAATGGGGTATCATTCCACATCAATGGGCGGGGGATGGTGCATGGGCAAGTCCCGTGTTGGTAATACTGCCAGTGCAAAGTACCCTTTGCAGTTGGCAGTATGAGTCAAATGTTGGGATGGCAGCTGGAAATCTGTCTGCTCATGGTAGCTCTATGGGGCACTTAGTGCAACATTGTTGATGGATCAAATAGACTCAGTGCCAGTTTTAGGGTGCATTGGGTGTTACAAGACACGCTGCACCCAGCTCTGCAAATCAGGCAGTGGAAAGGGCAAAGGGCCAGGTCATGGGAGCACCCAGGGGCTCACCACACCACCAACAATCTTTGCATCGGGGTTTTACCAGCAAGCAAAGGCTGGTGGAAATACAGAAACAGATCTGGAGGGTAGCATTGAATGTAATCTGGTCTGGTGTCACAGAACAGCTGACATTGCCAGTCGGTAATCTGCTGGAAACCTGCCAGTGCCAGGCCATTGGCCCATGGGGCATTCCACATTGACAACAGTTGCCACTACCACCTGTGCTGTTGGGGGCAATCAAATAGACAAAGGCAGTCAGATGCCCAGAGGACTGACGCACTTAAAATGAGGGACCGTTATGACTACCTGCAGAATCACCTCAAACTAGCTTCAGGCCCTGACCTAAGTGCACCTCCGTTTAACTGGCTGTGACTCATTTACCATCAGGCACTGTCACATACATAATGATGTACACAGCAGAAATTCCATACACATGCTGGCCATCCCTGGGTCTAACCCTGTGCCTGTGTCAAATTAGCTGCACTGCCACCATGCTGCACTCATGTACCATAGTGCAAGGAGGGCTGTATTGAGGGGGAGGACATAGGTGTCTATGAAGGTAAACACACCTACACAGACAGAAGATGAATTTGAACACTAATAGGTCCATGAGTGCAGTGCAATGTAGCACAAAAAAATCAACATGAGGAGCCATCAATGGTAACAAGAACATAGGGGGTCATTCCGACCCCGGCGGTCAAGTACCGCCGGGGCCGGGGATGCGGGAGCACCGCCAACAGGCTGGCGGTGCCCCGCAGGGCATTCTGACCGCGGCGGTTTGGCCGCGGTCAGACAAGGAAAACCAGCGGTCTCCCGACGGTTTTCCGCTGCCCTGGGAATCCCACATGGCGGCGCAGCTTGCTGCGCCGCCATGGGGGATTCCGACCCCCTCACTGCCATCCTGTTCCTGGCGGCTCCGACCGCCAGGAACAGGATGGCGGTGAGGGGTGTCGTGGGGCCCCTGGGGGCCCCTGCAGTGCCCATGCCAATGGCATGGGCACTGCAGGGGCCCCCGTAAGAGGGCCCCACTTTGTATTTCAGTGTCTGCTTTGCAGACACTGAAATACGCGACGGGTGCCACTGCACCCGTCGCACATACCCACTCCGCTGGCTCCATTCGGAGCCGGCTTCCTCGTGGGGAGGGGTTTCCCGCTGGGCTGGCGGGCGGCCCTCTGGCGGTCGCCCGCCAGCCCAGCGGGAAAGCCAGAATGGCCTCCCCGGTCTTTCGACCGCGGAGCGGCCATTTGGCGGCTCCCTCCAGGCGGGCGGCTCCCGCCGCCCGCCGGGCTCAGGATGAGCCCCATAGTGTCCTGGCAATGCCATCCCTGGGATGGTGCAAGGTCTCAGCACCGCATGGGTGTATTTGAAACATGTAAAACTGGGACAGGGGAAAATTGCCATGTGTGGTGTTGTGGCATGAGCACAGCAACACCCATTGCAAGGCCTCACCATGCAAATGGATGCATAGGGAGGGTTGACAATGACAAGATGGTGTCAAGCCACAAAAAGGATATACATCACACCTAGAAGATATGACGCAGCCAATTGCGCCAACTGGGCTTCCCTTCATGTGACACGCAGGAGGGGCATAGGGCTGATAGACTGCAGCCATGATGTACAGGAACTATGTTTTGGAACTAAGATGACAATAAGCCTTAAATACCAAGTCAGTGACATGACATATCAACTGCCACAACACCGATCGACTGATTTTACACCATCTCATTGCAGAGGGTGATGGCTCTCATGCGGATCTGCCTGTCCTGGAGTACCCCAATGACCTGGATAATCAGCTGACAACCATCAGCCAAGAGACCCTCCAAGAAATCCTTGTAACCCTCCAGACACCACCTCCAGTCGCAAGGAGGAGTATGAATGTAGCAGCCATACCACAGGCCCCACCTAACACCCCAATAGCACTACCTGTCAGCCCTGACACAGCTGAGGACTCCGAGGACCCAGGGACCAGCTTTGAGAGGACAGTGGTAAGGGTCCAGCGGGAGATGGCCAAGGAGGTGCGGGCGGGGATGCAAACTATGGCTGACAGCCTACAGGGTATGCTCATGTATGCTCATATTCATCATTACAGCTACTGAACAGACTGCAGCCAACAGAGGCACACACTCCCCAATGCATGGAGTCCAGCAGTGTCTGAGGGAGATAGCTGTTGCCATGAGGGAGAGACCACAACAACTGCCCTCCCAAACTGGCATCAGCATGGTTGAGAACAAGATGGCCTCCATGCACCAGGAAATGGCCTCCATCAGGGCAGACATGGCTGCCTACCACAGGGATGTTGCTGCAACACTCAAAAATCAGCAGTTCCTCCTTGCTGCAGTAATGACATATGTTGTTCCACAGATGACAGCTACTGGGAATTGGGAGTCCACATCTCCAACCACTGAAGTGTGTGGCCTCCTCTACATCCCCACTACCACCATCAAGGGCAGAGGAGACACCATACACATCGGAGGATGAAGATGTGGAACAGATCATCTTCACCTATAGGAGTTCCCAGTAGCACCAGCCCATGCCACATGAGCAGTGTTTTCCTTTGTCCTGTTCTTGACATCATGCCAATGTTAGCACAGTTAGAGATATGCACTCTTCACCAACACACTGTTGGCCTTTCTGCTATGGACTGCAATTGTCTCTCACTTTTCAATTGGCAATTCATGTTCCACTACACTAAATGAAACTTTAACCAAGCATGTCCCATGACATTTCCCTCAACCCTGGACTTGTGTTGTGTCACAATTGTATGGATTTCACTAATGGGGTCACAGACCTGGACATTGTAAATATTGCAATATGACACTTGTAAATAAACACTACCTACACAACCAGCATGTCTTTTTGTGTATTGTGACACATCTACAACGTTTAGCAATTGTGATGTGTGTGACATGTCTTTGGTCACAGTGTGTAAGTTCAAGAGTGGCGGAATATGGGGCACATATCTACGTACAAGGTCCCTACATGATGAACGTCAATGCTGGTCTCATCCCCTACAAGCAATTTGCTGAGTATGTCAAAAATGTTGAACATATGTATGCTTCACCCACTACATACGGCAGGAATAGCTGTGAAACAGTTCTCGGGCAATATTGTCAGAAAACCCATCCCCAAACTCACTTATCCTAACTGAACTACTAATATATTCTGACCTGACACTAACCTCCTAAACCCCACAAAAAAACATTAAAACAAATGAGGAGGAAGGGGACAGAACTGGGGGCGACAGTCCTTAAGCCAATTTCAGATTGGCCTTCTGAGTTTTTTTTTTTATGAACGTCAGTCTCCAAGGCCCACGTTATGAACATGGCGGCAATCACCGCTCCGCCGGCGGTGGTGGTAAGTACCGGCAACAGGCTGGCGGTCCGGACAGCCAAATAATGAAGCACATGAGAAACAAGTAGTGGTCCATCCGCACACTGCCATCATTGTAGTGCCACCGACGTCAGAAGAGGCCACCCACAGGCTGATGGAAAGGCCCTACCCACCCAACAAATAATGAAGCACAAGACCGCCGTCATTTCTTTGCGTGGCGGAAACGAACCAAATAAAAGGAAACACTCACAATAGGCACACACAACACGCCGAAGCAGACATGGAGAGAGAGTTGCAAATAATGCCAGTCCTGCTCCTTGCAATGTACCTCCACGACCGTGACCGCCGACGAAGATGACAACAGTAAGTACTGCAACCTAGTAAACATGGGAAGAAAGAGCACAGCTACACAGCCACCCACAGCACCCACCCTGCAACGCACTCCCGACCCCACCTACCATCTCAAGCCATACACATCAGAATAAGAGGTACTTACCCGACACAAGGCAAAAAAAACCCGCACCAAAGTACACACATGTGCACACCACACCCCCACAATGAAACGATGAACCACGTCTCCATATTGTGCCACACAGCACCACTGGGCACACAAGCTTTAATAGAGAACTAAAATAGTGATGTCCAAATAAGGCCTTTGGCCAGCCCATGCAGAATACCCTGAAGGGCCCAAATATGCCGGATTTGAGGGGGGACTTGGGCTTACGTTTGGGAGGTGGAGGGTGTTTGGGCTATCCTTGGAAGGGAGGGGAGTGGGCTTGGGCTGGGGGGTGACAGAGGGACCTGGGGGAACACAGGGCTTAATCCTCTCTAGGTAAGGGGCACACGAATGGGAAGGGTGGACAGGGGCGGACTTGGACAAGGAAGGAGTGGACAGGGCAAGGAGATGGGCACGTTTAGGGATGAGAAGGGGTGGGCCAGTGGGTTCAAACAGGTCAACACAGGAGAGGAAACGTTTCTTAGGGGCAGTTGGGGTGGATATGGACGAAGCTGTGGGAGTGGAGGTAGAGGGAGTGCTTGTACCAGGTGAAGGTTTGCTGGGCGTGGATGCAGGTGCCTGTACAGTATGCTGATATGTGGTGGATGTGTGTGGAGTGGGTGTCTGGGAATGTTTGAGTGTCTTGGGGGCAGGGGGGTGGACACAGTGAGACAAGACAGGCTGCCAGTGTAAATGGATGTTGTCTGGGTGTCTGCAGGTCTGGTGAGTGTGCTGCATGCGTCAGTCAATGTGGTTGTGTTGAGTGAAGGGGTGGTGTCTGGGGTGGATGACTGAAAGTCAGGTGTTGTGGTGACTGCAAGAATGGGGCCAGCAGCAGTGACTGAGGGTGCAGTGCTTGTAGGTGTGCATGTTGAGGTGACAGACAGGTAGGCGGGACAGGTGGACACACTGGGGGAAGTGGATGTTGTTGTGTGTGCCTTTGTACGTTAGGTATGTGTATGCCTGTGGTAGGAAGTGTGGTGCTTGTGTTTCTCTGTGTGCTTCTTGTGTGTTGAGGTATGTGAATGGCTGTCTGAACGTGTGCTTGGGATGGGTGAAGGGAGTGGGGTGCTGGAAGGGGTAGAGGTTGTCAGAGATAGCACTGTGAATGCCTTCCAGGTATGCATTGCACTGCTGCATCTGGGATGCTAGCTGCTGGATGGCATTCACGGATGGTTGTCTGCCCTACAGAGATGGTCCTCAGGAGGTCAATAGCCTTCTCCGTGAGGGCAGCAGGGCTGACTGGAACAGGGGATGAGGTGCCTAGGGCGAAGGAGATGCCCACTCTCCTGGGTCAGCGGGCTTGGGCAACTAGGTGGGGAGCAACTGAGAGGGCAGAGATGGCATGGGGCGGAAGATGACATAGAATGGGTGGGCCCACTTGAGTCCGCCACCACCAGGGAGCTGCCTTCGGGGGAGGTATCAGATTCACTACTGCCAGTGGTAGTAGCCTCCCCCGTGGTACTCCCCTCACCCTCCAACCCACTGGTCCCCTTGGGCTCCGCCGACTCTGCCTCCTTGGAACTGTGGGCCACTGCACCCCCACTCACTGGTGCCACTGCTCCCTCGGCCGTTGATGCTGATGTACACAAAGAACACAAGAGCACAGGGGTGGGGAGACAAAACATGAGAGAAATCTGTAAATACCTGTATGAATGTACATACTTGGTGCACACACCACCACATCCAGCTTACACACCTACACGCAGGACCCACAACAATAGTCATGACTATGACCCTGACTAGAGGCCACTACCCCAGAATACAACTCATTTCCCACATAAAACATGGACCAGATGAACTGTGTGGACTACACACATGGGGGACCATGCCCAGCCAATGCACCCACTAGTCCATGGGCCCACAAAGAATCCTACAGTACAGGAAGATCAACCCCCATGGGGCTATTTAGACCTCCGACACCTGCTCCACACCATTTCCGTGCATATGGGGGGGGTAGGACTGCAGGAACACACCTTTCAGAGTGCCTGGCACTAGACAGCATACATACCACAGCACCCGAGCACATCCATCAAAGTAGCATTAATCAAGGTTGGTACTCACCCCCTTGTGGCTGCTGTGCTGCCTTCAAGCGCCCATCCAAATCCAGATATGCCACTGCCAGAATGCGGGCTATTAGGGGCGGTCAGGTTCCGACGGGTACCCCTTTCTCATTGGGAGGCCTTCCCTAGCTGGGCCTCACAGGTCTTTCTGGCCCCTCTCCACAGGTCCTCCCACCGCTTCCTGCAGTGGGTGCTCCGCCGGTTGTAGACCCCCAGGGCCGCACTTCCTTGGTGATGGCTTTGCCAAAGTCACCTCTTCCGATGGGCTCCGACCTGTATGGGACACACAGAGAAGAAAAACAGTTGTCAGGATATGCCCATCTGATACAGCTGACATGTCGTTCCCTATCGGACGGAAACTTCACAGGATCATTTTACAAACTCACTAACAGTACATGCCACACAATTTACGCCTGTGCAGTTACAATTCGAGCACACATGCATACAGGCACCCCCCACCATCACACACATCCATGCAAGACAACCGCCAACTCACCTGCTCCTCTGGTTGCCCATATAACTGGGCATACAGGGGTAGGACCCCATCCACCAGATTCTCGAGCTCCTCCGTGGTAAAGGCCTGGGGCCCGTTCCCCTGTGATTCATACCATTGGAGTTATCAGAGTCAGGACATAGCAGCACAGTGGAGTACTTGCATGCATGGGAATCGGGAGTCTAGTGAAATTGGGGTGACGACATGGCGTGCGCTTCATGGCGGTGTGCCCCGTCACCGCCGGCGATGATCATGATAAGCCCAGTTTTCCCATTGGCAACCATGTAAGCCAATGAATGGGTGCACAACGGTGAACAACGCTTTCCGCCATGTCAACTACCGCCAGCGGAATGATGTCACTTCCACTCCTTCATATCTGGATGGCAAGAGGCTGCCATTTTGCTAGCACCACGTACATATTTCCTGGTCAGGGACCCCATTCAGGGCCTACAAATCCTAGCCCTTAGTTGCCTGCCCACAGAAGTGTCTGTTCCTCACACTCACCCATCTCATGTAATGCATCCACACTGGCATGCCATTAGACCAGAGGTATCTCTTCATACATGTGCCTAACGTTGTACATCATACATCGCTTGTATGTGTGTTGAGCGCTGCAAGGCCGTTTTGGTAGATATGTGCTATATAAATCCATGTAACATAACATAACATACCATAACCTACGTATTGCACACCAGTTATTCAGTCACAACATGTTTTGCATGTGTATGTCTCCCCATAGGTACAGACCCATGTGGCGAGGGAGGGTCCCATCTGTGTACAGACCTCTTGGTTGATTTGGATACCATGGAGGAATGTAACATCATTGTCATCTACAGACTCAACCATGCAACAATCCAGGACCTATGTGCTTTACTGGATCCTGTACTGAGACCGGCTAATCGGAATCAGCATGTCATTCCTACTGAAATGCAAGTGCTATCTGTACTCCATTTTGTGGCTACGGGCTCTTTTCAGGTGACAGTGGGCATGGGTGCAGTGTTCTCACAGCCAATGTTTAGCCTTATCCCGTCCAAATTCCTGGATACATTTGTACAACACATGCAGACATATGTCCAGTTTCGCCAAAGGGCTGAACTCCCTGCCATCAAATCTGGATTTTATGCCTTTGCTAACATACCCCTTGTGATAGGTGCCATTGATGGAACCCACATAGCTCTCATCGCCCCTAAAGTGAATGGACAGGTGTACAGGAACAGAAAGAACTTCCACTCGATGAACATACAATTGGTGTGTACTGCTGATCAGTACATACCACATGTCGCTGCCATGTTCCCAAGTTCAGTCCATTATTTATTTGTCCTGAGAAACAGCAGTGTGCCACACATGATGGAACAACTCCACGGGGATAGAGGATGGCTCATAGGTGAGTTTGTATGACACTGGATAAGTACATAGCTGACAGCCAGGCTGTATGCAAGTAATGGCAGTTTGTTAAAGTCCTCTTTCCCCCACTTTTGCAGGTGATTCTGGTCACCTCAACTTGCAATGGTTCCTGACACCTGTGAGGAATCCCAGGACAGATGCAGAGATGAAGTATAATGAGGCCCAAGGACGTACTAGGAGGATGTTTGAGCGCAGTATAGGTCTCCTAAAGGCTAGATTGCATTGCCTCCATCTCTCTGGGGGATCCCTGTGCTATGGCACTGAGAAGGTGTGTAGAGTAGTGGTGGCCTGCTGCATGCTGCACAACTTGGCTGTGAGGAGAGCTATCCCCCTTCTAGAGGAGGAGGGTGCTGTACATCCAGACCTGCAACCTCTGAGAGGGGATGAGAGTGATGGTGAGGATGAAGAGGGGGAAGATGTCAACTCCAGGAACCAACTGATCCGCCTATACTTCCAGTGACTATAAGGTACTGTTCACTGATGCTGTTGTCTGCACTGCATAATGTTTGTCTGATGTGGTGTCTGCAGTCATTGACACTGTTACCTGAAGACTGAGGTGGCATGTGCCATGGAAACAAACATGGTGTACATTTTATCTTACTGTAGACACTGTTGTGCGTGGGGTACCATTCCTGCAATAAAGGTATGTTTATGGAATTGACTGACTAATGCATTCACACTAACAATTGACTACTCATAATGACAGGGGACATAGGAATTGGTGTAGCTGTGTTTTATTATGTGTCACAATTTCAAATGTGTGCTGTACAGTGATAGGGAGTGGGCTGATGGTGCATATCCGCACCAGGTACATGGGCTCAGCGATTGGTGGCAGTGGGTATTGGTCCATATGTCCCTTGCAATTTGGTATGTTGGTATTGGCAGGTCATTTTGGTAGCACAGTGGCACACTGCGGAGACAGTTCAGGGCAGAGTCACTTCTTAGCGGGGGCCTTGGTCTTGACAGGTGTTCCAGTGCCATATCTGCAGGGCTAGGGGTGCTGGTCTCCTGTGTGTCCTATGCTTGTCCTGTGTGTCCAGTTGCTGCTGCAGATGTGGATGGCAGGTTTGTGTCCTGGCTAGAGGTAGGGGCTTCCAGGTGTGTGGGGTTCTCAGGCTGGCTAGGGTAGTGCTGCTGCAACACCCCTGCAATGGTGGCAATGGTGGCATTGAGCTGCTTCTGTTGCTCCATGGCCTCTTGGTGTTGTGCTATCTGCAGTCTTTGATTCTGCTCCATGGCCTCTTGGTGTTGTGCTATCTGCAGCCTTTGATTCTGCTCCAGGGTGGCCAGGATCTGGCCCATCCTGCTTGGGTATGGTGGTATGCTCCCAGGACCTCAGATATCACTTCCTGGGCTACAGCATCCATCCTTTGGCCTCCCCCCTGGGCCACTGATGCCCTCCCACTGGGCCTAGCCCCCTGTGTCACCTGCACAGGTCTGGCAGTCCCACTTGTACTGGGGCCATCATCATCCTGCCTGTTGGTTGGTGGAGGCTCTGGCCTCTGTACATGTAGTCCGCCAGTCTGTGGCCTGGTGACACTGGTGTGGGGTCATTTGGCCAGGGCTGATGTTGGTGGCTGGTTGGTAGGGGTGTCAGTGGTATAATGGGTGGGGCTGCTGGAGGATGACATTCCAGGATTGTGTGACGGTCCAGGGTATTTCTCACTGTCCATACATCCCTCCCCAGTCTCCTGAGTGGGGCCTCTGTCTCCGTGTCGGGTGCTGGCACTCCTTGGCCTTTCCGTCCGGGTGGCATGGGTGGTGGTGCCAGTGGGGGGGAGTGGACATGTATGTTACATGTACAAAATCGGATAAGGATGCACAGCCCTGCCCTATTTTATGCTGTTTATTCCCCTGTCGGGCCATGCAGGGAACTTTTGTGGGATTACCCTTTCATTTTGCATGTGATGTGGAGGTGTATTGTGGGTACAGTAGTGCCATTTTGAATCCTTGCAGGGGTAGGTGACTGTGCACAGGGGGAGGGATGTGGGCCTGTTAGTGGGTTTATGGGCATGCAGGGTGACTGGATGTGGATGTTGTGGGGATGTGGTCCTAGTAGTAGTTGGAGGTGTGGGGTGGTACATGCATTACAGGTGTGGTGGATATGTAGTAATTTTAGATGACTTACCCGAGTCCAGTCCTCCTGTGAGTCCACTGAGCCCCTCTAAGTGCAGGATACCCAGTACCTTCTCCCAGTCAGTGTAGTCGGGGGTGTAGGTAGGGGTCCTCCACCAGTCTTCTGTACAGCAATGCTGTGCCTGGATGCTATAGACCTCACTTTCCCACACAGGTTGTTCCATCTCTTGTGGATGTCATCCCTTGTGTGTGGATGGTTTCCCACTGTGTTGACCTTATTTACAATCGTCTGCCATAACTCCATCTTGCTAGCGATGGGTGTGTGCTGCACCTGTGCCTGAATAGTTGTGGCTTGACCCTGAGTATTTCATCCACCATGGTCCTTAGCTCCCTATTTGCGAAGCGTGGGTGCTTAGGGAGTGCCATGGTGTGTGTTATGGTTGTGGTGTTCTGAGAGTATTGGTGTAAGAGGCTGGCCTGGCTTATATTGGGTACCTGATGGTACTTACACCTTGTGCCAGGTCAAGTTATCCCTTATTAGTAGATTAGCAGTGTTCTAGCAGTTTAGGATGATAGAGGTAGCTATAGCAGAGCAGCTTATGCTGAACTAGGAGACATGCACAGCTCCTACTATACCACTTATATCATATAGCACTTTATCACAAAAAAACACAATACTCAGAGTTACTAAAGATAAAAGTACTTTATTTTAGTGACAATATGCCAAAAGTATTTCAGACGATATACTCCCTTAGGAGGTAAGTAAAATACACAAAATATACACACAAACCAAAATCAGGTAAGTAAAACACTTAGAGAAGTAGTGCAAACACTATAGAACACAATAGAATGCAATAGGAGACAATAGGCCTAGCGGCAACACTAACCATATACTCCAAAAGTGGAATGCGAACCACGAATGGACCCCAGGCCTAGTGTAGTGTGTAGAGGGTCGCTGGGAGTGTAAGAAAACACTAAGGGTGTCCAAGATACCACACCCCAAGACTCTGAAAAGTAGGAGTAAAGTTACCCTACTACCCCAGAAAGACAGTAAAGTCGAGATAGGGGATTCTGCAAAGACAACAACTGACTGCAAAGCACTGAAGATGGATTCCTAGACCTGAGGACCTGAAAAGGAAGGAGACCAAGTCCAAGAGTCACGCATGTGTCCGGGGGGGCAGGAGCCCACTAAACCCCGGATGAAGGTGCAAAAGGGCTGCCTCCGGGTGGAAGAAGCCAAAGATTCTGCAACAACGGAAGGTGCCAGGAACTTCTCCTTTGGTCAGAAGATGTCCCACGGTGTGCTGGAGGACGCAGAGATGTTTCCACACAGAAAGACTGCAAACAAGCCTTGCTAGCTGCAAGAGTCATGGTAAAAGATAATGGGTGTTGCCAGGGCCCAGGAAGGACCAGGAGGTTGCCCCTTGGAGGAGGAGACAGAGGGGGTGTTCAGCAATACAGAGAGTCCATGCAGAAGCAGGCAGCACCTGCAGAAGAACTTGAACAGGTGTTCAAGAAATCTGAGAACAGCAGTCAACTCAACACAACAAAAGAGGGTCCCATGGAGCCGGAGGTCAACTCAGCGAGTTGGACAATACAGGACGGAATGCTGGGGACCTGGGCTGTGCTGTGCATGAAGGAAGTCCTGCAAAAGTGCACAGGAGCCCTAGCAGTTGCAGATCACGCAGTACACAGGATTACTGTCTGGCATGGGGAGGCAAGGACTTACCTCCACCAAATTTGAACAGAAGGCCACTGGACTGTCGGGGTCACTTGGATCTAGCTCCTGTGTACCAGGGACCACGCTCGTCAAGATGAGAGGGGACCCAGAGGACCGGTGATGCAGATGTTTGGTGCCTGCATTAGCAGGGGGAAGATTCCATCGACCCACTGGAGATTTCTTTGTGGCTTCCAGTGCAGGGTGAAGGCAGACAGCCCTCACAGCATGCACCACCAGGAAACAGTCGAGAAAGCCGGCAGTATTAGACGCTACAATGTTGCTGGTAGTCGTCTTGCTAATTTGTTGCAGTTTTGCAGGCGTCCTGGAGCAATCAGAGGCCCATCCTTGGCAGAAGTTGAAGAGAGAAGTGCAGAGGAACTCGTATGAACTCTTGCATTCGTTATCTGAAGAGAAACCCACAGGAGAGATCCTAAGTAGCCCTCAGAGGAGGATTGGCTACCTAACCAGGTAAGAGCCTATCAGGAGGGGTCTCTGACGTCACCTATGGCACTGGCCGCTGGGGCAGATGATGAGATGATGCCATCCTCCGGTATACAGACCCCTGGTGGACCTGTCAACAATGGAAGACAGACACATCATTATCACCTACAGACTTGATCGTGCCACAATCCATGAACTGTGTGCCCAGTTGGAGCCAGACCTGACCAGCTATCCGCCATCCGACAGGAATCCCCACTCTAGTGAAGGTCCTGTCAGTACTCCATTTCCTGGCCACTGGGTCCTTTCAAACAACAGTGGCCATGGCATCAGGGATGTCACAGCCAATGTTCTCTAACGTGTTGTCCAGAGTGTTGTCTGTCCTGCTGAAACACATGCGCAGCTACATCGTTTTCCCTCAGGTGGAGGATTTGCCCACAGTGAAAGGGGACTTCTATGCCCTGGGACATATCCCCAACATCACTGGTGCAACTGATGTTACACATGTGGCATTTGTCCCACCCCACAGGAATGAACAGGTATACAGAAACCGCAAAAGCTACCATTCCATGAATTTGCAGATGGTGTGTTTGGCAGACCAGTACATCTCCCATGTGAATGCCAAGTATCCTGGCTCAGTGCATGACGCTTACATTTTGCGAAATAGCAGCATCCCTTATGTGATGGCCCAACTCCAGAGGCACTGTGTGTGGCTAATAGGTGAGCAGAAGGTCCCCACACAGTTTGAATAGGTGTCTGGGTATGGGAGAGTCCTTAAGGGTTGGTGTGTGTCTAACAGTTATCCCTCGATATTTTCAGGTGACTCTGGTTACCCCAACCTGTCATGGCTACTGACCCCAGTGGGGAATCCCAGGACAAGGGCAGAGGAACGCTACAATGAGGCACATGGGTGAACTAGGAGGATAATAGAGCGGACTTTCGTCCTCCTGAAGGCCAGGTTCCGGTGCCTCCATCTGACAGGTGGCTCCCTATACTACTCACCAAAGAAAGTGTGCCAGATCATCGTGGCATGCTGTATGTTGCACAACCTGGCTTTGCGGCGCCAGGTGCCTTTTCTGCAGGAGGATGGGCCTAATGTTGGTCTTGTGGCAGCTGTGGAGCCTGTGGACAGTGTGGAAGAGGAGGCAGAAGAAGAAGATATAGACAACCGAAACAACATCATCATGCAATACTTCCAGTGAGACACAAGTAAGAGACTGGCACTGCTCCTCTCACATCAGACTACAGTAGGGCATTGCATGATTCTGCATAATTAACTCTGTGTATGGACCCTGACAGTTCACTTTGGCTTTCCATTTCGCAGATCTGGGTACCACATCTGCCTTCTGCTATGTTTACTGCTCCCCAACAACTGTCGAACCATTGGTATGTGAAAATGTACATTGACATTGCTATTTTTCAGAGAGGTTTCAATAACACATTTGTGAAAGTACAGACTGACTCCAGATTAATTTGTGATTCAAGGGTGTTTATTTCTGTGCTAATAAGTGGAGGGGGCTGTGCAATGGGCTGGGGTGATGGTGGAGGAATGTCCATGGTGGAGTCCAGTCTATTGGTATCACAGGTGCATTGTCCAGAGTGGCATAGGAGGTGGAGTAATGGCAGTTCAAGGTTGTCAGGGTGACATAGTGGGACAGAGGGGTGACAATCAGGAGAGTCTTATTTCCTAGCGGGGGTCTTGGCAATTTTCTCTGTCTTGTTCCTGGATCTCAGGGACTGTTTGCAGGATGGTTCTCCTTCTGCAGGGGGTGGGCTGCTGGTGGCCTGTTGGTCCTGTGATGGGACCTCCTGTCCACTAGCGCTGGCGGAGGTGGTGGGTTGTTCATCATTCAGGCTAGTGTCAGGGGCCCGTTGGTGTGCCACTGTGTCCCTCATGGTGTTGGCCATGTCTGCCAGCATCCCTGTAATGGTGACCAGGGTGGTGTTAATAGACTTCAAGTCCTCCCTGATCCCCAGGTACTGTTCCTCTTGCAGCCGCTGGGCCTCCTGAAACTTGGCCAGTACTATGCCCATGGTCTCCTTGGAATGGTGGTATGCTCCCATGATGTTGGAGAGTGCCTCGTGGAGAGTCGGTTCCCTGGGCCTGTCCTCCCCCTGTCACACAGCAGTCCTCCCAGCTTCCCTGTTATCCTATGCCTCTGTCCCCTGAACCGTGCACCCACTGCCACTGACCCCTGGTCCCTGACTGTCTTGGGTTAGTGGGCTTGCCTGGGGTCCCTGTAGTGGTGGATACACTGTTGAGTGACGTGTCCTGGGGACAGAGGGATGGCCCGCTGTGTGGGTGCTGTGTTGGTGTTTCCTGAGGGGGGAGGTTCAGTGGTGGTTTGTGACTGTGGAAGGGGAACCGACTATCCAGAGGTCCCTGATGGGCCGGGCTGGTCATCTTGATCCAGGCGTGCAGAGCTGCTGTCATCACTGTGGGCATCTTCTGTGGGGGGACTGGATAAGTCTGGCACCTCCTGTCCAGTGACATTGGGTAGGGGTCCTGTTGGGGAGTAAGTGCATAGTTATTGTATCTGTGTGTGCCATCTTGTGCAATGGGTGAGTTACCCTCTACTCCTGTGCCTGCCTTATTTTCTTTGACCTTGTGTAATTGGTGATTTTGGGGCCTGGGTGAGTATCTGTACTGGACATGCTTTGGTGATGGGTGTCCATGCATTGGTGTAACATGCAGGGCTTGGTTTTGGGATTTGTGGATTGTGATAGTGGGGTATCTGTGGGGTGTTGGGGTGATGGGTGTGAGGGTTGGGGTAGGAGTTTGTGATAGCATGCAGGTAGGGTGGGGGGATATATTATAGTAAAGATTTCACTTACCAGAGTCCAGTCCTCCTGCTACTCCTGCAAGACCCTCAGGATGCATGATCGCCAAGACTTGCTCCTCCCATGTTGTTAGTTGTGGGGGAGGAGGTGGGGGTCCGCCGCCAGTCCTCTGTACCGGGATGTGGTGTCTTAAGACCACGGAACGCACCTTCCCCCGTAGGTCGTTCCACCTCTTCCTGATGTCATCCTGTGTTCTTGGATGCTGTCCCACTGCATTGACCCTGTCAGCAATTCTCCGCCGAAGCTCCATCTTCCTAGCAATGGATGTCTGCTGCACCTGTGATCCGAATAGCTGTGGCTCTACCCAGATGATTTCCTCCACCATGACCCTGAGCTCCTCCTCAGAAAAGCTGGGGTGTCTTTGAGGTGCCATAATGTGGCGGGGGTGATGTGTGAGGTGATGTTTGTTGTGCTATGTGATGTGTTGTGTTGGTGTGTGTTCTTTGAGGTGCGTGGATGTTGTATAAGTGATGGTGTTGTGTGCCTGTGGATGCTGGTGTTCTGTTTCCTATTCTCTCTCTCTCTCTCTCTCTCTCTCTCTCTCTCTCTCTCTCTCTCTGCTTCTTCCAAAACATTTGTTTGAAGGGATTGTGGGTAATGTGGGTGTGTGTTTTATAGTGGTGTGAGTGTGTGGGTAGTGTGTGTATGTGTATCAGGTGTGTGTATTTTGAATTGTCCAATGTGGTTGTGTTTTGTAAATGTGTGTGTATTTTGAGCGCAGCGGTGTGTACCGCCAATGGATTACCGTGGTTGAATGACCGCAGCGTTGATTCGTGGGTCGTGATAGTGGGGGCGTATTCCTGTTGGCGTGATGGTGGAGGTTTTGCTATCGCCAGTTTATCACTGACCTTTGGTGTGGTGGACTTGTGTGGGTGTCTGTATTGTGGCGGATTATGAAATGTGGGTCGTAATACCTGTAGCGGATTTTCTCCGTAGCCACGGTATCTTGACAGCCGTCAGAACAGCGGTAAGCAGGAGTTACCACCAAGGTTGTAATGAGGGGCTTAGTGTCTTATCACTGTCACTATTAGTGGACAACATATTACAGTGTGTACTATTTTAAAGAAGTTAGCTAGTTATCCTGTTGTAAAACAGTGCAACAGACACACCACTGCAAACTCACGATGACACTGATACTCAGGTGAGTGAAAGCCACACATCAGCACACTTACACTGGGCCTGTGACTCATGTAGTGCTGTACCCTGCAACAACCATATATGGTCAATTTATAGAAGATGGAACTCCATGGTATGAGGGTGAGTTGGTTGACAAATACATGACACTACCCTGGTGCTCTGCAAGACAATTGACTCAGGTATTCTGGCTTGTCCTGCAAGGCACCCAGAGGCACTTTGTGATAGACATGCGGCTCAATTATTAATCTGCAATGATCATGCATTGAGTAATCCATGACTGATGTGGCAAAGTTGTCTGATGGTATCAACTGCTCCATTTGCAGTGCCTCCTAAGGGGGGGGTAAGTCCCCTTTGCTAACATAATGGTAGAGAATGTGTGTGTGAAATTATGACAATGTAGCACTATACATGGATTGCCCTACTTTGTTGACACAATCCAGTTAAATGTGGTAGGCTGGCGGTGTCTTGGGACATCATACATGATACTATGCCGGGTCACAGGTGTTGCCATGTGTGACTTAGGGATGGTTGTGCATGACTCACCAAACTTCTGACCTGCATTGTTAAAATGGTAGGACATGTGAACTCTCTGTCTAGACTGGCACAGTTACAATTCATTCTTGTTGCATGCAACCTGTCCAGAAGCACTGCATGCAGCACTCCAACACATCTGCTACTGTCATTAAAGAGCGGTGAACAGTAAATAGTATGCCAATGGGAGACTTGCCAACAGGCCACTGATCACCACACCAAGATGGTCAAGCAGATCTTTCTCCCTGGCCATCATATCTGCCCAGCAATGCTTGATCTGGTGCTCGTTGCGGGTGATGTGAAACACTCTTTTTGGGTGGTGGAGCACCTTTCCCCACTGCAGCCGCCTCGCCTCCGTCCGGTAACCTTGGATTACACGCCCCCCCCATCTCCAACATTAATGGCAGATAGTTGGCTACCAGCCACATGAAGCCTCCCAGCTCCTCCTCTCCCATCCTTGTGAACCTCCCCCTACCAGAAATGTTTAAAAGGTACAGGTTGAAAAAAAAAAAGAATGAATAGAAAGGAAACGTAACACTTAAAAAATATATCCCATTTAACCCAACTTGTCAACTATCCCGGACAGACACCCCACAGTACAAGTACAATATTAGACACAAAAAACACACAAATTTACTGACACTGGGACAAAGTACAGACAAAAATACGAAAAACACAACAAGAGGAACACCACAAGACACATTACTGAGCAAAAACACATCACCAATTCAAGGACACAATCAATCAGTCAAAAGAGGCACTGAGTGGAAAGAGAAAGTGAAAGTACACCCACTGTACCATGCCTGTAAACAGGATTTCTTATTACATCACTTCCTGTTCCCATGTGTCACATTTTCTGTTATTCATGTATTTATTTGATGCATGTGAAATTTACGCATTTCAGACGCTTGACCTAACATAACATGTGTATTTGTAAAGCACATGTTCACCTGTAGGTCTCTTGGCACTGAATAACAGATGTTTAGTTTATTGTTACCCAACTCAATGGTACTCATTTTATTGATCTCAGTGCTTGGATGAAAGGCTGAGTGGGTCACCTGGAAATTGAACCTGTGACCATAAGGTCAAACACAGGCTGCTACAGTGGATGCATTATTCCACCAAGCCGCTAGACCTGGCTAGGTGCGTTTTCTTTTTTTATGCATTACCCTTACGCATAAAATTAACAGAAAACCAGCACTGAGATGAGTGTGAAGGTGGGATTCGGGCTAAGGGCCCATGGGTCATATACTTTGCATTTGCAGTTGTTTTCGACACATTTGCATCAATGTTTTTGACTCTATTCCTGATTGCGTGATTTTGTTCCATTGTCTCTGGATGCAACCTGTATCAACATGCAAATGGAATGGGCTGTGCTGCTGTGTGGCATATTGTGTATGGTCACATGTGGTAGTCCATGCAATAATGTGATTTGCGTGTGATTGGTCTGTTTTACTAAAGTGTGTGTTACAGAGTCAACAGCATGCAAATATTTGCACTTCGTGCATTTGAATGCATGTGTGACATCAGTGTATCCACATATGTATGGCAGTCAGTACTATACAACAGTTCTGGTTTGTAACTGTGAATTGTGTTTACTTATGAGATATGTGTAGTTGTCTTACAGAGCATAACATTGAAGACAACATACACATTGTTGGGCATTGTTGATGATGGCTGATAAATGCTACCTGGGAAATGTTACCCGACAACTGTCTCCATATGTAAATCTTGACTTTATGGTGACTTGTGTGTGGACTACACATATATCTGACATGTGTACATATTTGGCACATATTGTCATTGAAACACTCTGCCTACATTCCACCCATATTATGTTTTGTCCACAAATGTTTGATTAAACTCATTACATTTAGCAATGGTTGCTGCAAACTTTCTCATCCATTCTGGTGTACATTCCACAGACGTGTCCGTGCAAAGTGTGAGGTCTAGTGTACCCTGTGCTAGGATTAGGCCCCATGACACTGGCAGGACTGATTACTATAGATGTACTGCACAGGCCCAAATAATTTAATTGCTTGTCATACCTGCGCTAATCATGATGACCATTGTTACTAAGTATGTCACCCCTTGTTACACTTGCTCCATGCAGCCATTGCACCTCTCACACTGAGTTGTGACAATGGTCTGCTCAAACATTACTGTCTTACCAAATGTTGACATCCACTGCCTCATGTGTGGGGCTGTTGTTTACCTCCTATTTGGACATGTTGTAGTTGTGTGTGATGAGCTATTGTTCTACAATTTGCCAACGTGAATGCAATTCATATGTTTTGGTCCATAGATTGTGTCCTCCAGTTGTCACATTCTAGTGATGAGGCTATTTGTGATGTGTGTGATGGTAGCAGAACAATCTTACACATCACATGTGCTGTAGCTACAGTACTTTTCAGATTAGTGGTTGTAACATGCTCCCTGAGCTTAGACTCACAATCCTGAGGTATGTGTTGTGGAGATTGAAGAGACCGAAGCTGGATTGTGTGAATAAGGGAGGCGTTTATTAACAAAATATACATGGTGAGTTAAATGATTATTAAGTGAAGAAGTTCACAACTATATGCAGTCTGCTGCGTATCCCAGCATCTGTGTTGTGCTGCTCCCCCTCATTTTCTTCACCACCATCCTTCTCCTCAGGCAGGTCATCAACCTGCTCATAAAAGGGGACGCTCATCCACACACATATCTTGTGCAGGATAGCACATGTCATTATGATCTTGCAGACGATGTGTTGGGCATATAGCAGGCTGCCTCCTGTGCTGTCCAGGCACCTGAATCTTGACTTCAGGATACCAAGGCGGTCATTCCAACCCTGGCGGTCCGAGACCGCCAGGGTTGGGGACCGCGGGAGCACCGCCAACAGGCTGGCGGTGCTCCCATGGGCATTCTGACCGCGGCGGTACAGCCGCGGTCAGTGATGGAAAACCGGCGGTGTACCGCCAGTTTTCCGCTGCCCTGGGGAATCCTCCATGGCGGCGCAGCTTGCTGCGCCGCCATGGGGATTCCGACCCCCATACCGCCATCCTGTTCCTGGCGGTTTCGGCCGCCAGGAACAGGATGGCGGTATGAGGTGTCGTGGGGCCCCTGGGGGCCCCTGCAGTGCCCATGCCAAAGGCATGGGCACTGCAGGGGCCCCTAGCAGGGCCCCAATAAGATTTTCAGTGTCTGCCATGCAGACACTGAAAATCGCGACGGGTGCAACTGCACCCGTCGCACCCCTTCCACTCCGCCGGCTCCATTCGGAGCCGGCATCCTCGTGGAAGGGTGTTTCCCGCTCAGCTGGCGGGCGGCTTTCTGGCGGTCGCCCGCCAGCCCAGCGGGAAACCCAGAATAACCGCGGCGGTCTTCTGACCGCGCAGCGGTATTCTGGCGGCTCCCGCCGGCCCTGCGGTTACCGCGGCCGGCGGGAGTCAGAATGACCCCCCAAATGTCCTTTCCACAATAGTCCGTGCCCTCCGATGTCCCTCATTATATGCACACTCTGCTGCTGTGCTTGGGTTGGGAAATGGGGTCATGATCCATGGCTGTGTGCCATAACCCTGATCCGCTACAAAAGTTTAAAGGAGTAAGTTGTTGTTAAGGCTTGCAACAGGTTTATCATGTAGCATGGCAGTTGATATTTTGAGATGGGTGTGACTCATTTGTGTTTGTGGTACAGTGTGAGTTCCTGGGCTTGGGCAAAGTGTTCTCAGCACTGGGTTGTTGGACATGACAATCTTGTGTTTTGCTCAAGGACCTGGGACATATGATTTGGATTCCTAACGGATGGTAAGTATGTATGTACCTTGCATGGTGTAGTGCACCTTTGCATCAGTGTGCTATCACCAGAGGGGACATGACACATCCTCACAACACAATGGGGTAAAACGTGGTGGCAACATGGTAGCACTACAGTCTGGACCTCCCATCCATTTTGACATGTGTCATTGCAGATGATGTGCAACAATTAGGACAATTGAAATGGGTAAGTAACAATGCACAACTCGTCTCCAAATTTGGCTGCACTGTCCTGCAACATTTAGACTATGCAAGAATGCCCCATGTGTGACATGTTACCAAGCAACCCTTTGTTGTCCCCTGCACCAGTTGCTCATATGCAGCTGTACACCTACACTACCTACCTTGCACAAGGGTACTTGACTAGTTGCCCTGTGGAGGTGGATGTATCTCTGCAGGAAGGGATACCGCCCCATACATATGCTGTCTTGATGGCCAATTGGCTCTTTCTGTGTGTGAGGCAGTACGCAGCATGCATTGGTGGCACAATTATGTGAGTTAAAAGCATAGTCTACTTCACTATTGCAACCTGAAAACAGCACCCCTGGAGTGGTGTTAGTTGTTGGCACTGCCTCAGGTTTTAGGTGACACCTACATCTGAGTCAGCATCATCATGCTACGTATCTTGTGGTGACAGACAAGTAGGCCATTTCCATATTGTCCATCCTGTAATTGTTCATTGATACAGCTGTGGAGGAATTTGAAGGCATAATTGACACTCCCAGGATACGTGGCCAAAATGTTTAATAGTTCCCAGTGGTCCACTATGGCCTGCACAATAATGGAATGCATGTGCTTGCGATTCCGGTATAAGTGCTCGGTTGCTACAAGTGGTATGAGCTGGACATGGGTGCAGTCAATTGCACCGAGCACATGCTTTGGTTTTGATAGAACCCCTGTTTGGTCTCCTTCTGCTTTTTCTGGTTTTGGGGAAGCTGATGTGGTGGGGTGTCAGGGAGATTATAGCGTCTAACAACTTTGTCAGGAATGCAGAGAATGACTGCTGTGAGACACCAGCAACCAGGGCACCCGTTGTTTGGCATGAGTCACTTGCCAGCATGTGCATGACAGCTAGCAGCTTTGTGACAGGTGGTACGTTGTGTGGGGTCTGGAGGCTAGCTGTGATTTTTGGCTCAATGTGGTGCAGCAGGTGTAGTATGAATTGCCAGTTCAGTCTGTAGGTCCTAATGATGTCCTGGTCTCTGAGGCCAAGTAGGGCTGTCCTGGTTCGAAAGACCCTCTCCTGCCTGCTGCGTTGCCTTTGTAAGCTGCATTGTGGTGATGGTGATTGCTGTAGTTGTTGCTGTCCTCTGCCTCGTCTCGCAAGCTGGATCAGTATTACCTCCATCTTCTCCTGTGGGTTGGTAATGTTGCTTCTGTGTTTTCTCCTTAAGTGGTGATGGGTTTGCCTCATTTTAATGCCTGCCCTGACCCAGGCATTACATTTTGTTCCAAAACGGAGTTAACGTCATTTTTTGGCTCCACGTCTCACCCGTGTGTCATTTTTGCCGGGGTGGATAAATATGGCGCTTGGGGGTTAGAGTGATTTTTTGGACGGGAAAGCCTACCTTGCATCTCATTGATGCAAGGAAGTTTCACACATCCGAAAAATGACGTTAACACCAATATTTTGATGGTAGACGGGTCTAGTATCAAAATATGATCATAGCATTGAGTTTGCGCTGAATTAGCGTAAAATAATTACGCTAATTCAGGGCAGAGTATAAATATGCTCCTAAGTCTCAGAGACTATCTAAAAGTTCAAAGGCTTTATTACAGAGTCAAAGTCAAACTTACATAAATGAGTCTCAAAATTATGGTAATAATGTACACAATCACTAATGGAGAATTAAAGCATCCTATAATATTGAACTTCACCAGCATATAAAAAACAAGTAACTCAATAGGGATTATGCAGAAAATCAGAAACAAAAACTGATGTTTACATTCTAAAATAACATTTGCCTGCCTAACCATTTAAGCTAAATGTACCTACAATAATATTAAAGATTTCAAAATAAAGAATAAGCAAACAGAATATTCAGTAGTTCTGTTGAGAGAGGTGCAACAGCATAAAGCCAAAGAGAGAATCTAAGTCTAACAATAATTCAGCAAGGTCTGCTCTCAGCTAAGGATGAAATAAATCTTTCTTTCTCTGCACACAACACACCTTTTACGTTGAATATTAGTTAAAGCTTACATCACTATGAAAACATCTGCACTAAAAAACAAGTCTATCAATCCATTTCAATTAGCACTTTGGCTTCAGAAGCTTCTCCAGGGTAACCTGGTCTCCCTTTACATTTCCAGGAACTTCAGAAAGTTACAACCATCTTCCCAAATGACACCCCTTACCAGAGCAAGGTTTTGAAAATCTTCTTATCTCTCAAGCACAAAAGACCTTTCATTAGTTCAAATCTGCATCCTGACACCTGCAGCTGTTAGAAAAAAACATGCAAAGAAACTTCATGTTGGTTAGTTAAACAAGGAAAAATATATGCCTTCACTCCAGCCAAGTTACTTGAAAGCACAAATATACTTCAGCTGAAAATAATTCTGTTACTTATGGTTAAACTACCAAATAACTATGCAGAGTAATAATTTTAACGTATTTATAACAAACTTATTTTCAAGAATACCTATATAATTCTACTAAAACATTTCATCTACTGTATACTTTTCACATATATTTTGCAGGGTATCATTTAAACAACTTGCACATTAGCATTTCTCCACGTTATATAAAAATGTGGCCACCAATTGTGACCACTCGAAATGTGACCACTATTTCACCTTCATTCTCAGTAACAGTGGCACAGCCACCCTAAGCTCTCTCACTAGCCTGAAGAAGGTGACATGGAAACACCCATGTCACACTGGAAACAAATCAACAGTAGTCACTTCACTACGTGTACATTGTCTAAATGGACTCCTGGAGGTTGTACTAATGTTGCTCAGATAGATAACACATCTGGCAAGAAAATGTATACTGGAGACAAGTCGGTCAAAATGACAGAGAGAAATGTCTACGAAAACCACACCACAATGAATCAGCTAGCCCCAGGGATAAAACCTCTCTTGATTGGTGCTGCTAACAATACCATACTCTGATCGCATCAGTAGATGCTAATAGTAATTTGAATGTTGCAGAGGCCCATGGATTCTCACATACTTGTAGAAGGCACTTGACATGTTGCTCAATGGGAAGTCATGTCACTGCCTCTTTTTGTCATTCAAACACAGACTTTCCTTGGATGCATGGTTGTACACAAACACATATGATTACCCCATAATTGCAAGTCAACACTTAGCTAATGAACCTTCCCCATTTTACATGTGCAAAGCACTTTGCCACATGATTCTACATCAATGGCATTGAAATGCAAATTGTGGGTAAAAACTTTAGTCCTATCTATCATGTCCTTCATTTCTACTGTAGTTGTACCTGCCAAATTACATGCAATGATGGGTGAGGGTATGTGTGAGCTACCAATTAATGGTGACACATTCCTGTCTAAGGCACCACATGAAATGTAGCCCCATGACATATGTCTAAATTCAAACACATGTTGAAATGCACACATAATTCAGAGAAGTCAGACATCATCTGATGAAGCCAGGTATACCATGCATGAAACAGCTGTGAAAATGATTTGGCAAAGGGAAAGCAGGCTTACAAGTAGCACAAGGAATGATGGCAACAGTGATGTCATAAAATTCATGTCAGCGGACATTCACTATTTACTAAGGGAAATTATTGCTCTGTGAATGCACCCAAACAGCAATCTATGCTCTGTCACATGTATGATGGCCACCTTCACAGAACAGACAGTAATGAGACACCAGCACTCGTGACACACTGAAGACAAGTGGCCTGTAGGGGACAGATGCCAATATACTAACTTGAGCAGACACTTGGCTGAGGACAGTGATCTTTTATTTCATGTTGTTTTGGCTGACACACTGAAGAGCAGTAAACTGTTGTGGACAAATTACACCCACAACAACATGACCTGATTGCTCACTGTACTCAGCCATGTGTTGGCCCTGGAGAGTAAATTAGTTGTTGACTGTACTGTGTTGTGTCCTAGGTCACTGGACCAATAGGCAAGGCACTACCATATTTATACAGTTACTCATCTTGTATATCACACATGGCCCATCTCCAAACTTCAGAGGGAGATGGCAGAACCTAACACATCAACTTAGCAATGTTACAGTCAGGAATATGCCCTGGACTCACCCGCTTGTAGCTGCTGTGCTCCCCTCAAACACCCATCAAGCTCCAGGTAGGTCACCACCAGAATGCAGGCCATGAGGGCGGACAGACTCCGACGTGCACCCCGCCCATGTTCAGAGGCCAGCCCCAGCTGGAACTCAGCAATATTACGGGCCTAGTGTCCCAGGTCCTCCCACCTCTTGCAACAGTGGGTGCTTCACCAGCTATGGACCCCCAGGGTCCTCACCTTCCGGGCAATGGCTCTCCAAATCTCCTTCTTCTGATGGGAGTTGACCTGTAAGTATGTAAGTGACAAATCAAAAGGTTACAAACACAGGTTTTTGCCTAAATGGTTGTGTCACACATGTGCGAAACACCAAGCACAAAATGTTTAACTTGTCAATCCACCACAAGTGTAAAGCACACATGCTGATGAGTACAAGGACATGACTACACACTTTTGGATTCATCTGCAGACTAACCCACAACCCTACTTATGGCCTATACTGACTAAGCCAGCCTTCTGACATCACGCAGCCCAGCCTCAAGCAACATGTACTGTGATTTGAGCCGCCATAACACATAACACACCACTGTGGCCTTCTGAAGGGTAAATTCCATGGGCCTGACTGGACAGACACATTTACGGTCTGCAACACTGACTCACTCCATACAGTCCCTATAGGCAACTACCCATAGTGCAGACTTCACCCTAAGATTTGAGTGACAATGAAAGGGCTGCCGTGGTGGGCACGAAAGTCTCTTCCATATTCTTGTGTGGACATGTGGCATACCCAATGTAGACTCCTGCCACTTTAGGGTGGATTTGTGTGGTATGTACTTGTACCAAGGAGGACACTTTTGACCATCCGTGGAAAATTTCCAGAGATAGCATACAACATAGGTATGTTTGGTCTAATTTTTGACATGTAACGAAGCTGCTGAGTCATGTGTCACAGCCTCCTTGGAATGTACAAACTAGCTGGACTGTGTGTTTGTCACTTGTGCAATACGCCTGTCCTCGACAAACATGACTAGTGTAAAGGTGACAACCGAGCTGAGAGACTAAGGGATTTGTCAGAAGTCAATGACACATAGTGACAAGGATGCAAATGCACATATGTATTAGTTCAGGGATTTTCCTCAATGCCCATTCCTAATCTAGTCAATGGAACAAGAAAGTTAGGCCAAGTATTGCCACTAGAGCTGCATATTGGTCACATGCCAGGATCTGCAAGTCTACAGAGAGTGGACACAGTGCCACTGCTGCATAGTCACACCAACTATATCCCACCCTGGACTAGTTCTCATTTAACAGTCCCTGGTCTATGCAGGCTGATCATATAGATCCTACATGACACTCACTTCTCTGTCACTTCCATGAATGACAGCACATCGTGTGGTCATTATCAATGTGGCTTGTGTCTTCCGTGGCACTCTTAGGGCACAGTTAGTCATGATATGCCACTAATATAACAGATGGCACGGCCAGATTTGGGCTGACTGATCTGTGGCACAACACATATTTCTTGCAGAATCATCAAATAAAATGCATACACAACTCATGCTATCATGCACATACATGTTGTTTGACATCTAATACCACCATATCCCAAAATATGTCATTGCATGGCTGTAAAGTCTCAGGGGATCATTCTGACTCTCGCCGGCCGCGGTAACCGCAGGGCCGGCGGGAGCCGCCAGAATACCGCTGCGCGGTCAGAAGACCACCGCGGTTATTCTGGGTTTCCCGCTGGGCTGGCGGGCGACCGCCAGAAGGCCGCCCGCCAGCCCAGCGGGAAACACCCTTCCACGAGGATGCCGGCTCCGAATGGAGCCGGCGGAGTGGAAGGGGTGCGACGGGTGCAGTTGCACCCGTCGCGATTTTTAGTGTCTGCATGGCAGACACTGAAAATCTTTTAGGGGCCCTGTTAGGGGGCCCCTGCAGTGCCCATGCCATTGGCATGGGCACTGCAGGGGCCCCCAGGGGCCCCACGACACCCCATATCGCCATCCTGTTCCTGGCGGCCGAAACCGGCAGGAACAGGATGGCGGTATGGGGGTCGGAATCCCCATGGCGGCGCAGCAAGCTGCGCCGCCTTGGAGGATTCCCCAGGGCAGCGGAAAACCGGCGGTACACCGCCGGTTTTCAGTTTCTGACCGCGGCTGTACCGCCGTGGTCAGAATGCCCATGGGAGCACCGCCAGCCTGTTGGCGGTGCTCCCGCGGTCCCCAACGCTGGCGGTCTCGGACCGCCAGGGTTGGAATGACCGCCTCAGTGCCTAGATATATGAAAGCAACTCAAGGAGGATCTAGGCCTCAAAACACATGATACAACACAATGTGAATGTGCAATATATATAGTACTTATCTCCAGTACTTGAACCATGTACACCCCATATATGCTACACAAACTGCTACAATTGGCACACAATAACTCTAATTGGCGCACAGGGGCACATTGTAGCATATGAGGAGGGAAAGGATGGTGTTGAACAGAGTCAGTTGTCCCTATGAGGTTCTTATCTTCTCCTCTGGTGAGCCATAGAGCTCACCAGGCAGTGCAGGGGAAGGATCTTGTCTACAAGCTTTTCCAGCTCCTCTGTGGAGAAGGCAGGGGACCTTCCACCTGCTGGCCATGGCATGATTGCTCCCAGAGGGGCACACATCAGCTGAAGTGGTGGCAGTGTTGATGGCAGCAATGTCAGTAGTCAAGGGACTGATTTTGAAAAACACAGCATACACGTACACCACATACGCGGTCATCACCATCAATGGGCACAGCCATTAGCTCGTAACCGCTACAGGTAACAACGTTAGCCTATCTCTGTGCCCGTCACACCTGGAACCGCACACCGCATGGACAACTTTTGCCGGCGGTGGGCAGAAAACGATGAACCCCCAACCTAGCACAGACTCCACCATCTTGTGCCCCACCAGTCCTGGATCCTGAGGTGCCACTCGACACTCTGAACACTGAGGGTCCAGGAACCAGACGGAGAGGGCACAGGCGGTTCCTAATGTCCTGTGATGTAGGTCAGGCTTCTGCCATTTTGGCGGTTGGAAATACAGTATTGGGCCCTGTTAAATATGTCACAACACCAATAGATGTGTGAGAGGGATGATGTGGGCTAGCAGAGTGTGCCACTGGGGCTGCTGTCAGCCATGACACCATCAGCCACGTCTTGGGGTCTACCAGGAGTACGAAGGGGTGATGGGCCAGGAGTTAACAGAACTCTGGGAAATGAAGGAGCTGCAGAGAGATGGATACCCATAATAACAGAATGGGCAACCTAACAGGGGTGCTGAGGGAAATTAACATCACCCAGAGTAGGGCTTAACCCTCAGTATCTACCCCTTCGTGAATGGCAACTCCATCATGCCAAACTACATCTATGGCAGACACAGGAAGGGAGCGCTGCCAGACGCACAAACATCCACAGATACCCCTGCTTCTGCAGCAGCTGATCCCACCCCCCTCACAAGCAGGTACATCCAGCAAAGATTCCAGGAGGTGTGGATGGCAAGATACCCACCACTGTCAGCTATAAAACTCTTCCTTAATGTCCTTCTTTGTGTGTCATACATTCACTCTGTGAACCATATTCTATTTCTAAAGGGAGTAATGCTCTAAACTTTGGACTTCCATAGGTGTGGCATCTACTCCAATGATTTCATTCACCATGACTGACCCCTTCACATTTCAATTTTTGTTAATTTATGTCACAAATATTTCCTGTCAGTTGTAGCATTGCAATAAATTCACCCGTCACTAACCCATTGTCTGTTGTCTTTAATTTCACTTTTTGCCATGGAGATATGTCACACCATGTGAACCATATGATGAAGACCGAAGGTACTTGTGCAAGACGGGATATGTTGCATATACACAGTATCCAGCTCAGGATTACAACCATTCCACACCACATAGGCTGTCAATATGTCTGAAACATAGCAAATCAGACATGATTGAATCGTACTGGGTAAATGAACACATTTACTGGTACAGACCTCCAGACCATGGAAGAAAGGGATTTGCCGGACATTGTTCTGTAGAATAGGTAAACATTCAAGTGTTTGATATCATTAGTTGGAGCCATATCACTCACCACACAAAAGTAATCCAACATCATATCATGCAAGACTCAGACAGAATGCAGTACAGCAGTTTCTGATCACAGGGTCATTACAGTCTGGTGCTTATACATCTGGTCATATGAGACAAACAAATGACAGTGATGTGGCACAGGCACTTTGGCCTATAATGATGAAACACCTCAACAGTTACATACAGGTCATTCAAAGAGTGTTTAGCCAATGTGAAGGGTAACTTACATTATTTTGGCCTAGGACTACATATTTTCTGACCACATGATGATACACATGATGCATTAGGACCACCACACAAGGAACAAGTCCACTGAAGTCTTCTAAACTTCTATCCTATCACTGTGTAAGCTGTCATGGAGAGGTCTCCTACAAGCAAAGTCTGGAACATACATTCCCTGGAACCATCCATGTCAACTTCATTTGTGAGAACAGCATCACACACCGCCAATGTCACAACTTTGAAATGCTCACATGAAGGTGCCCTGGCGAAGGTACCTGAACAAAGAACAAAACAAGGAGTATAGGTACGAAACCATACATATGAAACAAGTCACATACCAAGCATCTGGAAAACAAAGAACAATGCAAAAAATCGAACACAAACAAAGCATCATCATCAAGTTGTGGATGTGTCAAAAGCTATCTCATCAAACAGCTTTTGGCTGATTTTGTCCGGACATCAGCTCCCTAACTATTTCCAAACATTTACTACAAACATTTTCACAATCACAGTTCACTGTTCAGTCCAACTCATGTCATCACATGACATACTTGCACTCATGAGAAGAAGATGTCAAGGAGATCTTGTTGCAAGTCAGCTTCTTCCTTTATCACCACTATCACCTTCATTTGGCATTTCAGGATTCTCACCCGGAAGCACTGCAGGCTCCCTCTCATCTCAGATGTAAGGGATAATTCACCACAGGGCAATGTTGTGGAACTTGCAGCATGCAACATACCACAGTGATTTGACACACTTTCCTGGGTGATTAGAGGAGGGCTCCAGCAGTCCTGTCCAGACAGCAAAATCTGGCCATCAGCTGCCCAAAAACCTACTCCACTGGCCGTCGTGTTCTTCTATGAGCCTCACTAGTGTTTTTTCCTGGCCTAGTTGAAATTCTCAGTGGCATCAATAACCAAGGACAATTCGGATATGCTGAGTCTCCTGTTTAGTAATGAGACATAAGTGTAACAATAAGTCACTCACTTCCTGATTGTAGCACCTGACATTTCTAACACAAAATCAGGAAAGATTTGACTTATCAACCAGCCAGGTCCTCTCTGGTTATAGTTGTGACATACGCTGGGGTATTGTCCTCTTTTGCATTACAAAGGAATCATGGGCTGAACCAGGGAACCGGGCACAGACGTTTGAGATGTAGATACCTGACAAGCAGACAACTTGCATGTTGATAGAATGGGAGTTTTTCTTTTTGTAATAGACTTGTTCACTGGCCTGCATTGGCAACAAGGCAACATGTGTACCATCAATCGCTCCCACCACATGTGGGAGGTGAGCAAAACCATAGACGTCAGCCTTCACATTGTCTAAGTCCTATTCTTTGCCTATTCAGACGGTACAGTTTTATGATGTGGTGTTCCTCCGTGGTTTGAACGTCTGGCAATGAGCGGTACACTGGAGGTTGTCACCTTCTCCCTCTCCCAGGGTATCTGTGTAAAAATACATGATTTGGAGCATTAACCACTTTGTCCACACCAACATACAAGATGTATATCAACAAAATCATGTGGCAAAGCATTTCTGACTGGAACTACATTACACCCAGTACACATCACAGCTGTGAACTACCCAAGGGTCAAATGTGACTCCCCATGTTTGTCAAAACATGTGCCCACAACATGGATTTGGGCAACACCCAACTATATGATCCTCACTTGCCCCTCGAAATTTAACAGTCTGTTCCGGCCACCAAAAATACATCCTCATACGTCCTCTGTGCTCAGCAACACACAGCACTGGTGACTGTGTAGTACAACATACACAACAGGGCTGCTTTAGAATGTCTGTGATAATCCAACACATATATTGGTGTTGTAACACATTTAACAGGGCCCAATACTGTATTTCCAACTGACAAAATGGCGGAAGCCTGACCTACTTCACAGGACATTAGGAACCGCCTGTGCCCTTGGCACAGGGTGCCTTCTCCGTCTGGTTCCTGGACCCTCATTGTCCAGAGTGTCGAGTTGCACCTCAGGATCCAGGACTACGGGGCACAAGATGGTGGAAACTGTGCTAGGTTGGGGGGTGCATCGTTGTCTGGGATTTTGAAGCATCAGGGCTGTGAGGTGATGTTGTGGGAACAGTGAGACTCAATGTTACCATCTGACCAGGTTGCTTGGATGGTTCAGGACCATCTTCCCCATCCACAATTCCAGGAGTGTTGCCATACCTGAGGGCTTCATCCAGGGGGGTAGTGTTTCTCTGTTCTGTGGCCTCAGTGTGTCCAGTGGCAGCTCGATCTGTTGATGAAGGAAGTACATTATTACTGGTTGAAGTGTAGCATCTACTTCCAAATGTTTTGTGTAACAGAAAGCAGAAACATTGGGCATAGTTAATTTGTAGGTTAGCCCATTACGCCATCTTACCGTTATAATGGAGTATTTAACATGACTCAAGCAGCTGATGAGACATGCACATCAGTTGCACTTTGGATGGTGGATTGGTGGATGGTGGATTGAAAATGACATCTTACCAACAGTGAAGCCAAAACAGTGGAGAGGCAACATATGTCTTTGACCATTTGGAGGCCTCATTGAGTGAGATACAGGAAAACACATAACTGTGTTGTATATGTGACTGCAGTCATCATGTGTGCAGGGCTGGGCCAATGTGTTTACTGCTGATACCAACCTGGTGATACAGCTTGAGTTCCTAGGAATACTTGGTGCACACGCTTGGTAAAGTGTCATTCCTGTCCTCAATAGTTTCATTTTGGGTTAGAAGGTCATGATGGAGCTAGATAGACAGATATGTCTCTAAGTGGAGTTGAGCATGATCTTTATGTTGCTCACTACTAGGTGAGTACACATCAATTAAGAGTTAACAACATGGGTATATGGGCAATTGAACACTGGGCAGGTGGTTGGATTTAGATAAACAGGGCCTATTTGGCTATCAGGTCACTCCCTCTACTTCTCAACATTTAACAAATGGTATCCTCCCAGCTGAGTACACTTCATTTGTGAGTTAACAAACAGGGGTATAGGGGAAAGTGACCACTTGGATGGTGGTTGAAATCACAGATACGATGCCTTCTGGGAGTTGCAATCAGGTAATTCACTCTACTTCACAATACTTGACAAATATTGGGTATTATATACCTGTAGGCAGACTAAATTTAGGTTTGAGCTTACATTTACATGTTTAGACATACAAAAAGTCCCGGATGATTTTTTGATATTGCAAAACGTACAGGCACCATTTTGACGTATGCATGTGATGGGTCTTGGTAGCTGTGTTGTTTGGTACAATAATACACATTGACAGTACATGAACAACACAGTGGCAAATGCTGAGCTGTGAGCAGGCGGGCCAAGACCTTCTCCTCCCAGGGAAGGAGTTTTAATGGAGCACTAGGAGGGCCACCCCAGTCTTGTTGGCCTCAATCTGTGGCTTGGAGGCCAGGTAATGCACCATGCCTCTCAAGTTGTTCCACCTCTTTCTGATCTACTCCTTTGTGTGCAGGGTGGTGCCAATGGCATTCACTCTGTCAACAATCCTTTGCCACATTTGCATTTTCCTACTGAGAGGGGTATGCTGGACTAGAGCTCCAAACAATTGTGGCTTTACTCTTATGATTTCATCCACAATGACTCACAACTCATCTTCAGAAAAATGTGGATTTTTGTGATGTGACATGGTGGATAACTAACGTGGGTGACAGGGACTTAATTATATGGGGAAGAGCAATAGGGAGTGAATGGACAAATGTGCAAGGTGTTCTATAGGATGCTGAAAAAGGGGTGCCTAATCTATGAAAAATAGTAAAAATGGTGATCGGGGTTCTTTTGCATCTAGTGGAGTTGCAAAGGATTGTGACCTGTGAAAGAGTGTGTTTCATAGTGTGATTTGCATGTGTCTCCACTGAGCCAATGTGTATCAGCTGTGTTGTTTTTAAATTCATCCAATGTGCACTTGTATGTTACTTTGCTGGACGTGTACCATGGTTGTCGACCGCCATTGGCTAACTGCCGCAATGAGACAGCCATGGCACTTGTGTATTTGCAATAGGCTCGGTGGTTGGCCACGGCGCTGACAGCGCTAATGGTCAGACCGCCGAGATACAAATCTGCCATGCCGTTAGTGGTCTGCCTTTTTGCCTGGCAGATGTCAGTTATGCCTGTTTCGATCCTAATATAGCAGGCTAGGGACTGCTGGTGCAGTGGTATTTTTAGGACTGCCAACACGGTGTTCTGGCTGCCCGACTACCATACTCATAATCAGGCCCTTCTTTTTTTTCTTTTGCAAGTCTATATGAAGAGATAGAAGCTGGAAAGAGTTTTATTAATTATTTGCTATTTTGCATTGTTAAGTTTATTAACACCTATGTTTAAGTTTAAATCTAAGTTTTAATTTCTTCGTTAGGTAGTTGTTGAGATTTATATATTTCTTCATTTATGGTCTGGTCAAATAATCTGGCAGAGGTTCCTCATTCTTGCAGTGTGTCATTTTTGAAGTATTTAGTTGTTTAAATTACTGTGTCATTTATTTGGCTGATTGTTTGTCTGATTTTATTGGTTAAAATTGTTTGTACTCTTATTTTATTGGTTGTTTTAGTTTTAGTTTTATTTTGTTTATATTAGTTTTCATCATTTATGTCCTTCTTTGGTAAACACAAATTTAGGTTTTATTTATAATGTATGATATGTAGTTAGATAGCTTTGAATATACATTTATTCATACATTATGGCCCTCATTCTGACCTTGGCGGGCGGCGGAGGCCGCCCGCCAAAGTCCCGCCGTCAGGTTACCGTTCCGCGGTCGAAAGACCGCGGCGGTAATTCTGACTTTCCCGCTGGGCTGGCGGGCGGTCGCCTTCAGACCGCCAGCCAGCCCAGCGGGAAAGAGGCTTCCACGATGAAGCCGGCTCGGAATCGAGCCGGCGGAGTGGAAGCTGTGCGACGGGTGCAGTTGCACCCGTCGCGTATTTCACTGTCTGCGCAGCAGACAGCGAAATACATGTAGGGGCCCTCTTACGGGGGCCCCTGCAATGCCCATGCCAGTGGCATGGGCACTGCAGGGGCCCCCAGGGGCCCCGCGACCCCCCCTACCGCCATCCGGATCTCGGCGGTCCGACCGCCGGGATCTGGATGGCGGTAGGGGGGGTCGGAATCCCCGCGGCGGTGCAGCAAGCTGCGCCGCCGCGGAGGATTCAATGGGGCCGCGGTACACTGGCGGGACCCCGCCAGTGGTGCCGGTCCGACCGCGGCTTTACCGCCGTGGTCGGAATCCCCATTGGAGCACCGCCGGCCTGTCGGCGGTGCTCCCGCGGTCCTCCGCCCTGGCGGTCAAAGACCGCCAGGGTCAGAATGACCACCTATATATTTTGGAGGGTTGTATTTTATAATTTTAGTTATATAATTTATTTTTTGGTGTATTTGTATAAAATGCTTTATTTCTATTTCAAATAATTGCTTTTATGAAAAGATACATTTTTTTTATTTAATAATGACAATTTAACACTTTTTGTGATGTTATTGTAGTCGATATTGTGTGAATTATTATTTTTGATATATTATATGTTTATTTAAAGGTAACAATATTTTTCTGTTCTGTATAAGTAAAAATAGATATTTTTAACAACAATATTTGTGTAATCGATATTTGTGGTTTTACTTGTTAGGTATACAAAGTCAATTTTTTTTGTGAATCTGTGACACTGTCTTGAAAAACCTGAGCATCAAGCAACCCAGTATATATAACATGTAGAAAAATTATGTTCAGTCAAATTTTGAAGAATAGAGTAGCAGAAATGTGTGCTTTATGCTAACCTTTTATACACTGCAATTAATTATTAATGGTGTGCAGAAATATCAGCAGTTATCACTTCACTATAAGAAGGAGAAGTGTGAGTGTGGGAAATGAGACTCGTAGAGAGATGAGGGAAATAAGGAAATGTTACTTGGAAGAGCAAGTTCAAGAAAAAGGTAAGAAAAGGGAATTAGGAGAAGGAAAAAAGGAAGAATGAACCGGGCATAGGAGTGAAGAAAGGAAGAAAGTAAAAGACACATTCTTTAAAAGCACTAGGAAATTATAATACCCATGATTTTTATGGCACAAAATAGAATAGTAAATCTGACCACTGCAAAGTCCAACACTTTCCCTACTGTTGTTCAGGTTGGAGTGGAATTAGTAAACCTAACCTCTCCAAAGTCTACCATTTTCCCTAATGGTGCTTAGGTTTGAGTGGCAATAGTAAATCTGACCACTCCAGAGTCCAAACATGTTCCCTACTGTTTCTTACACTGAAGTGGAACCCCTCCAAAGCCTGCCACTTTCCCTTCTGTTGCTGATTGTGGAGTGGGAATGGTAAATCTGATCTCTCCAAAGTATACTACTTTCCCTACTTTTGCTCAGGTGGGAGAGGCAGTAATATATTTGATCCCTCCAATTTCATTTTTTTTATCAGATTTTTAAAAATGGTTTTAATATATATTTGTTTTGATGTTGTTACTTTAGTGAAATGTATCTTTACATTTTTAAAGTAATATTTTTTATTAATGTATTTGTTATTTTGATGTTGTTATAGTACATTCTTTCAGTGTTTTAATAAGTAGTATTTTAAATATAATTACTAACTGTTAGTGTTTTAATTATTTATGTTTAACCCGTTAGGTGCTGGGCCTCCCTCCCCCCGTGCTGAGCCCTTTTTTGGCTATTTGGGTAGTTCGCACTTAGGCCTTCATAACTTTTTGTCCACATATGCTTCCACGCCAAATATGTGTCTTTTTTTTCCAACATCCTAGGGATTCTAAAGGTACCCAGAGTTTGTGGGTTCCCCTTTAGGAGACCAAGAAATTAGACAAAATACAGCTAAAATGTTGTTTTTTTCAGAAGAATGGGAAAAAGGGCTGCAGAAGAAAGCATGTGATTTTTCCCCTGAAAATGGCATCAACAAAGGGTTTGCGGTGCTAAAATCACCAGCTTCCCTGCTTTTTACTATTTTTTGTGCTTTTAGCCTCCTTCCAGTTAGTGACAGAACTGGGTGTGAAACCAATGCTGGATCCCAGACAGCTAAACATTTCTGAAAAGTAGACACAATTCTGAATTCAACAAGGGGTCATTTGTGTAAATCCTACAAGGTTTTCCTACAGAAAATAACAGCTGAAATAATAACATATTGAATTTGAGGTAAAACAATAGCCATTTTTCTCCACGTTTTACATTATAACTTTTCCGGCAATTCATATTTTCACAAGTAATATACTGTTACGTCTGCTGGACTCTTCTAGTTGCAGGCATATATAGGGCTTGTAGGTCCATAAAGAACCCTAGGTACCCAGGGACAATAAATGAGTTGCACCTTGCAGTGGGTTTTCATTGTAAACCGGGTGTACAGCAATTTGTTTGGTGACATATAAACAGTGAAAAATATGTTTCAAGGAAAACTTTGTATTTACAAAATGGGCACAATAAAGGTGTTGACAAGCAGTGGTTATTTGCACATCTCTGAATTCCGGGATGCCCATACTAGCATGTAAATTACTGGGCATTTCTCAAATAGATGTCTTTCTTGCATGCTGTCTTACAGTTGGAAGGAAAAAATGTAGAGAAAGGCAAGGGGCAATAAAACCTGTTCTTCTACTCTGTGTTCCCTCAAGTCTCCCAATAAAAATGATACCTCAATTGCGTGGGTAGGCCTAATGCCCGCGACAGGAAACGCAACATGGACACATCACATTTTTTCATTTAAATCTTTTTTGGAAAGTGTCTAACTGTGGATTTTGGCCTCAAGCCCAGCCGGCACCTAGAGAAATCTACCAAACCTGTGCATGTTTGAAAACTAGACACCTAGGAGAATCCAGGATGGGGTGACTTGTGGGGATCTCACCAGGTTCTGTTACCTAGAATCATTTGCAAACCTAAAAATGTGGCCAAAAAAACACTCTTTCCTCAGATTTCGGTGCTGCAACTTTCTGGAATCTGAGAGGAGCCACAAACTTCCTTCCACCCAGCATTTCTCCAAGTCTCCAGATAAAAATGGTACCTCACTTGTGCAGGTAGGCCTAGTGGCCTGGACAGGAAATGCCCCAAAACACAACATGGACAGATCACATTTTCCCAACAAACCTGTTTTTTGCAAAGTGCCTAGCAGTGGTCTTTGGCCTCTAGCTCAGCCGTTACCTAGGGAAACCTAGCAAACCTATGCATTTTTTAAAACTAGACATCAAGGGGAATTAAGAATGGGGTGACTTGCGGGGCTCTCACCAGGTTCTGTTACCCAGAATCCTTTGCAAACCTCAAAATTTGACAAAAAAAGCACTTTTTCCTCACATTTTGGAGATGGAAAATTATGGAATCTGAGAGGAGCCACAAATTTTCTTCCACCCAGCACTCCCCCAAGTCTCCCAATAAAAATGGTACCTCACTTGTGTGGGTAGGCCCAGTGCCTGCGACAGGATTAGATCACACAACGGTCAATGTTGGTCCTTACGTGAGGGCAACTGTTGACCCTGGGGTGATCCATTCCTGACGCAGGCACTAGGTACAGGCACTCAAGTGGGGTAGCATTTTTTTCAGAACAGGTGGGGAAACACTGGGTGGTTGGAATTTTGTAGATCCCAGCATATTCCTGTACTTTGTGTGACAGAAATGCAAGAAGAAATTGAGTTTTAATTCAACATTTCACTTTTGCAGGGTATTCTGGGTAAGAAAGCTTTGGGGAATCCACACAAGTCACACCTCTGTGGACTCCCCTGGATGTCTAGTTTCCAGAAATGTCTGGGTGTGGTAGGTTTCCCTATATGGCCGCCGAGCCCAGGACCAAAAATGCAGGTGCCTGGCTTGGCAGTTCAGGCTGGACTGGTCCCATGAGGAACAGGGTCAAGACTGATTTGCATATGGCTGGGTCCAAACTGGGGAGGCATGGTGAGCAAAAGAATGATGGATTTAACTCAGATCTGTGACTGGGGGTGAGTGTTTGCAGTGTTCAACACTCCGTCCACCATCCTTTTGTGTTGCAAAAGTTGCCCTAAGTGGGAAGGGTATGCCCAAACGTGGGTCCCTTGTTCACTGTGTCACTGGATTCAAGCTAGCCTGGCTGATGGGAGGGCGATACCCTGAAACCAGTCCCAGGATGCTTGTTTCTGGTCCAGGGAGGACCTGGCTTGGTAGTTCGGGGTGGACTGGGCCCATGAGGAACAGGGTCAAGACTAATTTGCATATGGGTGTGTCCAAACTGGGGTGGCATGGCGAATAAAAGAATGATGGATTTACCCCAGATCTATGAATGGGGGTGAATGTTTGCATTGCTCAGCACTCTGTCCATCATCCTTTTGTGTTGCGAAAACCTGTCTCCCAAAACCAGGTTGTTTTGTGATAGATAATTTTGATGTCTCCACAATACGATTTGGGTGGTGGAATTTGGGGCTGAACTGAATTGAGGAGCTCCCAAGAGAGCACTCTCTCTGTGCTTGCCGCCGCATGCACCTGTTCTCTGGGTTGAGCTAACCAGCTATTGTCCCGCTGCACAGACTGTGCTTGCAAAAGGACAGCTGAACTGTCCTCATCACCTCCCTCATAATCAATGGAAGAGGAGTTATTGAATGGGACTCCTCCGACTGAAAAATCACTCCTAGAGTCTGCGCCATTGTCCTATCCCTCAGATGCTGTCTAAGTATCTGCTGTCTGAGTCTATGATCCTACGTATGTGCAACAGTAGAGGTCACCTTACCTTTGCTTCTTCACTCAATCAGCACATTCTTTCAAGACACTCCAAAAAAGGACACACTATTACTTCACCCTGTCACATACCAATTGTCACAGTCTTTAGCGCCTCTAGCGCCCAGCCCAACAATCATTATTGGTGCTCCCACTCCCATGACCTCCCCCTCCTCGGATTCCCTCACTACCATCCAGCAAAAGTGCCCTTCATCTCTCCATAGCCCCCAGCACATACATTTTATTTGTATTTTAGCGCAGGTAATGGCTGACTTTACTAATCTACTCAGCTATTTACATAAAATACAGATTTGATCTTTGCAGTAGGCGTATAAACCTTCTGTGCTACTTTATGGCATCAAAACTGACACTAGACAAAAGTCAGATCCTTTTGTAGCAGAAACATAATCACAAGACTTATTTGACTTTTTTATTGCTGCCTAAAAGCTACAGGTGAAACGAGTCAGTTGAAGTACGTGCATTGCTTTGAAGACACAAGCTGCAACTGTAAGACAACTGGTGGTGAGTATATATATATATATATATATATACATATATATATATATAGTCATATTTAATAGCTGCATGGTTGCTTTGGGAGGCCATAGTGGCCCCCAGGGAAACCATATAACTATAAAAAAAATGATTGCCCCCACAGGGGGTCGCCCTTCTCAAGGATGAGCCTCTGTAAATTTCCTTTTTTTAAAAATTAATTTTTTAAACCCCTGGGGGGGGACAAATCTACAGAAGATTCCAGAGGGGGCTGAACCCCCAAGCAAAATCCCTGGTGTCTAGTGGGGTCTCCTGGCCCTCGGAAACCTGTTCAGGAAGGCCTCATTTGAAAGGAGAGAATCTTGCCTTTCAAACGAGGCCTCCCCGAACGTCTGGGCCCGTTTTCCCAACCGGAGCAGGAAAACAGATAGTGACATCAGCACGCTGTGCGCCACGCTGACATCACAAAGGGGCGGGGACGGAAGTACTCTGTGTCTCCAGGGGGGGGGGGTAAATTAAAAAAAATTCCTCAGATGCATCGATGCATTAGAGGATTTTTTAACCCCCTCCCTGTTGTCAGCCACTGGTCGTGACCCGCACCAGGGAGGTACTGTAGTGAGTCCTAGTTCGTTTTAATGGGATAACAGGAGTTAGCTTAGCCTTTGGCTTGCAGACTTGTGCCCCCGTCACCTAGTGACTTTTAACCTACTTAGCTTGCTCTGTCTTAGCCCATTTAATTATTTCATTCTTCTAAGATGGCTGCCTTGTTTATAGTTAGGCCACTTGCTATGCTTTTCATTATCATTGCCACCGCGCTAAGGCGTCAAGATCACGCAACAAACACAAACAAACAGTAGGTGTTCACACTTAGGGATTTTCCCTCTCTATACTTTCGAGGGTTTGTTTATATTAATTGCCGTCCCAAGCATGTCTGTTATCTATTGGTTGGGAACAGACCTACGTCAGGGGTCCTTGTAGATCTGTATCAATACATCGCACTTTAGACAGATAATCAGAGGGATTCCAACCAGAGGGCATCGCTACCATCACTGATATCGATGCTGCACGTCACCTTGACGCTGACCCAGTCTTCGTGTCCCTGCGGAGTCTGAGATAGATACCTCATTCCAAGGTAACGACGGTTGGGGGCTCCTCTCATGGACATGGCATTGAGAGATTAGGTTTAGCAAACCCAGCTCTCCTTTAGGTAGGAGTTTAGGCCTCTCACATTAGGATATTAGGGCATATTACATCTCGTATGTCTTTTCTATGCATTGCAAGATGGTGGGGGTCTTCACAATTCTGTTTCTTGCATTATTCATTATCCTAATCATTGCAGCCCATGCAACTTATCGCAAATTGCAGTTATGTTAAATAAAAACTATTGAAACTTTACTGCATCTTCGTTATTTGCCTGTGTTTGTATGAGACATGATATATCTGTGAGAAAGGGGTAATCTCTGTTTAACCATGACACTCCCTGAGATGTCTTATTCTCGAGTCCATGCGTAAAGGCTGCCACAAATCACCTTTTACTATTGTGTTTCTGGTGAGGTGCTGCTAGTGAGCAGGTAAGGTTGAGTGACCAGTCGCGATTCGTTGTAGGATAGGCATAGTCGCCTACAAACAAAAGTACTGTTACCCTTTAACCAGCAGTCTTGCCCAGAGCAAGAGTCCAAACTACGACAGTACTGTGGGCATCGGCCAGTGGCTGACTCCCACACTAATTATGTTAAATACATGATATTTTGTAAATATATATTTTACCTTAAAGCCTATATTTTTATTTTATGTTTGTATATTATAAATAGTTTAATGTGTAGTAAATATATTTTATGGCATGTTTTCAATGTTGATATGTATCTTAAAGTTAATATGATCTATAATATTAAAATCGCAATATCATTACCTTACCCGAGGGTAGGTCGCTCCCCCTGCTGCTGCAGCTCCACCAGCCCAGGCTCCTGACACCTCCCAGCAAGACCTGCTAAAAACCGTAAGTACTCCCCCCGCCCAGCCCCTCGCCCAGCCCCGCGCTACTCACCTCTCTTTCCCTGTACTTCTGTCTTCTGCCTTCCGCTCTCTCCTCCAACCTCTCTCCGCACCTCTGATGTCCATTTCCCTTCGCTCTCTGCTCCTCTTCTGCAGCCCACTTGCTGCGTGTTCTTTCTTCTTTCTTCATCTGTGTTCTTCTTTTCTCCTCTGCACCCCGACCTGCGTGTTCTTTCTTCTTTCTTCATCTGTGTTCTTCTTTTCTACTCTGCACCCCGACCTGCGTGTTCTTCTCCTCTTCTGTACTTTCCTCTGCGTGTTCCTTTTTCTTCCTCTGTGGCCTCTCCTCATCTTGTGGACGCTTCCCTCCTCTGCTTCTCTGGTCACTCCTCTTCTGCCTGACTCTTCTTCTTGACTCTTCTCTCTTCTCTCTTGACTCTTCTCTCCTATTCTTCTTGACTCTTCTTCTTGACTCTTCTCTCTTCTCTCTTGACTCTTCTCTCTTGAGTCTTCTCTCGTCTCCCTTGACTCTTCTCTCCTCTTCTTCTCTCCTCTTCTTCTCTCCTCTTCTCTCTTCCCTCTTGACTCTTCTCTCTTCTCTCTTGACTCTTCTCTCTTACCCTTGACTCTTATCTCTTGACTCTTCTCTCTCCTCCTCTTCTGTTCTTCCTGTCTCCCCTCCTCCTCTGTAATCCCCACTCCCCTATCTTTTCTCCCCTCCCCTCTACCTGACCCCCCACCCTTCGCTTTCCTGCCGCCACCTCCTGCTCAGCCCCGCCCCCCCTGCTCCCATTCGTCACCCCCCTCCTGCCCCCCGCCCCCAGCTGACCCCTCCTCCCCCCCTCCTCCCTCTTATGGCGCCCGCTGCGCGGCAGAGTCAGCGACCCTTGACCCGAGGGTAGGTCGCTCCCCCTGCCGCTGCAGCTCCACCAGCCCAGGCTCCTGACACCTCCCAGCAAGACCTGCTAAAAACCCTAAGTACTCTCCCCGCCCAGCCCCGCGCTACTCCCCTCCCTTTCCCTGTACTTCTGTCTTCTGCCTTCCGCTCTCTCCTCCAACCTCTCTCCGCACCTCTGCTGTCCATTTCCCTTCGCTCTCTGCTCCTCTTCTGCAGCACACTTGCTGCGTGTTCTGCTCTTCCTCTGCCCCGCTCCTCTTCCTCACCGTGTTCTCTTCCTGCTTTGATCTTCATCTGTGTGCTTCTTTTCTCCTCTGCACCCCGACCTGCATGTTCTTTCTTCTTTCTTCATCTGTGTTCTTCTTTACTCCTCTGCACCCCGACCTGCGTGTTCTTTCTTCTTTCTTCATCTGTGTTCTTCTTTTCTCCTCTGCACCCCGACCTGCGTGTTCTTTCTTCTTTCTTCATCTGTGTGCTTCTTTTCTCCTCTGCACCCGACCTGCGTGTTCTTTCTTCATCTGTGTTCTTCTTTTCTCCTCTGCACCCCGACCTGCGTGTTCTTTCTTCTTTCTTCATCTGTGTTCTTCTTTTCTCCTCTGCACCCCGACCTGCGTGTTCTTTCTTCTTTCTTCATCTGTGTTCTTCTTTTCTTCTCTGCACCCCGACCTGCGTGTTCTTTCTTCTTTCTTCATCTGTGTTCTTCTTTTCTCCTCTGCACCCCGACCTGCGTGTTCTTCTCCTCTTCTGTACTTTCCTCTGCGTGTTCCTTTTTCTTCCTCTGTGGCCTCTCCTCATCTTCTGGACGCTTCCCTCCTCTGCTTCTCTGGTCTCTCCTCTTCTGCCTGACTCTTCTTCTTGACTCTTCTCTCTTCTCCTTGAATCTTCTCTCCTCTTCTTCTTGACTCTTCTTCTTGACTCTTCTCTCTTCTCTCTTGACTCTTCTCTCTTCTCTCTTGAGTCTTCTCTCTTCTCCCTTGACACTTCTCTCTTCTCTCTTGATTCTTCTCTCTCCTCCTCTTCTGTTCTTCCTGCCTCCCCTCCTCCTCTCTAATCCCCCCTCCCCTATCTTTTCTCCCCTCCCCTCTACCTGACCCCCCACCCTTCGCTTTCCCTCCGCCACCTCCTGCTCAGCCCCGCCCCCCCTGCTCCCATTCGTCGCCCCCCCTCCCGTCTCCAGCTTACCCCTCCTCCCCCCCTCCTCCCTCTTATGGCGCCCGCTGCGCGGCAGAGTCAGCGACCCTTGACCCAAGGGTAGGTCGCTCCCCATGCCGCTGCAGCTCCACCAGCCCAGGCTCCTGACACCTCCCAGCAAGACCTGCTAAAAACCCTAAGTACTCCCCCCGCCCAGCCCCTCGCCCAGCCCCACGCTACTCACCTCTCTTTCCCTGTACTTCTGTCTTCTGCCTTCTGCTCTCTCCTCCAACTTCTCTCCGCACCTCTGCTGTCCATTTCCCTTCGCTCTCTGCTCCTCTTCTGCAGCCCACTTGCTGCGTGTTCTGCTCTTCCTCGGCCCCGCTCCTCTTCCTCACCGCGTTCTCTTCCTGTTTGATCTTCATCTGTGTGCTTCTTTTCGCCTGTGCACCCCGACCTGCGTGTTCTTTCTTCTTTCTTCATCTGTGTGCTTCTTTTCTCCTCTGCACCCCGACCTGCGTGTTCTTTCTTCTTTCTTCATCTGTGTTCTTCTTTTCTCCTCTGCACCCCGACGTGCGTGTTCTTTCTTCTTTCTTCATCTGTGTTCTTCCTTTCTCCTCTGCACCCGACGTGCGTGTTCTTTCTTCTTTCTTCATCTGTGTTCTTCTTTTCTCCTCTGCACCCCGACCTGCATGTTCTTTCTTCTTTCTTCATCTGTGTTCTTCTTTTCTCCTCTGCACCCCGACCTGCGTGTTCTTTCTTCTTTCTTCATCTGTGTTCTTCTTTTCTCCTCTGCACCCCGACCTGCATGTTCTTCTCCTCTTATGTACTTTCCTCTGCGTGTTCCTTTTTCTTTCTCTGTGGCCTCTCCTCATCTTCTGGACGCTTCCCTCCTCTGCTTCTCTGGTCACTCCTCTTCTGCCTGACTCTTCTTTTTGACTCTTCTCCCTTCTCTCTTGACTCTTCTCTCTCCTCCTCTTCTGTTTTTCCTGTCTCCCCTCCTCCTCTGTAATTCCCCCTCCCCTATCTTTTGTACCCTCCCCTCTACCTGAGCCCCCACCCTTTGCTTTCCCGCCGCCACCTCCTGCTCAGCCACGCCCCCCCTGCTCCCATTCATCGCCGCCCCTCCCGCCCCCCGCCCCAGCTGACCCCTCCTCCCCCCCTCCTCCCTCTTATGGCGGCCGCTGCACGGCAGAGTCAGCGACCCTTGACCCGAGGGTAGTTCCTTCCCCCTGCTGCTGCATCTCCACCAGCCCAGGCTCCTGACACCTCCCAGCAAGACCTACTAAAAACCGTAAGTACTCCCCCCCAGCCCCTCGCCCAGCCCCGCACTACTCACCTCTCTTTCCCTGTACTTCTGCCTTCTACTCTCTCCTCCAACCTCTCTCCGCACCTCTGCTGTCCATTTCCCTTCGCTCTCTGCTCCTCTTCTGCAGCCCACTTGCTGCGTGTTCTGCTCTTCCTCGGTCCCGCTCCTCTTCCTCACCGCGTTCTCTTCCTGCTTTGATCTTCATCTGTGTGCTTCTTTTCTCCTCTGCACCCCGACCTCCCCCCTCCACCCCTCCTCCCTCTTATGGCGGCCGCTGCGCAGTGGGCGCGCCGAAGTGGCACCAAAGGCAAGCCCGTCTGCGCCCGTCCGCACCTGGACCGCGCTCAGCGCCATGACCCCTGGCCCCCAGCACTCCCAAACCCCACAGCACTGCTACGACCCCAACACCCTCCATGCCCTCAACCCGGGGTGCTCCAGAACCTGCTTCCAAGCCAACCCCAAACGCACCCATGGACCCTTTGCATGCCCCACCTGCAAACTCACCTTCCACCGCGAAACCACCCCGCCCACCAGCCCACGTGCCAACAATCACCTCAAATGAATCCTGATCAACGCACGCTCCGTCCACAAGCACGCCATTGAACTATGGGACCTCTTGGACTCCACCGCACCGGACTTCGCCTTCATCAATGAGACCTGGATGAACGCCTCTTCGGCCCCTGACATCGCCATAGAAATCCCCGACGGCTACAAGATCTCCAGGAGAGACCGCACCAACCAAGTCGGTGGAGGAATCGCCATTGTCTTCAAGGACTCCATCAACATGACCACCTCCACCGAAGACACCCCCCTCACTGCCGAACACCTGCACTTCCAGATCCACACCGACCCCAGGACCACCCTCAGAGGAACTCTGATCTACAGACCCCCCCGGACCACGCGCCCTCTTCAGCGAATCTATCACTGACTTCATCTCCCCGCACGCCCTTGCCTCGCTGGACTACATCCTCCTCGGTGACCTCAGCTTCCACCTGGAACAGAACAACGACCCCAACACCACCACCCTGCTCGACAACCTCGCCAACCTCGGCCTCAAGCAACTGGTGAACACCCCCACCCACATCGCCGGACACATGCTTGACCCCATCTTCTCCACCAGCAACCACATATCCTTCAACCACTCTTCTGTAATACACTGGACCGACCACAGATGTGTCCACTTCAACTTCCGACGCAAGACTCTCCACCTCCGCACACAACCCATCCCACGCAGACATTGGAACAAAATCCCCACGGAACAGCTTCTCTCCACTCTCAGCGACAACCAACCCACCTTCTCCACCGACCTCAACGACGCAGCCCTCAGCCTCACGCATTAGATCACCAACTGCGCGGACAACCTCGCACCCCTTAGACACCTCCCAAGACAGAACAACACCAGGAAACCTCTTTGGTTCACAGACACCCTCAAGGAATCTAAAAAAAACTGCTGCACCCTTGAGAAAGCCTGGCGCAAGGACCACACCGCAGAAAACATGTCTGCCCTCAAAAACGCCACCCGCGAACACCACCAACTGATCCGCGCCACCAAAAGAACTTCCTTCACAGACAGAATGGACAAGAACACTCACAACAGCAAAGAACTCTTCAACATTGTCAAAGTGCTCTCCAATCCTAACGCCAACGCCATCACGCCCTCACAAGACCTCTGCAACTCCCTCGCCACCTTCTTTCATCGTAAGATCACCGACCTACACGACAGCTTCGGACACCAGACCTAGCCAACCACAACAGAACCTACAACCCCAGCCATCATCCTCAACGCCTGGACTCACATCAGCATGGAAGAGACCAAAGCTTCCATGAACTCCATCCACTCCGGTGCCCCCTCGGACCCCTGCCCACACTTCATCTTCAACAAAGCCGACGACATCATCGCCCGGCATCTCCAGACCATCAACAGCTCGTTTGTTTCTGCCACCTTCCCCGAGAGCTGGAAACACGCAGAAGTCAACGCCCTACTGAAGAAACCTACGGCAGACCCCAGCGACCTGAAGAACTTCCGCCCCATCTCGCTCCTCCCCTTCCCTTCCAAAGTCATAGAGAAGACCTTCAACAAGCAACTTACCAACTTTCTTGAAGACAACAACCTACTCGACCCCTCTCAGTCCGGATTCCGAGCCAACCACAGCACAGAAACCACCCTCATCTCAGTCACAGACGACATCAGAACTCTGATGGACAACGGAGAAACAGTCGCCCTCATCCTCCTCGACCTCTCGGCTGCCTTCGACACAGTCTGCCACCGAACCCTAATATCCCGCCTCCGCTCCACCGGTATCCAAGGACAGGCCCTGGACTGGATCACCTCTTTCCTCTCCAACCGCTCCCAAAGAGTCTACCTCTCACCGTTCTGCTCAGACCCCACCAAGATCATATGCGGCGTCCCACAAGGCTCCTCGCTCAGCCCGACTCTCTTCAATGTCTACATGAGCCCCCTCGCCGACATCGTACGCAAACACAACATCAACATCACCTCCTACGCTGACGACACTCAGTTGATACTCTCCCTCACCAAGGACCCCACCAGCGCCAAGACAAACCTGCAAGATGGAATGAAAGACGTTGCAGAATGGATGAAAATCAGCCGTCTGAAACAGAACTCAGACAAAACGGAAGTCCTCATCCTCGGAAACACCCCATCTGCCTGGGATGACTCTTGGTGGCCCACGGCCCTTGGCACCGCACCAACCCCCTCAGACCACGCATGCAACCTCGGTTTCATCCTGGACCCACATCTCACCATGACCAAACAAGTCAACGCTGTATCATCTTCCTACTTCCTCACCCTCCGCATGCTCCGAAAGATCTTCCGTTGGATTCCCGTCAACACCAGAAAGACTGTGACCCATGCCCACGTCACGAGCCGCCTGGACTACGGAAACACCCTATACGCAGGAACCACCGCTAAACTCCAGAAACGTCTGCAGCGAATACAAAACGCCTCCGCCCACCTCGTCCTCGACATACCCCGCAACAGCCACATCTCCGCCCACCTGAGACACCTGCACTGGCTTCCCGTCAACAAAAGGATCACCTTCCGGCTCCTCACCCACGCACACAAAGCTTTCCACAACAAGGGACACGAATACCTCAACCGTCGCCTCAGTTTCTACACGCCCACCCGTCTACTTCGCTCCGACAACCTCGCACTCCCCGCCGTCCCTCACATCCAACGCACCACGGCAGGTGGGAAATTCTTCTCCTACCTGGCGGCCAAGACATGGAATTCCCTCCCCACCAACCTCAGGACCACCCAGGACCACCTCGCATTCCGGAGGCAACTCAAGACCTGGCTCTTCGAGCAGCAGTAACCCCCTCCCCCCAGCGCCTTGAGACCCTCACGGGTGAGTAGCACGCTTTATAAATGTTTTTGATTTGATTTGATTTGATTTGATTATTATGATGATGTAGTGTGAGCTTCTAAAGTTTTGTTGTCAATATTTTTTATCTTTATGTACAAAATATATAAAGCTGTTTTTTGTTAGGCGATGCGGTTGTCAACAATATATTTGTTGGCAATATCTCATAAGACATACTTTGACGGAAATTGCTTCTCCTTCAGTACTGTCCATCTGAGTTCTCGAGCTATCTAAGCCAGACATGAGGGATCAGCCACACAGTTTATCATTGCATGCCCACACCATATTTACAAAGTTAAAGCCATGAAATCAGGCTGATTGTTCAGGATAAGGTAGGTGATTACAGTGTTTCTTTCAATCATGTTGGGATACACCCTGGCATGTTAGAAGAGGTCATCTGTGGGAATGGAGAATGTTGCCACAATTTGGGGTACAGTTATAAGTTCCCATATTTTTATTGAGTATAGACAGATCTGGCAGATGCTCTGTTGAACCCTTTCCCCACCAATGGTGTTCCTTCCATGGTGGATATGGTGATGCTAAGGGCATATTCTGACACCTTGGCAATCAACAATCGTTATATTGGATTTTCTAAAGACCACATTACCGGAGGTTGTGAGTCAATCAACAAGGCACATGGAAAATCTGCCATGTAAACTCTGAAATTAAGCTTTAAGATGGAGATAAGGCGTTTCTGGATGTAACAGCATTTTTTTAATTCGGACTGCATGACTTAACAGTGCCCTCTTTCAATTGCAAAAAAAAAAGATCATGACAATGTCCAGAAAAAAGGACCACAGTATGTCAAGTGCAAATATGTGCCTTATCAGACTCTAACAAGCATTCAAGTTGCATATCAATACTGATCCACAAAATATACATATTCAAATACACAAATGAGAATTGTTGTACTTTTCATAATATTGAAATGATCCTGGACAGATTACAGATGGAGTCACATGATTATCATTGCTTTCTGTCTCCTAAACACTATGTTATATGCTACAGTCATTCCAATATGTCAAATATTTGATCAAACAAGTGAAACTCTTAGGACAGATGTAAACAATTGGTCATGTAACTACTTGTATTGTTAATATCATCATGCATTGTTTAATTTTAAAGTATATTTCTCCCATCATAATTCCTATTATCACCATGCAAAAAATGTATCATTTATTTTCACCCAGTACATTTCTGCAAACACAATTTAAATAAAACTATTTATTTGAAAAATATTGAACATAAAATAATCTCTCAGAGAAATACAAATCAGAGATATTCACTTCATCAAATTGTGGGATTCATAATGGGTTAAATAAGTATTAGTGACGTGTTCAGATCCAATTTAGAGTGAGGGTAAAAGTCAGGCTAATGGACAGATATACATGGGGGTTATGGTCAGGTTTCTTTTAATATTAGGGTAAGGCTTAGGCATAAAGCTATGGGAAGGAAATACATTAGGATTTATGTCATGGTGAAGTTAATGTTAGCGTAAAGGGGAACATTAATGTGAGAGGGCTAAGGTGAGGGTTGGTGTTAGGAATTGGGTCTCTAGTTGGCAGTGGTGTGCACCCTGTCCACGTATGGACGTTCACTCTAGTCAGAGTGAGGGAGTCACACAGCTAAGATAACCCCTGCTCGCCCACTTGGCGGCTTGGCTTAAGCAGTCAGGCTTAACTCAGAGGCACTGTGTAACGTATTTTTATACACACAGACACACACACACAGTAACACAGTGAAACCACCACAAAAAGTGCTCAACACCAGTTTACAATAATAGCCAATATTTATCTGAGTACAATAAAACCAAAACAATGCAAATCCAACATACACAAGTAAAGATATGAATGTTCAAAGATGAATCTTAGTATAGCACTATAGCTCCAACTGGGGCTATCATGGCATCTTGATGGAGTCATTCCCAACAGGGAGACGCCACTGGCGAGGGAGTGCAGGCCAGTCACAGAGCTGCATGGACCCAAGGTACAGTACCTTGGAAAATGATGAGGAAACAAAGACGTCGCACGGAGTTGGGGAGGTTAGGCTTTGCTGGAGCCGGTGAAACTTCATATCCTTAATGCTACCAGGAAGGTGAGGCGTCTGTTCCTCATTGCTAGGCAGGGTAGGTGAGGCATCGTATCCCTACAGTTGCAATGAAGCTGATGTGGCTTCGGTGGCGAGGCATCGATTCCTTACATCCAGTGGGGTCGATGAATCCAGTAGATCAAGATGCGAGGCCTTGAGTTTGTGGTGTCGCGATCGATCACATCATTGGTCACAAGTGCTGTGGTGGAGTTAGGTGTCACAGATGTCGGTGACACAGCACTCAGGACTCACTCTATGGCAGGACTTTGGGGGTCAAATGACAGCATCGGACCTGTGTTGCAGGTCCTGGTTGTTGATTCAGCAGGGACCATGACTTCGGTACAGGCAGGGGGATGGAGTTAGACAGGGGCACCGGTTCCGAAGCTTCTGTGGAGTCAATCTGCTTGGTTTCTTCTTAGTTGCACAGGGCTGACTTTCAAGGGCCCAGGGACTGGCTTTGGCACCACTTGGAAAGTCAGGATCCTCAGCAAGAGAGCCCAGGAGCTGGTAGGTGAAGTGATTGGAGGCAACCTAAGTTGAAGCCCATCGAGAACCTTTGAAAGCAGGATGTAGAAAGCAAAGCCCAGACCTTTCACTCCCAGGATACAAGCAGCAAGCACAAGGCCAGCACAACAAAGCAACAGGCCAAGTGTCAGTCCCTCCTACAGCATCATGTTCTCCTTCTGGACAGAATTTTCCTCAGTCCAGAAAGATTTTTTTACTTTTAACTATGTGGTGTCAGAGATCAAGTAATTATACCCATTTCTGCCGTTAAAGTAGGCAAACTTCAAAGAGAAGTTATTATAGTTCACAAGACCCTGCCTTCCCTGCCTTGGCCCCATGGGGTTGGAGACTGCTTTGTGTGAGAACAGGCACAGCCCTGTTCATGTGAAAGTGTCAGCTCCTCCCACCACTCTAGGTCAGGAAGACCCATCAACCTGGTGTTGGGCCATCAGGGTATGCAGGGCACACCTCATCTCCCTTTGTGTGACTGTCTAGAGTGAGTTGACAAACAATACAACAGTCATCCTGACCCAAACGTGTATTCCAGCAGATAGGCAGAGACACGGAAAGGTTAAGCATGAAAATGGCCAATTTCTAAAAGTGGCATTTTCAAACTTACAAACTAAAAACCACCTTCAGCAAAAGATGCATTTTTTAAACTGTGAGTTCAGAGACCCCAAACTCCAAATCTCTGTCTGCTCCCAGTGGTAAACTGCACTTAAAAGATATTTCAAGGCAATTGCCATGTTAAGAGATAGGCCTTGCAATAGTGAATATAGCAGTATGTCACTATCAGGGCATGCAAAACACACTAGTACATGCCTTACCTTTCAAATACACTGTACCCTGCCCATGGGGTTGCCTTGGGCCTTCCTTAGGGGTGACGTACATGTAGGAAAAGGGAAGATTTGAACCTGGAAAGTGGATGCACTTTCCTGGACGAAGTGGCAATTCCAAACTGCCCACACAGCTACTGCAGGGGCAGGTCTGAGACATGTTTACAGGGCTACTCATGTGGGTGGCACAATCAGTGCTGCAGGCTCTCTTGTAGCTTTGATTTACAGGCTCTGGGCACGTCTGGTTCACTTTACAGGGGTCCTACTAGTATATCAAATAAGCAAATCATGGATAAACCAATCACCAATAACATTTAGACTGAGAGCTCCTGCACCTTAGCACTGGTCAGCAGTAGTAAAGTGCCCAGAGTCCTAAAGCCAACAAAAACGGTTCATGTAAAATAGAAGGAAGGAGGCAAAATGTTTGGGAATGACCCTGCAAAAGGGGCCAGGCCCAACAAATCATAATTGCAGATTATCATAAATGTTTAATAAAGAACCCACGAAGAGTTGTGAATGGGCGGTAGTTGTCCTGGCACAGTAGAAAGGTGTTTTCATGTGTATCTGTAGCCTTTACATCTTCACCCCCAATGTCCACTGAGAGTTACTCAGGGTGACCAAAAAGTGGCAGCAGCCTTGATTTGGGATGTGTTAGACCTGGCTTCCTTGGCTTGGTTTTCCCTTGACTTTCTGCCTTCAGGTCTCCTGTTTTTGCTGACTTATAGGACTCTGCACAAAAAACGCCAGCTAACCAGTGCTGAAGTGCTTGCACTCTTTCCTTACAACATGATAACATTGGCTTATACCCAACTGGAATTTTTAATGTACTTGTAGGTCCTTAGTAAAGGGACACTACCTGTGCCCATGGCCTGTAAATAAAATGCTACTAGTGGGCCTGCAGCATTGATTGCGCCAGCCACTTGAGTTGCACTCTAAACATGTCTCAAGCCTGCCACTGCAGAGCATGTGTGTGAGCAGTTTTAAACTGGCTTTTAGACCAGATAAGGTAACCGTTTACCAGGTCCAAACCTTCCTTTTTAATACATAAAGTCACTCTTAGGGTAGGACCTGGAGAGACAAGAGGGCATTGTGCCATGTATTTAAAAAGTTGGACATAAACTTTTAAGTTTTATTTGTCATGGTGGTGTAAAAACTCTTAAAGCTGTTTGTCATTACTGCAAGGCCTACCTCTCATATATATCAGTATAGGGAAAGGTGCGGAAGACATTGTGACTCGAAGGGTTAATTAGCTTGAGCAGTGTAGATGAGCCTGATGCCTGCTGAAATCTCCGAACAACGTGGAAAAGTTCATGATATTATTTTCAAGCTTGTTTGTGTAGAAGACTCTGTCTCAACCTTGAGAACGAGAGTACAGGGAGAAGATGGAATGAAAACAAAGGCTGGGAAAGGGCAGAGCAGGCAAGTGCTGATAACATAGCTAGGAAATGCCAGAAAGAGATAGAATCCAAGCTTCGAGTTATTTAAGTACTGAAGTGCGGGTGAGGGATCTGAAGCTCGCAGATGGGGTTGTGAAAGCTGCCATGGCCCAGCGCTGCCTCCCTGTTTTGCTGTTCAGAAACCGTGATGCTTGAGGGGGAGCGAGGTCCAAGCAGGCGGTAGAGGGCTTCCCAGCACTTTGTGGACTAAGTTAAGTTCCACACATGGATGAAAGGCCTTTGTTTCTCTGCTCCATTGTTATGATTGATTATTATGCTTGCACTGTGTTTATAATCTGAAGTTTTCAGCTCGTTTATATTTTACTTTCTGAACATCGTAGTGTGAGCTTGCTGCAGTAATTGAAACATGCATTTTGGTGTGCAGTAAATCAAAGCTTATCTGAAGTATTCAGCTCGTTTATATTTTACTTTCTGAACATCGTAGTGTGAGCCTGCTGCAGTAATTGAAACATGCATTTTGGTGTGCAGTAAATCAAAGCTCATCTGAACTATTCAACTCATTTATATTTTGCTTCCTGAACATCGTAGTGTGATGCATTTTGGTATACAGTTTATCAAAGCTTATATCTGTCAACGAACTCTTTGCTCATATTGCATACAAAGATGCTCTTTGTAGTGTACTTATATATAAATAGATGCTTTTCATTGCTATTCTTATTCCACTATTATTAATGTGCTAAATGCCTACATTTACCTGAAATTCTAGTAAAGCTAAATTGTATTCATAATTGGCATGTGGTCCTTCATTGAGCGTCCTTATTGACTTATACCAAGCAGGTGTCAACCAATCACCTGGATAAGACATTTTGGTACCAGGAGTGGGGTATAAGTCAATAATGCCTCTTTGGGGACGTAATTAAAATGGGGCAGAGAGCGGAAGGCAGCATGGTGCAGAAGCCAGATCCGTTCCTGGGTGGTTAGCAACTGACCCGTTCTCTGGTGTGGCAGGACTCCTGAACTGGTGGGCAGCGCTGGTTTTATGGGAAGCACTAGATGAGAAAGTGACTCCTCTCTTAGTGGAAGATGTGGTCGAGAGTGTGAAACTAAGAGGGGCGAAGCTGGAGCTGAAAGCGGCAAGGCAAGTGGGATGGCTTTTCCTGTCTGCGCTCCGTATGGTATACAGGAAGACAAAACTGCGGGATGAGGTTGCGGCCTTGCAGGAAAGGCAGCTATTTATGAAAGAGACCATAGAAAGTGCAGTGACTCGGGGTGATCAAATGGAGGCAAGGTGCACCGCATTAGCAGTACGAGTAGCAAAACAGAAGAGTAGGCAGAAGCCTAAAATACCCCCAACTGTGCAAGTGAGGGCACTGGTACGCAAACAGAAGAGTAGGCAGAAGCCTAAAATACCCTCAACTGTGCAAGTGAGGGCACTGGTAAGCAAACAGAAGAGTAGGCAGAAGCCTAAAATATCATCAACTGTGCAAGTGAGGGCATTGGTACGCAAAGAAAATTGGGATCCATGTACTTGGGATGGAACAGTCTCAGACAATGATGACTGGAATTGGGAAGATGAGGTGGAAGTACGTGTAACAGAACTAGGTGGAGTTGAAGGTGGAGAAGGACGTGTAGGTGAAATTGAAGTTGAAAAGGGAGTGAATGGTGGGCAAATACAGAATTCTCGTTTGGTAACAGATTATACCGAGTGAGTTGCTGGAGATAACCTGTATGTTTAGGCAGATGCCTGCAGAGCCTTTGTTTAAATGGTTGGTGAGATTGTGGGACACTGGAGCAAAAGATGCATTACAGACTTCTTTTACGTTAGGTCCCATCACAGAAGGAGACCCGTTTGAACTGGAAATGATAGTACAGGATGATGTAGATGATGTAGTGATGTGGAGCCTATGGCAGAGGCAGGGAAAAAAGAGGATGCCACAAGATTGGGCCTTAGTGGAAACAGAACGCATAACTGATGATCGGCCGGTCACCTTAAAAACATGGGTCCCCTTACCAGGTTGGACAAGAGAAGGAGGGGTTGGCAATAAAGTAGGCAGAGTGCAGGAGTTTACCATCGTGAAGTGGAAATGGTATCTGCAGTAGAGGGCAAAACCGGGACCAGCAAGAGTGTTGAAGTTACAAGAAGATGAGCTAGGGGCAGTGGACTTGCAGGCAATGGCCCCTGCGCCAGAGCCCTCTGAAATGGAATCCTCACCATTTACGGCAGCCCTGCCTTTTGAACGACTCACCGAAGAAGAACAGCAAAATGCATGGTTCCCAGATGGTACCGCCTGGTACTATCAAGGAAAAAGACAATGGCAAACAGTCGCATTCCAGCATGCTACAGAAACGATGTTGCTGCGAGGAGGGGATAATGAATCAAGCCAGCTTGCAGAACTGCAGGGGGTAGGAGCAGTGATTGAACAAGCTCCCATCGGAGAGAAAACATTTGTGTACACTGACAGTCGGGCCACTTACCAAGGACTAGTAAGCTGGGCCTCGACTTGGCGAAGGATGGATGGAAAATTAAAGGCACCCCCATTTCGGGAGGCGAGCAGCTATGGGAAGAGATGTGGGAGAAAGGGCAAAAATGTCAAATCTATGTGGGACATGTGGATGCTAATTGCCTATCGGATACCTCACTTGCATCTCTATTCAACAACACCGCAGATCAAATGGCCAAAACGCGAACGGTGGTCATCAAGGAGGAAGCTGAAGCTGCTTCAGCAAACAGGGCCCATGCAACATCCGGACATTTAGGATAGAATAGCACTTATGCATGGGCACAGCGACAACAAATTCCAGTTACTAAAGAACAAGTGCAACAAGCAGTAAAGGAGTGCCCCATATGCAACCAGATTAGACAAATGCCCCTGCAAAAGAAGCCTAGCGGCCATATTAGAAGAGGAACTGCAGCTGCTACGGTGTGGCAATTGGACTATATCGGGCTGCTACCAAAAGAAGGAGGGAAAAGCTACGTATTGACCATGATGGACACCTACTCTATCCTTATGTTGGGTGTGCCCTGTAGGTCTGCAGATCAAAAGTCCACTTTGCGAGGGCCAAACTATCTGATAAAACATTATGGGGCACCTGATGAGATCCAAACAGATAGGGGCACACACTTTTCAGGGAAAACAGTGCAGGGCTGGTCGCAGGAACAGGGAATTTGGTGGATTGTGCACCTTAGCTATTATCCACAAGCTGCAGGCATGATTCGGAGATATAACGGATTAGTGAAAGAACAGCTAAAAAAGTTATCAGCACATGACAGACTTGCACAAGTGATTTGTGAACAAGCGTACCCCCCCACATTGAAGAAAGATCTGCCCCCCGATAACACCCAGAGAGGTGAGGGAGGATTTGGAAGCACAGGAAGAAAAGTATGGGTGAACCATCCAGGGAAAAAGCCAGAGGCAGGAGAGCTATTGAGTCAAGGGGTGGGGAGTACGTATATTGTACTTTTGAAGAACTCTAATGTATCTGTGTTTGTACCTGCAGTGAGACTTACCCCACGGTCATAAACGATGACATCTGCGTTGATGATAGCAGAGAATGTTGTTGCGGATCTTCATATCACTTGTGCACCTCAAGCCACTAACGTAACTGATGACCAGGGAAATGTTTCACTTTGCAACGTTGAGTTACCTGGAGGCAAGTGGATGGCTGCCAAAGCTGTGACCTGGAAGGTAACTGGACAGCAAATCCGACATGCCAACGGACTGAACGAGTTGCAGGGGATGCCAGCAACAGTACAGGCTTTGAGTTATATGCTAAACATGATATGTAAATATTGTGATACCAGGATACATGGTGGTTGTTACAATGAACAATGGAACCAAAGGAGTTCGATACTCCAAAGCACCAGCCTTCATGTTTTATGTAACCAAAAGATGCATGGTTAGCAACTTAAGCAAAGTTTCTATAGTTCGATATAGAATAGGATGTAAGCAAGCTCTGCATGCAAGCATAATTAATCGTATTGTGTTACAGATAAATATTTCAAAGGGGAATGTCTCAAAGTATGATCCATTATGTGCACCATGGACACCACAGTTATGGCCCTTGTCAAAGTTACACATTAGAAGAGATCTAGGGTCCTTGATAGCTGGGGCCACTAGAATCGGGGTAGGGGCCCTGAATTCTTTTGATGTTGAAGCCATTAGGAATAAGCTATCTTCTACAGGATATATTACAGGAGAGGCCATAAAAGTAATTTCTCAATGGGGCCCACACACTCACAAGAAGTATGGAAAGTACAGCGTGGGTTGTATCGTGATTGACAATGGCATAACTTCACTTATGAACAATTCGGACAAAAAGCTATTAAAACACACAAACAGTGACTAAGGGCATCCAATGCATACTATGGCAAAGCATTGTTAATCAACAGTATGCAGACCATAAAGCGGAATGGGGACAGCTTCAGGGTGAATATTGGAGACAACAATTACATTTGCCTGAAGAAATATGGGTAAAGCCCATACAGTGTCACTGTGAGGAAGATATGTGTTATGCTCTTTTTGATATAGCAAGAAGTGATCTTCCTCCTTACATATGGGGCCCCTTTATATTGCTCCCCGTAGTGATAAGTAAAAGTATGGTGGATACCTCACACTGACAAAAAGTGGATTGATTAAATAAATCACACTGTAGATCCCACTAGATGTGCAGATTGGTCTAAGGGGTGGATATGTACCCACACTGGACGGGTGCTAGATCCATGTCTTCACACAATACCGGGAGAATGTGAATGGTTACCTTATCCTATTAAATGGCACAGATTTATATCAGATAGGGACAGAGAGCATATGTTATGCCATTAATCATCCCTTACTTATTAACGGATTAATACAAATCACCGGAGAGCAAGTAATGTGTATGTGCAATATTACCAGCATTATTGACATAAGCACTCACATCTTGTACTGACCGACTAAGTTCACCATAACCACATTACAGACGCAAATGTGTGCGCAGTTAGAGTGGAACATCTCGCTTGTTGCTAAGCTACCCAGATTAGATGCAATCAGGCACTACGCACAAGTTACCTTTGCTAAATTTGATATGGCAGCTAAATACACCAAGGATACAGCCATACTGATGACCATAAACGCTAAACAGCTTATGCACACTGCTTCATGCATGCAGCAAATAACTGAGCATTATTGGTAAGTCAGCTTCTTAGGCTAGGCACTAGGAGCTATGAAGACGCTAAATATAGTGTTACAACAGCTAATTTGGTTATTGATTGTTTGTGTTACGCTAATGACTATACTATGTAGACTATATGTATGCACCAAACAGCTTTATACTAAGATGCAGGTGCTTAGAATAACGCTGACAAGTATTAGTAGCAACCTAGCTAGCGGAATGTCAAAGTAAATGATATCTGTTTCGCATGCATCGCGCTCATCTAAGGGGTGGAGTGATCAGTATAGTGAAAGGTGCGGAAGACATTGTGACGCGAAGGGTTAATTAGCTTGAGCAGTGTAGATGAGCGTGATGTCTGCTGAAATCACCGAACAACGTGGAAAAGTTCATGATATTATTTTCAAGCTTGTTTGTGTAGAAGACTCCGTCTCAACTTTGAGAACAAGAGTACAGGGAGAAGATGGAATGAAAACAAAGGCTGGGGAAGGGCAGAGCAGCCAAGTGCTGATAGCATAGCTAGGAAATGCCAGAAAGAGATAGAATCCAAGCTTTGAGTTATTTAAGCACTGAAGTGCGGGTGAGGGATCTGAAGCTCGCAGATGGGGTTGTGAAAGCTGCCATGGCCCAGCGCTGCCTCCCTGTTTTGCTGTTCAGAGACCGTGATGCTTGAGGGGGAGAGAGGTCCAAGCAGGCGGTAGAGGGCTTCCCATGTTAGGGTTTGTACACAGCAAAGAGCATGTCCCCTCTCACTGCACTAGTGGGTTCTGTAATAGCTCCCTTTTAAACTTACTATTCAAAGCCTTTCTTGTTATCTCACCTTCCCCCCCCCCTAGGCTTCTGTGTATGTTGTTTAATGTGCTGTTTTGTTTACACATTGGGCCTTGCTTTTACCAAGGCTTCTTTAAAACACTCCTCCCTAGGCCATGTGTTAATCCAACTCATTTGCATAATAACTGAAACTCTGCACACCTTTCAAGAACATGTGCAGCATGTGAGGACCACACCCAGCTCTTCAAACCACACCCAGCTCTGCACACCTTCCAAGAACATGTGCAGCATGTGAGGACCACACCCAGCCCTTCAAACCACACCCAGCTCTTCGAACCACACCCAGCCCTGTCTATAAAAGGCATCCCCCGAGCCTCACCCAGTGCTTGTGCTCGTCTACCTCCCGCTTACCTGAGAACAGATCCCTCGGCGCTGGCACTCCTGCTCTTTACAGACTTTCTTTGACTTCAATTGGCGCAGCTGCTGGCTCTTCCTTCTTCCGGTTTCCGGTTCCTCCTTGCCTCAGCCTCTCTCCTACGAGTAACCTGCAAAAGAGAAAGAAGACAAGGTTAGACTGATCAGTATCTCTTGCCAGCAACAAGTAAGTGCAAAACTTTTTATTACCTGAGGGAGTTTTGACGGCAATTTCTGGATTCGTGTATAGACAGTTTGAGGCGAAGTGCCTTCCACGAGCATTGTGATTAAGGCTCTTTGTTGCAGGATTATTTTGCAGGACTTTGTGAAGCGGACATTGTTTTTTTTCATGGAACTTTTGGGAATCGAACAGTGGAAACCATTGACAGAAAGGAAAACAGTAAATCAAGGACTTGCACAAATTACATGCTGTATTTTGATGTAAAAGTACAGTATTTGTTTTATAAAAGATTCTGGAAATATGCGAAAAGTGAGTCTGCTATTGGGAATTTAGGCTTTAGTTATATTATGATGAATGTTTGATATTGGTAATTCTGATAACGGTATTTGTTTAATTTTTTAGAAGCTTAACAGTAAAAGAAAACACATCCCAGAGCAGTAACACATTCCAAACCTGGAAACTAGAGACCAGGATCCAAGAGGTACTTTTAGAAGAGAATTTCCAATAAATAAAGGGATAGTCAGGAACCCATTTAGGAATAGGTTGCACTTATCTGTTCTTTGTTTATGTTTCATTAGGCACCAGTTTCTACAGAAGTCAGAAAGGGCCGCAGATTTGTGCAGCACTTCAACAGTGGAAACGCAAGAACGGTGTTGTCTCTCTTTATTTTATTTTATCCACTTCCCCCCTTCCCTTGAGCTTCTGTTCTTAGTGCACTGTTTTAAAAACTAGTGTGCTGGAACAAGCAGTTTCAGGGTGGGGTCGGATTGTCTTCAACCTCCATCAGAACTGAACAAGAACTGAGGTGAGCTGGGCTTTGACAGAAGCACAAGCCTTGAAAAATAATTTCAGTTCTGGTGGACGATGAATACCGGGGAAGAAATAGAGGGCATTGACGTCACGGATATGGCGCAGGCCCTAAATGAGGACTTGGCTCATAATGAATCAGTGTCTGGCATCTTGCAACATATGCAAGAGGAAATAGAGAGATTAAAGATGGAGAATACCTCTTTAAAACAGGATTTAAGCAGGTATAAATTTAGGGGATCTCAGTGGAACACAGCTTCTACGCCTTTGTTTAAAACCTCCTCAGAGACAGGGGCGCCATCAAAACATACAACTTTGCCTTCCCCAGTTGAGGTTACTGTTAATGTTCCTAATGTTGTGCCCTTAGCAGCACCTGAACGTTTTCATGGAGATAGTAACAAATTCCATGTTTTTATCAATCAATGTCAATTACACTTCATTTGTAAGCCACAACAGTTCCCTACTGATGATACGAAAGTGGCATTCGTCTTGTCTTATTTGGGTGGCACAGCAGCCAATTGGTCAATTCCTTTCGTGGATAGAGATGATCCCATCCTCCATAATTGGAATCAATTTAAACGTACCATGACCAGCCTTTTTGCAAAACACACTTTCATGCAGGCAAGTGATAATGAGCTTTTAAATCTTAAACAAGGTAACAAGGATTTATTGACCTATCTCACTAGTTTTAATCGTTTACTCACCGAGACACAGTGGCCAGAAGAAAAGCGTGTCTCCCTTTTTTATAAAGGTTTGAGAGACGAGTTAAAAGACGCGCTGGCTCATATCGTTGATTTGCCAAAAGACTATTCAGACTTTGTAGATTTAGTTGTGAAATTAGAACATAGACTAGGAGAAAGAAAGAGAGATAAATACAAACTGGAATCACGGTTAACTTTTATTAGACACGAGAAGAAAGACACAGATAATAAACTCCCTGAACCAGAGCCTATGCAAATAGGGACACTCAGAGGTCCACTCACATCAGAGGAAAAAGAAAGAAGGAGAACATTTCAATTATGTTTATATTGTGGCAGGGCAGGTCACTTTGCCAGAGAATGTCCAGTAAAGCCTAAAACTCCACGAAAGGGTGCTGTTTCCTCCACCTCCTCAACTGAATCGGGAAACGATTAAGCTCGACAAGGGGAGAGGTTACTTGTTCGAGAAAACATCTTAATCAAACCTCTAATGCTGCAGCCTTCAGGGTACCGCACATACCTAGACATTTCATAATTCAGGTCGTTTTAATTGTTACTACCCAAGTGAGGCATTCTCTCCCTGTCCTACTGGACTCAGGCGCGACAGGAAATTTTGTGGATAATAAGTTAGCTGAAATCTTAGGACTTCCTATGTGCCTAAAGCCTTGTCCAGAAGCAGTATGTGCAGTGGATGGGTCAGAATTGACCTCTGGATTAATCACAAAACAAACAAGTCCACTTGTTATGGTCTGTCAGAACGGGCACACAGAGGTGATTAGCTTTGATCTGATAGATACTCCTAATTTTGGTTTGATTCTCGGGGTACCCTGGTTAACAACTCATAACCCAAAAATTGATTGGGTGAATAGAACTGTTACTTTGGATTCCTCTTTCTGTAGAACCAATTGCTATCAAGAAGCAGGTACAGAACAGAGCACAGTATTACACTGTGCTAGTGTTACACAAGATGAACCAAGTCTCCCTCCTGAATATTCTGACTTTAAAGACGTCTTTGATCCAGTAAAGGCTAGTGTGCTGCCCCCACATCGGTCTTATGACTGCCGTATAGATCTTATCCCAGGGGCCCCTTTACCTAATAACAGAGTATATGCTTTGACTGACGAAGAAACCAAATACTTAAGAACCTACCTAGATGACCTACTACAGTCTGGGTTCATCCGTCATTCCACATCTCCAGTGTCATCTCCACTCTTTTTTATCCCGAAGCCGGATAAATCCCTGCGCGCGTGTATCGATTATAGAGGACTAAATAAGGCTACAATAAAGAATAAATATCCTCTTCCTCTAATACCTGTGTTGTTGGATCAATTAAGACATTCTACTGTATACACTAAACTAGATCTGCGGGGAGCTTACCACCTGGTTCGAGTAAAAGAGGGGGATGAGTGGAAGACAGCTTTCAAGACAAAGTTTGGTTTATTTGAGTACACAGTAATGCCCTTTGGGTTATGTAATGCCCCTGCGGCCTTTCAGTTCTTTATAAATGAGGTCCTACACGAATTCCTGGACGTTTGTGTCATAGTATACATAGACGACATCCTCATTTACTCTAAGAACTCAGAAGAACATACCCAACATGTTCGTGCAGTATTATCAAAGTTAAAAGAAAATAATCTTTTTGCTAAGTTAGAAAAGTGTACTTTTAATGTCAACAAGGTGGACTTTTTAGGATACTGCCTGTCACCTCAAGGAATAACTATGGATGTAAAGAAAATCAGTGCTATTGCTGATTGGCCAGAACCATCCTCTGTAAAAGATATTCAGAAATTTCTGGGTTTCGCCAATTTTTACAGGAGGTTTATTGCACATTTTGCAGACATTGCAGCCCCAATAACTACCTTGTTGCGGAAAGGGCAACGATTTCTTTGGACTGATGAGGCGGCACACGCCTTTCAACTCCTAAAACAAAAGTTCACTTCAGCCCCAATTCTGAAACATCCTGATCCTGACTTGCCCTTTTTTGTTGAAGCGGATGCTTCACAAGTAGCTTTAGGAGGAGTTCTCTCTCAACGAGATGCAGTAGATGGCCAGTTACATCCTATAGCCTTCTATTCCAAAAAGTTATTACCAGCTGAACAAAATTACACTGTGGCTGAAAGGGAACTACTAGCTATCAAAGTAGCCTTTTCAGAATGGAGGCACCATTTAATGGGAGCCAAGTACCCAGTTACAATCTTTTCTGACCATAAGAACCTACAGTTTTTTGGATCACTTAAAGCACTAACACCACGTCAGATGCGCTGGTTAATTTTTTTTAGCACATTTGACTTTGTTATAACCTATAGACCAGGTGCACAACAAATTCAATCTGATGTGTTATCTAGATACGGACATACCTCAGACATGAAACAAGATAAAATAGGAGAACCCATTATTCCTCCCCAAAAGTTGTTGGCACCAGTACAACAGAAGGATTTCATCACAGATCTATATAATGCACACATGCAAATAGCACCTCAGGATTGGTTAAAGGATTCCCATAACACAATACAACGAGGTTTATTGTATCACGACAACATGCTGTTAGTGCCCACCTCTGAATTACAAACACAGGTGATAATTTGGCATCACGCCTCACCGTTGGCAGGTCATCCTGGTTGGGTAAAAACCCTGGAAAATGTGCAAAAACACTTTTGGTGGGACACTATAAGAAAGGACATTAAGCAATTTGTCACTACCTGTCCAATTTGTGCAAGACATAAATCTTCTCATAAGGCTCCTGACGGCTTGTTAATACCAATGCCAACACCCAAACAACCTTGGCACACTGTGAGCGTAGACTTTATTGTAGGTTTACCACCTGTAAAATCCTTCACAACAGTGTTGGTTATAGTGGATTTTTTATCTAAAATGGCACATTTTGTACCATTACGGAAATTACCCACGGCAGCAGAATTTGCCGATATTTTTATAAGGGAAATTGTGCGTTTACATGGTTTGCCAAGCAAAGTGGTGTCAGACCGAGGGAGCCAGTTCAACTCCAGATTTTGGAAAAAATTATGTGAAAAACTGAAAATAGATGTGGCCTTATCCACTGCTTTCCACCCAGAGACAGATGGACAGACTGAACGACTGAACCAAACCTTACTTCAAACGCTACGTTGTTTATTGGCTGATTATTCTAGTGAATGGTTGGAAGCTCTTCCTGTAGCAGAGTTTGTTTATAATAATACTGAGCATTCAGCTCTACTTTGCTCACCATTCTATTTCTTGCAGGGGTATCATCCAAGAGCTATACCCATTTTGTTAGAAGATTCCCTGTTGCCTACAGTAACGGATAGACTAACGAGGTTAGGTGACATACAAGACAAAGCCAGGAAACATTTATTAAAGTACAAGGAAAGCATGAAAAGACAAGCAGACAAACACAGGTCTGAGGCCCCAATGTATAAAATTGGTGACAAGGTATGGCTCTCCACAAAAAACCTAAACATAGAGGGATCCCGAAAGCTGCAACCACGTTTCATTGGACCCTTTAGTATAACTGCCATAGTAAACCCGGTAACAGTAAAATTAGATTTACCAAAAGAATATCCAGTACATACTACATTCCATGTGTCCTTGCTTAAGCCGTACAACTCAAAAACCCGACCTGAACCACCACCTCCACCCATACCAATTAAAGGAAATCTGGAATATGAAGTGAAAAGCATAAAAGACTCAAAAAGAATTAGTGGACGTCTGTTTTATTTAGTAGAATGGAAAGGATATGATGAATCTGAGAATTCATGGGAACCAGCATCATATGTACATGCCCCACAGCTGATTAGACGGTTTTATTTAAAAAATCCAGGAAAACCCCGTCCTGTAGGAGGGCCTTTGAGGGGGGGCAACTGTTAGGGTTTGTACACAGCAAAGAGCATGTCCCCTCTCACTGCACTAGTGGGTTCTGTAATAGCTCCCTTTTAAACTTACTATTCAAAGCCTTTCTTGTTATCTCACCTTCCCCCCCCCCTAGGCTTCTGTGTATGTTGTTTAATGTGCTGTTTTGTTTACACATTGGGCCTTGCTTTTACCAAGGCTTCTTTAAAACACTCCTCCCTAGGCCATGTGTTAATCCAACTCATTTGCATAATAACTGAAACTCTGCACACCTTTCAAGAACATGTGCAGCATGTGAGGACCACACCCAGCTCTTCAAACCACACCCAGCTCTGCACACCTTCCAAGAACATGTGCAGCATGTGAGGACCACACCCAGCCCTTCAAACCACACCCAGCTCTTCGAACCACACCCAGCCCTGTCTATAAAAGGCATCCCCCGAGCCTCACCCAGTGCTTGTGCTCGTCTACCTCCCGCTTACCTGAGAACAGATCCCTCGGCGCTGGCACTCCTGCTCTTTACAGACTTTCTTTGACTTCAATTGGCGCAGCTGCTGGCTCTTCCTTCTTCCGGTTTCCGGTTCCTCCTTGCCTCAGCCTCTCTCCTACGAGTAACCTGCAAAAGAGAAAGAAGACAAGGTTAGACTGATCAGTATCTCTTGCCAGCAACAAGTAAGTGCAAAACTTTTTATTACCTGAGGGAGTTTTGACGGCAATTTCTGGATTCGTGTATAGACAGTTTGAGGCGAAGTGCCTTCCACGAGCATTGTGATTAAGGCTCTTTGTTGCAGGATTATTTTGCAGGACTTTGTGAAGCGGACATTGTTTTTTTTCATGGAACTTTTGGGAATCGAACAGTGGAAACCATTGACAGAAAGGAAAACAGTAAATCAAGGACTTGCACAAATTACATGCTGTATTTTGATGTAAAAGTACAGTATTTGTTTTATAAAAGATTCTGGAAATATGCGAAAAGTGAGTCTGCTATTGGGAATTTAGGCTTTAGTTATATTATGATGAATGTTTGATATTGGTAATTCTGATAACGGTATTTGTTTAATTTTTTAGAAGCTTAACAGTAAAAGAAAACACATCCCAGAGCAGTAACACATTCCAAACCTGGAAACTAGAGACCAGGATCCAAGAGGTACTTTTAGAAGAGAATTTCCAATAAATAAAGGGATAGTCAGGAACCCATTTAGGAATAGGTTGCACTTATCTGTTCTTTGTTTATGTTTCATTAGGCACCAGTTTCTACAGAAGTCAGAAAGGGCCGCAGATTTGTGCAGCACTTCAACAGTGGAAACGCAAGAACGGTGTTGTCTCTCTTTATTTTATTTTATCCACTTCCCCCCTTCCCTTGAGCTTCTGTTCTTAGTGCACTGTTTTAAAAACTAGTGTGCTGGAACAAGCAGTTTCAGGGTGGGGTCGGATTGTCTTCAACCTCCATCAGAACTGAACAAGAACTGAGGTGAGCTGGGCTTTGACATCCCAGCACTTCGTGGACTAAGTTAAGTTCCACACAGGGATGAAAGGCCTTTGTTTCTCTGCTCTATTATTATAATTGATTATTATGCTTGCACTGTGTTTATAATCTGAAGTATTCAGCTTGTTTATATTTTGCTTTTTGAACATGGTAGTGTGAGCTTGCTGCAGTAATTGAAACTTGCATTTTGGTGTGCAGTAAATCAAAGCTTATCTGAAGTATTCAGCTCGTTTATATTTTACTTTCCGAACATCGTAGTGTGAGCCTGCTGCAGTAATTGAAACATGCATTTTGGTGTGCAGTAAATCAAAGCTCATCTGAAGTATTCAACTCATTTATATTTTGCTTCCTGAACATCGTAGTGTGATGCATTTTGGTATACAGTTAATCAAAGCTTATATCTGTCAATGAACTCTTTGCTCATAGTGTATACATAGTTGCTCTTTGTAGTGTACTTATATATAAATAGATGATTTTCATTGCTATTCTTATTCCACTATTATTAATGTGCTATATGCCTACATTTACCTGAAATTCTAATAAAGCTAAATTGTATTCATAATTGGCGTGTGGTCCTTCATTGAGCGTCCTTATTGACTTATACCGAACAGGTGTCAACCAGTCACCTGGATAAGACATATGCTAACATTGAAATTACATTATTACATTTTATGTGTAATTCCCAAATGATAATAGCTAAACCCTTCATGTTTGTTGTTTCTGGAACTGTAATTTGAAATCCTTACTTATGATGAAGTCGAATTTTGACTTGCAATTCTGAAAATGCCACTTTTAGAAAGTTTCTGTAATAGAAAAGGGGTATGGCCTATAAAACTGCAAGGCTAGGCCAATAAAACTACACAAAAGAAACAAGAGCCAATACTGTAATTCACTTGGAAAAAGTTATTATTCACAATGAGAAGGCAAAACCAATTCCCTCTCCCTAGCATTAATACATAACATTTATCAAGAGCAATTTTAACTGAATAACATTTATCGCACACAGAAGAACAAATACAAAAGTGAGCAATTACCTGATGTAAAAAAACAAAATTGGCACTGCACACACATTACTTACATCAAAAGCATTTGACAATAATACAAGTTTAAGAACAAACAATGACACAAAAAATCTACCTAAAATTAAAGTTCTGCACCAATTTGAAAAAGAGGGAAGTCAGAGCCTAACTCATTCTCAAACTTTTAAGGCTCTTCCTTAAAGAGCAGAAAGGCGCGGAGGCACTGAATTGTAAGTCTTTGTGGAGCTCAAACAAAAATGATGTGCATTACAAGACAATGCTTTGAATTCTCCCTGAAGGCCTAATCTTCTTTCTTTGCGCCCACCGCTGCTCCTTATTGTTGGCGCGTTTTTAACCCACTGGATTCAAGTTTTTTTTTGTTAATATGAGGTAATTGATCACTATTTTAGGTAATTGGTTTTGCCTTCTCATTGTAAATAATAACTTTTTCCAAGTAAATTTCAGTGTTGGTTCTTGTTTCATTTGTGTACTTTTAGAAAGTTTGCATTTTCTTACTGTACACAACAAGATGATGGACAGAGTGCTGAAACCTGTCCCAGTTTGGACCAAGCCATATGCAAATCAGTCTTGACCCTGTTTTGCATATGGCTGGTCCATCATCCTTTTGTGTTGCTATAGTCACCCAAAGTGTTAAGGGTATGTCCAGTATTGGGTCTGTGCTCACTGTGCCACTAGATTCAAGCTAGCCTGGCTGATGAGGGGTGATACCCTGAAAGTGGCCCCAGGATGCTTGTTTCCGGTCTAGAGAGGACCTGGTTTTCCAGTTCGGGCTGGTCTTTTCCCATGGGGAACAGGGTCAGGACTGATTTGCATATGGCTGGGTGCAAACTGGGGTGGCATGGTGAAAAAAAGAAAGATGGATTAACCCAATATCTGTGGCTGGTGGTGAATATTTGAAGTTTCAGCACATCTTTCATCCTTTTGTGTTGCTAAAGTCACCCTAAGTGAATTTAGGGCCAGATGTGGGTCCTGCGCTCACTGAGCCACAGGATTTAACCTAGCCTGGCTGATGAGGAGTGATACCTTGACACTGGTCCCAGGATGCTACTGTCTGGTCCCGGGAGGACCTGGCCTGGCAGTTCCAGATGGACTGTTCCCATAGGAAACCGGTCAATACTGATTTGCATATGGCTGGGTCCAAACTGGGGTGGCTTGGTGAGCGAAAGAACAATAGATTAAACCCAGATATGAGACTGCTGGGAGTGTTTGAAACATTTCTGCAATCTGTTCATCATCCTTTTGTGTTGCTAATTTTCTTACCGTAGCCATTTGGTGTCTGCAGCCTGTCTCTGGGTTACATGACTTGGTGTGGGTGACAATTGGACTCTGTGTATTCCTCCTAGACAGCCACACACAATGGGGAGCTTAGGTGTGACTGGATGGTCCATTACTGGCAGGACAAGAGGGAGCAGCTGGGCTCAGTCCTACTTTTACTTAAATAAGCTGTGTCCTGTCTCCATACAAAGGGCTGCAGATCCCTGTAGTTAGTATGGAGCAAGGGCCCGGAAGGTAGGGCTCCTGTGCACGTCAAAGAAAGCCTCTAAAAGCTTCTCCCCTACTTTACGGGCACAACTGTGTATAAATACTGGACCACAAACATGAACTCGTCAGTACTCTTCAGGACCTGTGGATACTCTACCAGGAAGAAGGACTGCTGTGCTGCTGAAAGGATTGACACTCTGCTAGACTACTGTTCTGAAGGAACTGCTGCCCTGCTGTGCTGACCTTCTACTTGCTGCTCTCTTGCCTGGGTGAGAAGATGTGGACCTGCATCTCTTGAATCCAGAACCCAGAGGGACTACTAGGGCTAGTTCGCTTGTCTCCTGACTTGAAGCCACAGAGGTACATAACGCTTCTAACAACTTTGCATCTGCACCAGAACACTGCCATCTGTAAGTCTACCCTGCCAAGTGGTGTCACCCCAGTCCTGGACCCCTGAAAGAAGGGTTCAAGGTGCTTTATCAACCTCTGTGGATCCAACGGAACCAATGCATCTCCTCTGCTGTGGGTGCAAACCTGAGGAGAACTGATGCATCACTGCTACTGCGTGGATTGGATCCATCTTAAGGACCCGCAGCACATCACAGCTCTTTGGGACCACCACATCACCCTGATTGTGCAATGCGTCCTTGACACAGGCCCTTGTATCTCTTGTTGATGGCACCTTCACCAATGACACAGGACTTTGTGTCGTAGTTTTACAGCTGTTCAGAACCAACACATAGCCCCATCTGCATGCCGCATCCTCAATTCCAGACTTTACATCGCAAGCCTCATCGACGGGATCCCTGATGATGATGCAGGCTCTCACATGCAGCCTTGCTGCATCTCGGAACCAATGCATTGCTTTGGTTGTGAGATGTAACTTAGACGCCGATCCTCACAATGCTCCACAACCAAGGATTTAAGGTACTTTTGTCCAGCAGACCTAACTGACTCCCTGCAGCTTTTCCACGCTCTGTCATGGTTGGCCTGAACTTGTGTGTTTGTCCTGGTCTGTCACAACCGGATATCCACATTTAGAGCTTTGTGTTTTTATTATGCCATTTTCTCTAAAAGCTTTAAAAATGAACATCTCTGGTTCTGTTCATTGAATTTTTGTTGAGTTGGTCTAAGTTGTATTTATTAAAGACAGTTCTATGTTTCTAACTTGTTATGGATCGTTGTGTTGTGTTTTCACTTTATTACTTTTTGAGGTGTTGCACAAATTCTTTGTACATTGCCTCTAAGTTAAGCCTGACTGCTGTGTGCCAAGCTGCCAGAGAGTTGAGTACAGGTTAATTCACGGTTGGCTTGTGACTCACCTGACAAAGAATGTAGTTGCTGCTTGACCAGGCCCCACACACTAGTGAAACAACAACTTAATTTATCACAGATCCTCCATAGTTTCTGACTCATAATTGGTAGTCATTGTTCAGTGGAACGGTGATTGACTGGATCGTCCACTTTTACATTATGGGGCACACATAACAGATTTCTGCTGACCGAATCGCTTACATTGCTGATGTGCAGATTTCATTATGAATGAATCTAAATTGTGAGATTTGTATAATTTTATTACATGTGTATGCCTCCCTTCCTGTACTGTTAACTGCCTGCAACATTTGCTCTATTTTCAAACTTCTTTGCTAGAGCTTACTGTTGGAATTTTGCTCTCTGTTTTAGCCTTCTTTATAGACGTTGTCAGAAAAGATACACTCTGGGGTGATTAGTAGTGATGGGCGAAGAACTGTGCTCTGCTGGCAGAATTCAGGGAGTTTTGCTCACTCCACTCGGTGTTCGGAAAAACTCCTTGAAGCGAAGTAGAGCGGGGTTTTTTCTCTCGCGTGGCTCACCAACATTAAGTTGGCAAGCAAAAGAAATCGTTATGTTGGCGAGCGTGAGCAAGATTTCTGAACGCAGGCAGTTGCGTCCGGTTGCTACTGCCCGCGTTGAGAAAGCTGCTGTTCGTGTTGCGGAAGCTACCACTCGAGTAGAAAATCTACTTGAGTGGCAGAAAGAAGTTAGGATCCTCTGGCGCTCTGTGTGATGCCATTCGTGCTGATTTTACAGGGCGGGAGAAACACCTGGCTCTGAAAATCAGTGTGAACAGCATGACTTATCCAAACTCTGCTGCTCACAGAATTATGCGTAGCGTGGCAGAGTTTTTTCTCCACTTCATTGAGTTTCTGTGTAGCAGAACTATGCAAACTCCGTTGCCAGGCCTATTCGTTAGTCGGTATTCAAGCCAAACCCAGTGCCAAGTATAGGAATTTATGGCAACTTTCCATTTTTATGGGCAGGGCATCAGCCCTAATATGCCATACCAATGAAATAGCAAGTTGCCTGTGACAACAAAACACTGACGTTGCAAAAGAGCAGTATGCAAGCAGATGAAACATGTAGAAATAACGAGGGCACCCGCAGATCTCTGCGTCTCAGACTTCTGTTTTTCCTTTTAAATAACCAGGTTAAAATGATTACCGTCAATATCAAGAGGTTGCAGTCTCTCCCATAAAATAAAAATCATCTCATTGTTAAATTTTACCCAAAGAAGGCCTAGCAGCAACATCAATGCAACATCAAAACAAACGAGTCTATTGACAATATCAAAGGCAGTGAAGAAGAACAAAATGAACAGCCCTTGGACAGATGCTTGTTAAAATAAAACTTACTGTCAATCCCGCCACTGAAACAATTAAATCAAGCTAACAAGCAGATTCAGCTTTATAGCCTGCCCTGGAGGTAGTGATTTATACGCTGCTGTGTTACTCTGAATATGAAGAATACTGAAAAGTGCTGCTTGGTTTGTGAGGGTCTCTCAAATCAGCCGCAGGACACAAACTCAGGATTGTGATGACTTGGGAGGTTGATTTATGGCAGGAACATGTTAACATACTGAAGAGAGACTTTTTTATGTGTGACCTAGATTTGCTTAAATTGGAAGTAATCAAGCTGTCACATTTCATATCTTGATGCCTCATATCAATTTTGTCTCTATTATCCGAAAGCAGGATAGGCAAAATAATGCACAGCGCCTCACTGGCGTGGCTCAGTTCTTTAGCTAGCCTCAGAGTAATTGGATGCATGCTATTTTTGTCCTAAAGAGAACGTGGCTTTGAATGCTATGGCGCTAGTGCGTTCTTTAGCTACTGTATGCCTTTGAAGATAGGTTTTTGTAATGGCTGTTTGTGATGTCAGTGCCTTTAGTAGACTTTACAAGTGTGTATTACAGTTCTGCTTCAAATAATAGAGAGAAATTTAACACCATTGCTAAAAATGCAATTCATGCTACCTTCTGATTCCAGGGAACTAGGAGTATAAACGTCCTTCGGGGATGAACTGGCCATTTATCTTATCTGGCATTTCCCTAAAGGACTGAAGTCATCGAAGGTCTAGCTTCCTGGGGCTAAAGGGGGTATAAGAAGAAAGAAAGACAGCAAGAGAGCGAGAGAGAGCGAGAGAGCGAGGGAGGAGAGGGGAGACAGAGAGAAAGAAAGAGCGAGAGAAAGAGACGGAGAGAGACACAAAAGTAGATATAGAGAAAAACACAGTGCTTGGGTGGGTTCATTTTTCAGGGCTACTTTCATGCACATCATTTAGGGCTTACCAGGGGTTGCAGCTTCGACCACTGGCTTGCCCTTTGCAATCCCTGGCCTCAGTGGTGGCAAATTCAGTGCCAGGCATACAAGGGCCGCTCGTCCTTATGGAAGTCAGTTGGGGCTCCACTTTCTTTGTTTTCTGTCAAACTAGCAGTGAATAAGAATGTATAAGAATGTATTTTTCAATATTAGTGTAATAAAAATGGAGTACCATTAGCTGGAATATGTCCTTCCATGACAGCTCAGGTAAGTAAAAAATGCTTTTAAATGTATGATGTGTGTGCGCTCGCAGGTGAGTGTGTGTTTATGTGAGAGAGTGGAGTTCAAGGGGCATGTGATGCAACTTTCGCTATCTCTGACATTTCGGTGAATTGACGTCCCTGGCTACTTTTGATCCCTGTCAGGCCCCTATCCCACTGACTTCGTTGTAACTGGTTGGCTGGCTATCTGTTCATCGCAATGATAGACATAGTATAATTGACATCACACATCCTTTGGAAGCAAGTCCCATTGGTCCTCCTTTTGCCCTTCAACAGCCTCCCATTAGGGCTGAGTAGCAGTAAACTTTACTTTCTGTTTCCTACTCTGCTGTCATGTTCCTTGAGGGAAGGGAATGCAAGTACAATGCCAGGGTGTTATGTTTTTCTCTCAGCTCTGCTCCCCATAACAGCTGCAGACAGGATGTGTTATCACTTAGGGGCATATTATAGCCTTAGAACCCGCCGTAGCGGGCTCTACCGGCTATTAAAGGCCCGCTCCTGAGTTAAATGCCCGAGCCGAAGGCGAGGGCATTTAACAAGGGAAAGGGCCTTTAATAGCCGGTAGAGCCCGCTATGGCGGGTTCTAAGGCTATTAGAACATTCTGCCACTCAGGGCAGAATGTTCTCTTAAAAAAAACAAATTGCTCACGGAGCCCGAGGGGATTAGAATCCCCTCGGGCTCCGTGAGGCTTTGTTCACAGCTGCTGCTGTGAACAAAGCCCATTGGAATGTTGGCGCTGCGGGCTTTTACCGGCCAGTAAAAGCCTGCAGCACTCCATTGTTTTCAATGGAGCTGCCAACTTCCAATGTTCTAATTATACTTGGTTTGAGCTGAATTAGGCGCAAACCTAAGTCCATATTTATACTTTGGCGCTAGACCCATCTAGCACCAAAGTAATGGAGTTAATGTCATTTTCTGGATGTGGAAACCTACCTTGCGTCACTGAGATGCAAGGTAGGGGGTCCCGTGCAGAAAATGACGATATGGCCTTAACACTATATTTATCCCCCCTGCTAAAATCAAGCACAGGGGGATGGGGGAACTTAAATAATGGTGCTAAGTTTGTTTTGCTTAGCGCCATTATTTAACGCCTGGCTATGGGCAAGCGTTAGGGGACCTGTGGGCATAGACCATGGAAAGAGCCCACAGGTGCCCTTCTCTGGCCCCAGGGACACCCACACCTAAGGGACAAAAACAGGATGGGGGACCTAACCCAAGTAAGTCCCGGTAAGTATTTTTTTTTTATTCCCTCTCGGGGGCCCTAACTTGGGGCCCCCTGCATGGCGCTGGCCCCAATGTCCATGCCCAGGGGACATTTGTCCCCTAGGCATGGCCATTGGGGTGGTGGGCATGACTCCTGTCTTTACTAAGACAGGAGCCATGTCCATGGGGGTTGTGTACCAAGAAATGGTGTTACTCTGCTTAGAGGCATTCATCTGCCTCTAAACAGTGTAGCGCCATAATTTGGCACACAACCTCCAGTTCCCCCTGCGTCTCTCCCACCCGGTTAGCATCATTTACAATGACGCTAACCGGGCATTACCACTGGCTAGTGTCATTCCATAAATATGTGCCCGGCCGGCATCCAGGAATGGCGCTAGCCTGCGTTATACTTTTACACGCAAAACTGTGCTAATGCAGTTTTGGCATGTAAAAGTATATATATGGGCCTTAGTCTTTTTCTCTTTACCAACCCTGCTTCTGCATGGGCTATTCCCTAAGCATGCCCATTTTCTTCCTCCAGTGCACGTTTCCAGCTCTTCTGTCTCCTATGTCTTTCCCTTCAAAGTGAGGGATTTTGAAGTCAATGTTTTCGTGTCAACTGAGATATGACTTCTCCCCACTTCTGATGTAGTTAATGAGTTTATATTTGTTCAAAGATCTACTGAGGTAGCCATATGGTTCTACCTGAGGTCAAGTATTACTTTTCTCATTAAGTGTAAGTAAACACTTTCCAATTGTTCACATATGATCTGCGGTATCTCCAGAAGCGAGATGCATTTAACACAAATGAGTGCTGGTAAGATGATGCTGACACCATCAATCCCTGATCTGAAAGGAAAGTGGTGTCTGTTTTCTGACAGTGCTACTGATGTGCTGGAACTATGCCATTTTCTCAAGGGCAATGCCTGAAAATACTTCACCTTGATTTTGGCATTTGTAGTGCAATCTGCTCTTGCATTCACATTATGGTCCATGGGGAGTACTGTGTTCCACCTGGAAGTAGCACTTCTTCATCATGTACCCACATTCTTGTTGTAAATGTATTCCCTAAAGAGCTGCGTGGAATGTTCCAGTAGCCCTTGAAAAACTGAAATAATGCTTGACCAATTAATATTTTGATCATGTTAGCTCTCTGAATCTTTTTCAGGAGTGTCCAAGTGAACTGCTCTGCCATGCCTTTTGCTAGTGGCCACATTGGCGGGGGCATTGGGGGCTTCTGTTCAAAACGGTTCAGTTTCACCTCTATCCAGCCCTCTTTTTGTCAGGTCACTGGCAGTGCATAGGCACCCTCGTCCAAATTCTTAATCTGTTTACATCTAATATTCAGACATAGTGATGTGTGTGCTCACTAATATTACTGCAAATAATTTCCGTGACACTTTCCCATTTTTCATATGGCAGGGGTTATTTTGATCTAAAATCGTTTTTTTAATGGGTGTTACCTGAAACACATTTCTCTACATCACTCACTTTTAAAATAAATTAAATGAAAACGTTATGTAAAACAATCTGTTTAAGAATGATTCAGGGTCATTAGGGCAAGATGTTCTGCAGAAAAGAGCTGGCTTTATCATGGCCCCCACTGAAAGGCTGTGGCCCTCAGAGCCCACTTTGCCCATGCCTTAAAACATCTCTGCACAGTGGCGTTATTCACTGATATGTAATAGTGAGGCATTTTAGGATTTTTAACAATTACACTGCTGAATGAGAACCATTGCCTTTCTTGATAGAATGGCGATACAGGGAGTCAACACTGTGATGTTGGCAGAGAATGACACTTGGCTTACTAATGGATGCATGTACGATTCATTGATAATTCTAAGAAACGTATTGCCCACACATGTGCAACCAGACATTGTCTACTGCTGTGCATTAGCACACTGTGTGCCTTAGGACTTTCAATAGCCATTTTTACGTATTTTACGTATTTTAACTAGTGCTTTGACTCCTCTGGAATGTCTTAACATGAGGGCTACCATTCCATCTAATGTTGGTAACCAAACATTTTTTCTTAATTACTAGCACTTTTCCGTGGGTCTTGTGCAACCACTCTTTGATTTAGAGGCTTCTGGATGATTAGGTAGGTATCTCTTAAGTAGTTAGCAACAGTTTTTCATCAATCTACATTAACGATGTTAAACTTTCATGATGTACACAGTCTGCTAGTGAGGACTGGCCCATCATTTCAAGTGGGGGAGGGGGTCTTGAGATGCAGTCTAAAGGATTTTACTCCTTGCCTGACTTGTGTATTATACTGAAGTTATAATCAGATGAATTCTGCACCTCTCGATGCAAGGAGGCACAACAGTTACCATAGATTGTCAGTAGAGTCAGGTAGATGGTAACAATAATGAATGGGTGGCCATGTACGAACTTGATGGTGCTCATCGGCCTATGTCACAGTCAGGTTTTCCCTTTTCAAGTTGGGAGAAGGTACGATGTATATCTGTCAGACTCTAGCAGCCATGTAAGTTGTTTTTCCCTCAGACCTCTCTTTAGCGCTTGTGTTGCACCAAAATGCCCCCTAGTTAGGCCTGGGTTAAATTCATGAAATTTCCATGTGGAATATTATTCACAGTTCTCGGAACATTGCACAAAGTTATGCATAATTACAGAAAAATGGCTGCTCAGGCATTTTGCACCATTTTTTAACCAGAGGAGGATTTCATGCTAAACAAAAAAACAGAATCATTTAGTGAGGCGAGTAACAGCCGTTCCTATTCTGTTCGTGCTGTTCCTCTGCTCCCATGATAGGATTTTTATCCATACAAAATGTCAATTACAGGGCGTAATAACGTACAATCACTGGCATTACATGTAACAGCACAATGTGAAATGCCAGAAATTGTGTAAGATTATGCCAGTGTACTGCAGCAATTTCTCCAGGGCCTACTCCCATGAGGATGTCATCTATGGTGAGCACAATGCACAGGTCAGAGTCAAGGATTGGGATGTGGCCTGCTGACGCTCCATCAACTTTAATGCTCACGAACGTAGCCATACATTCCCTAAGTGGTGAACTTGTGATCGCAAAATCTCTGATGTAGAAGTAGTACCTTATTGTTCCCAGAAATGAACTCAGCCCTCCCAAATCAACTAATGAAGGTGCATTTCTCCTGCTAACATTTTCTCAGGGTCATCATGCTTTACCTTGTTCACGAAGATGTGACAGGAGAATGTTACCATGTTTCTGTAAAATTTGTTTGATTCCTGCACCTTCTAGAACCTTTCATCATTTAGGTAGAGTAAGGTCTACAGCGAGAAATAAGCACATTTTTTGCTTTAATTGCAGCAGTTTTTCAAGGCAAAAAAGTCTTTCAAAATGTCCCTGGCTGGAGATGACAAAGTTGTGTCACTTGAACCGGACGGTGCAGCCTCTAAAATTAGAAGGCGAATAAAGAAACTATTCATCCCCCTAACTCTGGCATGCGTGCCCCCCACAGCAAGAGACAGCTTTAAAACCACAAGGAAAGATAAGATCTATGGAATTCACTTATAAGTGGCATAGGTCCTACCCAGAGGAAGATGCAGGTTCCGGAATTCAAGATCTATGAAAGAATAGGTGGCACAGGAAGATACAGCTCCCAAAACAAGAAGAGAAATAAGAATGTATGTCACCTAGGAGTACCATAGGACCAATAAATGCCAAATGTTGCTTCTCATAACATTTAATCAGACGTTATTGCGATATGAATTAACTTATTTTTGCTATTATTGTTTTAAGTAACACTATGCATGCATACACACACATACATACAGGGAGTGCAGAATTATTAGGCAAGTTGTATTTTTGAGGATTAATTTTATTATTGAACAACAACCATGTTCTCAATGAACCCAAAAAACTCATTAATATCAAAGCTGAATATTTTTGGAAGTAGTTTTTAGTTTGTTTTTAGTTTTAGCTATGTTAGGGGGATATCTGTGTGTGCAGGTGACTATTACTGTGCATAATTATTAGGCAACTTAACAAAAAAAAAATATATACCCATTTCAATTATTTATTATTACCAGTGAAACCAATATAACATCTCAACATTCACAAATATACATTTCTGACATTCAAAAACAAAACAAAAACAAATCAGTGACCAATATAGCCACCTTTCTTTGCAAGGACACTCAAAAGCCTGCCATCCATGGATTCTGTCAGTATTTTGATCTGTTCACCATCAACATTGCGTGCAGCAGCAACCACAGCCTCCCAGACACTGTTCAGAGAGGTGTACTGTTTTCCCTCCTTGTAAATCTCACATTTGATGATGGACCACAGGTTCTCAATGGGGTTCAGATCAGGTGAACAAGGAGGCCATGTCATTAGATTTCCTTCTTTTATACCCTTTCTTGCCAGCCACGCTGTGGAGTACTTGGACGCGTGTGATGGAGCATTGTCCTGCATGAAAATCATGTTTTTCTTGAAGGATGCAGACTTCTTCCTGTACCACTGCTTGAAGAAGGTGTCTTCCAGGAACTGGCAGTAGGACTGGGAGTTGAGCTTGACTCCATCCTCAACCCGAAAAGGCCCCACAAGCTCATCTTTGATGATACCAGCCCAAACCAGTACTCCACCTCCACCTTGCTGGCGTCTGAGTCGGACTGGAGCTCTCTGCCCTTTACCAATCCAGCCACGGGCCCATCCATCTGGCCCATCAAGACTCACTCTCATTTCATCAGTCCATAAAACCTTAGAAAAATCAGTCTTGAGATATTTCTTGGCCCAGTCTTGACGTTTCAGCTTGTGTGTCTTGTTCAGTGGTGGTCGTCTTTCAGCCTTTCTTACCTTGGCCATGTCTCTGAGTATTGCACACCTTGTGCTTTTGGGCACTCCAGTGATGTTGCAGCTCTGAAATATGGCCAAACTGGTGGCAAGTGGCATCGTGGCAGCTGCACGCTTGACTTTTCTCAGTTCATGGGCAGTTATTTTGCGCCTTGGTTTTTCCACACGCTTCTTGCGACCCTGTTGACTATTTTGAATGAAACGCTTGATTGTTCGATGATCACCCTTCAGAAGCTTTGCAATTTTAAGAGTGCTGCATCCCTCTGCAAGATATCTCACTATTTTTGACTTTTCTGAGCCTGTCAAGTCCTTCTTTTGACCCATTTTGCCAAAGGAAAGGAAGTTGCCTAATAATTATGCACACCTGATATAGGGTGTTGATGTCATTAGACCACACCCCTTCTCATTACAGAGATGCACATCACCTAATATGCTTAATTGGTAGTAGGCTTTCGAGCCTATACAGCTTGGAGTAAGACAACATGCATAAAGAGGATGATGTGGTCAAAATACTCATTTGCCTAATAATTCTGCACTCCCTGTATACACACACACACAGTTTACTTATATATTGCCCCCACAACAATCAATAAAAAAATAATTTACTTATGAAGTAAAGATCTGTAAGGTAAAAGACTGAAAACTGACCTGTGATGTAAAGACTTGAGGGCTTATTTACAAGCCTGTCTGCGCCACCAGAATGTCACTTTTAGTGACGGTCCAGTGGTGCACACTGCAGGGCCTTATTTATAAGGCCACACAAAGCCACCCTGCACGGCTTGTAGATATGGACTGGGGCAACGCAATGCAAGTCGCTGCTTTGTCTCACCCTAAGACTGGAAAGAATGTCATGGGTGTTAGAGGGGATGTTCCCACGTAACAACCATGGCATTTGACACATTTGCATATTTACAAGATTTCGTGAAGCTGGGAATGCATCAAATGCCTATGTCTCCCTAGGGGAGGCGTAAGGGAGGCGCAACAGGGAGAAAAACCTTTATTTCTCCTTGATTTTCCTTCTATGTGTGCTGCATTCTGCAACATACATAGAAAGAATAAAATGCCTCTCATGATTATTTTTGTGGACGAATGTGTCCCGTTCCGCACAAAAACAATCATCCCAACAATGATTGCATGGGGCAACTGAAAAACTGAAGGTGAAGCAGCTACTGCTTTACTTCTCTGCACCCTTTAGAGGCTTTCATAAGTGAGTATGGCCTTTCATAATGTCACTCCTTCCCTCCTCAATGAATAGCTCTAGCAGTACGGACAACCACAAGGATCTGGATAAGTGTGAACACCAGTGGGCTACAGAGAAGAGGTTGTTTTCCATTTAGTCCTTTTCCACCACTCCCAAAGTGCCACTGGCCATAGAGCACCACATAGTTGTTGAAGTCATGACAGACTCACACATTTGAACCTATTACTACTTCCTTACTTTTGAATCATGAGCTCTATGCCTTTATATTTTATATGCATCAACATTCTGAATAAGACCATTGACCAAAAACAATTAGTGATTTTGTTACATGCCATATCCACTCATGACACATTCCACACATGTGAGTGACCTTTTGAATCCCCTCCCTTAAAATTAACCCCATGCTAAACTGCTGTTGACATGTTGGCAGGTGGAGCCTCTGTGAAAAACTCTGCCTCTTTGCCTGGAAAGTTTAAAGATATGGGTGATGTAGTAGAAATATTGGTGCTGTCCCTCATTTCACAGGGATCATCTATGTGTGACAGTTTATACATTATGGCAATCAACGTGCTAATAGTTTGAATGTAAAATTATGTACAGAAGAGCTATGTTAGTGTGCAATTGTGTTAGACTACTTATTAAAACATAGATGTCAGTGAGACTAATTTACATGCTTGGAGAGTGAAACTGTGATCATAATTTACTTTAGAGTCTAAACTAATAGTCTGCATTGAAACAGTATTGAATTTCTTATAAAAATGTTTTAAAATATGAGTGCTAAAATAGAGAAATGCAGTTCTGCGCCACATTGACAGAAATGTATTAACATAGTCACTCCGGTTTAGGTCACTGCAACATGAATGCTAATGAAGATTTATTGATGCAGAGTTTATAGTTTGCATATTAAAATTTGTTGTATTCAAATGTATTAATGTACTGTTTAACTCATTTGCATTAGCCTAAGTAAGGCCTGCTAGGCCCTGTATTTTTTAACTGTGCAGAAAATGTCAAGTTATTTTGCTGATGTGAACCTTTCAGACTTCATTCCCAGGAGAAGACTAATTTGGTAATAGATGTCTATTGTTTTACACATAAAGAGTTGTGAGAAACTTACCTTAGATGTAGAAAAGCCTGGGGTGTGGACTGGCAACTTAAACATTTGTTTCAATCTTGCCTGGAGCTATATGGATGGACGGATGTCTCAAGACAAACCTGGGAACCCATGAGGATATTACAAGTAGGAGTTGTATGATCAATTTTTATTGGATGGTTCTCCTTCAACATCAAATGAACTGTTGCACTAACAAAAAAGCTTGCCTTTTGAACTTTAAAAATATAGATTCTCAGCTGAACTCAAATCAGATCCATTCAGAGGAAGAATCCCTAAAAGTGAGCAGCACTACCCCTTTCTTTCTTGTATCCTGAATGCTGAGCTTCTTGACGAGGTATTTTCCTCTCTGCCTTTGCCCCTTTGAAATGCCTTGCTGAGACTCAGAGATTTATCCCTTCCCAAAGAAGAACACTTTTGATCAAGCTTCTGATATACTGATGCTTTTCCTTTTTACCTACCTTTTGCCCCTCATAGCAATCTGTTGCCCGAGATTACCTTTTTCCAAATTATTTTTGTCTTTTGTCCGCATGTAATCTGCCCCACACATGTTATTCCATAATTGGTGCGATTTCCCTATGCCCAGCTAAATTGAACTTTGATGATTTGAATTGCCTTAATATTTATTAAAACTGGGCAAAGCTTGTTTTCCATTCTTCAGGTTATCTCATGTTCTGTATTGTTTTTGTTGAGTGTTTAGTTCTCTTAATGCTTGATGTTTGTCCGCCAGAACTTATTTTGTTGCATTGGTCAGCCTTTAGTGATACTGTATTTCTACTACTTTGTCTTACAAACTGTTTACATGACTTTAAGCTTAAGTTTGTAATAAACCCCTTAATTATTTTCCTGACTGGGGTTTTCCTTGTATGGCTATATTGGTCATACTGTGTAACTTAATTGAATTGCATTAAATATGTGTTGTTTCGTTCTACCACATCTTATGCAGGGTCCAAACATCAGTTGACCTTGATGAGCATTGAGTCCTGCAAAGGATGAACACACTCCAGCAGAGGGTTGGCAACTACCTGGCTGAGGTGGACTGAGCAGGCACCCAACCATCTACAACAGACATATCATGATTGGCTCATCATACTTCAGATGAAACCTTGCTTCTAGCAATACGGTTATGTAATTGTAATTTTCAGTGATTTTTGGCTATTGCTGGTGTAAAGATTCTTTTGATTGAATCAGAAAAAATAAACTAATTTGAAATGTATTGTACAGTCAATGTTTCTCATAAATCATCTGCTCAGGTTGCTTAAAAAATGAGATACATTTAAGCTGGAGAATTACCAATCATTCCCTCAGCAATGTGTATTCACAGTCATACATAGCATGTCTTAATTCACCCCCTGGTTACGGTTTACTACTGGAAACAACCAACCTTATTTGTTTGTGATGGCATTAACAAACTTAATAAGTATTTCAGCCTTTCCTTTGATTCAGAAAGGATATAAAAAATGAATACTTGTTTCTTCGTAAGAAATCATTCACACCTAAGTTTCACCAGGGCAACCAAATGATTTTAAAATATTGTTGTGAGTGAATAAAACAAATATTGTATAGGTTTTTGGCCTGGGGGCACATTTTCAATGAGTCCTCTTGGGTTAATTTCTTAGTCTGTGCTCACATTGAAATAGCAGGTACCCCTCCCTATGATTCTTGGTGTTGGTATGCAATAGCATAGAAGTTAATTAATTCTCCTAGTGGTTTTGATTAAAGTGCTTTTAATCACTGTTAACATGCCCGTAGTCACTGTTATTAGCATCCTCGCAACCCCTTAACTAGGTCCCGTTCACTTCTCAACCCTGCCTCCACAATTCCTACCGTCTCCTATAAGTAACTTGGAACCAGCCTGACAGCACTAGGTTGCGGGTGATTCAGGTGAGCCGGGAGCGAGGCAGGGATGTGTGTTTGGAAATGATCTAACAGAAATTAAATTGCTACTTTTGGAGGCACAGTAACCATTTATACCTGACAACCTTTACATTTTTGTTATTTGAAGTCTTAACAGATTAACTGTAAAGTGTTGCACTGAAAACCTATATTAAAGTACATGCACTGTAGAGTAGTGATTTTAGGTGATGTGGTATACCCCTAAAATGTAATGTATAACAAACTAATTTGATTTCATGTGTAAATTCATAATGTTAATTAATAGTTTTCACAAAAACAATAATGAATTTCTTTAAATGTTTTAAATGCTACATGAAAATGTCCAAAATGCAGTTCTGCATTATTCCTACTGAAATGTATTAACAGAATAAGTTTGCTTAAAATATATTGTAACATGAACCTTGACAAAGCTTATTACTGATGAATTCATAATTTTGAATGCTATATGTGCATTATTTGATATAAATGACTCTACCATTTTAATTCACTTTAGTGAGCATATATGAGGCCTGCTAGGCCCTGTTTCTAAACATATAGAAAGTATTTATGCCCTCATTACGATCATGGTGGTTCGGCCCGCCTTGCCGGCAGTGGTGGCTGAATCCGCCAGCCGGCATGGCGGGCAGAACCACCATATAAAGAACAGGGTGACGGCGGTCAGTGGCAGCCATCAACCACCGCCATGCTCCCGCCGCCAGGCAGCCTGGCGGCGGGATGAAACACCATCCGCAAGGGTAGCTGCGCTACCATGCGTATAATGTTTCAAATGCTGCCAGTCTTTTCCTGGTGGGAAATCCCACCAGGAAAAGGCTGGCAGAGGGGGTGCCCAGGGGCACCCCTGGGGGCCCCTGCACTGACCATGCAAAGTACATGGGCAGTGCAGGGGCCCCGTGCAGGCACCCGTCGTGCATGTCACTGCCGGATGTATGGGCAGTGACATGCGCACCGGGTGCTGCTGCACCCGCCGCACACCAACATTGGCAGTGGCTCCTCCTGGAGCCGCCCTCAATGTTGCGGCCGTGTTTCCCGCCAGGCCGGCGCCTGGCGGGGAAACCATTATATGGCTGGCGGGATTTCCAGGAGGCTGGAGGTCGATGGAAAGACCGCCAGCCCGAACACAGTGGGAAATCCCACTGTGTTCGAAATTACCACCTTAGTTTTATTTGCTAATGTCATTTTGTTTCAGATTTTGTTCCCATAGTACGTTAGCTTGAAAATAGATGTCCTATTGTTTTCTTCATAGTGAGCCTGAGAAAGTAACCTTGAACGTAGTACATTGAGGAACTGTGGTAATGGACTAAATGCAATTGTTTCAAACCATAAAGATGAGCTAAGATGGATGCTTTTCTCATGAGGGACTTGGGAATATGTCCCTCTGTTGCAGTTCAATGTCGCATAATGGTCTTTGATTACAGTTCAACCTTCTGCTTTGTGTGGAGTGATATATGAGTGAATCATCTTGCATTTTGAACTTTAATATACCATTCACCAGTTGGGCTTTACTCACTCAATTCGTGATCCCCTTGGACGTGCGAGGTACCCTATCTTTTTGCCCTGGCCTGCATCTTCCACAGTGCTGAGATAAGGAGACTTAAACATGTTTCCCTGACCCAAGGAGATGAATCTCGACTGAGCTTCTGAAATGCTTATGCCTTGTCTTTTTATTGACTTTGTGTCACCTTTTGCCCCAGATGTTGTTTTTCCAAATTCTTTCTGTCCATTGATTTCTTTACACCTTTTGTCCTCAGGTGTTTTAGCCCAGCACATGCTAACCTGAAACTTACTAACTAGTAAGGTTTTCCCTTTACCCTCGCTAGCTGACTTAGATGACTTTCAAATTGCCTTCATGCTAAAAAGAACTGAACGTGCTTGTTTTCAAAACATCGTATAATTCTATTGATGTTTTGTGTTGCTATTGTTGAGTGTTTCATTCTTTTGATGTTAGTTTGCCTAAATTGTTTTTGATGGTTTGGTCAACCCATGATGATTCTGTATCTTTATAGTTTTGTCTTGAGAATCATAAGCATGCATTTGAGCATGAATGAGTCTGTAATAAATCCTTAACTTTATTCCTGACTGGAGTTTTCCTTGTGTGGCCACATGAGCCATACTGTCATTTTGAATTGTCATTTGAGTTTTGATGCCTAGTTTCTTTACCCCTCCTGCTGGTTGCAAAAACCCATTCACTTCATTAAAGCATAATAAAAAAATGCTTTATCAGAAGCAAGACACTGCTCTGTTGTAGCCAACTAGGGATGGCCTGTGAAAAGGGCTGCTGTCTCATTTTATTCAATACCAATAGCGAGGGTGGCACCTTTTTTCTGCCCAGGATGCTATTGGAGCAAGGTATGGATCTGGCTAAGTCCCGAACTGGAGTTTCCCTGAACCAATGAAAGTTTGTGCTTAGTAAGGATCCAGATGTTTGCAAGAAGAATCACTAAAATAAAGGCTATAGGTCTCATTTTGAGTTTGAGGATTGGTTACTCCGTCACAAACATGATGGATATGCCATCCATCTAATTGCAAGTGCATTAAGGTATAATGTACCTGTAATTAGGCAAGGGATACCCGTCACATGTGTGACCTAGTAATCCATCTGCCACACTCTGTATCAGACCCTATATCTTTCTGCCCCTGTGAATTGAGGATTCTGCTACACAAGTCACTGTTGTTGACCCTTCCTGAACAGTAGTTCTTTTCATCATCTTAGATAGACCTATTGGTTTTGTCAGGGCTCAGCACGAGGGTCAATCACTTGTCTTGGCAGCCGTTCTTTTGTTAAGAATAAAAGGCCGTCTTCTATTTTCAATAATTTGCTCTCAGATTTCAAAGCGGCTCATTGCTTATCAAAAATACATATATCACATTTTACATCATGATTTTTGTTTTATACATCTACTAAATCAAGATGAAAATGTTACATGCAACGTTTTTCCGTAATATAAACGTGACTCTAAGCCTCATTGCGGATAGTTTCATGTTTTTCATGTTTAGCAAAGCCGAAGCGCAGATGCACTCAAAATGAAGGTTCAGAAAATACCAAGGCCCATATTTATACTTTTTGACGCTAAACTGCGCTAACGCAGTTTAGCGTCAAAAAATTTAGCGCCGTCTAACGCCATTCTGAAGCGCCATGCGGGCGCCGTATTTATGGAATGGCGTTAGCCGGCGCTAGCAGACCGGCGCTGCCTGGTGTGCGTGGAAAAAAAACACGTAGACCAGGCAGCGCCGGCGTAGGGGGAAAATGGCGTTAGGGCGTCTTAAAATGGGGCAAGTCAGGTTGAGGCAAAAAAATCGCCTCAACCCGATTTGCGCCATTATTTTCGACGCCCAGACGCCATTTAAATGACTCCTGTCTTAGTAAAGACAGGAGTCATGCCCCCTTGCCCAATGGCCATGCCCAGGGGACTTATGTCCCCTGGGCATGGTCATTGGGCATAGTGGCATGTAGAGGGGCACAAATAAGGCCCCCCTATGCCACCAAAAAAAATTAAAAAATATAAAAAATTATACTTACCTGAACTTACCTGAATGTCCCTGGGGTGGGTCCCTCCATCCTTGGGTGTCCTCCTGGGGTGGGCAGGGGTGCCAGGGGGGGTCCCTGGGGGCAGGGGAGGGCACCTGTGGGCTCATTTTGAGCCCACAGGCCCCTTAACGCCTACCCTGACCCAGGCGTTAAATAGTGGCGCAAATGCGGGGTTTTTTGACCCGCCAACTCCCGGGCGTGATTTTTGCCCAGGAGTATAAATACGACGCATTTGCGTCGCCGTCATTTTTTTAGACGGGAACGCCTTCCTTGCATCTCATTAACGCAAGGAAGGCGTTCACGCAAAAAAATGACGCTATTTGCCCATACTTTGGCGCTAGACGCGTCTAACGCCAAAGTATAAATATGGCGTTCGTTTTGCGCCGAATTTGCGTCGAAAAAAACGACGCTAATTCGGCGCAAACGGAGTATAAATACGGGCCCAAATGTTTGGCAGGGGCGACGGAAAAACTGAAACTACCGTGCTCCTCAAATAGATTTATAAGATAGATCGCAATTCACTGACTATGCAAAAGAGAGTTCCTGGGTGTATGTATTTATTGGGTTTTCTGTACCACTAACACACGAACATAGTACAAAGCAATAAGGAATGCTACTCAGTGAAAGGATGATACATAATTGCCTGGGGGACAAGAGATCATCATTAGAGTGTCAGGACTAACGGAAGATATGGGGTTGCCTATGGTGGTCTGGGTTATGTGATTAATTGCCGGGGTTGGGGGAGAGTTTGGAGAGGGGCGACCATGGGAACGCCGACGAAGTGGGTCTTTTTCAACTGCTAAAATCATATATTTGAGTAATTACCAATATAACAACAATTAGCAACATTAGAAGGGTCTCCTCATTCGTGCTTAGTTTATAAAATAATAAGTGCTGGTGCCCGAACTTTTTGAGCAGAAGCTGCTTCCGGCGCTGCAGAACGTCATGGTACCGGATATTAAGGATGCATAGGGCCAGATGTATCAAATGATTTTGCACTCGCAAACAGCGAAATCGGCCGTTTGCGAGTGCAAAATCGTGGTCTGCAATGCATCAAAGGCATTTGCAGACCACAAAATGAAAATCGCAAAAATTGCGATTTTCTGCATTGCGACCTGGATTTTGCGAATCGCAAATTGCGATTTTTCGCAGAATGGTATTTTGCACATGCAAAATACCATTGTCTGCAACCAGGTGGTAACCTGGTGCAAAATTTAAAAATGCAGTAAAACTGCATTTTTAAAATTTAATATGTAAAGCACACATGCCTTTTTGTGTGTACTTTACATGGAAAAAAAAAAAATTGGGGTGCAGGAGAGAGGGCCTTAGGCCCCCAGCACCCTGGCCTTTGGCATTTCCCAAATTGCGATTTCTGTTTCAGAAATCGCAATTTAGGAAATGCAAAAAAATTGCAGCTATGGGCCAACAAGCCCATAGCTGCGAATGGGGCCAGTATCGCAATTTGCGATTCGGTAATTGCATTTGCGATTTTTAAGAAATCCCAATTACAGAATCGCAAATGTGATACATGGCCCTTTGCGAGTCGGTAATTGCGATTTCATAAAAATCGCAATTACCGAATCGCAATGGGCCAGATTCATACATCTTGCCCGAAATCTTGATTCCTCCTCATGAATCTTTGATCCATGACCAGGCACTCCCTGCACTTCAGACACACGGCTTTATGTTCTTTTTCACCCTTTAAATTCATTTTTCGATCCTTTTCCTCCTTCTTGCCCCCCTGTTGTGTCATCTCAAAGTCACCGAAGGACGGGTGAGGCGAAACCAGGACGAGCACGTTTGTGCAATCAACTTAGGAATGGTGCTCGAGCAAAATAGGTGTATATATCCTAAGTATAATGAAAGATTTACAGAGAAGGCGATCTGATCGAATTCTTTTTAATAATCCCACTTGATTGAATTTCTAGAAAACAGCATTTCGGTGTGTGCTCATTTTAAAGAGGCCATTTCTTCTGTTATCCCGCAGGTAGCACTTAAATCGTACCAGAGAGGCACTTGATAGAATTCCCTCCCCAGAGCTTAGGTGCAGTTAAAAGACAATCGAAATCTGAATGATGAGATATTAATATTGTATGATGAGCATAAAAGGCTTGAAGTGATGAAAAACACTGGCAACGAATAAAAATGTCTGAAAAAAATCTTTGCTTAGTCTTCATAAAAGAAAAAAAAAATCACAAGAAAGCCAACAAAATACCCACTTTTTTTAGAACACAAACCCAACACAGGTAGGCGAATATACACCAAGGACGTATATATAAATTTGCTACTGAAAAAATGTTGATGCAGAAACACGAATTGGAAATCATTATATTTATCAGATTCTTTACAGTCATGCTATCTAAGTAAATATATTCTTGCAAACAGGATTTATTTACAGTTTCTGGTAAATACTGTTTTCCATGTGTATTTTGTTGCACATGATAAATACGAAAAGGTCGTCCTGGGGATTAGGCCTATCATGCTCAAATCCCATTGGACCATCCATAATCCCAACCTCTTCGTATCAAAGTCAATCACCACACCCCACATAAAATTCAAAATATGTTTTAATTAATAATAGGTAACATAGAGGAACAGAAACTGCATCTTGAACGGACTTTACCTTTTTATGTCTTGAACACCCATATTTGGATATACATCATATCAAATATTCTAAATTTTCCCTTCACATGTTCAAGGGCCATTAGTTTCTGATGCTAGCTAAAACGTCTGCATCACACCAGGAATTCAGGAAAATCCAATGAATATGCAAATAGCCCCCATTTAGAATCATTTTAAGTAAACGTGTCTACCGAAGATAGAATGACTCTCGTATGCTCGACTGAGTTAGGCCTTCTCGCATCCTCACCAGCAAATGACCAGAGCCTGATTATATTGCTGTTTCTCCATCCCGCTTGTGTACATGCTCACCTCTTCCCCCGAGTTTTACTGCAGCGTTTGCTCTTTCTTTTGAAAGTTCAGCTCAAAAGTAGCACGTTTGTTCTGGAACTGATTTTAGATCTAGTCCTTCTAAAGAAGCATTATCGTAGGGCTTGTTCCTAAGGATTGCTAAATGTAGGCAGCATGTGGTGTTCGCATACCATTAACCAGGACCTCTACATTTTACATTCGCTTGGTTTATCCAGTGAATGCTATCGGATAATTCGAATTAGCATTTCAGCAAGTATAGGCAATCCTGTTGAGACATACGCCACGCAAATAGAGATCCTTTTAACACAATAGTACACAACTGAATCCATATTTTTCATATAGCCCACAGCACATTCTGAATTGCCTCTTGGCACAGGAGTGTAGGAGTTGCCATCAAACTGCCTGGTGCTCAGGGACTACTGCACACTTTCCAAGTTGTTATGCAGTCCCTGAGACTCTTGCTGCCTTGCACCCAGTGGCCATTTCTGGAAGGTCTCAGAACCAGCACGCCATCTGCACTTGCACCCGCATTTTTAAGGTCTCTTTTTAGATTCAGAACCATGCTGGACATGGTGCTGGTGCTTTTACCTCATATTCTACGTTAGGGCCACCTCCTACCTGCATAGACCGACACCTTGAATCATTGTTCACTGCTTCATTTAACGTGACTGACCTGCATCTGCAACATCACTGACGTCAATCTTAATACAGCTGCTACTTCTTCGGCGGGCAGGCCTAGGCTGATTCTCAAATGCCTCAGAGCCTTTCATGGACTCAGCCACTGTTAGTCACCCTTAACTGCACAACGTAGCTTTGTGCTAGCTCATACAGGGCCGGCTGAAGGTGGTATGAACAGTGCAGCTGCACTGGGCACTGTCCGGAAAGGGGGACCCCGGAGGAGCTGTGTTTAGCAATAATTTACAATTTAAAAGCACCTTCTGTAGAGGTCTCTATGGGTTTAGCTTTAAGGCAGGATAAAAATGTCAAGATAACTCTTGAGATTAATGTTCCTGCTAGACAGAGAAATTGTGTTTTGTTTAGTGTCAGTTTTAACTGGGCATAAAGTAGCACAGAGGGTTAATATGCCTGCTGCAAAGAGGAGGTCTGTATTTTATGTGGATAGCTGAGTAAAGCCAGCCTTTACCAACGCTTTAAACCAAATAAAATCCGTGTGAGAGAGGGTTTTTTGAGAAACCGTTGCCATGTGGTAGTGAGGGAATCGAAGGAGAAGGTTATGGTGGGACAAAAAAGATTTTGGCTGAAGCCGGCCCAACCTCATATCACAGGATCACTAAACCTTACATAAGAGCACCAATTGTGACCACTAACATGCCCTGGGCGCTATGGTTATTGAAATATAGCATTCTTATCAACAGTTCCTATCCCTAAAGATTGGAAGCTTTATCTATAATTTTAGAAGTACTGTCCCTGTGACCGTAGGAGGGTAGTTTATAGATTGAGATGGGGGTGTATGAATAACTATGTACAGGTGAAACAACTTTATATCAAAGGTGTCTATGTTAAAGTTTAAAACAGCAGAAAGACCTCATAGTGCCCCATTCAGTAAAATAGGGCTTAAAAGCATCAAACCCTCCTGTGTACCAAATGCAAGAAACATTTTGACAATATATTAGAAGTCCAGGGCCATCAATATCCCAAAAGATCTTTGGGCCAGATGTATGAAAGCTTTTTGCATGCACAAACGGTGTGAATGCCCGTTTGCGAATGCAAAAAGCCATTTCAGAATGTATTAAAGGCATTCTGAAAGCAATTTAAAGGAATCGCTAAAATAGCGATTCCTTAAAATTACAACCCTGTTTAGAGACTCACAAATTGTGACTCTCTAAATAAGAAATCGCAAATAAGTGTTCCTTATTTGCGATTTCTAAGCACATGTAAGAAGCAATTCCTTAATGCGAATTGGGCATTAAGGAATCGCTATTTACCACCAAGTTGAACTTGGTGGTAACCATGTGCATATTTAAAAAATGCATTTAAAATGCATTTTTAAAATGTTCATGTAAAGCACACGTGCCCTTTTGGCATATGTGCACCTTACATCTCCTAAAAAACTTTTTGGGGTGCAGCGGAAGGGGCCTTAGGCCCCCAGCACCCTGGGGTTTTGCATTTCCAAAATTGTGATTTCCAGTTAAGAAATCGCAATTTTGGAAATGCAAAAAATGTGCAAATATGGGCCTACAGGCCCATAGGTGCGAATGGGGCCGGTATCGCAATTTGCGATTCGGTAATAGCATTTGCGATTTTTAAGAAATCACTATTACCGAATCGCAAATGTGATACATTAAATTTTTCTGAATCAAAAATAGCGATTTCTTGCAAATCGCTATTTCCGACTCGCAAAAGGCCTTCTTGGTACATCTGGCCCTTTGTGTTGTTTTCAACTTTAACATGGACACAAATTGGATATAAAGTAACAGAGAAGAACATACAGCTTTTATCTGAATAACAGAGATAAAAAGATCTCTGGCAAAGCCCCCTTCAGGGTCAATTGGTTTTGGAAATGGCCTTTTCTACAGGGTCACCCCAAACTTTTTGCCTTTATCCTATGTTTTCTGACTTTGCTTTTGTTGGCTTTAGTACTCTGACAACTTTACCCCTGCTAACCAGTGTTAAAGTGCTTGTGCTCTCTCCTTAAAATGGGGTGACATTGGCTTATCCACAATTGGCATTTTTAATTCACCTGTACGTCCATTGTTCAGTGCAATTCATGTGCCCAGTGCTTGTAAATTAAACAATACTAGTGGGACTGCAGCACTGATTGTGCCAACCCATGTAAGTAGCCCTTCAAAGATGTTCCAGAGCCCGCGTGTGCAGTTTCACTGCAGTGTCGACTTGGAATTTAAAACCCATTGTCAAGTCCTAAACTCCCCTTTTATTAAACATAATACACCCCTGAAATAGACTCTAGGTAGCCCATAGGGCAGGGTGCAGTGTAAGTAAAAGGCAGGACATATACTTTTTAGTTATATATGCTCTGGTAGTGAAAAACTCCCAAATTTGTTTTTCACTACTGTACTACTGTAAGGCCTCCATCTCTCAATGGGTTAACACTGGGGATTCCTTCATACATTTACTAAGCGTAATTCCAGATTGGAAGGAGATAGACCTGTCAAGTTTAGTTCCTATTGAATTGTAATGATAAATTCTCCTTAATGGTAAAATCGAATTTATCATTCCAAGTATAAAAATAACACTCTTAGAAAATTGGCATTTTTCTGCTCTTAGCCCTGTGTGCTTGCTGCCTGTCTCCAATACGCATCTGGGATGGGTGACGGTTGGTCTTGTGCATTCCCTCTATACAGCCACATACAACGGGAGATTAGGTGTGACTTGTTGGGCCTTAATGGGCCAGTAACTGGCTTGATAGGGGTGGAGCTTATCACTGCCTCACACCTGAATAGACGTGCCCTGTCTACCCACAATAGGGCTTTAGGAGCCTGCATTGTTACTTCAGCCAGCTTGGAGGCAGGACAGGGGATGCCTGGCATCTGTGAACTTCAAAAGTATGCCTCTAGAAGCTTCTCCCACCTTCCAGAATCAGGGCATGAAAGTATAAACACTGGACTTCGGACACTGCCACTTCAGTACACTTCTGGACCTGTGAATACTCCTTCAAGAAGGACTGCTGTGCTGCTGAAACAACTGACACTCTGCTGGACTGCTACTTTGCTGGACTCCTGCTTTGCTGTGGCAACCTGTGCCTGCTGCCCTCATGCCTGAGAGTGAGAAGGACTGGACCTGCATCTCTACAACCGAGAACCCAGAGTGACTCCAAGAGCCTGCTGACTGGTCTCCTGATTTCTGAAGTCTCAGGGACACAAAGGACTTCCAACCAACTTGATATTGCACCTGGACTATGCCATCTGTGAGTACCCCCCCCCCCAGGCCTGGACTCTTGGAAGTGGGCCTAAGGTGCTCTACCTTCTATGGTCCTCATTAGAACCATCGCAAAGTCTTGCACAGCAACGCCACACAAACCACACACTAGGATTAAGGTACTGTGTTCAGCGGGCCGAACTAGGTCCTGGTAGACAGAATAAGCTCTATTGCGGTCGTCCTAAACTCTTGATTTTGTCCCAGTACTGTACGACCAGATGACCATAGTTGGTGCTTTGCACTTTTATGGGTCTATTTCACCTAAAGCTTTAAAATTCATACCCCATGATCTACTTATTAGAGTGTGGGTGTTTAGGTCTTGTTTTACTCATTTTACTCATAAAAATATTCTCCATTATACTAAACTGGTGTGGTGTATTTTGATGGTGTTTTCACCATGTTACTGTAATTTAAATGTTGCACAAATACTTTACACATTGCCTCCTATGTTAAGCCTGGCTGCTCTATACCAAGCTACCAGGGGGTGAACACAGGTTAATTTAGGGTATGTATCTGACTTACCCTGACTAGGACTGTGGTCCCTACTTGGACATGGATGTATACCTCTGCCAACTAGAGATCCAATTTCTAAAAGTTGGGTACTGCAGCATCAACATAATGAGAAGCATGATCTGATGATGAAGTATGCCATCTTTGGGATGAGAGTTGTTGCATCCTGCAAAGGATACTCTAGTTGATCTAAACAATCCACTGACCAGATTAGAGTTGATGAGGTGTTTTGAACCATAGGCCTGCATGCTGAATAATAATGACACAAATACAGAGTGATATGGTGCTACGAACTGGCCCAGGGCTTGGACGCCCTGTTTCTTTTATTATCAGGAATCATCTCACTTGTGAGACCTGTGTTGGGTAACCCACCCTTAACCCTAAAATTACCCCACCTCCTTTTACTATTACCCACCTGAAATCCTAAAATTATCCTTACCTCCTTTAAATTACTATGACTTCTAAATCTTTAAAAGTCCATCACCTATCTTTACTACTACCCACCACTAAACACTAACATTACCCTTTACCTTTCCCACTACCAGCACCTAAACTCATTTTTAAAATAACAGTCACTATGTCATTCAAAAAATACCTACTCGCTTGGTACTTACCAGCATGGTAAAGGCGGAGTGGTGAAAGCATTACGTGGTAAAGACTGCCTTGTAGAAGCTGTTTTCCAGCTGAACACCTCTTGTGATATGATAAATGGAGCGTCTCCAGGCACCCAGTTCAAACACTCCTCAACCTGAGGTAAAAGAGAAGAGTACTGGGCCTGATGTCTGTGACCTGAGAGCAGCCATGAAAGACTGAACCTGCTCCACCTTATACTCAGGACAAAGATGTGAGTTTCAATGGCCATAAGGCTGACCTCCTGTTAAAGCTACAGGGACAGAAAAAGCTACAAGATGCCTTTTCTGCAACTTCCTAGCTCAACAGTGGAAACTAGACCTGGACTGGTCCCTGCTTTTGGGCTCTGCCTGACACCCCGTAAGTCTCTAAGTGCCTCCCCTGTGGTGCTGGTGGGATTTGGAAATGTAGTCCTGTGGTAGATTGGGGCTTAATGGACTAAAGTCACAATGTAAAATCTTTGACCAGGATGAACCTGGTTGGTGTATCTAACCCATGCGCCATTGCAACCAGGCTCAAATTGCACCTATTTCCTGGTCTACCATGACTACTGACTGTCATTGGCATTGCAGTCTTCATGGTGCTATTCCTACGTACAAATTTAAAAGTTTGTATATTCAGTTGGATTTTTGTCCTTTTGATGGTGTTTTGTGTATTACATTTTAGTCTATTTTTGAAATTCAGTTTGTGACTTTTTTGTTTTGCATTTTTACTTAATCACTCTTTTCATTCTACATAAATACTTTACACAGTGCCCTAGGTTAAGCCTATTTTCTCTGTGCCAAAGCTAGCAGGGGGTTGAGCTCAGGTTAATTTAATGACTCAAACAGTTCACCCTGACAATGTTTGGGATTATTCCTTGAAGTGGGTGTGATACTGTTCTTGTGGCTCCTTAGTGAACCCTGAAACAAGAGATAGCAAGGGATGCGATAGGGTTAAGAAGAACAGGCCATGAGTAGAGCCTGTTGCCCCCTGCTACTCTCAATGCCATCCATTCTTATAATGTGTGCAACTCTCTAGTATCAGATGTTCTGCATAGTTTAACTCTGGAGCAAGGTATTGGCCATCTGAGGAAAGACATCCATTTTCCATATAGCAGAACACAAAAACTCCTCCAGCATGGCCTATGTGATGCACAACAGAAACGTACTGCAGTTTTAGCCCTGAACACATTTTGCTGCTACCAACGTTTTGGGGCAGCAAAGTGGCACATTTTTCAATTATGAAATTACTTGTAGAATCATTATTTATATCATAAGAAATAGATCATGGTGAAAATATGAACAATAACACCAGATGGACCAGGGACCCGAAGTACAAAGTCATTTTCCTGTCCACACTGTGCAATTCACAAACTCACAGGGTTCGCAATCACAAAATGGCTTTCCTTGATTCACAAAAATGCCCTTTAATCAGTCAGAAAGCTTTTTCCGGCTAGTTAAAGAGTTTTTGCACACGTATACAAATAGTAAATAGGAGAGGGGCGTGACAGGAGCCTCCTCTCCCTATTTCTGATAAAGAAATATATGTACCACTGGTTTGTGACTGCATATGCGGTCTCAAACTCTGAGGACTTAATAACCTCCAAGTTGGGGGTGGTAACTGATTGACAAAGAGGACGATATCCCATTGGGACTCCTTGCTCTTTGTGATTCATGCCAGAGGCCTCAACGGTACAGACAGTGTTCCCTTATCCCACTCCCTTCTACCCATTGCCTTCACAAACATGAAACACTTTTTAAGGCAGCACCTGTTCCTGTAATAGATATGGCGGTTGTTTTTGTAACGTTTCCCATTTTGAAAAGCAAATGCAGATATTGAGGTCTGATATTTCTTGCAGTCCTGAATCCCTGCATTGGTATCCAATCACAGGAAGTTACAAATTGTGATATTCTTTTTAATATTTATTAGGCAGGTCATTTTGTGGCCAACTGCAAACAGATCATTTTCAGTACAATACTACATCGCAATTTGAATTTTCATTCACAAACCAGATATTGGGCCATATGTACGAACACATTTTCCCATAGACACAGAATGGGCAAAACTGCTTGCTACATCTGGCCCATTGTGCAAAAGGGTTTGCGAATGAGGTATATATGTAGGACAAACAAAATGGAAAAAGCAAGCCTAAAATAAGGAAATATATTTAGGAATCAGTTTCAGGAATCAGGCCCCAGATCCTGTTGCTTGTTGTTTCCCTCAAAGATTACCCCATTTTCCCCAGAATTATATTTTATTTCTTCTCTGACTGTCACATTCAGCCCAACTCATTTTAGATCATGGTTGACCTTTCACATTCCCTTAAAGAATCCTTTTTATTCTCTTTTAAGCTGTCAAATTCATTATATTTCACTGAGCCATACCATTGCCATTCCCCCACTTTTAATTCCAACCATTCTAAACCTGCAATGTTCACCTGAAGTAGTCTCCAGAGACTGCCAGACTGCCCTACTTCTTCCCACTGGTACATTCCTAAATGCATGTCACGCTGTCACCATCCCTCACTTTTATTTCAGTTCAGAGACTGTCATATTCCCTCCCCTATTGTAACAGTACTGTGCATTCACTGTCAGGCCTTTATATCTTCCCATGTCATATCCATTTATTCTCAAAATGAATCATTCCCTCGCATCCATTTATATTTCCATTCACACCCCTACAGATTTATTTCCATTTTCTTTCGGACATCACATTTCTCCACTGTTATTTAAAATCACTCACAGACTATCACGTTTACCTACACTAAAATATTAATTTTCATTCTCTCTTAGGCTCTCATAATCCACCGAGTCCACTTCCATTTCCACCCAGACTGTCACACTCCACTACAAAGTTTGTTCCATTTATTCATCTCAGGCTGCTAAATTATTTCACAAGTATTTTAATTTTGTTTCAGTCAGTCACTTTGTCTTAGTAATTAGCCATATCAACCAGACACTTTCCATACTGGTAATTTTTTATCATTTGCACACTGTTACATTCCATGCCAAGCCTACCATTCTAATTCCTAGCTAGGCTATGGTATTTCCATGATTACTCCTTCTCAGGCTGAACTATGTTATGTTTTTGGCATTTGCAAAATGCTCAATCTTTCAATGGCATGATGTCCTATCACTTTCTACAGTCTGGGAGTAACTTTCCAAACATTTCAGAGATTTCCATTGTAGACTAGAGTCAGATTGGGCTTGTGAAGTGCTGTTAGTAGTTATGTTCCTTATGTATGTGACTGTGTCAACTTCAGTGAGTTAAAAATGAATATTGTTAATGGCGTACAGATGAGACCATGTTGCTGTACCAAATGACTTGCGATTTGGGGAAAAGGGGGGGAGCAGACAAGACTGACAGTGCTGTGTGAAAAAGGCCACTTTATTGAAGACAGGTGCACCTAACAATGACATACCCTAGGCCTTTGCCTTCACAAAACTAATGACCTCACTATACCATCATGTACCACTAATGCTCTCCCCACCCCTCCTCTGTCCTCCTCTTTCCCCCACTTCCTTTCTCGCAATCCTGAACTTCTTATTAACTCAGTGTCTTACAACTCCTCTCACCTGCCAATAACTGTAACTGTAACTATCATAACTTCAAGCAGAACATTGAACAACCTGGCTTGTCCAGGCACAGGACAGTGTACCCTTTTCCTTTTATCTGGGTTGCGACTTTAAAGCCTAAAACTTTGCAAATACAGTCAGCTGGACCCTGTCTCCGCCACCCAGAAAAAACCTTAAATGCTTTTTCTGCGCCCCCCTTCCAACCACCTGGCTACTTAATCTAAATTGACACCCCAAACATGCTATGCAAACATTCTTTAATGTGCAAGAGGTACAACTCCATGCCCAAAAAGGACAAATGAACGACACCTCTCCTGAAAAATGCCTCATCTTGTACCCAAAGGTCCGTGTGTTCCAAAACTGTAATGCCTTTTTCCCCAACTAAGCTGTTGATCTTACTCCTCGCTCTTTCGATTGTCCCATGTCTCTGAGCCCCTCGCCTTAACCAACGCCGGACAAAATCAGTATAAACCATGTGGCAACCTGACCATAACTGCAGAATTTTCCAGAGGTCTCATTTCATATCTTTCATCAGTTGGAGGCCCTTTTTTGCTACTAAATCATTTTCCCCCAAATAAATTAACATTAGGTCTGGACATTGCCTCTTAGCCATCCAACCCTTCAGAACTGGTAATAATTCCAACCATTTCATACCCCCTTTTCCATGCCACGAAATTCAGCTGAATTCAGTCCGAGATTACCCCGCTCTGTTGTCCTTGCTGTGCTTGTCTGCTTGCCCTTTTGATGAAAGAATTTCCCACCAACCAATTCGACAGTACTGGGTTTTCCAGACCCCGTAACCGAACCTGTGAATAACAGAAAAGAAATAAAAATCACCAACCACATAACTAAACCTCCTCTTCATCTCTGCACACATAGGCCCTCATTACAACCCTGGCGGTCGGTGTTAAAGCGGCGGTAACACCGCCAACAGGCCGGCGGTAAAAATTTTTTAATCACGACCATGGCGGAAACCGCCAACATAGACAGCCACTTTAACACTCCGACCGCCACGGCGGTAGAAACAAACACCGCGGCGGTAACCGCCAACAGACAGGCGGAAGACAAGGTTCCACCCACTGTATTACAACACACCTATCCGCCACCTTTTCCGGGGCGGTACCAACGCCATCAAAAGCACTGCGGAAACAGTACTTGGAACGGAAACCACTCACCTATTGACACTTTACGAACAACCGGGACGCCATGGAGCCCGAGTTACAGGTTCTGCCGATGCTGGTCTACCTCCTCTTGTATCAGGAGCAGCAAAGACGCTGGCAACGACCACAGTGAGTACTGCACCTAGCACACAGGGGAGGGGGGAGGAAAAAGAGAGTGACACACACATGCAACACCCCCACCCCCACCCTCACCCACAACAACATACACACAAATACATGCAGCAGCATTACATATATACCCTGTCACCCCCTGGTAGAACGCAAGGACAATAGTAAATGATTGTAACAAGTGTAATCATTGAAATATCAGATAGGCCAAATTCAAATATCAGTATGTACAAATATGTACACCAACTACACAAGTCCGGATATGAATGAAATCATTGTCCGTGGATCAGTGTACCAAAATGCATGGGAGAAGCCCACACAAGATACCTGACTCGAAACGGAGAGAACACTGCAGGGGCATCAGATGGAAAATAAGGGGGTGCACCTCAGCCGGATGAACGGATGACGCCACTGCTCCACGAGGGGCTCCATGCCCACTGATTGGTCCTGGGGAGTGCAAAGCTGCAATCTCTAAAGTCCCTCAAGTGGGTGGTTTGCCCACTGCTTGGTCCTGGGGAGTGCACGCTGAAGTCTCTCCAGTGGGTGGCTTGCCCACTGCTTTATCCTGGGGAGTGCAAAGCCACAGTCTCTCAAGTGGATGTTAGTCTCCACTGGTTCTGGAGGGGGCTTTATGCCCAGAGTGCTTCATCCTGCCAAGGACTGGGGTAGTGGATGTGAATTTCCACTGGTTCTGGAGGGGGCTTTGTGCACATAGTGCTTAGGAACAGGTAGCATGATACTCCATGGAGGCAGAGACACACTCCACCCTGCTGCGACTTCGCCTGCCACATGCAGGTACAAACAGTGCTGGGTGTCATGCCTCATGTACCCTGTGTAGGGCCCAGGACATCTCCTGCAACCTCAGATGGCTGGCCACTTGGGATGATTGCCATATCAGCTGTGGTGGCACTGTCGGAGCACTTCGCGGGGCTAATGGCGGTGTTGCGGCGGTGTCTGTGGCGGAGGTGCTGGCGGTGGTGCATGTTTCTTCACCTGTGGAGGGACACAGCAGGACGTCTTCTGCAGCCTCGGACAGCTGACCACTGGGGATGATGCTGGGGACTGTTGCTGAGGCAGCAGACATGCAGGTGGCGGTACAGGTGGCAGTGCAGGTGGCGGTGCAGGTGGCGGTGCAGGTGGCGGTGCAGGTGGCGGTGCAGGTGGCGGTGCAGGTAGGGGTGTTCACCGCCATACATGTTGATGTTCTGGTTGACAGAAGGGGTGACTTTGGTCCCTCAGCCGGAGCCACCGTGCCCTGTCCTGACCAGCTTTTCGCCTTGTGTCCCTTCCCCACCTTTGATGTCGCTGCTGGTCCTTTGCCACTGTCCCCTTTTGGCTTGGGGGAGCCCTTGCTTGGTGGTAGGTGCGGCTTCTCCCTCTGGCATGTGTGCACCTTCTTCACCTTGGCAGGTGGTGGAATGGCCTGCTCCTAAGCCTCGCTAGGTGGCACACTGGCAGCCCTGATGGGTGCTGCCCGCAATGTGACCGGACTTCCTGAGACCACTGTGCTGGATGATTTGGTGGCTGAGGTGCTGGGCTGGGACCTGGATAGCCTGGCCCTAGAGGAAGGACGGGGGGAGAGGTGTGGGGAAGAGGTCAAACTTAGCGAGGAAAGGTTTTTTAGACACACTGGAAATGGAAGATGGAGGGGGTTTAGGAGTGCAGGAAGAGGTAGTGGTTGTAGGAGGTGTACGTCTGCTGAATTTGGGTGAATGTGCATGGGCCGGAGGCTGTTGTGAGGTGGATGGCTGTTGGGTGGGTGTGTGCCTGCGTTTGTGTAGTTTGGGAAGAGGGCTCACAGACACACTGGGAGATGACGCAGGGGATGTGTGCATGGTAGAGGGGGTGGTGATTGCACATGACGGGAGTGTGGTGACGGGCGTGCTGGTGATGGAGGTAGCGGATGAAGATGTAGTGCATGCAGGTGTGAGTGGAGACGAGACAGGGAGGGAGAAGGAGGACGTGGAGGAGGGGGACACAGTGGAAGCAGTGGATGTTGGTGTGTCTGCATGGGGATGGTGCTTGTGTGAGTGGCTGTGGGATGTGTGGTGCTTATGTTTGCCATGTCCACTCTTGTGTGTTGATGAGTGTGCATGCTGGTCTGATGGTGTGCTTGGGATAGGCTGAGGTACAGGGGATTGGGTCTGGGTAGAGGAAGTTGGAGGGGGGAGGCTGGACACAGGGACAATGCCTGCCATCAGTGCTGAGGCCAGAGCCTGGAATTCTCTCTGTTGGGCCGCCACGGCAGAATGAATGCCCTCCAGGTATGCATTTGTTTGCTGCAAATGCCTCCCAACACCCTGGATGGCATTCAAAAAGGTTGATTGCCCAACAATGAGGGATCTCAGGAGGTCAATAGCCTCCTCACTGAGGGCAGCAGGGCTGACTGGGGCAGGGCCTGAGGTGCCTGGGGTGAAGGAGATGCCCGCCCTCCTGTATGAGCGGGCACGGGAAACTCGGTGAGGGGCTGCTGGGAGGGTGGTGCTGGTAGGTGGGATGGCGGCTGTACCTTTTGATGTGGTGGGCACAGAGGTGCCCGCCACCGCAAGGGAGCTCCCATCAGAGGAGGAGTCGCTGTTGCTGGTGTCTCCTCCTGTCCACGTCATGGAGCTCCCCTCGCCCTCCGTCCCACTGGTGCCTTCGGACTCCGTTACTTCACCCTCCAGGGCCATGTGGGATGCAGCTTCCTCCTGCTCAGGTGCCACTGCTCCTCCGCCAGATGATGCTAATGCACACAAGGACAGGGTGACAAAACAAAAAGGGGGGGAAGACAGAAGAGACACATGGTCAATGCCTGCAACACCACTACCGTTGGCGGATACAACACACAGGGAGCAGCCCTATGCACTAAGCCATGCACTAACAGGGCAGGGGAAAAGCACATGCCCATGGGGGACTCTGTTGAGAACCATTTCATGCACAGCTGGAACCATAGGAGCCTGACTAGGTGTAAATACCACCTTTGGGGTTGGACTGGGAATGAGGCTGCAAATCAATGGATCTACCTTTGTGAGTCTGCCCTGGCCTAGGAGAACCCACAGCCCACTTCCCCCACCCAGACACCTCGTCAAGTGCGCAGAGTCAGCTGAATGCAAGAGTGCTCACCCCCTTGTGGCTGCTGTGATGCCCTCAAGCGCCGATCCAACTCAGGATATGCCACCGCCAGGATCCGGTACATCAGGGAGCTGGGCCTCCACCATCTTCTTGCTCCAGTGGCGCAGGTCCTCCCATCTTTTCCGGCAGTGGGTGCTCCGTCTATGGTAGACCCCCAGGGTCCGCACTTCCTTAGCGATGGCACGCCAAATCCCCTTCTTCTGGTGGGCGCTGACCTAGAGGAAAAGTGAAGTAAGAATGGATGTTACTCCACCATACATTTCTTCTCACACATTGGCCACAAACCTCCCACCGTGGCCCAGAAATACATACACACACCATCCTCACATGCTGGCCTGTCACCCACCCCTGTCTCTTCCATCCATGACACTTCATACAATCATATGCCATCCACCATGCACACAGTTTACTCACCTGTTTGTCTGGAGGACCGTACAGTTGCGTGTACTGGGGGAGGACCCCATCCACCAGTTTCTGCAACTCCTCCGCAGTGAAGGCAGGGGCCCTTTGTTATGTTCTACTGTTTGGTACACTGGTAGAATGCTCAGCATGTGACAGAGAATTCTGCCAATTCTTAGGTTCTTTTACTGTTTAATGGGAACTTTGGGGGCTGAAGGTTCTGGGGCAGTTGATGTGAGCTCTTGGATGATCTGCCTGCTCCGGTTGATGGTTCCTGAATAAAGACTTACAGCAGTGGCTTATGTGTGACTGTCTTCGCAGCACTGGCAACGAGGGCCAGAGAGGAGATAGGCTTCAACATCAACCTCTCCTTGAACCCACGGAACAAGAGGAATCAGTGGCCTTACCGCGTCTTCGCGTGACTTCTGCTGTGAGCTGATTCAGTCAGTTGACGAACGCATCTGTTGCCGCCATCTTGGATGTATTTTAGGTTTATTTCCTGGAAGTTACTCTATAGTTATTGCCGATTTTTGCAACTTTGCAATCTCTTTATTTTCTTTCTGTTGTTTTTATTTATCCTCACAATGGCAACAACTTCAATGTCACAACCACCTGCCTTCCTATCTGATAAAGGTGAACCCATCTTACCATGGAAGCATTGGAAAAATGTGTTTGACTCTTATTTGATAGCAATTGGGGTTGAAAAGTTTTCTCCAGCAAGGAAACAAGGTGTTCTTTTACATAATTTGGGTGTGGAAGGCAGGAACATATATGGCAGTCTTGAAACATTGCCAATTGGAGGGACAGATGGAGAACCAAGAGATATTTATGAAGTGTCTGTAACAATGTTGGCAAAACATTTTGGCCCATATTTATACTTTTTTAGCGCCGCATTTGCGCCGCAATAATGGCGCAAAAGCAGCGCAAACTTACAAAATACAACTGTATTTTGTAAGTTTGCGCTGCTTTTGCGTCAACAAATGACGCAAATGCGGCGCTAAAAAAGTATAAATATGGGCCTTTGAATCTAAGCTCAATGTGGTCTTAGAAAGACACAAACTTTTCGCAAGAGTTCAAGGAAAGACAGAAAGTGTAGGGTATTTTGTTGCCGCTTTACGTACATTGGCACGTCCTTGGGTTTTTGGTGACATCACTGATTCTCTCATCCAAGATCAACTTCTACGCTGTACTAACAGCAGGCGGGTCCAAGAGAAATTATTAACAAAGAATCCTGATTTGAGGGAGGCAATAGCTATAGTAGAAGGAATGGAAAGTACTAATAACGGGATTAAAGAAATGAATGACCATGAAACATGTGGTGCTCCCAGTTCTGATGTTATGAAAATGACTCATGTTCAGGATGAAGTTTTAAAAGTGAGCATTATCAACAAGGCATCTGTTTCCACAAAAGAAAGAGGAAAGGAAAACAAGGACACTGGAACGCGGTGTTATCGCTGTGGAAATCCATGGCGTTCGGCTAATAGTCTAAACTGTTATGCTAGAAATTCTGTATGCAGGAAGTGCGGGAAGAGGGGTCATTACGCAAGGGTTTGCAAGGGTGAAAAACAATGGAGTGTTGATTCTGATACAGAAAATGTGAACAAAATGAAATTTTGTGTGAAACCTGAGATTAACCAGGTGGTGGAGAATGTTGAAGCTGTGGATGAAGGACCAATAATTATGCCTGAATGCGCGGTCAAGATAGACAATAAGGTCGTCAATGTCTTATCAGATTCAGGGTCACCTTACACCATGATGGGTGATAAGATTTGCAAATGATTTTTGGAGATGAGTATGGTCCTCTGTTAGAACCTGATATCAATCATGTGAGGTACGGGGGAACTAAAATTGATGTAGTAGGTTACAGGGTCATGAAAATTCAATTGCAGGACAAAGCAACGGTGGGGAAGGTCTATGTGGCAAAACAAGGGGATAACCTGTTGGGCTGGCGCCATCAATGAGACATGGGTATTAAGTTGGATCCCAACTCTCCTTGACAGGTCATGGTAGTAAACAATGAAAATATAAATTTTGACATTCTCAAGGAATTTCCCACAATCTTTAGTGATGTTTTGGGGTGTTTAAAGGACTTTGAATATAGAATTATTCTCAAGAGTAATGCCATTCCCACTGTGCACAAAGTGAGAAGAGTTCCCAAGTTGATGATGGAGCCTCTTCAAAGGAAACTTAGCATATTACTGGATTCAGGGGTAATTGAGGAAATGGAATCTTCTGAATGGTTGGCTCCGATTGTTTTAGCACCCAAGGATGGTGGGAAACAGATTCACATGTGTGTAGATCTTAGAGACCTCAATAAACATATATGGGTGGATCGTCAGCCCTTACCCAATATTTCAGAGGAGTTGTCAGGCTTGGGCAGTTCAAAATGTTTTAGTGTTGTGGATCTCTCGTCAGCCTATCACCAGGTTGTTCTACATCCTGAGTCTAGACACCTTACTTCATTTGTTACACCGTTGGGTTCATACCAGTTTCTAAGAATGCCGTTTGGGCTAGCTTCGGCAGCGGCTTGTTTCCAACGCATTATGAAGAAGGTTCTAGGGGGAATTCTTGGTGTATTGTTCTTTCAGGATGACATCTTGGTGCATGGGAAAACATTGTGTGACCACAATAAGATTTTAAGAGAAGTATTGAGCAAATTGGCTTTGTCAGGACTGACTGTAAAGAAAGAGAAATGCAAGTTTGGAGTTACTGCTGTGACTTATTTGGGCCATACTATTTTGTGCGATGGTATCAAACCCAAGTTGGAGTTGGTAGACTCTATTATTCAGGCACCTGAACCAAAGGATAAGGATGGAGTCAGGTCCTTTTTGAGGCCTGGCTGAGTACCACTCTAACTTTATTGCAATTCTTTCAAGTAGGATTCAGCCTCTGAGATCCCTTTTGGAGAAAGGAAGTGAATTCATCTGGTCGAGTGAATGTATGTCTGCTTTTGCCTTTATTAAAAACAGTATTAGTAAGATGCCCACCTTGGGGCATTTTGCTGTATTTACGAAAACCATATTGCATACAGATGCGAGCATTAATGGTTTGGGAGCCGTTTTAACCGAGAAAGTGTGTCGTGAAGAAAAATGTATTGCTTTTGCTTCTCGATCTCTTCAGGGAGCGGAACAGAATTATTCTGTTACAGAGAGGGAGGCTTAGGCATGTGCTTGGGCAATTAGACATTTCAAATTTTATTTGTGGGGTTTGCCTTTTGTAGTAAAAACTGATCATAGGCCTCTCATCCAGATTTTCTTCTCTAAGAAGAGTGAGGAATTAACACCCAGAATAAAAAGATGGGTGGAGGGTTTGATGGAATATAATTTCCAGGTGGAATACATACCAGGCACGAGAAATAGTGTCGCTGATTTTTATCACATGCTTCAATCAATTGTGAGGATGAAGTGGAGGAAGATGGGTGTGTAATCAATTGGGTCAGAGAAGTGGCCATTTCTGAAGAGGAGTGGAGATGTGCGAAGGAGTAGGACTCTGAAAGGAAAGTACTTGAGGAATTTTTTGTGAAAGGATGACCAGATTTTAAAGAGGTTCCTGCTTCTCTGAAGGGGTTTTGGAATATAAGAGACAGACTTTGCTTTTCCAAAGGTGAGCTATTCAGAGGTACCAAGACTATTCCACCTTTAGGTGTAAGGGAAAAGACAATCAACTTGGCTCATGAAGGCCATTTAAGTTTAAGGAGGTGTACTGGTGGCCGGGTTTGGATCGTGAAGTGGAGGCTGTGGTGAAAGGCTGTGTATCCTGTGCACGAACTGATAAGAGCAAATCTGTAGTCAAAGCTCCGCTTTCCCCTGTTGAGGTATCTGAGAAACCCTGGATGAAGTTAGGGCTGGACTTCATGCGTCCATTCCAGCTATTACCTGCCAATGAGCACTATGTCATTCTTCTTGTTGATTATGCCTCAAAATGGGTGGTGACAAAGTGCGCGAGCACCTTAGACACTAAAGTTGTGATTGAGTTTCTTAAAGAGGAGTTCTCTCGAGAAGGTATACCTAGTCACCTTGTGATGGACAATGGAGTGCAGTTGACATCCCAGGAGATGCAGGATTTCTTGAAATCATTAGCTGTGGTGCACTTGAGGACGGCTCTGTATTTACCTCAAGCTAATGGTCTTGCTGAACGCATGAATAGGATGGTAAACCTTTGTGTTCAGGAGGCTGTAGAAACCAGGGGTCCTTTGTCTGACCTTATTAGAGAGATGTGGTGGGCATATTGCAATACTCCTAATGCCATCACTGTGATTGCCCCTTTTGAATATTTGAGAGGCAGGAAGGGCTGTACAAAAATGAATCCAGCATGGATGAAGAGGATGTTGTTACAGTTGGAACAAGGAGGTGAGAAATTTAACAATGGGTCTGAGCTCAGGAGAGCTTATCAGCAAAAATATAAATCTAGCTATGATTCCAAACATGGTGCCTGTGAGGTTAAATGGGTAGTGGGTGAGAATGTGTTTGTAAAGAAACCTGGTTTTGGGAGGAAGGGTAGTTCGGGATTCATGGGTCCGTTCCGTATCAAAGAAGTGAGAAGAAATGTGGTTGTTTTAGACAACAATGACGTATGGAGCACGTCCCAGATTGTAAGATGTCCATTCGTTGATCTGAAACCATCCTACTTGTCTGATGGGCCAAATGTGTTGACGCATCATTCAGACAAGTACAAAGCTCCTACTAAGTTAGAAAGAGGTTCTAGAGTTCGATGCAAACCTCAATGGATGAAAGACTATGGTGGTCTTTACAACCCTGGCGGACGGTGTTAAAGCGGCAGTAAGACCGCCAACAGGACGGCAGTAAAAAAATTGGAATTACGAAAGACAGCCAATTTAACACTCCGACTGCCACGGCGGTACAAACAAACAGCTTGCCGGTCACTGCCAACAGACAGACGAAGGACAAAAGTACCGCCCACAGTATCACAACCTACCAATCCACCACCTTTTCCGGGGTGATTCACCGCGGACAAAAACACGGCGGAAACAGGACTTCGAAGGGAAAACGCTCACCTCTACACACCCCACGAGGAATCCGGACGCCATGGAACCAGAGCTGCAGATCCTGCCAGCCCTTATCTTCTTGCTCCTCTACCAGGAGCACGAACGCCGGCGGCGAAGACCACGGTGAGTACTGCACCTACGACACACGGGAGGGGGGAGGGAAAAAACAGGGACACACACACGCAACACCCCCACCCCCACACTCACCCACGACAACACACACACTAATACAGCATGATACATTATATATATAAAATGAGTGTAACCATTGTAAAATATTAAAATCAAGTACGCAAAAATATATATATATACACTATAAGCAAAATATACACCAAGCTTAGTAGTCCAGGTAGTGCTCCAATGAAGTCCGTGGAACACTGGGCCCAACGGTATGGGCGGGGCCCACACAAGATCCCCGACCATGACGGAGAGAACACTGCAGGGGCATCAGATAGCAAGAACAAAGGCACCTCAGGGGGAGGGAAAGGGGAGGGGCACCTCAGCCGGTTGAGTGCACAACACCAAATACCCGAGAGGCCCACATGCCCACTGTTCCATCCTGGGGAGTGCAAAGCCACAGTCTCTCAAGTGGATGACAGTCTCCACTGGTTCTGGAGGGGCCATGGTGCCCAGAGTGCTTCATCCTGCTAAGGACTGAGGCCATGGGTGGATCTCTCCACTGGTTCTGGAGGGGGCATGGTGCCCAGAGTGCTTCATCCTGCTAAGGACTGAGGTAGTGGATGCATCTTTCCACTGGTTCTGGAGGGGGCATGGTGTCCAGAGTGCTTCATCCTGCTAAGGACTGAGGTAGTGGATGCATCTCTCCACTGGTTCTGGAGGGGGCATGGTACCCAGAGTGCTTCATCCTGCTAAGGACTGAGGTAGTGGATGCATCTCTCCACTGGTACTGGGGGGGTCATGGTGCCCAGAGTGCTTCATCCTGCTAAGGACTGAGGTAGTGGATGCATCTCTCCACTGGTTCTGGAGTGAGCATGGTGCCCAGAGTGCTTCATCCTGCTCGTGACGGACTTGGAATGTGTCGCAGCTGACTCCACACTCCCACCCGTACCTCTGGGATTGGCTTTGGTGGCTGGAGTCTTCCCCCTCTCCCGCCGGGCACTGGTCAACTTTAGATGCTTCACAGGTGGGGGACTGTCCGTGCTGTGGCTCCGTGCCACACTGGCTGCCCTGGTGGCCGTGCACTCCAGATTCCGGTGACTACAGGTGCCACTGGTCCTGGAGATGTTGTGGCTGAGGTGCTAGATTGGGACCTGGAGAGTCGGGCCCTAGAAGGCGGACGGGGTGGGGAAGGTGAGGGAAAGAGGCCCCTCCCGCCTGCCCACTACTCCTCACGTCCTTGTTTCTGCCGTTTTCCCCGCCGCTGCGTCCCCTGCCGCCCCTCCCGCCTCTCCCTCCACATCACCGTCCTTGTTTTTGCCATTTTCCCTGCCGCTGTGTCCCCTGCGGCCCCTCCCGCCTCCTCCCTCCTCCTCACCGTCCTTGTTTCTGACGTTTTCCCCGCCGCTGCGTCCCCTGTGGCCCAAACCCCCTAGCCCTCTGATTCGTCAAGCCCTTCCTCCTCCCAGCTGCTACTCCCACCCTACCCTCCTCTTATGGCAGCCGCTGCGCGGACGCGCCGCTGGCGCGCCAAAGGCAAGCTCGTCTGCGCCTGTCCGCGCCAAGACTGCACCCAGCGCCAGTCCCCCTGACTCTCTCAGACATACCTACTCCCCCCTCACCCTCCACTCTCTCAACCCAGGCCCCGCCCCACATGCACCCCATCTAGCCCCACACACACTCATGGCCCCTTCACCTGCCACACCTGCCACTTCTCCTGCTCCCTCACACCACACACCAACCATAGCGACCCCACCTTCAACAAACACGACACCCCCAACACAACACCCACCCACCCTACACCCACCAACCAACCCCACCGCACACCAGCCCACAACCAGAACACACCCTGCAACAACACCCTCACGCACCACACCAATGCCACCCACCACAACCACCTCAACTGCCTGCTCCTCAACATCCGCTCCCTTCACAAACATGCCATAGAACTCTGGGACCTCATCACATCACACTCACCTGACATCTCCTTCCTCACGGAAACCTGGCCCAACCCCTCCTCTGAACCCGACATAGCCGTAGCCACCCCCAAGGGATACAAACTCAAATACAAAGACCGCCTCAACAGGCCAGGCGGTGGCATCGCCATCCTACACAGAGACACCATCAAAGTCACCACCAGCTCCCATGACACTATCGACAACACTGAACACATGCACTTCCTCATCCACATTAACCACAACTCCACCCTCAGAGGTACACTAATCTACAGACCAACGGGACCACGCCCCGCCTTCTGCGACACCATCGCCGACAGCATCAGCTCGCACGCCCTCACCTCCACAGACTACATCATCTTCGGTGATTTCAACTTTCACTTAGAAAACCTACAAGACCACAACACTACCTCCCTCATAGACAACCTCACCAACCTCGGACTCAAACAACTGGTCTCCGCACCCACCCACTCAGGACACACGCTGGACGCAATTTTTACCGCAAGCCAACACATAGCCTACAACCCACACCACCAAACTCCTCTGGACTGACCACCACTGCATCCACTTCTCCTTCACCAAACCCCCCACACACTACCATCAACACACCACCCCCTACCGCATGTGCGACAAGATCCCCACAGAACGACTAAACTCCCAACTGGCCCATAACCCCCCCCACGCCAACGACCCCAACACAGGAGCACACAACCTCTCCAAATGGATCACTACCTGTGCAAACACACTAGCCCCCCTCAGAAAACACATCACCACCCGCAACATCAAGAACGCCCCATGGTTCACCCTTGAACTCCAAGACTCCAAGCGCCAATGCCGCCAAGCTGAGAAAATATGGCGACTAGAACCTTCCACAACCAACTTCTCCACCCTCAAAACCACCATTCACACCCATCACTAACTCATACGCACCGCCAAAAGAGATCACTACAAGACACGCCTCGACAACAACTCTCAAAACAGCAAAGAACTCTTAACCATCATCAATGAACTTGCCAAACCCAAAGCCAGCAACATAGACCCCACACACACACAGCCCCTAAGTGACGCCCTTTCCAACTACTTCCTCCACAAAATCCTGGACATCCACAACAGCTTCATACCACACACACCCACCACACACACCCCTCACTCACCCAACCCAACCCCCACTCATGACCCCCCCACCACTCTCTCCACATGGACCCCCACCACACATGAAGAAACCGAAAAAAACATGAACTCCATCTACTCCGGTTCCCCCTCCGACCCCTGCCCACACCGCATCTACAACAAAGCTAGCCCAACCATCGTCCCCATACTCTACAACATAATCAACTCCTCTTTCGACTCCGCCACCTACCCAGACCCCTGGAAGCACGCGGAAATCACCGCTCTCCTAAAAAAAAAACAAGCCGACCCGGAGATCCTCTCCAACTACCGCCCCATCTCCCTCCTCTCTTTCCCCTCCAAGGTTGCAGAGAAATTAGTCAACGCCCGCCTATCCCACTTCCTCGAAGCAAACAACACTCTTGACCCCTCACAATCCGGGTTCCGCAAAAACCACAGCACGGAAACCGCCCTCATCGCATGCACTGCTGACATCAGGATCAAAGTCGACAAAGGCGAGACCGTCGCACTCATCCTCCTAGACCTCTCCGCAGCCTTTGACACCGTTTGCCACCACACACTCCGCACACGCCTCCACAACATAGGAATTCGCCACAAAGCCTTAGACTGGCTCACCTCCTTCCTCACTGACCGGACCCAGAGAGTCTGCCTTTCACCCTTCCACTCCAACACTACCAAGATCACCTGCGGAGTTCCCCAAGGGTCCTCCCTCAGCCCCACACTCTTCAAAATCTACATGATCCCCCTAGCCAACATCCTCCGAGCACACGAATCACTATCCTCTCCTATGCAGATGACACCCAACTCATCCTCTCCCTCACCCGCAACCCCACCACCGCCAAAACCAACCTACACGCCGCTCTCCTCGACACTGCTAACTGGATGACCACTAACCACCTCAAGCTTAACTCAAACAAAACCGAGATCATCATCTTCGGCCCCACCAAAACCACATGGGACGACTCCTGGTGGCCCACCGCCCTAGACCCCCCACCCACCCCCGCAAACCATGCATGCAACCTTGGCATCATCCTTGACCCCTCCCTCTCCATGACACAGCAAATCAATACTCTAACCTCCTCCTGCTTCCACACACTCCGCACTCTAAAAAAATCCTTCAAATGGATTCCCCCAGAAACCAGAAAGACAGTCACCCACGCACTCATCAGCAGCAGACTGGACTACGGTAACGCCCTCTACGTCGGCACCACACTCAAACTCAAACGCAAACTCCAGAGAATCCAGAACACAGCCGCACGCCTCGTCCTTGGCCTCCCCCGCCACAAACGAATCTCACCACACCTCAAATCCCTTCACTGGCTTCCCATAGACAAGAGAATCACATTCAAGATCCTCATCCACGCACACAAATCCCTCCACAACACCGGCCCAACCTACCTCAACGAAAGAGTTAACTTCCACACTCCCACACGCAACCTCCGATCAGCCGACCTCGCCCTAGCCACAGTCCCCCGCATCCAATGCACCACCACAGGAGGCAGGTCCTTCTCCTACCTCGCCCCCAAAACCTGGAACTCCCTCCCCACTGACCTTCGCAAAACCAAAGACCTCCTGGTCTTCAGAAAGAAGCTCAAGGCATGGTTGTTCGATCAGTGACTCTCCCTGCCCCTCCTGTTTCCCCCGTGTCTTGAGGCCCTCACGGGTGAGTAGCCAAATCTACAATTTTTTTTGATTGATTGATTGTTTGATTGAAGGTTGGACAGGAAAGGTTTTTGGGAAACACTGGGATGGGTAGCTGGAGGGGGTTTGGGAGTGGAGGAAGAGGTTGTGGTTGTAGGAGTTGTTTGTTTGGTGACTTTGGGTGAAGGTGCATGCGCTGGAGGTTGTCGTGAGGTGGATGCCTGTTGGGTGGGTGTGTGCCTGCGTTTGTGTATCTTGGGAGGTGGCATCACAGACACACTGGGAGAGGACACAGGGGAAGTGTGAATGGCAGTGGGGGTGGTGACTGCACGTGAGCGGGGTGTGGTGGTGTATGTGCTGGTGATGGCAGTAGTGGCTGTAGATGTAGTGCATGCAGGTGTGAGTGGAGACGAGACTGGGAGGGAGGAGGGAGATGAGGAGGAGAGGGAGACAGTGGAGGCAATGGATGTTGGTGTGTCTGCATGTGTGTGATGCTTGCGTGAGTGCCTGTGGGTTGTGTGGTGCTTATGTTTGCCTGAGCTTCCCTTGTGTGTTGACGTGTGTGCATGCTGGTCTGAAGGTGTGCTTAGGATAGGCTGAGGTACAGGGGATTGGGTCTGGGTGGAGGAAGTTGGAGGGGGGAGTCTAGACACAGGGACAATGGCTGCCATCAGTGCTGAGGCCAGAGTCTGAAAAGCTCGCTGAAGGGCCGCCTGACCAGAATGAATGCCTCCAGGAATGCATTTGTTTGTTGCAACTGCCTTTCTACACCCTGGATGGCATTCAAAATGGTAGACTGCCCAACAGTGAGGGACCTGAGGAGGTCAATGGCCTCCTCACTGAGGGCAGCAGGGGTGACAGGGGCAGGGGCTGAGGTGCCTGAGGCGAAGATGATGCCCACCCTCCTGGGTGAGCGGGCACGGGGCAAAGGCTGAGGGGCTGCTGGAAGGGTGTTGCTGGTAGGGGGGGTGGAGGCTGTACCTGTAGATGCGGGGGCACAGATGTTGCTGTCGCCACAAGGGAGCTCCCATCAGAGGACGAGTCTGTGTCACTGGTGTCAGCTCCTGTCCCCGCCGTGGAGCTCCCCTCGCCCTCCGTCCCAATGGTGTACTCCAACTCCGTAGGCTCGCCCTCCAGGGCCATGTGGGATGCAGCTCCTTCCTGCTCTGTTGCCACTGCTCCTCCGCCTGATGATGCTAATGCACACAAGAACAGGGAGACAACAAAAAGGGGGGGGACGACAGAAGAAAGACATGTTGAGTGCATGCATTACCGTTACCATTGGCAGACATGACAGACACAGAAGCCCCCTGCACTACGCTGCGCACTTGGCCTCCACTGTTCAATCCCTGGGACATGGCCTACAAGGCTATGGACGACATCTGCGCACATCGATTTCACAGGAGCCTGACTAGGTGTACTTGGCACTGTGCGCAGGTGGGGTGGGGTGCCACAGGCCCTGCCAGCACAAGGGGACCTTGCCTCCTATACTCGCCCTGGCCTAGGGAAACCCACAGCCCACCTCCCCCACCCAGACACCTCCACTGCGTGCAAAATCAGCAGAATGAGAGTGTACTCACCCCCTTGTGGCTGCTGTGATGCCCCCAAGCGCCCATCCAACTCCGGGTACGCCACCGCCAGGATCCTGAATATCAGGGGGGTCATGGTACGACGGGCACCCCTCCCACGTTGGGAGGCCATCCCCAGCTGGGCCTCGGCTGTCTTCTTGCTCCAGCGGCGAATGTCCTCCCATCTTTTACGGCAGTGGGTGCTCCGTCTGTGGTAGACCTCCAGGGTCCGGTCGTCCTTGGCGATGGCACGCCAAATATCTTTTTTCTGTTGGGCGCTGACCTACATGAATTGTACAGGGGGAAAAGAAAAGTTATTACCAAATGCACCGTCACAGTCATTGGCCCCCATCCCTACCCTTGCCATGATGCACATGCACTCACCGTCGTTTCATGCATGCCTCAATCTCCCCCCCCATCTTTCATCCACCCCACTCCCAGTGTATTTACCTGTTTGTCTGGAGGACCGTAGAGTAGCGTGTACTGGGGGAGGACCCCATCCACGAGTTTCTCCAACTCCTCCGATGTGAAGGCAGGGGCCCTTTCCCCAGTCGCACGAGCCATTGTCTCTTCCAGACCGAGGTCACAGCAGAACTTGAAGTGTAGGTCCTCTCCTGTCGAAGATCAGGTATCGAGTGATTGAACAGATAGAAAATGGCGGTCACGTCCGCGGCGGTGCGTGCAGTCACCGCCGGCATACATCGTCATTGGCTCCTGGGACCCATAGGGTCCAATGTTAACCAATGCAGCATTGCGCCGCGGTCTTCGACCGCCTACCGCGACGGTGTACAACGCCAGCGCAGTTACCTCATATCCCATTGTTCCACTTTACAGGTCAGGCAGCCGCCATTTCAGGGGCCCACATGGCTTAATTTTTAACTGCGTCACACATACCTAGGCCTAGCCTCAACACACATATAGGCCAAATATCGTATTATGATTCGTGTTCTGTGTAAGCTGTGTTTACGTACCTCTGAGTTGTTTGACTCTGTGCTCGCTGTTGTCCTTCATAGGCACCGTCCGCTGGGACATGTGAGGAGATGGCGGCATCCTCCGGTGTACAGACCGCTGGTGGACCTGTCGACAATGGAGGGAAGACATGTGATCATCACCTACAGGCTTGCCCGTGCCACAATCAAGGAACTGTGTGCCCAGTTGGAGCCAGACCTGATGTCAGCTATCCACCATCCCACAAGAATCCCCCCTCGGGTGCAGGTGCTGTCAGTACTCCATTTCCTTGCAAGTGGGTCATTTCAAACAACAGTGGCCATAGCATCAGGGATGTCCCAGCCTATGTCTTCCAACGTGTTGTCCAGAGTGTTGTCTGCCCTGCTGAAACACATGCGGAGCTATATCGTTTTCCCTCAGGTGGAGGATTTGCCTACAGTGAAAGGTGACTTTTATGCCCTGAGACAGATCCCCAACATAATTGGTGCCATTGATGGGACACATGTGGCATTTGTCCCCCCCGCAGGAATGAACAGGAGTACAGAAACCGGAAATGCTACCATTCAATGAATGTGCAGATGGTGTTTTTGGCAGACCAGTACATCTCCCATGTGAATGCCAAGTATCCTGGCTCAGTGCATGATGCTTACATTTTGAGGAATAGCAGCATCCCTTTTGTGATGGGGTAACTCCAGAAGCACCATTTGTGGTTAATAGGTGAGACTAAAGTCCCCACACAGTTTAATTAGGTGTCTGGGTATGGGAGACTCCCTAATGCTTGGAGGATGTCTAACAGTTGTCCCTCGATATTTGCAGGTGACTCTGGTTACTCCAACCTGTCATGGCTACTGACCCCAGTGAGAAATCCCAGGACAAGGGCAGAGGAACGCTACAATGAGACACATGGGCGAACTAGGAGGATAATAGAGCGCACCTTCGGCCTCCTGAAGGCCAGATTCCAGTGCCTCCATCTGACAGGTGGATCCCTATACTACTTACCGAAGAAGGTGTGCCAGATCATCGTGGCCTGCTGTATGTTGCACAACCTGGCTTTGTGACGCCAGGTGCCTTTTCTGCAGGAGGATGGGCCTGATGGTGGTCTTGTGCCAGCTGTGGAGCCTATGGACATTGAAGAAGAGGAGGTAGAAGAAGAAGATGTAGACAACCGTAACAACATCATCATGCAATACTTCCAGTGAGACACAGGTAAGAGGATGGAACTGCTTCCCACATCTCATACTATTGTTGGACCTAGCATACATCTGCCTTTTTACCTCTGTGTATGGACCTTGACTTGTCACTTTGGCTTTCTATTTCACAGATCTGGGTCCCACTTTGTGCCCTCTGCTATGTTTACTGCTGGCCTACAACTGTGTAACATTGGTATGTGAACAAGTACATTGGCATTACTATATTTCAGAGAGGTTTCAATTATACATTTGTGAAAGCACAGACTGACTCCAGATTGCTTTGTGATTCAAGGATGTTTATTTCTGTGCTAATAAGTGGAGGAGGTGTGAAATGGGCTGGGGTGATGGTGGAGGAATGTCCATGGTAGAGTCCAGTCTCTTGGTCTCACAGGTGAATTGTCCAATGGGGCATAGGAAGGGGAGCAATGGCAGTTTAAGGTGGACAGGGTGACAAAGTGGGATGGAAGGGTGAGATTCAGGAGGATCTTATTTCCTGGCGGGGGTCTTGGCAATGTTCTCTGTCTTGTTCCTGGATCTCAGGGACCATTTGCGGGGTGGTTCTCCTTCTGCAGGGGGTGGGGTGCTGGTGGCCTGTTGGTCTTGTGGCGGTGCCTCCTGTCCACTAGCGCCGGCAGAGGTGGAGGGCTGTTCATCGTCCAGGCTAGTGTCAGGGGCCCGTTTGTGTGCCACTGTATCCCTCATGGTGTTGACAAGGTCTGCCAGCACCCCTGCAATGGTGACCAGGGTGTTGTTGATGACTTCAAGTCCTTCCTGATCCCAAGGTAGTGTTCCTCCTGGAGCCGCTGAGTCTCCTGAAACTTGGCCAGTACCGTGCCCATGGTCTCCTGGGAATGGTGGAATGCTCCCATGATGTTGGAGAGTGCCTCGTGGAGGGTCGGTTCCCTGGGCCTGTCCTCCCCCTGTCACACAGCAGTCCTCCCAGCTTCTCTGTTATCCTGTGCCTCTGTCTCCTGAACCGTGTGCCCACTGCCACGGACCCCAGGTCCCTGATTTTCTTGGGTTGGTGGGTTTGCCTGGGTTCCTGTAGGGGTGGACACACTGTTGATTGACGTGTCCTGGGGACAGAGGGATGGGCCCGCTAGGTGGGTGCTGTGGTGGTGTTTCCAGAGGGGAGAGGTTCTGTGGTGGCTTGTGACAGTGGCAGGGGAACCAGCTGTCCAGAGGTCCCTGATGGGCCGGGCTGGTCATCTTGATCCAGGCGTGCAGAGCTGCTGTCATCACTGTGGGCCTCTTCTGTGGGGGGACTGGATAGGTCTGGCGCCTCCTGTCTGGTGACGTTGGGTATGGGTCCTGTTGGGGTGTAAATGTATAGTTTTAGTATCTGTGTCTGCCAACTTGTGCATTGGGTGAGGTACCCTCTACTCCTGTGCTTGCATAATTGTGTTTGCCCTTTTGTGATAGTTGGTTTGGGGTCTGTGTGGGTATCTGTACTGGACATGCTTTGGTGATGGTGGTCCATACATAGGTGTTGCATGCAGGGCCTTTGTACTGGGATGTGTGGGTTGTGACACTGGGACATATGTGAGATGATGGAGTGATGGGAGTGAGGGTAAGGGGGGGGGTATGTGATGGCATGCAGGTGGGGTGGGGGATTTGGAAAATAAGATATGACTTACCAGAGTCCAGTCCTCCTGCTACTCCTGCGAGGCCCTCAGGATGCAGTATTGCCAAGACTTGCTCCTCCCATGTTGTTAGTTGTGGGGGTCCACCACCAGTCCTCTGTACAGCAATCGGGTGTCTGGAGACCACGGATCGCACCTGCCCCCATAGGTCGTTCCACCTCTTCCTGATGTCATCCCTTGTTCTTGGATGCTGTCCCACTGCGTTGACCCTGTCGACAATTCTGCATCATAGCTCCATCTTCCTTGCAATGGGGGTGTGCTGCACCTGTGATCCGAATAGCTGTGGCTCTACCTGGACGATTTCCTCCACCATGACCCTGAGCTCCTCCTCAGAGAACCTGGGGTGTCTTTGAGGTTCCATGATGTGGTGTGGGTGATGTGTGAGACGGTGTGTGTTGTGATGTATGAGGGGATGTGTGGGTGTGTGTTGTTTGAGGTACGTGGATGTTGTGTAAGTGATGGTGTTGTGTGTCTCTGGATGCTGGTGTTGTTTAAGGTAGTGTCTCTCTATGGCCTGCTTTCAAATTTCTGGTAGTAAGGGTTTGTAGGTGATGTGGGTGTGTGTTTTATATTGGATTGGGTGTGTGGGTGTGGTGTGTGTATGTGTATCAGGTGTGTGTATTTCGAATTGTCCAATGTGGTGGTGTTTTGTAAATGTGTGTGTATTTTGAGCTCGGCGGTGTGTACCACAAATGGTTTACCTCGGTTGAATGTCCCCCGCGTTGATTCGTGGGCCGTGATAGTGTGGGCGTATTCTTGTTGGCATGACGGTGTTGGTTTTGGTATCGCCAGTTTATCACTAACCTTTGGTGTGGCGGACTTGTGTGGGTGTCTGTATTGTGGCGGATTCTGAGCTGTGGGTCGTAATACCTGTAGCGGAATTCCGCGGCCTCAGCGGTATGTTGGCGGTCTTCTGCACGGCAGTAAGCGGGATTTCCCGCCATGGTTGTGATGAGGGCCACAATACTTACAGCAACCACTAGACACCAGTGATGAGGCGCAGGCAAGTGCCTGCGAGTGGTGGAGGGCCTCAAACTCGCAGCAGCCTAGAGGGCAGGGTCAGGGACTTGGAGGCAGACAGGAGGAGCTGTGCGGCATGTGTAGAGTGAAACATGGCCTTATGTCAGAATTACTTTAGATTCACAATAGCAATAGCCCCCTCTTGGGTTATAGGTTCGCCCTCAACTGCCACTACAAATTGGTTTTCCCCCACCCCCTCAGACTTCAAATGCGAGCCCCTGGTATGACTGATGAAAGAGGTCTGTCTGCTTTCATTTGTCACTATGACAAAGGCATACAGAGGCTTGTCGTGGAAGAGACAGGTAATCAGTCTAGACAGAGTTCCTCTTCACCCTTTCTCTCTAACAGAAGAACTTTTAATGGGCCTGTTGTTTAGGGGAGCCCATTGAGGGACCAGATAGCCACCAAATTAATTTGCGAGGCCCAGTAGGGTAGTTCAAATCTTGGATCTCATTAATGACTGACTCAGGAAAGTACTGCAAAACCAAAAATGTTTATGAAGCGGCACAATTTTGGGGGCATAAATGTTATTTTTGTTGTGCTAACAATTGTAAACATATGGATATTGACAATAATCACTTCCATACATTTAACCAATGCAAGGTTAAAGTTATGTTGCAGTTTTCACCTAGAACATGAATGCAGTAAAGTACAAGAGACTTTAAGTATAGTACCACAGACTCACACTCTAACACAAAAATAGGAATATTTCATTTTGGATGCCCAACTATTGGTAGTTCAGCACAAACCACAGCAAGTTTATTGAAGATCCCATCTGCAAAATGGTACCTGAGAGTAAATATCTACTTGTGATAGACAGTAGTCATATTCACTTCACTAGCACGCAAAGAAACATACATGTGCTCACTTGTTGCTCACTTGTTCACATGTAACCAGCACCAAGACTTGTACCCCAGCTGCACAGTGGGAGGAACTACTATAGGGAAGCAGGCACTAGAATTAACACTAAAATCCAGAGATCCAAAAAACAAGGTGGTCTATAATCAAAATATACGGAGGAGCATTCAGAGTGTAAGAACTCACTCTCACTTAAAGTGCATTTGTGAGTTAATTGTTTGATTATCATAAGAAAATGTTAAGTCCTTAGGTTGTGCATTAGTCAAACTAGCAGCATAATTTTTTTGTGGGAACCTCATTCAGCCTAAGGTGAGTTATAAAGATCCTTATGTGCACATTATGAACAACCAGCAAATTTGTCTCAGTCCCACCTGCACTTTATAAAGAAAGAAATGTGCTAATGATTATATTTCCCTATATGCCGTGTGTTAGACCTGGCATCCTTGGTGTGGTCTCCCCTGTCTTTTTTGCCTCTGTGTCCCATGTTTTGACTGTGTGCTTGACTCTGTTTTGGCTTTTTTTGGTACTCTGGGCACTTTACCACTGCTGACCAGTGCGAATGTGCCAGTGCTCCCTGTGTAAGATGTATATGTAATTGGCTTTTCCATGATTGGCAGATTTGATTTACTAGTAAGTCCCTAGGAAAGTGCACTACAGGTATCCAGGGCCTGTAAATCAAATGCTACTAGTGAGCCTGCAGCACTGGGTGTGCCACCCACATGAGTAGACCTGTAAACATGGCTCAGACCTCCATCTGCAGTGTCTGTGTGTGCAGTTTTATTCTGTCAATTCGACCTGCCAAGTGTACCTACTTGCCAGGCCCAAACCTTCCCTTTTTATGCATGTAAGGCACCCCTAAGGTAGGCCCTAGGTAGCCCCGTGGGCAGGGTGTAGTGTATGTTGAAGGTGGGACAAGTACTTATGTGTTTACATGTCCTAACAGTAAAAAAGTGTCAAATGTGTTTTTCACTGTTGCAAGGCCTATCTCTCTCATAGGTTAACATGGGGGCTGACTTTAAATATCTTTTAAGTGCAGTTTCCCTTTGAGAGCAGATAGAAATGTGGAGTTTTGTGTCTTTTAACTCACAATATAAAATACATATTTTAGTAAAGTTGGTTTTTAAATTGTCAGTTTGAAAATGCCACTTTTAGCCAGGGGGCATTTTCTTGCTTAAACCTTTCTGTGAATCTGCCTGCTTGTGTATTCCCTGTCCGGGTCGGACTGACTGTTGGGCTTTGCGAATCCCCTCTAGACAGTGACACAAAGGGAGCTGGGGTGTAGCCTACATATCCTGATGAGCCATCTGAGCTAGAGTGGAGGAAGGAATGGTCACTTACACCTGAATGGCCTATGCCTGTCCTCACACAATGCAGTCTCCAACCCCCTGGTGTGTGTCTGGAGCCAGGCCTGGGCAAGGCAGGATCTTGTGAACAACAGAGACTTTCCATTAAAGTGTGCCTACACTTTACACTATATAGGAGTATAGGATAGGAGTATATATAGTATGTATAGGAGTATATATAGGAGTGGACCCAAAACCCCAGATTTTCAGACTACTTCTGGAACCAAGAGAAACCTCTGCCAAGGATAAGAGCTGAAGAGCTTGAGGAGGAGTACTGCTCCTTTTCATGTGACTGTGCTTCACTGGGTTGGCCTGCAGTTGCTGCTTCTACCAGAACGAGGACAAAGACTGGATTGTGTGATATATTCCTGCTTGTAAAGACTCTCCAATGGCTTGGATTGAGCTCACCTCCTGTTTTAAGGTCTCAGGGCCATCAAAGACTTCTTCTGCCAGCACCTGGACTCTCTGCTGAGACTCCTGCCCTGCCAAGTGGTGCCCTATCCGCTCCGTGGGCCCTTGAAAGGTGAAGCTGGTAGAACAAGGACTGAAATGCACGCACAGGAAGTCATGCAGCGAACATTTTGATGCTGCATCTGCAACTCGGTTGTAAAAACGATGCGCCACCCACTTTGCAGCTGAAATCGATGCACCACCTGCATCTCAGCTGGGAGATTGACTCATCACCTGCATCACGGATGGAGAAACAATGCAAAACCCACTTGCCGCTGCTGATAGCAACGCAAATCCCATGCAGTGCGGTTTTCCAACACTGTGCGACCGGATTACTCATACATTGTCATTGGGCATCAAAATCATCATGAACCTGCACGGATATGAGGTCCCTTGTCTGGAAATTGACACATCGCTGTCTTGCGGGAGAGCAAAATGACTCATCGCCTACCCGACTGGAGAAGAAACAACGCATGGCCTCACTTCCAAGTAAGGAATCGAAGCATCACTGACTTTTCCGACGCTCGCTCGCCCATGCAGCTTTATTTTTGTTGCAAAAAAGGTACTTTGTGTAAAAACAACATTTCCATTGTTTTCTATGGAGTAAGAATCTATTATTTTGACAATTCACATCTTGACTCATGTATGTTGGATTTTTGTCATTTTGGTCTTGTTTGGTTTAGATAAATATTGCCTATTTTTCTAAACTGGTGTGCTGTTCATTTTGTAGTGTTTTCACCATATTACTCTGTATGTCGCTACAAATACTTTACACATTGCTTTGAGATAAGCCTGACTGCTTGTACCAAGCTACCATGAGGGTGAGCAGTGGTTATCCAAGTGTGTATCTCCATTGCCCTGACTAGAGTGAGGGTCCCTGTTCGGACAGAGTGCAAACTGACTACCAACCAGAAACCCCATTTCTAACATTGTGCAGAACCTACATTCAGATTTCACACCTTTTATACAAATGCAGAATGAGTGAATTAATGTAAGCAATTGCATCTATTTAACTTAATCATAAATTATCTTGAACGTGGCTATAAATAAAGCTACATTATTAACGAATGCAGCTTTACTCAAAAATATTTAGAACCGCATCACTTGCTTCAACATTTTCTGTGAGCCAGATATTTGAGTATGCACATTTTTAACCTTAAAAGGGAACAGGATATTAACAATCTTAGGGCTCGTTTGAAACATTGACAATGCTAATTTAAAGCTCTGTAATATCCTTAACGGTTTAGAAGTCTACAATAATGGGTGGGTGTTAAAAATGTTTACAGTAATATGAAAAAGTTCCACCCTTGGTGTAATACTTTGGAAAAGTTGATAGGTAAAATGTGTGAACACTATTTGAGAGCTTAGCAAAACATTTGCACAGCTCTGTAATTGGACTGAAGGAGTATTTATAAGTTGCAATAATGTGGGGAGTGTTTATTAATGTGTTAATTACTTACCAGAAAAACGTCATTACATACGACTTGAAAGTCTTTACTTCCTCGTGCCACCCCTATCCATTGAATGAGAGCCCTCACTTAGACACTGGCTGCAAAGTTGTTTCCCAAAATTAAGCCCCCTTTTTCATGCCCCACCTTCTGGCTGGAACGTCTTTCCTATCCACTAATAACACACAGTAATACCAAGCAGACGTAGAGGCACAAGCCGAGGGAAAGTGGGTGGCGAGGGATTACGTCAAGACATGATGTACAGAAAATTACAAGCAAGTACATGGAATGAAAACCACATGCAAACAATTGAAACATTACCATCTCACCTGTCTTCCATTCTCCAGCCCTAACAACTGAGAATTTACCAAGTAATAGAATACAATACTGTAACTCAAATACGTCAACTGTCAAACAGTTATAACACCATCATAATTTATTGAAAAAGAAAAAGAAACTTATTGTGAATTGCATTCAAGGCAACACGACCAAATGCAGCTGTATAAGGTCCTCCAGCCGTCAATGTATAATGGTTTTCAAATGTATTTGAAACGGGGACCTTCGAATGTCATCTAACGAAACTCAGCCCGTGAATTAGAAACAACCCACATGGCTGTAGCCACAACATTTCCTATAGGAGGATCTTGTGCTATTGAACATTCTTTTGTAATAGCCATACAAATGCACCTGGTGCGAAAACCTGTGGATATTTTCGTTTTCACAATGTGTGTGTCAGTTTTACTGAAAATTGAAGTTCATTTTAATTAAATCTTTAAATCTATGTTACAACGGTTTTTAACCTGAGTCTGCCGACCCATGGGAGTGTGTAACAATTACTCAGGGGGGTCCATGACTGATGAGATTTTTTTCAAATTAAGTTATTTATTTCTATAAACATAAAAAAGAGAAGATGAATATTTTAAAATGCTCTGTAAATGCAAACAGATTTGAAAATAGAGATTCAAAAATAAGTTGGCATCCTTTGCTTGGGAGAAGCGCAAGTGCAGCAAGCAGAAACTAGAATGGACGACCGGTGCATCAATGGAAGCACTGGGTTCCTTCAACAAGAAAACAGCATGCTTCGGGGGCAAAAAAGAGAACCCAAAGGGATATGGTAGAGTTTAGCATATTGCTTCATAACTTAGAAATACTACAACATTTTGAAATGCTCCAACCTTCTCATTAAAATTAAAATTTTGATTTTTTTATATGTGTTTATTGGTAAATTAAATAAAATAGTAATAATTTGCCAATTTGATTCTATTTTTCCTGTATTTTTCAATATTGCTTTAGGTTCAAATCATTGAATTTGCTTAGTTCACAGTCCAAGACTTCCAGTCGTGATTAAATGTGGGTCCAGAGAAGTCAAAAGGGTACAAACTGCTGCTCAATGGCAATCCAAATAATGTAAAAAAGAGTCTTCCTCATAAACTAGATTTGCACAGACAGCTGAGCATACCAACTGTTGTGACAAATGAAAATTAGAAGCAACCTTAGGATGAAAAGGACTCGTCCAAAAGATAAATTTATACAGGGAAACGTGAAATTAGGCTTGTGATTCAAAAGAGCTCCCAGTTCTCAAACTCTGCATCTTAACATAGGTGCCACTAAACACAGAACCTTGGCTTAAAACAGACTGAAGCAAATTGATACCAGAGGGTCAAATGGTATCTTTGTAAGACATTTGAAACTAAGAGAAGATTCAAAGATGTGGGGGGCATAGGGTGATTTACAGGATTCTGGTTGGAGAAACTATGCAATATTTTGGATGTTATATGAAGAACAGTAAACAGATATGGCAAAGGAGATCTAAAAGTCCTTAAAGCTTCCCTCTGCATCCTTAGTGTATAAAGTGACAGGTTCCAGAAAGAAATGTAATCTAAAAAATCTCAAATGGAAAAAGGATCCCAGCCAACTGGGCTCAAACCCTTTGACACACAATAAGAAGAAAACAATTGCCATTGCTTTCCTTAAGATTTCAAAAGGACATGTACATTTATCTTGAAGAAACCTCCCTAGAACAGCATGGTTTCTGCAAGTTGCTCCGCTCAACCTCCAAACCAGAAGACGAAGTTGGTGAAGGGTCCTTAGACATAGAATAGGTAAGCAAATCGGAAAAAGCTTTTCTGGAAGCTTTAAATAAACTTTTGCTCTAAAGTTCAGAAGAAGTGGAAACCAGAAACCATACTCTCTTGGCGGGTGCAGAATAAGCTCTGCATACTCTCTCTGAAGCTGCATGAGAGCATGAGGCTATAGTGAATTGGAGTGAATTTATTTAGTAGAGTTTGAGGCCAATGGAGAGATAGAACATCCACCATCTAACCTGAAGTTATGGGACTGCTGAACAAAATAGATAGAGAACAGTGCCTTTAGGAGAGGGAAAGAGATTAACTAGAGGGGTTCCCCCATCTTGAAAATGTGAAATAGAATTATTTGATGAAGGCTTAAGTGGACAAATAATGGAAGCTGGTCACTGAGTAGCTCACAGGCCCATTCTGCTTCTGCAGAAGATAAACTGCAGATAGAAACAGGAAAGGAACCTCTGCTCTCCTGAAAATTTCCTGTTGTACATAACCCAGAGGATTTTACCTTGTTCCTCTCTCACAATTTATGTGTCCTGACTACCTAGTTGTCTTACCTTACCAGGGCGGGTTTGTCTATGAGTTGTTGAGAAAAGACCAAAATGGCCTTCAGAGCAGTTAACAACTCCCTCCAATTCAGAAGCCTCATCTTCACAATATAAGTGAGTAGACAACCCCTCCCAATGCTGCTCTCCAATCCACTGAACTGTAATCTGTTGTTAATACACAATACTGTTTCTACTGTTCTGTTGTTCATACAAAAGACAACAAAATCTGCAAGCTTCATTACAAAAAAATCCAAAGTTCTTTTTATTCATGATAACAGGAAAATACCCTTCAAAATTCACACAATGCTCAACAGTATCATGGCATGTTTTGGTAGAAACACTCATAGCAACACAACAAGATGATGGACGGAGTGCTTGAACTTTTAAAAAACACTCACCCCTAGTCACAGATCCTGGTTAAATGCAGTGTTCTTTTGCTCACCATGCCATCTCAGGTTGGATCCAGCCACATGCAAATCAGTCCTGACCCTGTTCTCCATGGGAACAGTCCAGCCCAGCCCAGCCCAGCTGCCAGGCCAGGTCCTCCCTGGACTGTAAACAAGCATCATGGAACCAGTTTCGGGGTATCAACCTTCCTCAGCCAGGCTAGCTTGAATCCAGTGGCACAGTAAGCAAGGGACCCAGGTCTGGGCATTCTCTTGCCACTTAGGGTGAACATAGCAACACAACAAGATGATGGATGAAGTGCTGAAATGTTTCAAACACACAATCCTTGCCACAGATCTAAGTTAAATATATTGTTCTTTTGCTCACTTTGCCACCCCTGTTTGGACTCAGCTACATGCAAATAAGTCGTGACTCTGTTCCCCATGGGAACAGTCCAGCCCAAACTGCCAAGCCAAGTCCCCCTAGACTGGAAACAAGCATCCTGGGACCGTTTTCGGGATATCACCCCTCCTCAGCTAGGCTAGCTTGAATCCAGTGGCACAGTGAGCAAGGAACCCACATCTGGGCATAGTCTAGCCACTGAGGGTGAACAAAGCAACACAACCAGATGATGGAGGAAGTGCTGAAACTTTTCATGAAAGATCCGGGTTAAATCCAGCGTAAATGGAGTGTAGAATGGTGCATATAGAAAGACTCTCCATTCATCAAGGTTTCACTAGAGCAAGTAAATAGAGTAAGCTCATTTACTTGCTCCAGTGAAACCCTTATGAAACAAATAAATAGATGTTGGACTTTTTAATGTTCTTCCATTGCTGGAAATTCTCTGTGTTGTTCATGCAGATGTTTTTTTGAGTTTGTTATGCCAGAGCTGTTTATATAACACACCTTGTGAACCATGTGTTGCTCATTCTTTGGGTACTATCATGTCTAGATCCATGGACTTGGTCACAGAATTTTATTGTGACTTAATATCTGTCTATGTATGATATAGTTAAAAAATTGGTATCTCAAATACTATGGTCAAGCAAAATTGCCAAATCCTAGGTCAACAGAGGAATTGACCTCTATTGACCCGTGAAGAGGGCCACCCACCATATTGTGAAAACTCTACCTGCCTGGCTGGTTTCTCACTATCTAAAGCGCAACCAGGTATGTGGTGGTTGCTCTAAAGGCAGGACTTTTTGACACATGGGTACCCTGTTGTGCTGGTCACACTCAACAATAATACGCAAACTTGGTCATTCAAAGGACAAAACATGGGGCTAAAGGGCACATGGGTGGGGAGTTATGAGGAGGGACACATAATGAAAGAGGAAAGGGTAGTATTAACAAATAGAAGGGGTGGAAGAAATTTATGATGAGCAACTATGAGCAACTAATCATGGAAAAAAGGAATGAGTGGGAGAATGCAATGAAAAGGATGAGTAGCCAGGAGACATGAGTGAAAACAGGGCAACTAAGTGGAGCTGAATCATGAATGGGAAGAGCAAAGGTTTGGAATGAGAGGCAATGGACCAACAGAGGGAGAGGCATTAGGAGACATCCTATGATGGTGCTTGCTTGAACTATCAAAATAACTGTTTAGACATAGAAATAGAGAGCAATTAAAAGCATTTCATAGTGGGATAAGCTTTCCGTTCTGAACAGTAGTAGCTTTTGGTTTATCATTTAGTGATAATTTCCTGACTCCAGCCATGAGAGCTACATTGTGCTATTTACTTATTTACTTTCACTGTCAGCTTTTCAATTATAGAGAAGTACAGAACTCATGTTCCCTGTTTGGGCCCTGACTCCAGGTATGAGACCACATTGCTATATTTACTTGCTGGGCCATGCCTCATAGTGCTCTTTTTCAATTAAAAACAGGTAGAGAAGACATATTCCTTGTTTGGGCACAGGTATGTCTATAAATAAAATAAAAATATGTGTTTCTCTAACAAAGGCTACTTTCTGGGGCATACGTTTTTAGCACAGGTCAAAGGACATTACTCTTTCTGAACTACAGTTTACACTCAGAAATGTGGCTTTGGTTGGTCGTATTGAATGTGGCAATGCCATGGGATGCAAATTAGTATCTAGCCAATTGATAACAACTGACAGGCCAATGTTTTAATTGCATCTGTGATTGGGGGGCCATGTAATTTTCTACAAAAAAGGGAACTATATAAATGGCAAATTCAATGTTAAAAGGACAGATTTTAGCATAGGAAATTGTAAATACCATGGGCCAATTCGCAAAGAAAAATATAAAAGCGGAGCAGGGTTCTACGATACTCTCGTGCAAAGTTGTACATGTCGAACAATTCTGTACAATGGGAAGGGTGGAAAAATATTTTCTTTCCTTTTAATTTCTTCATGGTAAAACACTTTTCCCAAAAGAAAGCCCTTTTCCTACACCCCACCAAATCTGGGGGTGGTCAGATCCCCTTACATCCTGGATGGGGAGCTACTCCAGCTTGTGTGTAGAGTAAACCACTCACCATTTCCACATTGAGTAGGGGTCTGGTTTCAGTTTGGGTAGGCCCACAGACATAAATATGTATGGACATTCACATTCTGAAGACATTTGCAGTAATAAAACCATTTTCACCTGCCAGGAACCCTTTTCTGAATTACTGACCAGAATAAATGTAATCATTCTCAATGCTAAATGTAAGTTTACCACCACAAATGCCCTAGTCAATAAGGCCCATTTTTGGGGCAAATATTTCAAAATGTGCGTATGGGAGAAAACTCCTCTTCTCACTCCTAAATGCCTCAAAATTGCCTTCTTAATGTAATAGATAGCCGTTATTTGAAAGTTTGCCATATCCGATTTGGTTGCCAGTCCAGAATTAAATATGTTTCATAGCTTTATCTTGCCTAAACTACAAAGTGATATGAATCAGCATCCATACTTTCCCATCTTTTAGATATCATTCAAACACCCAATTTAAGAAAAGTTAACAAACGACATTTAAAATTAGTTTTTATTTGTCTGTTTCTTTATGGCTGGTATAGAGCTCATAATGATAGGCAGTGAAATTCTAGTATGCCATCTGTTATGCAGAATGAAAAATATGCGGCTCCGCAACTGAGACGGTTTCTAAGATTTAAAGGAAATACTTGTTTTTCAAATAAGTATTTCAAACAGGTATTTCAAATAAGTATCTCCTTTATACTTTAAACATTATGTAGGCTATTCACAAAGGTAACTTGAATATGTGACTAATTTACATAGATTATTTACTCCTACATTTTTAGGAAGTTTACTACATTAAGGTATTCTTTAAAATCCAGTTGTAAAATTACTCAAAAGTGGAGACTTACACATCTCCATACCATGATAAAGGAGGTGGAACCAAATGTATGAGTGAAAGCTACTACTGCCAATACGAAAGAGTAATAAGTTCAGCACCACACAATGTCAACCGCTGATATTGTAGCTTCCTCCCATAGAAAATAATGGAGATGGGGTACATAAAATAGAACCACAGAGAAAATATGAAATAAAGTAAATTACTTACAATAGTTAAAAATAAAAATGAATAGAGCTTAATGTTGAGAAAAATATATAAATATATATTTTAAAAAATGTATTAATTGAAAAATTATTGTAGCTATATATTTATTTAAATATAATTCAACTTTCAATTAAATCTGTGCATCTCATTTTATAATTCTGAATGCATAATTGAACAAATATTTTACGTTAGGTGGTAGTTTATTTTTTAATTTAAACTTCAGAACAATATTTTCTTAGTTTAGTAGATATAAATTCATTACAAATTTAATTCAAAATTATGTTAATAATGCAGTAGCATTTGTTATTGTGTTCTACATTTAAAATAAATATATAACATTGAATTACATTGCTATTTAACATGAGAATATTTTTACTAATTTATTATACAGTTCAATAAATGTTTTTTTTAAACTTTTCCTAGTCTTTAATAAAGGGTGGTCTACACCATGACTGAGGAGTATTATACTTTTTACAGTTCCCGATACTTAACTTAACCTTAGAGTCATACTTCAATGGTAGTGTGAGTTAAACCACTTCTCAGTGGGACATCCCTGCATTCTACTTTATTCAAGCATCTCCAATACCTCAAATTCTTTAGAGAACTTCTAGAAATACATATCCACATCCAATGTGACATAGAAATTGTATATTATATTGTCTTACAACTATTTTAAAAATACATATACCCAGACATCTTCTGGTGGAAAAGCTATTGCCAACAATAGCTGTAGCTGTGACATTTCTCCCTGTTTTTTTTTTTCAACAGGCTTTTTCTTCAAGCCATACCCTACATTGATATATGACTCTGTGGCTCACATCAGGTGCTCTCAGCATTTACCTTGTTTTACATGGAGTGCGACATGCCCCCAAACTATAATCGTTTGTAAAAACGGTGAACCACATAACTTTCAGTTGGGCTTACAATGTTTCCATACTATGGGCCCACACATGCATTAACAAAATCTCTATGCTGTAAATGATTATGGTGCTATCAGTGATGCCATCTTTGATGTCATCCCTGATGTAATTTGGGATGTCATCAGTGATGTCATCAATAATGTAATTTAATATGTCATGAGTAATGTAATATGCAAGGTCATAAGCTGAGCTTGGCATGTGCACAAGTTATAGTTAACTTAGAGAACTATAACTGGTGAATGTCATGTTTGCATTTTGTTGTTTTTTAAACAGTTTTTAAACAGTTTTCAATCTCATTTCACACCTAACTATGATGTCACTTTAACCTTTGTTTTTTTCAAGACCTATTTATCTATAATACAAAATGGGAGCCATTGCAATTGCTTTTGTATCTGTACAAAGCCCAAATTGTGATTTGGTAACTTGTTGAAGAATCACAAAATAGGGTTCTGAAAACATGTTATAGCACAAAGTGGGAAGGGGCAAGTTTAGGCCATCTTTTTCAATTTGCGATTCCTTAAGGGGTATATCAACAGTCTGTGACCGTAATTGCAGTCATAAAACAATGATGGGTTGCAGACAACGCAAAGGAAGTGGTAACCCATTCAAAAACAGGAAGGGGTCCACAGGGCATCACGTCCTTTGTGAGAGTTGACAAAAATATTTTTGAAACTAGACAGTGGTACATGAGACCACTGCTTACTCCTAGAAAAAGTTTGTGAAACTTTTCTATTTTTTAAATTCAGCTCCTTTTTCTTTTGAGAAAAATGAACTTCATAAAAAAAAAAAACATTGTTTTATTTAAAAACAATCACTGACTTGGTGGTTGCTGACCCCCCGCATGCCGCTATGCCTGTGATGCAGGAAACATAGAAGGGAGCAATTTGAGAACTACCTCATTAATATTTAGACATTTCAAATTCTGACCCACTATGATTCTGTATTTTGTGGAATGACCAATAAGTACATCGGTCAGTTCTCAAAATACTAATGTATTCTGTAAACGTGGGTGTGCAAAATATGAGCACTTTTACAAAATGCATTTCTAGTACATAAGACCCCTCACTGGGAAAATTGTTGCTGCCCTTAAAGGGAGGGATATTTCCAAATAGCACAATTATTTCTTTATAGGTTTTGCAGCGTGGGTTATATTCCGAACTGCTAAAATAGAAAGATAGTTTCGAATCCAAATGGCTTATTGAGCATGGCACAAATCAACTAGCTTGGCTGACTTCGCACTCTATCCAGCCAATTACAATTGCCTAAATGTTTTGTTTTGAATGAGCTCTCTTATTGGCCTGAACAACAAGCAAGCTGACAGTGTCTGAAATGTGGGCTGAATGGAGGCAATTTGCCATGCATGTGTTTAGCTTGTCCGTCGTATTCCTTGAAGCCATTTTAGCAGCTGATCTTTGGAAATGTATTTAGACGTATTGTCTGTGTCACGATTGTGATAAGAAAAGGATGGGGTAAAATTGGTATTCGACTAAATATATAAATCTGATGTTCTAACCTATAATTCTGTTGAGCATGCATACTTCATGAAGGGAGATTGCAAACTACTGTTAGTGCAGTGGTTCATTAAATCAGAACGTATGACATGAATTGAAATTAGAACAGCTAAATTTGAATGGAAAGCTCAATATAAATTCAAATTATGAACCCCATTTTGTCTAAGTATACCACAAGAATCCAGGTAATCAGGAGATGTAAATTATATAATGAGTTGATTTAAATAATTAGAGCTATAAACAGAAAAAGAAGATGTGTCGAAGTATTTGGTACCCATATAATCTTAAAAGCCAAAGCATGTTCAATTCTTGCAGTTTCAATAATATTCATACATTATCAAAGCAAGGTTTCAATGATTCACAACGCTAAAAAGGAGCTCTGAATTCTTGAGTAGGTGTGTTAACCATCTGAGATATGTGGATGTGCTATGGCAGACACAAAAGGAAGGTCTTTCAAGTAAGATCTTTGGGACCTTTAACTCCGGTTTGATTGGTTACATCTGTGTTCTTATGCCTGAAAGTCTCTCTTAAGATAAACCTATTGATTTTGTTGATGGATCTTGGTCATGGCTTCTCCAAATACATCATTACCTTATTATAATACTTGCAAATCTGGTATGAAAGCCCATCTCTAATTTCCTTTTTACAGTCAAGTTGCGACATTTCTAGCCCCTAGCAATATAGAAATGACATAGCTGCTCGACTGTAATAACTTATTACAGTTTTGACATCATAATGACTTCAGTTAGAGCTAGCAAGCAATGGAAAGTCCGAATACACAGCATAGTAACATATGGGGCTGTATTACAGAATACAACACATTTTCCTTGTTTGCGCCATATTATAAGTAAAAAACGGAATGGTTACTTTAAAGGTGCTCCGTGTTGCACTGTGCAAGAGGCGACCGGCATGAACTTTTAAGGCTGATTAGAGATCCCCTTGCAGGCAAGTGCAGTGAGGGACTCCACTCACCTAGTGTCTGGGGGATCCATAAGACCCTTTTTACCCCCTCCACAGGGCTGCCATCAGTGGGCGCACTGACAGTGCACCACCTAAAAGGTACCACCTCCTTACAGATTCTTTGCCTCTGCGCCTAAGTCTATAATACAGCGCAGGTGGAAAGGCAAAGGGATTCCCTCATTTGGATGGGGCCACACCCCTATGCAAATTATGGAACATCCTCTAATGATAGCGCTGGCGCTACATGTGCGCCAGCGCTATTTGTATTATAGAAAGGGCTGCACTAGCATCTGCAGCCCTTTCTGTAATACTAAAGTGCCCAGGGTTGCGAAAAGTAGGAGCACATGCCTGCTGCGCCCCCGGGGCCATTCCATAATAAAGCCCTTGGTGTGTAGACAGCAGACTGGGGGACCTGACAGCTGACTTTTTCTAAAATGAATGGTAATTAGTAAAAAGCAGCTATTTAAGCACTATGTTAATTTTTTGCATTCTCTATTATGCGATTACCCAAACAATAGAATCTCCCTGTATCTTTCCACACATTCTGAGCTACATTAAACTGATATTTTGTCAACATATAAGTAACTGCTTTTGGTGTGTTTAGTTCTGTAGTTAAGATTCTTCTCTTATTTTTTATGTCTGCAAACATCTTATCCCTTTCCCATGAAAGAGCGACACACCAATGATTTAAGCAGTTTTGGGACTGTATGACCGTGTACTACACTATGAAGAATACGTTACCACCCTATACGAATATTGCAAGACACCTCAGAGTTCTATGACGTTAAAAAGGAACTTGGCCTTTGGCCTAGTTCCTATACGTCCTCACAGAACTCTTCAGTGTTTTGCCAGATGCGTATAAAATATGGCAATTAGTAATTATCCCATATATTTGAGATAAACATACAGAAGTCGTTTATTATAATTAAATGAATGTTCTTATTAGCATATATTAAGAAATTATTGCCCCTAAAGTCCAGTTCTTTCCGCATTGTTTGTTATCTATAAAGACTGTTCCTCTTTGAAAGATCTTATCTTTTTAATGAGTTTATCGTTTCTGTTTCCGTATCGTTCAGTGATTGTTCATTTCCATTTATACTATCCTCGCATTTTAAGCATATTTTATAAGCAATAACGAATGAACAGCAAATTATATTTGGCTATATTTTTCATTTGATTTAGCATTCCAGGAATGTCTCATTAATAAAACATCACTGAACCAGTATTTATATTTAGTTGTTGGCTTCCAACATATTGTTCACATTTTATGGTCAAGTGATATATTTATGTTTTTTTTCTTTTAATCGTCTATCTTAACCATCAACAAAAGCAGGCACAGGGGAATGGAAATGGTACAAGATAAATATGATATACAGACAAGCGCAACCCAACTTTTAACAAAAGGTGAACGATAACCAATTTTTAAGTATTAGCTACGAGACAGATATTTTGTAATAGGTAAATTACCACCACTCAAAGCAAATGCAGAACAGGAGAAACCGAAGGCAGTGGAGAGGCAGAGCACATTCGAAAATTCCTAATAATAAACAAATCCAGCATATTCTATCCAAAGTACCATTCCCTATGTAGTCATCACACATTTCCCATGTTTAGGGATCTGACCATCCCTCCACCCATGCAGAGCACCTCAGCTGTCGAGTCATGCATTTCACCTCCCAATAAGATGTCACCATCCCCTTCCATCTATAAAGGCCTTGGTAACATGAACGTGAGAAATAACACACATTTCCGGGCTTGTGATTTGATTGGCAGTCGCCCTCTTACAATGTTGCTTTTTTGTGTATCAGAGCCTGTAGAATCCACTCAGAGGTTTCAGCACAATGTATGACAGCCATCTCTATCCAACTTTTTCTAGCATTTTCCCAGCAACTCCTTGAGGGAAATCTGAATGCCTCACACTATATTCCTGGCACCTAGTAAGTATGTCACCACCTTCACCTTTGTTATCATAAGTAACTTCTCAGCATTAGATGAGGTGACCTCAAACACTCTGAGCTGAGCGACTCTTCATAACTGTCCTGCATTTCAAGTCTCCTGTCCAGCTTCATAATTCTGTCTATGATGCAATGTTTATGATCTGTTTAGTTATTCATTGCAGATTTGCTTTCTCCATCCTTACCATCTAGGTGGGTCAAATTGGATGTTGTAATTAACCACTGACCCACCTTCCAAACCCAAATGCAACTCGTCAGTGTCTCATCTTGCTCCCCAACTTCCTTGACTGTCTCTTCAGTTTTAATGGTCACAGTCTGTGTGGCACAATTTGATTGAATGGGGCAAGTGTATTTCCCTCGACCTTCAATGGGGTTTCACTTCGTCTGAATAAGCTCCTTTCGCTGCCTACCAGTGCATGATTAAAAAAAAACTCTCTGTTGTCCCTCTTTGTATCTGTCATTGCAAGGGATGAGTACATCACTGAGAAGTTGATTCTCAAAGTTAAGAGTTCTTCGCAGGCTGAGAGATCGCATGGTTGAGTTACCAATATAGGTTTTAGTTCCTCAGGCTCACCAGACTGACTGAAGTGTCTGTGAAAAATGGAAGGAATGCAAATTCCAAAGGGACAGTCATGCCTCACGGATACAAGAGGTGTACTCCTTCAAGCTGCCTTGCATCTGCCAGCTCACACAGAAAGTCACTCCAGCCAGCACCAGAAAAGACCAGCATTTTTTCCTGTGAATATGGTTAGGCAAAAGACATTACCTGAGACTGAGAGTTCTGCATGAACCCTGCTTACCTCATCGTCATCAGCACCAGCACCTGGTGATCCAGGCTGCCCAGCAATGCCTGATTAAAGTGCTCTGCATATTTTCATACCTTAAATCAAAGCTCAAAATGTTGTCTTATTGGAGACTGAAGGCCAAGAAGACCCAACAACACAGTCCATTTGTTGCATCAAACAGTGTGCAAAAATTGCAAAAAATGTAAGCTGGGACGAAACAGCGAAGCATGGTGGTTGCTCATCTCTGAGTCCTTCACCACATCCTTCTTAAATCCGTCCAAATCGGTCATGCTGCAGTGCCAACAGGACCTGATTATCAGGGGGCCAGCGCCCTACATTCCAGCGCTCATCTAAAGGGTAACTTGGAAGGGCAGAAATGTGAGGAAGACTGTGAAAAGAGAATCGAGACACTTCCGCAGCCTTTGCAATCCCAAGTAATGCTGATAGCCAGAGTCCAGGCAGTATGGCCACATCCCCTCTTGTTGCATTGGTGGGAGAGAGCAGCACCATGCCCCATTGAGTCATTAGACAGTTCGGATGACATTGAATGGCATTGAATTGAATGGGAAGAAGAGAGCCATGGGAGGACCTGGCCTACCCTGAAGAGCCCTGCACTGGCTAAAATGAAGCCTGGCTTTGGAGTAATAAAGCAGCCCCAGGTTAGGGCGTGGGCTACTCCACAAGTTCTGGTGGACTAACCTGAAGACTGAGGAGAACTGTGGAAGGAGATTTAATCTTGCTTGTGGCCTGCAGGAGATATAGGAATTGCAGAAACAGAAACCACCTGGCTGATTTCATCATTGCTCTTGCAGGAAGACAGTAGGTGATTTAATCTCTCCTAATGTGTCTGAGGTATAAAATGGGCTCAAGGCACAGTGTGGTGGCCTGTCCCACTTGACCTGGAGCAGTGAAAGATGTCGGAGAAGTTCCTGCACTGCTTGATCATGTGACAGCAACATAGCTTGTTCCAGATGGAAGGAGACAACTTTGGTACACGGAGTCATCCACCCCGAGGGCACTGATGATCTGAGTTGTCCTGTGGCATATGTAAGTAACACTCTCCACAGATAAGTCCCAAGGAGGAGAAGAAGTGGTGTGGCCTCGACCTGGTGCCTAGTGGGCTCTTGAAACTTTGACTCATATTTCTCAAACATTTGGGGGCACATGGCAAAGTGATGCGAAACTCTTTGCTATGGTGGGCAGGCCTGGAACTCTAAATGTGACCCCCATATTAGCACCACTTCATTCCTTTTTTAAATCTTTATCAGTTTTAAAATAGAAACAGCTGTGTATAAACATACTCTTAAAATCGTGCAGTTATATCTTTGTCACATATGTTCTAAAAATTAAAGCATGGGAAGAAAGAAAGCGGAGAAAAGCAGAGAGAGAGAGAAAGGAGCAGAAGAAGGGAAAATAGAGTTAACATCGAGAACAGCTGGTTTGAACAACATGAGCAGCGACGTAATACAGGCTGAGTCGTCTTAGTGTAATGTACATGAAAACACATTCCACAAGTAGCTTATGTAATTCAGGCAGGCCAATGTGTATAATTGTAAGTATAAGAAGCGGTTGGAAGTGGCTGGTTCTGTGCCCCATTAGCCACAGCACACCCGTAACAACATTTTGTATGGGGGAGGTATGCCAGTAGTGATGTAGGAGGTACATACTCTAAGAGAAATCTGGGACATCCTGTGACAAGTAGTCTTAAAGTGGGCCCCAAATGTCAGTTGATCTGGAGATGATTAACAGTGTTTTGGTGTACATTTCACTACTGGTGTCACAGTTGGCAATGCTAGCTAACCAGGTTTGTGTGCCGGGCCGAGTGGCTTCCCCCAGTAGATGGCCAACTCTTTCTTAGCCAACAGGAGAGCCATGGCCGTGAATCTGCACACCTCATAAAGTACCTCCAACACATAACCCAGTAAAGAGACAAGCTGGCCAGGGTTTGGAATTGAACCTATCTTATGGGACAGCAGGAAGTTAACATCCTTCCAGAACTGCCCAACTGTGTCACATGTCCATGATAAGTGGGAAAAATCAACATCAGCAGTGTGGCACTTGGGGCACAGCGGGGACCTGGCAGGATCATACTTGGCTAAAGTGCTGGGGGTGGTGTAAGCACAGCTGAGGAATTTAAATTGAATGAGTTTGTGTCTGTAGTTCAACCAAAACAAAAAACAAATGTTGTTGGTTTGTGGGTGTTGTAGTTTATGCTCCCAGGTCTCTCTGAGTTCCCCATCTCAGGTTGGGAGCAAGGATAAGCTTATATGATATAGGCCCTGATTATGACATTGGCGGTAAATCCCACTTACCGCTAGGCTGGCTGCTGCCAACTTACTGCCGCCGCGGATATCCGTCCACCATATTATGACACACACACACCAATCCGACAGAATTCAGCCACATACATGAATCTGCCAGACCAAAGGTGAGTGATAAACTGGAGGTATCAAAACCCACACCGTTACGCCAAAAGAACTACGTCCACCACATTATGACCCACGAATCACCACAATGGACATTCAATGGCGGTAAACCATTGGCGGTACATACCCCGTGCTCAAAATACACACACACAAACAAAACAACACCACATTGGACAATTCAAATAACACACACCTGACACCCATACACACACCACACCCACACACCCACACCACTATAAAACACACACCGACATTACCCACAACCCTTTACCATTACAAACAATTGCCACCAGAGAGACAGCAAGACCACAGACACAACCAGAGCCACACACTTCCTACACCTATAAACCACCCACACACACCACATCACACACCCCAACACATTACCCTACACACCCTCACCTACGCACCTCACACAACACCCATGTTACCACAAAGACACCCCTGATTCTCAGAGGAGGAGCTAAGGGTCATGGTGGAGGACATCATCAGGGTAGAGCCTCAGCTATTTGGAGCACAGGTGCAGCAGATATCGATAGCTAGGAAGATGGAGCTGTGGCGGAGAATCGTGGACAGGGTCAACGCCATGGGACAGCACCCCAGAACTAGGGATGACATCAAGAAGAGGTGGAACGACCTACGGGGGAAGGTACGTTCCATTGCAGCAAGACACCAACTTGCAGTACGGAGGACTGGAGGTGGACACCCACCTCCTCCCCCACAACTAACAACATCGGAGTAGCAAGTCTTAGCAATCATGCACTCTGAGGGCCTGGCCGGAGTACAAGGAGGACTGGACTTTGGTAAGTCAACTCTCAACTATTATCACCCCCCTACCTGCATGCCATCACATACCCCCACCCTCACTCTCATCTCACCATCACGTCCCACACCCCTCACCATCATATCTCACTCATCCCAATGCTAAGCCCCGCATGCCATACCAATGCATGGACACCACTTACAGCCCTGCTTGGACACCTATCACTAAAGCATGCACACTAGAGAGAATCAGCTATCCCACCACATAACAACGGACACAAGTGAAAGCTGCCAGGGCAAATACAATGAAAGAGGGCAAGCCACAAATGCATAATATGTCAGACACAGAAACTATAACACATCATTTACATCCCCACAGGTACCCCAGCCAATGTCACCAGAGAGGAGGTGCCTGCACTATCCAGTCCCCCAACAGAAGAGGCCCACAGTGATGAGAGCAACTCTGGTCTTCAGGATCTGGATGACCAACCAGGCCCATCAGGGACCTCTGGACAGCTGGTTACCCAGGCCCAGTCACACACCACCACAGAGCCTCCCCCATCAGGAAATACAACCACAGCATCCACCCAGCGTACCCATTTCTCTATCCCCAGGACACGTCAATCAGCAGTGTGTCCACCTGTACAGGGACCTGAGGCCACACCCACAAGACAATCAGGGACCTAGGGTCAGTGGCAGTGGGCATATGGTTCAGGGGTCAGAGGCACATGCCACCAGGGAAACTGGGAGGACTGCTGTGCACCAGAGGAAGGACAGGCCCAGGGAACAGACTCTCCAGGAAGCACTTGCAGAGATCCAGGGAGCATATCAACATTCTCAGGACACGATGGGCCAGATCATGGACAATGTGCAGGAGGGACAGTACCAGGGGATCAGGGAGGACTAGCAGGCCATCAACACCACCCTGGTCTCCATAGCAGAGGTGCTGGCAGACATGGCCAATATTATGAGGGAGGCAGTCTCACAGCAGAGGGGCCCCTGCCACTAGCCAGACATCAGAACTGCCTACCACCTACGCTGCTGCTAGTGGGCAGGAGGCCCCGCCACAGGAACAGCACGCCACCAGCACCCCTTCCCCTGCAGAAACAAACATTCCCTGCAGTCCAGACAGAAGCCAGAGACACTTGCCAAGACCCCTGATAGGAAATTACACTCTCCTGATTGTCACCCTTGTGTCCCACACAGTAACCCTGTCCACCTTGAACTGCCATCGCTCCCCTTCCTATATCCCCTTGGACAATGCACCTGTGCTACAGACTGGAACAATACCCTGGACTTTCCTCCATCATCACCCCATCACCCTTGGAAAAAATAGATGTATGGAGTATGTCAAATGTTTCAAGTATGTATTAATTTAACCAGGTTCAAACGTTGCAATTCGACTGTACAGAAAATGAGCATATGTTGACCTGTAGCTGGCTGCAGTGATCACACCAGGAACTATTGTGAGGCACCAACATCTGTAAAATGAATTGCCAAAGGGTATAGTTAGTGGGCATAGAAGTTGGAAATAACAGCATGCCAGTGCCACAGAAATTCAAAATAATTACAATGAAATGTGAAGTAACACTGTCTTACCTGTGTGTAATTGTAAGTATTGTCTGATGACTGCTGTTCTGTTTTCCTCATCCTCATCCTCTGCCTCCTCATCCCCACTGTCCTCAGGGTCTACTGCTGCCACATGGGCATCTCCAACCTCCTCCTCCTGCAGAAAAGGCACATGACGTCTCAGGGCAAGGTTGTGCAACATGCAGCATGCCAATATTATCTGGCAGACCTTCTTTGGTGAGTAGCACAGGGTTCCACCTGTTAGATGGAGGCACCAGAACCTGGCCTTCAGGAGACCAAAGGTCCGTTCTATAATCCTTCTGGTTCCTCCATGTGCCTCATTGTAACGTTCTTCCGCCCTTGTCCTGGCATACCTCACAGGGGTCAGCAGCCAAGATAGGTTGGGGTAACCAGGGTCACCTGCAATATTGAGGTACAATATTTAGCCACACACTATCCCATATGGCCCACACCATACCCATACACCAACATATACTGGGTGGGGACCAGGGCTCACCTATTAGCCACACCCTGTGCTATTCCTCAGGACATAGGTATCATGCACCGACCCAGGATACTTAGCATTGGCGTGGGAGATGTACTAGTCTGCCAAGCACACCATCTGTACATTCGTAGAGTGGAAACTCCTACAATTTCTGAACACCTGTTCATTGTGACGGGGAAAGACAAATGGAATATGTGTTCCATCAATCGCCCCAATTATGTTGGGGATATGTTCCATTACATAGAAGTCGGCCTTCACTGTGGCCAAATCTTCCACCTGGGGAAATACAATGTAGCTGCACATGTGTTTAATCAGGGCAGAGAACACTCTTGTCAGTACTATTGAGAACATTGGCTGTGACATTCCTGCTGCCAAGCCCACTGTCACTTGGAAAGAACCATTTGCCAGGAAATGGAGCACAGATAGAACTTTCACAAGAGGGGGGATCCCAATGGGGTGACGGATAGCAGATATCAGGCCAGGCTCCAATTGGGCACACAGTTCTGTGATTATGGCCCTGTCAAGTCTATTGGTGAGTATTATGTGCCTTTTCTCCATTGTTGCCAAGTCCACCAGGGGTCTGTACATGGGGGTATGTCTGCATCTCCTATTCATCCACAGGGGTAGCAATCTATGGGGCAGAAGAGTGAGGAGCCGGTCACAAACTGAACAATGGGGCTACAACAGAACATTGAATGCTGTTAACTTGTAATTAGTCAGTGTAGATTGTCGATTATGTCCAAATTTAAACAGTGACGCAGCAACTATTCAGGACTTGCCCCCCCACCCCTGAAATGGCGTCCGCCTCTCCTGTGTGGAGAGACAGGTGCAAGTGAGGTAATTCCGCTTACGTTGTGCTCCGTTGCGGGAGGTGGTCAGGAACCGCGGTGCCACTCCACATTGGTTATAATTGGGCCCTATGGGTTACAGTGGCCAATGGTGATCTATGCCGGCCGTGACGGTATGCACCACTGCGGACGTGACCACCATTTTACATCAGATTCCTCACTTGCTACCTGATCTTCAACAGGAGAGGACCTACACTGCATGTGAGGTTGTGACCTGTGTCTAGAACCTACCATGGCCCGTGTGACTGGGGAAAGGGCCCCTGCCTTCACTTAGGGAGAGTTGGAGAGACTGGTGGATGGGGTCCTACCCTAGTAAGGACTGCTGTATGGGCCTCCAGACCAACAGGCGAGTGCACTGTGGGCACAATGCATGTGGCATGAATGCATGGGGTGGTGTGTGTGAAGGACTCGTGTAAGGGGGGTGAGTAGATGTCCTCTGGGTGGCGTGTTGGTTTTGTGCTGGGCCATGTGTGTGAAAATGGTGATGTGAAGGGGTATGGTGTACCAAAAGTGTAACAGGCATGACTGTCTGACTAATACTATTTTCCTGTGTGTATTTCCTCTGCAGGTCAGTGCCCATCAAAAGAAGGGTATATGGCATGCTATCGCCAGGGACGTGCGGACCCTAGTGGTCTCCGGCAGGCAGAGCACCCACTGTTGGAAACTGTGGGAGGACCTAAGACGCTGGGCACAGAAGACTGCGGAGGCACGGCTGAGGATGGCCTCCCAACGAGGAAAGGGTGCCCATCAAACCCTGACCACCCTGATGGCCCATATACCGGCGGTGGCCTATACAGAGCTGGTTGGGCGCCAGATGGCATCACAGCTGCCACAAGGGGGTGAGTACAGTGCCCATCATTACTACTAATGCCTGGTGGGGTGGTATCCGGGTGGTGGATGAGTGTCCCTAGGCCAGGCCTGACATTGCAGCATAGGTCACCTGGTGGCTAGGGTTTTGAAGGGATATTCCTGCAACCTAGCTCATAAGCATCCACTACTGGTCAGGGCTGCGTGGGTCCCAGGTGTGCTTGATTTGCCGGTGTGTTCACCTCCCCATGCCTTGGTGGCTAGCTATATCACTGGTAGTGCAATGCATAGTGTGTAGGCCTCGTCCCTGTGTGTGAGGGTGCTCTGTACGCCAACGGTGGTGTTGGTGCAGCCACTGACCAAGTGTATCCTTTGTCTCTCCCCCACCTTCTTGTTTTGTCACCCTGTCTTTATGTGCATTAGCATCATGTGGCGGAGGGGCAGAGGCACCGGAGATGTAGGGAGCTGCATCCCACAGGACCCAGGAGGCAGAGTCTACCGACACTAAGGGCCCCAGTGGGATGGAGGACGAGGGGAGCACCACGACGGAGACTGGAGGGGACAGTTCTGACACAGATACCTCCTCCGATGGAAGCTCCCTGGTGGTGGCGGACACCTCTGTGACCACCCCAGCTACAGGTACAGCTGCCACACCCCGTACCAGCACCACCCTTCCAGCAGCCCCTCATCGGGTTGCCTGTGCCCGCTCACCCAGGAGGGTGGGCATCTCCTTCGCCCCAGGCACCTCAAGCCCTGCCCCAGTGAGCCCTGCTGCCCTGAGTAAGGAGGCTATTGACCTCAGGAGATCCATCTCTGTAGGGCAGTCAACCATTCTGAATGCCATCCAGGGGCTGGCAGCCCAGATGCAACAGACTAATGCATTCCTGGGGGGCATTCACACTGGCTTGGCGGCTCAGCAGAGATGAATCCAGGCTCTGGCCTCCTCTTTTATGGAAGCCATTGTCCCTGTTTTCACCCTCCCCCCTCCAACTTCCTCTTCCCAATCCCATTCTCCTCAACCCCAACCTATCCCAAGCACACAGACAGATGAGCATGCACACAAGACAACACACGAGTGGTTCAGGCAAACACAAGCACCACACTTCATCCCACAGGCACTCACACAAACACCATCCAGATGCAGACATACCAACATCCACTATTTCCACTGTGTCCCCCTCCTCCTCCTCCTCCCTCTCAGTTCCGTCTACACTCACACCTGCATGCACTGCACCATCATCCACTACCAGCATCACTACCACACCTAGCAGAACACACACCTCACTGGCAGACACCTCCACCACAGCCATGCACATGTCCTCTGTGTCCTCTTCCACTGTGTCTGTCCCCCCTCCCAAGTTACACAAACACAAGCACTCAGACACCCAACAGCCATCCACCTCACAACAGCATCCAGCCCATGCACCAGCACCCAAAATCAGCAGACACCTCCTACAACCACTCCCACTTCCTCCACTCCCAAACATTCTCCCTCTTCTAGCCCCAGTGTCCCTAAAAAACTTTTCCCATCCACCATTGACCTCTTGCCTACCCCTCCACCCTGTTGTGCATGTCTGGCCAGGGTGGCAAAAACCCAGCCAATCACCTCAGCTACCCAGTCCACGGGCCCAGCCGTCACCATACCCACTTGTGGTGGGACAGGATCCAGGGCACATGTCATGAGGGTGAAGGAGCCTGCACCAGGCAGCCTCAAGGGAAAGGAGCCTGCCGCAACTGCTGGAAGGAGCAAGGAGCCTGCCCAAGCTGCTGCCAGGAAGACTAAGGGGGTCATTCTGACCCTGGCAGTAAAAACCGCCAGGGCCAACGACCGCGGGAGCACCGCCAACAGGCTGGCGGTGCTCCCATGGGCATTGTACCGCCGCGGTAAGAAACGGAAAACCGGCGGTGCACCGCCGGTTTCCCGCTGCCCTGGGGAATCCTCCATGGCGGTGCAGCTTGCTGCGCCGCCATGGGGATTCCGAGCCCCATACCGCCATCCTGTTCCTGGCGCTTTTGGCCGCCAGGAAGAGGATGGCGGTATGGGGTGTCGTGGGGCCCCTGGGGGCCCCTGAAGTGCCCATGCCAATGGCATGGGCACTGCAGGGGCCCCCGTAACAGGGCCCCACAAAGATTTTCAGTGTCTGCCATGCAGACACTGAAAATTGCGACGGGTGCAACTGCACCCGTCGCACCCCTTCCACTCCGCCGGCTCCATTCGGAGCCGGCATCCTCATGGAAGGGTGTTTCCCGCTGGGCTGGCGGGCGGCCTTCTGGCGGTTTCCGGTTTGGCCGTCTCCGAGGTTAGGTCCAACAAGCAGGACCGGTGACCATTATATTAGATTTGAAACATAGATTGATAGCAGTTTTGTTTGGAGAACGTAATTGGATGGATACATATTGATGACTATTTGTCTCTTGAATTTCTGGTGGATTTATAAGCCCTGAAGAAGTCGTTAGGGATGTTATCATTTCCCAAGACGAAACACGTGTTGGCTGGAAGTGGCTGGAAGTGCAATCTACCTTTGATGTTCTGAATATTTCCAATAAACTTTTGGATTCATCAATGGACTTTAATACTTGCTCTATGAGCCATGGACTCTCATGATACTGTCTATTCATCACACTATTCTATACTTGGTTCCATAAGTGGGGAACCTCACTGTGTATTGGCCTTCTGGCGGTCGCCCGCCAGCCCAGCGGGAAACTCAGAATAACCGCGGCGGTCTTTTGACCGCGCAGCGGTATTTTGCCGGCGGGACTTTGGCGGGCGGCCTCCGCCGCCCGCCAAGGTCTAAATGAGGGCCTAAGTAGCCTGCCCCAGCTGCTGCCAGAATGACTAAGGAGCCTGCCCCAGCTGCTGGTAAGAAGTTAAAGGAGCCTGCAATGCTGCTGCCAGGAAGACTAAGGAACCTGCCCCAGCTGCTGCCAGGAAGAGCAAGGAGCCTGCACAAGCAGGCAGGAAGAGCAAGGGACATGGGGCTTGAACTGTGACAGAGCCCCCACCACCAACCACCATTGAGCAGCTGTCCAAGGCTGCAGGGGATGGGCAGGAGCCTTCCTCAACCAGCAGCAGCACCACCACCATCACCATTGAGCAGCCGCCGAGGCTGCAGGGGATGGGCAGGAGCCTCTCCCCACCAGCAGCAACAACAGCACCACCACCACCATTGAGCAGCCGTCACCATCAGCACAGGGTATGTAATCCTGCCTCCATGGGCTGCTGTGCGTGCTGCCCCCTGCAAATCCAGTGACCTTGCACTCCCCTGGACCAAGAGCACAGGGCACAATGCCCCCTACAGAACCAGTGGGTAAGACACCCACCTACCCAGCCTCCCCAGGATCAATAGAACAGGGCACGATGTCCCCTCTAGAACCAGTGGGTAAGACACCCACCTACCCCAGCCTCCCCAGGATCAAGAGTACAGGGCATGATGCCCCCTCCAGAACCAGTGGGTAAGACACCCACCTACCCCAGCCTCCCCAGGATCAAGAGCACAGGGCATGTTGCCCCCTCAAGAGCATGTGGGTAAGTCACCCACTTGAGAGACTGTGGCCTTGCAATCCCCAGGACCAAGCACAGGGCATGTTGCCCCCTCCAGAGCATGTTGGCAAGTCACCCACTCGAGAGACTGTGACCTTGCCCTCCCCAGGGCCAAGCACAGGGCATGTTGCCTCCTCCAGAGCATGTGGGCAAGTTACCCACTTAAGAGACTGTGGCCTTACACTCCCCAGGACCAAGCACAGGGCATGTTGCTTCTCCAGAGCATGTGGACAAGTTACCCACTTGAGAGACTGTGGCCTTGCACTCCCCAGGACCAAGCACAGGGCATGTTACCCCCTCCAGAACCAGTGGTCTTGTTCCATCTGCTGGCTGAGGTGCCCCCCGTCTCCCGTCCCCCTGAGGTGCCTGCCTATTTCCAAACTGATGCCCCTGCAGCGTTCTCTCCTTGTTAAGGCAGGTGCCATGTGTGGCCTTGGAATTTAGCCTGTGGCTATGTGGACAACGTACATTGTGGACTGGGCTGTGTCACTTTTTATATACATATGTATATATCTATTATCTTGCCTCACTTATTTATCTTGATGTGTTGATCTCATTACATTCACTTTCACTAAAATGTTTTGTCCTTGCATTATTTATCCCAGTTACGGGGTAAAATTGTTTTAGTAATGCAGTTGATTGTGTGTATGGTTTTGGGTGTGTGTGTGTTGTGCGTGTGTGTGTCACTCTCTTTTTCCTCCCTCCCTTGTGTGCTAGGCGTCTGTACTTACTGTCGTCATCTTTGCCGGCGTTGGTGTTCGTGGTGAAGCAGCACGTGGAACATCATGTGGAAGACATGCAGGTCGGGCTCCATGACGGCGTGGTTGTTCCCTGTGTCTCCAATGGCGAGTCCTTTCCCTTCTGAGGTCTGTTTCTGCCAGGCTTTTGATGTCGTTGGTACCGCCCCAGAAAAGGTGGCGGTTTCCTAGGTCATACTATGGTGGGTGGAACATTGACTTCCACCTGGCTGTAGGTGGCTACCATTGTGGTGGCTGTTGTTTCTGCCCTGACGGTCGGTGTGGTACATTGGCTATCAGAGATAACATCGCAATGGTCATAATTTGGTGGTAATTACCACCGGACTTTTGGCTGTATTATCGCCACTCTTACACCAACCGCCTGGATTGTAATGAGGGCCATAGTTTAGACACCATGCATCTACCAGTTGGGTTGTGAATAAGCATTGCCAAAGGCAAAAACTCATCAGGTAGCAGGGGTATGTGGATATCAGAGCTTGTAATGCATTATGTATCAGTCAGAGGATAAAGTAGCACTCACAAAGTGGGTGTCATCTACTTGTGATAATGCATGGCCGTCTGGGAAAAGGTCCCCGAAAGTACGTAAGTCAAAGGAGGCTAGTGTACGCTTGACCAGGGACATGCTGGCGGCTGCCAGCCAGGGATTGTTCACTATGGGAAGGGATTGGGAGTGCAATAGGTCTCAACCAAGCAGACAGAGGAGTTTACACCAGGCCCAGCTGGTTGTAGAAAGGGTCAATATGTCCAAGTGGACCAATGTTATCTCCTGTGGCAACATTGCTTGTAAAGGCAGGGTGCCGGCTTGGTCTCTTTCTGGTATTGTGTAAGGGAGGTCCTGTCTCCAATGGTATGTGAACTGGCATTGCAGTACTAAGTACTAGAGCTAAAAATGTGGCACCCCAAACCACCATGGTCATATGGCAGGGTCAGTGTGTCCCAGTCAATCCTGGTTCGTTGGTCAGCTCACAAACGGCAAAGGAGCAGCATGTGCAGTGTCTGGAAGAAGGAATTTATGAGCAGGAGTGTCATTTTAATGAAAAAGTATAAAAATTGGTGTAGCACCACCATCTTGATAATTACGATCTGGCTTGCCATTAAGAGTGGGAATGAGGTCCAGTGTTCTATTTGCGTCATAATTAATGCAACTGGTCTGTTCCTTCTCACAATGAATGTGTATCCCTAGATATTTGAATGATTCTGGAGAGCATTTAAAGGGGATGGTCACCGACCCAGGGAGTCGTGGCATCCGTGAGTGTCTGACTTGCCCCTGTTCATATTGAGGCCTGAGTGTAGCCCAAACCAAACAACTTCATATACTGTAGTATGGGTCCTAAATTCTCTGACAGGTGCCACACAAAGAGAAGGCTGTCATCTTAGTAGAGGGAGATTGAGAGAGATCCCACGCAAAACTGAAGCCTGCAGTTAAGATGCCGCTTCTGAAAGTGACAAACCAGGTGGTCCATAGCGATGATGAATAGTAACAGGAACAATGAGCAACCTTGCCTGGTCCCCCTAAAGATGGCAAAAGAGGGTGTCAAGGAACCATTAAGACATATGTGTGCTGTGGGCTGTGAGTACAGTAGCATGATCAGGGATGTGAATTCCCTGGGGAGATCCAGCTTCCATAGAAACACTAGCAAAAAATGCTACTCCAGTGAGCTGAAGGCCTTCTCTGCATCAAGGAGGGCCACGGCCGCAGGTGTCCCTGGCGATATCCCATGCAGTACTGAAAAAGAGTGCACAGGTTGAGTGAGGCGGAACGATGGGGGGTCAAAGCCAGACTGCAATAGTGAAGTTATTGTTTCAAGTAAAAGGGCAAGACAGGTTGCCAATGATATGGTGAGTATTTTGTTGTGAAAATTTAATAAGAATAAGGGTCAATATAAATAGTATTGCTGTGGGTCTTTGTCTGGTTTAAAAAGCAGGATGATCACCGCCTTCAGAAGAGTGAAGGGGAGAGCCTGTCTCGAGGGACTCAGCATATAATCCCAGGAAGTGGGGGGGCCAGGAGGTGTTTGTACATTTTACTAAACATGTCTGTGATACCGTCCAGCCAGAGGACTTAGACCCAATTTAAGAGTCAACTGCTTGTATTGTCGCATGGGTTCTCATTATTCTAAATGAGACTACTGGATTTCTAGGTAGCAGGATCTATAACGGTGTGGGGGACTGAGTCTGACCCACGTGTAAAGAACTCTGTCACCCTAAATCCGGTTTTTGCTCCGGCTAACTAGCAGTGCCTCATTTCTCCCATATGGAAAGAATGATTTGGCAGCCGAGCGCATGACATCTTTGGAACTTCTCAGGGAAGTCGTGGTTACTCAGATCCAAACAAACTCTCTTATTTCCAATATGATCTCATATACAAATGACAAAGACAGTATAAGTTTTATATAATGTTTTAATAAAACGACTGTATTTTAGATATTAAGGCGTGAGCCGCAATAACCAGAACAATACAACACAGTAGGATTGTGATAGTTACCAGGAGAGTAAAACATAAAAACAAAGCTATCATATTGTCAAACAGTTTCTACTCTCCCTCTGCTTGTTCTATCTAGAGCACAGCATGTTAAGCTTCTAGTTTGCCTATTAGAATCACTATGGGGATATCAGCCCTCATACCTGAGCAAAGACCTGTGATCTTGGTTCAGCATCTGCAACGAGGCAGTCAGCGTCTAGTTGTGGTTCCCTGGTCGGAATCTCCCTCTTGCGTGTACTGGGACAAGGAAGTGATTTTATAACTAACATGTCAGCGTGATCACAAAATGTCCCTACGCAGGAATGCCGAGTCTAAACTCTTACCACGTCTATCGGCAATGTACCAGACTGTTTCCTTGACTGAAGCACAGAGTAAATATGTTATGGAGAACTCCAGTGCTGAAGTAGGCAAAACAGTGTGATATGAATAAAAAACAACACCGTAGAACTGGCTATTTGAAAAATAACAGTACGAAGCCTAATAAAAAGCATGTAGAGCAGAGTGCACAGAGGCTCTAAGCTGTCAGCAAATGAATAAAATATATTCAGGGCAAAATGCACAAAGGCCTAAAGCCTGAAGCTAAAGCGCAATGAATACGTAAAACTAACCACACTACACCCTCCCCTTGTCGGTAGCAAGTGGTTCCAATAATATAAAAGGATGCCCTAAAAATAAACAATACCTAAAACAAGTATTTCGACAAGGTGAGAAGACAACAAAGTCATAAATTTAGGTAACATGTGGTCATAAAACCAAATTCAATATAGTGTCAATTTAGTACAAATCCAATTGTCAGATAGAAGCAATAGAACGCAGGAGTTCCTCCACTTCGATATATGTAAATATCGGAAGATCCACGCCACAAAGTACCATGGACCAGGTGTGATCCAAAGCCCCAAAACCATTCAGGGCGGCACCCCGTGCAGGGCCTATGAAAGAGACAATACCATCTTCCTCCAGGAAGGGAATCTCATAAACTGCCTCACGAAGCAAGCGCATCCGTAGTGCACAAGTCTGGGAATGAGCCCTAATCGGGAACATCAACAGATCAGTATCGACCATTGGAGGGCGCTGCAATGAGAGACAGAGAGCCAGTGCATGTTCAAACGAGCACCAAAGGCATCGAAACACGGGTTGCACACAATCCAAAACCGGTCTGAATGACAGAGACCAGTCGCACTCCAAATGTCCCAGGAGTGTTGCTCCAAAATGCTGCATCATGCGTTCCCGACACAGCTGCGCTGATGGGAGCAGCAGTACAGGATCTTGTCGTGACGAGACAGCCATTGCAAAAAAAATAGCAATAACAGCAAGACTCCAGCCAATAAAGCCAAAGTAATCGGGAAACCCCCAAAAATGCTTCCGAAAATAGAATGTATAGCCAAAGGTATCAAACCGAATATGGAAGAGAAGGTATGAGCAAAACCAACACCAACGACTTTGAAAAAATGTGCAATACCAGCAGTGCTGGATGCATTAAATATACGTCCCACAAGTTCACCGAAGTGAGTCGGAAAATTAGTATTCAAAAGGGACTGTATCTCCGCCGATGACCTTGCCACCTGAAGTGCGTAGGTCTCGCTAGCAGATGTAAGGGCCACATGCTTTTGAAACAATAAAGCTTTTAGCCGACTCAACTTGTCGAAATCAACCTTGGAAGTAGCAATATGAGGCCAGATGTCCGCTACCTCCCTAATTTGAGTGGGGGGAAACAACACATTCCCGCAGCACGTAATGGCCTTGTTGACAACGACGATGTAAACTATTCCGGCACGCATGCCACAGCAGCGTTCGCTGTTAAGAACAATGTAACTGCCGTTAGAAAGCACCTGGAAAGTGTTTTTAATAACTGGGACTGGAACTCCCTTCAGATAACAAGCTAAGTTAGCAATCGAAGCGTTACACGCCCCGTGCAAGGACAGCTGTTTACAAACCATTGAATGGCTGACAGAAGCTTCGCATTCGCTGCCGCTAAGAAAAACCTCCTTCAAACCATTAACACATCTGTACTGAAAGGGAAGGTCCCACACCTCGTGTATGTAACTGTCTCCCAATAGTTCATATCTACCCACCGGAATGTGCTTCAAACACGAAGTAAATTGCAAAGTAGAGATAGGCAAATTAATAACCCCATGGATCAACCATTCAGCTGACGGAATCTCAGCTACCGTGAAAGGCAGTTTCTCTAATTTTTCAATATTTAACATAACATATGTTGCTTCCTTTTTAGCCATTAGTTGTTGTTGACGAGTCAAATTAAAAGAGATAAAGATCTCCCTGGCACGAACGTGCTGCCCTGGAACGCGACCCGCCTTCAAGGTCTGAAGAGTCCAACCCAGCTGCATGATGGACCGCGTCTGACTCTGCCCATGATATAAAGAAGACATGTCCGATTTAATAATGTCAACGGCAGAGGAAACAATGCTGTCAATCGTGTAAACACGTTCGGAAAGGGTATGCATGCCATTATCAACAACAGACAAAGTCTGCATCAGATTTTCTTGATCAATCTGCCTCAACCGGGCTGCAGCCTCTTGTTGTGAAAGTTTCCAAATCTCATTATAAACCTCGTATAAGAACCTTTTCCTCCGTGGTACTCTGGGACCTGACAAAAAATCTTGTAAATCAGTATTATTAGACAGTAACATGAGATGTGACTTAACTGCATCCAGCGTGGATGACTTCAACCATTGCTGACAAAGCTTCCCCACACTGTATGTAGTTATAATATCAGCATGTTCTGGTGAAACATAACGAGGGTCTGCCCTACTAGTCCTGAACCCCCCTGAAGAGGTGACAAAACGTTGATGACACACATTAGTGTCTACAGGCCATAATAACCACCCGCCTGGATGTAACGATGAAGTGTTAAGTGTACCATTCTGGACCCAATGTGTAAAGTCACTGAAAGTAGCATTCACATAGTGCTGCCAATTTTTTAATTTAGAAGGGACAGGTATACTAGGCAAAGTTAACTCCTTAATCGTCGCTAAGCCCAAACAGCTAGTCTGTTGTACTGTGTCATTGAGGAAAATCATCTGCACAGGGATAATACATGCTCTAAATAACGTGTCCCTGCCTTGCATTTGCCAATTTTTCGTACCCCAAACACTTTTCAAGTCAACAGTTTTGAACCAGTATTCATACCCCTCGACCGACAGTTTAGATACAAACAAATTGGAATACAGTAATTTAGTATCGGTCAATAACATTTGCTTATTAGAATACGGTGTAACTTTAAAATAGTAGGACCTAGCATTACGTGGATCATGCCCAGCAAAATATGCAAATTTTTCATAATACGTTTTTGAACTCCCTTGTGGAGGAGTCGAGCAATGTTCCCATTGCACATAATTAAACATGGGCTTAGGGCTACTAGCTTTATGAATAAAGTGGTGTCCATAATAGTTGTAACAAAACATGTCACCATGATTATCTCTAAACTGGTAAGCATCTTCATCGTCATAGACAGTATAATATTGCAAATCCGTTAGCATAGAATCTACTGTCTTCACATCCCAATCATCAGAAACAATGCCAGGTATAACAATATCATTCAGTGATAATTTGAGGACATACGGTATTTGAATCAATTCAGTGGGACCATATATATCAAACATTACTTTATCCCACACAATTCCATCCGGAACTGGTATAGCAGAGATGTTCACTGTGGACAAGTCTCTTCGAACCATATGAGACGAAAAATGTGGTTTCTACACAGTCTCCACGTGCTCAATGTCAGATCGATCAGGAAGAAAATGACCATGTATTATCAGAAAAAAAGTAACCACAAATCCCAACCATAATAAAATAGTCATCATGGCCAAAAACAGCCAAAAATAGTTCCAAGGAAAAACAAAATATGTTTGTTTAAGCCATCCCAGCAGCCGTCGTGGACCGTGGACAGAAGACATCGAAGACGAGGAGCCGGACCCATCATTATCAGCGTCGTTGAAGCAGCCAGAAGCAGTTCTAGCAAAAGGTGCAACTGTGAACGAAGAAGCAGACGGAGGCTCTCGCCGTGGCACGCTATAAACCACATGTTCAGAAACGTCAGTAGAACGTACAGCAATTTGATCACAAGATTCCATATTAATCGCCACCGGTGGAACAATCGCAAGATCATCATCCACCCTCCCCAAGCTCGGAGAGGAAACAGTGTCGGTGAAAATCACCTGCAGCGTGACTTCTTCCCCAGTAGTGAGAGGGATTCCGGAACTACTGGGTGTCCCTCTTGGTCTGCTGTGCAGAATCGGCCACATGTTGTAACTTGACATTATCAATGGAAACAAAGCAATTTCCTTTGGCCCCTCGCAGCGGCGTTAAAATCACAGTTCTCGTGCCGCTTACCCCTAACACAGGGACAGGTTCTCGATAGGAAGGACCAAATTCTTTTTTAACTGCGACCTTTTCACGCACTAGATCCCCAATCCTGGGTATCCAACCAGTAGGTGTTACTGGCTCATCCTTAATTCCTGAGGAGGCAGCATTGGCAGAAGAGTTATCTTCACGGAATTGTTGTAAATCCTGCAAAACAGTGACACGATCATTTATGTCAAAGGGCGTATCTGCCACCTCCACACCAGGACCATCAAGATCAGGAACATACATTCGTGTTCCAAACAGGCACTCATATGAAGTACGACCCCCCAGTGACCTTCTAGGCAAGTTATTAAGTGCTCTCTGTACTCCATATAGGTGGGCTAGCCAACCACGACCCGTACCTATAACTCTGGCCGTTAAGGACTGCTTTAAATCACGATTTAGACGCTCCATGACAGAATTTCCCTCGGGATGAAATGGAGACGAGAATTGGAGTTGGACCCCCAACGAAACCATGGTGTCCCTGAATGCCTTAGAGGCAAAAGCAGGGCCCTGGTCCGAATGAAAAGCCGCAACTGCAAATATATCGAGAAAGATGCGCAAATCTTTAATAACAGTGCGAGCGTCAGCCGAGCGTTGTGGCCATACCCATACAAATCTGGAGCACGAATCTACAGCAACCAATATATACTTGTATGCACTATCTGGCGTCAGCGGACCACAATGATCCAAGTACACACACTGTAATGGTTTGTTTGAAATCAGAAGGGGCGTCTGCTGCGGGCGTCTAGCCGACGATGCCTTAATTTGTTGACAAATGTCACAACAAAGGACATACTGCTTCGTCTCTTTATAGAGACCAGGCCACCAGTAACGAGCCTGTAAAAGTGAAATTGTGGCAGCCACCCCAGCATGTGCAGAAGCCACCCCTTCATGGGCTGCAGAAATCAATCGAGGTCTCTCTATTTTATTCGGAATTTCACGTACACCAATACCTGGAATTGTAACAGTAGCATTTAGCGCACCATTCAAGCAGTAACTATATTTTGAAGGAAATCCTTTAGGAAAGGGCGTGCCATCAGCAGTAGCTTTTATGGCAGCCGATATTTCTGTGTCTGGTTTGGAACTCGAACGAGTCACTGCGGCCACAGTGGCGACAGCCACTGCCGATTTCGCGGCTTCATCAGCCAAAGTATTCCCAGCAACGTGTATTCCAACGCGCTGGTGTCCAAGTGTATGCACAACATGGACTTTAGGAAGCGTTTCCTTCAGATCCGCAACCTTACCCCACAACATTTTATGCTTAATGGTGTTGCCTTTAGAATCTCTGAACCCATTCATATTCCAATAGTGTAAATATTCGTTGAAAGACTGCACACAGTAGTAGGAGTCACAGACCAGCAAGGTTAAAAGTGCCGGATCCGCGTGCTCCAACGCTAACAATAGAGCTTTGAGCTCAGCCAGCTGCACCGTGCAATCTCCCAAGGTTTTAGTATAAGTATGTCGGGGGCAGAACACTTCCCCCTCCATAGTGCCGCTCACCACCGCACATGCAGCAGAATACTGTTGTTTAGTCCCAACCGCTGGTTGCGCAGAGCCATCAGTATACATGACCACTTCATATTGGTCAATAGGCAATGTACCAGCAGGAACAGGGTATTCTATTTCATATTGAAGAAATTCTTGAGTCTGCAGTTTAGGGTCAAATACATAATCGACATCAGTGGCTGTCAAAGACGTAGCCCATTGTATCCATCGCGGGTGTAGAGCCTTCGAATTAGGAACACTCGCTTTTGTAACAGCCTCTAAGGCCGGAACCGGTGAAACGACAACAATGCGTTGACCCTGGGCCAGCGGTCTTTCTTTAATAACAGCCATCTGTACTGCAGTGAGAATTTTCTCAGTTTGTGCAAAACGTTGCTCTGCAGCAGAATACAAGTGAGATTTGTATGCAATCGGGACAGTCTCCCCTTCATTAAAGGTGACATAAGTAAACCCAACAGCCCCAGGTATCACCCTGATCACTAAATGTGTCTTATTGTCCTGAGTGTGTAAGTGTTTAACTGCTAAAAGATCACTCTGTAATTCTCGCAGTATGTGTGTATGTTCAATCGTCCAAAATTTACTCGAACAAATTCGGGCGAATCAACTCGTATAAGGGTTTTATACGCGTTGCATATTCAGGAATGTAAGTTCTGCCAAAATTCAGAAACCCCAACAATGACTGGAGCTTCCGAACCGTATTAGGAGGCTGCAATAAAGCACATTTCTCCAAAAAATGTGGCGCTAAGCTCTTGCCCTCACTCGACAACTCATATCCCAGGAAAATGACGCTGAGGAAGGCAATCTTTGATTTCTTAAAATTTAATTTATAGCCAATATTAGCAAACCCCACAACAATGCGCGATACGCGCCTTAGATGTTGCAGAATCTCATCATCTGTCAGATATATGTCATCAACATATGATAATGCTTCAGGGTCGAACTCATGCAGCAGTTCAGTTACACAAGCCGAAAACAGTCCTGGGCTATTCCTATACCCCTGAGGCAAACGACAAAAAAATTTCTGAGAGCCAAACGCACTGAAACGGGTATAGTCCCGACTCTCGGGCGCTATATTCTGGCAGAAAAATCCATTCGAGATATCTAATGTTGTCTTATATTTTTTACGCACTATATTATTCATAAGCGCTGCGCTGTGTGAATTCTATATTGCATATGTGCGTGTATGACTATTTAAATGTCGGTAATCCACCACTATCCTATATGAATGGTCCGGTTTAGCAACCGGAAACAAGGGATTATTCATCGGCGAGACACAGGGCTCAATTACACCCTGATACTCCAATTCTGTAAGGATTTTTCTAACCGATGCCCTAGCTTCAAATTTGATAGGATATTGCGGTTGTGGCTGAGGTTCGCCCTTTATCGGAATTACATGATAAGGTGATTGTCTGTCCCACCCCACGTTATTTCTATACAAGGCGGGAGCCTGTGCTAGAGCCCATGATTTACTATAGGACTCCGCGAGTTCTCGTGGAACAAGTGGTGAGAAGGAAGGTGTAATAACCTCCTCCCCAACTGGACAGTCGCGAACAAAGTCAGGTGGCCAATCTTGTTCGGCCAGCAGAACATCATATGATTTTACCACATGGTCCCAAAAAATGGCGTTTATAATACGGTCAATGTCCCCTTCCAATCGCAGAGTCACTTCATATACTCTATCAGGATCAGAGACTCGCATATCCGCCGTCTCGACTTGTATGAAGTCATCAGTTGCTTTCACCTCCAGATGCTCTAGAAGACTCCGGCGAACTATTGTGACCTCTGCCGCGCTGTCTAACAGTGCTAACGCCCATGTCTTGTTCGTCAAGAGAACTCTCTTCTTGAGCGGCATGTCTAACTGAGACAGCTGCCACCTTCTTCTTTTTGAATTGCTGTTTCTGTTGCAGCGGTTTCTCTTCTTGTTTAATAGAAACCTCCGCTGAGCGTTGTGAATCCTGTCTCGGTTTCACGTACTCCGTCCTCCGCTCTGACCGCCCACCTCTCTCACTTCTCTTTTCCGAGGAGTCCTGAAAGGAACGAGATTGGCGTGTATCAGTATATTGATATCTATCAGGCGTCTTCAAAGTATCCCTATTCCTGAGATTATACTTATTCTGTGGGGTCTCCGGTTGCGGAGACTGCCCATCATCCTTCTTAGGTGTTTGCTGTTTCTTTTCCCAGCGCTTTTTCGAACCCTCAGGTTGTTGCTGTTTAGCATTATCTTTATTATTTTTACCCTGTAACTGGGGTTTTTGTGGTCTAGCCCCTAGGCTATCACAACCAATACTAGAATATGTTTCCGCTATTATTCTCGGAAGCTCCCGCTCCTGTTGAAGCAGCGGAACATCCCAAAGACGCATACGCACTGCTAGTGCTACTGCCTCTCCTTTGAGATTACTCAAAATAATAGAAGAAACTGTGGCAAAATTGCCCAGCAACTGCATGCCCAAATCCAAGGCAGGGGCAGCCCCATATTCATCCTGAATCTGTTTAAGTACATCCGGTAAATTAGCTAATGTCGGTGTACCGTGTGCCGTAGTGTAGAGCGCGGCAAACACCGTGCCCCAGGTATTACAAAGGTCCACCGGAGGAACCATCCCGTACGGCAAACACATCGTCAAAATTCTTTGTTTATCCTGAGGTCCCGTATGGGGAAATACTGCTTCCAGCGTATTAATTTTTTGCGCCAGCCAAAACGGAGTCTCCTCTCGTTTAGCCGGTACTTTACCCATAACTGAGTGTACAGTGGCCGGATTAAGACCCGGAACCACCGCCTGTGGGTGCGCTGGAGCAGCACGCGCTGCATTCGTGTTTAATGTCTGCATCAAAAACTGAACTAATCGTCTATATGTAGCCGTTAATTCTGTATACAAACGACGAACTTCAACCACTGCCAATTGAGCAACCGCAGGATGTGGTGTATATGTAGCCAATAAAGGCTAGGTAGGACCATCATTACTCAGTGGCCCTAACCTTACTTGTGCTATTGTGTGTGGGAGGGCGCCATCAAGCCAATTATGGTGTTCTTGATAAGATAGAGGTATTTCTAAATAAGCGTAAGCCCTGTATTGTCCAGGGACATTCGCAACTGTGTATTCGTGAAAAGTATTTGTTCCCCCATCCACTGCTGGAAAAGCGACCCAAGAATAAAAAAGTTCCGTTCTATAGGCTGCATGGGCGTCCACCACAAAAGTGACTGGACCCCCCTGGACTGTCAGTCCATGTGTCAATAGATGTCCTGTGAGCGGATGTCGCATATTAATTGCTATGTTCACCACATTAGGATTCGCCATCTTATTAAAAAACAGCTGCAGGTCAGAGAAGGCACACCAATATCGGGGTTTTTTTCCTTTCAAAGTTCAAGCTTGAACAACCAACCACTAAGCAATAGGACACCTATGCCGTGGTGGCGGAAACCCTCAGCCCCACGGACGTCTCCGTATACGGAACCAAGGAGTCAAAATATATATGAGACCAAGAGAGTCAGTCGGACCTAATCATTAGAGGCAGACCAAACGTTGGCGGCGCCATGTCGCGTGGGCTCTCATTATTCTAAATGAGACTACTGGATTTCTAGGTAGCAGGATCTATAACGGTGTGGGGGACTGAGTCTGACCCACGTGTAAAGAACTCTGTCACCCTAAATCCGGTTTTTGCTCCGGCTAACTAGCAGTGCCTCATTTCTCCCATATGGAAAGAATGATTTGGCAGCCGAGCGCATGACATCTTTGGAACTTCTCAGGGAAGTCGTGGTTACTCAGATCCAAACAAACTCTCTTATTTCCAATATGATCTCATATACAAATGACAAAGACAGTATAAGTTTTATATAATGTTTTAATAAAACGACTGTATTTTAGATATTAAGGCGTGAGCCGCAATAACCAGAACGATACAACACAGTAGGATTGTGATAGTTACCAGGAGAGTAAAACATAAAAACAAAGCTATCATATTGTCAAACAGTTTCTACTCTCCCTCTGCTTGTTCTATCTAGAGCACAGCATGTTAAGCTTCTAGTTTGCCTATTAGAATCACTATGGGGATATCAGCCCTCATACCTGAGCAAAGACCTGTGATCTTGGTTCAGCATCTGCAACGAGGCAGTCAGCGTCTAGTTGTGGTTCCCTGGTCGGAATCTCCCTCTTGCGTGTACTGGGACAAGGAAGTGATTTTATAACTAACATGTCAGCGTGATCACAAAATGTCCCTACGCAGGAATGCTGAGTCTAAACTCTTACCACGTCTATCGGCAATGTACCAGACTGTATCCTTGACTGAAGCACAGAGTAAATATGTTATGGAGAACTCCAGTGCTGAAGTAGGCAAAACAGTGTGATATGAATAAAAATCAACACCGTAGAACTGGCTATTTGAAAAATAACAGTACGAAGCCTAATAAAAAGCATGTAGAGCAGAGTGCACAGAGGCTCTAAGCTGTCAGCAAATGAATAAAATATATTCAGGGCAAAATGCACAAAGGCCTAAAGCCTGAAGCTAAAGCGCAATGAATACGTAAAACTAACCACACTACAGTATAACCTCCTGAGTAGTGAAAGGTTTGTTGAGAAAAAGTCTCTGGGCATCTGAGATCCAGACCATAGTGATTTTCTCAAGGTAGGTTTTTATGTCCTGTCCTATAGCAGTATTGCGGGCAGTGTATAATTGGGCACAGTAGCGCTGAAGTTCTGCCTGGACAGCAGCTGTACCCATCCCATAGGAACCATCGCCCAGCTGTAGTTCCGGGCTGCAGCCAGAGCCCCATGGGGTGTATTAAGCATGGCAATGTGTGGCTTGGGAGCTCACCCTCCCTGTAGCGACCAGCAGGACTATGTCTACCCAGATGAGCGACCTATCGCTTTGCTAATGAGTGGAACTCCTCAAGCAGGGCCAAGCGACCTTGTAATTGCGGTTCCGGAGAATGTAGGGCTTCCTCAGTATCAATCTCCTGCAATTCATTTTCAAGTCGAGTGAGGGAATTCTAAATGTCTCAGAGAATGCCAGCATGTTTCAATATGCAAATCCCTCTCATATAGGCCTTGAAGGTCTCCCAAAGTGTTGCCTGTGTGGACACAGAGCCCAATTTAAACTGAAAATATTTCACAATGGCAGCCCTAAGTTCCTCTTGGAAAGCATCATCTAATAGTGCATTACATGGAAATCGCCAGCAGCATTCAGGCAGGGAACCCAGTGGAAGCCCCATGGTCAACTGAACTGGGGAATGGTTGGATAATATGTGGGGTAAGTGACCGCAGACTCCAACCAGGGGATAGCTAAGGAGGACAGCAGCCAGTAGTTGATGCACATCCAGGTGTTATGCTGGTCCAAATAGAAGGTACCACCCAGGGCATCCACATGGATATGATGCTAGGCATCCCAGTAGAGCTGTGTGTCACAGATTTTGTGAAGGACTCATTGTGTGTGCGGTTTGGTGATGGGGGTCTGGGTAGTGGCGTCCAGGTGCGGGTTTACTATCGCCCCCTACCATCATGTGGTTAGCGTTTGTGTCCCCCAAGATGGAGAGCACTTTTTGGAAGAAACCAGGGGCATCAATACTAGGGCCATAAAAAATAAACATTAATAAACTGTTAGGAGGCCCGATACCGCCACATAGCAGTCTTCAGCATCTGCAAAGGTAGCACTAGGAATGAAGAATACTGACCTGTGTATCAGGATGGACACTCCCCAGGATTAGGTGCTATGATTAGAAAAGTATTTGTGGGGGCTCAAGGCAGAAGCATAGGTGTTCGGGCATCCAGGGGAGAAGTAGAAAGGCAATCTGGAATGTTGTATCACACTAGATATTGGAGGATATGCTTACCCTTGCGGGGATTGTTAATTCCCCGGACATTCCAAAAAAACAGGGAGATATCTAGGGACATGGGATATGTTTTGTGTATAATGTCTTGTGGAGCTCAAGGATTATTGTGTGCTAGTTTGTGCAGTGTGCACAGAAGCATCTCTGCCTGAAAAGAAACCAAAAGTGAACAAGCCATAAAATAACACAATACCTATATCCCCCTCCTACATCAGGCCACCCCTAGTCCAGTGTCCCCGCTTCCTCACAACAATCAGATAATCCATTAAAGAAGTAACCTATAAACCAATCAAATGAGTGGTGTAGACCATGGGGGTCAAGGAACGCTAGGCAGCAAGTCCTCGCTGGGGCATAGAATATGAAGGTCAATTAGTGAATTAAGGCATGACGTCAAACACCTTATTTTCACAGATGCTGCCAGAAAAGAGTAAAACGCTCATGGGCCAGAGTCAGTGAGCTACAATGGAAAACAGTGGGCCAAAAGGCACTTCATTCAGTTCTGTGGGAAAAGTTCTGAGCTTGCAAGCAGATCCAGGCTCTAGTGTTCCTTGATATATTTCTGGCAAAGTGCCTTAGCGCCTGCAGGTGCTTCAAAAAAGTGGGCCTGGCTGTCATCATCCACTTTAAGATGTATGGGATAGAGCATACTATATTTCCATTCAAGCTTTCTACGTATATGCTTGACCTCTTTGTATTTGTGGCACGTCTCTTGTGCCACTAAGGTGAAGTCTGGGAAACATAAGAGCTTTGCACCCTTGTACTGTATCAGGCCCTGTTCGTAGGGCAATCTAAGGGCGGTGTTGTGGTCCTTGAAATTTAAAAAGCAAGCAATGATCAGGAGCAGATGCGTTCCAGGGGAAGACCATGGAATGAGAACCTGTGTGAGCTTTCGACAACAAATGTGGGGGTGAATTGCTGCCAGTCAAATAATTTAGGCATTCTACGAAGAGGTCCATCCTGCCAGTGTCTGTAGATTCAGGATTTCCCAAAATTCAGAGATTGTTAAGATGGGACTTCACTTCTAATTCTTAATTGTTAATGGAAGCCATTTTGAGTTGTTTTTCCGGCTTTTCCAGTCGCATCTGGGTCGTGGATGCAGCATTCTCCAGCACAGAGACCCATTCCTCTGAGCCATCCATTATAGCATGCAGTCTATCCAGGAGCTCCCCCATCTTGTCCAACCTGCCAGCTAGAGCATCGAATCGGGTGTCAATAGTGTGGAATCTGGAACAGAGTTCTGCCATGATGGCCTGTGCACAGCCAGGTGTCCAGTATGCTGGTAGCCAGAAGTGCTCCCCCCTCTGCTCCAGAAGGGGTATCAGGGCTGTCAACTTCACTTACCCTCTTCAATTGCAATTTTCTCTGTTTGGGATCACCCCTCCCAATGTTCAAGGGGACCCCACAATCACTGCACCATGGGTGTCAGACCAACTGTTCTGAACAGGCGGGGTGCCCAGAAATATTTCTGGTCCACAGCACCTCAGTACAGTCAAAAGGCAGGTTGGTTTATGGGTGATGTTCCCAGCACTAGCAGTTCTGCGGGAGAACTGGGTGGTCCGTCAGATGTGGCCCCAGGAGCAGGCCAGAGCTACAGAGCAGCATTAGATGTCCGAGTATGACCCTGAGTCATTGACTGGCAGGTGGATGAGCACTGCTGCAGCAGGAGGGGTATGCCACAGATATCAGCACTCACCCTTGTGATGTCAGTTGACCCACTTTCCCACGTTCCAAAGGCCCAACGCAGCCCCAGAAGAGGCCCAGACACAGCAGAACAATGGATGAATCGATGAATGCCTTCTATCAAGCCGGGAGGGGCTCTAAGCTCCCCGATGGGTGGCAATGCCCCTCCAAACTCAGTGATGGGGCAGTAAATGTGGTCATGGCATGTGCCATGGCATGCCATGGCCTGAAATGGCTGCTAATGGTGCATCCCCACAACAGTAGAGCCACCAGAGGTAAACTTGATTGTGCAGTCTAGCCATCTGAGTGAGGTTCCCCTGGCAACAGCACAGGGCTGATGTCAGTGGAGGTGAGGGGCGGCTCAAGCACTTAGCCCAGGTAAGCATATGGAGAGAGGAGCGGACACGACCCGGGTGGGCTGGGTAGTCCTAAGTCTTAGATTCACCCATGGCTCCTGTCGCTACAGGGTCTCAGAGACTAGATCTTGGCCACTGCATGCTCCAGCATCTCTATGTCCCACAAGGGCATCAGTCGGAGTCCTCAGCCACCTACCATTAGAGCATTGGTGTAGCTATCCCCATTCCTCCTCTGATGGTATGTGGCAGATAGGGTGCCTTAATCCTTTTCGTGTGGGAGCCTTGTTGCCAGAGCTTCACAGCCTTGTGGCCATTGAGGTCATCACGATGGTCTCACCCCCACTCCTTCATTCCTAATCTACCTATCGCTGACAGGGTCTGAACATAGATTTTTTCAGGAGACCCACTCATACCTAATAGGGTTGCTACCAATAGAACATATAAGTTGGGGCTGATGCTAAAGTCAGAGGTGGGTGGGTGAGCCTCTCCTGGGTGGTCACCCTAGTGGTGCATTTGAAGAGAAGTCTGTGTGATGAACAATCTGACCCTTCAACATCACTATCCTCTGATAAAGCTTCAAAAAAGAAACTGTTGGTCTCTGGGGCTGACTGCTGAGAACCCTGATTGAGTAGATGAGGTCAAATGGGTCTCAGCTGCACCCATGTGGCAGACAGAAAAACAACAGGGGTGAAGCCCTCACAAGGGCAAATCCACAAATTCACCAGGCCAGCCACTGCCCCAGACAGGGAGCCACCTGCGATGCCAAACATTTCTCCCCAGGAACAAACAACCTCAATCCTGCTATCCAATAGTCATGAATATTCATGAGGGGAAAGAAGACTCAGCCTAAATCTCTTGATGCTGAGCCTAGACCTTTGTAACACTGTAGACAGGGTGACAGAAACTGAGGCACACATTTTGGAGGCTGAAGACTCTATTTGCGGATTCCACACCAAAAAATCTATGGATTACAAGGAACAGTGCAGAAGTTGGATGCTTGGGTGGAAGACGTCGACAGGTGCTCTAGGTGAAGCAACATTAGAATCATGGGCATTCTGGAGCAATCATCTTCTAATCAGGTCTCCACACAAAGGTTAAAATCATAGGTCCTTAATGAAGAAGTTTCAATGTGCTTTCTGGTCAATGGCCCTGCAGGTCCATGGCCTCCCCCTTGCGCCCTGCGCTCACCATAACAGGTCATTTCTAGTATCATTTGCTTTTGCTGATAGGGACACTATCGTGAAAGCTTACCACAAACAAGACTCTTTAATGTGTGATTCTTCTTGTGTCATGGTGTTCCCAGATTATATGCAGAGGGTGCAACAACCTTGTACTTTTCTGCAAGTAAAGCAATATTTTCAGGCAATGCATAAAATATATGTTGCTCGTCTCAACATGATCTTTAGAGACTAATCCATCTTACTTGTTACTCCATAAAGTGCATGGTCCTTAATAGAGGAAAGATCAAACTTCTCTCAGGAAGGTACCCCGCCTATAAACCCCTGAGGAGAAGATGAGCAATATGAGAAATTGGATTGTTAGTTGTGGGTATGTGAGCCCTTCTCAAGCAACAAGCACAATGTTTGTCAAAGTGAACCACAAAAAGTCAAGAAATGAACCTGTGCTTAACCTTCTTGTAGCTTGGCACCAAAGTAGGGGTGGGCAGAGCTCGCAGAGATTTACTTCATAGAATTCTGTGGAGTTTCATAACAGCTCTGCAAGATTCTGCCCTAAACTGAGTGAATTTTGAGAGTATATTGTGTTATTTCTGTGTGGGGGTTCAGGACTTAACACAATTGGCAAAACCAGTGACAACTATCATGGTATCAAGCAGGGGAAACTTGTACACATAACAACACAATCAATAATCTTATTGTACAAACATTATGTTAAGTTTGTTAAGGCATTTGTATACTTGCACACTTGTGCATGATCTGCAAAATAACTTCCATTGGGCTCATGTTGCTCTACGTATATAACACCAATGAAAAGGTACAGGTAAAACACCATTACTGCAATATGTTGCCTTCATCCCTCACCTACACCAAGCAATACACAAACAGTTTCAACGGCTCAGTTTCAAAACAGCTGCCAAAAAATGGAGTGTGAGTATTTCCCTTCAAACACTCTCCCACATTCACCTTTTAGGCCACACTTTCACCCAGAAAACCATCAAAGAAGGTTAGTCTCCATTCGTAGTTCACCTACATTGACCAGCGTACACTCCATGGCACCCTATAAATGCATGCTTCATACTACTACCCAATTGGCCTTATTTCTTCTTCAGTGTATACTCCTTGTCTAGTGCCTGCAAGCATCTATCTATTTAATCAATGGGCATCCGTCAAGCACATCCTACATACTTAAAACCTTGCCACTCATCTAACATGTACCCCGTTATTTTAAATGCATCCATTCGATTAACCTCAAACCTTCCCCATGACACAACCTCAATTTCTGCCTCCATCTCCTTCCCACACTTATCTCAGCCTAAATTATTATTACCCTGCCCTGCCTTCCCACAAAGACATCACTACAGCCTTACCTTCCACTTTGTCCTTGAAGCTAAGAGGTGCATTCTTGGGTACCCCGCTTTCCTTGCGGGCTTTCTTGCGCATCTCGGGAGGAGATGCTGCCTGAGGCCGCCCGTTCTAGTCCTGTGAATATATGACTGTGGAAGCTTCAAAGGTGGTGTGTCCAGGCTCCAAGCTTGAGATGAACATCCAGGTATTGTTGCAGGACCCTGCACCATGCTCTAAGACTGGTATACCATGGGGGAGGCAAGGAATCAGTTCATCCTTCTCCTCTCTCTCCCTTTTCTCTTACTCAGAATCAAAACTGTACCCTGTGCTGTATCGGAGGACTTCCTGTGAAGTGAAGTTATGCCTTTCAGGACTTCCTGTAGTGATTTAGTGCCCTCCCTTGTGAGCCCCAAAGGATTGTCTCAACACTACACAGTCTAAATATATGTACACGACTCTTAGAAAGAGTAGGAACCAAAAGAGCTTAAAGACTTAGACACAAGGACGAAGGCTTAGTAGTCATGGACATCATTGGATAACATTGCTCCTCAGGTGTGGTGCTGCATTCGTAAGCCGATACTCATCCATGATTATCATCAGAAGAATACTCATGGCCATGAGAACAGCCAGTGTGGCCATATACATTGAAGAAAAACCAGCATGATGCTACTTGAAGGTGAGTGAGCATCATACTTGTCTTTCTTCAATGTCTCTGGCCACAGTGGCTGTTCTCTTTGTTATGGTACAAATTGCTGTTACAGCTAAGCCTTAACATTAGGAGATGGGCTCTGGGAGGCAGTCTACTGGACCCGCAAGTTAAGAACATGGAATTGTAAAACAAGCAACATAAATATTTCATTATGAAGCAGTGTTAATAACATATTCTTACAATCCACTACGATCATGTTCATAAAATACAACATGGCGGCTGCAACAGTAAAGCATATATACACTGTAGGCAGGGGTGGGTTCTGGTAAACTCCGTCATGCGGTGTTTGGCAGACTTTTTGCCAAACTCCACACTCAAAGCAGAGTGAGAAGTTGCAAAACTTTGCAAACTCTGCTGGTGGAACAAAGCTTACTGCCCACCCCTACACAAAAGCAGTAGGCTTAACTGAGAGCCAATGTGCAAAGTATTTATGCAGCACACAAACAGTAATAAAGTGATGTTAGAAATTGGGTTTTTGGTTGGCAATTATGTTGCCCCCTATCCAAGCAAGGGCCCTCACTCTAGTTGGGGTGAAGGAGAAACACACCTGGTTAACCCCTACTCACCTTCTTGGTAGCTTGGCCCGAGCTGAAAGTCTTAACCCAGAGGCAATGTGTAAAGAATTTGTATCAACACACAGAGTAATACAGTGAAAGACTACAAAATGGACACCACACAGGTTTAGGAAAAGAGTAAATATTTATCGACATGCAACCAGACCAAATATGATAAAAATCTGCCTTAAACAAGTAAAAATATGACTTTAGCAATTAAAAACACAAAAATAGTGCCCAGAGGCACAGATGCTGTGATCTGATTTTAAAGCGGTGTCATGGCGGAGTTGTTTCCCACAATATGACACCACTGGCACCATTTACGGAGTCATACGGACCCCCAGGTAAAGTACCTTAGCAAAAAGTGTGGAAGAACAGGTCTGGAGTCGGAGAGCTAGGCGTTACTGGATCTGATGCAGTGTTGGTTTCGGTGCTGCAGGACAAAAGAGCGGAGGGGACATGAAAATACATTGGGTCCTTGCTGTTGAGTGGTGGCGGTCTGGCAGCATCAGTTGTGAGGATTCAGTCCCTTGGAACCTCCGTCAAAGTCAAAGTCCAGCAAAGTCACAATGTTGCGGAGCGACACAATGGGGTCATGATCACGTCACAGGCGCTGAGACGGAGTCAGGTGTCAGGAACGTCAGGTGTACAACACTCCAACTCACAACGTCCTTAGCAAAGTTGCTCAGGGTCGTCCAGTGTCGTTTCACGTGTTTCCACCAGAAATTCTCTTACATGGGCCCAGGAACTGGAATGGCACCATCTGGCAAGCACCAGTCCACAGCATGCAGACTCAGAACTGGTTGGTGAAGCCTTTACTGTCCCTGAGGCTCCAAAACAGGAGGCATTCTCTATCTAAGCCCTACGGGATACAATTTTTGTCCCCTTCCACAGGCAGAAGCAGCAACTGCAGGATATCCCAACGAGGCACAGGCAGGGGCAGCACTTATCTTCAGCTCCTCTCCTGGCAGAGGTTCCCCTTGAATCATTGAAGTAATCTGAAGTCTGGGGTTTTGGATCCACTACTTATACCCCTTTCTGCCTTTAAAGTTGCCCATCTTCAAGAAAAGTCTCTGTTGTTTACAGGATCCTGCCTTGCCCAGACCTGGCTCCAGACGCACACCAGGGGGTTGGAAACTGCATTGTGTGAGAGCAGGCACATCCCTTTCCAGGTGTAGGTGACCACTCCTCCCTCCACTCTAGCTCAGATGGCCCATCAGGATATGCAGGTGACACCCCAGCACCCTTTGTGTCACCGTCTAGTGAAGATGCACAAACATCCCAACTTTCAGTCTGACCCCAACAAGGAATCCACAAACAGGCAGAGTCACAGAATGGTTTAAGCAAGAAAATGCCCGCTTTCTAAAAGTGGCATTTTCCAAATAACAATCTAAAAATCACCTTCACTAAAAGATGTATTTTTAAATTGTGAGTTCAGAGACCCCAAACTCTTCATTTCCATCTGCTCTCAAAGGGAAACTGCACTTTAGGGATATTTAAAGGCAGCCCCCATGTTAACCTATGAGAGAGATAGGCCTTGCAACAGTGAAAAAACGTATTTGGCAGTATTTCACTGTTAGGGCATGTAAAAATACACAAGTAAATGTCCCACCTTTGACATACACTGCATCCTGCTGATGGGGCTACTTAGGGCCTACTTTAGGGGTGCCTTACATGTGTAAAAAGGGAAGGTTTGGGCTTGGCAAGTGAGTGCACTTGCCTAGTCAAATTGACAGTTTAAAATTGCACGCACAGACACCGTAGTGGTAGGTCTGAACCATGTTTACAGGGCTACTTATGTGGGTGGCACAATCAGTGCTGCAGACGCACTAGTAGCATTTAATTTACAGGCCCAAGGCACCTCAAGTGTACTTTACTAGGGACTTCCTAGTATTTCAAACCTGCCAATTATGGAAAAGCCAATTACACATACACAGTTTACATATAGGGAAAACTTGCACTTTAGCACTGGTCAGCAGTGGTAAAGTGCCCAGAGTAACAAAAACAGCAAAAAAAGAGTCCACCACACAGCAACAACCTGGGAAGTAGAGGCAAAAATACACGACAAATCCCTTACCAATTTAGATGAATAGAGTAAAATTTGATAAATTGACACCAAAATGACAAAAATCCAATCCGTAGAACTAGAGGTTTACCATGTTAAATGTTTCAGATAAGAATAGAGCATAAAAGCACAAAGTGCCACTCAGGGTTACTTGTTCATGTAAGATCTGATGAAAGTCACAAGTTCAGGACAACTGTAATGGAACATACACCAGTTACAGGGACCAATTGGCCACTCTGAAAAAGTTACCTTTTAAATTTCAGGCTGCAAGGAACAGTGAGAGTACTGCAGACAATTTTCGCAGTAGTGCAAAGAGCAGGCCAGGCATTGCAAACGGTCATCAATGTAGGACAAAAATAATGTTGGGTGTCACAGACAGCCTCTGCTGGAGATTTGTATGGCAGTCACCATTGGCTGATAACGCAGTAGCACAAAATGAAGATAAAGGGGGTTATTACAACTTTGGAGGAGGTGTTAATCCGTCCCAAAAGTGACAGTAAAGTGACGGATATACCACCAGCCGTATTACGAGTCCATTATATCCTATGGAACTCGTAATACGGCTGGTGGTATATCCGTCACATTTGGGACGGATTAACACCTCCTCCAAAGTTGTAATAACCCCCAAAGTGTTGCTGTTCCTCTCTGATGGTCTGTGTAATGCGAAGAGTTGGGTTCACCCGATCTTCATGTTTGTGGTTTGCATGGTGGCAAGATCTTGGCACAAACATGCCTGTTCATGCCCAAAAAGAGCCCAAAACCATAGGATTTACCCTTTTCTTCAAGAAGGAGCTGCACTCCAAGGGTCCAGGACCTGAGAGGTACCGCTTGAGGAGGTTGGTCCATTTGCAGGGCCAGGCATGTCGAGTTGCAGCAGGTCAGTTACATAGTTGCAGAGAGGCCTCTGAAACCTATTGTGTCCCTGTGGCTATGAACAGGAGGTGAGTTAACTTACAGGAGGAGTCACTTCAGCTTGGGATGAAAAGTGCAGATCCATTCTTCCTTCTCAGAGTGCAGGGCAGGCCTCAAGCAGCAAGGTAGTCCTCTGGCAGCAGGACATTTCTTCTGTAGTATCCACAGGTTTAGGAGTGCACTGAAGAGTAGGTTGGATGGTCCCATGTTTTTACCTGTTGCCCCCTTTGAAGTCGGATAAGTTTCTGGAGCTTTTGTCCCACAGAAGTATATGAAATTTCCTGCCTATGTGCCCTGGTATCTGTCTGTCAAGGGTACAAAAGGCTAGTGTGAAGTCCTTTGTGAGCGAGCTGGGCCAGTGCCTTGAAGTGCAAGTGTGGTAGGTTACATCTCTGCCTTCCCATCCAGCCAGGATGGCACATCCTGCCAACAGGATACAGGCTCCAGGCATCGAATGGTGAGGACAGGAAAATGCCGACTCTTTTAAAGTGTCATTTTCAGAATTGTCATTACAAATCCAACTTTGCCATTAAAGAGGGTTTTACATTACAATTCCTCAGACACCAAGCATAAGATTCCTACTTGCTCCCACACAAAGGTTAACATCTATTAAATGTAATAAGGTAACTCAATGTTGTCCTCACAAAGAGATAGGCCCTGAATTAGTGGAAAATGTGTTTTCCACTAACAGGGCATGTAAAACGTAAACATACCAGATGAGAACCTCCCAGATGAGGTGCTGACCGCGGATGACAGGGAGTTATTTGAAAGGGATGTTCAGGATAAAGAGCACAAGGAGGCCTTGAACCAAATACAGACGGGAATGAGTTTTCTGCCACGTTTTGCAGGATCTATAAGTCACGTTTCCTGAGACACTACATGAGGCTTTTGCGCTGCATTGAAGGGGGTAACCCTTCCATTTGTTCTCCCAGTGATAGTGTTAGTGGTCATTCATAAATATGATACCCTAAGAATCGCTGACCTTCATGCCGCTCTACTTCCCTCCTGAATAACACAGTGAAGATCTGGGAAAAGGTTCTCACCAGCCATCTGTTAAAGGTAGCTGGCTCATTGGACAATCTTGACTAATCAGGCTTTATACCTCCCCGAGCCATGAGATATAAAATTGTGCGGGTTCATAATGCTTTGGCCCTGGCTCACATCCTACCTGGTGCCCACATAATTCTCCTAGCCGACTTCGATAAAGCTTTGGCTCTGTGGGTTGAAGCTATCGTTTTTCCCTCTTGGTGAAAATGAACTTTGGCTTTAATGTCATCAGCCGTATATGGCTGCTGGTTTCGGACCTATTTGCACAAGTTAGGATAGGACGTTCGGCATCTCCGCTATAGCAACTTAGTCAAATGGCTGAGGTGGACACACTTGCTGAAGGATTCGATTGGGCTCTGGGTGCAAAAAAACAGCTCATGGTTGCCAGAAACTGATGCAGTGGAGAAGAAGTGAAAGAGAGTACTTTGTGCGCTAACGTTGCTAATATGAAAGACAGGAGTATAAGACATTGGGATTTAAGTTTTGCTTGTAAATCTCTTGCACAAAAGCTGCAGGTGGTCGTGGTTTTATAAAGAGTGTAGAACAACTTCTAGATTTAATTCCCGAAAAACAGAAGCAGTTCCCTTGGAGAGGACAAACAGATTTGATGCCGCTGCAAGATGAAAAAGAACAATGCTGCTGAAAATAGGGATAGGGCAGGGGCTGCAGCACCCTTTCAATTCCGTTACCCAGTTTTTAAATTGGAAATCATTATCTCACACATTATTATGGAGTAGCAGTAGTTAATTCACTGGATAGCTACAAAGCAGTACAGATGGCATTTTTGTAATATGATCGGTCTGTGCTTTTTATGGGGAATATGATTTGTTTTAATTAAGGTGAACAAGGACATAGTTTGTGTAACAATGCCAAATTGACTCCAGCAAACTTATCTAATTCGCTCATCAGTTCCCCTTCAAACCACCTTCACTTTGTATGGACACTTGTACGTTAATCGCAGCACTCTATGTTCTCTTTCTTTGCAAATCATTATTTTAAATATAAACCTGAATGGCTGACACACTTCTTCTTGTACATCAGGGGTGGATTTCACACATTTCCCTGAACAACATACTGGCCATTTGTTCACTTTTTGAGATCCTGGGAGGACCAGGAGCTGGTACCTCAGAAGGGTTGTGTGTAAAATCTTCTGTAAGCTTTTTCTAGCTGTAATGTTCATTCTGTGTGCTTTCATAATCATTTAGGGTTGGTAAGCACAGCTCTTGAATTCATTCCTTCTCGTATTTTCAAAGAGTAGAAACTATGACCTTTTGCTAATTTTCCAGATTTCTTTCTCCTTCTATGGCGTAAAGTTATGGTCATGACGCTAAAAAGCCTGTCTGGGGGTACCCTACCCAGCGGTAGGTGCTCAAGCTGAAGAGTGGAGAGTCTAGACTAGCCTCTACCTCTTATGAACTTACAGCCACTAGCTGAGTTCTTTCTGTAATCTGTTTCAGTAATTATAGTGGACAATATACCCAGAGCTTGCAGTGAGGTGTGAGCTGATGTTAGAGAAATTGGACTACACCACTTACTAAAATCATGCAAAATGTATGTAAGCAGGCATATTGGATTAAAACAAGTCAGACACTAAGCATTAAATGATTATTGGATAAGCATTGAAGATGCACAACTATATGAGCCAGATTCCAAACTATTCATCAAAATAAATATTGTTTTGTAGAGGAGTGGTTCCTAATAAATATCAGAACGTAATTTGATTATAAGTCTTTAAAATGCACTACATATGTGCTCTAGGATCTCTTTTTAAACTAGTGAGGCATTTTTGGCGTGAATTCACTCGCATCTGTTTGTAAGCCAAAGCCTTAATAGTTCAAGCTGAATAGAACAAGAAGCCCTTATAGCACTGAAAGGAAGCTTAAATGGGACAAAGGCGATAGAAAATAGCCTTTGTAGTGGAAATGATAATATGAGAAGAAATGGAAAATACCCCGTAAATGAAAGGGACAGTCACACTACCCAACAAAACATGTTAAGGGCAATTGCCTAGCATATTTACTTCTGCTAAGCAAACATACAATTCAATGGTAAAGGAGTTTTTTGGGGGTGAGACAAACCTGGGAGATATCGTCCCCGGGCCTTTGGTGAAATGGAGGAGCTCAGAGTCTGCTTGGGCTATTTTGGACTCAGTGGGCCATGGCAGGATAAATGGGTATATAACCTGACATTTTGTGAGGTCGCCATCCATTTTAACAGGCGACCTGGTAGCTGGCCGTATTAGTTGGGGCCCCCTTTAAAACTTTCTTATGAATACATTGAGCGTTAATTGGTCCGGTAGTATTGTTGGTGACGTGCAGAGAAGTGATAGTGGAGCATGTTCACTTGATGTCTGCAGATGAAAAGATGTGGCAGGCCATGGGCCTCCTTGAAGAGGCCGGTATGCTCGACCTCCTGACCAAGGGTGCGTGCCCAGTGGAGCGTCCTTCGTGGGGCACAGTGGCTGGGGTCGCTACGGTGATGTATGCATGTTCACCGCTGTGCCCCAGAGCCATCAGGATGAGGGTAAGCACACACACCCGCTCCCACTTGAGACAGGCGGCTGTGGGGATAGGCTTCGGAGCAGGGCCTCATCTGAGGCATTTCTGGGGGTGGGGGAGGCCTTTAAAAAAGGGAAGAGGGGAAAATTATCTTTGTTCGTGCAGAGGAGTGTCCCAAGCGTTATGACAATGTTGGGAATGGGAGGGAGGGCCGGGATAGGGGGCGGGTCCAGCATAATGCGAGGACCTGGTTTCAGAAAGGCAGGAGCCAAAGAGGGGAAAGAGGAGAAGAGGCGCCTGAGGAAGTGGTACAGACAGGGCACAGGTGTAAGGGAGGGTAACTCCAGAGGGAGGGCTTCAGGGCCAGAAAGGAGAGACAGCTAGGAAGGGCCAGTTAAGCAGCAGGAGTGGGCCCTGGATCGGGCGGTGCTGGATTTGAGGGTACAGGGTAAGAAAGGAAGGGCAGAGGGTGAGGCTTGGGGTCCAGCTTCAGCACTGGTGCAGCCATGCTCAAGTGGAGCGAAGAGGAGGGGAAAAGTGAAGAGGGGGGTGGTGCAAGGGGTTTGGAAGGTGGGCAGTCAGAGGAGGAGGAGGTTTAATAATGCAAGCTCATGGGGAAGATTTATGGTATGACGAGGAAGGGATCATACATTATAAAAACTGGGCAGGTGCTCCAGGCGGGGGAGGCACAGGCAGTGCTTAGGGCTGTAGTGGGGATAGGGGTAAAAGGTCAAGGACTCCGTGGTAGAGGAGAGGAGGGTTGGGGTGTGGCCAGCATACCGGACCCATTTCATATCTTGCAGGAAATGGTGCAAAGCAACAGGAGTAGTATGGGGGAGCCTGGAGCGGCCTATGAACCCTTCTCTGAAGAGAAGGCAAGGCCCTGGGTGGCCAGACCATCGAGGGTTGAACACCGGTATGCCCACAGCAGCGCAGCACAAGTGTGGATGCAGCATGGGAAGGCAGGTTCGAGGCGGCCCAGGTCAGGTACATCACATATGTTTGGCAGTAAGGAGGGGGAGTGGGCACGTTGCGGCCCCCTCAGCACACTGTGCCAGCAGCAGGACCACCGCGGAAGAGTGTACAATTTGTGGATGATCAACAACTGGACCCTTCTTGGGTCTAGAGTAGTGTGTGTAGTGCTCACACTGTGCTGGATTATGACGAAATGGAATAAGATTGTCTTGAAGAGGGCAAGGTGTGTGAGAAGGAGCCTCCACAGATTTTGGATGAGGTGGCATGGTGGCGTGGGGAAGATAGTGGGAGGGCGGGGGCATCTCATGTTGTTTGTCATATATTGCAGGAACACACCATGCCCAGAAGGGAGGACAGTCAGAGAACTGCACACAAGGCTCAGTCACTGGCAAGGTGGCACAGTCAAGGGCCGCCACCCGGAGAGATCAGTGATGCTGCTAAACTGCATGGGCATAATTAGGAAGGCACAGTTACATTATGGAGGTTACACTTGGATACAATATGATGAGGAGTTTTGGGTCTGTATGGCAGTGGACCCTGAAGTGCAGTGGGGGGAAATGGATTTATGGCAACATACCCTTCCTTTCAGGAGCATCCCATTCAGGGAGGGGTGGGTTCTTTGGCCAAAGGACAGAGCATGAGTCAAGGGAGTGGGAGTGCACCAGCTGGAGCATGCTGGGACTTTAACAAGGGTCTCTGCACAAGAAAATATTGCTGTTTCCGGCATAAGTGTTCTAAATGCTCAGGCTGACATGCCCTTGTCAACTGCTATGGGGGAAATAATAGTGCAGGGGGGGACCTGGAATCAGGGACAGTCACAAACAGACAATTTTGGGGCACAGCAATTCAACCCTGCCTCTTCTCAGAAGGGGGGAAGAGGACCTCAGGATCCTGGTGGAAAGAGCACCAATGCTGGTTAATTTTGGCTGGCTTAATTTCTGGCTGGGCAGTACGACAAGGTTAAGGACTCTACGCTACTTTGGGAAGGGTTCAAGTGGGGGTTCTGTTTAGGGTACACCGGACGTAGGATACAATGTTGGGTGGACAATCTCAAGTCAGAAGGGAGTCACAGGCAGGTGGTTCGGGACAAGCTGAGCAAAAAAGGGAGGGAAGGATGCATGGCAGGCCTCTTTTCAGATTGGCCATTGCCAAATCTGATAAATTTCTCCCATAGGAGTGGTACCTAAAAAAAGAGCGAGGACAGTTTCATTTGATTCAGCATCAATCCTGGCCAGAAGGAAATTATGTTAATGATTTAATTCCTGATGAGCACATGTCATTGTATTATGCATCAGTGGACGTGACTTTTCAACTGGTGGAGCAGGTTGTCAGGGGGACTCTGATGGCAAACAGTGACATTAAGTCGGCTTTTCATTTGTTGCTGGTACATCCTGATGACTTTGAACTACTGGGCATTCAATTTGAAGGTGCCTGGTATGTGGACAAAGCGCTGCCAATGGGTTGTTCCATTTCATGTGCATGGTTTGAGTGCTGAAGCACGTTTGCAGTGGATATTTACAGCGCTTTCAGGACACGAGTTGGTGATACATTATCTAGATGACATTTTATGGTGGGTCAGGTGGCCTCACAACAATGTCAGAGAGCGTTGGAGCAATTTCAGATGGTGATGGGGTACTTGGGGGTCTCATAGGCCCCAGAAAAAATGATGGGCCCTAGTACAACATTGTCTTTTTTATGGATTGAAGTTGATTAATTGAGGATGGAGGCCCGCATACCTGGTGACAAGACAGAGGCAATGTTGAACCAGTTGAGCGACATGTTGGGAAGGCAAAAGCTGACGGTACGGGACATTCAGGTTTGCTTGGGTACTTGAATTTCACATGTAGGGTAGTATGGACAGGAATGACTTTTTGTAGGCGATTGGGTCTGGCTGGCACCATCAGGTGCGTTTCACAGCGGGGGTTAAGGAAGACCTCAGGATGTGGAAGCATTTTCTGGAGGCTTTTAATGGGGTTGCTTTAAGCACCTGGGCAGAGACGGAGTGAAATGCACAGAAATATTCCGATGCAGCAAGGTTTTTGGTATCTACTGGCAGGGCAGGCTGTGCGCACGGGAGTGGCCACTGAACTGGAAAAGAGGAGGGAAGAGTATTGCTTTTCTTGAGTTCTTTCCATTGATGGTGGTGCTGCTACTTTGCGGACAAGAGTTGGCCCATACAAAAAGTGCTTTTCGGGATAGACAATATGGCAGTGGTGCACGTGGTTAACTGCCAGTCAGCAAGAGATGGGCCGGTTTCCAAGTTGCTCATGGTTTTTGTTCTCCTGTGTTGCAGATATGACATTGTACTTGGGGCGAGACATGTGCCTGGTGTGGTCAATGACAATGCAGATGCTTTGTCCCGTTCACAGTGGGAGTGCTTCCTTGGGCTGGCCACGGATGTTGAGCTGATGGAATTATCAATGCCTCCAAATTGGTGGACCATAGGAGTAAAAGGATGCTGCAGCTAGTGACAAACTCATTGGCAGGCTCCATGTGGCGAACTTACTCACGAGCCTGGAGGGAATTTTTACAGAGTGGGACCAGTAGACTTCAACTGGAATGGGAGAGAGCTGAGGACGTAGTCCACTTTATTTTGACATTGATTGAGAAGGGAAAATCTAGGGTGACAATATCCGGGAAGCTGTTGGGCATCACATTTATGGGAAAGTTCATCTGGGAATACCCTCCTTCGGCCGGTGGATTAGGGACCAGGATGCTGGAAGGGTGGGCCAGGGAAGCAGGTCATAAAGGGAGGATGAAGAAAACTGTTTGGTTAAAGATACTGGCAGAACTGGTGCAAAGCTGGTGTCAGTATGTTGCAATAGTACGGAAGTGTTGCTTTTCAGTGCCTTGATGATATGGATGTTTTTTGGGGCCATCAGGGTTTCAGAACTCTTGAGGGGGAAAGGACAGAGACCTCTGCAGTGGGGTGATGTTCACTTTGGGGGAGAGGAATTGTGGATTTGGGTGTGCAAGTCGAAGACTAATCAGACTGGGCGGGGGGTTAGCGTGCTTTTATGGCCATACCAAGTAAGTCCCCTCTGCCCTGTAGCGTGGGGTGACATCTAGCATCCCATAGGGGTGAGCAGTCCAACATGATATTTAGGCATAAGGACCAGAAGCCGGTTACTGCCTTTCAACTATTGTTTATTCTTCGTCGGGTAGTAGCATTGCTGGGCCTCCACCCGGCAGATTTTGGCACGCATTCTTTCTGCATCGGCGTAGCCACAGAAGCAGGGTGCAGGGGTTGGACCAAGGAGCGGATGATGAAGGCTAGGAGGTGGGTTTCAGATTGTGTGCAACACTATGGCCCTCATTACAACCCTGGCGGGAAACCCCGCTTTCTGCCGTGCTGAAGACCGCCAACATACCCTTGCAGCGGCGGAATTCCACTACAGGTATTACGACCCACATTTGGGAATCCACCACAATACAGACACCCACACAAGTCCACCACACCAAAGGTCATTGATAAACTGGCGATACCAAAACCTACACCGTCACGCCAACAAGAATACACCCACACTATCACGACCCACGAATCAACGCAGCGGTCTTACAACCGCAGTAATCCATTGGCGGTACACACCGCCGTGCTCAAAATACACACACATTTACAAAACACAACAACATTGGATAATTCAAAATACACACACCTGATACACACACCACACACTCACACCACTATAATACACACACCCACATTACCCACAAACCCTTACAACAACATTTTTTGAAAAAGCTGTGAGAGAGACAATAGCAAACGCAACACCAGCATCCACAGACCCACAACACCATCACTCATACAACATCCACGCACCTCAAACAACACACACCAACACAACACATCGCACAGCACAATAAACAGCACCTCACACATCACCCACACAACCTCATGGCACCTCAAAGACACCCCAGGTTTTCACAGGAGGAGCTCAGGGTCATGGTGGAGGAAATCATCCGGGTCGAGCCACAGCTTTTCGGATCACAAGTGCAGCACACCTCCATTGCTAGGACGATGGAGCTATGTCAGAGAATTGTCGACAGGGTCAACACAGTGGGACAGCATCCAAGAACACAGGATGGCATCAGGAAGAGGTGGAATGACCTACTGGGGAAGGTGCATTCAGTGGTATCCAGACACCAGATTGCTGTACAGAGGACTGGTGGTGGACCCCCACCTCCTCCCCCACAACTAACAAGATGGGAGGAGCAAGTCTTGGCAATACTGCATCCTGAGGGCCTCGCAGGAGTAGCAGGAGGACTGGCCTCTAGCAAGGGAAATCTTTACTACTTTATCCCCCACCGTACCTGCATGCCATCACATACACCACCCTTACCCTCACACCCATCACCCCAGCAACCCACAGATACCCCACCAACACAATCCACACATCCCAAAAACAAACCCTGCCTGTAACACCAAAGCATGGACACCCATCACCAAAGCATGTCCAGTACGGATACCCACACAGACCCCAAACCAACTATCACACAAGGACCAAGCCAAGAATGCATGCACTGGAGTACAGGGTCACTCACCCATTGCACACAATGGCACACACAGATGCAATAATCCTGCTTTTACACCCTTACAGGACCCCTACCCAACGTCACTGGACAGGAGGTGCCAGACATATCCAGTCCCCCCCAGAAGAGACCCACAGTGATGACAGCAGCTCTGCACAACTGGATCAAGATGACCAGCCCGGCCCATCAGGGACCTCGGGACAGTCGGTTCCCCTGACACAGTCACAAGCCACCACAGACCCTCCCCCCTCAGGAAACACCAGCACTGCACCCACCCAGCGGGCCCATCCCTCTGTCCCCAGGACACGTCAATCAGCAGTGTGTCCACCACTACAGGGAACCCAGGCAAACCCACTAACACAGGACGATCAGGGACCTGGGGGCAGTGGCAGTGGGCACACGGTTCAGGGGACAGAGGCACAGGACAACAGGGAAGCTGGGAGGACTGCTGTGCGACAGGGGGAGGCCAGGCACAGGGAACCCACTTTCCACTAGGCCCTCTCCAACATCATGGGAGCTTACCATCATTCCCAGGAGACGATGGCAATGGTACTGGCCAAGTTTCAGGAGACCCAGCGGCTGCAGGAGGAACACTACCTTGTGATCAGGGACGACTTGAAGTCCATTAACAACACCCTGGTCACCATTGCAGGGGTGCTGGCAGACCTTGTCAACACCAGGAGGGACACAGTGGCACAACAAGGGGCCCATGACACTAAATCAAATATAGTTACACACGGTTCCAAAAATGAAAGAAGGTTTCTTTCAAAGGGTGGTTCAGAATTTAATGGAAACCAAAGTTTTCGAAGCAAGAGCCCTCACTCACCTTCCGGTGACATGCTTTATCATAGGGCCAAGCTCCTCGTCAGGCCGGCACTGAAATGCCTGACGGGCCCCACACGGGGGCTCTTTGCCGGAGATGTTTTTGAGAAGGATGTACAACCGGTCAAAAAATAGTAAAGGATCGGTATAAGGGAAATTTAAAAATGACTAGAGGTAACAAATAGGAATTTTATTCTAATGCTGATACCTCTGACATGATTAAAAACAATATATAGTGATATAGTAAAATAATATCTACACTCCCCATAAAAAAAACAGATAGGTATAGGTACTAAATCTCGTAGTAGAGATTAGTAAAAAGAAGAAAGTAAACACAGGATCACCTGTGTCACTCTATATCGTTGGTCAACATGTTTCTCGCTTTTCTCTCGTCAATAAATGATCTTATGCGATTCATCAGGACCTAAGTACATACCTAATCCTTTAAATAATGGAAAATCCCACAATAAGGAAGTCAAAACCTAAAAAAGTAGGGAAGAAAGAAACCAAGGTCAAAGCATTGCATAATTGTCAAGAATAACGTGTTCACGATATCCTGAGATGTAAAACCCCATATATTAGTGAGGGATCCCAAAAGGTGCCATGTGACAAAAAGTTGTATAATATCAACAAAATGCGTGAAAGCCAACTTGGCAAAAGGTTCCACAATGCTTACCCTCCAAATACTAAAGGTAGGGCCTCATCGGGGTGGCACCAGGTTTGAAAATCCACTATGGTCTAGGTATACACACAAAGAACAAAACCTTGAGTTATATATTCGGTAAACAAAGAATTTGATTGTGTAACACACTGATAGAGACCACAATAGAAAAGGTGGGTCATTCAAAACAGCACTCCTATCGATGATAATAATTACAAGACCTATTACAGTGTCATTGCCATATAGAACAAAATACAGAAGGTTAAATAATCAACTAAAAGAAAGTCAACACATAGTAGTGTTAAACTTATACTAAATGATATGAGCACTATGTTGTCAAAAATAATCCTTATGATGTAACACAGGTACTTCAAAAAAAGGGGGAAATCTTATGAAAACACTAAAAGAATGCAGGTGCCACACAGGGCAAATCTATTATCAGCATATTGGAAAAGATAGGCGGTAAATATTAACTACAGTCACTTAAAAAGACAAAGGGATGTGCAAAGAATGCTGGCATAAATTATTGTAATAATACAACAAGGGTTGTCAGGATTCAGAGGGGTGCAAAAAAACGAACCAGCAGAAACTGGAACAGCGCGAAATTCATAGTGCGTTCCAGTCTGTAATAAGTTGGTGCCGGTCGAGTGGGCGCATAAACGTTACAGCGCTTCTCAACTATTACTTGATGTAGGTGAGAGAGCGCGCAAGGCCATAAGCGCGTCTCAACTCGTTCATCGAGTCAAAAACAAAGAACACAGTGGTGTCCTTGTTATGAACCGCGTAGAAACGTGGAAAAACACGCACCGCGATAAGAAAAAGCGGCTCGTAGTTATCATTGATGCCACATATGCGAGCCGAATCGTAAACATCAGAGGTTTCCCAAGAAGGCTCTTACTTTGAAAGAAGCCAAGCAGTCCTTGACCACCTACGCCTGCTGCTGATCCCCGGAACTTCGAGGGACAGCTAGTGTGGAAATTGTTTAAAAGGATTGGGGGAGGAGTCAAAAATGGAGAAAGGACTCCCAGAAAAGTTAGGTGAATATAATAGAAGAAGGACTACAGACTGTGTCGGCCATCTTGAAGGAGTTTATAAAAAAGGAAACCAAATATATTCCACAGTGGACAGAGGAAGTTGCCCTCACTAGTCCTACAGATAAAAACACCTCAAAAAAACAATTAAAAAAAACTCAAAAAAATATCAGGAAAATCAGTATTGGTGAAGGGGACTGAAGAAACAAAAGTATGGTTGTCAGTGGATAAAACTAGTCCAGTGAATATCATCGTTAAGTCCAAATATATGGGTCTTAAGTCTAAAGACCCGCCGCTGTTCTTTCTCAAAGAGTCTCTTTGTACAGTCTTTGTTGTCTCTGATGGTTTCTAGAACAATCCAGTTAATGTCATCAGGAGTGTGTTGCTTCTCAATGTAGTGGTTGGTCAATTTTGTGGAGGATCTCTTGCATCTAATGGTGCTTCGGTGTTCGTTAATTCGAATTTTCACCATTCTAGTAGTCATACCAATGTACTTCAAATTGCATGGACATGTGATCATATAGATGCAGTCTTTGGTATGGCAATTGGTGTGGTATCTCAATTGCCATGTCTTAGGTTCGCCTAATTCCACCTCTTGGATACTGCTAGTCATGGAACAGACATTACAACCACCACAGGGGTAGTGTCCTTTGACCTTAAGCCATTGGCTAGGACCGGTATTATCAGGGAGCCGGTGTGTTGTAGGTCTCGTGTGGACTACTAGATCTTTGATGTTATGGGTTCTCTTTAAGGCAAATAGTGGGCGTTCCAATGTTGCACCTGCACTAGTGAGGATGGGCCAAAGCCTGCGGACAATCCCTTTAATTTGGTTACTAAGAGGGGTGAATGTGGTTACACATGTTAGTCTTGGTTGTTGTGTGCGAATATCGTTGGTCAGTAGTGTTTCCCTAGGGATATTGCTGGCCCTCTTCTTTGCCTGTCGAATGTTAGATGCTGGATAGTTGCGTTCGCAAAGTTTACGACATAGTGTATTGGCTTGTGTATGGAAATCACTCTTATCTGAACAATTACGTCGTATCCTAAGGAATTGCCCGAAAGGTAAGTTGTCTCGCAGTGCCTTAGGGTGATGGCTGTTATAGAGTAAGAGACTGTTTCTATCAGTGGGTTTGTGGAACACGGAAGAGTTAAGATAACCATCTCTGAGTGTGATTCGTAGGTCAAGGAAGGATACCTCTTTGTCAGAGATGGTAGAACTGAAACGAAGATGGGTGTCCAGAGTGTTAACCCACTGGGTAAAGGCTGTAGCTTGATCTATATTGCCCTTCCAGATCACTAAAATATCATCTATATATCGGCGCCACAGTCTAATATTGGAAAAGAAAGGTTGATCAGGGGTCAGAATGTGGTCTTGCTCGAAGGCGAACATATATAGGCAGGCCAGGCTAGGCGTGAACGTACTCCCCATGGATGTGCCCTGTATCTGGTGAAAGAGGCATTTTTCAAATTGAAAAAAGTTTTTTTGGAGAGCCACACCTGCACATTGCATAATAAAACTCACGGGAGTGTTATAGGTCCAAGTGTCCGTCAGGAGTATATCCTCCACAGCGGCGAGTGTAGCTTCTTGCGGAATATTGGTGTATAGAGCCTCCAAGTCTAGACATATTAATATGTCTGTAGTGCCTGCTTCATTGATATCATTAAGTAGAACCAGCGTGTCTTTAGTATCCTTCAAAAAGGTAGATGTTTTCTGGACAATGGGTTGCAGAAAAAAGTAAAAAAATTTAGATCAGGGCTCCAAAAGTGAGCCAATCCCGGACACTATAGGGCGCCCCGGGGGGGGAAGACCTTTGTGGATTTTAGGGAGACAATAAAAGTACGGAATCCTGGGGTTCTTTGTATCCAGGAATTCAGCTTCTTGTTGAGTAATCCATCCAGCTGATTCCGCTTCCATTATCATTCTGTGAATCTTACGTTGTAAGCGCGGGGTTGGGTCAGTAGAGATATGTTGGTAATAGGATGCATCACTGAGTAGCCTCGGACATTCTTGTTTATAGTAAGTTGTATCCATAACCACAATTGCACCTCCTTTATCCGCTGCTTTCAACGTAATGTCCGGATTACGGGATAAGGAATGAATGGCTGCACGTTCCGATTTAGAAATATTCTGAAAAACCTTGGGAGGTTCCAAATGTTGAATTTCATGATGGACTGCCTTCTCAAAGGTAAGTACCTCTAACGGAACAGTAGTATTAGGGGGCATTTAGGTAGAAGGATTCCTTAAGTTGGTATCACCCCTCATAATCAATTATGGACAGTCCTTGAAGAAAAAATGTAGTCTAATCTTGCGAAACAGGGCTGCCATCTCGCAATGTAATCTGAATTGATCTTCCTTAGGGGTAGGTACAAATCCTAGGCCTTTCTCTAGGACCGCCAACTCCGGGGGGGTTAAGGTGGAACTGGAAAGATTGACCACTAGGGTTTCTTTTGAGTCGTCACGCTGCGGCTTCTGGTGACCATCTGTGGTTCTTCCTGTGCCCAATGGACGTTTCTGCCTCTCCTTCTGTTTCTGCCTCTGCCTCTGCCCCAGCCTCTTCCTAAAAAAGGATTGAAGTTATATTGTGGCTGTGGCTGAAAAAAAGGCATAGGCATAAATTGCCAAGGTGGAATCTGTTGTAATGGAAAAGGAGAGTTGAAATGAGTAGGTGGAATGTAACGATTCCGATTCATCCTCTGTCCCTCATCACCGCTCCAGTCATCCGAGTTGGAACCGTTCTGTGATGTGCGGGTCCTTCGTTGCAGAGTGTCGGAATCATCTGAAGTTTCGGAAGTGCCCTCACATTGATAGTCATCTTTAGTATAAGGATAGACTTTTTCTCTGCTAAAGCATTTGATGTCCTTCTGTAGTTTATTGATTTTTCGGCATGTAAGGTATTCTTTAGTCTCGTTAAGTTCCATATTGATCTCGGCTAAGCGAGACTTAAATTGAGCAAGTTGGACCGTGGTCTTCATGGCTGCTTCAGTAATGGAAATTTGAATGGTGATGGAGTCCGCCAATCGTTTAGAGGTATTAATGATCAGGATCAGCCAATCACGAGTGCATTTCCATGATATCTGTGACCAATCCAAACGAAATTGTAGATCTTGTAGGAAAATCCTTGGAACATTGGTAACAATAAGACCGTTTGGTGATATATTCGCCCTAAGATATTCAGTCATAATTGTACCGTGTAAGACGGTCTTGATGAGTTCTTTCTTTAGGGCCGACAACTTCGTACAGTCTTCTTTAGTGCCACTTGAGGGGCCACTACTATCATCCCCTAGAATGGAGGGAGTTTGTAGAATAGCCTGCATCATGCTGTCATCAAAGCGAAGACCTTGTAGGTCCGACATATTCACCGCCAGATATAGGCCCTCATTCTGACCTTGGCGGGCGGCGGAGGCCGCCCGCCAAAGTCCCGCCGTCAGGTTACCGTTCCGCGGTCGAAAGACCGCGGCGGTAATTCTGACTTTCCCGCTGGGCTGGCGGGCGGTCGCCTTCAGACCGCCCGCCAGCCCAGCGGGAAAGAGGCTTCCACGATGAAGCCGGCTCGGAATCGAGCCGGCGGAGTGGAAGCTGTGCGACGGGTGCAGTTGCACCCGTCGCGTATTTCACTGTCTGCACAGCAGACAGTGAAATACATGTAGGGGCCCTCTTACGGGGGCCCCTGCAATGCCCATGCCAGTGGCATGGGCACTGCAGGGGCCCCCAGGGGCCCCGCGACCCCCCCTACCGCCATCCGGATCCCGGCGGTCGGACCACCGGGATCTGGATGGCGGTAGGGGGGGTCGGAATCAATGGGGCGGCGGTACACTGGCGGGAGCCCGCCAGTGGTGCCGGTCCGACCGCGGCTTTACCGCCGCGGTCGGAATCCCCATTGGAGCACCGCCGGCCTGTCGGCGGTGCTCCCGCGGTCCTCCGCCCTGGCGGTCTTTGACCGCCAGGGTCAGAATGAGGGCCATAGTCTATCGGGGTGTGTAGTGGAAAGAAAAAAGGAAAAAAGGCCCCGTAGCCGGGAGGCTACACTAAATCATCAAAAAAACAACAACAAGGAGAGGCAAAAATGGGAGATTCGGAGAAAAAGCTCCTGGTCCCGTGTGTAGAGTTCCCAATAGTCAATAAATCAAATATAGTTACACACGGTTCCAAAAATGCAAGAAGGTTTCTTTCAAAGGGTGGTTCAGCATTTAATGGAAACCAAAGTTTTCGAAGCAAGAGCCCTCACTCACCTTCCGGTGACATGCTTCATCATAGGGCCAAGCTCTTCGTCAGGCCGGCACTGCAATGCCTGACGGGCCCCATACGGGGGCTCATTGCCGGAGATCTTTTTGAGAAGGATGGACAACTGGTCAAAAAAAAGTAAAGGATCGGTATAAGGGAAATTTAAAAATGACTAGAGGTAACAAATAGGAATTTTATTCTAATGCTGATACCTCAGACATGATTAAAAACAATATATAGGGATATAGTAAAATAATGTCTACACTCGACACATGACACTACTAGCCTGGACGATGAACAGCCCTCCACCTCCGCCGGCGCTAGTGGACAGGATGTCACGTTGTAGATGCTCCTCAGACTCGGTGCGATGCAAATGGGAGTCCCCCTCCTGACACCACCAAGTCACTGATAAAAACTACGGTGCATTGGAGTAATCAGGTGAGGGAAGGAAGGGGAAGGAACAGCAGGGAAGGGATATCTGTAAGGAGAAGAATACACAGCGTTAATATCACATTAGCCTGTCTATTCTCGCAATGTCTCGCTAAAGCACCAACGACCGTACCTGCCAATATCTCCTGAGGGCAGGACTAGTCCAACGCCTGTCTATGCTCCATCTGAATCATAGATGGACGCCACAGGCCAACGATGAACACCGATAATCTCTTATGGGTTGTTCAACACCCACTCTTGTACAAGATAGACATAAAATAGTGAGGAAACAAAACGAAGAGAGAGAAGAAAAAGAATGACGGTAAAACCCAACTCGGGCTCCTTTCTATAACTCAGTTAAAACACTGAGCCTCATGTCATAGTCACGCAAATGGTAGAAATGACCCATTCTTTCTACACCATGTACTGAAAAGCAAAAATGTCCCGGCAGTTCAATCCCTGCAAAAGTAAACATTAACACTGCGTCACAGCAGAATAAAAATGTTCTCCGGCTATGAAGACAACAGTTCATGAGTAACGAACAGTTCAAATAAAGGAACGCCGTGCCTCGGATACTAACTGTGTCCTGGTCGAACAGGATAGTGGGAAAAAGGCGAGGGAATCCAGCACCAGATCGCCTCACCGCTTACCACCTCTCCTTCATGTTTCGAAGATCCAAATGGAAGAACTCGAGACTCCCGACGATATCGGGAATATCCAAGACTTGAGGGAAACAGGAGAAAAACAAGTACTCTACTGGAAGCAGAACGAGAATCCACCCTCGGGAACGCCGTCAACAAGAGCCCTCGTTGACCATCCGACTTTGATCTGGGAAACGAATAACGGACAACGCTTCCTGGATGTGCGTGGTTTTACGCGACCTCTTCCGGCGATAGGCGTCATGGGATATGTAGTCCAGAAGTACTACAATATCCCGATCGTCAATGCAGGCGCCGCGGTTAACTCCTGACAGTACGCCCGCCTCCAAAGCGCCTCCTCAGACCAGGCTTAGAGGGATGACGGGCATGAAACAGCCGCACAGCCCTAGGGGCATGGACATTGCGTTCCGGCTCCCATGAATCATCCTCGGCATTGTACCCCTTCCATGAAACCAAGTACCACAGCTTACCCCCCCGTCGTTTGGAATCCAACACTCTGCGCACCTCGTATTCCAGCTGCCCATCTCTGACCACCGGAGGCACCGCCTGCCGGGTCGCTGAAAGGGCCGGTTTCAAAAGGCTGCAATGAAACACCGGATGGATCCGTAAGGAAGCAGGTAAGTTGAGACGATAAGCCACAGGGTTTATCTTGCGTAACACCACATAGGGACCAATGTAACGAGGATGAAAGACGCTACGCATCTTGAAGCGTATATACTTGGTGGAAAGCCACACTCTATCGCCTGGCTGATATGCCGGTCCCTCACGCCGATGTTCATCACCCCATTTCTTATACTGTTCTTTGGCTTTCTCCAGATTGAGTCGTATCTTCTTTTGCACGGATTGGAGATTCTTAATCACAGCATGAACCGTAGGTTGATCCGTGACATCCCTAGGTATGGTTATGGGCAACATCTCGGCGTGGAAACCCGTGTTAGCACGAAAAGGAGACTCCCGTATCGAGCTATGCCAAGCATTGTTGTATGATAGTTCGGCAAGCCATAGCAACGAAACCCAGGATTCTTGAGCGTCCTTTGCATAGCACCTCAGATATTTTTTCAGGGTTTGGTTAAGGCGCTCCGTCTGGCCATCGGTTTGTGGGTGGAAGCTGGTGGACAGGGCGGATTCAATATGCAGAACCTTACACCACATGCGCCAAAACCTAGCGACAAACTGGGGGCCTCTGTCCGAGATAATGGTTCTCGGTAGACCGTGTAACCGCACCACTTGAGACAAAAGTAGGTGGGCGGTTTGACTTGCTGTAGGCAGATTTTTACAAGGGAGAAAATGACCCATCTTGGTAAGACTGTCGATTACCACCATGATAGCGTTGTACCCCTGGTCCATTGGTAATCCTACCACAAAATCCACGCTAATGGTTTGCCATGGCTTATCTGGAGTGGGCAAAGGCATCAGTCTGCCCTGGCTCTTCGCGTTTTCTCCCTTGGCTCGTGCACATATCTCACACCGAGCCACCCAGGCCGCAACGTCTTTATCCCAACCTTCCCACCTGAAATGTCGTTGAACAATTTGCGCAGTTTTGGTGTAACCAGGATGACCAGCCGTTACCGCATCATGACACCAATTGAAGGCTTGCACTCGGGGTTCTTGTGTTGGCAAATACAAACGATTACATTGCAACGGTATTCCATGCTTAAGGGTACGGTCCTGACTTAGTTCTGCCCATTTCTTCCACTGAGCAGCAGACTTATGCTTAGAAACCTTTTCTAGGAAATGGGAGATATGAAGGGCGCAAAGCACTCTTTCGGGTTTGATGATTGCTTCCTCGGGTCTTGAAACTATGGTTCTCACGTCCTCTTGTCGGGACAGTGAATCTACCTTGCGATTGTCAACCCCAGGACGGAAGGTCACCACAAACTCATATTCCGAAAAAAACAGCATCCACCGCATTTGCCGCTGGGTAAGTTGTCTTGCCTCCTTCATATACTGCAGATTGCGATGATCAGTATACACCGTGACCGGGTGTTGAGCTCCCCAAAGGTAGTGTCGCCATTCCTGAAATGCCTTTTTGATGGCTATCAGTTCCTTTTCTGCCACCGTATAGTTAAGTTCCGCAGCAGATAGCTTCCTGGATAAGAACGCAACAGGATGAAGCTGTCCGGTGGTTTTGTTTCGTTGTGATAACACGGCACCAATCGCTATATCAGAGGCATCTGCCTCAGCGATGAAAGGTGCATCTGGCTGTGGATGTTGAAGTATAGGTGCGGAGCAGAAGGCCTGTTTTAAAAAGCAAAAAGCCTCCTCTGCCTCCTCTGACCAAACAAAAGACACCCCCTTTCTTAGCAACCTTGTTATAGGTGACACCATGTGGGAAAAATGAGAGATGAATCTTCTGTAATAATTAGAAAACCCAAGGAAGCATTGCACGTCTCTCATACTAGTGGGTACTGGCCACTCCTGAACAGCCTGTATTTTTCTTGTCGACATGCAAAACCCCTCGGGGCTTAAATCCACCCCCAAGAACTCAACCTTCCGGACATGGAACTCGCATTTGCTCAGTTTGCAAAAAAGGCTATGCTGTCGCAATGCTTGGAGTACTAAGGAAACATGGTCAAAGTGGCGCTCCAGGGATGTGGAATACACCAGAATGTCATCTATGTAAACGATCACGAAATGGTCTATGTATTCCTTGAGAACATCGTTCAGAAAATACTGGAATGCCGCCGGGGCGTTACACAACCCGAACGGCATTACCAAGTACTCAAACAGGCCATAACGGGTTTTGAACGCCGTTTTCCACTCGTCCCCTTCGCGGATTCTGACCAGATGGTAAGCTCCCTTCAGGTCCAACCTTGTATAGATTACCGCCTCTTTCACCTGGTCCAATAACACTGGGATGAGAGGAAGAGGGTATCTATTCCTCACCGTATTCTTGTTCAGCATTCGATAATCGATGCAGGTTCTCAACTCTTTATTAGCTTTAGCTATGAAAAAGAGTGGAGAGGCTGCCGGAGAACAAGACGGTCTAATGAACCCGATCTCCAGGAAGTGATCCAAGTATTTTCTCAAATGCTTGGTTTCTGGGTCTGATAGAGCATAAACCCTACAAGAAGGAAGGAGAGCTCCAGGGATCAGATCTATCTTGCAATCATACATACGATGGGGTGGCAATGTCTCAGCCTGACCCTCGTCGAACACATCCTTGAACTCGACATAAACGGAGGGCAATATCACTGTTTTCTCCACCACTGTGGCCAACTGTAACCCTTGAGCCAACGCTAATGTGGGGGGATCGTCGTACAAGAAGCAGCTATTCTCACACATCGAGGACTGAAAACTAACCGTCTTGGTTTGCCAATCGATAAAAGGATTGTGTTTTCTTAACCAAGGCATTCCCAAAATAATTTCGTACTGAGGAGCCTCTATTATATTCAGCCTGATTCTTTCTTTATGTTCCGGAGATATCCCAGTGAAGATCAAACCAATGTCCTCCGTATGTTCTGTGAGGGGCCCAGATTTCAGCGGTGTACCATCAACCGCCAATACTATTTCGGGGTCCTTTCTCTGAATGCTAGGAAGTCCCAATCTCCTAACCACCCCTGCATCTATGAAATTTCCCGTGGCTCCGGAGTCTATCATCGCCCATACTGGATGCTTTCGTTCTTTGGTCACCAACTCTACTGATAACAAAAGGTGGGACGCTTTTTCTTCCTGTGGAAAAAGGGTTAAGGAAGGTAACCGTAGCACCGGTTGGGGTTCTGTAAAGGGCAAAACCTCTTTCTCAGATGTCTTTCCTGACATAACCGCCACCTTTTGAGTGGGGGAGTAGGAGAATCTCTTTTTAGGTTTGAGGGGACACTCTCTTACATAATGACCCTTCCTGCCGCAATACATGCACAACCCCTGTACCCTCCTACTCTCCTTCTCAGACTTCGACAAGGGTGCCCTAACGGCTCCCACGTCCATAGGCTCCCCACCTATCTCATTGGGAGTAGAAGCAAATCGCACCTCCCTTTCTGGAATGCCAGGTCGCCTATCACCCGCTCTACGCTCTACCCCTCTTTCTGCTAATCTGTGGTTCAGTCTCAGGGTAAGATTCACAAGGTCTGTACAAGTGGAAGGCTGCGGATCTATTTGAGTGAGTATATCCTTCATGTCGTCTCGTAAGCCTTGATAATAGAGAGACATTCTCTTCTCCTCTGGCCACCCTGATTCCGCCACCAGTCTATTGAAGGTCGTAAGATAAGTGACCAGATCAGACCTCCCCTGTCTCAGCTCCAGTAATTCCCTATCAGCACTAAAAGTGGTTGTTCTATGGTCAAACACCCTCTCGAAGGCAGTCCGAAAGGCATTCCAATCCGATAACAAGGGGTCATCGTTCCTGACTAATGGCACGGCCCAATTAGCTGCGTCTCCAGAGAGATAAGAAATAGCGAAAGCTACCCTGGAAAGGTTAGAGGGAAAAGACACAGGTTTACAAGAGAAATGTAGAGACAACTGAGTAAAAAAGGCCTGAATTTTCTTGGGGTCCCCGAAAACCGTTCTGGGCTGGCTAAAGGGATAGGAGGGGAGACATTCACGGTTACCGGTGGTGTGGATGCTGAGGCGTCGAAGGGATTCCTAGTAAGCTTTTCTACCCTTTCTTTTAAAGCCGCTGCCTCAGCCCTAGAATTAGCCAACTCTTGTTGTACTACTACTAACGCCTGTAATACATCATCCATAGATGCCATCTTTGCATCACACCGAGCTGGAGGAGCGTTATTCGTGGGTGCGTTATTCTGTCACGTTGTAGATGCTCCTCAGACTCGGTGCGATGCAAATGGGAGTCCCCCTCCTGACACCACCAAGTCACCGATAAAAACCACGGTGCATTGGAGTAATCAGGTGACGGAAGGAAGGGGAAGGAACAGCAGGGAAGGGATATCTGTAAGGAGAAGAATACACAGCGTTAATATCACATTAGCCTGTCTATTCTCGCAATGTCTCGCTAAAGCACCAACGACCGTACCTGCCAATATCTCCTGAGGGCAGGACTAGTCCAACGCCTGTCTATGCTCCATCTGAATCATAGATGGACGCCACAGGCCAACGATGAACACCGATAATCTCTTATGGGTTGTTCAACACCCACTCTTGTACAAGATAGACATAAAATAGTGAGGAAACAAAACGAAGAGAGAGAAGAAAAAGAATGACGGTAAAACCCAACTCGGGCTCCTTTCTATAACTCAGTTAAAACACTGAGCCTCATGTCATAGTCACGCAAATGGTAGAAATGACCCATTCTTTCTACACCATGTACTGAAAAGCAAAAATGTCCCGGCAGTTCAATCCCTGCAAAAGTAAACATTAACACTGCGTCACAGCAGAATAAAAATGTTCTCCGGCTATGAAGACAACAGTTCATGAGTAACGAACAGTTCAAATAAAGGAACGCCGTGCCTCGGATACTAACTGTGTCCTGGTCGAACAGGATAGTGGGAAAAAGGCGTGGGAATCCGGCACCAGATCGCCTCACCGCTTACCACCTCTCCTTCATGTTTCGAAGATCCAAATGGAAGAACTCGAGACTCCCGACGATATCGGGAATATCCAAGACTTGAGGGAAACAGGAGAAAAACAAGTACTCCACTGGAAGCAGAACGAGAATCCACCCTCGGGAACGCCGTCAACAAGAGCCCTCCTTGACCATCCAACTTTGATCTGGGAAACGAATAACACACAACGCTTCCTGGATGTGCGTGATTTTACGCGACCTCTTCCGGCGATAGGCATCATGGGATATGTAGTCCAGAAGTACTACAATATCCCGATCGTCAATGCAGGAGCCGCGGTTAACTCCTGACACAGGAGGCACCACCACAGGAACACGACACCAGCAACCCACCCCCTGCAGATGGAGAACCACCCCGCAAATGGTCCCTGAGATCCAGGAACAAGACGGAGAACATTGCCAAGACCCCTGCCAGGAAATGAGACCCCCCTGAATATCACCCTTCTGTCCCATCCTTAAACTGCCATTGCTCCACTTCCTATGCCCCTTTGGACAATGCACCTGTGAAACAAATAGACTGGACTCTGCCATGGACATTCCTCACCATCCCCCAGCCCATTTTACAACCCCCTCCACTTATTAGCACATAAATAAACACACTTCAATCACAAAACAATCTGGAATCAGTCTGTGCTTTCACAAATGTGTAATTGCAATAACCATGGAATATAGCAATGTCAATTTACTTGTGCACATACCGATGTAACACAGCTGTAGGCCAGGAGGAAATATAGCAGAGGGCACAAAGTGGGACCTACATCTTTGAAATGGAAAGGCAAAGTGACAAGTCAGGGTCCATACACTGAGTGAAAATGACAGACTTATGCTAGCTCCAATAATAGTATGAGATGTGGGAGGCAGTGACATCTTCTTACCTGTGTCTCACTGGAAGTATCGCATGATTATGTTGTTTCGGTTGTTGATATCCTCTTCTTCTCCCTCCTCTTCTTCACTGTCCACAGGCTCTACAGCTGCCACAAGACCACCATCTGGCCCATCCTCCTGCAGAAAAGGCACCTGCCTTCACAAAGCCAGGTTTTGCAGCATACAGCAGGCCACGATGATCTGGCACACCTTCTTTGGTGAGTAGTATAGGGAACCACCTGTGATGTGGAGGCACCGGAATCTAGCCTTCAGGAGGCCGAAGGTGCATTCGATCACCCTCCTAGTTCGCCCATGTGCCTCATTGTAGCATTCCTCTGCCCTTGTCCTGAGATTCCTCACTGGGGTCAGTAGCCATGACAGGTTGGGGTAACCAGAGTCACCTGCAAATATCGAGGGACAACTGTTAGACACACACTAACCCGTAGGGACAACCCCAGACACCTAGTCACACTGTGTTGGGTCCTTGGCCTCACCTATTAGCCACATACGGTGCCTCTGGAATTGCCCCATCACATAAGGGATGCTGCTATTCCTCAAAATGTAAGCATCATGCACTGAGCCAGGAAACTTAGCATTCACATGGGAGATGAACTGGTCTGCCAAACACACCTTCTGCACATTCATCGAATGGTAGCTCTTCCGGTTTCTGTACACCTGTTCACTCCTGCGTGGGTCATCAATGGCACCAATGATGTTGGGGATATGTCCCAGGGCATAGAAGTCACCTTTCACTGCGGGCAAATCTTCCACCTGAGGGAACAAAATGTAGCTGCACATGTGTTTCAGCAGGGCAGACAACACTCTGAACAAAACTTTAGAGAACATTGGCTGGGACATCCCTGATGCAATGGCCACTGTTGTTTGAAAGGAACCACTTGCCAGGAAATGGAGTACTGACAGGACCTGCACTAGAGGGGATATCCCTGTGGGATGGCGGATAGCTGACATCAGGTCTGGCTCCAACTGGGCACACAGTTCATGGATTGTTGCACGATCAAGTCTGTAGGTGACTATGCTGTGTCTCTCTTCCATTGTCGACAGGTCCACCGGGGGTCTGTACACCGGAGGATGCCGCCATCTCATCACCTGCCCCAGCAGACGTGCCCTATGGAGGAGAACAATGAGCAGAGAGTCACCCAACACTGAGGTATCACAAAATGTCATTTGCAGAAATGTATTAATCCGCAATGTGCCTGTAACTGTGTGTATTAGATAGGTGTGACGCAGTTATTATTAATGCCATGTGTCCCCCTGAAATGGTGGCTGCCTGTCCTGTAAGGCGGGACTAGGGGATATGAGGTAACTGCATTGGCATTGTACACCTTCGCGGTGGGCAATCGAAGACCGCAGCACAATTCAGCATTGGTTAACATTGGGCCCTATGGGTCCGAGGACCCAATGACGATGTACGCCGGTGGTGACGGTACGCACTGCCGCGGACGTGACCGCCATTTTCTGTCTGTTCACTCACTTGATACCTGACCTTCAACAGGAGAGGGCCTACACTGCAAGTGCTGCTGTGACCTGTGTCTGGAAGCGACGATGGCTACAGTGTCTGTGGAAAGGGCTCCTGCCTTCACTTCCGAGGAGTTGGAGAAACTAGTGGATGGGGTCCTCCCCCAGTACACGCAACTGTACGGTCCTCCAGACAAACAGGTGAGTACACTATGAGCATGCTGAATGGGCAATGCCTGCTTTGAGTATTGTGGCTGGAAGATACATGGGGGGTGGACTGAGGCCTACATGTGCGGATGGTGAGTGTATGTGCGTTATGGCATGGGTGGGAACTGGTGGGCAATGAGTATGACGGTCCGGCCGGGTGATTAATGTCCTTTCACCCTGTACCATTCCTCTAGGTCAGTGCCCACCAGAAGAAGGGTATTTGGCATGCCATCGCCAAGGACATCCGGACCCTGGGGATCTACCACAGATGGAGCACCCACTGCCGTAAAAGATGGGAGGACCTGCGCCACCGGAGCAAGAAGACGGAGGAGGCCCAGCTGGGGATGGCCTCCCAATGTGGGAGGGGTGCCCGTCGCACCATGACCCCCCTGATGTTCCGGATCCTGGCGGTGGCCTATCCGGAGTTGGATGGGCGCTTGAGGGCATCACAGCAGCCACGAGGGTGTGAGTACACTCTCATTCAGCTGACTCTGCACGCATTACGAGGTGTCTGGGAGGGGGAGGTGGGCAGTGGGTTCCCCTAGGCCAGGGCGATCTTGGTAGGCAAGGTCCCTTGTGGGCAGGCTATGTGTCACCCAAACCCCACTAGTGGTAAGAGCCATCTACATCTAGTCAGGCTCCTCTGACTTCCAGGTGTGCAGCAATTGGGCTTAGGCCTCGTACCCCATGGGCATGTGAAAAATCTAGGAACTATAAGTGCATGGCGTAGTGCAGAGGACTGCTCACTGTCTGTTGTGTCCGCCAACGGTAGTGGTGGTGCATGCACTGAACATGTCTTTCTTCTGTCTACCCCCCTTTTTGTGGTCTCCCTGTTCTTGGGTGCAATAGCATCATCAGGCAGAGGAGCATTGGCACCGGAGCAGGAGGTAGCTGCATTCCACTTGGCCCTTGGCCCTGGAGGGTGAAGCTATGGAGTCTAAAGCCACCAGTGGGACGGAGGGCGAGGGGAGCTCCACGGCTGGGACAGGAGCAGAGACCAGCGACAGCGACTCCACCACCCCTACAACCACCGCCCTCCCAGGAGCCCCTCAGCGTGTGCCCTGTGCCCTCTCACCCAGGAGGGTGGGCATCTCCTTCACCCCAGGCACCTCAGGCCCTGCCCCAGTCAGCCCTGCTGCCCTCAGTGAGGAGGCTATTGACCCCCCGAGATCCCTCACTGTTGGGCAGTCTAGCATTCTGAATGCCATACAGGTTGTTGAGAGGCATTTGCAACAAACAAATGCATACCTGGAGGGCATTCATTCTGGCCAGGCAGCCCAACAGGGAGCATTTCAGGCTTGGCCTCAGCACTGATGGCAGCCATTGTTCCTGTGTCCAGCCTCCCCCCTCCAACCTCCTCCACCCAGACCCAATCCACTGTAGCTCTGGCTATCCCAAGCACACCATCAGACCAGCATGCACACACATCAACACACAAGAGTGGCTCAGGCAAACATAAGCACCACACATCCCGCAGGCACTCACACAAGCACCATACCCATGCACACATACCAACATCCACTTCCTCCAATGTGTACCCCTCCTCCACATCTCCCTCCTCCCTCCCAGTCGCGTTTCCACTCACACCTGCATGCACTAAATCCTCAGCCACTACCTCCATCACCAGCACGCCCATCACCACACACCGCTCACGTGCAATCACCACCCCCACTACCATCCACACATCCCCAGTGTCCTCAACCACTGTGTCTGTGAGCTCTCCTCCCAAAGTACACCAATGCAGTCACACACCCACCCAACAGCCATCCACCTCACAACAGCCTCCAGCCCATGCACCTTCACCCAAATTCACCACACGTACACCTCCTACAACCACTACCTCTTCCTCCACTCCCAAACCCCCTCCAGCTACCCATCCCAGTATGTCTAAAAAACTTTTCCTGGCTAACATTGACCTCTTCCCTACACCTCCCCCCGTCCTTCCCCTAGGGCCAGGCTTTCCAGGTCCCAGCCCAGCACCTCAGCCAACACATCCGCAGCCACAGTGGTGCCAGCAACTGAGAGGACATGGAGTGTGCCAACCATCAGGGCTGCCAGTGTGCCACGTAGCGAGGGCAAGGACATTCTGCCACCTGCCAAGGTGAAAAAGGTGCCCACATCCCGGAGGGAGAAGCCGAAACCACCAGCCACCAAGGGGTCAGCGGAAATGAAAGGGGATAGTGGCAAGACAACTGCGCCACCATCAAAGGTGAGGAAGGGCCAAAAACAGAAGGGCGGGTCAGGAGAGGGCATGGTGGCACAGACTGAGGGACCAGTGTCACACCTTCTGTCCAAGTCCACGCCAACCTGTACCGCGGCGAACACCGCCACCTGCACCGCCTCCGGCACGTCTACAGATGCTGCAACAGTCCCCAACCTCTTCCCCGGTGGGCAGGCGTCCAAGGCTGCAGGAGACATCCTGCTTTCTCCCTCAGCAGGTGACCCCGCCGCCAGCCCCGCCGCCACAGACCCCGCCGCCAGCACCTCCACCCCAGACACCGCCGCAAGCACCACCAGCGGCCCCGTGACGTCCTCGGACAGTGGCACCACCGCTGACATGCCTACCATCCCCAGTGGTCAGTCGTCCGAGGCTGGTGGTGAGTTCAGGACCCTGGGCAGCTTCCATTAAGCATGACTGTCATCACTGTTGGCACCTGCAGGTGGAATGCAAAGCCGCAGCAGTGTGGGGTATGTCGCTGCCTCCATGGCGTATCATGCTACCTGTACCTCGCCAATGTCGTGCCACGCACACCCAGGTGAGCGAATGGTACCGGCCACACTGCACTTGGAGCACTCTGGACACCAGACCCCCTCCAGAACCAGTGGAGAGATACATCCACTACCTCAGTCCTTGGCAGGATGAAGCACTCTGGGCACCAGGCCCCCTCCAGAACCAGTGGAGAATCACATCCACTACCTCAGTCCTTGGCAGGATGAAGCACTCTGGGCACCAGGCCCCCTCCAGAACCAGTGGAGGATCACATCCACTACCTCAGTCCTTGGCAGGATGAAGCACTCTGGGCACCAGGCCCCCTCCAGAACCAGTGGAGACTGTTATCCACTTGAGAGACTGTGGATAAATCAGTGGGCAAACCACCCACTGGAGAGACTTGAGAGACTGTGGCTTTGCACTCCCCAGGATAAAGCAGTGGGCAAGCCACGCACTGGAGAGACTTGAGAGACTGTAGCTTTGCACTCCCCAGGATAAAGCAGTGGGCAAACCACCCACTGGAGAGACTTCAGAGACTGTGGCTTTGAACTCCCCAGGATAAAGCAGTGGGCATGGAGCCCCCTCGTGCAGCAGTGGCGTTGTGCGTTCATCTGGCTCAGGTGCCCCCCTCCCCCTGCGGTGCCTGTTTCATTTCGATCTGATGCCCCTGCAGTGTTCTCTCCGTTTCCAGTCACGTATCTAGTGTGGGCTTCGCCCATGCATTTTGGGCCCAGTGGTCCACGGACAATGATTGGTGCACTATCCGGACTTACGTAGTTGGTGTACATAATTGTATTTACTGGATTTTGAACTTTGATAATGATATTTCACATGATTACATTTGTTCAAATAATTTCCTTTTGTCCTTACATTCTTCCAGGGGGGGGGGGATATGTGTAATGTTGCTGCATGTATTTGTGTGTATGGTGTTGTGGGTAAGGGTGGGGGTGTTGCGTGTTGCGTGTGTGTGTCACTCTATTTTCCCTGTGTTGTAGGTGCAGTACTCACCTTGGTCATTGCCGCCATCTTTGGTGCTCCTGATAGAAGAGAAGGAAGACCAGCATCGGCAGTATCTGCAATTCGGGCTCCATGGCATCCTGGTTCCTCGTGGGGTGTGGAGAGGTGAGTGTTTTCCCTTCCAAGTCCTGTTTCCGCTGTGTTTTTGTTTGTGCTGGTTCTGCCCCGGAAAAGGTGGCGGATAGGCCTCTTGTGATACGTTGGGTGGTACATTGTCTTCCGCCTGTCTGTTGGCGGTTACCATTGCGGTGTTTGTTTCTACCACCATGGCGGTCGGAGTGTTAAAGTGGCTGTCTATGTTGGCGGTTTCTGCCATGGTCATGATTCCATTTTTTTTCCCTCCGGACTGTTTGCCGTATTACCGCCGCTTTAACACCGTCCGCCAGGGTTGTAATGAGGGCCTGTGTGTCTGTCCTGTAACCTGTCTTTTTGTTATTTGTGCTGTTTTTCCTCTTTTTGTGCCTTTTCTGTTATCTGGCTCTCTTTTTTGTGCCTTTCCTCGTCTTTTTCCCATTTCGCCGATTTTTCTATCTTCGGCTCTTTTTCGCTCTCCCTGTTCCCGCCGCTGCGTCCCCTGCAGTCCCATCCCCCTCGCGCCCCCATTTGCCCACCGCTTCCCGTTTCCTGCCTCGCAGCTGCTCCTCCCTCCCACCTCCCCTTCTTAATGGCGGCACTGTTACACTGCCAAAGAACTCCATGCGCTCAACCCGGGCCGCCCCACAGCCTGCGTCCAGACCTCCCAAAGGCACACCCATGGACCCTCCTCCTGCCGGATGTGCAACTTCACCTGTACCCAAGCCACCAAGCACCACAACAGCTCCACCCATAACAACCACCTCAGCTGCATCCTCCTCAACACCCACTCTGTCCACAAGCATGCCGTCGAACTCTGGGACCTTCTCACCTCAACCTCCCCAGACATCGCCTTCCTCACCGAAACCTGGATGAACCCCTCCTCGGAACCCGACATCGCCATAGCCATCCCTGTAGGCTACAAAATCAACCGAAGAGACTGCACCTACAAACCGGGAGGAGGAATCCCCACAGTCCACAGGAGCACCATTAGGATCTCAACAAACACCCATGACACCATTGATTCCACCAAACACTTGCACTTCCAGATTTATGTCAACGCCAACACCACCATGAGAGGAACCCTTGTCTACAGACCCCCAGGCCCCTGTCCACAGTTCTGTGACACCATCGCCGACATAATCAGTGCCCACGCCCTCGCCTCTATGGACTACATGCTCCTCGGTGACCTGAATTTTCACCTGGAGAACACCGACGACAGCAACTCCTCAGCCTTGCTCGACAACCTCGACAACCTCGGTCTCAAACAACTCATCACAACGCCCATCCACTCAGCCGGCCACGCACTCGACCCCATCTTCTCCACCAGCAGCCACATCACCTTCTCCCATACTGCGAACTCCACTGGACCGACCACTGCTGTGTCCACTTCTCCTTCCACAAACCCACCGGTCACCAACAACAGACCACTCACCGCAGCTGGAACAAGATCTCAAAGGACCAACTGATCTCCACCCTCGCCCACACCCCGCCACGCAACACCAGCGACCCCAATACCATCGTCCTCAACCTCAAACAATGGCTAGACGACTGCACCAACACCCTCGCTCCTCTTAGGAAGTCAACCAACACCTGCACCAGCAAGAAAGCACCCTGGTTCACTGCCGACCTTCAGGCCTCCAAGCAGGAGTGCCAGAAAACCGAGAAGATCTGGTGCCAAGAACAAACAGAGAGCAACCACGCCACCATCAAGACTGCCATCTGCAAGTATCACCGGCTCATCTGGACCACCAAAAGAGCATTCTAAAAAGAATGAATCGACAACAATGCACACGACAGCAAGGAGTTCTTCAGCATCATCAAAGAACTCACGAACCCAGGTCCTGCACCGCCGACCCCCCCGCTCACAAGACCTCCGTGATTCCCTCACCACCTTTTTTCACCGCAAGATCACGGACATCCACAGCAGTTTTACCTCCCCGATCCCCACGACCACCGCTGCCAATGCGACCCCCAACGCACCCAATTACACCAACCTCCTGAGTGCCTGGACCCACACCAACGACGAGGACACCACCAAGACCATGAGCACCATCCACTCCAGATCACCCGCCGACCCCTGCCCTCACCATGTCTTCAATAGAGCCAGCCAAATCATCGCCCCCAGCTCCCTTCCATCATCAACAGCTCCTTTGAGACCGCCACCTTCCCGGAGAGCTGGAAACACGCCAAAGTCAACGCCCTGCTCAAAAAACCCAAGGCAGACGCTAAAGACCTTAAGTACTATCTGCCCATCTCCCTACTCCCCTTCCCAGGGAAGGTCATCAAGAAGATAGTTAACTGCCAACTATCACACTTCTTGGAGGACAACAGCCTAGTCGACATCTCCCAATCCGGCTTCCGCAAGAACCACAGCACCGAGACCGCTCTCATCGCCGCTACCGAGGACATCAGGATCATGCTCGACAAAGGTGAAACCGTGGCCCTCATCCTCCTTGACCTCTCGGCAGCCTTCGACACCGTCTGTCACTACACACTTCGCACACGCCTCCATGATGCTGGAATCCGAGACAAGGCCCTGGACTGGATCATATCCTTCCTCTCCAGCAGAACTCAGAGAGTCCGCCTTCCTCCGTTCCTGTCAAAAGCCACAAAGACCATCTGTGGAGTACCCCATTGATCCTCTCTCAGCCCCACCCGTTTTAACGTCGACATGGTGGCACTCGCCAACATCGTCTGATCCCACGGCCTTAACATCGTCTCCTACGCGGACGACACACAACTGATACTCTCACTCATGAAGGACCCCACCACTGCCAAGACCAACCTCCACAACCGACTTCACACCATCGCCAACTGGATGCAGGTAAGCCACCTCAAACTGAATTCGGATAAGACCGATATTGTCATCCTTGGCTCCATCAAATCAGCATGGGATGACTCCTGGTGGCCTGCCATTCTTGGAGCCGCTCCAACCCCCACCACCCAAGCACGCAACCTCTGCTTCATACTGGACTCATCACTCACTATGACCCAGCAAGTCAACACCATCTCATCCTCATGTTTCAACACCTTCTGCATGCTTCACAAGACCTTCAGATGGATCCCCATTGAAACCAGAAGAACTGTCACCCACACCGTCGTTAGCAGTAGACTGGACTACGGCAAGCCACTCTACACGGGAACAAAGGCCAAGCTCCAGAGGAAACTTCAGGGCATTCAGAACGCCTCAGCACCCCTTATCCTTAACCTCCCTCGCCACAAACACATCTCAGCCCACCTCAGAGACCTTCACTGGCCACCCGTCAACTTCAAACTCCTGATCCACACTCACAAGGCTCTCCACAACGGCGGCCCTGCCTACCTCAATGAGCGTCTCAACTTCCACGTCCCCACCCCCCAGCTCCGCTCCGCCAACCTTGCCCTTGCCACCATACCCGCATCCACCGTACCACTACCGGTGGCAGATCCTTCTCCCACCTTGCCGCCAAAACCTGGAACTCCCTCCCCATCAACCTACGTCTGACCTAGGACCTCCTGACCTTCAGGAAGCATTTCAAGACCTGGCTATTCGAGCAGTTGCACCCCCCCACACCTTGAGACCCTATCGGGTGAGTAGCGCACTTAACAAATGATTGATTGATTGACATCTTTAAAAATGAAATGATTCTTTTTTACAGGGTGACCCAGCCCGTAGGCTGCTCCTAGAAAGTGTCTGCAAGTGGTTGTGTGGTCATATGTCATCTCTGAATTGGGCAAGGAAGCGCATCTTCTAGAACTCTTGACCTTGGTTTTTAAACCCTGCACAAAGTGGAGATATTAATATTGGAGTAACAGAAGATTAAGAATAAAGGACCCCTTGTGGACAAATCCCAGTCTGGATAAAGATATTTTCTGTACTCATACTTTTGGAGACCCTGTGGACTCTTATCTCCAGGGCCAGTGGAACTGGCCCTTCCACTTTCTCTGGGGAACAGTAGCTGTTGGTCTCACTAAGGACACTGAAGGAAACGATTCCCCTGGAATGTCTGTGGACCATTCTGACTGGCAATGCCATAGGAAGCAGTACCCCCATACTGCTGAAAGATGACACAGGTATGATAGAAGTGGTCAGGAGACTGTGGCAATGGACAATGCTAGCATGCATAGAAGTCTGCTTTGAGAGCTATAAAATGTTAATCTTTGAAGGTCCTAGCGTGCTTGGCTCCCCGATAGGGAAGAAAAGAGGAGGGAGGTGGGGGGGTGCTCCATCGGTCCCTGCTCCAGGTTGGTTAAGAGGGTGAGGGTCCACCTAGACCGTTTTGGCGTCTCCGTCGTGCCCTCCAGGGCGTGAACTCACCGATGTCCGAGCGAGGGGGGGGATTGAAAGTAGGCTAGGATGGGGGGCTGTAGTGCAGATTCATGATTTCTCCATCATCTGAAGTGGAGCAGTATCCATGAGCTCAATGAACAATTGCAAAATGTTAGAGGCCAGGCAGCCTGAAATCAACTCTCCTAGTGAATGGAGCACACCACCAGGAGCAAAACCAAAAACCAAAATACTTTATCAAAAACAGCCCCATTGTCCTAGATAATACATGTTTTGTTTAGCTTGCTTGTTTACAGGTTGACTGCTGGGACCATGAGGCCGCTTGTTAAGGAAAAATCTATCGCAGGCAGCAGTGGTCTAATTAAATCTCCGGGGAGAGACAGTCCCCCGGCGGCACTTAGCCAACTTGATCACATGGCACTCGTACACCCCTTTGGAAAATTGCCTTTGCAGGGTCCAGTGCCCACACGACAAGACCAACATGCTGACCACTAAATTGACTGCCTGTAGGTTGGGGCCAGGTGCCGAGTGATTTGCTGGTCCGAGCAGCCACTTAACCATGTGGAGAGGCTGTGTTGAAGGAGGGCGTACCAGGTGACAAGATTGCAGATGTGTGCCACTCATAGGACTCTCTCCAGACAACTGGGAGAGAACCCATGGTAAGGTTCTATGCTTGCTAGGAAGTCTAAGGCTACAGGCATGGGAATGTGCTGCATTGCCCATTGGAAATATCTTTCCTTTGTCCAAGAGGGCAAGGACACCCATATGAGATTTCTGCTCACTGGATGGCACTTAAAAAATATAAAAAGGAAAACATGTGTACTAAATATTAACCCAATTGCATTGGCAACTTGTTAATATAAAAAGACCAAGATGATGAGTTGCACACGATAGGACACTAGGGAAACAATATTTTGACTATTCAAAGTTCATTGCTACCTGAAGGCATGGGCACCAGCAAAGGAAATAATTAGTTGGAGGGGGTCTCCCTGCAGCAGTGGTGGGCCCGCCCAACAACCACTTGAAGTCCCACAAAGAATTTGGAAAATCTCCATAACACTTCTGGGGCACCTCAAGAGCGACCCTGGAAAATGTTTTCCTTCCAAAACAAGCACTTGGGGCCTGATTCATAAAGGAGCACTTAGACCAAAAGTCTAAACATCCTCACTTACAAGGCCCTAGCGGCACACTGATCCACCAGAGCATAATTTTTTAATACTCCCATGGGGCAATGTGCCAGCCCATATTTACAAGACCATGCAAAGCCACCTTGCGTGGCTTTTCATAGCCTTGTAAATATGGACCCCTTTCACGCATGACAATGCATGAAAGCGGTGTTCCATGGGTGTTGCTGTAGGTGTTCCCACACAATACCCATGGAACCTGAAGGAATCTGATGCATTCCCAGATTTACAAGTCTAGGGTGCGTCAAATTACTACGGTACCTCAAGGGCGGTGTTAGAGTGATGCAATAGAGAGAAGTATCTTTAATTCTCCCATTTTTCCTCTTTCTAAGTGTGCTGCATTCTGCAGCACACATAAAAAGAGGAAAACACCTCTGGTGATTGCCTTTGTGCATGAAGGTGTCCCTTCCTGCACAAAAATAATCATTCCCAGAATGCAGTCACGCTTGCACCATGGTGCTAGAGTGCCTTGTTTGGTGCATGCCATCAATTTGTGTGAGAGCTCAGGTGGAGAGGGCAAAAATGTGCTATACCTTGCAGGTAAGGCACATTTCTGGCCTTTCCTGGTGGCGCAGGGTGGCAAAGCAAATCATCCCCACTATATATAGACTACCTAAGGTCCATACAAAGGTGAGTGACTCTTTCTCTAAGAGCTATAATATATTGTTTGGGGTCTTTTTTGGAACCACTCTGTAAATGCATGGCCTTTTTTCTAAAACCTTGGGGAGTCTGCAACAGTCCTATATTTAAGACTTGCCAGATATGATTTCCAAAGAGGAGGGGTGGGAGTGTGATATAAATACAGAATTTTTGCCTGCCCTAAACTTTGAAGCTCTATATGCGAATATTCCTCAGTTTGACATCATAAAAGTCATTTGCAAAGTTTTGGTGGAATCTGAGCGCTTAGGATTTAGCAATGAATTTGTATTTAGTTGTGTCAACATGATCCTCAAGAACAACAAATTTTTATTGAAATATGAATTGTATTTACAATTGAAAGGGACCATCATGGAAGCTACATGTTTTCCAAGTTTGGCTTGTCTCAATGTGGCCAAATTCGAGAGGAAAAATGAGAGAATTGTCTTGTCAGCATTTTCTTAGGAATAAGTAATAGAGCTAAGAATTGAAATTGATAGAAGTTGGAACATTTTAAATAGTAATTAGAGTGTAACATTGGAAAAAAGCTGTTTGCGTTACAGAGAAACAAGAAGTTTAAGTGTTAATTAGTACACCCTTACAGAGAGGAGAAGCCACAGATACAACTTAATCTGAATAGAGAGAGATTTGTGGGCAACTATAAATGTGGCGGTTGCAATGTGTGCCAGTAATGCATAAGAGATATTAGGGTCTCATACAAGGGGTTCACACATGATTGTAGAGTTTTCATGAATTGTGTGAGTATATGATTACATGCCTGTGTGATCCTGGTTATGTTGGAGAAAGTATCCATAAATTGAGAGTGAGGTCAATGCACAGTAACTGGCAATTAGGGCATGGAAGACAAAAGCTCCTTTGGTGGACTACTGTTTACAAATGGAACACAAGGATTCAGATTCACACTGGTTCATTCGGGGAAAAAATAGAGGCAAAGAGAAAAGGAAGAAACATTGACAAGTCAAGGTAAACCAAAGAACAGTGGTTTATGCCCATGTTCATTGAATACATTTAGGGTTGGATTGAACTGCAGGAAAGAGTGGGAGCACCTCATTATTGTGTGACAAAGTACGTCTGTCTATGATTTGGTGTAGATGTTGTTTTTTTCAATATATATATTTTTTAATGTTCTCATGATTTTTGTATAGTAATAATTCTGTCTAGAGGAACTAGGTACTGTCTCTACTGATAAATGAGGATTAGGCTACAGTTGTTAAATATGGTTGCGGGGAACGGTTGACACTTCAAGATGGCTGCGGTGGGGATGTACTCCAACCATCTAAATAAGGAGGTATATTTCGCAGCATGTTATGAAGAAATGTCCTGTTCTAGGATAGTTATAATGTAGAGGTACAGCGCCCATTACATTCTAGTTGTTCATAATGCAAGTATGAGATTATGAGGGAAGAAAAAGTATGTTTCAACATGGCTGCCAGACAAACACATGGATCTATTACAGAATGGTGGTCCACAGCATGAGCTATGCATTTTCTGCAGTAGTAGGAGTTCAGGATGTATCATCAGTTTGGGTTTCATAAAGTGCCTGGCTCACCTGATCCGTTTTAACTACAAGTGCTTACATGCAATGCAGATGAATTGATGGAAAGACTTTCCCCTAAAACATGTATGGTAGGTTGTAAGGGGAAACAAATGGAAAAACTTGCCTCTAAATACACATGGGATTCAGACACACTACTTACAAAGGGTGGTCCATCCAAAGGAGTGTTTGTTTTCATTACTATCAGAGTTGGACAGATTAATTGATCTAATTAAATATCTCCGGAAGGGGAAAAAGACACCAGATGTTTTTTGGTTTGACAATCTGTTGTATAAATGGATGATTTAATTAAATATCTAAGTGAGGGTAAGTAAACACCTTGGTGTTTTATAGTGGGGCAGGTACCTCAGCGTTCGATTATATACCATAAAGTAAGGATATGAAGAGCAATGGGATGGTGGAGTTGTGTGGTCCTGAGGACCTAAGGGTGCTTTATGTTGACAAATCTTTTTAACAGTTTAAAATTGTTTGTGTAAGAGTTAGTCGGTCTGTAGATGATTAGGAGTGGAACATATGCTAAAGGTAAAGGGTGCCTTTTTGAGAATGTTGGTAGTATTTATCTGTGTCTCACTGTAATAGGATTCAAATTGATTTTAAAGAGGTGGGATATCACTCAGTATTGGATGTTTGCCTTGTGGAGAAATTTATTAGAGTCATCACCCATAAATAGTGGTCGCTTCGAAGCTTTACGAAGGGCCTGGAGACTGATACTCCAGTGATACATGAGTGAAATATGGAAGTAAAATTCAGGAATAACCTCATTAGTTAATGATTTAAGTGGTGTAGTTGTCCCTTTAGAACACCATAAGGGTTCTTTTAAATGTGACTGGACAGAGTGAATCATGTGTTTTGAAGTGAGCTAGAAGGTATAAATTATCACTGTGGATAGCAGAAACAGTTGGTAAGTTAATCAGTTGAAATACACTTGTTTGTATAGATGAGTGTTGGAAAGTTGATTATTGGTAAGAGCAGATAGCTACCTACATTTAGCCCTGATGCAATTCCAATGGACCTATACAAAAGTTATTCTCAGCTGTGGGCACCTATAATGCTTAATGTTTTAAATGTGACAATGAGTGCAGGAATCCCTTCCTCATGTAAATCTGTGTGTATTGTCACTGTGTTTAAAAAGGGAAACCGGAGTGTTCCCAAATCCTATCACTCGATCCCACTCTGAGACTCCTTGGTGAAAATACTGGGATGAATAGTTTTACGGCATATTGAGGAATGGATGAGAGAGCAGGATGTGATGAGTAAGGTGCAGTATGGTTTTAGGGAAGGGCTGGGGACTCAGGAGCAATGTCTGAACTTGCTCATGCTGATTGGTAAATGTACGCAGGTGAAGAAGGGAACTTTGTATCTTGCTTTTATGGACCTTAGCTGTGCATTTGACCAAGTAAATCACAGCAAGTTATGGGAACGTCTAACCTCGATGGGCATGGAGCCCCAAATTGTGGAATTGCTCCGGTATCCTACACCCGGGGACTAGCGCATCCGTGAGATATGGGACTCATTGGGAATGCACAAAATATTTTTTAATTATTAGGGGTGTGAGACAGGGGTGTGTTTTGGCCCCCAGCTTGTTTCTTTTATATATAAATGGCTCATATAATTTTTTGGTGAAAAGTTGTAAAGATGTTCCCAAAATAAATGGTAAGAGTATCCCAGCCTGATATATGTGGATGATGCAGTACTTATGGCACGTACTATAAATGGCCTCCGCAAGGTGGTTAAGGCTTATGGCGATTTTATGTCTAATTTAGATTTAGAGGTTAACAGCAGCAAGTCCCACTTTATGGTCTGTGGCAAGGCAGTGAGCAAAGTGGGTGCTTTGAAGATTAATGATCAAATTATCAGACGTGAACAGGAGTTTCCCTATCTAGGGGTGACTTTTGATGACAATGGAACATGGAAGCCCTGCATCTCCAGGCGATGTGTGCAATTTAATGCCGCTGTAGTTGCTACTTTTGAGTTTGCTTCAAGAGTAGGGAATAAGCCTATAAAGCCTCTGCTTGAGGTGCATAGATGAAAATGATTCCGGTTCTTATGTATTGAGCATCAATCTGGGGTAATTCGGGTAGTTTGGCTCCCCAGATAGAGGAATATCGCTTCTGCAGAAGGTTACTGAGCGTGAGACAAAATCTTTCCGGGTTTTGCCTTTACAAAGAATTGAATCTGGAGTGTGTGGAGGATGGTATTAAGATTTCACCTCTTCTGCTGTGGATTTCCTTTTGATCAAATGACAGTGCCTCCCCAAATAGGGAAATGTTGCACGATTTTCTGATGTGTGATCGAGCTTTAAATATCTCTTGGCTGGCATACATAAAAGAGCCTGCCACATCCCTTGGCCGCCCAGAAATGTCTGTGTCTTTACAGTCTTTAATCCATTTTACTATGTTTTGTGATTTTTATGCACCTTTTAGATGAAGATTTGCACTTCCTGTATTGAAAAAAAGGGTTTTGTGCATTATCGCCCAGCCTACCTGTGGTTACGTATGGTCCCTGATGTGATGGTGTGCCAGGGGGTGGGGTCTTTCTTAAAAGGGGCTATACGTTGGGGGACAAGTGTCAACTTTTTAACTTATTAAATACATTTTATATTTGAAGTTTAACTGTAAATGAAATGGGAAGCTTTTAAGATTTTGAATATATGAGTTCTTACTTTAAAAAAAAAAAATTGTATGTAAAGTGCTATGTATTTCTGTGATTTATGGTTATTATTATATAACCGAATAAAAAAATGATTGATACCTACACTTAGAAATAGGCCATAATTCTGCACTAGGTCCAGTCAAGATCTCAATAAATTAACCCTTGCTCAACCCTTGTAGCTTGGCCCATGAGTAGTTAGGCTTAAATTAGGAGACAGGTGTGTAAAGCATTTAATATCAACAAAAATGTAAATAAGCAATACATAACACACAATATAAATATGATTCAAATTTATTAAAAAAGGAAATCTTTTTGTCTTTTAAAATTACACTAAAACGACAAAAGTCCAATGTAGGGAACTGGATATATGAATTTTTAAAAATTTAATGTAAACAATGCTTTCTAGTGCCTAAAAACAAAAAGTGCCAACTGGGAACATCCAGTCCTGCTTGACTAAGGCAGAGTCAAAAGTTAAAGCCAACCATGGTTCCCGGCTTGGACACACTGAGTTGGAGGCCTCAGTCAAAGTTTTACCTTCGCACTTAGAGAAACTTTCCTCGAGCTTTTCTCCCTCAATGTCGTGCGGTTCTCTCCAGCAAGCCGAATTTGATGTAATGTTGTCAGATTGATTTTCCACAAGACCTCAGAGAAATCGGAATTTAGGCCAGATCGCGGTTGAAGGTAGCCAGCTTGACTCAAATCGGTCAGGTCACTTATGGAACTTTTTTTCAAAGTTGCTCCAAACGTCTCTAAACTTCTGGATCTATTTCTAGAGGTCCTTTTTGGGCCCTGAAGTGTTCACAAACGTGATCCAAGGTTCCAGAATCTCTGAGTTGCCACCTTGGAAGCAGGCACTACAGTTCCCAGAATGCACCTGGTCAGAATCCTCAAACGGCCCTAGATGCTGATCAGCTCTTCCTGCAGAACTTGATTCAGGGGACTCTGGTCAGCTCCTTTGTACGTGTAGCTTACAGGGAGTCCACTCCTGGAGTTGATGAAGCAAGGCAAAGTCCTTTTTGTTGTGAAGCCCAAAGTGTGAAGCTGGTGCAGTCCTTGTGGATGCAGTCCTTCAGGTGCAGACCAGGAGTTAATCAGGGCAGTCCCTCTTCTCCAGTGTCTTCTTCCTGCAGGGATCTTTCTTGCATGGCGGCTCTGCCATGTTTATCCTTACTCCTGGGTTGGAAAGCAGGGAGTGGTGCCCCTGTCCAATAGGATGCAGGGTGCCTCCCTCTGGGGTAACCACTTCCTAAAAAGTGTGGCAAAAATTGGCCCCAAAAAGCAACATTCTTTAAAAATCCAAGACAGAGAAACCCTCTCCTTAGAGGTTACATCTAGCTGAGCCCACCTTCTGGTGTAGCTATGTTTCCCTAAAACATCCCTTCTGGCCCCCCTCTTAATGAGGTCCAAGTATTGGGGTTCCCCTCTGGCTGGTGGAGCAGGAAATGGGAAAGGTCCAGTTTCTACCCCAGGTAGCTTTCTCTCCTCTGAAGACCAGTTTGGCTACTTCACCCCATCCTGCTCTGACATCTGCTACAGCAATTCTCTTCCCATCAGACACTTCCTTTGTCTCACCCCATTCTACTTCTCACCTCATTAAGGTAGCCTGATGCAGGCTGCAAGAGACTGACCAATCATGAAAGAGCACTGCAGGGCTGATTTTGGTAACTTTCAGAAAGAGTTCTAAAATACTTTCTCTGTGTCAGTTATAATGGCACGTTTCGCACGTTGTTGGACTTATTGTAACATTTAATTTGATGCCAAACTTGACAGAGTTGACTCTTTTCTTGTCGAAATGAGACATTATTAATTAAAAAATAACCTCCCAATGTTAGCCTAAGGAGCTAATGAAATACAATGAGGAAAAACAAATGTGGCTGTTTTTGCCTCACCAGACCTTATAAAACATATCTTATAAAGTTCCTGCTTAGATTTACACTGCACCCAACACTTGGGGCACTTTGGGTAGACTTTAGGGGCGGCCTTATAAACAAATAAGGTAGTTTTGAAGGACGACTCTCTCACAATGAGTGTTAGTCATTTTAGCATGTCTGATGGTCACAGGGAGAAGGGAATGGCAGTACAATAGGTGGATTTGGGTGCCTTTGTTAGATGACCAGGGAGTTTTTTTTTTACTACCACTGCATGTAGGATTGAGGTACATGGTTTTTCCTTATGAGGAGGGTGTTGAGTCATAAAATGAACTTTAGAATGAATTCTCTAATTGTGTCTATTTTGAACTGCTGTTATGTTCTGTTGTGCACCTAACACAATGTTTGTTGTTTAAGTCGTGTCATGATGTTTTGCAGTGTGACTTTTATTTTGTTTTAGATATTACACAAGATTGTTTTGGGGAGGAAATATCCACATAGAGAAGTTCTAAGTTATTACCATGGAAAACCACTGATGGAAACCGAAGGCACTATCTAAGGTGCACTGGTGGTCCTTGTCGGTTATAGAACTAATTCATCAACACTTAATGACAAAAGAACATGAGGTACATTTTTAGAAAGACTAATTTTGCTGGCTGAGCATGTCTCCCTGTTTTCTACATGACTACATGTGGCTGTTATGTGTATATATTTCTGTGTATATGGGATTTTAAATATATTGCCATTATAAAGGGATTAAAAAAATAATATTTTTTTCAAATTTGCATTTGCATTTTAAGTATACGTGTAAGTGTAAAGATTTTCTGTGGAGCTTTGCTGGAGGTTTTCAAACTTTGCCTAGGTGAATGTTTAGCTTTTTAATCATGTACCCCTGTCCCCTTGGTTTGAGGGTTTTCTCTTGTTACAGTTAGAATATAAAAAGAGATATATTTTGTAATCTTTTGATTTTGGTGAAAAGTTTATTCTGCCTCATTTATATTATGCATGGATCTATCCAATGTGTAAATTATTGCTGATGCTCCAGCCCCATGACTTCGTAAATAGTAGCGACATGACATGACAAGCATTTTTCCATGAAAAATATGACATATATAAATACATAGATATATATGTGTATATATATATATATATATATATATATATATATATATATATATATATATATGTATATATATATATATATATACATATATATATATGTATATATATATATATATATAGATAGTTAGGATCAACGTTTCCCATAGCCGAAACCTTTTTTGTTTTGCTAATAACTTTGGTGCTATTTTGCAAATCTTCATGGTGATTTGCCAAGTGGGAGCTGAGAAAAAATTGGGGTCCCAAGATGTTTGGCAGGGAACGAGATCTTGGTCTGTGGATCATGCATTTTGTAATTTGGTTCAGTAATTTTGGAATTAGTGGAGGAAAAAAATATAGATATCTACGGACGTGGATCCTCCAAGCAAAAAGCATGGCCCTGATTGGCTGGTGGCAAGTGAAAGGAAAGTAGTCATCTCCATTTTGTTTCTTGACTGGGCCCCGGGGAGAAAATATAAATAAAAACACACATAAGGAGTCAGGATAGAGGGATCCTGACTCGATAGGGCACGTGGTACTATGTGTCAAAGGGACCCCTCCTTGGCAAAATATTGCCCAATATATTTTTGGCCTATCGGCAGACCCATAATAAACACACAGCATGACCCCCAGTGTAAATCTGTGATGGATCTGTGGATCTGAATCCCCATGGGAAAAAAAAACTCCTCTTCTCACTGTGAGAAACTGACACCTTGTTGCTGTACCACCCCCCTTTTTTGCCTGGTTTCTGAATGCAACTTGGATTGGAGTGTACTGGGATCCTGCTAACAAGGTTACCAGTGCCAGTGTTCTTTCCCTAAAAACATTGTAAAAGTAATTGAATACCCCTTTAGCTACCACTATAAGTCCCTATGAAAAGGTACTTAGGTACCCATGGCATTGGGTACTATGGGAAGGCTTCTGAGGGCAACAGCACTGATTGTGCCACCCTCTAGGGCCATGCATCCAGATGCACCCAGCACTGACATGGCAGGCTGAGTGTCCTGGTGCAAACCTAAAACTCAAACTCGACATGGAACACTGTCTGTGTGCCTAGTCACCATACACTGTATTTACTATGGGTAAGACACCCCTCTGGCAGGCCTTATAGCCCTAAGGCAGGGTGTTCCATTTTGTATGTGAGGGCATAGATGCATGAGCAATATGCCCCCACAGTGTCCTTGCCAAACCTGGGATATAGTGAGTGAACAGAGCAGCCACTTTAATGTATATGCTGGACACTGTTCAACACGTACTTCCCCGCTACATAATGGCTTCTCTGAACCCTGGGTTGTTTGGTATCAAACAACTCAGAATGATAAATCCAAACTGGTACCAGTACTGGATTTATTATAAAATGTACCCAGGGGTCACCTTAGAGGTGCCCCTGCAAAAGTTAACTATCCTGACATGATTGCTGACTGGTTGCAGCCAGCCTGCCACATCAAGACAGCCAATACACAAACCTTGGGGGAGAGCCCTGTCTCTCTGGTTTCTAAAACAATGCCCTTCCTGGGTGGAGGAGCTAGCTCCCCCTCCCTCAAAAATGTGCACCTCCTTGTCAGTGAACTTCAAAGGGCTACCACCCTTGAAACTCGATCCCCAGTCCTGCTGCTAGCAGCAGATGGCCTCCCCTTTCACACCCTCACTTTTGGAGGGAGCAAAGGTGGGAAAACCACACAAAGGGTAGGAGAAGTGGTCTCACTGAGCATGCACCACCACAAGAGGCTTGCAGGCAAAGTGGACCCTCCATTTCATTTTCCTCCATGTTGGATGGCAAGAAAATAGCCAATTAGGTTTAGAGTAGTGACCCTTCGCACAGGAAGTAGTCACTGTAGTGGGTGTAGCCACCCAAGGGTAAGTGTCCCATTGGACACCTCCAGGTTGCCCCTAAAACACCCACTAAATTCAGTATTTACAGGGCACCCCTAGAACAAGAAATTGGATTTGAAAGGACAAAGAAAACCAGCACCAAAGAAGATCCAAAGCAAGTGAAATGTGGTCCTGCTGCTCAAGAAAAGTCGCCAAACCCTGCCTGCTGCACCCAGGATGCAAAAATCACCACTGCAGAGGAGCAGGACACTGGACTGACCCCAAAAAATCCAGGCAAACTCCAGGCTTCAAGAATCACCCCAGATCTCCCTTCTGAGTGGAGGCATCCCCCAACAATTAAGCAAGAACCAACAAGCCAGTGAGGGCCTCTGCACTGACTGGCTGATGTTTCCACAACCAGAAGTCACACCTGGAACTGATGAAACACTGGCAACAGCCCAGATACGACCTACAAGTGTACCAATTTTGGTGGCACTGCACTCTCCAGTGGCTGACTTACATTAATACTCTGGGTACTGGTCAGCTGACATTGGACAACCAGAAAACCAGCTCTCTCGAAGCTGAAAAAGGAGCAGGAGGAAGCCCCATTTGAGGGACTTCAGGAACACCCTGGAACTCCCCCTAAGGTGCCACCCTTGTCCTGTAAGCAGCCCTCAAAGAGACTAACCTCCCGCTCCAGAGGACTCAGTTGCGCATAGCTCCTTGATCTCCAACTTGTCCTGCATCCGGCCGCCCTGTACCCTAAAACGAGGAACCAGCTGTGTTCCATGGGTCCCCAAACCCTTGTGACCTTGACAGCCCAAGGGGACCCCAAGGCACCAACTTTAAATCTGCAAACCAGCTTCTTTTTGAGGTGGCCCCTCCAAGTGTCCCTGTGTCTGTGCCAAAAGACGTTCCAGCTCTTCTCCTGCTGGCACAGTGTGCTCAACGACTCCTTCAACCATCCTGCAAAAGAAGAGACTGGTAACCCAACTATACGATTTTTAATGCATTTTTAAAAGTGACTGCCTATTGATTCCTATGGTGCGTAATTATGCACAGAAAGACTAACTTTATCAAAACTTTGAAACGTCATATCTCAAAACGTACTTAACATATCTTAAAGATCTTGGTCTTAAAAATTATATAAAAGTCTCAAGTATTTTTATAAATTCTGGACTTGAGTTATTCATTGAGTGTGTGTGGTGCATGATTGGATTTGTGAGTCCAACAAATGCTTAGCACATCTCCTGGTTTAGCCAAACTGCTTGACCAGCTACCTCAAAATTGGCACATTAGGTGGTTTAATTTTTACCTCTGGAAACCAATGTGTAGTTGCCTGGACACCCTGCACAGTGTGTCTAGTTTTGCACACTGCATAGAGGGCCAGCCTCCTACACTCACACGCTATACCCCTGCCACACACGCAGCCGAAGGCCATGTGCAGCATGGAGATGGTTGCATGTGGGGGGTTGGTGGCAGGGCCTGGCCAACCCCTCCATGTACTGTCGAAGCCCAAGCTGGCAGTCGTTAAATTAATGTACAGTATTTATATATTACTTTTACGTAAAAACAAAAACAAAATTCACTGAGAAAACCAAAGGTTAAAGAGACGTTAAAATTAGGTTCACATTTTACCCACAGAAAAGCATAGAAATTCAGAAGTTATAGTTATACCTATAGTTATACTTATCTCAAGAAACAGTAAGACGTGCTGGAAAGTAACTGAAAGGCACAAGTTATAGTTTCTTAACATAAGTATGACTAAAAGTATAATTATAACTGCTGAATGTCAATGGTGTTGTGTGGGTAAAACATGAACCTAACTATAACATCCCTATAACCTTTGTTTTTTCACTGAATATATATATATATATATATATATATATATATATATATATATATATATATATATATATATATACATTCTCTTGCACGTAATTGCTTTACCACCCCACGTCATGGCAGTACAGAGCTCAGACAGATCCACGGCAACCAGCGTGTTTCGTTCATGATATGTTCATTCGAAGACAATAATGCTTATGGAGTGAAAAAAGTACGGAAGAAAGGAAAAATAACATGTTTGTTGCATTTCTGTTCTACACCTTCTACTGGTTTTAATTCAGTATCATGGTGGACTTATTTTGTGCAGATTCACACATAGTATAGACATGCTTGGAGTAATCTCATATATAATATACTGTTACAAAGCATTTACACCGGATCCCCTCATCAACATTGATGTGCGCAATTCTCTTTGTTTAAGTACAAATGCCACATGCCACATCATAAGGCATAATAAGGTTGAACATTTCCCTTAAATATGATCATAAAATCCCATCTCACTCAGGTAGATCAGCAGTAAAGATTTTCAAACAAGGGAGTTAATCTTAAAACCATGATCATTCATTTCCAGCAACTAATTGTCACTATTAAAGTGCCATGAGCCACATAATACAATGCATAAAGTTGCAATTTCCCCTAGGATGTAAACATATACCTTCTTCACATCTGTGCAACTTTGCATAAAACATATCATAACCATAATTGAATTATCTTGTGGAACCCTGATCAATAATCCATGATGCCGGATCACGGTCTTTCCATATGAAGGGATCTCTATCCTAGGATAACTTAAAAGCTATTGACTATTAAGGTGTCATGTGCTCTTAAGTTGCTAATTAGGCATTAATGGAAGGATCTGAAAAACACCAAGCCCAGAGCTGCTAATACTTAGAGTAGCCTCTTACCTGACACAACTCTCAGGCTGAATGCTTAATGCAATCATTAAAGTGGCACGTGTCGCATAATACCATATATATGATGTATATTGCACTTCTCCCTTAGATGTAAACATGAACTCTCCCCTATCCTGTGCAAATTTGCATAAAGCATATCATATCCTTAATTAGGTCTTCAAAGTGAGATCACAATCATATCTTCATAATACTGTCTCATGGTCATACTGCAGAGAGGGATCCCTAACTATTTAAGTGGCACATGCATTAATGATGCATACTCACAAGATGTTGCATTCAATACTGACTCTGGGGATACTAACTTTAGTAGAAGTTTCTTTTTTAACATAACTCCAGGGCTGTGATCGCAAAAGTGACACATACTCTAAAAGTGCATATGTGTATTTATGTAAGGATATATATATGTATATATATATATTTATATATATATTTATATGGGTACTTTCAAGCCTGTTAAGAAATAAAGTGACATGTGCCCAAAAAGTGTATAATACATATTTCCCAGAGGATTCAGCCAACACAATTACAAGTGGTTTAAGGTGGTCATGCTAGTTTCTCTATGTTGTGGATAAGTAACTAAGGAGGAAAAGGAGACATGGATTGGCAGAAGTGTAATAATATAAAACTGAAAGAGACATTTTGTTTGTGTCCTGATCATCCTAAGTAGTGCTATATGTCAATACCTAAAACTCATCCTCAAAGCTAACTTAAAATATCTCTTACAATCTTAAATAAAGCTAGCAGCAATTGAACAATAATCACATATATTACTGATCGATTACACATCGTTCATGGCAGTGCTATAGATGTACATGGAGTTCAGCATACGTATTATGCCCTTATGGGGTTTCGTGCCTCGTATTATAATCATTTTTGATTCTTCTCTCCTTAACTCCTTTTCACTGTCACTTCTTCATGGGTGATTTTTAATATGGTTAATGACATAAAATCTGAAGCCCTACAATGATCAATTGTGAAATTGCTCAAAATGACAGGCCATTGGTTAGCTCTTGTCCCAATTTTTATGGCCCGCATGTGCTGAAGAATCCTGATCTCCAATTTGTGGATGGTACTGGGCATGTACATCTTGTTACAGTCACACCTCAGCACATATACCACATCATCAATGTTGCAAGTTATCCTGTCCTGAATTACAATTTGGCGGCCTTAAAATGCTTGGTAAGATTTCAGATTCAGCCTATGCTGACAAGCTTTACAGGAATTACATTTCACAATCCTCTACATGTTATCCAACAGCCAAGTTCTCTCAACACCTGGATCCAGGTGTCTTTTTATACTTCTTTGGATATAAGCAATAAAACTCTCCTGGAGTGCAACGAATCAATTGTCTGACAATTGTTGGTTTTGGACACACACACAAATATATATATATATATGTATATATATATATATATACCCTACTGGCTGCCCCCAGTAAGTAGTTATAGTTAGGACCAGGTTGCCATAGGAAATGTGTTTTTTGACTTGCCTATATGTTTGCCACCGTTCAAAGGATCTTCACTAATTTTTCCGAAAAAGGTACGCTGAGAATTTTTGTTGCTCATGGAAAGTTTTGGGGTGATCCATAAAGAAGGGGCCTTCAAAAATGGGGGCGGGTCAAAAACATGACTACAGCCTGAACTGCTGGACCAAATTATACCAAATTTGGCAGAAAGGTAGATTATCGTCTGCAGATTGTGTTTCTTTTATTATTTGGTGAAAGTACATTCAGTAGTTGTTGAGAATTTTAAGAAAATCCAAACTTGTTGATCTAGGGATGTGGTTTCTTATGCTTATGAAGGGAAATGCAGGATTCTGATTGCCTGCCAACATATCAGACAAGAAGTGTTGGCAGCTATCTTGGGTCTCAGCTTCAGCAGAGTCCCCCCATAAAAGTATAAAACAGAAAAAGGGGCCGGCGTAGGAATACCTTGACCACAAAGCCTTTTTCTTGGGGTCCCAGAGGGTCCCCAGCAGGTCAAAAAAGCATTTTTTTTTTTTAAAAAGTTTGCCGTAAATTCACAAAATTGGCACATTTGTGGCAAAAAATGAAAAAAAAACAAGTGTGGTCTCCTATGCTTGTTTTCAACTAAGCCCCCGGGTCGCCCAGGTCCCCAGGGAATTCCTGCTTTATTAAACTAAAGGAAGGCATGCATGTGGCCCTCCTGCATGGATATTTTTATGTCCCGGGGACCACCACCTCCCTGGGCTCACACTGTAAAAAAATACAAAAGGGGATCACGCAGGCCCCTGCAGGCCCCAGCAATCACTGCCTCCCCGGGGACAAAATTAAAAAAAAGCATAGGTGGCTGCGCAGACACCCCATCCCAGTGACCATCACCTCCCTGTGGCCAACTCTGTTTTAAAAAAACGAGGAAGGTTCTCCATTTGGCACCCCTCCCGGATCATATATGGCCCGAGGGACAACCCACTCCCCGGATCCGGCTCATAATAACAGAAGAAGCCCCCTCCCTGGAGCCATTAATGGCCCTGGGGAACGCTACGCCCCAGGGCCCACTCCTGCTATGCCCAAGGGTGCTCACCTCCAGGATATAGCTATTTGCTCTGAATTGGCAAGATCTTTGACAGCTCCCACCAAGTCAGAGTAAACACTCCTCTTCCAGTAGGCAAGAGCTGTCAAGGTTCTCCCACCCAATGGAGGCAGCAGTAACTTCTCTTTCCCTGCCCGCAGAGATGTAGGCAGGGAAAGAGATGAAACAATTGCACTTACACACAGGAAGCTAAAAGTTTATCAGCTGCCTGTGTACAATAGCAATGCCGGCTCCTGCAGGAGGCTGGGAGCTCGCCAGGACCAAGAGGGCCTTGAGGCTGCCCCTGCAGTCCTAAAGCACACTGGGTGCCTTGGCTGAGACCAGGGAACCCAGGGTCACATGAACAATGGGGTCCCTTGGCTAAAATTGGCCTGGGTGGTACATGTGGCCCTCCTCCCCTATTGTATTGTGATTGCCCCCAGGGGAGGGGGTCCCTGGAGCCAAAATTGGCTTGCGTTCCGAGGCTACACAGCCCCCATTCTAATAATCGGGCAGGCTTCCATGCCCTTCTTAGTAGTATGCCTATGTCTTACCGCCTTTTGCCAGGATGATGTACAGCTTACCAAGAGGACACATAGTCCATTGCCCACCTATTTTGATGGCACTTTCTTGATGCCAAGGAATATGAGGACATCTCCACAAAAGGAATAAGCACTTACATCATATAGCTAAGAGGAAGGTCCCTGGTTTTGTGGAAATATACATCTTTGTAGTCTTGTTGGTCTCTATAAAGGAGGATTCATGTTATCACAGAATTCCGAAAAAGACACTGAGGAACAATCACATTACGAACGTGCACAATGTCGCTGGGGACATTTGCTTGTGGTCCATTACACAGCTGGTGTGTAGAATACACAATGGACATTTATCCAATGAGGTAGCATATAGCTTATAACTAACAATAGAAAGTACTCCAGTTGGGTAGACATTTTGTGCAAAACTGTGGACTTTTGTTGAATAAATGGGCAGGTGAACTTCCGTTCTGGCTATGATGCTCAGTTCAGAGAAATTAAACCTCAACAGGAAGAATTTCCAAATATAAATCTAGAAAGAACAAATGATCTGAACATCTCGGCTTGGCAAAGGCAAAGCAAGTACTGTTTACCTGCCAATTCAATATTGAAAAATGATCTAAATTCCTTTGTGGATGTGAATGCATCTTTGATCTATTGGAGCACAGTATGTATGTGGCTGTGACTAGTGGGTTCTTTTTTGTCATCTCATGGTGAGAGCAGAGTTCATGGTTATCCCTTTAAAGAGGTACAAGTATACAAATGTGCAATTCACCTGAATGCTCCCCCGACTTGGCTTCGCCCCATCCACCTTAGTAATATTCAAAGGTCTTCTTGCCTTTTGCCAGGATGATGGACAACTTATTAAAGGGCCTCCTAGTGTGTTTCCCTCAGATTTTGGTGGTGCGTTCTTGATGCCAATGAGTATGGGGACATCCCCACTAAACAAAAAAACATGTGCATCACATAGCTAATAGGAAGTACCCTGGTTTGGTGGAGATTGACATCTTTGTAGTCTCAATGGCCTCTCTACAGGTGGAGGTTATCACAGAATTCTGGAGAAAGACACTGAGGAACAATCACATTGCTAAACGCCCACAAGGTCACTGGAAACATTTACTTGTGGTGCATTATGCAGCTGTAGTATAGAATATGCACTGGGCATTTACCCAATGAAGAAGCACTTACTAAATAACCATTAGAAAGTACTTCAGTTGGGTAGACATTTTGTGCAAAACTGTGGACTCTTGTTGGATAAGCAGGCAGGTGTGGGTCCTTTCTGGCACACAAACACTCACAGAGGTACTCAGACACTCATGTACCCACTCACAGACCCATTCAGAGACTCATGTACTCACTCACAGACCGACCCACTCAGATACTTACACACTCAGAGACCCATTCAGGCTCATGCTCAAACTCACAGATGCATTCAGGGACTCATGTACCCACTGATACCCCTACTCAGACACTCATGTACCCACTCACAGACCCTGACACTCATGCACTCACTTCCAGACCCGATCATTGACTCATGCACCCTTTCACAGACCTACTCAGACATTCACTCACCCACTCATAGACCTACTGAGACACATGCGCTCACTCACACACTCACTTGCAAAGATTAGTGGATACAGCTAGGAAATAAAAATTTTAAAAAGCTTAGAAATTCACTTAGAAAAACCAAAGGTTAAAGGGAGGTTATAGTAAGGAAACAACATGAAAAAAACGTAGAAGAAATTCACTGTAAAAAACAAAGGTTACAGGGACGTTATAGTTAGGCTCACATTTCACTCATATAAAACTAGTGAAATTCAGCAGTTATAATTACGCGAGGTAACTATAACTTATGCCTCCGCAATGCACTGCTTATAGCCTCATATATTACATCACTCATGACATGGCCAGTGACATCACTGATGACATCTCAAATGACATTATAGATGACATCATCCAGTGAGAGTTTTCTAAAAGTTTATGAGTGTTAAGCATATATATCAAGGTACTACAAAAGTTAAAATAATACACTTTTTGTACTACTAATGAGTTATACTATTTCTAATATATATTATGTGAGTGTCTGTGTGTATCCTTGTGTGAGTAGGTATCTGAGCGCCTTTGTGGGTGTGGGAGTCCCTGTATGGTTTTATTTTGTAGTTATTGAAACAGTTAGTCTGACAACTCTGGGCTCGGCCGGGTGGCATATTTGGTCGAGACAGAGGTCTAGGAGGCCTTGGTCAGTTAACTGGCCAGCAGAGCATCAGTTAAGCAAATTCCAAACTTTACAGGATAACTGCCAGAGATGACAATTGAGTGGTACTGATGCTGAGGGATGCAGGCAAAATATGCTGAAAGGATGCTTCATTTATGGTACGGTAATGGTCTTTTTTTTTGTGGGTGCTGCTCAGTCGACAGGTGAAGTGGGGTGAACTTGGCCACAGAGATTGGGGTCTCCTAAAGTCCTCTATGCTACAGTAGCAGGCCAGCAGATGCTGGACTACTGGTCAGCCTGCACCATGGTTGGGACAAAATGTTTAAGTGGTGGCTAGTGTTGCTTAGTTGTGATGAATCCAGATTTTGAAAGCACTTCTGGGTCAGGCTGACTTAAATGCAGCTTTTGGCTATCTTGGGTTTGTCCTCTTGTGTGCCCAGCAACTGGTAGCGTGTGAACTTTTGGATAGTTTGTAGCCGATAAAGATTTTAGTTGATCTAGTCAATAAGGGGTTTCAGCAAATATATATAGACTAGCATTGCATGTTTGTGCAGACTAGGCTTTTGGAATATAAGAACAGTTCATGTATTTCTCTAATCACTATGGAAGGTAGGAGAATTCACCCCCAAGACGGGGACCCAGTTGGCCTTTGTTTTCTTGATTTGCTCATTACCGCCCCATTTAAGGGTTGAATGGCTTTTAGTTTGCTCCCTAATTGTTCTCATTGTGTCCTGATAAAGACCAATGGTTACGTTTCCAAGTGGCCTTTTGTTTTTCTTTTCCATTTGAAACGTCAACACTACCATACCATTAGAGCCTGGAGAGTGTAAACTATCCATAAGGGGACAATATTGACTCAAGCCATTACCTCTTGAATGTGGAATAGATTTGAAGTGTCTAATTGGATATGTGAACAAACACAAATAATGGACGGAATGTGGAACTAATCAAAAATTCACCTCCAGTCACAGATCTGGGTTTAATCCATCAATCCTTTTTCTCACCACGCCTCCCCAGTTTGGAATGGGGTCAAGACTGACTTGAATATGCCTGGATCCATACTTGGGTGGCATGGTGAGCAAAAGAACGATGGATTAAACCATGGTCTGTGACTGGGGTGAGTGTTTTAAAAATTTCAACACTCCACCCATCAACCTTTTGTGTTGCTGAAGTCACCATAACTGGGAAAGGTATGGCCAGATGTGGGTCCCATGCTCACTGTGCCTCTGGATTCAAGCTAGCCTGGCTGATGAAGGGTGATACCCTGAAACCTATCCCAGAATGCTTGTTTCCGGTCCAGGGAGGACTTGGCCTGGCAGTTCGAGCTGGACTGTTCCCATGGGATGAGAGTCAAGATTGATTTTATATTGTTGGGTCCAAACTGGGGTGGCATGGTGAGCAAAAGAACAATGGATTAAACCCAGATCTGTTGTTGGGGGGGAGTGTTTAAAAGGTTTCACCACTCAACCATAATTTCTTTTTGTGGTGTTTGTTTGTGTTTACTCTTCCTTTTTGAGTAATAAGAATTTATTTCTCTTGAGACTGCACTTTGGTAGGATATGGTAACTGAGCTAACCTATCCTCGATTGTCTAGTAGGACCACTTTTTGTGTGCATCGCAATATATCCAGGTCCTTCGGCTTTAATGGTAACCACATTGGTATGTAACAGAGACCGGTAGTGGCAAAACCTCTACACTACGTATCAATTTGACGATTTGGGCAACATCAGATTTTGTGTCCCTGAAGCTGGTTGCAGGAGATGTCACTGTTGTTGTTGGATGTTGGGAATCAACTTTTCCCTGAGCCAGAAGCAGTGGACACAGTCCAAACTTTGCTAGCCAAAAGTGCAGCAGATGCAGTCCTTCTGAGCATGTATCCTCTATTTTGTGCAAGTTCAAGGGAAGCTGGGCAGTCCTTCTTCGGTCCTCTCTCCGAATTCAGCATTTTTAAGAATCAGAGTGCCAGGGGTGCCATATTTATCCAAGGAATGTGCCCAGAGGAGACCACATGGTCACTAGCCAATGGGCTAATAGGTCCCCTTCTACCTAGTGACAAAGTTCCTGTTATATGTGTCATCTGGCTATCCCAGAGTGCCCCATTCTTGACCCTTTTAAGATGGCACAACCCTTCCTTGGTCATTAGTGCCTTGGAAGCCCACCCTAGAGGTATGTCCACAACAGAACCTGTTTAGGTGAGAGTTTTCCCTCCTTGAACCTGTATCCACTTTGTCAGCAGGAATTAAAGGCATATTGCTCAGGGGTGTTGGCACTGCTTCCATCACAAATGCACCTTCACCTTTCAAGCTTGCCTTTTGGGCTAACACCATTAAGTGCCCATCCTAGGGGAGGAGATGAGTCCTCTTTCCACGGTACTGCCTTTGTTCCTATGCTGTGGAGTCATTCACTGGTCACCCGTAGTGGCTATTACAATCAGTGATGCAGCCCTGAGTGGAAACTCTTCCTTACATGCCCTGGCTACCATCTCTACCATATACTAGAGATTTAGTCATTGCCAAGTGGATATTTCCAATTTGACACGTAATTTGTATAGGGTCAGAACACTGGCACTGAGGTCTGGTTAGCAGACATTAGTACATTCTCAGAGTTGAAAAACCAGCAACATCAGTCCAAAAATGTGGGGATAAACATACACAAAGAGGCCTTTCCTTACATGTCCCCCTCCAGATGAAAGGTGATGGGCAACTTAACCCTTATCATAGTAATTCTCATCAGCTAAGTAGAAGATCCTGGAAAGGACATCTGCATTGGCATGGTCAGCCCCAGGTATGTGCTCCAATGTGAAGTTCATACACTGTAGGGAAATGGACCTCCTCAACAACTTGGGGGTATCTCCCCTCATCTGTATCAACCATCAAAGAGGTCTGTGGTCAGTTTGAGCTTTAAAGTGAGTTGCAAACAAGTAGGGCCTTAGCTTCTTCAGGGACCAAACCACTATCAATGGCACTCCAACCTTCCTCTCTGGGGAGGAGTCATTGCTGATAAAGGCAACTGGTTGATCGTGATCCAGGTCATTTAGCTGTGACAGGACTGCCCCAATTCCATGTTTTGAAGCATCAGTTTGGGCAGCAAATGGTTACTAAAGTCAGGGGCCTTTAGGACAGGTGTTGAGCACAGTGCTTCCTTAAGGGCATTATAGGCCTTTTTTACATGAGTCAGTCCATATGACTTTCCTTGGCTGCACTTTGGAGAATAACTCTGTCAAAGGCACCATTGTAGACTACAACCCTTTATAAACCTCCTATAGTACCTAGTAAGGCCTAAGAGGGCTCTGAACTGAGTGTTAGTCGTTGGAGCTTCTCAGGCCAGAATTATCTGGATCTTTGGTTGGAGAGATTGTACATGGCCTCCACCTACTTGGTGACCCAGGTACACTACAGTCCCTTGCCTTATATGGCATTTGCTTTCCAATAGTCTGCAATGCCTGTTGAAGGGCTTAAAGCACATCTTTGAGGTAGACAAGGTTATCCTCCCAGGTGGAACTGAAAACAGCAATATCAATAAGATATGCTGCACTGAAACTTACCAGTCCTGAAGGTACTTTAATCACCAACCTCTGGCAGTTGGCAGGTGCATTTATCAACCCAAAGGGCATTATGCTGATTTGAAAGTTGCCATCTGGGATTGAAAAGGCAGACCTCTCCTTGGCTGCTGGTGTGAGGGCTATCTGCCAATAACCTGAAGTCAAGTCAAAGGTACGCAGATATTTTGCAGCCCCCAGTTTGTATATATGCTCATTAGCTCTGGGTATGGGGTGATCATCAGTTTTGGTGACTGCATGTAGACCTCTGTAGTCCACAGGCTCCTTCTTCTTTCTTTTGGGATTGGCTTTGGGTACCAAAACCACTGAGTTGGACCAGGGACTGCTGGAAGGCTCAATCACCCCAATCCTAACATTTTAGCAACCTTAGATTTAATGCTAGCCTTGACTTGATTTGACAGACTATAAGTTTTAATTTTAACTGTCACCTGCGTCCACATCATGTGTGTACCATGTTGTCAGACCTGGAGTCAAGGAAAGCAGTCTGGCAAACTGTACAAGCAAGGTGTAACAGCCCTTCTGTTGCTTGTCAAAGTGGAAGAAAGAACTACTCCCTCTTCTGAGCCATCTTGGGCATTGGTTAACTTCAGGTCTGGGAGAGGTTCCCTTTCTTCCTTTTCTTCATCATCTGTCACCATGAGTATTGTGATATCTGATCTGTCATGGTGTAACCTGAGCCTATTCACATGTATGACGCTATGGGGGTTCCTCAGAGTACCTAAGCCCACCAAGTATGCGATTTCTCCCTTCTTTTCCAAGCTAGGGAAAAGTCCAGTCCATTTGTCTTGGAGAGCTATGACTGTCACAGGTTGTAACACCCTCACCAAGTGACCAGGTTGGTACTCAACCATACCAGATGTTTGGGCATACCAGTGCTTTATAAGCTCCTGGGTGGCCTCCAAGTTCCTGTTTGCCTTTTTCATATACTCAACCATTCTGGGGTGAAGGCCTAGTGCATAATCCATAAAGTCCTGTCTGGGCTCCTTGGGAGATCCCTCAGAACCTTCTCTGACCAAACTTAAAGAACCCCTGACAGGGTGACCACAAAGTGCTTCAAAAGGGCTGCAATCTACTCCCTTCCAAGGAGCCTCACTGTAGGTAAACAGCAGGCCTGGGAGATGATTATCCCAGTTTCTCTGGTACACTCATAACCATGCTCTTCATGGTCTTGTTAAATCTTCCAACAAGGCCATTGTCTTGTGGGTAGTTTGGTGTGGTGAACTTATAAGTCACCCCATATTCATCCCTCATTGCTTTCAGATAGGCAGACATGAAGTTTGTGCCTCTATCTGAAATGATCTCCTTAGAGAAACCCACTGTGGTGAAAATACCAATGAAGACTCTAGCTTCTGCAGGAGCAGCAACTGTCCTAAGGGGAATTGCTTCAGGATATTGGATCGCACAACCACAACAACAAAGCTATGCCTACAGGCAGTAGGTTGGTTTAGGGGACTAACAATATCAATCTCCACCCTCTCAAAGGGGGTCCCTGCCACAGGCAGTGACATCAAGGGAGTCTTTGGCTTTCTACCAGCCTTGCTACTGGGTTGGCAGGTGACACAGGAGCAACAAACTCCTTCACTTTCTCAGACATTGGAGGCCAATAGAAATGGTTGACCAACCTGTCCCAGGTTTTGGTCTGTCCCAAATGTCCAGTGTAAGGGATGTCATGGGCTCGGTTAAGGAGATAATCTCTGTAGTGATCTGGGACCACCACACTCCAGGTTGCCCCTGGTTTGGTGTCCCATGCCTCGCTGTACAGGATTCCCTCCTGCAGGTAGACCTTATGGGTACTACTGACATCTCCTTCCTTAACTTATTGACATTATGGGAACATAACTTGTCACTTATAGATTTATTAATCAAAACATTAAAAAAGGCATTTAGAGAGCATCAATAAAACAACAGTAACAATATAAAAATGCATGTTGACATGAAAACATTGCTGTACTTGCTACAGGCAGAGACAGTAGGTTAAGGTTATTTCAATGTTTCTGTGATGATAGCAAGTAATTTATTAATGTAAAGTATACAAAACATTTTATAATAACGTATTACAGTAATGGCTTACGTTATAATCAATAACTATAATATTTGTAATATTTGCATAGTTTAAAAGTCTTTTAATACAACTGTAGTGATCCCTAACTATAGCTATCATGTAACCTTGGGTTATTTGTGAATGTGTTTCGTTTTCATGGTAAATATTTTTTCAAAAGTAGTCTTTATATTTAAAGTGCCACTGTTTAATTTATTTAAAATATATGGCTAATTTTGTGCTTTGTTTGGGCTACAATGATGTAGCCCAAATGTGACATCAAGTGCTTGTAATATTAAAGTGTTAGAAATAATATTAGGCAATTGTAAGTTAATATTATTGTCACAATTGATGGGTTTAGGTCTTTTAGCTCCTCCGCTGCACCTTCTAGTGCAGGCAAAGGGAAAGGTGGTCTAATTGTACTTGTGCCAACAAAGATCAGAAACCTGCATGTTGTAGAGCTAACTGTGCCCCTCCCTACCAGATATTGTGACTGTCTCACCTTAACGCATTTAAGATTATCTTAATGAACTTTTATCATTACTTTTTTACATCACAACCCATGAACATCATTGGGGATCTGGGAGATCATTGTCTCTGACCTAAGGAGTAAAGCGCTTACTGGTGTTTCCTTCTATAAGGTAAGTATTAAACTTTTTAAAACAGTAGTATTGCCTAGGGTTTAGCTTATATTTGTACAGTATGTGTACTTAGCTTGTATTTTTGTAAAGCTCGCCAGTACCACAGTACTCCAGGAGTGTAACATTGATTGTAATAGGGTGGAAGGTCTTCCTAGTCAATGAGAAGCTCATTTCATTTCTCTTGGTTGTCTTCTGGTGCAGAGCTATCGAGAACTGTCCCAGCACTGCTGTATATTGTGGTGGCCTTCTACTGGAGTTGATGCAGAGATGGCAGAAAGACATCAACCTTCTGCAGCTGCTCCAGATTCTTTGAAGGTGGAAGAAAAGGAGATTGCTCTGGGGGAGCAGGAGTTAGAGCATCACTGGAAGTTGAAGGGTCTGGCAGTTCTCTCTCCCACCTGGGGAGTAGAAAGTAAATGCCACATGGTAACTTGTTGCCTCTGCAACAAAGTGATTTCTTGGGGGACTGGGAACAGTATTCCCTTGGGACTACGGGAATACGCAAGCACCTCCATGCCATGCATGGCACCTTTGTGGCATGTGCTGAGAGTAGGTGTGACCTGGATTTACAGGAACTATGCCAAGAATCATCTGGTATGTCTTCCTGCAAAACACCTGCTTCTGTTGCCTCGGCTTCTGGCATTCAGAGGCAACCACCATCCCAACCTTCCACCTCTCCTCCACCCACATTCCAGCAGCTATCTCCAGGATTCCTGTAAACTGTCTTCACCAGGAACAGAATATAATATGTGGCTACAACAACATACTGTCTGTACTGCATGACAGTTATCACGGAAATGGAGAAAAGCTTAAACATTCACTGTGAGCTGGTTCTTGCTCACCGTTGTCCTCCACATAATCCATAGTATTCAGACCCTGTTGTGTGCATCTCTGTTTTATATTTGTGTTGGTCAAATTGATCTACAGTTCATTCAAAAAAGGGGAAAAATAACAAAAGAAAAATTAGAAACAAATGTTTTGTTAGAACAATTTTCAATTTCATTTAAATAAAGAGATATGTGTTACTGCTAACAATTCTGTTATAGGTACTGCAAGTAAGTGAGTCCAACTTACGACTAAATTGGAAGGTATGTAATTGGTAAGTCTCCATAAAACATACTCAGTTTATTTAAGAAAATCTATGCTTACTTCGTAATGACAATCTGGTTTTGCTTTCATTGTGCTGTAAAAAGTTTAGCTCAACATGGGTAACATACAATATTTTATATAAATACATGTTATAACAAACATTTTTATTTAGTGTTATTTAATATTTGCTATCATTTATGTCACACAGGGGTGAAAATTAGAATTTACATTTAATTATCATGCAACACTGGGGAAAACACAAATGTAATGGATTGTAAAAACAACTCCTTTTAAAAAGTTTTTGGGTCATCTCTTAGTTGACCTGCAATTCGTGAACATGTTTCCACTATGTAACTACATTGCTTACCTAAAGCAGTAGATTTCTTCATAAGTCATCAACCATGCAAGGCCACGTAATGACATATCTACTGTATGAAGTATGCAGTATATGTACTCCATGTTTCATAAATGTTCACTGCACAAACTACAATTAAAATCTAGGAATGAATATAAGAATGTAACAGACCATTACGTTTTTGGGCAATCTGTGTTTAAATGTTAACTTGGTGTTATCTCATTCAGCTAATACTGTGTTGTTTTTTAAAGATATGGTGTAATAACCAAAAGATGTCTGTTGTCCATGGTAGAAAATTATTGATGAACAACTAAACGTGTGTCAAGAAATTGAAATCTGAGTGTCTGTGAAATTGGGTATTACAGTTAGAATCTTCTGATTATTTGTATCATAAAACACAAACACTTATTTAGCATAGTTAAAACAACTGCTGACACATGTTCACACTCGCAGTTTGTACACAAGTTAGACTGTACAGCTTGATATATAAATTTTTTAAACGACATAGATTTACAATCAGAAATCAATAATCAGGATGAGGGAAAGTTTCATTTGCAAGTATTTCAAGAATAGACATTCAAAATTCCTGGGCATCATGTTGCTCATTTGATGAGGAATGAACAGTTCCTCTATAACATTGATTAAACCTCTGATGCCAAATGTAGATTGCCTTAATTTTTTGTTCTATTGAAGTCCTAAATACAAGTTATTCACAGTTTTACAAAATTACATCTGTATTTTACAAAAGTAAGTCTTTAAATAAAGGTAATATAATAGCAAATTAATAATAACATTACTAAGGATGTTAATCCCATTAGTATTACTAAATCAAAAGCCTTGATTTTCAATGTGTTTTTCCTTCTTTTTTATTTTTCACCACTGAACATTTTCTAAAGAAGCATCAGTTCTGAAACTTGACTTTCTTTTCATATATATTTTAGGGTTCAATTCTACTGGATGTTCTGCAAGTACAGGAGTGTAATTTTGTGTTATACAGTAACATTCACATATACAAGAAGAGTCTGCATAAATTTCACATCTATAATGTATAATCCTTGTAATATTTTCACACTGGACAAAGCAACATAGGCCATATCTCTTTAAAAACAGTTGAGCCAATTCTAATTAATACATAATCCAAAGTTAAAATTTGTGATTTATGTATTATGATAGCATAAGCTAAATATAAAGGAATTTGCTCTCTCTGAATATATGTGTCTTTCATTAACAAAAATCGTCCAGTTGGCCTTGCAATGTTTTTAATAATATCAGATTTCACATTAACAAATTCTATTATATCATGAATTTTTAAATTGTATACATTTGACTTATTGTCCATGTTCTCCATGTTCAAGCCCTTGTTCAACATCTAAGTTGAGTTGTAAAATGACAATGCTATTTCTTCACATGAATAGCTCTTTTTTATCCAGCTGCTTGTGTCATTGAGTTTTCCATCTATAATCATTTTGTAGATAATGTTTAAGTTATAGCAATATTTGCTCCATGAATTTCAAATGGATCCTTTCCAGGAAATGTAAAATTTCTTGATTTTCCATTTCTATCCTTTCCATAATAAAATCATTGCATTCTTTTAGGGTTGGCATCAAACAGACAACAGGTATTGATTGTAAAAGAATTTAATGCATAACTTCACAAACACATTTCAAATTTGGGAATAAAGTTGATATCCTTCTTTTTGGCAGTGTCAGAAGAAATCCCTAGCCTAAAACCTCTCAAAATCTTGCCATATTCTTCACTGTCTCATGTTTTATGTCAGTTCACTGTATGAGAAATGTAACCAAATATTAATATTACCTATACTACGTAAGCAAATTCTTCTTTCTTTAGCTGTCAAAGTTTTAAGAATTGGTTTCCCTTTAACAGGAGACAGTTAAAATAGATCACCAAAAACTAATCACATATTTCCCACCAAACAGATCATCATGTTCTATCTTCAGTACTTCTGTCATATGTAAGTGAACAAAGGACAGCACAAGGTTGGATACCTTGCTGTCCACGTCTATAATAAAAAAATGGTAGGCTTTTCAAAACTCTGCAAACTGCTTGAGAAGTATCACTATTCAGCTTTAAATATTCAACGTTATTATGTTCTACTTGTATTAATAGTAGTCACTATGATGTAACTCATTTTCACTTTGTAAACATTTAATATTACTCTTACCAATCCCCTTTTTACATCGTCCAGTTTGTCCTTTGGAAAGAGTGGCTAACCTTTCCCTCATATCTTTGGACTACATTTTAATTTTTAAAAAAATCAGATAATGTTTTAAAGGCATTGTGCTAACTTTGAGTGTATGTGTACCGAAAAACAAGGAAGAAAAGTACAATATTTAGGCCCTTATTATGAGTCTGACGGTCCTGGGACCGCCAGACTCAGGGTGGTGGTCGGACTGCAGCTGCCTTGGTGATTGTGAGTCCCCTCTCTGCTGGCTTTTTCATGGCGGTTCCACCGCCATGCAAAGTCTGGCAGGGACGGGGTGCCAGGGCCCCCATGAGGGCCCATGCACTTGGCATGGGCAGTGCATGGGCCCGTATGGGCAGCCCTATTGCGCTTTTCACTGCCTGAATTACAGGCTATCGCACCCAACGCATCGCAATAGTGCTTCCGGCTCGATTACGATCAGGCGTCAATGTTGTGGCCTTTTTCCCGCTGGGTCAGTGGGCGGAAATGCTGTTTTCACCTGCTGGGCCAGCAGGAAACTCATAATAGAGCCAGCAGGAAGAAACCAGAATGGTGGTTTTCCATTCCAAAGAGTTTGGCTGGCAGCCCCCACCACAAGTCAAACTCAAAATGAAGCCCTCAATGTTCCTGCAACATTAGTTCAATAATACATATAATGTCAGTTTCTTCTAATTTACCTTAGATGCAAATAATCTGTCCTCCTATTCCCCTAAGAATAGAACCACTAGAAACAAATAAGTGTTCCTATAAGCTTAAGTTTAACTACAGTTGTAATACAGCGAAACTGCATCCTAGTACTACTGGGCTATGCTGATAGCCTACTGGTAAATTTCATGTTTTAATGCAAACAGTATTACTGTTACATTCAAATGTTATCTAGACCAAACCATATAATTGGATATTTTTCTCATGTGGCCAAAGTTAGTTAGAATTGTAGGATAATTTTGAACCAACCACAAAGTACATAACAAACAATTGGTGTGATACATTTCTTATACTGTCCATTAATGATGAATATGGTCATATGACCTTCATTTTTTATTTTTTGTAAAGATTTTTTTATTGGGTCAAATACAAGAACATTAACTTAACATTGCCAGGACAGAGATATGCAATTGTTAATATATATGCATAAGGAATATTGTACTTATAAATGCATATTAAACATGTACATAAATTAGGCATATAGAGCAATATAGTATCAAAGACTCCAAGTTTGAATAAAGAAAGAAGAAAGAGAGAGGGAGAGGGAGAAGAGCTATAGGGATAGAAAAGGGAATCAAGTGAAAGCCATGTGGAGAGAGAGGTAATAGACATTAGTTACAGCGAATGTAAGATGAAATAAGTATATATAAGAAGAAAAACAGGAAATATATTGACATTTTTAAAAAGGAGGAGAAAAATCCATTTCTTTCACAGTGCGTGAGAGATAGCTACTTAATGGCAACCATAGCTGATGACGGTTGAAGAAAGTTCCCTGTTGAATCAAGCTTGTAGCTATCAAGCCTATGATGATAACATACAGAATTCCATCACTGTCTGAGAGTAATGTTCTCTGAAGATTTCCAGTTAGAAGTAATAATAGAGATTGCAATAGAAAGCAAAAGGTCCACCAATTTTCCAAGAGGCCTGAATGAACTCCAGATATCGCGTATGCCACCCAAAAACAGTAATTCATATGACATTGGTAAGGAGATCTGAGCTATTGCTGAAATGCGAGACCATATTGAGGACCAAAAAGTAGATATGGATGGACAGGAAAAAAACATGTGAAAGTCAGTACCCTGCTGAGTATGGCAGTGCCCACAATTGTCATTTTGTGCAAGTTTGAGTTTGTAAAGGCGTACAGGAGTGTAGAAAAGTCTATTCTAAAAAAAATATAGGGTCTGTGTGAGGCTTGCAGTGCGTGCAGTGGAATGTATCTTATACCATATTCTATCCCATAAAGAAGTTGGCCAAACAACACCAAGATCTGATTCCCACAATGTCTCAATAGGTGATTTGAGTCTAGATGAAACAGACGTTCTTAAAAGTTTATAAATTCCAGCTGCCCTAGGATAATTGGAAGTTACAATCGGGTTGGAGATGATGCAAGAGAAGAATGATTAAGATGTATAAGTTTATTGAGGGCCTCTTGGACTAGAGTAGAAAGAATGATATATTGGGATTTCATGCGAATAGGGAGATTATAAATTGCTGAGAGAGTAGTAAAAGGGATGATAGAGTCTTTATGATATAATTGGGAAATGAGAAGAATACCTTTAGTCATCCAAGCCTTCCAATACAAGGTTTTACCTTGTTTCCTAAGCGAACTATTGTGCCAAATCGGACTGTTAAAGAATTGATTAATGGGGGTAAGATGCGAAATAAAAAAAGGTTTCAGTAAGTTGACTGAATGGGAGATAGTGCTGGGCAACCAGAATTTTGGGGGGTTAGACATAAATATAATGTGTTTATGGGAAAAGGGAGAAATAAATGTTTCTTCCAAAGAGAACCATAGCTTTTGAGGGGCATCATTGAGTGTAGATAAATAGGGATGTATTTGCTTAATGCCAAAAGATTTGTGATAAGTTATAAAGTCAGGGAAATTAACTTTAATTTCGAGAGAGAGATTCGGGATTGTTTACCGTTCCACAGGAACTTGGATAGAATTTTATCAATTGAACTAAAAAATAGTTTAGGTATCTTAATAGGAATCATCATAAGGAAGAAATTAATGATAGGGAGAAGCATCATCTTAATGGTGTCGAAGCGGCCCCACCACATGAGATATAACGCAGACCATTTCTGTGTGAGATTTACAAGCTTTGCAGATAAGATTTCTAAATTAGTCCTTAATGTATCCTTGAGAGTAGTGCAGTACCATACCCCCAGGCATTTAATCTTAGAAGAATTCCAAGATAATCCTGCATCAAGGAATACAGAGCCAGTGAAATTAGCATTGAGTGGTAAGACCACTGTTTTGTCTATATTAAGTTTATAGCCAGATACATCAGAATATAAGTTGAGCTCATGCAGGAATGCAGGAAGGGAAGTGTCAGGGTGAGACATGAACAAAAGAATATCATCAGCATATGCCATCAATTTGATGTGTGCATTATTAATTTGAAACCCCGTAAATTTTTCAGACTTTTTAATTGTTATAGAAAAGGTTTGAGAGCCAAAATAAATAATAAAAGTGATAATGGGCATCCCTGACGAGTACCCCTTTTAAGAGGGAAAAAAGGAGATCGGATACCGTTTGTTATAACCGAGGAACATAGTGAGGAATAAAGAATGGATATAAAATGTCAGAATTTAGTACCTAGTCCATGCCATTCCAATGCTTTCGACAAGAAACCCCAGTAGACCCTATCAAAGGCCTTTTCCACATCCAATGATAAAGCTGCCAGAGGAATCTTAAGTTTAGATGCCTTGTTAATAATATTTTTAAAAGTACGGGAATTATCAGCTACATTTCTACTAGGGATAAAACCAGATTGATGAGAATCAATAAGGTCAGGTATATATGGGAGTAAACGGAGAGCTAAAACTTTGGTATAAAGTTCACAATCAGTATTAATTAAATATATAGGTCTATAATTTTTACAGTCAGTCACATCTGATCTTTTTTGGGAATAAGACCAATCATGGCCTCCATAAATGAGCCAGATGCAGAACTTGACATTATAAAGTGATTAAGTAATTGAAAGAGTTTGGGGAAAAGAGACTTAGCAAACTGAATATAGAATTCTACTGTGAAGCCATCTGGGCCTGGAGCCTTACCCTTGGGGAGATAGTGTAAAGCTGTATATAGTTCGGTAAGTTGTAGGGGTTGGTCTAAAGATGAGAGGTCAATCTGCAATGGGTCTCTTGGTTTGAGATTAGAGAAATATTGGTTGAGAGATTCAACTGTTGGTATGTGTTCTGGAGTGTACAGGTCCTTATAGTAAGAAGCGAAACACAATGCTATATCTTTATCTCTAAAGTGTTTAACACCATTGTTATCTGTGATAGATTTAATAGTTGTTTTTTCTTTTCTTTGTTTCAAATATCGAGCTAGAAGAGAACCAACTTTATTGTTACCACCATAATATCTGGCATTTATTTTCAGGAGGGTATCGCATGCTTGTTCAGTGGTATATTGGTTAAACTCCATTTTAGCTGAGACTAGTGCTTCAAGATGTGATTTACTAGTTTTGTGAGTATAGTATTCATGTTCTAGGGACTTTGGGGGTTATTACAACTTTGGAGGAGGTGTTAATCCGTCCCAAATGTGACGGATATACCACCAGCCGTATTACGAGTTCCATAGGATATAATGGACTCGTAATACGGCTGGTGGTATATCTGTCACTTTACCGTCACTTTTGGGACGGATTAACACCTCCTCCAAAGTTGTAATAACCCCCTTTATATTTTCAAGGATGAAAGTCGATTTTTGTTGAGCAGACTTATTTTTTTGAGTGAGCGTAACTTATAATGAAACCCCTAGAGGCTGATTTGAATGCATCCCTCACAAAATGAAATGATAGTTGATCACTATCGTTGATGTGAAAGTATTCTTCTATAAACTTACTGTAGGAAGCGATAAAAGTAGCATCTGAAAGTAGAGAGTAATTAAACCTCCATGAAGATGTTTTAGAACCATTAAGAGAAAGATCAAGGTCAGTAATCACAGGTGCGTGATCTGAGATCAAAATAGCACCGATTTCAGAGTTGACCATATGTTGCAATAAACCTTTACTCAGAAAGATATAATCAAGCCTAGAATGGGAATGGTGGGTAGGAGAATAAAAACAGTATTCCAAGAGGTCGGGATTACATGCTCTCCAGGAATCAGAGAGAGAATGCTGTAAAATAAAGTTTTTAAAAGCTTTGTGGGAGGTATGTGGAATGAAACGTGACGTTGAACGTCTGTCCAAAAATGTATCGAGAATTTGGTTGCAATCACCACCTATTAGTAAATTGTTTGAGGAATGTTCAGAGACAATATGTGAAAGATTCTTCCAAAAATTTGGATCTGGATGTGTGGGGACGTATATATTTAGGATAGTAAGAGAAATATTGTCAATTGTAAAAATTTAACAAGTACCCAGCGACCTTCTGTATCTTGATGCTGTGAAATTATGGTACGTTTGAGAGATTTATGACAGAGTATAATTACCCCAATTTTGTTTGTGATGGAAGGGGAGTAGAAAATTTCCCCCACCCATTGTTTTTTAAGCTTAATTGCCTCAGAGTCGTTGAGGTGAGTCTCTTGCAACAAAGCAATGGGGCATTTCAAACGAGCTAGGTGAGATAAGACACGCTGACGTTTAATGGGGTGTTTAAGCCCCTTAACATTCCAAGTAACAGTTCTAAGTTGCATAACAAGAAGTATTAATAAACAACTGCTGTAACAAGGAAAAAACTAGGCATGTAAATTTTGCAAAAGCAAAGAAATGGGAAAGAAGCAAGATAGTAAAGAAAAAGAAAAGGAGGAAGATGACCTCCAGAAATTGTATATACATGGATGTGGCAATACAGGGACTAAAGTCCATGAAAGCTAAAGAAAACAAGATAGAAAGTGAATACCCCGAAAGGTAGAGGGACAGCGGAGAACCTGAAAAGATAGGCAAGAGTGGCTTCAGCACACGAAAAGTGATATTAGATATTAAAACATATGAAGGTGAGTTTCTGGAAGAAAAAAAAAAACATACAAACGAAAAATGTACCATTCAGGAGACCAAACAACTTAATAACTACAGTAAAGGACTGTGACATGAAAAACAATAAAAATCAAAGCTTACCAGTGGAACGTGTAGGAGAACAGTTTGGATGGTGTGAAAGGGATACGGTTGGGAAAGGAACATGAGGATTGCACAAAGAACACTATCTAAAAAAAATATATATATATATATATATATATATATATATATATATATATATATAAGAAAAGAAGAAGATGCAGAGAAGGAAAACCATGGATATAAATATTAAACATAACCATTACTATTAAACTGTCCAGTAAAAAAAAGAAGGACATTAAAGACAAATTAAATTGTATCTTCAAGTAATTGCAGATGCTCCTAGTTCCATTGCTTCTGTTTTGTGTTGGTTAATAAACATTTGTAGTGATGAAGGTTCCTCAAACGAGTAAGATTTGTCCTTGAATGTAATTTTGAAAAGGCATGGGTGAAGAAGACCATATCGAATATTCAAGGATTTGAGTGGTGGACATAAGTCCAAAAACTGTTTGCGACGTGCAGCTGTAGCAGGAGAGAAGTCTTGTGTGAAAAACACTTTATGACCTGACCATAGCAAAGAGCCCATTTATTTGGCTTCCGAGAGTATTTGCATCAAGTCAGTAAATTGGAGAAAGAGAATAATAATTCCTCAAGGATGTGCACGAGGGCCAGTTGAAGTCTGTGGACCTAAACGATTTGCCCGTTGGATAGAGAAGGGAGAGGTAGGAGGCAAGCGAAGAATTTAAGGTATTGCTGTTTGAAGGAATGCAATCATGTTAGAGCCTTCTGAACCTTCTGGAATCCCAAAAATTAGAAGAATATTTCTCCTAGTTCTGTTTTCTAAGTTTTCAGTAAGTCTTTTAAGTTGAGCTATGTCTTTAGAGATCTGAGGATTGACAGTGTTACAATCTTCAAGGTTACTGACTCTCTGTTCCAGAGTACAAATTCGTTGTTTGTGTTGGGACCACTGCTCCTCAATACGTTGCAAAGAGGCATTAGTGCCCATCATAAAGGGCATTAGTGCATGCAATTCCTCCATGACATCATCTAAATTAAGATGTGTAGGTGATTTTGAGGGAGAATCAATGTCTTTTTTTTGGGCACTTGACGGAGGAGGTGTTAGATGTTTTTTTTGCAACTGCGCCAGCAGCATGAGATGAAGAGGTGCTATCCTTTAAAAATACTGCAGCACTATCCATTGTTAAAGCTGATGGTAAAGAAGATTTAGTTATCTGTGTGCGCACCACTCAAAGAGGATTATTAGACTTGGAGAAAGATGATGACTGGCAACTCTGAGAATTATGTGGTCTCCCCATAAAAGCCAACAGCAATTTGGTAATAGGAAGCCAGCAATGTGAGGTGTTGATGAAATTATATTACGATGAGAAGCTGCTGCCAGAAGATTCCAACAACAGAGCAAAATATAATAACAAATATATAAATAGAAAATCCTAAATTATTCTCTCATAACAGGCATGACAGAATACCACAAGAGCAAAGCACTTTACTGCACATAGTCAAACAATTGGTGACTAGTTTTAAGGGAACCTTCTGAAAAGGAAAAAATCCCCTCCGTCAAAGGAAAGCATTTACCATGTTATGAAGAGCAATTTGAAAGAGCACCTTGACAAGAGCTGCCAGTGAATACTGAAAGTTGAAAACCTCAGCTACATGTGTTTGAAGAGAGAGGTCAAAAGTTCAGCTGGCTGTCAGAAGGTAATAAATATTCCATTGCAGAGGAAACTAGATTTGTAGAATCACATCCAGGCAAGCAGTTAAAAGTCAAATATAAACATCTCTGTGAAAGTTTAGGTTTGTGCAGAGGCTTATGGAGTGAAATGCAAATGACACAGATAAATAATTATCTCAGGCCCTCACATGAAGTCTCTGAAATGACTTCAAAACTCAATGTCTCTGTAAGATAAAGGCATATTTATGCAGTGGCAGAGCTCTGGTGCTAAAAAATGCTAAAGAAATTAATCATTTTGATGTGAAAACATCTCCTTCTTTCCAAGAAGTGCTGAACCCTCATGGATCTCTAAAGAGCAGGCCATCTTGCGTGACCTCCAGCCAGTCCCTTTCCGTCATATGACCTTCATGTCTACTGAAATAACTGTGTGTACCCTGTAGTATGTTAATAATAATAGTCTAGTCTTTCTAACAATGAATGGGCTCCATTTGTACTGTTTGGGCTATGTTTACAGCCCAATGTTTAGTTGAACAAATCAGGATGCTTCTTTCAGAGGTATATGTGACAAACAAGATAATTGGGCACTGTTGTGAGCTATTACATAGAGCTTTCACTTTACTACATAAACTAACTGCTTATTGAAGGTATTTGGATGTGGTGAAAAAATGGTTTGTGTGTATAGTTAGACACACTTATAGTTTTTGGTTTAGAGAGTATGCCAAAAGAAGAGGAATAGAGCATAATTTCTGTGTACCAAATGTTGAAATCATATGGGTGAGGAAAAGAGGTTTAAGGTGAAATAACACCCTATCTCTAATAAGTAACTCAGAGCTTCTGGAACCTTGGATCAAGTTATGGACACTTCAAGGACCCAAAACGGACCTCTGGAAGAAGATCTAGAAATGTGATGAAAAGAGATGTGTGGAGCAACTCCATAAGTTGAAGACGTGCACTGTGGGAGTTGTAGTCCCAGACCCCCAAGAGGCAAACCAGAGCCTCTGAACCCTTGGCTGGTGCTGTGGATCACTTTCCTGAATCAAGAAACACTTCTGGAAGTAGATGCAACAGTGTTACCTCATGGGTGGCCTGAACTCTGAACTTTATCCCTGTCCAGGGTGACGGCTTTCTCCTTCTGGGAGGGCGCTGCTATTTGCAGCACCTCCCTGCATGCGGGAGCAATGCTGGCTCCAGCAGAAGACAGGAGCCAGCCATCCCGCAGAGGCCTTGAAGCTCCCCCCGATCTCATAGGTCTTAGATTGGTGTCCTGGGCGGGATCAGTGCACCCATGAACATGTGGCCAGGCCCTGGGGGAAGGCCTAGGGAGGAAAGTCACATGGACCCTCCTTTTTTATAGTATTTATTCAGCCCCTGGTACGTGGTGGTCCTCAGGACCCGGGGGTCCGTGGAGCCCTCTCACTTTATTTTATTGTTGTATCCCCAAAGGGGTGGTTGACTACAGGGCCCAGGGGGTCTGCGTGGCCTCTAGAATAATATAATGTAACCCCGGGGAGGTGGTGGTCCCCGGGAGGATCAGTGCAGCCCCCACAATGTTGTTAAATATAGCTTATGGAGGTGGTGGTTCCTGGGACCCGGGGGGTTGGCGCACCCCCCTGATTCAGTTGGCTATTGTGGCCCGGGGGAAGTGGATGTCCTTGGGACCGGGTGGGTCTGCTCAGCCCCCCTCAAAAGTATACAGTTGTTGCCCTGGCGAGTTAGTGGTCCCCAGAGCCTGGGGGAGGCCTGTGTGACCCCAAACATTTTTTGTAAATGTTGTCCAGTGGAGGTGGTGGTCCCAAGGACTTGGGGGGCATCTGCGCATGACACCTAACTTTTATTATGATGTGGCCCGGGGGAGGGGGTAGTCTCTGAAGCCCAGAAGTGTCCATGTGGCCCCCTTGTATAACCATAAAATGTAGTCTCAGGGAGGTGATGGGCCCCAGGTCTGAGAGGGTTCGTGCAGCCCCCTATTCTTCTAAATTTTTCTAAATTATGTAGCCCCAGGGAGGTGGTGATCTCTGGAGTCAAGGGGGATTAACATGGCCCCAGCATATTGTTAATATATAGCCAGGCCCTCTGGCCCACCCCCGCTGCGCACTGCCAAAGGCCGTGCATGGCTTGGGTTGTTATAGGGGATTGGCTGCATGGCCTGGCTGCAGGCCAGCATGGCTTGGAGTTGGGTGGTAATAGTGGTTGGCTGCAGGGCCACCACTGTGTACCAGTGAGGGTCATGTGCAGATTGCAGTTGGGTGATTCTAGGGGTTGGCTGAAGGCCAGGCCCTGTGGGCTATCCCCACAGTGCACAGCTGAAGGCCGTGCCTGGCTTGGGTGGGTATACATGGTGCCAGGCCCTGCGCCCAACCACTAGTGTGCATGGTTTAATGTACAGTAATTAAAATTACTTTACATTAAAAACATAGAAATTCACTTACAAAACCAAAGGTTACAGTGACATTACAGTTAGAGTCTGAATTTATTTAAATAAGAAATTCAAAGATTCCTGTGAGTGCTGTGTATGACCTTTGTCAATTTGTGGGATATATATATATATATATATATATATATATATATAAATATATATATATATATAACCTAGTGGCAACCATGTTTCCACAGAAAAAGCTTTTTTTGATTTGCCTATATCTTTGGCACCGCTTAACAAATGTTCACAAAATTTTCCAAAAAAGTGCCCCCTTGAGTCTTCTTTTGGGGCTATCTGTCAAGTGGGGACCGAGAAAAGGGAGGAGGGAGTCAAAAAGTTGGGTTTCCCATGTTAATTCCTATAGGAATTTGAGACACGATTACAGCCCATACCACTAGACGGAATTACTCCACATTTGGCAGAAAGCTAGCTTTAGGGACGCAGATTACACTTTTGCTTATTTGGTGCAAATCCATCCAGTAGATTTGGAGATATTGAAGGAAAAATACATTTGTATATCTCTGGCTGAGACAACTTCATGAATAATAACAAGCTCAAGCACAGAGCTGCAGAGCTCTGATTTGCTGCCAACACTTCAAACCAAGGAGTGTTGGCAGATATCTTGGGACTCGGAGTCCCACCAAAAAATGCAAAAAAAAGGAAACAATGCCAGGGTAGGGACGCCCGGGCCTCTTACCACTGGAGCTGGGGTCACAGAGGGACCCAGCAAGGGCAAAAAAAACGTTGGCATGTATTTGCAGCATCACCGCAAATTTGCTCTAAAAATGTGTAAAAAATAAAAGCACTGTTTTTTTTAAAGCCACTGGGTGGGCCAGGTCCATGGGACATAAAAAATAGGTTGGGGGGCTGATGGGGCCCCCCTCCAGGGCTTATTACTGCCCAGGGGACTGTCGCCTCTCCTGGGCTCATCATTTCTAGTATGTGAGGGATGGCACTGCTCCCGCAGCCCCGAGTACCTCCATCGGGCTTTACTGAAATATAAAGTGGGGGGGTGCTGTGCAGCCTTCCCACAGCCCCGGGGACTGCCTCCTCCCCGGGGCCTAAATGAAATGGAATGCGGGGGACCAGGTACCCCACCCACAACCTCAGGGACTGCCACCTCCCCAGGGCTTTAATAAAATATACTGTGGGGGGCACATGACCCCCCCTGTAGCCCTGGGACCACCACATACCTGGGGCTATAATTAAACACAGTGTGGGAGGCCACATGGTCCCCTTCCAGCCCTGGGGACCACTACTTCCTTGAGGCTTTAGTTAAATATAGTGCTGGGGGCAAATGCCCCCCCCCGCAGCCCCAGGGACTGCCACCTCCCAGGGACTTCAATAAAAGAATGAGGGGGGTCCATTTCAGAGCCCTGCAGCCTGGGGACCACCACCTCCTTGTGGCAAAATTAACAGTTGGAGGGGGCTATGCAGAGCCACTGATGTCCCTGGGGATCGCCAGCTCCCTGGGCCGGCTCCTGCCATGTCCTCGAGTTGACACCCCCAGGACATATCTGTTTACTTTTACTTAGTGTGAACTGACAGGCCCACCAAGCAAAAGCAACAAAGTCTGCTTTCAGTAAACAGCTCCTGGTGGCAAAATGCAAAGTTTTCATCTGCTTCATGCGTGCAGCGAAACAGATGAAACATTACTATTAAAAGATGCTACCTGCTTGTGGCAGCAATGCCGGCTCCCACAGGATGTAGCAAGCCAGCTAGGTCTTCGGGGCCTGAGGCTCCCCCTGCAGTTGTGTCACTATCTCTCTCTCTTCAATCCCATTATGTGACGCCACGAAGACCGGCGGCGTCCCACTTGCGGGCTGCGGTCAGATCGGCGGTCTGTGTCTCGGACTGCCGTTTCATGCCGCAGGCCGTATTTTGGGTTGCAACCTGTTTTTTGGGCCACAGCATGACCTGAAACTTTTCCTTTGAGCTCTGTTTCACGCTGCAACCACTTTTTACCCCACTAGCTTTACTTACCTGTTTTTTACTGTTTTTCTTCTTTTCTTCTTTTTCCTCTTTTTCTTTTTTGTTACTTCTTGGACATATTTTCTCTTTCACAGGAGTCTGTGTTTCCTTCCCTGCATGCTTTGCTCCCTACTTTTTATACTACGGCTATTTTTCCATTTACTTTAATGAGGATTTTCCCAATCCAAGATGGTGTTTTCATTACTTCCTGCATGTCACTTCCTGTTTGTCATTATATAAGCACAGTTGGTTTTCTGTTCCTTGCATTGCAAACACTTTTGTTCCGGTTGTGCTCCTGTATCCTGTGATTTTGGACTTCACCTGCCTGCAGTATTTCTTTCAGACTTCACCTGTCTGCAGTTTTTGTTACAGACTTTTTGTGCCTCACTTTTTCTTTTCTTTATATCTTTTCTTGGAGTTCCTGGATCTGAGGTTTTTCCCAAGTTTGGGTGTTTTCCTCTGGGACTCCTTCTGGGGGTTATGGCCTGCTTGGTGTTCTATTACCAGCAGCACCGTGGCTACTGGAAAGAGTTGACTCTACCTTGATCAATCCAAAACAAGCAAGAAACCTGGTGGGCCCAGAGACTAAGAAGCGTTCGGGTCATGACACATTATGGAAACGCATCAGGATTTTGGAAGTGCTGCTACTGGAAATAAATGCCTGGATGTACTTGAACTGATGCCTCAGCATTTCTGTTTGGTATCTATCTATCTATCTATCTATCTATCTATCTATCTATCTATCTATCTATCTATCTATCTATCTATCTATCTATATATATATATATATTTTTTTTTTTTACCTAGTGGCGGGCATCACTGGGTAGTTATAGTTAGGACCTAGTTTATATATATAAAGTTGTTTTTGTTTTGATAATACCTTTGGCACAATTTCAGGAATTTTTACATTTTTTTAAATAAAAACAGGATGCATGCTTCACCTGCTGTCTGGTAAATGGTGGGGTGATCCATCAAGCTGTGGCTGAGAACAAGGGGGGCCCAAAATGCTTTTTCCACATGCATTTTTTTATAGGGATTTTACGCAGGAATAGAGGCCGAACCAGTGGATGAATTTACACCAAATTTGGTAGAAAGGTAGCTTTTGTTCCAGGAAGCAACCTTTTATTATTTGGAGTAAACCCATTCAGTAGATTTAGAGAAATTAAGGGAAAATCAAATTTGTTTGTATAGAGATACGAAGGCTCCGCGATCCCTCCCGATCTCATGATGATACCTGAGTGGCAGCCAACACTTCAACAAAGATGTGTTGGCAGCCATCTTGGGACTCAGCTTCAGCTGAGTCCCTGATAAAAAGGTAACAAATAAGAAAAGTGGCAGGGTAGGGACACCCTGATCCATTAGCTCTGGTATTAGGGTTCCAGAGGGACCCTCTCAGAGCAATAAAGGCACTTTAAAAAAAACCAAATTGCTGTGAGTCGCAACAGATCCACGGATCCGACAAAAAAAACAAAGGCGGGCTCCTGTATTTTTTTAGTGAAGTCCCCAGGTGAGCCAGGTGTCCCGGGCATTGAGAAAGGAGGGAAGTGCATGACGCCCACCCCCCAGGGCTTCTATAAGCCCCATGGACCACCACCTCCCTCGGAAATTAGAAAGAATAATGCAGTGAAAACATTGCTCTCCCTTAGCCCCCGAGACCACCATATAACTGGGGCAAAGGTAGAATTGTATGAGAGGGGTGGCGTGGCCTCCCCATAGACCCGGGGACACCCACATGCCTGAGGCAAAGATTGAGTTGTATGTGGGGGGCAGCACAGCCCCAGGGACCCCCTTTTTTCCAAGGGAAATGTTGAATTGTATGTGGGGGCTGTGTGCGCCGACCAGCCCCAGGGGCCACTGTAGGAATGTGGCCTCTTTCTAGCCTGGTTACCCCACTTTTGGACTGTTTGTCAGAGTGTGTTTGACTGGTCCCTGCAAATCCTGTAGGTGTGACACCCAGGTGAGAGACTGTGACCATCCACTCCCCAAGATCTGCATCACAGGCCACAATGCCCCCTCCAGAACCAGTGGAAGAGGGCATCCACTCACCCCCTTCTTGCCAGGATGAAGCACACTGGGCACTATGCCCCCTCTAGAACCAGTGGAAGAACGCATCCACTCTCCCCCTTCTTGCCAGGATGAAGCACACTGGCTACTATGCCCCCTCCAGAACCAGTGGAAGAAGGCATCCACTCACCCCCTCCATGCCAGGATGAAGCACACTGGGCACTATGCCCCCTCCAGAACCAGTTGAAGAAGGCATCCACTCACCCTCTCCTTGCCAGGATAAAGCACATTAGGCACTATGCCCCCTCCATATCCAGTGGAAGAAGGCATCCACTAGAGAGACTGTGGCTTTGCACTCCCCAGGACCAAGCATTGGGCAAACTACCCACTAGAGAGACTGTGGCTTTGCACTCCCCAGGACCAAGCAGTTGGAAAACCTCCCACTAGAGAGACTGTGGCTTTGCACTCCCCAGGACCAAGAAGTGGGCAAACCACCCACTAGAGAGACTGTGGCTTTGCACTCCCCAGGACCAAGCAGTGGGCAAACCACTCACTTGAGAGACTGTTTCTTTGCACTCCCAAGGACATTGCAGGGGCATGTTGCCCCCTCCAGGAGCAGTGCCCCTCCTTCCCCTTCCCCATGAGGTGGCTGTGTATTTTTGACCTGATGCCCCAGCAGTGTTCTCTCCGTATTGAGGCAGAAGTCAAGTGGGGCCTTGGCCTATGTGATATGGGCCTGTGGCCCACGGACATTATGGCCTGGGCAGTGTCCCTCTATTTGTATATATGTATATACTGTGTTGATTTTTGAGGATGTTTTTCTAGTATTTTATCTTATTACAATCTCTTTACTCACTTCCTTTTGTCCTTGCATTATTCCTGAGGGGTATGGGTTGGAAATGTAATGTTACTGCATCTGTTTGTGTGTATGGTGTGGGGGCTGGGGGTGTTGCGTTTTTCCTCCGCACTCCCCTGTGGGCTAGGGGCAGTACTCACCGTGGTCCTCTTTGCCGGTGTTGGTATTCCTGGTGTAGGAGGAGGTAGACCAACATTGGGAACACTTGCAGTTCGGGGTCCATGGCATTGTGGTTGTTCCCGGAGTGTCCAGAGGTGAGTCGTTTCCCTTCTGTGTACTGTTTCCACCATGTTTTTGATGGCGTTGGTACCACCCCGGAAAAGGTGGCGGATTGGTGTCTCATAATACATTGGGCAGATCCTTGTCTTCCGCCTAGCTGTTGGCGGTTACCGCCACGGTGCTTGTTGCTACCGCCATGGCGGTTGGTGTGTTAAAGTGGCTGTCTGTATTGGCGGTTTCTGCAGTGTTCATAATTCCATTTTTTTTACCACTGGCCTGTTGGCGGTATTACCGCCGCTTTATCACCAACTGCCAGGGTTGTAATGAGGGCCTATGTGACTACAGTGGTATTGCATGAGCTTCGCATGTCTCCTAGATAAGCCTTGGCTGCTCAGCTACAGCTACTTCTAGAGAGCCTGGCTTCTAGGCACTGGCTATATTTCACTAATAAGGGATAACTGGACCTGGTATAAGTTGTAAGTATGAAAGGTAGCCACTACAAACCAGACAAGTATCCTTCAACCACTACCTCCTTGAGACTAAAATAAAAGAATGAAGTGGGTCCATTGTGCAACTCCAGCTCCAAGAACAATGGGGTAAAATACAACATTTGAGGGGCTGCATGGCCCCTTTGCGGAGCCATACATGGCCCTGGGGACCGCCCCTCCTCAATGCCAGCTCCTGCTACAGCTCGAGGTGCCCACCCTCGGGAGGTAGCAGTTTGCTTTTGTTTGGTTGGAGCTAACAGCTCCTACTATGCAAAAGCAAAGATAACTCTGCTTTCTGCAAGCAGAAGCTGTCAAAGAGCTCCCAGTTGAAAAAAGCAGAGTTTTCATCTGTTTCATGCAGGGAAACAGATGAGAACAATGCTCCCACCAGGAGGGAGCTTGCCTGCAGGAGGAATGCTGGTCCTGCAGGACTTAGGGAACTGACTAGGACTGCGGGGGCCTCTAGGCTCCTCCTGCGAACCTGTCAATATCTATCTCTCTCTCTCCCATTCCATAAAGAGATGGAAGAGAGAGAGAGAGAGATTGTTATGGTAATGGTCTCTCAATGAAATAACTTCAAAGTGTCACACTGGCAAAATGTGTGGTTGTAAATGTTATAGCTATTTTTTGAGGCACAGCAGAAGAGACTCTCTTGTGTCCCACTTGTAAAGCTCTTGCACTGTCAGCCAGTAAGTTGAAAGTTCAAACCCTGGTATTTCATAGCAGGTTGTTTGTTTATTTACTAGCGTTTTAAATGCTAAACATTCCTAATTATGGAACTTATTGCCATCAACATCTTTGAGTTTAATGTCATATGTATGTCTGAAAACTACATAGGAAGGAGTCACCTGTGGTCGACACAGGGCAGGGTGGTTATAGGGGGTTGGCTGCAGTGCCGAATGCGGCAGTTGTTGGATTAACGTAAAGTAATTAAAATAACTTTACATTAAAAAAATATAGAAATTCACTGAAAAAACAAAGGTCACAGGGAAGTTATAGTTAGGTTCTCAATTTACTCACACAAAATCATAGAAATTCAGCAGTTGTAATTAGAGTAATTTCAAGTAACTATAACTCACTGCCTAAAGTAACTATAACTCGCGCACTCGTCATGCACTGCTAATTACCACAGATATTACAGCACTCATGACAACTTCTATAATGTCGTCAAAAATATAAATGAGACATTACTAGTCAATCTTTGGAAGAAAAAACTGTGCATGGTGGGTGTGCGAGTTATAGTTACTTCAGGCCATGAGTTATAGTTACTTGAAATAAACCTAACTATAGTTTCTGAATTTCTATAGTTTTGTGTGAGTAAGTTCAGAACCTACCTATAACGCCTCTGTAAACTTTGCGTTTTTAGGTGACTATAACTCGTGCCCTCGCCTTGCACTGCTAATAACCCCAGATATTACAGCACTCATGACAACTTTTATAACATTATTAAAAATATAAATGAAGCATTGGCAGTCAAATTACTGAAAAAGAAACTGTTCATGGTGGGAGAACGAGTTATAGTTACCTTAGGGCGTGAGTTATAGTTACTTTAAATAACTATAAAAGCTGAATTTCTAAGGTTTTAAACGGATAAACACAGAACCTAACTGTAATGCCCCTTTAACTTTTGTTTTTTTCAGGTATATTACCTATTGGTGGTCATCACTAGGTATTTACGTTTAGGACCATGTTGCCATCGAAAAAGCGTTTTTTGACTTGCTTTTATCTTTAGCACCATTTCACTAATGTTCACAAAAGTTTTTTTTTTAAGTGTTCCGGTGATTCCTGTTGCACATGGAAAGTTTCAGGGTGATTCATCAAGTGGGGGCTGGAATAAAGGGGGTGAAAAAGTTGTGTTTCCCATGTTAATTCCCATAAGAACTTTGGACATGTCTACAGCCCAAATCACTGGATGGAATTACACCAAAATTGGCAGAAAGCAATGTATTGGTAGGCGGATCACGCTTTTTTTGGTGTAAATCTGTTCAGTAGTTTTTCAGAAAATTAGGGAAATCCAAATTTGTATACCACTGGTCGCAGCGACTTCGCGATTCTTTTGTGAATCTTTGCCAATGTGTGTGTGAATAGAAGCGCTGTTATTGGTTGACCAATCAGACTAGAAAGTTGCAGCCACCATTTTATTTCATGGGACATGGTCCGCGGGGGTGAAAATCCAAATTAAAAGTGGCATAAGGGGCCAGGGTGAAGGTACCCTGACCCCAGGGGTGTCATATAGGTGTGTTTTAGGGACAAATTATGGGTTTTAAATAATTTTTTATCACCATGTGAAATATTCGTGAAAAATTGTAAATCTTTGCAAAATATTCGCAATAATGAAAGAATCTGAAAAATAGACATCTTTTTTACACACTGTCTTACATTTGGAAGGAAAACATGTAGAGAACGACAAGGGGCAGTAACACTTGTTTTGCTATTCTGTGTTCCTCCAAGTCTCCCTATAAAAATGGTACCTCACTTGTGTGGGTAGGCCTACAGGAAATGCCCCAAAACACAACGTGGACACATCACATTTTCCCAAAGAAAACAGAGCTGTTTTTTGGAAAGTGCCTAGCGGTGGATTTTGACCTCTAAGTCAGCCGGCACCTAAGGAAACCTACCAAATGTGTGCATTTTTGAAAACTAGACACCTAGGGGAATCCAAGATGGGGTGACTTGTGGGTCTCTTACCAGCTTCTGTTACCCAGAATCCTTTGCAAACCTCAAAATTTGGCCAAAAAAACACATTTCGGTGGCAGAAAGTTCTGGAATATGAGAGGAGCCACAAATTTCCTTCTACCCAGCGTTCCCCCAAGTCTTCCGACAAAAATAGTACCTCACTTGTGTGGGTAGGCCTAGTGCGCACGACAGGACATGCCCCAAAACACTCTGAACACATCAAAATTATCAAATATAAAACTACCTGTTTTTTCGGGGGCACCTGCGTTTTTGGTCCTGGGCTCAGCAGCCATCTAGGAAAATCTACCAAACCAAGACATTTCTGAAAACTAGACACCCGAGGGAGTCCAGGAGGTGTGACTTGCGGGGATCCCCAAGTATTTTCTTACCCAGAATCCTCAGCAAACCTCAATTTAAGCTAAAAAAATCACATTTTTCCCACATTTCTGTGTGGGATCACCACACCGGGACAAATTTCCTACCACCAAACGTTCCCCTCAGTCTCCCAGTAAAAATGATACCTCACTTGTGTAGGTGGGCCAAGTGCCTGTTACAGGGAAGAGCCAAAAACATGTTGAAATTGAGGGGGAGCCAAAGCGGGTCCAAAAGGGCAGTTTGAAAAAACATTTAGTCTGACAAGTGGGTGGTAGGAATTTTGTGGATTCCTGCAGATTCTGGAAGGTTCCAGCACAAAAATGTGGGAAAAATGTGTGATTTCCAGCAAAGTTGGAGGTTGGCGGGTAAGAAAATGGTGCGGGTGCATGTGAAGCACACCACCTTGGAATCACCCAGATGTTTATTTATCATATGTGTCTAGGTCTTGTGGATCATGTACATGGCAGTCTCCCAAAGTCCAAAAAGTGCAGCCCTCACCATTCCAAGAGGGACGATTTTGAGAGTTAGCCAAGCTCTCATGGTCCAAATGTAAAACCAAACCCCAAAATAATTAAATTTCCTCTTGCTTGCCATGGGATAAGATGTTTTAGTGTGCGGGGGCAGAGCTGAAAGACTGTTACCCTCTTCAGTTGGGGTGGATGCATAACCAGGCCCATATTGGTTGGTAATCTGAGCTGCGCTGATTCAGTCAGGGAACCCCATTGGTACTCTACCCATACTGGTTGGTAGCCACCACCCCGCTATTTTTTTTTTTAATTCCCTGGCATCTAGTAGACTTTATTTGCCCCATCTGCCCACTGGTGGGCAGAACAACTTGGGCCCCATTTATCTGTAGTGGGGGTATAGCCATACCCCCACCCTCTTATTTTGAAAATCTTCCCTTGTTTCTGTTGGGATTTCTTCCTCCCTTGCTGGCAGATGGGCCTTACAAAAATAGGTCGATCTGCCCCAAGGGGGTGCAGATATGGCCAACAGTAATGTGCCCCCATGGGGAGGGACCCTTGCCAAAGGGGGTGCCCCACCAAACAAAGCACACACATACACGCAAACCAATCCCTGGTGCCTAAGTGGTTTCTGCTCCCCCGGGGGCAGATCGGCCTAATAGAAATAGGCCGATCTGCCCCCAAGGAGAGCAGAAATGGCCTAAAATAAATTTGCCTCCCAGGGGAGTGACGCTTGCCAAAGTGGTCGCTCCCCTTGTGTGAAATTGGTGCAAAAAAAATCCCTGGTGCCTAGTGGTTTCTGCCTCCCTTGGGGGCAGATCGGCCAAATAAAAATAGGCCAATCTACCCCCAAGTGGGCCAGAAATGGCCTAGATACAATTTGTGCCCCAGAGGAGCGACCCTTGCCTAAGGGGTCTCTCCCCATATATAAGAAAATAGAGTAAACCAAAAAACAAATCCCTGGTGTCTATGGGTTTCTGCCCCCCTGGGGCCTAGTGCTTCTCCCGAGGGCCGTTAGCTGGACAAGGTGGTCACATCCCTGGTGCCTGAGCGCCACAGCAGCGGACGTAACCACCTCATCCCGGGCACCCGAGGGGTTATATATTCAGTTCCTTTTCATGATGTGCCAAACCAATGAAACTTCATGCCCCAGGATTTGGCGGCATGTTTTCAAATTCTGATTGGTGTCCAAATATGCCAAAATATGCCAAAATGACCTACATTGTGCCAAGACCAACTTGCTTAGGTGTGCCACCTTAATCCAAAAAGTACATACTGTAGGCCAGTGTCAGAATTTAGCCATTAGTGTTATCTGTCTACCATGGGGGAACAGTATGTGAAAAACCACCATGTGTGAGGGCCAGTATTTTATCATGGTTGCTCAAGTTCCACATGCAAAGGTGTATCCTGCCTTATGTTAGTTATTACTCCTAATGTGCCAGCACAAGCAATTGCCACAGGTAACACCATGCAAAGAATTTCCTCTAGGATTTCAACACAAGCTTCTTTAGATGGTGTCCGGTGCAAAGAATTGCCTTCAGTATGACAGTGCCAGCATTTTGTCAAAGGTGTCTAAAATGGTAATAACTACATCCGGTAATCCAGGGCTTCTATGAGACAAGTGTTACCTTCATTATGCCAAGGCTCATGGCAGGCTTGTAGGCATAACACCTAATTCTCAGTCTCATTCGTATTGACTCACTAATGCCCATTCACACTTGCTCCCATTCTCGGTCATCCTCATTCACCTGCACTCATTCATTTTCACTAACTCTTTTGCACTCACTCATTCTCACTTATTCTCACTCAGTCTGACTCACTCATTCTCACATCGTTATGATTACTCCCTCTTACTCTCTCATTCTCACTCATACTTCCTAATACTCTCTCACTCTTACTCTTCATTCTCACTCACTCACATTCACTCATTTGCAGTTATTCTTTCTCTCACTCCAGTCTCACCTATTCTGAGTCACTAATACGTAGTAACACTCAATCTTACTTATTCTTACTCATTCTCACTATGTGTCATTCACTCCCAGTCACCTTTTTCACATGCATGCTCACATATACAGACACACACTCAAAAATACACACAGAGAAAGAGAGAGAGAGAGGAAGAAAAGGGAAGACAGAAGCTGAGAAAAATGTACATATGTAAATAAGAAAAGAATGTAACACAAATGGAATGCAGGAGAAAATAAATTAGGTCTAGATGAGAAAAAGGAAAAAAGGAAATGGAAAGATTAAAAACAAAACAGAAAGAGAGGTGGATCAGAGAAGAAGACAAGAGATTTGCCATAAAAAAAGAAAGAAAGCTGGAAAGATAGAAGCACACAATAAAGAAAAGAAAGTTGGACTACAAATTGAATAATGGAAGGAATAAAGAAATAGGTTAGAAACAAAGATAGAAGAAAAGATGGATGCAACAAAGTACAAAAAGATACTAAACATGTAACAAAAGGAAAAAGGAAAATATGTAAGGGAAAAGATGGAAAGGAAATGGAAACTAAGGGCCAGATGTAGGTATATATGATTTTGCAACTCGGAAATTGCGAGTCGGAGCGACTCGCAATTTGCGATTCACAAAATCATATGCAGAATGGTGTCCATGACACCATCTGCGAATCGCAATATTAATGAGGTGGGTCGTAATTTGCGACACCCTTGCGATTCCCTGCACTCACAGGAATGGTGGCATGCTGGAGATAGCAGACCTCCATGTCTGTGACAGCTTTTTTAATAAAGCAGTTTTTTATTTTTTGTATTGCAGCCTGTTTTCCTTAAAGGAAAACGAGTTGCAATACAAAAGAAAAAATGAAACCATTTGTTTTCCTTTTTTTCAGAGTAGGCAGTGGTCCATTGGACCACTGCCTGTTCTAAAAAAATATTTTTGGTGACATTCACAAAGGGGAAGGGGTCCCTTGGGGACCCCTTCCCTTTTGCGAATGAGTTAGCACCCACTTGACATGGGTCATAACTGCGAATTGCGTTCGCGGTCACAAAGCAATTCTGCATTGCGGTGTGAATCGCAAATAGGAATTGAACACCCCTTCCTATTTGCGAGTCGCATTCCCATTTTGTGAGTCAGTACCGACTCGCAAAATGGGAATGTGCATCGCGATGCGTGTTTTGCAAGGCACAAACTGCGAATTTTGAAGTTTGCGCCAAGCAAAACGCTTTGTACATCTGGCCCTAAGAATCATTGAAAGATGGAATGAAAGAAGAAAAGAATTATGGATGGAAGGAGTTAGAAATATGCAAAAAACAAAAACATTTGGAAAACGAATGATTAAAGTCAGAAATGAGGGGCCCAAGAAGAGTCAGAATCACTTACTTTCATGCTTGTTTTGCTTGCTCCCTCAATGCCATTTGAAATATGATTCAAAGTGTTTTTACTACACTATTGTGGAATACCACAGTTCAAATGGCAGATGACTCAAATGATAGTGTAGAAACATGCTAGAAGGGTAAGACAGTCGATTAGGTAAACCCATCACCAATTTCCTTGCATCATATGAGAAACAGAAAAGGATGGTTTTGAGAGCTGAACATTAGGCATCATTCAAGTGGTATAAGTGCAGCAATTTAGAAGAAGCCTCTGCAGTACATATGTGCAAGTCTTGATGTACAGACAAATTATTTTAAAATGTGCTACTATGTGGAACTTGTAGCTGTTAGAATGGCTGCAAAAGGTACTATGTCAGTGTTGTTTAAAGCTTGAGATATTCTAGAACAGTAGGGAATACCACATATCAGTTCTATAATTTCATTAACAAAAGGTGTCTATTTCTCATGTTGTGTGTAGTTTGTTAGAGGTAATAGGAATGACTGGAGTGTTGATTCCTCATTTCATAGGGTCATTTCCAATTAATGATGGGGAATATTATGGTTCACTGTATTAAAGTGTGCAGAGTAATCAGAGAGGATTTAGCACGAATTCCTATCCTGGCCTCTAACTATGATCAGCACTTCCTTAATGTCAAATAAAGTGGATTCATTCTCCTCATGGTGTCTGAAACCTGGCTCTGGTTGAAAATCACTGATGATGTAGATTAATTCTGAATGGATAGTAACTTTTTTTTTCAAGAGATTATGCAATGGAAGGCAGTCCAAAGAACTGTCTGTAGTTTGTCAGGGCCTCTGGATCACTGGCCATTTTTTTTATAGCTGGGCTATTCATCTGAAGTTGCATACATTTTGAGCTGCATTGTGATGAACAGAGAGAGAGGTGGCTTGGTGGCTGGGATAATGTGAGGATTTTAGACTTTCATATATCTTAAGATAATGCAGAGGATTTAAGATGGCTGATAACCTTGATCATTATGGCCCTCATTACAACCCTGGCGGTCAAAGACCGCCAGGGCTGTTTTGGAGTTTGTACCGCCAACAGGCTGGCGGTACAAACTCAGGCATTTTTCCAGCCACTATTGTCCCAGCGGTTGTAATCCCCCAGGGCAGCGCTGCTTGCAGTGCTGCCCAGGGGATCACGAGTCCCCCTCCCGCCAGCCTTTTCATGGCGGTATGAACTGCCATGAAAAGGCTGGCGGAAAGGGGAGTCACGGGGTCCATGGAGCTTTTCACTGTCCGCATAGCACCCGTCGCACGGCCGCAACACCGCCGGCTCCATTTGGAGCCGGCTCCCATGTTGCGACACCAGATGATCACACAACTGTTGGAATGATGTCACTCAAGATGCATCTGCAAATTTTGACACACGTTCCTGATAAACTGAGAAGAGTTCCTTGGAATAGGTCTTTGGTCCGGCAATACAAGACTCCAAGTAAGCTATGAAGTTGGCCATCAGAATGTTGCAAACTGTTCATTCAACAGATTACCGCTCACAAGTTCTGCCTTTGTTCTAGTTGGCAGATTTCCCTGGAGTTCATTAAGAGTGTTTTTTTTTTCATTCTACTGCACAGCTATCAAAATTTATCTTAAACGTATTAAACAAGCCAAATGTACAAATTATTGCACTCAGATCCAATAAGCTAAGAACTCCATGAAAGAAAGCTTTTCTATTGTTAAATCCATTTTAAATCCATTGGCCGAACAACTCACCATAGCCCACTCTAAGGGCCTATGTGATAGATTAGCCTCTTGCAGAATGAAATCCTTCTCATTCAATCATTCTCAGTGTGATTCTCAGCCTCATAGCTTTTGCCCCATCTACCTTTAAGAGATGATGACCACTGTCAGCAATTGCAATTCCTGCTCTCCAGAGAACAATGCTACCCATTCATGTTCTAGATGGGCTCACATTCCATCACAATCCTTTCAAAATCCTTAATAACTCTATTGCTGCAGCTTTAATTCCTGCTTGCTAGAAGGAAACACAAATCACACTGCTTAAAAAATGCAAATCCATCTATTTTGACAGGTTATCATCTTTTATTTCTTTTGCCCATACCATCCAAAATGCTAGAAACAAGAAACTCAAATATCCAATTATTTGGACGCTTATAACTTTCTGGATGCTTCCCAATTTGGTTTCTGTCCTTCACATAGCACCAAAATCATTCTGCTGAAGATATCTGAAAATCTGAAATCCATTCTGGACAATGACAGGTAAGCTGCCCTCCTCCTACTGGACCTGTCTTAAGCATTCAACATAATATCACATAGTACACTATTGTAGAGGCTGTCGGATAACTAGTGATATAGCAGGAACAGAACATGTATCTTTAAAAGATTTTCCATCAAATCAAGTCCAAATTATTTATCCTCCACCTTTTTTGTGTACAGCAACCCCGGTCCAACATGTGGTACCACAGAGATCATGGTTGAGTCCTATGCTCTTTAATATATGCATGATCCCCTTGGCCTCTCTTATCAGAAACTCTGCCTTGTATTATCCAATGAAGATGATGCCCATCTGATTGTATCTCTTCGAGGTAATCATGGTATGAGGCAGGAAAAGGTTAATAAATTGCCTGCACTATCCGTCTGGATGAAAAGCACTTATCTGAAGTTGAATTCAGACACGAAATTCTTATACTGGGCAGGAAAGTGCACTAATGGACCCAAAACTGACCGCTTCTGGAACTTGGTGCCCATCCTACCCCATCTGTGATGGTTAGAAATCTTGGAGTCAATTTTGACATACGTCTCCCTTTCAGGAAGCTATATTATCTATAGCCACCTGTTGTTTTAGATTAATCAAACCCCTAAGGCAAATAATTGTGTAGTTACCTCCACCAGTGAGAAAGGCGATTACCCATGTTCTCATTACATCTAGATAACATCATGCTAGCTCCCTCTATATAGGCCTACCACATAATCCTTTTCAGAAATGTCACGTTGTGCAAAATTCTGCTGCTCAGCATCTTCTCAGTCTACCCAAACAGAGCTCAATCACTTCTAAATAAGCAGATATGTGCTGGTTGACTAAAGAAAATTGCATAAAATGTAAGGTCCTCTCTGTGGCATCCCTAAAAAAGGGCTCATCAGTCCTCAAAAGTTAATTTGTCCATATAGACCTGCCAGAGCTCTGAGATTTCCCTAGTTTTTCTACCTTCACCCTCCTAAATATAGGCTGAGCTGGAAGGGAGGCTGTTCTTTTCCAGTCCCTGGTGCTAAATTCTGGAACCAACTTCCGGTCAATGATACAATCACCACCCTTTCTCCAGCTTTTTGTAAGAACTCAAACCCTGGCTGTTCATGTCTACCTAAGTTTCTGGCTTTGTGATATTAAAATCTGCTGCTCTCAAGAATATAGGCCCTCATTACGTCATTGGCGGTAAAAAATGCCTACCGTTGCGGTGACAGACGCCAAAATACCATCACCGCGGCTACCATCTGTTCGCCACATTATGATCACTGCCGGACTTCCGCCACAAGAGGGGTGGAAATCTGGCAGTGATCATACTGGTGGATGGTGGTATGGTGGTAAGCTGGCGCTGCTACCACCAGCACAGCCACGCAAGTAGAACACCACCAGCTGTATCATGACCTGTGATACGGCCTGGCGGGCACTGGCGGGCACTGCTGGCGTGAAGAAGTGGCAGGTTGGCTGCAGCCAACCCGCCATTCTCATAATGTGGCGGTATGTACTGCCATCCTGTTGGCGGTACTGCTGTCACATTACCACTCACCACTGAGGTCATAATGACCCCCATAGTGCCTAGAAGCCCATTTCCTTGAGTATTAGCAGTGCTCAAAAATGTTCATTACATTACATTGCATTACAGAGTTAGCTTTTCTTTTCATAAGTATTTCCATTGTCCTTGTAAGATTTAGCTTGAACAACCCTGAGGATGAATAAATGAGGGGGTACAGGTGAAGGGGATACGGCAGCAGATATTTTTAATGAATCAGCTCTAGAGTAAATGTCTCACATATTGGCTTGCTTGATTTGTACCACAAAGTTTCCATTTTTATGTTAGCTAATAGGAGGAAAAATGCACCTGACATACAATAGTAACAAGTTTGCCCTCCCTTGATATCAAAGAACTTTGTCTGAGAGAAAAGGGGAAATGGAAATAGGTTTCCAAAACATCCAAGAAAGAAGTCATTTTTGATGTGGTTATCTACAATCCTTTTTGAAGTCAGGTATGTACAATATGTTTCTAATTGACATACACAGCAAGGTTTCATGCTTAAAATTCTCTCTAAAATATTTGGTGCCGACTGTGACAAGGTAGGCGATGCTGAGGATACACAAAACATGTTATACAGATGGTGTTTCTGTGGTGAATGCAGAGGAGTGATTGGGTATTGCACAGGAGAAACCAAAGATAGAGGAGCTAATCGCTTGTTAAGGATAGCACAGATACTCAAAGATGGACCGGGGTGGATTGTAACACCACCTTTAAAAGAAAAAATAATGGACCTACTTGACCTAACCAACAATTGTCTGGTATTGAAACTGCCATTTCTCTCAAAACCTCAAAACAAATGAAATAACCAAATTATTGTCCTCCAGGCAGGTTTTGGCCTGAAAGAAGGAACACATCTACAGTAATATGTGTTTGTGACGGAACTGATAGTCTGCTTTTGGTAGATGTTTTGGTGATGTTCAATAGCAACAACCATGTTATTCATCTCCAACAAATGAGTAAATTAGAAACATTATAGTCTGTTGTAGCATGAATAAGTTATTTTTATCAAAGAGTTCACAATAATTACAGCTCAAAGAACAAGAGTTGTACTGTCCATCAAGCATCTACAATGTCCCCAGTCATTTTCAATGTATACCTCCATACCTCTGCCTGAAATCTTCATTTATATACCCCCCCCCCTAAATCACTCTGCTGACATGCAAACCATATTTAGGTAAAATTCAATGTCTATATCTGATTGGATCCTCCTTCATTTAGTCCTGACTATTTCTAGGTTTTTGTGAGAGCTTCACTTTTCTAATGCTGAATACTCTAATAACAGAGTTTGCAGCAGTTGACAATGCTTGAATCAGCATCAGCAAATATAGTCATCTGCACTGAGGTGTGTTCCTTTATCTACCAAAGTGCTACAAAACCTAGTGGATACATTTACTAAAGTATTGTATTGATGCTTGTGGGACGCAAAGCAAAAAAAAGAAACACAAAGCAATGCATGAACTGACCATTATAATAGCCTACGGTTGCAGCTCAAATTTCTGCAGCACTATGCACCTACCTATACAAACCTTGGCAAATAACTCACTAAAGGCCAGATTTACAAGGCCCTATCACCACTGGAATGTCACTTTATGCAATGCTCCAGTGATGCTAACCTTTGCTCCATATTGACAAGAAGGTGTAACACCACTTTTTGTGGCGTTATGCCTCCTTGTAAATATGGGACCCTCCGACACAGTTGTCTGTGTCAGAGGGGCATGCACTGGTGTTGCAGTGGGCGTTCCATCAAAACACCCATTGCTTTTGACGCTGCTCCAGATTTAAGAGAAATCATATGTCTGTGACAGCGCCAAAAACTAATACCACCCCAGGGGTGGCATTAGCATGGCAAAACGAGGAGGAATTATTTTATTACTCCTTGTTTTTTGTTTTTTCTATGTGTGCTGCAGTTTGCAGCACACATAGAAGAAGCAAAATGCCATGGATGATTGTTTATGTGCAGGAAGGGATACCTTTCTCCACATAAACAATCACTCCCCTCAATGCAGACACCCTTGCACTATGGTGCAAGGATGTCTGCGTTGGGGCCTTGGGCCCCGTTTCGATGTTGAGTCAGGAATGCAGCTCTGCAGTGAGTGGTTCTCCTGTATTGTAATCACTTCATATTGAGATTGAGGGTGATGGCACACGCATATACCTAATATTGTTGTGAGGTAAGCTATGCTGTGTTCAAATCAGGAGTATACTGTGAGGTGACTCGAGGACATTAGTTTACTTTGATTATTATGGGGCTTTTGAGATTATTTTATTAATCTAGGTTTATTGTGTCAGCGTGTTTATACACAGTTTATTGGAATGAAGCATGCTGAGGGTTCATAAAGCTCGAGTTTGGAGGAAAGACTTAACAAAGCCATATATTTAATCATTTCTGGGGTGCCTAACAGAATGGATAAGAAAATAGAAATGGTTTTAAACAAAAGTAAGTCCTAATGAGGCTGTGACAAATATAAAGAAGGGGGGTAATGCTTTCAGGCAAAGAAAGCATTTGGACATTGGCTGGGAAGTGGTCAATAAAAAAGAGGGAATCTGCAGAGGCACAACGTGGTGTCTGTACTGATTGAGAGGATGATGGGGCCGAGGCACACATGGAGGGTACAAAAAAGGCCCAAAATATTTAAAAGAGAGAAAGTCCATGGGTCACAAACATGAATCTGTGTTATGTGATGATTCATCAGGTAGTACAGAAGTTCAAATTAGCAGCTCTTCTGACGCTGATTCTGAGGATATGGCTCAAGAATCTGCTCAGGTGAAGATTAGTGAAGACCATTCTAAGGAGTGTGATGATGGTCGTTCAAAGGTAATGCACGACGAAGCTTCAACTGACCCGTTGGGCCATTATATGCTTGATCCACTTCTTTTAAAACACCAGCTTTCCCCGAGTGGGCACCTCACAATCATGTAGCAGATTATGTAAAGTTTTGTATCAGATGGGAAATTCTGAAAGAAGTCAGTGTAAGGTTGAAGTTAGAGTGTTCAAGACCTTCTATTTCAGATAAGGTGTTTGCCACTCTACTGTAGAGTTAGATCCAAAAATAATTGCTTCTCTTGGTAAGAGTGGATAAGTTCCAAAGAAAGAGTTGGATAAAGGATTACGTTCCTGACAAAATAGACTGCTTTGTGTAGTGGGACTCTTAACAAAAATCATTGATATGACAGAAGAGGGGTGTGTGTTTAACAAGAGAATTGATGTGGATAAACTATGCCAGTGGGTTCAGAGAGAGGTGTGCCTAATAGGCAATGCTAATACAGCTCTTTCTATCGAGCTGAGAAAGAGTCTCTTACTTAAAATTGATCCTAAGCTAGTGGATTTAGCAGTAAGGAGGAAGGTCCTTCTGCTCAGGGTTTTTTATTTGGTGATGCTTTCATTAAGGATTTATCAAGGCTTGTAGGGACCTTTTGATCCCTTCAGACGTCTCAAAGAGACATTAAGAGAGTATTCCCAGACTGTTTTTTTAAAATGGCTGTGAGAATGCAGGGTCCTTTCCCTGCAGGGAGTCAAGGCATCATTAGGGGCTCCTTTGGAAGAGGTTTTCAAGGTTACCAAGCACAGGGCTCCTATCAGGCAGAGAGCTTTTGCTCATAGAGGCAGTGAAGTAGAGGTGCTCGAGGAGAGAGAAAGAATGGAGGATCTTCTGGTAAGTGTAGGCCCTTTTGTTACCCCCTTTAAATTAGGCAGCAGACGCACACAGTTTTACCACAGATGGGTTTAAATAACAAGGGATCCTTGGGTTCTAGAAGCAGTAAATGGATTTTGAATAGAGTTTGTAGAGGAACCAATCCAGCCAAGATTGCCAAAGGGGATGATTTTCAATGCAGATCAGATGAGGTTAATATATTTTGAAATTCAAGAGTTGATTGTGAAAGGTGCAGTGGTATTGGAAGAAAGTTGGAAACTGAATGATTGGACAGTGTACCACCACTTGAATATGGAGGACATCTATTTGTTGAAAGATGTTTTACAGAAAGGATATTGGATGACTTGATTGGATTTGAAGGATGCCTTTCTGATGATTCCAATTTGGAAAGAACATCAGAGATTTCTGAGACTTATCAGGAAGGAATATGTGTGAAAGTCTGTGTGTCTATCTTTAAGTCTATTCGCAGCCCCATGGTGCTTTACGAAAGTGCATTGTCCAAGGGCAGCTTACTTGAGAGAAGATAATTTATTTGATAATTTATTTGGGTGATATTTTATTCATGGATCAAGACAGAGAACTTTTGAAAGCACATACGCAGTGAGCAGTAGAGGTTTTGGAAGGTTTGGGTTTTGTGGTCAACAGAAAAAAATCAGATTGGGTACCAAAGCAACAGACTCAATTTCTGGGTTTTGTTGTGGATACAGTGGAAGGCTTTTTAAGTTTACCAAAAGAAAAGTTGAAGAGAATAAGAAAAGAAACAAGGAATACTCTAAAGATGATTGTGGTTTCATTTAGAATGTTAGCTCAAATTGTGGGTCTTCAACTAGTCAAGCTATTTTCCCAGGTCCTTTGCTCTTTTTTCGGACATTACAAAGATTGAAGGCGAGACACTTAAGAAGTAGTTTGTGGCTATTCACAAACTGTTTGTCTGACTCTAAAAGCAACAGAAGGACTGACATGGTGGTTGAGGAATGTCAATGCATGGAATGAGCACACAATTTTTGGAGAGAATCGGCATCTGATTGTTGAATTGAATGCAAACTTAGAAGGATGGGGTGCAAGATGTGGGTCAGAATGTACAGGCAGTTGTTGGACAGATCAGGAGAATAATTTGCACATACATTTTTAGAGTATTAGCAGGATCTTTTGCTGTAAAATGTTTTGCATACATAACTATCAGATGCTTGGTCCTGTTGAGAATGGACAATGTCTCAGCAGTGAGATATCTCAACAAACTAGGAGGACCACGTTCAAGGGGCCTAACGGACCTAGCAAACACCTTTTGGGAGTATTGTCTTCAGAGAGGTTTAAGGGTTCAGGCGGAACATATTCCAGGGTTAAAGAATGTAGAGGTGGATTGGTTGTCAAGGAACTTAGTAGATTCCAGCGGTTGGATGCTAGATCAGAATGTTTTCAGAGAATTGAAGAAGTTGAGGGGTCCATTCCTTTTGGATATTTTCGCAAAAAGTCTGAATGCTCAGCTAAAGAGATTATTCAGTTGGAGGCAACATCGGGTGGCAGAGGGAGTAGATGTTTTCCTTCAGTATTAGAGGGGCCTCGACCATATGTTTTTCCACCTTTTTCAATGATAATCAGGTTAACGTAGAACATAGTTGTAGTAACTCCTTTGTCGAGGTCTCAGGCACAGTATCTGATCATGTTGGAAATGAGTGTAGACTTTCACTGATACTTCTAAGGTTTCCGGAAATCTTGTGAGGTCCTCAAGGGAGAAGTTCACACTTGATAATTTCAGATCAGTTAGTTCCAGTGGCCTGGACACTTTCAGGAGAGTTTGGAAGAAGCCTTTCATCAGAAGCTTCCACACTTATCAATAATTTGTGGGCACCAGGGACTAGAAAGGCATGGAATAAGTGGGTTTGCTGGTGAATGGAGCAGGATCTCAATCCTGTTTCAGTTGATGTCATTCACATGATCATTTTTTTATCTGACTTTTATGCCAAAGGTTTGGCTTATAGAATGATAAACATGTATAGATCCGCTATTGCTGACAGACATGCTTTGGTTAATCGGTTGTTGGTAGGTCAGGATATTGTGATGAGGAGACTTTTAAGAAGTATTAGGATTGCTAAACTGCCATGGCCTAGGTATACCTCTATATGGGATGTTTTGAAGGTTTTGAGATGTATTGAAAGTTGGGATTGTAATGAAAAACTATGTTTGAGAGAATTGCCCTTAAAACTACCAATGTTACTGTGTTTGGTCTCTTTTAGAAGAGTGTCAGATGTTTGGTCTATGGAGATATCTTACAGATCTTATACGCCTAAGGGAAAATGCTTTCACTTAAGGCAAGTAACTAAGACATATTCGACTTCAACTTTTTACTCATTTTTTGATGAAAGACAAAATCTGTATGGTTAGATCAGTGAAAGAGTACAAAAGTAGAACACATTGTTTGAGACTGGCTGGAGTGAGTCAGCTTCTCATTTCTTTTACAAAACCACATCAGGGTGTTTCTACTTCTAATGTAGCAAGGGGGGTGAAAGAGTTAATGCACAGAGCTTGGGTGGATGTGAACGTGTGTACTGCTCATTTGGTGAGAAGAGCTGCAGCGTCTAATGCTTGTTTGATGGTTGGAAAATTGCAAGACATTTTACACTGTGCTGATTGGACATCTGATTCTGTGTTCTGACGATTTTATTTTAAACCTGTTGTAAATGATTTTGAATGTTTGTTTAAAAATCTTTGAACTTGCATAATATTGGCCTCCGGGTCTTGACATAAAATGTAGATTTTCCTCAGCCTAGGTGAACAGAAAATCTGGATTTTATTAAAGACACGAGGGCTAATATTATCCAACCCTGTGTAGCCTTCCGTAATTCGCTGTCTTTCTTTTTATTCAGGACAAGTTTAATTTGGTAAAGAGGTTCAGCGGACAGTGATGGAAGAATGGATCTTCGTTTGTAACAAGTTTCCAGTCGGTTCAGTACTTTCAGGATTGTTTTGAATGATTTTGCAACTTCAATAAGAGAATGAAGAGGATTGGTTGCTGGGGGGTTTATAGCTTTGGAATGTTTTAAAGTTCCTAGTGGTATATTTTCAAGCCTGTAGCACTTCCTTGGGCCACATTAGCGTCATTTCTTTATGCTAATGTGGCGTTAGGAAGGCTTTTTTGCCACATCAGATTTACAAAAGGGTGCAATGTATACATTGCACCACTTTGCAACCCCTTGTGCCAGGCATAACTTATGCAAAGGGGGCGTTCTGACGCAGGGAGGCCTTAAAAAATGGTGCAGTGAAATCTACAAGATTTTACAGCACCATTATTTACATCATTTTTAATGCCTGCTAAGAGCAGGCGTTAAAATGACTCTCCCATTGAAATCAATGGGCCTCCCTGCACTTTGCTGCACTAGCATCAACATTTTTGAAGCTAGTGCAGCAAAGCGCCACAATAACATCAAAAATGGTGAAGCTATTGGCCTAATGACATCCATGATGCACAGTATTGTAAACATGACGCACCCATGGTGTCATTAGGTGGGACATGGGCGATGCAAGAAAACTGGTGCATCAGTGCTGATGCATCAGTTTCTAGTAAATATGCTCCCAAGTAATTTTGCTTCATAATGGATGCTGAGTGGTGGCAATAAAGGATTTACTGCATAATATTAGCCTTCGTGTCTTTAATAAAATTCTGATTTTCAGTTCACCTAGCCGAATGAAAATCTATATTATTCTAATGGGAACTCTGTGGGTCTGCCTAACTACTTTACTAATGACATGACCACAGCCACTCTGTCACTGTAACAGCCACAAAGAAACACACTGCACCACACTTGAAACAGCTACACATAGCACACTTGAAACAGCTACACACACATCCTGTGGAAAGAGCACTACTTTCAAGAGTCTATGTAATGTGCACCACGCACTGTATAGAGCTGATCCCCTTTTCATAAGGATTAAGATACTTTGGTATATGCTTGGTGATATGTTGTGCTCTGTATCATCAAACTGGGCCTGGATATTAGGAAAACCCAAAAGAATGGTAGGAAATTGCTCCTCTCTTCTGCCCCACCCTGCTAAGCACCTGACATAAGATCTCAGTAGTCCTGACACGTCTGTAAAAAGTTAAAACGTTGTTAATGAGTGAGAAAATGTATTTGAGACAACTCACATGCTTTTGCAGTGACAGACGTGGAAGTGTACCACTGAAAACTCTAAACGGAAGCCTAAACCTTTAAAAAAAATAATAACAAGCATTTGCAATGTGTCTAGCGTTTGCTCGAGTTAGAGCTATAAAAGTTGTAAATTCCTAACTGGACTTTTCTTGCCTCTTAAATTGAAAATGAAAAGTAAAACAGTTGAGGTAAGCAAGCTGATTCAAAGTGTCATGGCCACCATGAGGGTGAAGTAGGGTGACCAGATCTTGAGAACAAAAAAACAGGACATTTCGCAAAAATAGAAGAAGGACTACAATTGTACGTCAAGGTGCACCCCTGAATGACAGCTCTCATCAACTTAAGAACACAGAAGAGGCACTAGGAGAAGAAATAACAAGTCATTTTGAAAACCAGCATCATGCCTGTTAATTACATTGCTTACTTATAACATCTGCTAACTACCACATCTTTAGAACATCAAAAAAATGCCTTTCACTGTTTTCAGTCGCCCCCCTCTAAAAACCGGGACATAAGCCAAATTTGCCAAAATCTGCCGGGACTGCAAGTGAAAAATCAGGACTGTCCCGGCAAATCCGGGACGCATGTTCACTCTAGGGTGAAGGAGAGACACAAAAAGAAAATTAAGTTTGCTCGCAGTCAAACATCTCGACAATCATGCAATTATCTATGTAACAGTGGTAGTCTGCAAGGCAGTAACAAAACCGCCCCAAGGAGGGACAAACCTAAAGCATTAAACAATGATAGCAAAGGATTTTTGAAAGGCAAGCCCAGACCGAGTGAAAGTGATGGCCGTGCAGTGGGCGTGCTTAAAAGCCCACAATACTTACAACAGGTCAAAGCGCTTGCGGGCTGGACCTAAAAATAACTGTGTCTTTTGTGGAATGATCCTGTGTTTCTCCTTTCCTCTTGTTTACTTTTGTTGAGCGTTTTTACCCACTTTTAGTCACCTATTGTAGTGGAAGTGTTTGGTTGAATTATAGGTAGGAGGGGAGTTTGGATAATAATTAACATGTGTGCCGTTTTGTCAAATGCTGTTGACTTATTAAGGATAAAAGCACTATTGAATAATTACCTGTTGTGCACTCTCGCTGGTAGCTTTTGTCACAAATAGAACATGAAGTAGCGGAGAAACCGAAAAGCTGAACATGCTGTTTTAAAGCAAATCTTGATTCATGTGAAGCTGCAGGATGGCGGCATAAAACCATTACAAGCGAAATGGCTTGCTAATTCCTGTTAGCCTTTCAAAATATCCCCTGATGATGACATGCAGTCATTAAACAAGCTGTCATGTTCTTGCAAATGTTTATTAACAGAATACTAAGTAAGCATGCGTTCCACTCAGCCAGCATTACAGTCAACAGGGATATGGAACTATTCATCCATGTACTATTAAATCACAATCACAGTTCTGAAAGCTACTTCTGTCATTTATGCGTTGTCAAACTGTGACAAAGTTATTGTATTAAACATTTACTTATGGATGCACTGAAATATAATGTTTGCAGTATACGTGTTGCAGTGATCCTGCAACGCTCTGGTTAAAATTAGGCCCAGGAGATTTTTCAATTACGCACGCATATTCGTGTCAGTTTTGAAAATTCGCATTAAGCGTAGTACGAGAAATGCCTGTTACTATTGCTTCATTATTACAAGTGTCAACCCCGTCTAGGCATTGATTGCACCTTCTTAGTACAAAATTGACACCTAAGCATAGCTGTGAACAACAGGACACTGTTCAGTCAACCTTTGCAAAGGGCCTTCGACCAAACAGCAACATGTACACCGTATTTTTAGTAAGATGTGAACCATTTCAGCTCGAAACAAATTTAGTTTTCTGTTAAAATCTGCAAATTATGCAGCAGATGATGGATCATGTGGCAAATGCGTTAAATCTGTAATTGTGCAAAAAATGCACAGACACACAATATTCCAGTGGCTCTGATTATAACGAGAGTGTCATAGTAAACCAATAGACGTCATTTAGGGGTCGTAGCAGCCACTCCTGGCTTGCCTCTGGTGACCCTTGACCGTGCCTTTGCTACCTTGACCTCAGAGGTGGCAAAATCAGTGCAAAGAACACAGGGGTGATTCCACATTATTTTTTTCCACTCTATAAGGGCTGTCCTAGGGTAGGCATACAGGAGGCTAGACTCAGTGTGTAAATGATGTCTACACTAGAACTTGCATGTTTTAAGCTGACTGCCCCGGATATGGAGCACTCAATATAATGTTTTCCTTCTACAACATGGGGACAAACAAGATGCAAAGTGCGGCCGTCACAGCACTACAAAGGAAGGTCCCACACTGCAGGAGAACAACTCAGCTAGTTGAGCATCGCAGGATGGAGTGCTGGGGACCTGGGCTACACTATGCATGAAGGATTCTTGGAAGAAGTGCACATAAGCCCAATGAGCTGGAGAAGAGGCAGTGCATAGGGGTACTGTCACAGCACGGGGAGGCAAGCTCTTACCTCCACCAAATTTGGACGGCTGGACCTTAGGACAGTCTGGGTTACTTTGGTCCACCACCTGTGTTCCAGGGAGTATGCTTGTCATCAGGAGAGGAGTCCCAGAGTACCAGTTGTCATTGCAGAAGTGTGCCTGCAGAAGCAGGGAAGCTACTCCTTCACTCAACTGGAGATTCCTTTGGTTTTTCTGGTGCAGAATGAAGACAAGCAGTCCTCAGAGAGTGCACACCTTAGAAACTGTTGCAAATGCTGGCTGGAGTGGAGGTTGCAGGTCACAGGAGTCGTCCTGGATACTTTGTTGCAGTTACAGAGGTTCCTGGAGCAGTATGCGGTTGATCTGGCAGTCAGAAGCTGAAGCAGAGGATGCAGAGGATTCCTGGAGGAGTCTTGCAAGCTGAATCTGAGTAAATAAACACCCAGAGGAGAGACCCTAAATAGCCCTGAGAGGGGGATTGGCTACCTACCCAGGTATGAACCTAGCAGGAGGGGTCTCTGATGTCACCTGCTGGCACTGGCCACTCAGAGGTCTCCAGAGTGTCCCCACGCCTTGGAATCCAAGATGGCTAACGCCAGGGACACACTGGAGGAGCTATGGGTACCACCCCTTGGGTGGTGATGGACAAGGGAGTGGTCAATCCCCTTTCCTTTGTCCAGTTTTGCACCAGAGCAGGGACTAGGGGTCCCTGAACTTGTGTAGACTGGCTTAGGCAAGGAGGGCACCATCTGTGCCCTTCAAAGCATTTCCAGAGGTTCTTGGGGGCTATCCCTCCCAAGCCTGTAACACCTATTTCCAAGGGGAGAGGGTGTAACACACTTCTCCCAAAGGAAATGCATTATTCTGCCTTTCTGGGATAGAGCTGCTAAGTCCCCAGGAGGATGGAAACTTGTCTCTGAGGTGGCAGCAGCTGGGGCTGCAGTGGAAACCTCAGAGAGCTGGTTTGGCAGTACTGGGGGTCCATGGTGGAGCCCCCAAGGTGCATGGGATTGCCCCCCCATCCCAGAATTGGAATTGGGTACAATTCCATGATCTTGGACATCTCACATGGCCATATTCGGAGTTACCATTGTGAAGCTACATATATGTACTGACATATATGTAGTGCACATGTGTAATGGTATCCCCGCACTCACGAAGTCTGGAAAAATTGGCCCTGGACAACGTGGGGGCACCTTTGCTAGTGCAAGGTTGCCCTCACATACAGTAACTTTGCACCTAGCTTTCAGTAAATGAAGGTTTGATATGTAGGTGACTTAAAAGTTACTTAAGTGCAGTGAAAATGGCTATTTCACTCAGTCCTGAAGAAAGGTTTGACTAAGCTCCTTATGGGTGGCAAAAGAAATGCTCAGCCCATAAGGATCTCCTGGAACCCCAGTGCCCTGGGTACCTAGGTACCATATACTAGGGACTTATAAGGGTGGTCCAGTGTGCCAATCAGAATTAGAATATGGAGTCACTAAACTATAGTGACAAATTTGGTAAGTAGAGAGAGCAGATGCACTGGAGTTCTGTTAGCAGAACTTCAGTGACACAGTTAAGCAGACTGACAACACACACATAAGCCACAAACTATGAGCACTGGGGTACTGGCTAGGAGGATCCCAGTGAGACAGGCAAAGCATACTGACAAACAGGCAGAAATTGGGGGTAACATTCCAAGAAAGATAGTACTTTCCTACACCCTCCCATGATATATATATATATTTTTTAATGTAGTCAAATTTAGCACTTTGCTAAGTATTACTTCTAGTATGTCAGTACTTGTATTTTATCATGGGTGTCCACGTCAAGAATTACCTTTAGCATGCCAGCATTTTGTCACTGGTGTCTGTCATGCTAAGAAATGTCTCAAGAATGCCAACACAGGTGTTTTACAATGGGTGTCTCTATAAGACAAGAATTGCCTTCAGTAGGCCAGGGTCAACAACAGACTTGCAAGCATAACAGTACATTGTCATTCACACTCACTCACATTAGCTAACTCACACTCACTCATTCATTGATTCTCATTTACACTCTCTAATACTTCCTCACACTAATTCATATTCATTCTCACTCACCCACTTGCAATCACTCGTTTCACTCATTAAGATTCACTCAGACTGAATCTCTCTCACACACAAATATGATTACACATACATTCACACTTGCTCGCATGCACATACCTTCTCAATAAGCACACTCTCTCCCACAAGCTTGCACTCAACATACATTTAAAACCAGTTTTTTTACTTACCTTTGTTGCCATTCAAGTAATTGCATTTATATAGTACATACTACCCCTGATTAGGTGATAGAAGTACTTTACAGTGAGTTGCACTCTACTCCGGAACCCAAGGTTAGTGTTTAATCCAGTGGTTAAATATTGGTTATTGCTGTTAGTCATGTGCACTCAAGAAAAAATATTGCATACATTTACTCCTGTTACTTTGTGACATATTTGGTTAATATCAGTTGGCGGTGGTCTATCTGGGTTTAGGTAAATGGTTGGTAAGATAGATAGGCAGGGGGGAGATTAGGTAATGTTAGGTTGCAGGGATACAGTTTTATAGCCAGAGAGGATGTGATCTATGAAATGAGGTGTCAGCCTTTTGCACAATTGCTGTAAAAGCGAATAATGCAGACAGGTATAAGACTGAGAAGAGGCTGTTCTCAGAAATAGAAAGCATGCAGAGGATGCAAGATAAAAAGAGGGGCACAATGAAGTAACAAGGAGAGGGATCAAGCCTAGAGGAATTATGTCAAGATCATTTTTTCATGCAAGGTTTTGGGAGTATAGTGGAAGGTGGCTTGCTTAAATAGCAAGCAATCTAAGGATGTAAGCTGTAGAAATTTATCTGAGGGACTCCTGTGGGTGCTGCCTGGTCCTCTGTGGGCTCTCTGAAGTGCTGAGGGTGCCCTCTGATCCTCAGCCCGAGTTGAGACCCCCAGGTCCCTCCTGGGTCCAGGCAGCTCCATTTTGACACAAACTGCATACCTGTGTGAACCAAGGCTTGTTGGAGGAATCCAGTGACACAAACAGCCTGTATCCAACATCTCAATGTGGGATATCACCTGCACCAAGCAGGAACCCGCAGCCATCTTCTTTGGTGCTCTTCCGTACTCTTCATCTTACTGGAGAATCCACTGTTGCACCATCTTCTAGGTTGGCAGGGGTTCCTGTCCTTCCTGGACTCTTCTTCAACTTCTGGACTTGGTCTCCTATCTCCACAGGTCTTCAGGTCCAGGAATCCATCGGTTGTTGCTTCCAGTCTTGCTTGGTTCTTGCAAAATCTCTTATTGTGTGTCCTGAGGACACTTACTTTACTTTACTCCTGCTTTCCTGGCCTCTGGGGTGGGGTACTTTACTTACCTTTGGTGTTTTCTTACAATACAAGCGCCCCTCTACACACTACACTTGCCTAGGGGAGGAATTCTTGATTCGCATTCCACTATTTTAGTATATGGTTTGTGTTTCCCTTAGGCCCATTGCAATCTATTGTAATTTCTACTGTTTGCACTATTCTATGACTGTTTACTTACTTGATTTTGGTTATTAGTGTACACATTGTGTATAATACTTACCTCCAGAAGGAGTATTGCCTCTAAGATCTGTTTGGCCTTGTATCACTAAAATAAAGTACCTTTATTTTTGGTAACACTGAGTATTGTCTTTTATTGTGTATAAGTATTGTGTAACTATAGTGGTATTGCAGGAGATTTGCATGTCTCCTATTTCAGCCTAAGCTTCTCTGCTACAGCTACCTCTAGACAGCCTAACCTGCTAGAACACTGCCTACATTTCACTAATAAGGGATAACCTGACCTGACATAAGGTGTAAGTACTTTTGGTACCCATGACAAACCAGGCCAGCCTCCTACATTGGGGGCGCAGGGATGGGGTAGTGCTTGCAATTGCTTTACCACTTTGTTACCAGTGCTTTTCACAAGAGTGCTTTTCACAAGAAAAGTGTACTGCAATACTTAGAGCTATATACAATTGTACCTAGCAGACATTTGTTCACTTTCTAAAAAGTTCTTTCAAACTTTCTAGAAGTTTTCAAAAGTTCTGAAAAGTTTTTCTTTTCTCTAAAAAGTTAGGCCAAATAGCTTGCTAACCTTTTACTCTTCTCCCTAACCTCTTTCGTGCACTGTGTCTGTTGTAGAGGCTACCCCCCAGGCTGTAAAGACCACTTATAAAAGCTTGAATTTCAAATGTCTGAGGGGTCTCTGCTTAGAAAGAAGTTTAGGGATTGGGAAGAACCCTAACAAGGAATTTCTTTTGAATCTCCTCTTGCAAGATGACCAGGAACATCCTACTGGTCAGGTACAGTTAGAAGGGGAGGGAGAGTCCACCAAGGTAGATTCAGGAGACCATTCTGAAGTTCGATGGGAGTGTCCTTCCACAGATTTTTCCCTTAATAAACCTCATAATGTAGCTCGTAGTGGGAAGGGGTCACACACTGGTAGGGCACTCTTCACACCTAGAGGCCACGTCACTAGAGTTACTCAAGTTAGGTAAAGGTCTTCCTCTGCTTATTCCCTTGTCACTTCTGTATCACAGGTGTCCCACACATCCAACCCTGAGGATCAGTCCCTAGATAGGGAACTCAGAAAGCTGAGGTTGGAGGAGGCCAGACTGAGGCTACAGCAGCAACAGTTGGCCTTAGACAAGAATCCCTGGCTGTGGAAAGGGAAGGACAGGGGTTGGGGTTAGTTCCTCATGGTGGCAGCAGCAGCAGCAGCAGCAGTAGTTTCAGAAACTCTAGTGTTAGAGAACACACCTTTGATCCAGAAACCTGCACACGGTTGTCCCCCCTTGCAAGGGTAGGGATGATATTTACAAGTGGTTTGCTGCACTTGAGAGGGCCTGTAAAGCGCAGAGGGTCCATCGGGCATAGAGGTCTGCTATCCTGTGGTTGTCTTTCACTGGTGAGGGGAGAGAGAGACTCCTTATTGTAGGGGAAGATGGCTCAGACAACTACCATGTTCTGAAAAGAGCGCTCTTGGATGGATTAGGCGTAACCACTGAATAATATAGAATCAAGTTCAGAGAAACCAGAAAAGAGTCTTCACAGGGCTGGTTAGACTTTGTAGACTGTTCTGTGAAGGCCCTAGAAGGTTGGGTAAATGGCAGCAAGGTGACTGACTATGAAAGCGTATGCAATCTGATTTTGAGAGAGCATATTATTAACAATAGTGTGTCTGATTTGTTGCACCAATATCTTGTGTACTCAGATCTGACCTCACCCCAAGAATTGGGAAAGAAGCAGACAAATGGGTCAGAACAAGGTTGAGCAGAAAAGCTAATACAGGGGGTGACAAGGACAGCAAGAAGAAGGCTGGTAAGTCTCAAGACAAACGTGGGGACAAAGAAAATAAATTCATCAGAGTCTTCATCAGCCCTACAAAACTCCTCTGGGGCTGGTGGGTCCAAATCCTCTTTTAATCATCAGAAAACGCCTTGGTCTTATTTGGGTAAGAATAAAAGCCATTGGGCAAGTGACCCCTCTTGTCCCAAGAGAAACTCCAAGCCTCCCACCACCACAACCCCCACTGCTTCCACTAGTGCCCCTAGTAATAGCAGTGGTGGTGGGAACAACTCTACTAATAGCCAAACAAAGGGTGTAGCTGGGCTCACTTTTGGGAATGTAGTGTGGTTGGTCTAGTTAGGGAGACCACTGAGGCTGTTTTAGTCTCTGATGGTGGCATTGACCTTGCCACCTTAGTTGCTTGTCCCCATAATATGGATAAGTACAAGGAACTGTCCCTAATAAATGGTGTTCAGGTTGAGGACTACAGGGACACAGGTGCCAGTGTCACTATGGTGATGGAGAAACTGGTTGCCCCTTAGCAACACCTACTTGGTCATCAGTACCAAGTTACTGACACCCATAACAGCACTGTTAGCCACCCCATTACTGTTGTGAATCTCAACTGGGGGGGTTACTGGTCCAAAGAAGGTTGTGGTATCCACTGATTTACCTGTAGAGTGTCTATTGGGCAATGATTTGAAAACTTCAGCCTGGGCTGAAGTGGAGTTGGAGGCCCATGCATCCATGCTGGGCATTCCAGGGCATATCTTTGCTCTTACCAGGGCTCAGGCCAAGAAGGAAAGAGGACAAGGAAACTTGGATCCTGGAAAAATGGACCAGGTGCTCCCAAATACTAGGGGTAGAAAGGGCAAACCCTTGCCCACCATCCCTCCCTCTCCAAAAGATTTCCCTTTTGATGAGGAGGAGTCAACACCCTGTGCAAAACCTACACTAGAGGAGCTTCGAGCTGACACAGCTGATCTCTTGGGGGCAGGGAGGCCTCTCAGGGAGGAACTGAGTGTGGCACAGCAGACCTGTCCCACACTGGAGGGTCTAAGACAGCAAGCTGTAAAACAGCAAAATGGGAATATTAGTGACTCACACAGATTTTACTGGAAGAACAATCTCATTTGAACTGAGGAAAGGGACCCTAAACCTGGTGCTACCAGGAGACTGGTCATTCCCTTGCAGTACAGGGAATTCCTCTTAACTCTGGCACATGATATTCCCTTGGCTGGATGTCTGGGACAAAGTAAAATCTGGGACAGACTTGTCCCTCACTTTCATTGACCTCATATGTCAGAGGACACCAAAGAGTTTTGTCGCTCTTGTGTGACTTGCTAAGCCAGTGGCAAGACTGGTGGCTCCCCAAAGGCCTCCTTAATCCCACTGCCAATGGTCGGGGTGCCATTTGATAGGGTAGGGGTTGACATTGTTGGCCCCCTTTAACCTACAACTGCTTCTGGTAATAAGTTCATCTGGTGGTAGTGGCTGGACCATGCCACAAGATATCCAAAAGCCATCCCTTTAAGGACCACTTCAGCACCTGCAGTGGCAAAGGCCCTCCTGGGAATATTTTCCAGAGTGGGCTTTCCTAAAGAGGTAATTTCAGACAGGGGTAGTAACTTTATGTCTGCATACTTGGAAGCTATGTGGAAGGAATGTAACCTACAAATTCACTACACCCTATCAAACAAATGGGCTGGTTGAGAGATTTTACAAAACTCTCAAAGGCATGATCATGGGATTCTCTAAAAAACTCAGGAGATGGGGTGTGCTCCTGCCATGCCTCCTTTTTGCCTAGAGGGAGGTACCCCAGAAAGGAGTGGGCTACAGCTCCTTTTAACTCCTCTTTGGTCACCCTGTTGGGGTCCCCTTGCTCTTTGTGAAAGAGGGGTGGAATAACCATTGAAGCCCCCTAAACAAGACATTGTGGACTATGTACTTGGCCTAAGATCAAGAATGTCTGAGTACATGAAAAAGTCCTCTAGAAACCTTCAGGCCAGATAAGAGCTTCAAAAGCAATGGCATGACCAGAAGTCTGTCCTGATTGAGTACCACCTAGGACAGAAGGAGTGGGTTTTGGAGCCTGTGGCACCAAGAGCACTGCAGGACAAATGGAGTGGACCCCACCTCATTGTGGAAAAAAAAAGGTGAGGTCACCTACCTGGTACACTTTGGCACTGCCAGAAGTCCCCTTAGGGTACTTCATGTGAACCGCCTGAAACCTTACTATGATAGGGCAGATTTAACCCTACTCACGGCCACAGATGAGGGGGCAGGAGGAAGAGAGTGACCCTTTCCCTGACCTCTTCTCGAACACTGAAGCTGATGGCGTAGTGGAAGGAGTGGTGTTTGCAGACTGCGCTCACAGCAGAGCAAAGGGAGGACTGCAAGAACTTACTAGTCCAATTTTCTGATCTCCTTTCACTCATACCTGGTACCATTACTTGGTGTGAGAACACTATTCATACTGGAGACACTTTATCTGTCAAAAGTAAGATTTATTGGCAGCATGACCATGTCAGAGACTGTATTAAGTCTGAGGTGCAGAACATGTTGGACCTTGGTGTTATTGAACACTCAGATAGCCCCTGGGCCAGCCCAGTGGTGCTTGTCCCCAAACCTCATAGCAAAGAAGGAAAGAGAGAAATGTGATTTTGTGTGGACTATAGAGGGCTCAATACTGTAACTAAAACAGATGCTCACCCCATACCCAGGGTAGATGAGCTCATAGATACACTGGCCTCTGAAAAGTATCCAAGCACCTTTGATTTGACTGCAGGGTATTGGCAGATCAAGTTATCAGAGAATGCTAAGACAAAAACTGCATTTGCAACCATTGGAGGGCATTATCAGTGTACAGTCATGCCCTTTGGTTTAAAAAATGCACCTGCCACTTTCCAAAGGCTGGAGAACACAGTCCTCCAAGGTCTAGAAGCTTTTAGTGCAGCATACTAAGATAACATTGCTGTATTTAGCTCCACCTGGGATGAACACCTGATCCACCTATGGAAAGTTTGTGAGGCAATGCAAAAGGCAGGCATCACTATCAAGGCTTCAAAATGCCATATAGGGCAGGGGAAAGTGGTTTATCTGGGCCACCTGGTACGTGGGGAACAGATTGAACCATTACAGGGGAAGATCCAGACTATTTTAGACTGAGCTCCCCCTATACTCAGACCCAAGTCAGAGACTTTCTTGGTCTCACTGGGTATTACAGGAGGTTCATTAAGAACTATGACTCCATTGTTGCCCCTCTTAATGACCTCACTTCTAAAAAGATGCCTAAAAAGGTATTGTGTACAGCTGTCCAAGAGCTTTTGAGGAGCTTAAGGAAGCTATGTGTACTGCACCTGTCCTAAAAAGCCCACATTACTCCACGACATTCATTGTCCAGACAGATGCATCTGAACTGGGGGTTGGGGCAGTGCTATCACAACTGAACTCAGAGAGCCAGGATCAACCTGTTGCTTTTATCAGTAGGAGGTTGACCCCTAGAAAAAAGCGTTGATCAGCCATAGAGAGGGAGGCCTTTGCTGTGGTCTGGGCCTTGAAGAAGTTGAGACTATACTTATTTGGGACTCACTTCATTGTTCAGACAGACCACAAACCTCTCTTATGGTTAAAACAGATGAAAGATGAAAACCCTAAATTGTTGAGGTGGTCCATTTCCCTACAGGAGATTGACTTTACAGTGGAACATAGACCTGGGAGTAACCACTCCAATGCAGACGGACACTCCAGATATTTCCACCTAGACAATGAAGACTCATCTGGGCAAGGTTAGCCTTATTGTCCCTCGTTAGGGGGGGGATTGTGTAGGAAAGTACAATCTTTCTTGGCATGTTACCCCCAATTTCTGCCTGTTTGTCAGTATTTTTTGCCTGTCTCACTGAGATCCTGCTAGCCAGTCCCACAGTGCTCATAGTTTGTGGTCTATGTGTGTGTTGTCAGTATGCTAAACTGTGCCACTGTAGTTCTTCTAACCAGAACTCCAGTGCTTATGCTCTCTCTGTTTACCAAATTTGTCACTATAGTTTAGTGACTCCATATTCTAAATCTGATTGGCACACTGAACTCCCCTTACAAGTCCCTAGTATTTGGTACCTCGGTACGCAGGGCATTGGGGTTCCAGCAGCATTTCTTTTGCCACACATAAGGAGCTCAGACAATCCTTTCTTCAGGACTGCGACTGCAGCCTGAGTGAAATAGTGCCCATACTATTTCACAGCCATTTTCACTGCACTTAAGCAACTTATAAGTCACCTACATGTCTAAACTTCATTTACTTAAGGCTAGGTGCACAGTTACTGTGTGTGAGGGCACCCTTGTACTAGCAAAGGTGCCCCCATATTTTCGAGGGCCAATTCCCCGGACTTCGTGAGGGCGGGGATACATTACACGCGTTCACTACATATATATTGTCAATACATATATGTAGCTTCACAATGGTAACTCCAAATATGGCCATGTGAGGTGTCTAAGATCATGGAATTGTCCCCCCATTCCAAATTTGGTATTGGGGGGCCAATCCCATACACCCTGGGTGCTCCACCATGGACCCCCAGTACTGCCAAACCAGCTCTCTGAGGTTTCCACTGCAGCCCCACTGCTACAACCTCACAGACAGATTTCTGCCCTCCTGGGGACTGAGCAACTCAATCCCAGGAAGGCAGAACAATGCATTTCCTTTGGGATGAGGGTGTTACACCATCTTCATTTGGAAATAGGTGTTACAGGCCTGGGAGGGGTATCCTCCCAGAGCCTCTGGAAATGCTTTGAAGGGCACAGGTGGTGCCCTCCTTGCTTAAGCCAGTCTACACCAGTTCAGGGACCCCCAGTCCCTGCTCTGGTACAAAACTGGACAAAGGAAAGGGGAGTGACCACTCCCCTGTCCATAACCACCCCAGGGGTGGTGCCCAGAGCTCCTCCAGTGTGTTAGCCATCTTGGATTCCAAGGTGTGGGGACACTCTGGAGTCCTCTGAGTGGCTAGTGCCAGCAGGTGATGTCAGAGACTTCTCCTGATAGGTGCATACATGGGTAGATAGCCAATCCTCCTCTCAGGGCTATTTAGGGTCTCTCCTCTGGGTGTTTCCTCAGATTCAGCTTGCAAGGCTCCCCCAGGAATCCTCTGCTTCAGCTTCTGACCATCGGATCAACCGCAGACTGCTCAAGGAGCCGCTGTAACTGCAACAAAGTATCCAGAATGACTCCTATGACCTGCAACTTCAGCTCCAGACAGCATTTCAACAGTTTCCAAGGTGTGGACACTCTGAGGACTGCCTGTCTTCATCCTGCACCAGAAAAACCAAAGGAATCTCCTGTTGAGTGACCTCCCTGCTTCTGCAGGCACCCTTCTGTGACGATGACCGGTCCTGCGACAGTACCCCCATGTACCACATCTTCTCCAGCTCCTTGGGCTTCTGTGCACTTCTTCTAAGAATCCTTCATGCAAGGTGTAGCCCATGTCCCCAGCACTCCATCCTGCGATGCACACCTTGGTGAGTTGTTCTCTGGCGGCGTGGGACCTTCCTTTGTAGTGTTGCAATCACCGCACTTTGCATCTTCTTTGTCCCTGAATTCTGGGACTCCCGTGGGTGCTGGCTGGTCTTTTGTGGGCTCTCTGAAGTGCTGAGGGCCCCCTTTGTCTCCTCAGTCCGAGTTGAGAACCCTAGGTCCCTCCTGGTTCCAGACAGCTCCATTTTGACGCAAACTGCGTACTTGCACGAACCAAGGCTTGTTGGCAGAATCCAGCGATGCAAACAGCTTGCATCCAACAAATGGACGTGGGACAACACATGCACAATGGAAGAACCCACAGCCATCTTCTTTGGTGCTGTTCAGTACTCTTGTTCTTACTGGAGAATCCACTTTTGCACCATCTTCTAGGTTGGCAGGGGCTCTTGTCCTTCCTGGACTCCTCTTCAACTTCTGGACTTGGTGTCCTATCTCCACAGGACTTGAAGTCCAGGAATCCATTGGTTGTTGCTTGCAGTCTTGCTTGTTTCTTGCAAAATCTCTTATCACAACTTGTACTGTGACCTGAGGAAACTTATTGCACTTTACTCCTGCTTTCCTGGGCTCTGGGGTGGGGTACTTTACTTACCTTTGGTGTTTTCTTACACTTCCAGCGTCCCTCTACACACTATACTTGCCTAGGGGGGGAATTCCTGATTTGCCTTCCACTATTTTAATATATGGTTTGTGTTGTCCCTAGGCCTATTGCAATATATTGTACTTTCTACTGTTTGCACTATTCTATGACTGTTTACTTACTTGATTTTGGTTACTAGTGTACATATTGTATATAATACTTACCTCCAGAAGGAGTATTGCCTCTAAGATATGTTTGGCCTTGTGTCACTAAAATAAAGTACCTTTATTTTTGGTAACACTGAGTATTGTCTTTTATTGTGTATAAGTACTGTGCAACTATAATGGTATTGCAGGAGCTTTGCATGTCTCCTAGTTCAGCCTAAGCTGCTCTGCTACAGCTACCTCTAGACAGCCTAAACTGCGAGAACACTGCCTACATTTCACTAATAAGGGATAACTCGACCTGGTATCCGGTGTAAGTACTTTTGGTACTCACTACAAACCAGGCCAGCCTCCTACAGAGGGAAAGCTCTATTAATGGCCTGGTTTCTCACTTCAGTAGCTCACTACAGTTCTGCGCTTGTGTTACATTACAACACTTTCAAAGTCCACAGATTAATGTAAATGGTATCCCAAATAGACATTTGTGTGTGTTGTTATATTAATCATTGAGCTACAGCGGAACTTCATTGATGTCAATTATTGTATTGTCATCAAGGTTAAGGTCATGTGACATGACTTCCTTGAAAAAATCAGGGTTAAGGGTCATCTGATGTCACTTCCTGTGATACCTTTTAGGTTAAAGCATATGTGATGTCAATCACTTCCACTACCCCTGGCATTTTGATGAATCAATGCCCATGGGTAAATCTTAAAAACCTGTGATTTACATTTTACTGTGATTATGAAATACACTGATGAAGTAATGCTCATGTCTGTGCCGATCTTGGATTGAGATCAGAACCTTTGAGACACTGACACTGTTTTTAAATTACTGTGCACTGCGAGTTGAATATGATGGATTCCTCTACGGGTAGAAAGACATTTATAATTATGTTTTTTGTGTTATTCTAATATGACAGATATAGGTAAAATCTTTGACTTGAAATGCATGTAGAGCATAGAAATGCTAGATTTATCCATATCTGCAGTGCATTAGATTTGATGCACCTATATAATATAAATTGATTGAATTTGCGGATTTTAATGAAAGCTAAAGAAAAGTAACAACTAATAAATATTGGGCAAAAAGTTGTATAACTAGAGACTCAATCTTAGGGCCTCATTATGACCCTGGCACACCAATGACCGCTAGGGTCGTGCTGCGGTCCGACCGCCACATTACAACTGCGATCGTTGCTCCCGAGTCGGACCGCCAGCACCACCACTTTTAATCGACACAATGGTGTGGTGGTGATGGTGGTCCTAATCCAACAGTGCTGCGCTGCAAGCAGTGCCGCCCTGGAGATTACGACCCCCTTCTCTTCCAGCGGTTTCATGGCGGTAACCCTGCCATGAAAAGGCTGGCAGAGACAGGGTGCAGAGTGCTCCAGGGAGGCCCTTGCACTGCCTGTGCATTTGGCATGGACAGTGCAGGGACACCTTTGGCTAGCCTTATGCTCTGCAGACAGTGAACATTGCGATAGTTACTGGTGCCCTACATACTGCAGCATTGCTGCCGGCTCTATTATGAGCCAGAGACAATGATGTAGGCCGTTTCCCGCTGGGCCAGCGGGCGGAGAATGTGTTTCCACCAGCTGACCCAGCGGGAAACTGGTAATGGGCCTGGCAGGAAGGCTGACACACTGGTGGTAACCTACCAGTCGGGACTTCGGCAGATGGGCTTTTCCATCCGCCAAAGTCATAATAAGCCCCTTAATGTATTGTTATCAAAATCTTTAGAAGTTTTCAATACTCATTTACCTAGTAATTGAAAATATGTTAATGTGGAAGATTGTTTTTTAACTATTTCTAATATGATGTATTGAAGTATATGTGCCTTTATAAGTTGGTTGAGATAAAGAAAATATATATATATATATATATATATATGAGTTGTAATTGGACTTGATGAAGTGACATGGTAGTTGAAAAACACACATTGACCATTTGTAGTAATTAAACATTTGATGAATAAAGGAAGGCAATTTTCATGAAAGTAATTCTGAAATCTTGAAACCCTAATTTCATTGGCATGGTGTTATGACGATGTGATAAATTCAATGTTGTATTGAACACTTGCCAGAGAATTGCTTTCACAGAGTATTCCACTTGGGCAAGGCAGTATTCTTTGCACAAATGAGTCAAATACAAGTATCAATATTTTCCTGTTGGAATTTTTTTCTTAAACATTTTAAAATAGTAAGATTGAAGAAGGCTCTTTGAAGGAGTTCCTGTGGAAGGAAGTAATTTGGAATAAACAGTTGGAACCTCAACCCCTAGTTACCACATCTAAATAATGTAATTGAAATCAGTGGCAGATGCTTCACTGAACCATACTATGCTTAAGACACTTCTTAAGGAAATATTTCCATTAATATAAAAAAATCAAAGGTATCTTGACACTGTTCCACTTTTTTATGATTCAGAAGCAATTAATCAAAGAATGAGCAACAGCGACTACACGTTTCTTTAGTTCAATCAACGTTGTTTAAATTGGATCAGTGTTTGACTAGGATGTAAGCCCTACTCAAGCAGAAACCACAATCCCAGTCAGAGAAAGGCACAAGCAAACCCTAAATTAACCTGTGCTCACCCTCTGGTAGCTTAGCACAGAGCAGCAAGGCTTAACCTAATGACAATGTGTAAATAATTTGTGCAACACTTCAAACAGTAAAACAGTGGAAACACCACACAAAAAGATTCCACACTAGGTTTGAAAAGTAGATCTGAATTTAAAAAGAAAACAATACCAAAATGACAAAACTCCAATAAGTGGAACTGGAGAATTTGAATTTCAAAGTTTTCAGTAAAATTAGTGCCAAGAAGCAAGAAATGCTGTTTGGGACATCTGGTCGCCCTGAACCGGGGACAAAGTCAAAAGTTCAGGCTGATTGCACGGGTCAGCTACAGGAACACAGTTAGGCCACCTGAGTCAAAGTACCTTAAATCCTAGTTGCATAACTAAGCCTGAATCTGTTACAAAGATGAGTCATGAAGACAAGGCAATGTGCCAGTCCCAAGTTGTAGCAAGGTGGCACTGTGAGGCCTTGTTGTGTCTATGTTGAGGATCCTGTCGACGGAGCTTGTGATGTGAAGGCCAGTGTTGAGGATGTTTTGTGCAATCAAGATGATGTGTTGGTTCCGATGAGTGAAGAATCTGCAATGCAGAGTTTTGACAACATTGTCGAGGCTGCTGTCAAAGGGAGATATGAGGAGTTTGCGCTGGGAAAGCATCTCACAGCAGCAGTTCCAAAGGCAATGTGTCAAACTTAAGATGAGGAGTGGGGTGGCGATGCAAGTCTTTTGTAACAGGTCTAGTCTGCACAGCAGCAGTGATGCATCGGAACTGTTTAAGGGCGCAGCGCTCAGAAGAGAAGATGTGTTGGTTCTGCTGGCAAGCATCTCAGGCCCACTTCCAAAGGTCCAGGACTGGAGTGGTACTACTCAGCAGGGTAGACTCACAGCTGACAGAGTCCCGGGCAGAAGGAGGGTGGTTTGATGTCTTTTCTGTCCCCGAAACTTCAGATCAGGAGGCCAGCCAACTAGCCCTTGGAGTCACTCTGGGTTCTGGCGTCAAGTGATGCAGGTCCAGTCCTTATCACCCAGGAGGAGGGCAGCAGGCAGCTTATCAGCAGAGTATGAGTCCAGTAGTGTCGTAGTCCAGCAGAGCATCAGCCCTTGTAGAAGCACAGCTGTCTGAGGACTATGACTAATACGCATTGGTGCCTTTGAAGTGAGGGAGACTTCAAAGACTTGCATCTGAAGTGCACAGGGGCCCTCCTTTCCTGACCTAACTCCAAACTTACTACAGGGAGTATGCAGCCCTTTGTGTGGGAACAGGACACAACCTATTCAGTTGTCAGGGAGGCTTGGCCCAGCTTCTCCCTCCCAGGATGGCCCATGAAGTCACACCTAAGCTCTGATTGTGATTGGCTGTCTAGAGAGAATATATAAAGCTCAGCTGTCACCCACTCCAGACGTGATCAGAGACAGGCAACAGGCACCAAATGGTTAAAAGTAAGTATATCCCAACTTTCTGAAAGTGGCATCTTCAGAACTGCAATTTAAAAACATTCTTCACTATAAGTTATAATTTTAAATTGTGATTCCAGACGCAGCAGAGAAATTCTGACTTCCCATTTGGAAATTGTGCTTATAAAGTGGAATAAGGTAATACCAAGGTAATAGACTTGAAAGTACATATCCTGCCTTTTACATAGATTGAACCCTGCCCTCTAGGTTGACCAGGGCCTACCTTAGGTAGGTTGACCAGGGCCTACCTTAGGGGTTTCATATGTATAAAAAAGGGAAGGTTTAGGCCTGGGGTTATTTTGCTAGTTCGGCATGGCAATGTAAACTGTGCATAGAGGCCTTGCAAAGTCAGCCCTGAGCCATGGTTAGCGGGCTGCGTAAGCGGGTGGCTCAATCAGTGCTGTAGGCCCACTAGTAGCTTTTAATTTACAGGCCCGGGCACATGTAGTACACATTACTAGGGACTTATAAGTAAATTAATTATGCCAATTGTGGAAAAGCCAATGCCACCACGTTCAGAGTAAAGATGACCTTGTTTACGGTGCAGAGCACCTGCACTTCAGCACTGGTTAGTAGTGGTAAAGTGCACAGAATCCTAAAGCCAATAAAAACAAATTCTGCCATCAAAGTCATCCTTCAACTTTGCTTCAGCTACTGGACTCTGCCAACTGTGAGTCCTCCCTTCCCTGAGGTGCCACCCCAGCCCAGGGCCTCAGAAGTGGGTTATTCAGCTATTTTCCATTGAAACCCAATACATCAAGGCTGTTGTGTCACTTGGAACCACCACAGTGCCCTTCGAGTCTGATGCAGTGCCAATTCGAAGACAACGCAGGACCCGGATGTGTGATTTGATGACGGTTCAGCACCAAACTGAGGACATCAATTCATGGCTTGATGATGAAGCATTGCCTGCCTCAAAAGTGATTTTATGTCTGTGGGTTACCAACCAGGGAGGATAGATGGACACCACCCCCAGGACAGGAAGCAGTGTGCCATCTAAATGTCTGTCCCCAGAGGAGTTAGAGGACAGGAGGGAAGAGAGAAAATTCAGATTGGAGCTTGCCACGCTCAAATTACAGGAGAAACAAAAACAACTGGACATTGAGGAGGAGATGAGGAAAATCAGGCTCGTTTTAGGGGAAAAGAAAATGATGTTGGCACAGGACCTGAGCTTCAGCGACCTAGGCAATAAAGCTAGGAGGGATGAATCTAGTCAAGATGGTAACAGCAATTCTTCAGTGCCTGCTAACTATAGGGTCCACATACCCAAGGGCCTGGTGTCTGACTTTGTGGTGGGAAATGACATAGACAAGTGGTTTGAGGCCTATGCAATTGCTTTACAGATGCACAGGGTCCATGTGGAGGATTCGGGAGCTAGCCTGTGGAGGCACATTCCAATCGAGGGGGGGACAGTCTACTGGCCATAGAAGGGAGAGACAGGATGAGGTATCCCCCATGAAGGAGGCCCTAATAAGGAAGTTTGGTCAGACCCCAGAGTTGTACTGGATAAAGTTCAGGGACAGTCAGAAGCTATCACAACAGACCTGGGTGTATTCTGTGGGTTCTTTTGCAAGGCACTGGATGGTTTGGTAAGGGGCAGTGAGGTAAAAGATTATCAGGTGCTGCATAATTTCTTTGCAACAAAGCACCTGTTCATTCTTTGCTTTACAATACTGCATGAACACATTGTTGACAGCAAGCTCTCTGATCATCAGAAGCTAGCTACAGAGGTGGACCACTTGGTGAGCAGTATGGTCGACAAAAAGATACCTGGCAGTGACTCCAGGAAGGTTGGTTTAGGTCCCCCCCAGCTAAGTGAGGGGAAGGTCAAGAGAGACCAGGTGCATAGGGTGACACCAGCTCATGGGCAGCATTTCTTCCACCCTACGGCCCTGGTATCCCTAGAGTGGGTAGGGTGGTGATTCAGAGGTTTAAAGTTATTCCCCAAATGCCCATAGACTACCTTCTGGGGAATGTGTTGTCCCAGGTGTCAGGGTAACTGGGTGGAGTGGCTGCCACAAGCATCCTAACAGTTCAGTTTTGTTTAGGGTAACCCTCCCCAGAAGAGGGTGCAGGACCCCAGATGGATGGAGAGCTCATCTCTGCCTCGTGTGCAGCCTAAGGGTACAGACTCTTTCTTGAAGAACGGGTTTTAGGCTACTTCCCATGAACTGGTGGGAAGCAGAGTAAAGAAGGGTGCATGTCACCTGGGACTACAGCCCCCCCCCCACTCTGAGAAACTTCAGAGGTCAGAGACCCCTGGATGGCCTGGGGCCTGGCTCATGACACTGAAATCTTTCAGTGGTCTCTGTTGGTTGTTGGTCCTTGTGGAAAGAGGTTTCCCTGGGTTGTAGACAGAAATCAGACCCAAGGGGCTGAATAGGTAATTTCACTTTGTTGGCCATGGTGATTCTGTCTGCCTGCTGAGATGCATCTGTGAGCAAGTTAAGTTGGGTGCTGTACAGGTGGGGTCCACAGATGAGGAGAAGGATTCTGCATGGATAAGTTCAGTAGCTCAGGAAAGTAAAGAACGAGAGATCTAACTGTGTTCAGAAAGGCATGGAACTGACAAGTGCCCATGTGTAGTGGGCCATTGTCCATGTTCTATCAACTTAAGCAGGAAAGTCATCAAGGTAATGATTAGTTTACTCTGGCTTTAGTCTGGAGGGGGGGTGTTGTTGGACCTGGCCCTCTCTATAGTGTCATCCCTAGACCTTGTGCCTTTCCCCTCCAATTTTTGCTGAATTCATTTTTATTGGTTTTAGGATTCTGTGCACTTTACCACTGCTAAACAGTGCTCAAGTGCTTTGTACTCTAAAAAGGAAGATCTATACTCTAAAACTGGTGACATAGGCTTAGCCACAATTGACATATTTAATTTCCTTACACATCCCTAGTAAAGTGCACTATATGTGCCTAGGGCCTGTAAATTAAATGCTACTGGTAGACCTACAACACTGATTGTGCTACCGACTAGTAGCCCTTTAAACACATCTCTGGCCTGCCACTGCATTTCAACCTGGCAAGTGCCCCAATTGCCAACCCCAAACTTCCTTTTTAGTACATATAAGTCAACCGTAAGGTCAGCCCTTGTTAGCCCAAAGGGCAAGGTGCAGGGCATTCAAAAAGTTAGACATGTACGTTTAACATGTCCTGGTAGTGAAAAACCTACTAAATTTGTTTTCACTACTGCAGGAACAATCTCTTCCACAGGTTAACATTGGTGTTACCTTGAAGCAACCTTTAAGTGTAACTTCCAATGGGGAAAAATATAAAAATGATATGTGTGGTGTTTCTGAACTCACAGTTTAAAATTACAACTCATGGTGAAGTTGGATTTCAAATTGAAAATCTGAAAATGCCACTTTTAGAAAGTTGGATTTTTCTTATTTTAACCATTCTCTGTATTTGCCTGTTATGTTATGTTATGTTATTGAGACTTATATAGCGCCAGCTACCCGGAGGCCTCGTAGCGCTGATCAGCCTGAAAAATTAGACATACTGGAGGAATCCTAAACTTCACTGGAGAGGGGTGAACTTACTGGAAGTTGGAATAGCCAGGTTTTAATGTCTTTCCTAAATTCAGTCTCCTGAGTCATCATACGAATATTCATGGGTAGAGAGTTCCAAAGTCTGGCTCCCTGGTACTTCAGGGATCTTCCTCCCCGTGATGTTCTCTTTACTTTGGGAATCACTACAAGGGCTTTAGAGGCCGATCTCAAAACTCTTGTGGGTGTGTATAATGAAATTAATGATTTTAGATAATGAGGATCCTTTTTATATAGAGCTCTGTGGAAGAAGCACAGAGCCTTAAACTTTATCCTTTTTGCCACTGGAAGCCAGTGCAGTTCAATCAGAGCTTTCTTAGCTGATGTGGTCCTAGGCAGATTAAAGAGCAGACGCGCTGCAGCATTTTGTACCACCTGTAGTTTGTTAAACCACATAACCTGGAGATCCCAAAAAGAGACTGTTTCCATAATCTAATCTGGATAAAATCAGGGCTTGTACGGCCAATCTTTTGACCAATGGCGGAAGCAGACCAATGATCTTCCTAAGTAGCTTAAGTATCCCAAAACAGGTGGCTGACGTTCTCTTGGCCTGATGTTCCATGGTGAGTTTGGGATCCAACCAAACTCCCAAGGCTTTAATCTGAGCTTTGGGAGGGGGTAAGTAATCTAAATGTATTACTGGTCCTATATTTTTAGCAGGGTTGGCCAGTTTTCCCAAAATCATGATTTCGGTCTTTTCTTCGTTGAGTTGCAGCCTGCTTTCTGTCATCCAAGAAGCAATCGCTTGGAGACAGGCAGGCAAGGCCAAGTTGTCCGCCTCCTTATTGTCTCTGAATACATATCTGGGGTGGGTGACAGCTGCACTTTGTGTATTCACAGTCACATAGAAAGGGAGCTGAAGTGTACCATTTGCATCCTGATGGCCCATCACCAGGCTAAAGGGTCTTCCTGGGCTAGATGGGAGGGGGAGTTGACACACCTAAATAGGGCTGTTCCTTTCCACCCACACAAAGGGCTGCATAACCCCCTGTAGAGTGTTGAGCCAGGGAAGGAAGGGCCGGGACATGTGCTCTTCAAAGACCTCTCTTTGAAGTCTCCTCACTTCAAAGGCTCAACTGGGTATAAGTATTGGACCCCAACTACAACATATTAGTACACTCCTGGTCCTGAAGGACATTCTGCCAGGAAGAAGGACTGCTGTGCTGCCAGGAGGGACTGCCACTCTGCTCAACTGTATTGCTATGTTTGCCTGCTAAATGTTGCCTGGGAGTGGACTGGACTTTGCTCTCTACATCCACTACCAACTCAAGTGACTCCAAGGGTTGCTGACTTGCCTCCTGTTCTAGAAGTCTCAGGGCCATCAAAGACTTTCTTCAACATTGCTTCAGCTTCTGGACTCTGCCACCTGTGTGCCCTCCCTTGCCTGAGATGCAAATCCAGTTTTGTGTCCCAGAAGTGGGTTCTTCAGCTGTTTTTCATCGTTAACCAATACATCTAGGCTATTTGGCCACTCTGAACTGCTGCAGTGCCTTTCGCCACTGATGCAGTGCCGATTCGACTACAGCTTGAGAACCTACTGCGGGGTTCAATGACAACACATCGCTGATCAGAGGACATTGCTGCATGGCTCAACAACAATGCATCACCTGGATTGAAAAGGATTCAACACGGATGCAGAACCTGACTGCAAAGATTGACAATAAAGCATCTACCAGATTCTGTGGATCAGCACTGACATACTGGTACATTGAAGCTGATGCTTGCTCCATCCAAGGTACTGTTTCAGTGGGCTCTGTGTAGGTTCTATAGCCAGCCTGCCCTCCATTGCGGTTGGCTTGATCCTATCAGCGATCGCTATATACTTTTAAGTACTACATTGCAGATTATTCTTTAAAAAATTCATATCTTGAGTTCTACTTATGGATGCTTGCTGTTTTGGTCTTGTTTTACTCAGATAAATAGTTTCTATCTTTCTAAACTGGCAGGGGGTCTTTTTGTGGTGTCTTTTACAGTGTTATTGTAATTTAAGTGTTGCACAGATACTTTACACATTGCCTCTTAAGTTAAGCCTGACTGATCTTTAAGGTGTGTCTCTGACATATCCTGACCATGGTTGTGGTCCCTACTTGGACAAGGTGTATACCCCTGACAACTAGACATCCAATTTCTAACAATGGTGCTTCAAGTTTTGTTTTACACAAGAGCTAGACCAATTGCGGGTAACTCCAGTCATTATGTTCTGCTATCAAGGAAGTTGGGTAAGCAATCATGGTTAAATATAAATAAATGAAAACTGATTGTCAAGGAAAGATAGTATTACTTCTTTAAACTTGCTTGCTCTTTCAACTAATTTATTTTTTTGGTTGTTATTAACAATTTACTTCCAGTTTCTGATAATCACACTTAGAGCCCTACTTTTCATGTTTTTAATTTAATAGTTAATCTCCAATATTTTTAGATGTTATTATGTAACTGCCCAATTAAATGTTCCTTTCTTACTTATTTATTTATTTTTCTAAGGCCTAACCTTTTGAAAGCCACACACATTCTCCCTAAAAATTGTAGGTTACAGAAGAATGCCCCTTGGAAGTTAGTTAACCCTACCTTTCACTTTGTATGAATTTAAGGTCTAAAACCACTGTTTTTGCAATGGTATAATGTAACTGTGCAAATAAAGTTTACTTACCTATGTCTCTTCTTGTAGAAAGAATGAACTTTCATAAGTCACAAGTATTGTCCCTCCAAAATCATAGGTTACAGAAAAAATGTGCCTTGGGAGTTAATGTCAACCAGAAAGAAAAAGCCACAAAGGAAGACATTTCAAACTGATGAATTTATCTGAGTCAGTTCTTCTTAGAGCCTTTGCTTGATTATAAATTCTGGATCCGGTTTCAAACTCTACAATAGTGGCCATGGTGATCAGAAGAAACAAAACACAAGGATTTGAATTCAGGAGTAAAGATCCCAATAGTTCATCCGGACACACTGAAGCTCTTGCAGTGGGTGCACATCCCTACTGTCCAACATGCTACTGCCACAAGGAAGCAAGCCCCTGGCAGGAAAGTGCAGTCTGAAAGGAGGTCATCATGAAAAGAGGAAGGACACCTTGAATAGACTGTCCAACGTAGCTGTAGGAATATGCCCTAGAAAGTCAGCTTTTTCTTCTGGATTTACAGGGCAGGTAATTGAAGAATAAACAAGATTAAAACTGGTCAAACAGTGTATTGATTCACTTACTTCACATCCCGAAAAATGTGTTGCATGTCACCACCCTTGATTTGAATAAAAAAATGACCCTTGCTCCGTACAGGACATGTTAGTAATTTTGATCACCCGTCTAAACTCCAGATACTAAGGCTCTCATTACGAGGCTGGCATTCATCAGACTGACAGCCTTGCTGTGGCGGTCTTACCGCCGCAGACCCAGCGGTAAAGAACACCACATTACAAGCTGAAGCCAATCCTCCACAACGCTGCCTGGCCTGCCGGTTCGGTCACACTGACGCTGTCGGCAGTAAGCACCTCCAGCCCAGCGGCAAAGCCTCAGCCTGCTGGCTGGATTACATCACTGCAGACAACCAGGCTTTCTGTGGTGGTCGCCCCGCCATGAAAACCCTTGTGGTAACGCACCCAGCAACAGGTATCCCCATTCCTGTCATCGGCACATGTACCCTCACACATCCACACACATATGTACCCACACACATCCACACTCTTACAAACATTCACCCCACTCACCCATGCACATGCTACATACAACCCCGTTCACTCAGAGACACACACTGAAACACACATTCACGCACTTACACGCACTCAGGCACACCCATGCAAACGCACACATGCACACAAACACCCCCATTCACACACACGCACGCACACAAACATTCACATTCAATTACATGAACGCATGCATTTATAACCCTCTGCACCCCCTGCACCCTCCGCAAACTCACACTCATACTACACCCCCTCCTCATACTTGCACTTACATATTCACACACGCACACACCACCTCACTCCCCTGCATTAAAATTACCACACACGCACATACAGACACCCACCCCTTTTGGACGATCACTTACCTTCTCCCTTGAGGAGGTCATCTGGGAGGGGATGGGTCCTGGTGATCTTGCACCACCAGCAGGACTCTGCCAAGCCATATTACGGCTCATAACATGGCAGGCGGAGTCTTGCTGTTGTGTCGGTACTGGAGATGCAACCGTCTCTTTGGAGTCGGACTCCCGCCCATAAATGGGTTGAAGTCCTCCAATGACTCCTAATATGGTGGTCTGTTTGCTGCAGCGGGTTCGGCAGTCTTACAAAAAGACCGCCAAAGCTGGAAAAAGGGCCTGCATATTTGCAGACACATGAGGAGGCAGCCTTAAGTTGAAAACAAGACATGATAAAAGAACTATTACCATGGTATGAACAATGCACACACAAACATTGTGTGATCAGTTGAATTGATCAGTGATTGTTAACTCTGAGCAACACATTATCTCAGTGTCTCAGATATTCTTATTAATGCTATACATTCTTCTTCTTGAATGCTTAGTTTTATTGATGGTAGTTCGCCTAAATCTATTTTGTTGCCTTGGGAAACCTCTGGTGATTACGCATTTTAAGAACTTGATTTTGTGCATGATCTACATAAATTTGAGCCTGTGTTTGTAATAAATCCCTAACTTTATTTCCTGATTGGAGCTTTCCTTATGTGTAAACATTGGTCATGGTGTTTGAAATTCGGTTGATGGTCCTACCACAATACTTACTGGGTCCAAAGATTTATCCACCTCGATGAGCATTGATCCCTGCAGAGGATGAAAATTCTACAACAGTTCTGGTAGCTGAGTTACTGTTTCCTTCCATAAAGGGGGAGAAACATTCTTTATTTAGTGTTAGGGAGATAGGATTGACCCCATGGGATTGCCCATTCTAAAGCTTCTAAAGATTGTTCACCCAAAATATTGTCCCATGGTTCATTGTGAAGATTAATAAAGTTCCAGCGTTGTGTCTACAAGTGACTTGTTCAGTGAGAATAATTAGGGATTTGTGCTTACAATGCTTTTGGTTTGAAGATTGTGGGGAAGTGTTTTCCGGAGTCCATGTACTCAAAGTGATTGTAGCACTTTTTGCTAAAATGTCTGCAGTTGTTGTTGTTGACGGGTCCACTGTGGCCTAAAATCCCAGGGTAACACACAAGTGAGGATGACAGTTGACCAATTTATTGTCTACAGTGAGATACTTGTCATGAGACATCGTTGAAAGTTACAATTGTTTTCCTTGAATGAGTGTCAGCTGTTGGTTGGTATTTAGATCTGTATCAACCAGAGTGAGAATTGCTGGTCAAGTTTCACTCGTTGTGTGACTGTGAAAGCTACAGTCAGAGAAGGGTAAACCGTACAACTTTGAAGTGTTTGAATTCCTGCCCGTAGTGTGCAGACAGGTTGTTGTTTTTGCTCAAAATATTTGCATTAGGAGTGAGTGAGTGATTGTGTGGTAGACAATTTAGAAGTGACTGCATTTCCGAATGAAGTGAGTGTGACATCAGATTGTGCCATGCTGTTATAGGTCAGTTAGTGTGAAGCCGTGCGGGTATTGGTAGACAGTTCCATGTTACTATTGGTTGATGCCGTGAGAGCAAAGGATTGTGGAATTGAAATTGCTCCCTGAAGCCATCACAAATTGTGAATTCATTGAATTTGACCGAAAATGAAATTGTTTAAAATGTTAAAAAATGTGTAAACCCCTTCACTGGCAGGTCTTTTCCCCGCCTGTGCCAAGTCTTTTTTGGCTATTTGGGATATTTCATGCATAGGCGCCCATAATTTTTTATCCACATAAATATCCATGCCAAATATGTGTCCAACATCCTGGGGATTCTAAAGGTGCCCAGAATTTGTGGGTTTCCCTGGAGGAGACTGAGAAATTAGCCAAAATACATCTAAAATTTTAAACTGCTGCAGAAGAAAGCATTTGTTTTTCCCTGCAAATGGCATCAACAAAGGGCTTACGATGCTAAACTCACCATCTTCCAAGCTTTCAGGAATTTTTCAACAGTTATGGCATTTTATTGGAACATAGGCCATTTTACTATGTTTTGCTCTTTCAGCCTCCTTCCAGTCAGTGACAGAAATGGCCATGAAGCCAATGCTGGATCCTGGACAGCTAAAAATGTCTGAAAAGTAGACACAATTCAGGTTTTAGTGAGGGGCCATTTGTGTAGATTCTTCAAGATTTTCCAATAGAAAGTAACACTTGAAAAAATAATATTGAAATGGAGTTAAAAAACCTGCCATTTCTGTCTACATTTTCTTTTGTAACTTTTTCCATCTATGGCAGATTTTTTTAAGTAATATGCCATTACGCCTAGCAGATGCCTTTGTTGTGTGGATATATAGGGCTTGCAGGTTCATCAAGAACCCAAGGTACCGACAGCCAAAAATGAGGTGCACCTTGAATGGGTTTTCATTGCATACCGGGTATACTGCAATTTATTTGGTAAAATATAAAGGAAGAAAAATAGGCATCAAGGAAACCTATGTATTTCCTAAATGGGCTTAAGATATGGAGTTTAGAAGCAGTGGTTATTTGCACATCTCTGGATTTTGGGATACCCATACCAGCATGTGAATGACAGGGCATTTCTCAAAATGACTTCTTTCTTACACACTGTCTTATATTTTGAAGGCACAAATGTAGAGAAAGACAATTGGCAAAAACAATTATTCTTCTCTTCTGTGTTCCTCTAGGTCTCCCGATAAAAATAGTACCTAACTTATGTGGGTAGGCCTAGTGCCCGTGACAGGAAATGCCCCAAAACAGAATGTGGACACATCACATTTTTAGTCTGAAAACTGAAGCGTTTTTTGTAATGTGCTGAGCTGTGGATTTTGGAATTTAGCTCAACCAGCACGTAAAGAAACCTAGCAAATCTCTATATTTTAAATACTTGCCACCTAAGGAAAACCAGAAAGGGCTGACTTGTGGATCTCTCACCAGGTTTTGTCACGCAGAATCCTTTGCAAACATCAGAATTTGGCTTATGAGCACATTTTCCTCATATTTCCGTGATGTAAACTTCTGGAATCTGAGGGGAGCCACAAACCTCCAACCACCCAGCATTCTCTCTAGGTTCTCAATTAAAATGCTACCTCACTTGTGTGGGTAGGCCTAATGCCCACAACAGGAAATGCCCCCAAACTTTGCATGGACACATCACATTTTTACACTGAAAACGGATGTCTTTTTTGCAATGTGTCTCGCTGTGGATTGTTGGCCTCAATCACAGCCAGCAATTAAGGAAACCTAGCAAACCTGTACAATTTTGAAAACTAGACACCTAGGGGAATCCAGAATGGGTTGACTTGTGGGGCTGACACCAGGTTCTGTCACCCAGAATCTTTTGCAAAAAAAGTTGGCTAAAAAAACAAACATTTTCCTCATATTTTGTTGATGTAAACTTCTGGAATCTGATGGTAACCACAAACTTCCTTCCACCCAGCATTCCCCCAGGTCTCTCAATTAAATTGGGACCTCCCTTGTGCTGGTAAACCTAGCACCCGCAACAAGAAATGCCCCAAGAATCCTTCATCAAAATTTGGCAAAAAGCACATTTTCCTCATATTTCGGTGATGTAAACTTGTGGAATCTGAGAGGTGCTTCAAACTTCCATCCATCTAGCGTTACCGCAAGTCTCCCAATTAAAATAGTATCTAACTTGCATGGGTAGGCTTACTGCCCTTGACAGGAAATGCTTCAAGATGTAATGTGGACATATCACATTGTTATACTGAAAATTGACATGTTTTTTGAACTGCCTAGCTGTGGATTTTGGGCTCTTGCTCAGCAGCCACTTAAGGGAACTTAGCAAACCTGTACATTTCTTAAAACTAGACACCAAAGGAAATCCAGTATGTGGTGACTTGTGGGAGTCTCACCAGGTTTGGTCACCCAGAATTGTTTGCAAACCTCAAAATCTGGGTAAAAAAACACATTTTCCTCAAATTTCGGTGAAATTAACTTCTGAGGAGAGCCACAAACTTCCTCCCACCGATCATTCCCCCACATATCCCTATTCAAATGCTATCTCACTTCTGTGGGTAGGCATAGTGCCAGCGACAGATAACACACTAAAACGCAACATCGATACATCACATTTTTACACTGAAAACGGGTGCCTTTTTTGCAAAGTAGCTAGCTGTGGAATTTCGGCTTTAGCTTAGCCGGCACTTAGGTAAACCTAGAAAACCTGTACATTTTTAAAAACTAGACACCTAGGGGAATCCAGGATGGGGTGACTTTTAGGGCTTTCACTAGGTTCTGTCACCCAGAATCCTTTGCAAACCTCAAAATGTGGCTAAAAACACATTGTCCTCATCTTTCAGTGATGTGAACTTCTGGAATCTGAGGGAAGCCACAAACTTCCTTCCACTCAGCCTTCCCCTAAGTCTCCTAATTAAAATGGTACCTCACTTGTGTGGGTAGACTTACCCGTGACAGGAAACACCCAAAAACGCAATGTGGACCCATCACATTGTTACAATTTAAACAAAAGTGTTTTTTGCATAGTGTCTAGCTGTGGATTTTGGGCTCTAGCTCAGCCAGCACTTAGGGAAAGCTAGCAAACCTGTACATTTTTTAAAACTAGACATTTAGTGGAATCCAGGATTGGTTGATTTGTGGGTCTTTCACCAGGTTCTGTCACCCTGAATCCTTTTCAAACCTCAAAATGTGCCAAAAAAACACAATTACCTCACATTTCGGTGATGCAAAGTTCTGGCATCTGAGGGGAGCCACAAGCTTCCTCCCACTCATAATTTCCCCAAGCCTCCTCATAAAAAAGGTACCTCAATTGTGTGGGTGGGCCAAGTGAGGTATCATTTTACTTGGGAGTTCGAGGGGAACGCTGGGTGGTAGGAAATGTGTGCTGGTGGGGTGATCCTACACAGAAAGGTGAGGAAAACATGATGTTTCAACTAAATTTGATGTTTGCAGGGGATTTTGGGTAAGAAAGCTTTAGGGTTTCCACACAAGCTATATCTCCCTGGACTCCCCGGGGTGTCTAGTTTTCTGAAAAGTCTGGGTTTGGTGGGTTTCGCCATATGACTGCTGAGTCCGGGATCAAAAACGCAAGTGCCCCTCTTGCAAAAACAGGTAGTTTTGCAATAGATAATTTTGATGTATCCACACCGTGTTTTGGGCCCTTCCCTGTCACAGACAATTGGCCCACCTACACAAGTGAGGTAGAATTGTTATCGAGAGACTTTGGGAATGCTGGGCGATAGGAAGTTTCTGATTTCTTTCTGTTCCTGGAAGAATATGGCAGGGAAATGCAAGGAAAATGTCTGATTTTATTCACACTTTGAGGTTTGCAGGGCATTGTGGGTAAGAAACTTGTTGGGATCCACAAGAGGCACATCACCCTGTACTTTCCTGGGTGTCTAGTTTTCAATCATATTTTGAGTTGGTAGATTTTCACTACAGAAGAAGTGAGCACGCTACCAAGTCTCTTTCTTTTGTGATGTCCCAAACACTCAAATTGTGAAAAAATACCCTTAGGTTTTGTTAAAAAGACCTGTCTCCCACAAACCTAGTTGTTGGCATGCTTCATCATTAGGGTCCCACCGAGACACCTAGAATTTCAGGGGTGTGCTTCGATACCTGATTACAGCGTAGCATTTTGTTTCCTGAAATTTGAAAACAGACATAGTGGTTGGATTTAGCATGAGGGTGAGTGATGGTTCAATAAATCAATTTTTATGAACAAGAGATTTCACAAAAATGAAATGCACTGTTAAGAACTTGAAAGGCCAAAAAACTGAACCAATGACTCACAGCTTGTGAACTGTAAAGCCGTAACAAGACACCAACTGCTGTACAGGGCATTCACACTCTTTTCATACCTGACACACACAAGATCTTTCACACCACTAGTTGAGAGTCCAGCATATTGAAACAGTCATGACAAGAGACAATGTAGAGGCCATGTACACACTGGTACAGAAAGACAGAAAAGACATGTTTTATTGCACAACTATATACTCATTGAGTACACACACATAGTGGTTGGATTTGGCATGAGGGTGAGTAATGGTTCAAAAGATCCAATTTTCCTTAACTTGAGATTTCTTATAAAGGCAATGCACTGTTAATAATTGAAAGGTCAAAAAATTAAACCGATGACTCACAGCATTTGAGCTGTAAAGCCGCATCACAGCACCAACCGCTTTACAGTCTATCCAAACCTTTCATATGTGACATGCACAAGACCATTCATACCACCAGCCACGGGCCCAGGACATCACAACACTCACATCTACAGACAGTGTCATTCAAGGACCCATCACTTTCATGCACCCACATGCCTGACACAGCAATCACACCAACTGACAGAGTGTGTGGAATGATGCTTGGCTAGCAGCGTGTTGGAGTGACCAGCAGCAAGTCACTACTTACGCAGCCAGCTCACACACACCACTAGCCAAGTACACATACCTCCAGCCAAGCACCAGCTCACTCATACTACCAGCCAAGCACTGGCTCACTAACACCACCAGCCAAGCACTAATCCACACACACACTGCTAGTCAAGCACCACTCCATGCACACCACCAGCCAAGCATCACTTCACGCACTCTGACATCAAATTTTTGTTATACAAAAAAGAAAACACAAACCAATTGGAAGTAGATACAAAACTATAACTACAAACACACTAAGTAAATACATCACACTAAGGCCAACTGTGAAATATGAACAAAACATATAAAATTATACTGACCAGTTCATTTACTTTTACCTCACGATTGCAACCAAAAACTCTGGGCCTGATTTATGAAAAGTTAGCAATGTCTTTACGTCATTTGTTACGCAAAAGCAGCGCAAACTTACTAAATATAATTATATTTTGTAAGTTTGGACCACTTTTGCATCAAAAAATGATGTAAAGGTGGCCACCTCTGTCCAGCTTCATAATGGCAACTCCGGATATGGCCATGTTTGGTATCAAACATGTTGGAATCGTGCCCCAATGCTTTTGCAAGCATTGGTTGTATGATTCCATGCATTCTGGGGGCTCCTTAGAGGACCCTCAGTACTGCCATTACAGCCTTCTGAGGTTTTCCAGGCAGCCCCAGCTGCTACCACCTCTCAGACATGTTTCTGTCCTCCTGTTGTTCAAACAGCTCGGGCCAAGAAGGCAGAACAAAGCATTTCCTTTGGGAGAGGGGTATTACACCCTCTCCTGTTGGAAATCGGTGTCCCAGACATGGGAGGGGTACCCCCCAGAGCCTCTGGAAATGCTTTGAAGGGCACAGATGGTGCCCTCCTTGCATAATCCAGTCTCCACCGGTTCAGGGACCCCCAGGTCCTGCTCTGGCACGAAACTGGACAAAGGAAAGGGGAGTGACCACTCTCCTGTCCATCACCCCATCACCACCCCAGAGGGATTTGGCATCTTGGATTCCAAGTTGGCAGGGCACTCTGGGAGCAGAGTGACATCAGAGCCCTCCCCTGATAGGTGCTTAACTCTGTAGCTTACCATTCCCCTTTTCAGGGCTATTTAGGGTCTCTCTTGGGTGGTTCTTCCGATTTGGTTTACAAGACTCCAGCATGAATCTTCTGCATGCTTTACTTTCCCTTCTTACTGACAAAACTGCATCTGGACCCTACAGGAACTCTACAAACTGCAATAAAGAAGCGAAGACGACATCTGCAACTGCAACTGCTTCCAGGTCGTATATCCTCTAAGGACTGTGGGGGTCATTCTGACCCTGGCGGTCGGTGACCGCCAGGGTCACCGACCACGGGAGCACCGCCAACAGGCTGGTGGTGCTCCCTCGAGCATTCTGACCGCGGCGGTTCAGCCGCGGTCATAAACGGAAAGTCGGCGGTCTCCCGCCGACTTTCCGCTGCTCGGGGGAATCCTCCAGGGCGGCGGAGCGCGCTCCGCCGCCATGGGGATTCTGACACCCCCTACCGCCATCCTGTTCCTGGCGGGTCTCCCGCCAGGAACAGGATGGCGGTAGCGGGTGCCGCGGGGCCCCTGGGGGCCCCACAAAGTATTTCAGTGTCTGCAAAGCAGACACTGAAATACGCGACGGGTGCAACAGCACCCGTCGCACCTTCCCACTACGCCGGCTCAATTCTGAGCCGGAGTCCTCGTGGGAAGGTAGATTTGCCCTGGGCTGGCGGGCGGCCTTTTGGCGGCCGCCCGCCAGCCCAGGGCAAATCTCAAAATACCCTCAGCGGTCTTGTGACCACGGAGCGGTATTTTGTCGGGGGAACATTGGCGGGCGGCCTCCGCCGCCCGCCAATGTTAGAATCACCCCCTGTCTGTCTTCAACCTGCACCAGAAGAAGGAAGGAATCTCCCTTGAAGTGAGTCACTTCCCTGCTTCAGCAGGAACTACTCTGCAGCGATGACTGGTGGCTTGGGTCCCCTCTCTTGACAAAGTGTGTGGATCCAGAATCCAGGTGGGGCACTGAAGTGGTCCTGATGGTCCTGATGTCTCACTGTCCAACTTTGGTGGAAGTAAGAGCTTGTCTCCCCACGCAAGACAGTACCTCCACGCACTACGTGTTTTGCAGTTGCCAAGAGTTGTTGGCATCCTTTCATGAATTACTTGTGCACTGTGTAGCTGCAGCCACAGCACTCTATTCTGCGATGCACAGCTTCCTGAGTGGCTCTCCGGCAGCGTGGGATCCTTTTGTGTAGTGCTGCCTCCTTTTGCACCTTCTTTGTCCCCGTTCTGTGGGACTCTTGTGCATGCTGCCTGGTCTACTGAGGGCTCTTTGAGTTTCTGAGAGGCCCCTTTGACTTCCCCTCTAGAACTAGGAGGAAACCTGTTCTAATTTGCTTTTGATCCTGCTTAGGGAGGACTTGGTCTGGCAGTTTGGGCTGGACTGTTTCAATGAGGAGCAGGGTCAAGACTGATTTGCATATAACTGGGTCCAAAATGAGGTGTCATTGTGAGGAACAAATGATGGATTGGGATGCATACCAGAGTGATCGCAGTGGCTGATATTAATTAAAGCATCCCAACCATTGCCTTGTTTTTTAATTTGCTCCCCTAAGTGCACTTGGTATGCCCAGATGTGCATCCCATGCTCACTGTACCACTAAAACTAAACTATACATGGCTAAAGAGCCCTAACTAGGTCAAAACAGCTCATAGATTGCTTGTGCTGTGGTTTAGGGGGGACCTGGCCTGGTAGTTTGGGCTGGAATGTTCCCATGAAGAGCAGGGTCAAGACAGATTTAATTCAAGGGTTCCATCCATCACGTTGTTGTTTTTTAAATGTACTGCCCTAAATGTGCCAGCTGGGTCCAAACTAATTTGGCATGGTGGGAAAAAGCTGTCAAGATTGCGGCAGCATGCATTCTGGGGCCTGCCCCCACCAGTCATGTCCGATATCGGGGTTGCTCCATATGCTCGACAAAAGGTTAAGCTATGCTGTGGAAAGACATGTGTATTATTCTGCACGTTGGTGGTTGTAGTGTTCTGCAATCTAATCATGTTGTGCAATGTTTATTTGGGGAAAAGACATATGTGCCAATGCTTGTGTGAAAGTGACTTCCTGGCTAAAGACCTTTAGTTTATGCTTACAGGTTTCTTTCATACCACATTTACCAGGTATAGTTGTTGGGAGCTCTCTTAGGTGTGGCCCCAGTCTATTTAAGCAGCCCTGCCCTTGGGAAGCTGCTCACTATTTTTCAGGTTTCTGGAAGAGACTGATCTCTTCACAGTTGCTCCTGAATTCGGCTAGGCGAACCCAGGGGATTCCTGAAGCTGATTTCTTCCAGCTGGTGAGTTATCCCACTTGCTTTATGGTGGCAGCTATTGGCCAGGTTGGCCTTGGGCTATATTCACACTACTCTGCAGCTTTCCCAACAGCTGGCTCCTGCTACTGCTGGTTTCAGCGAGTTTCCAAACACTTTAGACAGCGTTCCGATGTCGGGCATATTCTCCTTGTTCACAACTCGTGGTGATTTCAGAGCGGGTCGCCCTCTGCACGGTAAGCACTCCCCTGAGGCGACACGCTTTTCTTTTTGATTTAGTGAATGTCACAGAAGTAGGTAATCATACCGTGAGCATTATAACATATTGGAAGTCCAGAGTTATTTTGCTGCAAGATCACTAATTACTCATTGGGTGAATCGCGCTTAGTTTAAAAAGTAGAATATCAAGGTGGGAGCCTGACCTTTTTTGTTTTACGTTACACACATAAGAATTCTTCACATTTCTTTAGGAGAGCAAAGTTCCAAGATACATTACGATTTATTTGAATTATTTGCTCAAAAAGAGAATCCTCACTTCAGATCAGTCATGAGATGGATCATGCCTGAATCTGTGAACACGTAATCCTGATATACAAGGATATCCCCTTCCCAAACCCTTCCCCCACCTGGCCACTCTAGTGTTCAGTTCTTTAAAAGCAACCTGAGTAGGAGCTGCCTGGAGATGTGCCCACAAACTCATCATGAAGACTCTGAGGAAGTTTTGGCAACTGTTACAGAAACCTTGGATTGAGATGAGGCCTAAGCAATCACCATTGGCTGAAATTAATTCAAGCATTCCATTCATCAACTTATTGTTTTAACAGCTGTGTGCATGGCAACATCCCCTAGGAAAACTAGAAAAAGTTTGAGATCCCCTGGGTCGGTGAAATTCTGCTTAGATCCGTTGAGTGTCTCCACCATCCGTGTGGGCTCTTTCACGCTAATCTTAAAGTCTTTGGCCCGTATTTATACTCCGTTTGCGCCGAATTAGTGTCGTTTTTTTCGACGCAAATTCGGCGCAAAACTAACGCCATATTTATACTTTGGCGTTAGACGCGTCTAGCGCCAAAGTATGGGCAAATAGCGTCATTTTTTTGCGTGAACGCCTTCCTTGCGTTAATGAGATGCAAGGAAGGCGTTCCCGTCTAAAAAAATGACGGCGACGCAAATGCGTCGTATTTATACTCCCAGGCAAAAATCACGCCCGGGAGTGGTCGGGTCAAAAAACCCCGCATTTGCGCCACTTTTTAACGCCTGGGTCAGGGTAGGCGTTAAGGGGCCTGTGGGCTCAAAATGAGCCCACAGGTGCCCTCCCCTGCCACCCTTGCCCACCCCAGGAGGACACCCAAGGATGGAGGGACCCACCCCAGGGACATTCAGGTAAGTTCAGGTAAGTATAATTTTTTAAATTTTTTAATTTTTTTTGGTGGCATAGGGGGGCCTTATTTGTGCCCCCCTACATGCCACTATGCCCAATGACCATGCCCAGGGGACATAAGTCCCCTGGGCATGGCCATTGGGCAAGGGGGCATGACTCCTGTCTTTACTAAGACAGGAGTCATTTAAATGGCGTCTGGGCGTCGAAAAAAATGGCGCAAATCGGGTTGAGGCGATTTTTTTGCCTCAACCTGACTTGCCCCATTTTAAGACACCCTAACGCCATTTTCCCCCTACGCCGGCACTGCCTGGTCTACGTGTTTTTTTTCCACGCACACCAGGCAGCGTCGGTCTGCTAGCGCCGGCTAACGCAATTCCATAAATACGGCGCCCGCATGGCGCTTCAGAATGGCGTTAGACGGCGCAAAATTTTTTGACGCTAAACTGCGTTAGCGCTGTTTAGCGTCAAAAAGTATAAATATGGGCCTTTATCTTTCAGGTAGCCACGCGTGGTTAAGAAGTGCTTGCCTTTGACATTGGTGACTGCAGAAAAACCTGCAGGGAAAGAGATTTGGTTGTCCTCAATGTACAAAAGTCAGGTGTGTGTTTTGGCTGCCAATAGGATAGTTCTTGTAGGTTAGTGGCATAGGTCGCTGAATAACACACAAGTAAAAGAGGACTGAGATTAAAGCCCTTGCAGTAGTAGAAACTCATGAACATTTTCTTTTTTGCTGAACACTGCATTCACACCATTGTCATGTTCTGCCAGTATAACAACAGAGAAGCATGCCTCCGCATCACACATGAGCCCAGCTGCAGCCCAAATCAAATCATGTTTACTCAGTTGGTGCAGGGATACAATAAGTAATTTTTTTAATGTTTCATCCAGCATAGAATCAAAACGCATTGTTAGTGATAGTAACTTCTTAAATTGTTGTTGGACTTGACTCGCTAGAACCTCTACCTCCCTATCACCAACGTTATGGGGAAGAGGTAAGCAGATTCCCTGAATGTGGTCCACTAACAACCAAGGACTAGCAATACAATTTTGTCCTTTCTGAATAACGCTGTGTAGATGTTATCAGATGAAATTACGAGTGTAGAAGGCCAGTTGTCCCAAAGATGCTCAAACCTATATTTACAAAACCATCAGGAAACACAGCGCAGCAGCCAAAACAGCTGTGCTGCATTGCATGACAGGGAGGGAGCAGGAGAGTTCCATATCTACAAAGATATGGTACTCTCTTCCCCTCTCCCTAGTGCTGGTGCTAATTTCAGCTGTTGTACACCACACACACACACCTTTGCTCCATAGTGCATGGGTGTCTGTGTGAGTCTAGTATAGGTTTTGCCCTAGAAGAGTTCCCTTCCAGTACAAAATATCATGCTTAGGCACACTTTAAAACATTTCCTACTTTGTAGATGTGCTGCACCATGCAGCAAGCATGCAAAGTCAGAAAAGAAAGTAGAGATGAAAACAGTTTTGCATCAAAAGGTATGGGTGGTTGCATGGGAGCACCCATGTGCCATCCAGGTAATGCCCCCTCAGCACTAAGTAAGGCAAATCAGTGCTTCATGCTGCTTTGCAGTGCTTTTAGGGTACTCTGCAGTGCAAAAAAGGTTTGCACTTGAAAGTAAATTAGGAGAAAAACATTTTGTGCTGGTTAGCGTCACTTTTGTGATGCTAACCCAGTGCAAAATGTTTGTAAATCTCCCCCCTAGAGTCTGTTCAGCATGAGGGTCTTGTGGAAAAACCTCCAAGGGTTACTGCGGGCACAAAAGCACATGGCTCTGGCAGTTCCCCAGACTGTGCTACCCTGCAGGCGAGGGCAAGTGCAAAAAAAGGGCAGATTTGTCACCCAGTGAGTCATGCGATCAAGATCAGAGAGGTAGTGGTCCTCCTACTCCGATGCCAGAGAGTAAGGGGATGCAAGGATAAATCGCAGAAAGGGGTCACTATTACATGCATCACAACCACATAACAAACCAAGTGGGTGGGGGAGCAAAAGGGGAGAATGGTCCCTGCTATGGCACCTTCTTCTGACTAGTTTCTTCCAGGATTCATTTTTAAAGTTGGAGCTACATATGTCCACTGCTTTGGAAGCTCTGGCCAATAAAATAAGCTAGAAGAGGTGCTAAAAAAACTGGAAGACACAGCAGGGTTCTTTCTTAACCATCCATCAAATATTCCTAGAATAATGTCTTGCCTGACTTCTGTCAGTAGTGATACCAATAAAACTTTCCAAGACGTTCTCCCTAAGATAGGGGCCTAAAGCATCATGCTAATCTTAACACTAATTCTCCATGCACACTGCCAGTACTGCTAAACCCACCCGGGATTCATGTATTGTCTCAAAGCCCCATGTCTTTGAATCTGCTCAATCAACTCCCTTTGGTTCTTACTGGCTCACATACAACAGAAGGGAGCCTGAGGAGACCATTCCATACTTCTGCGCAGATACCTAGCATGCCCCTTCTGACTGAAACCCCAAGTGAGATGGCCATCCAACTTCCCCCTGCATCTACTTCTACGTCGTCATCCTTGTTTATGTGCTGCCCCTTAAATCAAACGAAAAATGAGAACTATTATCAACTTAAAAACGAAGTAGTTCACTATCTGTCTAGCTTGCCCAATTCCAATCCTACCCAGCCTCTCTTCAAGGAGATTATATTGACCTGGAGAGTGGGACGAGTAGGAAATGTACCTAAAACATATCAAAAGAATTATGTGGTTGTGAATTTTTCCAATGAAGAAGAGCTGTTTTTGCTGTAAAATCTTCAACTCCCCTACTTCCTTTAGCACTATAATTGCAATACTACCCTTGGATTTTTTCTATAAACCTATTATTGAAGGGGGCAAAGTCAGGGGGTGACAGGCCAGAGACATAGGGTTGACTCAGGTCTTCAGCATCCTCTGGGGCAGATATGTCATCTCCCTTTGAACAACCGCTTTGAGGCACTATGTGGCTTTAGATTATAATTTGTTCAATTTGCTCAATAAGAATGATGCTACTGCTGAAGGGAGAACAACTACTTCTAAAGGCTTGGGGCAGGGTCCATTATTGATTTTATATTTGCTTCTGCTGGTTTATTTCCCTCATTTTTTAAATTTAGTGCTGATTGGAGCATCTACAGTGACCACAATCCACTGTCAGACACTTTTAAGTAGAAGCCTAAGCGGGTGGGCCTAACTCATTCATATATTGACTCTGTCCCTCTTAAAGATTGAGGCCATAGAGTGAAATGGGCTAGGATTATTCCAGAGGATTTTAATTTTAGCTTGCTGTCTACCTGTCAGTCAGATTTTCAGATTTGTCTTTAGGTTGACGGATTGGATGACAAATTCTCTCTGCTTTTGATTCATTGTGCCAATATATTAAGCCCTCCTTCACCAAAACAGGAGCTGCCCTGTCACCACACCCATGGGGGTGGTTTGACAGGGTCTGTTCAAGAGCTCATAGAGAGCTGCTGGTGGTACTTAAAAAAAACAGCGTCTTCAGCTGGCAAGTGAATTTCAGGACTGCACAACATTCTGGGGGGGGGGCATTAATCATCCCCTGTTCAGTTCAGCACAGGCCCCAATCCAGGTCACAACAGTCTCCTGTCATGCTTGGACTGATAATTTTCTAATTTGTATGGCTTCAATGATCCTGATCCCCCTATCATGGGAGTGCAGCCTGCAGAGAGGCTGGAAATACAGTGGCAAGAAGTTAGAAAGGCCTTTGTCTTCATACCAGCAGCGAAAGTGCCACGCCCAGATGGGGTCCCATGTGACATGTTCAACATTTTGGTATATCTCTGGGCACCCATTGTGACATGGCACATAAATGCCTCACTCATGGCTCCATTCCTACAGGCTAGTGCTACTCTGTGATCGTGTCCATATTCAAGAAGGGGGAAAGGTCCAACTCTGCCTGCTACAGGGAATCTCTTTGGAGAATTTAAAAGTTAAAATATTTGGCCGGGGTGATCATGGACCATCTTTCTGGTTGGGCTAGTGAACACAACATTCCATCATGGATTTAGACCTGGGCGAGGCACTGTGGAGCAAAATTTCAATCTGTTGCTGCTAATCTCCAATAATACCAAGGCAATAAAGGGTTCCGTGTACTTGGCCTTCATGGACCTCAGCTCTGCTTTTGAAAGGTGATTGGATCCAAGCTCTGGGGCGCCTTAGGGTCCATGGGGGAGGTAGACCCTGCCCCTGCAGCTTTTCTTAGAGATTTACATGATGGTGTAATGGCATCAACAATCTATGGGCCCAATGGCGAATGCACTGAACACTTCAATCTGAGGAGAGGAGTCCATCAGGGATGCATTTTGGCTCCCTTCCTTTTCATTTTGTTCATTAATTGTCTTGAAGCAATGCTTTCTGAACATGGGCTGGATGTCCCAAGAGTGGGTAATAGATCAATACAATGCTGTTCTGGTTGCCAGTACGGCACAGGGCCTTCAGCGACTCTTAGATGTATTTTGTGATTTTATGGATAGTCTTGATTTAACAACTAATTAATAAAACAAATTAAATGCTATGGTGGAGGGGGGCTCTAAGAACACCAAAATAAACACATTTTCTGGTAAACGCAATCAAATAAGTAGAGTGGAAAATTTCTCTTATCTGGGCATTCTACTTGACTCATGTTGCAGCTGGAAGCCATTGATCAAGAGGGACATGATTTGTTTTAAAGGGGTACGGTGGGCTTAGGGGAATTGTCTCGAAGACTAGGCCAAAAGCTGATTAAGAGTCAGATAGAAGTCTTCAAGGCCAAATGTACTTTAGTAGCCAGTCCTCCACAAGAGAGTCCTTCTGAGGTTGTTCATGGAGATCGCGGCCTGGCTCTTATCACAGACCAGGTTCAACTTCGACCCCACTAGCACTGGTTAAATACTTAGCTGAAGGAGGAGCTAAAGCTTTATAAGTGAATTATCCAGTACTGTCTGTCTGGATAACAAATTCAAAGTCAAAAAAATACTTTATTTCAGCATCAATGGAATAAAAGAACAAATAAATAAAACCACATTGTCATAAAAAACATCAAATTAGGACAAACAATTTTAAAGGCATAAATATAGCAGCTTTAAAATCAGTAAAAACATACATGATTCACAGCAATCACATGTGTTATAACCCACAGTCCTAAGATTTAAATAAAAGGTCAGAGATAGCGGGTTTGGTACAGTACATCAATAGTGCAAAGTTAGATCTCTGTGGAGCTGTACAGGTTCTGTCTAACACTCCAAAATAACAGCAAAAATAATGAAAGTGCAAAGGCCATCATTTGACTAGTGACAGATTTCATAATTCTTAAGGCCTCTTTATTTTATCTGACATCTAGACGGTGGCACAATGGCAATACCTATGTCTTCCTACTGTTTTGATAGACCAGGCCGAAAAAGATAACATGCTCAAGCGTTTCACTGGGTTTGCTGCAAGATAGACACCAGCAATCCTCCAATCTTGAGCCATGTGCCCATTTAGCAGTATAGGAAAAGATGGGTAATGCCCTATATTGAAATTGCAAAAACAACCACCTTGCCAGTGCAGGCTCTATCTCATCTATAAATTGCTTGGCAAATAAAATATACTTAACTATAAGGAATGCAGCACACATAGAAGGAGAAAAGTGCCTCAGTTGATTTTTTGTGTGTAAGAAAGTAAGAAAGTGCCCCCTCCTGCATAAAAAACTATCATTACTACAATGCAGACACCCTTGACCCAGGATGCAAGGGTGCCTGCATTGGCACAGGGCAGGGAATTGTGCACCTGTACAGTGGAACCTGCCAGTGCCAGGCCATTGGCCCAATGGACATTCCCCCTGGAAAACATGTGCCACTACCACCTGCGCTGTTGGGGTGGTCATCAAGACAATGGCAGTCAGGAGGTCATAGGACTGCTGGACTTGTAAGGAGGGTCCATGTATGCATAAGTATGACTACCTGCAAAATCACTATCAAACTAGCTCGAGGCCCTGACCTAAGTTCAACTTTAGTTAACTGGCTATGTCCATTAATTATTTTACCATCAGGCACTGTCATGTAGAAAATGATGTACACAGCAACAAATTATACCCATGCAGACCATCCCTGGGTCCACCCATGTGCCTGTGTCAGTTTAACTGCACTGCCACAATGCTGCATCTCTTTCATCATAGTGCAAGGGTAGCTGCATTGAGGGGGAGATCAAAGTTGTGTAGGAAGGAGCACCTTCCAGCACAGAGAAAAACTGAAATGGAAAACTGCTAGGTCCACGTGTGCTGTGCAATGTAGCACACATACACATACATCAACATGAGGAGCAATCAAAGGAAACAATAGCATATTGTCTTGGCAATGCAATCCCTGGATTGGTGTAAGGTTTCAGTACCGCCCGGGTGTATGTGAAACATGTAAAACTGGGAAAGGGGCATATTGCAATGTGTGTTGCTGTGGCCACTGCAGCACCCATTGCAAGGCCCTACCATGCAAATGGATGCATAGGAAGGGTCCACAAGAACAAGATGGTGTCAAGCCACCAAAAGGATTTACATCATACCCAGTAGATATGACACAGCCAATTGTGCCACCTGAGCTTCCCCTCATGTGACACTCAGGTGGAGGAAAGGGCCGATAGACTGCAACCATGATGTGCAGGAACAATGTTTGGGAAGTAAGATGAGAATGAGCCTCCAATAGCAAGTTAGTGGCGTGACATGTTAACTGCCACAAAATTGAAGGATTGATTTTACACCATCTCTTTGCAGAGGATGATGGCTCTTCTGCTGATCTGACTGTCCTAGAGTACCCTGATGACCTGGATGACCAGCTGACAACCACCAGCCAAGAGACCCTACAAGAAGTCCTGGTATCCCTCTAGATACCACCTCCAGTCGCAAGGAGGACAAATGATGTAGCAGCCATCCCAGATGCCCCACCCAACACCCCAATAGTACAACCTGCGAGCACCAACACAGTTGAGGACTCCGAGGATCCAAGGACCAGCTTTGAGAGGACAGTGGTAGGAGTCCCGCGGGAGCAGGCCCAACAGGTGCGGGTAGGGATAGAGACTGTGGCAGCCAGCCTTAAGGGAATGCACATGTGCCTCGTTGCGGCTATTAAACATACTGCAGCCAAACAAGGCTCAGGGCAGACATGGCTGCCTACCACCGGGATGTTGCTGCTTTCCTGAAAAATCAGCATCTCCTCCTCCTCAACGTCTACATGGCCCCCCTCGCTCAACTGGCCCGCCAACATCATCTCAGCATCATCTCCTACGCCGACGATACCCAGCTCGTCCTCTCCCTGACCAAAGACCCGCTCACCGCCAAAACAAACCTCCACGAGGGACTAAAATCCATCGCCGATTGGATGAACAACAGTCGCCTGAAACTCAACTCCGACAAGACGGAAGTCCTCATCCTCGGACGCACTCCCTCAGCCTGGAACAGCTCATGGTGGCCCTCCGTCCTCGGACCCCCACCCACCCCTGCCAGCCACGCAAGAAACCTCGGCTTCATCCTGGACTCCGCCCTCACCATGTCCAAACAGGTCAGCGCCGTCTCCTCCTCCTGTTTCAACACCCTTCGAATGCTCCGCAGAATCTTCAAGTGGATTCCAACAGAAACCAGAAAGACGGTGACCCAGGCCCTCGTCAGCAGCAGACTTGACTACGGCAACGCACTCTACACAGGCATCCCAACCAAAGACATCAAACGCCTCCAACGTATCCAAAATGCCTCCGCCCGACTGATCCTCAACATACCCCGCCGAAGTCACATCTCCCCTCACCTAAAGGAACTCCACTGGCTCCCGGTAGACAAGAGGATCACCTTCAAACTCCTGACCCACGCTCACAAGGCACTTCACAACACCGGACCCTCCTACCTCAATACCAGACTCAACTTCTACACTCCAACACGTCAACTCCGATCCGCCAACCTCGCCCTCGTACCCCGAATCCAGCGCAAGACATCCGGCGGCAGATCCTTCTCCTTCCTCGCCGCCAAGACCTGGAACTCTCTCCCCACATCTCTTCGCCAGACCCAGGACCTCCTCGCATTCAGAAGGCTCCTCAAGACCTGGCTCTTCGACCGCTAAACCAGCAGCGCTCCCCCCCCCCCTCAGCGCCTCGAAACCCTGACGGGTACATAGCGCGCTTAATAAATATTATGATTGATTGATTGATTGATTGCTGCAGTGATGCCAAATGTTGTTTCACAAATGGCAGGTGCCGGGAATTGAGATTCCACATCTTCAACCACTGAAGTGTGTGTGGCTCCCTCTACCTCCCTACCACCACCATCAAGGGCAGAAGAGACACCACACACATCGGAGAATGAAGATGTGGAACAGATCAGCTTCACTCGTAAGAGTTCCTGGTAGCACCAGCCCATGCCACATGGGCAGTGTTCTCCTTTGTCCTGTGCTTGAGATCATGCCAGTGATAGCACAGTTGGATATGTGCACTCTTCACCTACACACTTTTACCTGTCTGCTATGGACTGTCATTGTCTCCCACTTACCAATTGGCAATTGTTGTACCTCTGCATTGTGTCACAATTGTATGGATTTCACAAACGGGGTCACTGACCTAGACATTGTAAATATTGCACTACAACACTTGTAAATAAACACCTCCTACGCAATCAGCATGCCTTTGTGTATTGTGATCCATCTACTACGCTTAGTAATTGTGATGTGTGTATCCATGTCATTGGTCACAGAATATTAGTACAAGAGTGCACGACTGTGGGGGCAAAAAGCTACACACAAGGTCTGTAACATGACAAATGTTTATGCTGGTCTCATCCCCTACAAGCAATTCACTGAGTATGCCACAAATGAAGGACACATGTATGCTTTCCTCTCTATATACAACGGGAATGCTTGTAAAACAGTTCTATGGCAATATCATCAGCTGGGAGTACCAGTAGAACACACTGGTGTGATACAGAGGTACATCACACAAAAAGGACAAGGAATGTAGTCAAGTATCCAGACCTGACTGATTCAAAAATCAACAATTTATTTGAAAAAACGGTCCTCACCCACAAATTGTGGCATGCTTCATCATAGGGCCCTGCTAACACACTCCAAAAATATAAATCCCCTTTGGAGTGGAGCAGTAAGATACTCTTTAATTCGTCAGCACACTCAGTATTCGAGTTTCACAAATGCCTATCTTCATCGGAGCCGGGTGGGAGCACCACCCTGTAGTCACACATTCGTCAAGGGTCCAGTGATGCCACTTATTTGCCTCTACCCGGTTCCGCATTGACTCGAATACTGAGTGTGCTGACAAATCAAAGAGTATCTAGTGTCACGAATTAACTAGCCTCCTGATCATAGGAGAGGTAGGGCTTTTTCTTACAATACGGGGGACAGGGCGAAGGTCCTGACGAAAGCCGCATGACCCTAGCTGGCATTAAAAACAGGCCAAAACATGTTGACCCTCTTCAGAGATTGGGGTGTACAGGTTATTAATTCCTAAAACACCACCAATAATATTTTAATCCTGTCCAGGCTGCACCAGAATAAAATAGGATAAGTGAAAGAGTCAGTTTTAGATATTTTTCTGTTGTTCGTCTTTGGTCCCTGTACCATAATTGTTGGTCTTGTCTTTCATGCTTACATGTTCCCCCACCCTTACTGCTCCACTCCAAAGGGGATTTATATTTTTGGAGTGTGTTAGCAGGGCCCTATGATGAAGCATGCCACAATTTGTTGGTGAGGGCCGTTTTTTCAAAAAATATTGTTGATTTTTCAATCAGTCAGGTCTGGATACTTGACTACATTCCTTGTCTTTTTTGTGTGATGACTTATTGGTTAAGGGAGTTCGGACAGTGAATCCCTCTCACCCCTTCATAGCGTTTTGATGTGATACAGAGGTACCCAACCTCATTAGTGATTGCCATCGGTCAGTTGTGCAGGACAGAGTTCAAATTTAGGCTGTTCTCAGATGTGCCAGGAGTTCCCGACATTCCTACACACGACCCCAACACTGACAGCTAAAGTACCACACCTACCTGTCCAATACAAAGTAAACATCTTGAGTGGTAGGTACACTGGATGGCAAATGCATGGAAAAGTAGATGTGTTGTTGCTGCCAATGTGGCAGCTCCGTTGTCAATGGGCGATGCACATGTCAAGAGACATAGGCGGTCATTCGGACCGCGGCGGGCGGCGGTCGCCGCCCGCCATGCGGTTACCGCCGAATGACCGCTCCGCGGTCAGGAGACCGCGGCGGCCATTCTGGCTTTCCCACTGGGCCGGCGGGTGACCGCCAAAAACCCGCCCGCCGGCCCAGCGGGAAAGCCCCTGCAACAAGGATGCCGGCTCCGAATGGAGCCGGCGGAGTTGCAGGGGTGCGACGGGTGCAGTGGCACCCATCGCAATTTTCACTGTCTGCTTTAGGGGGCCCCTGCACTGCACATTCCAGTGGCATGGGCAGTGCAGGGGCCCACAGGGGCCCCACGACACCCGTTCCCGCCATCCTGTTCCTGGCGGTAAGAACCGCCAGAAACAGGGTGGCGGGAAGGGGGATCGGAATCCCCATGGCGGCGCTGCAAGCAGCGCCGCCATGGCGGATTCCCTGGGCCAGGGGAAAACCGGCGGGAAAACCGGCGGGAAAACCGGCGGGAAAACCGGTGGGAAACCGCTGGTTCCCCTTTTCTGACCGCGGCTTTACCGCCGCGGTCAGAATAGCCCAGGAAGCACCGCCAGCCTGTTGGCGGTGCTTCCGCGGTCCCCGGCCCTGCCGGTCATGGACCGCCAGGGTCGGAATGACCCCCATAATCCCTAGGCCAACACACAATTTGCTTTGTACACTCACGGGAAGACCCTGAGACACAAGCATATAACACAAAATGTATAGGAGTATGCAAAAATGTTTATTCAAATTTCAACTAACCTAAAAAAAAAACTACCCTGTCTTAAACTAACCTATTTTAACTATACTTATCCAACAACTAAAGCTATCTACCCTATGCTAAACTTAACTTACACATTTAACACCACACTCTAAACATTACACCCCCATCTCTTTTAAGTTACAAGACACATGCAGGACTACATATACTAATACTACACATATACTAAGTAATCCTAAACAAATATATATTTTTTTGTATTTTTATTTTTATATATTTTTTCCCCATTTGTTTGTAAAGAAAACACATAGGCCCTCATCATGACTTTGGCGGTCTTTTTCTTACACCGCCAAAGTCACGCCCGCCACATGACCGCCACTATTTGGCAGGGAAGCCTCCAGCAGCCATACTGGCAGTCAGCGGTGCAGTGGAGCTTACTCTGTCGCCACTGCCACATCACCTCAACACCGTCCACCGTATTACTACATTGTAGATGGCGTGGCGGTGTAGTGTTGGCAGGGCGCTGGCAGCGGAACCAGCTCCATGGACCCCGTTTCCTCCCAGACAACCAGCACGACCACCAGATTAAGTGATCAACAGACAGGGAAGGGGGGGTTGAGTGTTGTGTGCGTGAATGGGGGTTTGTGTGTGTGAATGGTGTGGGGTGTGGGTGTTGAGTGTTATGTGCGTGAATGGGTGTGTGTGTGTGTGTAAATGGTGGGGGGTGTTTGTGTTTTTGTGTGTGTGTGTGTGCAAGTGTCAGTGTGACTGTGTGACTGCGTGTATACGGAGGACTGTTGTGGCCATGTGTGCTTGTGCGTGTGAATGAGTGAGTGTTCATGTATGTATGTATTTGTGGTGTGTGTGTGCATGTATGCAAGTGTGGTGTGTGTGTGTGCCTGGATGGTGGAGGAAGGTACAGAATGGGGATCTTCTGATGTGGTCAGGGGGTGAGGGGTACCTATATGAAGGGGGGTTGGGGAGTCCTGTAGTGGTGACAGTAATGAGTATTCCTGTCCCCAGTATCCTTACCGGCAGGGATTTTGTGGTGGGGGTGCCCCCACGGAATCCCTGACGGTAAGGATGCTCAAATTACTGCGGGCGGTGTTAGGTGGACCGCCGGGTCGAAGGTGGTCAACCTTCGGCCAGGCGGTCCTAACCCCCTGACAGTATGGGAGGTGAACTGGCTGCAGTGCAGCCAGTTTACTAACATTGTCATAATTTGTCAGTTCTGCACCGCACGCTGTCGGTGGTCTGGCCGCCACAGCCGGGGTGGCGGTGCAGGACCGCCAGGGTCATAATGACCCCATAGATACCCCAACATGACCCCCGCCCACTAATTAACACATAATAAGGTAACAAACCCACCCCCAAATACACTTATCCTATCTAATCTACATACCTACACTAATCTAACACTAACCCCCTAAAACCCACAATAAAATATATTAGAACATCAGAAGGGAGGGGATGGAACTTGGAGGTGGCAGATCACTTCAGAGTCAAAGGTTTCACTTATTTAGTTTTTTTAAAATGTATTTTAACATCTTAGTATTAGTGGCTACCTCTTCCTTCAAGCTGTCCAAATGTTTTAGTAAGCGGGATGAGTCCCTCAGCAGATCCTGCAGCAACTGTGTGGCAATGGCAGCAGGTGGTGTGGGCTGATGTGGTCACAGTTGCAGCCGATGTTGTGGGTGTGGTGCCAGCTGTGCCCTCCTGCACTGCTGATAAGCTAGGAGACTTCTAAGCCTTCTTAGGCAGTGTGGAGGCACCTTGTGGGAATGACCACCATTCACCTGTTGTCTTCTCTACATGGGAGCGCCGAGCCTTGCGTCTGAACCCAGACTCCACTGCCAGCATGTGGCGGTACCTCACTGCCCTCTTCTGAAAAGCAAGCCGCTCATCATTGGTCAGGTTGACAGCTGTAAAATGGAGACAAGCAACCATCAGTCTCAACATTGCGTGGAGTCTGTACAGATTAGCAGCTTACACTGCCACATCTAATTACACATGCACTCCAATTGCCCTGATAAATGTAATGTCAACGCTGCCTTTGCATCATATCTTTTAAGCTGAATTGACGCAAACCTACAAAATGAACCAACATTTTGGAAGTTAGCACCACTTTTGAGTAAAAAAAATAATGCAAAGGCGGTGCTAACTTTATGTAGATCAGGCCCGCATTTCCTCATCATCTGTGTCTATTTCCAACCATACATCACCAGTAACTTGGACATGTCATTGGGAGGATGGGATGCTGTTGGTAACTAAAGGGGTCAGAGCTGATAGGTACATATGCAAGCCTGATCAATGTGACTGTCACCTACACTGTGACCATCACATCTACCCACACATTTGGTATTCCTCTCCCCCTGAGCCTAGGTGGGGATGGCCATGCTATCCATCATCTCAACTGTCCTGGTCATCCACAAAGGCCTGCCCACTCATACATGGAGTCAAGGAGTGGACCTTATGTCAGGAGGGCTGTCAACTAGGAAGCTGGTATTGATAGGTCTATCACATCTACAGTTATGTGTCCAAGTGTAGACACCCATCAATACCGGATCTGCTACTACCATTCCTTTCACACCCACTTCCATGCCAGCACACGGTTGTGGGTCTTTCACCAGGTTCTGTCACACTGAATCCTTTTCAAACCTCAAAATGTGCCAAAAAAACACAATTACCTCACATTTCGGTGATGCAAATTTCTGGCATCTGAGGGGAGCCACAAGCTTCCTCCCACTCATAATTTCCCCAAGCCTCCTCATAAAAAAGGTACCTCAATTGTGTGGGTGGGCCAAGTGAGGTATCATTTTACTTGGGAGTTCGAGGGGAACGCTGGGTGGTAGGAAATGTGTGCTGGTGGGGTGATCCTACACAGAAAGGTGAGGAAAACATGATGTTTGAACTAAATTTGATGTTTGCAGGGGATTTTGGGTAAGAAAGCTTTAGGGTTTCCACACAAGGGACTCCCCGGGGTGTCTAGTTTTCAGAAAAGTCTGGGTTTGGTGGGTTTCGCCGTATGACTGCTGAGTCCGGGATCAAAAACGTAAGTGCCCCTCTTGCAAAAACAGGTAGTTTTGCAATAGATAATTTTGATGTATCCACACTGTGTTTTGGGCCCTTCCCTGTCACAGACAATTGGCCCACCTACACAAGTGAGGTAGAATTGTTATCGAGAGACTTTGGGAATGCTGGGCGATAGGAAGTTTCTGATTTCTTTCTGTTCCTGGAAGAATATGGCAGGGAAATGCAAGGAAAATGTCTGATTTTAGTCACACTTTGAGGTTTGCAGGGCATTGTGGGTAAGAAACTTGTTGGGATCCACAACAGGCACATCACCCTGTACTTTCCTGGGTGTCTAGTTTTCAATCATATTTTGAGTTGGTAGATTTTCACTACAGAAGAAGTGAGCACGCTACCAAGTCTCTTTCTTTTGTGATGTCCCAAACACTCAAATTGTGAAAAAATACCCTTAGGTTTTGTTAAAAAGACCTGTCTCCCACAAACCTAGTTGTTGGCATGCTTCATCATTAGGGTCCCACCGAGACGCCTAGAATTTCAGGGGTGTGCTTCGATACCTGATTACAGCGTAGCATTTTGTTTCCTGAAATTTGAAAACAGACATAGTGGTTGGATTTAGCATGAGGGTGAGTGATGGTTCAATAAATCAATTTTTATGAACAAGAGATTTCACAAAAATGAAATGCACTGTTAAGAACTTGAAAGGCCAAAAAACTGAACCAATGACTCACAGCTTGTGAACTGTAAAGCCGTAACATGACACCAACTGCTGTACAGGGCATTCACACTCTTTTCATACCTGACACACACAAGATCTTTCACACCACTAGTCGAGAGTCCAGCATATTGAAACAGTCAGGACAAGAGACAATGTAGAGGCCATGTACACACTGGTACAGAAAGACAGAAAAGACATGTTTTATTGCACAACTATATACTCATTGAGTACACACACATAGTGGTTGGATTTGGCATGAGGGTGAGTAATGGTTCAAAAGATCCAATTTTCCTTAACTTGAGATTTCTTATAAAGGCAATGCACTGTTAATAATTGAAAGGTCAAAAAATGAAACCGATGACTCACAGCATTTGAGCTGTAAAGCCGCATCACAGCACCAACCGCTTTACAGTCTATCCAAACCTTTCATATGTGACATGCACAAGACCATTCATACCACCAGCCACGGGCCCAGGTCATCACAACACTCACATCTACAGACAGTGTCATTCAAGGACCCATCACTTTCATGCACCCACATGCCTGACACAGCAATCACACCAACTGACAGAGTGTGTGGAATGATGCTTGGCTAGCAGCGTGTTGTAGTGACTAGCAGCAAGTCACTACTTACGCAGCCAGCTCACACACACCACTAGCCAAGCACCAGTCTACACATACCTCCAGCCAAGCACCAGCTCACTCATACTGCCAGCCAAGCACTGGCTCACTAACACCACCAGCCAAGCACTAATCCACACACACACTGCTAGTCAAGCACCACTCCATGCACACCACCAGCCAAGCATCACTTCACGCACTCTGACATCAAATGTTTTTATACAAAAAAGAAAACACCAACCAATTGGAAGTAGATACAAAACTATAACTACAAACACACTAAGTAAATACATCACACTAAGGCCAACTGTGAAATATGAACAAAACATATAAAATTATACTGACCAGTTCATTTACTTTTACCTCACGATTGCAACCAAAAACTCTGGGCCTGATTTATGAAAAGTTAGCAATGCCTTTACGTCATTTGTTACGCAAAAGCAGCGCAAACTTACTAAATATAATTATATTTTGTAAGTTTGGACCACTTTTGCATCAAAAAATGATGTAAAGGTGGCCACCTCTGTCCAGCTTCATAATGGCATCTCCGGATATGGCCATGTTTGGTATCAAACATGTTGGAATCATGCCCCAAGGCTTTTGCAAGCATTGGTTGTATGATTCCATGCATTCTGGGGGCTCCTTAGAGGACCCTCAGTACTGCCATTACAGCCTTCTGAGGTTTTCCAGGCAGCCCCAGCTGCTACCACCTCTCAGACATGTTTCTGTCCTCCTGTTGTTCAAACAGCTCGGGCCAAGAAGGCAGAACAAAGCATTTCCTTTGGGAGAGGGGTATTACACCCTCTCCTGTTGGAAATCGGTGTCCCAGACATGGGAGGGGTACTCCCCAGAGCCTCTGGAAATGCGTTGAAGGGCACAGATGGTGCCCTCCTTGCATAATCCAGTCTACACCGGTTCAGGGACCCCCAGGCCCTGCTCTGGCACGAAACTGGACAAAGGAAAGGGGAGTGACCACTCTCCTGTCCATCACCCCATCACCACCCCAGAGGGATTTGGCATCTTGGATTCCAAGTTGGCAGGGCACTCTGGGAGCAGAGTGACATCAGAGCCCTCCCCTGATAGGTGCTTAACTCTGTAGCTTACCATTCCCCTTTTCAGGGCTATTTAGGGTCTCTCTTGGGTGGTTCTTCCGATTTGGATTACAAGACTCCAGCATGAATCCTCTGCATGCTTTACTTCCCCTTCTTACTGACAAAACTGCATCTGGACCCTACAGGAACTCTACAAACTGCAATAAAGAAGCAAAGACGACATCTGCAACTGCAACTGCTTCCAGGTCGTATATCCTCTAAGGACTGTCTGTCTTCAACCTGCACCAGAAGAAGGAAGGAATCTCCCTTGAAGTGAGTCACTTCCCTGCTTCAGCAGGAACTACTCTGCAGCGATGACTGGTGGCTTGGGTCCCCTCTCATGACAAAGTGTGTGGATCCAGAATCCAGGTGGGGCACTGAAGTGGTCCTGATGGTCCTGATGTCTCACTGTCCAACTTTGGTGGAAGTAAGAGCTTGTCTCCCCACGCAAGACAGTACCTCCACGCACTACGTGTTTTGCAGTTGCCAAGAGTTGTTGGCATCCTTTCATGAATTACTTGTGCACTGTGTAGCTGCAGCAACAGCACTCTATTCTGCGATGCACAGCTTCCTGAGTGGCTCTCCGGCAGCGTGGGATCCTTTTGTGTAGTGCTGCCTCCTTTTGCACCTTCTTTGTCCCCGTTCTGTGGGACTCTTGTGCATGCTGCCTGGTCTACTGAGGGCTCTTTGAGTTTCTGAGAGGCCCCTTTGAGTTCCCCTCTAGAACTAGGATGAAACCTGTTCTAAGTTGCTTTTGATCCGGCTGAGGGAGGACTTGGTCTGGCTGTTTGGGCTGGACTGTTCCAATGAGGAGCAGGGTCAAGACTGATTTGCATATAACTGGGTCCAAAATGAGGTGTCATTGTGAGGAAAAAATGATGGATTGGGATGCATACCAGAGTGATCGCAGTGGCTGATATTAATTAAAGCATCCCAACCATTGCCTTGTTTTTGAATTTGCTCCCCTAAGTGCAATTGGTATGCCCAGGTGTGCATCCCATGCTCACTGTGCCACTAAAACTAAACTATACATGGCTAAAGAGCCCTAACTAGGTCAAAACAGCTCATAGATTGCTTGTGCTGTGGTTTAGGGGGGACCTGGCCTGGTAGTTTGGGCTGGAATGTTCCCATGAAGAGCAGGGTCAAGACAGATTTAATTCAAGGGTTCCATCCATCACGTTGTTGTTTTTTAAATGTACTGCCCTAAATGTGCCAGCTGGGTCCAAACTAATTTGGCATGGTGGGAAAAAGCTGTCAAGATTGCGGCAGCATGCATTCTGGGGCCTGCCCCCACCAGTCATGTCCGATATCGGGGTTGCTCCATATGCTCGACAAAAGGTTAAGCTATGCTGTGGAAAGACGTGTATTATTCTGCACGTTGGTGGTTGTAGTGTTCTGCAATCTAATCATGTTGTGCAATGTTTATTTGGGGAAAAGACATATGTGCCAATGCTTGTGTGAAAGTGACTTCCTGGCTAAAGACCTTTAGTTTATGCTTACAGGTTTCTTTCATACCACATTTACCAGGTATAGTTGTTGGGAGCTCTCTTAGGTGTGGACCCAGTTTATTTAAGCAGCCCTGCCCTTGGGAAGCTGCTCACTATTTTTCGGGTTTCTGGAAGAGACTGATCTCTTCACAGTTGCTCCTGTATTCGGCTAGGCGAACCCAGGGGATTCCTGAAGCTGATTTCTTCCAGCTGGTGAGTTATCCCACTTGCTTTATGGTGGCAGCTATTGGCCAGGTTGGCCTTGGGCTATATTCACACTACTCTGCAGCTTTCCCAACAGCTGGCTCCTGCTACTGCTGGTTTCAGCGAGTTTCCAAACACTTTAGACAGCGTTCCGATGTCGGGCATATTCTCCTTGTTCACAACTCGTGGTGATTTCAGAGCGGGTCGCCCTCTGCACGGTAAGCACTTCCCTGAGGCGACACGCTTTTCTTTTTGATTTAGTGAATGTCACAGAAGTAGGTAATCATACCGTGAGCATTATAACATATTGGAAGTCCAAAGTTATTTTGCTGCAAGATCACTAATTACTCATTGGGTGAATCGCGCTTAGTTTAAAAAGTAGAATATCAAGGTGGGAGCCTGACCTTTTTTGTATTACGTTACACACATAAGAATTCTTCACATTTCTTTAGGAGAGCAAAGTTCCAAGATACATTACGATTTATTTGAATTATTTGCTCAAAAAGAGAATCCTCACTTCAGATCAGTCATGAGATGGATCATGCCTGAATCTGTGAACACGTAATCCTGATATACAAGGATATCCCCTTCCCAAACCCTTTCCCTCAGCTGGCCACTCTAGTGTTCAGTTCTTTAAAAGCAACCTGAGTAGGAGCTGCCTGGAGATGTGCCCACACACTCATCATGAAGACTCTGAGGAAGTTTTGGTAACTGTTACAGAAACCTTGGATTGAGATGAGGCCTAATCAATCAGCATTGGCTGAAATTAATTCAAGCATTCCATTCATCAACTTATTGTTTTAACAGCTGTGTGCATGGCAACATCCCCTAGGAAAACTTGAAAAAGTTTGAGATCCCCTGGGTCGGTGAAATTCTGCTTAGATCCGTTGAGTGTCTCCACCATCCGTGTGGGCTCTTTCACGCTAATCTTAAAGTCTTTATCTTTCAGGTAGCCACGCATGGTTAAGAAGTGCTTGCCTTTGACATTGGTGACTGCAGAGAAACCTGCAGGGAAAGAGATTTGGTTGTCCTCAATGTACAAATGTCAGGTGTGTGTTTTGGCTGCCAATAGGATAGTTCTTGTAGGTTAGTGGCATAGGTCACTGAATAACACACAAGTAAAAGAGGCCTGAGATTAAAGCCCTTGCAGTAGTAGAAACTCATGAACATTTTCTTTTGTCCTGCCAGTATAACAACAGAGAAGCATACCTCCGCATCACACATGAGCCCAGCTGCATGCCAAATCAAATCATGTTTACTCAGTTGGTGCAGGGATACAATAAGTAAAAACATTTTATGTTTCATCCAGCATAGAATCAAAACGCATTGTTAGTGATAGTAACTTCTTAAATTGTTGTTGGACTTGACTCGCTAGAACCCCTACCTCCCTAACACCAACACTATGGGGAAGAGGTAAGCAGATTCCCTGAATGTGGTCCACTAACAACCAAGGACTAGCAATACAATGTTGTCCTTTCTGAATAACGCTGTGTAGATGTTATCAGATGAAATTACGAGTGTAGAAGGCCAGTTGTCCCAAAGATGCTCAAACCTATATTTACAAAACCATCAGGAAACACAGCGCAGCAGCCAAAACAGCTGTGCTGCATTGCATGACAGGGAGGGAGCAGGAGAGTGCCATATCTACAAAGATATGGTACTCTCTTCCCCTCTCCCTAGTGCTGGTGCTAATTTCACCTGTTGTACACCACACACACACACCTTTGCTCCATAGTGCATGTGTGTCTGTGTGAGTCTTGTATAGGTTTTGCCCTAGAAGAGTTCCCTTCCAGTACAAAATATCATGCTTAGGCACACTTTAAAACATTTCCTACTTTGTAGATGTGCTGCACCATGCAGCAAGCATGCAAAGTCAGAAAAGAAAGTAGAGATGAAAACAGTTTTGCATCAAAATTGGAGCACCCATGTGCCATCCAGGTAATGCCCCCTCGGCACTAAGTAAGGCAAATCAGTGCTTCATGCTGCTTTGCAGTGCTTTTAGGGTACTCTGCAGTGCAAAAAAGGTTTGCACTTGAAAGTAAATTAGGAAAAAAACATTTTGTGCTGGTTAGCGTCACTTTTGTGATCCTAACCCAGTGCAAAATGTTTGTAAATCTCCCCCCTAGAGTCTGTTCAGCATGGGGGTCTTGTGGAAAAACCTCCAAGGGTTACTGCGGGCACAAAAGCACATGTCTCTGGCAGTTCCCCAGACTGTGCTACCCTGCAGGCGAGGGCAAGTGCAAAAAAAGGGCAGATTTGTCACCCAGTGAGTCATGCGATCAAGATCAGAGAGGTAGTGGTCCTCCTACTCCAATGCCAGAGAGTAAGGGGATGCAAGGATAAATCGCAGAAAGGGGTCACTATTACATGCATCACAACCACATAACAAACCAAGTGGGTGGGGGACCAAAAGGGGAGAATGGTCCCTGCTATGGCACCTTCTTCTGACTAGTTTCTTCCAGGATTCATTTTTAAAGTTGGAGCTACATATGTCCACTGCTTTGGAAGCTCTGGCCAATAAAATAAGCTAGAAGAGGTGCTAAAAAAACTGGAAGACACAGCAGGGTTCTTTCTTAACCATCCATCAAATATTCCTAGAATAATGTCTTGCCTGACTTCTGTCAGTAGTGATACCAATAAAACTTTCCAAGACGTTCTCCCTAAGATAGGGGCCTAAAGCATCATGCTAATCTTAACACTAATTCTCCATGCACACTGCCAGTACTGCTAAACCCACCCGTGATTCATGTATTGTCTCAAGGCCCCATGTCTTTGAATCTGCTCAATCAACTCCCTTTGGTTCTTACAGGCTCACACACAACAGAAGGGAGCCTGAGGAGACCATTCCATACTTCTGCGCAGATACCTAGCATGCCCCTTCTGACTGACACCCCAAGTGAGATGGCCATCCAACTTCCCCCTGCATCTACTTCTACGTCGTCATCCTTGTTTATGTGCTGCCCCTTAAATCAAACGAAAAATGAGAACTATTATCAACTTAAAAACGAAGTAGTTCACTATCTGTCTAGCTTGCCCAATTCCAATCCTACCCAGCCTCTCTTCAAGGAGATTATATTGTACTGGAGAGTGGGATGAGTAGGAAATGTACCTAAAACATATCAAAGGAATTATGTGGTTGTGAATTTTTCCAATGAAGAAGAGCTGTTTTTGCTGCATAATCTTCAACTCCCCTACTTCCTTTAGCACTATAATTGCAATACTACCCTTGGATTTTTTCTATAAACCTATTATTGAAGGGGGCAAAGTCAGGGGGTGAAAGGCCAGAGACATAGGGTTGACTCAGGTCTTCAGCATCCTCTGGGGCAGATTTGTCATCTCCCTTTGAACAACCGCTTTGAGGCACTATGTGGCTTTAGATTATAATTTGTTCAATTTGCTCAATAAGAATGATGCTAATGCTGAAGGGAGAACAACTACTTCTAAAGGCTTGGGGCAGGGTCCATTATTGATTTTATATTTGCTTCTGCTGGTTTATTTCCTTCATTTTTAAATTTAGTGCTGATTGGAGCATCTACAGTGACCACAATCCACTGTCAGACACTTTTAAGTAGAAGCCTAAGCGGGTGGGCCCAACTCATTCATATATTGACTCTGTCCCTCTTAAAGATTGAGGCCATAGAGTGAAATGGGCTAGGATTATTCCAGAGGATTTTAATTTTAGCTTGCTGTCTACCTGTCAGTCAGATTTTCAGACTTGTCTTCAGGTCGACGGATTGGATGACAAATTCTCTCTGCTTTTGATTCATTGTGCCAATATATTAAGCCCTCCCTCACCAAAACAGGAGCTGCCCTGTCACCACACCCATGGGGGTGGTTTGACAGGGTCTGTTCAAGAGCTCATAGAGAGCTGTTGGTGGTACTTAAAAAAACCAGCGTCTTCAGCTGGCAAGTGAATTTCAGGACTGCACAACATTCTGGGGGGGGGGGGCATTAATCATCCCCTGTTCAGTTCAGCACAGGCCCCAATCCAGGTCACAACAGTCTCCTGTTATACTTGGACTGATAATTTTCTAATTTGTATGGCTTCAATGATCCTGATCCCCCTATCATGGGAGTGCAGCCTGCAGAGAGGCTGGAAATACTGTGGCAAGAAGTTAGAAAGGCCTTTGTCTTCATACCAGCAGCGAAAGTGCCACGCCCAGATGGGGTCCCATGTGACATGTTCAACATTTTGGTATATCTCTGGGCACCCATTGTGACATGGCACTTAAATGCCTCACTCATGGCACCATTCCTACAGGCTAGTGCTACTCTGTGATCGTGTCCATATTCAAAAAGGGGGAAAGGTCCAACTCTGCCTGCTACAGGGAATCTCTTTGGAGAATTCAAAAGTTAAAATATTTGGCCGGGGTGATCATGGACCATCTTTCTGGTTGGGCTAGTGAACACAACATTCCATCATGGATTTAGACCTGGGCGAGGCACTGTGGAGCAAAATTTCAATCTGTTGCTGCTAATCTCCAATAATACCAAGGCAATAATGGGTTCCGTGTACTTGGCCTTCATGGACCTCAGCTCTGCTTTTGAAAGGTGATTGGATCCAAGCTCTGGGGCGCCTTAGGGTCCATGGGGGAGGTAGACCCTGCCCCTGCAGCTTTTCTTAGAGATTTACATGATGGTGTAATGGCATCAACAAGCTATGGGCCCAATGGCGAATGCACTGAACACTTCAGTCTGAGGAGAGGAGTCCATCAGGGATGCATTTTGGCTCCCTTCCTTTTCATTTTGTTCATTAATTGTCTTGAAGCAATGCTTTCTGAACATGGGCTGGATGTCCCAAGAGTGGGTAATAGATCAATACAATGCTGTTCTGGTTGCCAGTACGGCACAGGGCCTTCAGCGACTCTTAGATGTATTTTGTGATTTTATGGATAGTCTTGATTTAGCAACTAATTAAAAAAACAAATTACATGCTATGGTGGAGGGGGGCTCTAAGAACACCAAAATAAACACATTTTCTGGTAAACGCAATCAAATAAGTAGAGTGGAAAACTTCTCTTATCTGGGCATTCTACTTGACTCATGTTGCAGCTGGAAGCCATTGATCAAGAGGGACATGATTTGTTTTAAAGGGGTACGGTGGGCTTAGGGGAATTGTCTCGAAGACTAGGCCAAAAGCTGATTAAGAGTCAGAAAGAAGTCTTCAAGGCCAAATGTACTTTAGTAGCCAGTCCTCCACAAGAGAGTCCTTCTGAGGTTGTTCATGGAGATCGAGGCCTGGGTCTTAGCACAGACCAGGTTCAACTTCGACCCCACTAGCACTGGTTAAATAGCTGAAGGAGGAGCTAAAGCTTTATAAGTGAATTATCCAGTACTGTCTGTCTGGATAACAAATTCAAAGTCAAAAAAATACTTTATTTCAGCATCAATGGAATAAAAGAACAAATAAATAAAACCACATTGTCATAAAAAACATCAAATTAGGACAAACAATTTTAAAGGCATAAATATAGCAGCTTTAAAATCAGTAAAACATACATGATTCACAGCAATCACATGTGTTATAACCCACAGTCCTAAGATTTAAATAAAAGGTCAGAGATAGCGGGTTTGGTACAGTACATCAATAGGGCAAAGTTATATCTCTGTGGAGCTGTACAGGTTCTGTCTAACACTCCAAAATAACAGCAAAGATAATGAAAGTGCAAAGGCCATCATTTGACTAGTGACAGATTTCATAATTCTTAAGGCCTCTTTATTTTATCTGACACCTAGACCATGGCACAATGGCAATACCTATGTGTTCCTACTGTTTTGATAGACCAGGCCGAAAAAGATAACATGCTCAAGCGTTTCACTGGGTTTGCTGCAAGATAGACACCAGCAATCCTCCATCTTGAGCCATGTGCCCATTTAGCAGTATAGGAAAAGATGGGTAATGCCCTATATTGAAATTGCAAAAACAACCACCTTGCCAGTGCAGGCTCTATCTCATCTAGAAATTGCTTGGCAAATAAAATATACTTAACTATAAGGAATGCAGCACACATAGAAGGAGAAAAGTGCCTCCGTTGATTTTTTGTGTGTAAGAAAGTAAGAAAGTGCCCCCTCCTGCATAAAAATCTATCATTACTACAATGCAGACACCCTTGACCCAGGATGCAAGGGTGCCTGCATTGGCACAGGGCAGGGAATTGTGCACCAGTACAGTGGAACCTGCAGTGCCAGGCCATTGGCTCAATGGACATTCCCCCTGGAAAACATGTGCCACTACCACCTGCGCTGTTGGGGTGATCATCAAGACAATGGCAGTCAGGAGGTCATAGGACTGCTGGACTTCTAAGGAGGGTCCATGTATGCATAAGTATGACTACCTGCAAAATCACTATCAAACTAGCTCGAGGCCCTGACCTAAGTTCAACTTTAGTTAACTGGCTATGTCCATTAATTATTTTACCATCAGGCACTGTCATGTAGAAAATGATGTACACAGCAACAAATGATACCCATGCAGACCATCCCTGGGTCCACCCATGTGCCTGTGTCAATTTAACTGCACTGCCACAATGCTGCATCTCTTTCATCATAGTGCAAGGGTAGCTGCATTGAGGGGGAGATCAAAGTTGTGTAGGAAGGAGCACCTTCCAGCACAGAGAAAAACTGAAATGGAAAACTGCTAGGTCCATGTGTGCTGTGCAATGTAGCACACATACACATACATCAACATGAGGAGCAATCAAAGGAAACAATAGCATATTGTCTTGGCAATGCAATCCCTGGAGTGGTATAAGGTTTCAGTACCGCCGGGGTGTATGTGAAACATGTAAAACTGGGAAAGGGGCAAATTGCAATGTGTGTTGCTGTGGCCACTGCAGCACCCATTGCAAGGCCCTACCATGCAAATGGATGCATAGGAAGGGTCCACAAGAACAAGATGTTGTCAAGCCACCAAAAGGATTTACATCACACCCAGAAGATATGACACAGCCAATTGTGCAACCTGAGCTTCCCCTCTTGTGACACTCAGGTGGAGGAAAGGGCCGATAGACTGCAACCATGATGTGCAGGAACAATGTTTGGGAAGTAAGATGACAATGAGCCTCCAATAGCAAGTCAGTGGCGTGACATGTTAACTGCCACAAAATTGAAAGATTGATTTTACACCATCTCTTTGCAGAGGATGATGGCTCTTCTGCTGATCTGACTGTCCTAGAGTACCCTGATGACCTGGATGACCAGCTGACAACCACCAGCCAAGAGACCCTACAAGAAGTCCTGGTATCCCTCTAGATACCACCTCCAGTCGCAAGGAGGACAAATGATGTAGCAGCCATCCCAGATGCCCCACCCAACACCCCAATAGTACAACCTGCGAGCACCAACACAGTTGAGGACTCCGAGGATCCAAGGACCAGCTTTGAGAGGACAGTGGTAGGAGTCCAGCGGGAGCAGGCCCAACAGGTGCGCGTGGGGATAGAGACTGTGGCAGCCAGCCTTAAGGGAATGCACATGTGCCTCGTTACGGCTATTAAACATACTGCAGCCAAACAAGGCTCAGGGCAGACATGGCTGCCTACCACCGGGATGTTGCTGCTATCCTGAAAAATCAGCATCTCCTCCTTGCTGCAGTGATGCCAAATGTTGTTCCACAAATGGCAGGTGCGGGGAATTGAGATTCCACATCTTCAACCACTGAAGTGTGTGTGGCTCCCTCTACCTCCCCACCACCACCATCAAGGGCAGAAGAGACACCACACACATCGGAGAATGAAGATGAGGAACAGATCAGCTTCACTCGTAAGAGTTCCTGGTAGCACCAGCCCATGCCACATGGGCAGTGTTCTCCTTTGTCCTGTGCTTGAGATCATGCCAGTGATAGCACAGTTGGATATGTGCACTCTTCACCTACACACTTTTACCTGTCTGCTATGGACTGTCATTGTCTCTCACTTACCAATTGGCAATTGTTGTACCTCTGCATTGTGTCACAATTGTATGGATTTCACAAATGGGGTCACTGACCTAGACATTGTAAATATTGCACTACAACACTTGTAAATAAACACCTCCTACACAATCAGCATGCCTTTGTGTATTGTGATCCATCTACTACGCTTAGTAATTGTGATGTGTGTATCCATGTCATTGGTCACAGAATATTAGTACAAGAGTGCAGGACTGTGGGGGCAAAAAGCTACACACAAGGTCTGTAACATGACAAATGTTTATGCTGGTCTCATCCCCTACAAGCAATTCACTGAGTATGCCACAAATTAAGGACACATGTATGCTTTCCTCTCTATATACAACGGGAATGCTTGTAAAACAGTTCTAGGGCAATATCATCAGCTGGGAGTACCAGTAGAACACACTGGTGTGATACAGAGGTACATCACACAAAAAGGACAAGGAATGTAGTCAAGTATCCAGACCTGACTGATTCAAAAATCAATTTTTTTTTGAAAAAACGGCCCTCACCCACAAATTGTGGCATGCTTCATCATAGGGCCCTGCTAACACACTCCAAAAATATAAATCCCCTTTGGAGTGGAGCAGTAAGATACTCTTTAATTTGTCAGCACACTCAGTATTCGAGTTTCACAAATGCCTATCTTCATCGGAGCCGGGTGGGAGCACCACCCTGTAGTCACACATTCGTCAAGGGTCCAGTGCTGCCACTTATTTGCCTCTACCCAGTTCCGCATTGACTCGAATACTGAGTGTGCTGACAAATCAAAGAGTATCTAGTGTCATGAATTAACTAGCCTCCTGATCATAGGAGAGGTAGGGCTTTTTCTTACAATACGGGGGACAGGGCGAAGGTCCTGACGAAAGCCGCATGACCCTAGCTGGCATTAAAAACAGGCCAAAACATGTTGACCCTCTTCAGAGATTGGGGTGTACAGGTCATTAATTCCTAAAACACCACCAATAATATTTTAATCCTGTCCAGGCTGCACCAGAATGAAATAGGATAAGTGAAAGAGTCAGTTTTAGATATTTTTCTGTTGTTCGTCTTTGGTCCCTGTACCATAATTGTTGGTCTTGTCTTTCATGCTTACATGTTTCCCCACCCTTACTGCTCCACTCCAAAGGGGATTTATATTTTTGGAGTGTGTTAGCAGGGCCCTATGATGAAGCATGCCACAATTTGTTGGTGAGGGCCGTTTTTTCAAAAAATATTGTTGATTTTTCTATCAGTCGGGTCTGGATACTTGACTACATTCCTTGTCTTTTTTGTGTGATGACTTATTGGTTAAGGGAGGTCGGACAGTGAATCCCTCTCACCCCTTCATAGTGTTTTGATGTGATACAGAGGTACCCAACCTCATTAGTACTTGCCATCGGTCAGTTGTGCAGGATAGAGTTCAAATTTAGGCTGTTGTCAGATGTGCCAGGAGTTCCCGACATTCCTACACACAACCCCAACACTGACAGCTAAAGTACCACACCTACCTGTCCAATACAAAGTAAACATCTTGAGTGGTAGGTACACTGGATGGCAAATGCATGGACAAGTAGATGTGTTGTTGCTGCCAATGTGGCAGCTCCGTTGTCAATAGGCGATGCACATGTCAAGAGACATAGGCGGTCATTCTGACCGCGGCGGGCGGCTGTCACCGCCCGCCATGCGGTTACCGCCGAATGACCGCTCCGGCCATTCTGGCTTTCCCGCTGGGCCGGCGGGCGACCGCCGAAAGCCCGCCCGCCGGCCCAGCGGGAAAGCCCCTGCAACAAGGATGCCGGCTCCGAATGGAGCCGGCAGAGTTGCAGGGGTGCGACGGGTGCAGTGGCACCCGTCGCGATTTTCACTGTCTGCTAAGCAGACAGTGAAAATCTTTGTTGGGCCCTGTTAGGGGGCCCCTGCACTGCCCATGCCAGCGGCATGGGCAGTGCAGGGGCCCCCAGGGGCCCACGACACCCGTTCCCGCCATCCTGTTCCTGGCGGTAAGAACCGCCAGAAACAGGGTGGTGGGAAGGGGGTCGGAATCCCATCAGCGCCGCCATGGCGGATTCCCTGGGCCAGGGGAAAACCGGCGGGAAACCACCGGTTCCCCTTTTCTGACCACGGCTTTACCGCCGCGGTCAGAATAGCCCAGGAAGCACCGCCAGCCTGTTGGCGGTGCTTCCGCGGTCCCCGGCCCTGGTGGTCATGGACCGCCAGGGTCGGAATGACCCCCATAATCCCTAGGCCAACACACAATTTGCTTTGTACACTCACGGGAAGACCCTGAGACACAAGCATATAACACAAAATGTATAGGAGTATGCAAAAATGTTTATTCAAATTTCAACTAACCTAAAAAAAAAAACTACCCTATCTTAAACTAACCTATTTTAACTATACTTATCCAACAACTAAAGCTATCTACCCTATGCTAAACTTAACTTACACATTTAACACCACACTCTAAACATTGCACCCCATCTCTTTTAAGTTACAAGACACATGCAGGACTACATATACTAATACTACACATATACTAACTAATCCTAAACAAATATATTTTTTTGTATTTTTATTTTTATATATTTTTTTCCCATTTGTTTGTAAAGAAAACACATAGGCCCTCATCATGACTTTGGCGGTCTTTTTCTTACACCGCCAAAGTCACGCCCGCCACATGACCGCCACTATTTGGCAGGGAAGCCTCCAGCAGCCATACTGGCAGTCAGCGGTCCAGTGGAGCTTACTCTGTTGCCACTGCCACATCACCTCAACACCGTCCACCGTATTACTACATTGTAGATGGCGTGGCGGTGTTGTGTTGGCAGGGCGCTGGCAGCGGAACCAGCTCCATGGACCCCATTTCCTCCCAGACAGCCAGCACGACCACCAGATTAAGTGATCAACAGACAGGGAAGAGGGGGTTGAGTGTTGTGTGCGTGAATGGGGGTTTGTGTGTGTGAATGGTGTGGGGTGTGGGTGTTGAGTGTTATGTGCGTGAATGAGGGTGTGTGTGTGTAAATGGTGGGGGGTGTTTGTGTTTTTGTGTGTGTGTGTGTGCAAGTGTCTGTGTGCCTGTGTGACTGCGTGTATACGGAGGACTGTTGTGGCCATGTGTGCTTGTGCGTGTGAATGAGTGAGTGTTCATGTATGTATGTATTTGTGGTGTGTGTGTGCATTTATGCAAGTGTGGTGTGTGTGTGTGCCTGGATGGTGGAGGAAGGTACAGAATGGGGATCGGGTGGGGTCTTCTGATGTGGTCAGGGGGTGAGGGGTACCTATATGAAGGGGGGTTGGGGAGTCCTGTAGTGGTGACAGTAATGAGTATTCCTGTCCCCAGTATCCTTACCGGCAGGGATTTTGTGGTGGGGGTGCCCCCACGGAATCCCTGGCGGTTAGGATGCTCAAATTACTGCGGGCGGTGTTAGGTGGACCGCCGGGTCGAAGGTGGTCAACCTTCGGCCAGGCGGTCCTAACCCCCTGACAGTATGGGAGGTGAACTGCTGCAGTGCAGCCAGTTTACTAACATTGTCATAATTTGTCAGTTCTGCACCGCCACGCTGTCGGTGGTCTGGCCGCCACAGCCGGGTTGGCGGTGCAGGACCGCCAGGGTCATAATGACCCCATAGATACCCCAACATGACCCCCGCCCACTAATTAACACATAATAAGGTAACAAACCCACCCCCAAATACACTTATCCTAACTAATCTACATACCTACACTAATCTAACACTAACCCCCTAAAACCCACAATAAAATATATTAGAACATCAGAAGGGAGGAGATGGAACTTGGAGGTGGCAGATCACTTCAGAGTCAAAGGTTTGACTTCTTTAGTTTAAATTTTTTTTATTTTAACATCTTAGTATTAGTGGCTACCTCTTCCTTCAAGCTGTCCAAATGTTTTAGTAAGCGGGATGCGTCCCTCAGCAGATCCTGCAGCAACTGTGTGGCAATGGCAGCAGGTGGTGTGGGCTGATGTGGTCACAGTTGCAGCCGATGTTGTGGGTGTGGTGCCAGCTGTGCCCTCCTGCACTGCTGATAAGCTAGGAGACTTCTAAGCCTTCTTAGGCAGTGTGGAGGCACCTTGTGGGAATGACCACCATTCACCTGTTGTCTTCTCTACATGGGAGCGCCGAGCCTTGCGTCTGAACCCAGACTCCACTGCCAGCATGTGGCGGTACCTCACTGCCCTCTTCTGAAAAGCACGCCGCTCATCATTGGTCAGGTTGACAGCTGTAAAATGGAGACAAGCAACCATCAGTGTCAACATTGCGTGGAGTCTGTACAGATTAGCAGCTTACACTGCCACATCTAATTACACATGCACTCCAATTGCCCTGATAAATGTAATGTCAACGCTGCCTTTGCATCATATCTTTTAAGCTGAATTGACGCAAACCTACAAAATGAACCAACATTTTGGAAGTTAGCACCACTTTTGAGTAAAAAAAATAATGCAAAGGCGGTGCTAACTTTATGTAGATCAGGCCCGCATTTCCTCATCATCTGTGTCTATTTCCAACCATACATCACCAGTAACTTGGACATGTCATTGGGAGGATGGGATGCTGTTGGTAACCATAAGAGGTCAGAGCTGATAGGTACATATGCAAGCCTGATCAATGTGACTGTCACCTACACTGTGACCATCACATCTACCCACACATTTGGTATTCCTCTCCCCCTGAGCCTAGGTGGGGATGGCCAAGCTATCCATCATCTCAACTGTCCTGGTCATCCACAAAGGCCTGCCCACTCATACATGGAGTCAAGGAGTGGACCTTATGTCAGGAGGGCTGTCAACTAGGAACCTGGTATAGATAGGTCTATCACATCTACAGTTATGTGTCCAAGTGTAGACACCCATCAATACCGGATCTGCTACTACTATTCCTTTCACAACCACTTCCATGCCAGCACACGTTTGGCCTTGGCCTGCATGCAAGCCAATTACATTCCACAAAAGTGAAACGTACAAGGAGTGCAAAAGATGGAGCAACGTGCAGGGGGGCAATTGCCAGCCCAGTCCTCCATCTTCCTGACAATACAGGGATGCACCATATTAGGTTCAATATGGTACATCCCTTTGTTGTGAGAATGATGGAGTGCACCACTGCCAATTTTCTCACAGCATTGCACTCTATCATTCTTAGTCACATATGGCCCTACATGTGGCTTGTCACCACCTTGTGTACATGATGCTAGCCATTGTGCACCATGAGCCTCACAAGACGTGACCCCCTGGTGGTGCTTGGGGATCCTTAAAATGGGCCATAATGTCACCATACAGCCTACTTTGATATCTGACCATTGGACAGCTTATCACATCTGGCATTGAATTCAACACACATGGCTCACTCACACCAAACACTGGATTATGCACAGGACACACATTATCACACTTACTAGATATATCTGGGTCTTCACAGCACGCCACTTGACCAATTGTGTAGGGGGCGGGTCCACCTGTAAGACATGAATGGTAAACCATGCTTAGTGTCACATCATAGTCACTGCGAGTGGACAACAAATTTCAGTGTGAACTAGTTGAGAGGAGTGAGCTAGTCATCTTAGTAGAAATCAGTGCAACAGACACACCACTACGATCACACAATGAAACAAACACTCAGGTGAGTTAGAGCCACACATCTAAACACTAGCACTGGGACAGAGACTCCTGTAGTGCTACACCCTGCAACATTCATACATGGCATTCTCATGCAGCTGTCTATGGGCATGACACCCCTATTGCCATATAGGACTGTTTGATCATGTATTTTCCTTCTGAGGGCCATGCTATGGTTATAGCAGTGGAAGGCCCATTGTCGCACCCATGGCATTTCTGCCTGCAACAGATGTAGGTAACAACTATGTCATCATCATAGCTCACAGACACGCTACTACCCTGGGATTGTGTGGGTATTGAAAGGTGTTGGGGATTTGCATTACACATCCTGCATTGAACAGAGTTAAATGTGTGCCATCACAAGACTGACACACTTAATGAATTGCATTGGCTGTGGACTCATGTGCAGTTGCTTTGTCTACCTGCACATTGACTGCATTGTGACAGGTATGTATTGCAAATACTGGTTGGACTGCCACTGTTTCCATTGTACACTATTGTCAATCCAGTGAGGGAGAAGTACATGGGCATAGACATAGCGTTCAAAACAGACACATTTGCTCTGTGGTCAGAGGGTGCATCTGGAGTTGCAGGTTAGTGAGTGATGTGGCAGAGATGGAGCTGATGCAGTGCAGCCTCATACTGTCAGTGAGGAGCTGTAGGCCAGTGGAACAGACTCTGCACATGTGTGTGGTATGGGGGTGGTAGAGGCAGTCTGTGACAGAACATGAACTGGAACTGCCAGTAGTCTCTTCCCAATTCAAGTTCAATCTCCCTTACATGGCCTTGCCCAATGACACAAAGGGGCAAATAGGACAACAGTGGTGTAGCACCTGGGACTTGAGTAATGAAAAGTGAGCACCGCCTTTGCATAATTTTCCAACGCATATGCAACGCTAATTTACAAATAGTGTGTTTGAGATTAATTTTGTGCTGCTAGGGCATCACACAATGATGCACGGGCAGCGTTACACTCTCATAATTCCAGCCCCTAGTGCTGCCCCACATGATGTGTGCCCCTTAGCACACCCCTGACAATACCATGTGTGGGCCATCTATACAAAATGGCACAACATGGTATAATGGAGAGTTGTGTAATAAAAACATGACACTACCCGGGGCTTTGCAAGACTTATTACTCAGGTACTTAAGATTGTCCTGCAAGGTACCCAGAGGTGCTTTGTGATAGAAATGAGGCTCAATTGAAAGTCAGTATTGATCATGCATTGATTAATTCATGACTGATGTGGCAAAGTTGTGTAATGGTATCAAATGTCCCATATTCATTGACCCCTAAGGCGGATAAACCCCCTTTGCATGACTTAACTCGGGAGTGGGCCCCTTTCATACATCCTATTGCGACATGATGTAGTTGAGTGTAATGAGCTATTGATTAGCAAGTTGGCAATGTGAGTGTTCAAATTAAGTTGTGGTCCATGGATTGTATCCTTCAGTTATCACATACCAGTGATAAGGCTGTAAGGGATGTGTGTGATGGTGGCAGTACAATGTAACACATCACATATGATATCATGACATCACTTGTCAGATTGGCAACTGTTACATACTCCCTGAGTTTAGACTCACATTCCTATGGTATATGTAGTGGATACTGAATAGACCAAAGCAGGATTGATTGTATATGTGAAGTTTTATTTACAAATTTAACATGGTGATTTCAGTGGTTCTTATGTGTAAAAGTTGCCAACATTATGCTGTCTCCAGCATACCCTAGCAGAGTACCGTTATTGCCAAACAAGGATTTATCCCGAGACTCTTCGTAAACAGATCTGTTTCCTAAATCATTTCAACATGCTAATGGAGCAAGATAATAACTTATCTTAAGAATATTGGAAAAGCCTTGAGAAAGCCCCAGGTTTACGTACCACTAGGGGGCAAAACACGTGTCGGCTGCATCCTTGTACACCATATTGATACTGCATGTTCCATTGATGCACCTTACAATAAACTACATTGGATTTACCGTTTTTTGGCTGGATATGACATTTAAAAGAGAACCCTGTTGTGAAGATATGGACTAATGAGCTGACATGGGTTTACCAATACGTTGTTGTTAATATATACCCCAGCAACTGTGTGTGCTGTTCCCCCTCTATATCGTCAGCACCATCCTCCTCAGGCAGGTCAGCAACCTGGTCATACACTGCACGTTCTATCGTACATATATGTTGAGCAGGATGGCACATGTGAGGATAATTTTACACACAATGGGTGGGGAATAAAGGAGGCTTCCTCCTGTCAGGTCCAGGCATCTGAATCTGGATTTCAGGATGCCAAATGTCCTTTCCACCACATTGTGTGTCTGATGGTGTCCCTCATTGTAGGTACGCTCTGCTGCTGTGCTTGGGTTTGCAAATGGGGTCATCACCCATGGCTGTATGCCATAACCCTGATCTGCTGGAAAGGATAAAAGATGTAAGATGTTGTTAAAATTTGCAACAGGATTAGTATGTAGCATGGCAGTTGTCAGTTGGAGCTGGTTGTGACTCAGATGTGTTTGTGGTATGGTGTGTGTTCCTGGCCTTGTGCTAAGTTTTACTAGGACTGTGTTGTTGGACATGACAGTCTTGGGAATTGGCTCAAGGACCTGGGACATATAATTTGGATTCTTAACTGATGCTCAGTATGTATGCACCATGTGTTGTGTAGTGCATCTTTGTAGCAGTGTACTATCACTGGAGTTTACATGACACATCCTTGCAACACAATGGGGTCAGATGTAGTGACAACATGGTAGTACCCTGCAAAGCCTGAACATCCCAGCTATTTTGACATGCGTCAGTACAGATGAAGTGCAACACTTAGGCCCATTTTAATGAATAAGTGACAGTGCACAACACAGCTCCAAAATTGGCAGCGCTGTGCTACATCATTTTCACTATGAAGGAATACACCATGTGTAATATGTTACAAGGCAACCCTTTGTTGTCCCCTGCGCCGGCGCACAATATACAACCGTGCACTAAGACTGCCAACCTTGCACTAGGGTGCTTGGCTGGCTGCTCTGTGGAGGTGGATATATCTGTGGATACAGTACTATTTTCATTGACAATTAGCTCTTTCTGTGTGCGCTGCAGTATGCAGCATGCATAGGTGGGACATTCATATGAGGTGAAATAACAGTCAATTTCCTTATAACAACCTGCAACAGTCACCACTGGGGTGGTGTTTGATGTTGGTACTGCCTCACGTTTTAGGTGACATCTACATCAGAGTTAACATCATCATGCTATGTATCTTGTGGTGACACACCTACAGCAACACACATTGCACGCCGCATCCATGCAAAGTGCTGCGTGGGAAGGGGCCCTATTTACAAAGTGGCTTCAAATCACAAAAGAGTGGTCATCCGCCAACTTGTTCATACAGTCCAGGCCATGACAATGGCACTATGGGCTCTTACATATGTCCCTTAGTAATCTTGAGTGGAAGCTGATGTTTGTGCCAGCAGTCAGGTGTCCAAGGGTGTGTTTCCCATTGTTTCTGGATGATGAACATTACTGCCAGTGTCTCTCCTATCTTCCAATACATGAATCAGCATTTATACTGTCAACACATGCACAGTGCAGGCTATGGGTTGGGGCTCATCTACTTGGCAAATGTGTCCCTTAGCACGGTGCATGTAAGGTCAGTGATGGCCTAAATATTCCTACAGGGTCCCACTATAGCATCCATCTGTACTGTCTAACAGTGACTCAGCCCCATGGTGGGCCATTTATTGTTTACGGTACAGACATGATGGTGCTTTGGGTCAGTAAGTGGTGCTTGTGAGGTGGCACTATAGTAGGTGTGGTGCCACTTTTCACAAATCTGGCACATGGTATGTGATAGCCATTATATTCCTATGTGTGTGGCCCAATGCATCAGGCAGATGTATATGCACACTACCGGTAAGTGAGGTATGTGTAGATGAGATGTAGTCAGTATTGGCACCAGTTGGCGGGCATTGGATGTTTGTTCTGCCAGAGACTTGCACGGCATGATTTAAGGGGTCTGTGCCTATGTGTGACTTTCGTTACATGAGCATGGTGTATACCATTGACATTGCTGTGCTATTCTTTGTTTGGTGTAATGTATGTGTGAAGTGTATGTAGTAGACAACCTGTGGGCACTTGTAGTGGTTTGTGGACATCTTCTGTTAGCAAAGGGTGCATATCTCCACCTGTCATTCATGTGGTGTCTGACAAGTTGTGGGTGTGTTACATACATGCAGATGTATGTGTTTGTGCTGTACACTGATTGTGCTGTCCTGCAGCATGATGCATATGTATAGTTACCTGCACATCTGTGTAACTCTGGCCATGTGTTTTTGGAGTGGTGTATGCCTTGTGTGTCCTACAGGGTTGGTGTGTTATGTGTATATTGCTAGGTATGTTGACTTGCCCACAAGTAGGCCATTGCCATATTGGTCATTCTGGAAGTGTTTGTTGATCCTGCAGTGCCTGAATATGCAGGCATCATGGACGCTACAAGGATACTTGGCTAAAATGTTTGTAAATAGTCCACGGTGGTCCACTGTGGCCTGCACATTTATTGAATGTGTCTGCTTCTGGTTTCTGTATAAATGTTCTGTTGCTGCAGGTGGGACAAGTCAGACATGGGTGCAGTCCATTGCACCCAGCACATGCGGGAAGCCAGCAAATTGGTAAAATTCCTGTTTTATCTCCAGCTCCATTTGCTGGGTGTTGGAGAAGCAGATGTAGCAGGTGTCAGAGAGATGATTGCGTCTAACACCTTTGGCAGGAAGACCGAGAAAAACGGCTGTGACAGACCAGCAACCAGTGCACCAGTTGTCTGGAATAAACCACTTGTCAGCATATGCATGAAAGCTAGCAGCTTTGTGACAGGTGGTATGTTATGTTGTGTCTGCAGACTGGCTGTGATCTGTGGCTCAATGTGGTGCAGCACGTGTAGTATGGCTTGCCGGTTGAGTCGGTATGTCTTAATGAGGTCTTGTTCCCTGAGGCCAAGGATGGTTGTCCTGTTCGTGAATATCCTCTCCTGCCTTCTACATTGCCTTTGTGGGTGGTGTAGTGGTGGTTGTGGTTGCTGCAGTAGTGGTGGTGGTTGCTGTTGTGGTTGTTGTCCTCTGTGTCGTCTCCCGAGCTGAAGCAGTAAAACTTCCATCTTGTCCTGTGGGTTGCCAATATTGCTTCTGTGTGTTTTCCTCAAGTAGTGGTGTATGGGCCTCAGTTTAACACCTGGTCTGACCCAGGTGTTAAAATTTTACGCAAATCAGGGTTAACGTTATTTTTTAGGTAGGCCTCCCACCCGTGCGTCATTTTTGCCCGGGTGTATACATTTGGCGCTAGGGGCTCAGAGTCATTTTAGGACAGGAACGCCTACCTTTCATCTCATTGACGCAAGTTGGTTTCACACATCCAGAAAATGACACTAACGCCAATAATTTGATGCTAGATGGGTCTAGCATCAAAATATAAATATGGAGTTAAGCTTGTGCTGAATTAGCGTAAAAAAAGACACTATTTCAGCTCAAACTGAGTATAGATATGGGCCATAATGTCAGTTATATTGTCCTCTGGGCGTGCAGCAGTAGTTGGTCCAGTGCTTTCTAGTGCAAATCAATTGCGGGCCCCACCTCCCCCAGCAATCTCAGGCAGCAAGGATGACTCTTGGGACACGTAGTCCCTCAATAACAGCACCCTCGGGCCCAGTGCAGCTGAAGTTGGCCCAGCGCTTTATAGCATGAATCAGTTGTGGGCTCTGCCTACCCTGGTAATCTCAGGCAGCAAGGATGACTATTGGAACACTTAGTCCATCAATTACAGTTTCCTCCAGTCCCGTGCAGTGGGAGCTGGCTCATTGCTTTTTTGCATGAATCCTTTGCGTTCTCCTTCTACCCCGGCAATCTCAGGCAACAAGGATGATTCTTGGCACACATAGGGCCAGATGTACTAAGCAGTTTGCATGTCGCAAACATCGAATTTCGCTGTTTGCGACGTGCAAAATGCACTTTGCAATGCACAGACCTCGTTTTGCGATTCAGTAACCTGGTTACCGAATCGCAAACAGGTTTGCGAGTCGCAATTAGGAAGGGGTGTTCCCTTCCTAATTGCGAGTCACAGTGCAATGCAGGATTGCTTTGTGACCGCGAACGCAGTTGCAAACCAATCGCAGTTTGCACCCTTTTGTAATGGGTGGTAACCCATTTGCAAAAGGGAAGGTGTCCCCATGGGACCCCTTCCCCTTTGAGAATGGCACTGCAAAAAAAAAATCAGATCTCTGTAAACGTTTCATTTTTCGTTTTTGTAATGCATCTCGTTTTCCCTTAAGGAAAACGGGCTGCATTACAAAAAAAAAAAAAAACTGCAGGCACCATCCCTGTGAGGGCTGCCATTCGCAAGGGTGTTCCAAATTGCGACCCACCTCATGATTATTCATGAGGTGGGCCTTTGCGACCACCCTGCGAATCGCAGATGGTGTCAGGGACACCATCCAACATTCTGAATTGCGACTCGCAAATTTCGAGTTGGTCTGATTCGCAATTTGCGGGTCGCAATTCAGAATTTTGCTACATCTGGCCCATAGTCCTTCAATTACAGCATCCTCGGTTCCCTCGGTTGTAAAACATGTTGCACATCTCCTGGCTACACTACATTATGAAGAATCTGAAGGAGCTTGGCAGACCTAAACTCTTTTACCGTCAGGATATTATAGTCAAAGAAGACATTGTTTGGCTGAAACTTAAGGGCAGGCAACAGTGCGTGAGGATTCTACATTTTGTAAGAGGTCCGTTCGTCAGCATCTGCTGGTGAAGGCAGCAAGTGGAATCGAACCCTTTCTTACTGCTGTATCGTCCAGTCATAATCGACCCTTGTTGACATATTTTAGACTGGGCATGTTCCATCAGCTATTGCACCCTCATGGCTGCTGGTATAAAAAATCGAGTCACCTTTTGTGTGAATGTGATAACACTCCTGCCTGTGACATGTTGCCTATAATTTTTATATGTGCAATATTTAATATGCTTCCGCACAAATGTATTAGGCCGCTCTTGCTGCCCATGAATTTTAGACAAGCAAGACCTGCTCTGTTATACTTGCAGTTTTTATCAACTAATTTTCTTTTTATTTATCTGTTTATCTAATCAGGAATTTAAAAAAATGTTATGTATAAGCCTTGATATTGCAAGGGTCTTTGCTAGGTTGCTTGACATGTTGTTATATCTTGATGAACTTTCACTTTATTGCAGTCTCTGGTGATGTTTGTATCTATTGACTTTTTAATCTGTATGTTATTTATTATTAGCTGAATATGTACTGTATACTACTTTTATGATTAAAAAAACTAATAAAGTTGCTGCTTACTGACTGCATTGTAATTGTGTAAAAATATCCTGCTACCAGCAACTCTTCCAGTATTCCAAATAGTAGAATTGCAGGTGGACAACAATGAACAGCTGAATCATATGCTGTTGGTCTTCTGCCCTAGAATAATAAATCAGTGGGCACAAGTGTGCAAGTGTAACATGCAAAATCATCAAAAAAGGAGCTATCATAAATGAAGGATCGACTAATCTGTCCACTTCAAATGTTGAGAGACTGATAATGCTCTAAATGATGAAGCTCTGATGTCTAACATGCATGCAGCTGTGCAGAAGCAGTCCCTGTCTTACAGCATGTGACTGGCATATCCAGACTTTCAGGCCCCAAAAGAAATCCTGACATGTGACATACTGCCACTGCCCAGCCAGCCTTTAAGAAGAACTTGCTACATATTAGATAATATTGTCCATAGTATCATGGCTCTCAAATGCCGTATGTGTTTTACTAAACCACCTGCATTCCAGAGGTTGTATGCCTTAAGGTCGCATACAGAAATATTGTTTGACATAATAATTGTGTCCTCAATATTGTTTACAAAAATATAATTCTGTTGGGTGTAGATATTCCATTACTCACTTCAATGGAGTCACATTTTTGTAGATTATATTTATGTCAAACGAAATTCTGATGACTATATTGTAGTAACATACCAGTCGTATCAGTTGTTGGCAGTCATAATGCTAGTAAGTGACAGATGCTTCTAACGTTTTAGAGGTACTGACATGGCAGCTGCCTGGCCTGGCCCATGCACTGATGATTTATTAGAAACATGAGTCTGTGATTATGGCCTCTAATGAACAGTTCCTCAAAGACACCACCTAAGCAGATGGCTGACGGTTCAATCTATACCAGATTTCAGAGGTGAAAGAGAATGCAACTGGTTATACTCCAAGATTTCATGACTTTCATCTATGTATCAGGCCCATGGTAGACAGCAACCCCAACTTGGCATGTAGGTGACCCTACAGCTGACCCATCAGTGATTCAACTAAAGACGAAACATGCCTCAACTTTCATCTCTTTTGTCCACTTACATTTCCTCACACAGTAAATTTTTTGCTCTTTTTTTGCCTTGGATTGCACAATGACAATGCTTTTGTTTTTATGCGCCCTGATGTCCTTACGTGGGTTGAGAGTCTTAAGGGAAAGATGTAGCATGAAACCAGGCCTGACTGGCAGGAATTGCACGGGCTAATGAAAGCAGAGATTAGACGTGTTGTCATCTAAATTGTGCGTGATTGTACCTTATAAAGTGATCAATGATTACAAAAGCTTCCAAAGAAATATTTTAGCCCAATTAAAGCATTCATTTGTTGCTATCTACGTTTTTTTTATGTTTACCTTTTGTTTTTATTCATGCAATTTTAACACATTAGCAGCTGTCCCTTGCTTTCTTAAGGTTCAACAGAGATTTCCAGTCTATGGACCCAATTCACAAAGGTAAACATAACATTTAGGGCCTCATTACAACCTCGGCGGTCTTTCAAAAAGACCGCTGAGGCTGCGGGAGCCAGAATACCGCCATTGCCGGCGGTATTACTGGCTCCCTATTATGACTTTTCCGCTGGGCCAGCGGAAAAGTCACATCAACATTGCTGCCGGCTCGTAATAGAGCCGGCGGCAATGCTGATGTGCAGCGGGTGCAGTAGCACCCGTCGCGCATTTCACTGCCCGAAATGCGGGCAGTGAAATGCGCGACGGGGCTATGCCTGGGGGCCCCTGCACTGCCCATGCCAAGTGCATGGGCAGTGCAGGGGCCCCCAGGGGCACCCCAAGTCCCCTTACCGCCAGCCGTTCCATGGCGGTGTGTACCGCCACGGACAGGCTGGCGGTCGGGGACTCATAGTCGCCAGGGCAGTGGTGCTTGCACCACTGCCCTGGGGTTTATGACCGCCAGGCGGAAGCCTGGCGGTATGTTGGAGGGGCCGGTGGTATGGCTGTGGCTATTGCGCCACAGTCATAATAGCTGGCGGAACACCGCCAGCCTGTTGGCGGTGTTACCGCCAGTTTACCGCCGGCCGCCAGGGTCGTAATGACCCCCTTAGTCTAAATTTACTACTTTTGAATACTCAAAAAGGTAAAATTACGAGCAATAAGTGTATAGCGCGAACTCGAACCGAAGGTATGAGAGCACTTTACATGAGCACCAGTTACGTTACACGAGGACACATTCATTTTTTGGTAGGCATGAGGAGATTAAGGGCTTGAGTTAAGAAAGTGGTGCTGCACCCAGTGCAGTGCCACTTTTTTTGCACCCCTTAGCACCCCCTAACCCCACCATGCGTGCGCCATATCTATGATATGGCGCACCATGGTGGTAGTTAGAGAACTAGTGTCAGAACTGTTGTTGCTAGTCTGGAGCGTTGCTGGATTAGTGGCATAAATGTTGACACTAATCCTGCAAAGCCGATTGAGGCCCATCGTAGACAATGGTGTGTCTCCTTTTAACGCCTCCTCTGTGCAGGCGTTGAAAGTGCCGAAAAAAATGACACAAAGAAATCTCTTAGATTTGTTTTGCACCATTTTTCGACCCCCCTAAGTGGGGAACACCCCCTTTGCATACATTATGCCTGGTGCAGGCATAATGTAGCACAAAGGGTTACAAAGTGGTGAAATGCATGCATTACGCCACTTTGTAAATTTGGCACCTCGCTTTTGGCATCACTGAGCCACATTAGTTTAAAAATAAATAATGCTAATGTGGCGCAAGGAGGCGCTAGGGGCTCTTAACTCTGTCCCTAAGTGATTTGCCCAGAATTGCATGCTGTTAAGCCCTCACTCGAACCTAGGGCCAGATGTAGCAAAATTTTGCGAGTCGCAAATGGCCCGAATCGCAATTTGCGACCCCGCAAAATCGGAAATGGGATGCAAAAATCCAATTTCCGTAGTGCAAATTGCGATGCGAGCCATTACCGACTCGCAAAATTTGTGACCTGATTTTGCGACTCGCAAATAGGAAGTTGCAATTTGCGAGTCGCAAACCATATGAAAAAGCCACTCGCAAATAGCGACCAGTCTCAAAAAGCCCATTTTGCACACCCAAATTACCACTAAGTCAGAGCAGGTGGTAACCAGAACCAAAGTATAAAATGAGACCCAGAAGGCATCTGGGTTACTCAAAATGGCTGAAATATATGTGATAGCAAGGAGGAGGAGAGTCCACGCCGCCCAGCAGAGGAGGAGGAGGAGCCAGAGACAGGAGAGGATATACAGAACCAGGCAGACACTTTTCCAACAAACTGAGGAGGAGATATATGACAAATACAGACTCAGCAGTGCTGCAATATTAGAATTAATTGATCTACTCTATCCGCAGCTTCAACGCCAGACTGTGCCCGGCAGCACCATCCCCACACATGTGCAAGTGCTATGCTCACTGCACCTCTTGGCCTCAGGAAGCTATCAGGGGGTCATTGCAGTGGCAGGTGAGGTATCCCAAAGTGCACTCTCACGTTTCTTCAGATGTTTCCTAGATGCCATACTCACACACATGTCCAGATACATATACCTCCCCAGGAATGAGGCAGAAATTAACAGCACCAAGTTGGAATTCTACAGAATTGCCAACTTCCCTCATGTAATGGGTGTGTGGATGGGACACATATACAAATTTGCCCTCCTGCAAATCTGGAATATCTGTTCCGCAATAGGAAATGTACCCACTCACTGAACATCCAGGTGGTATGTGACGCCCATTATGTCATCACTGACATAGTAGCCAAATTTCCAGGGAGTACACATGACTCTTACATTTTCAGGCACAGTGGGATACACCAACACCTAGAGCGTGGAGAGTTTGGAGACGGATATCTATTAGGTATTGCTTAATACACCCTGAAGCCATACACACAGGTCACTGTAGAAACCATCCATGCCCTGATAACATTGCTTATTTTTGCCAAACAGGTGACAGTGCATATGCGCTACGACCATGGATACTAACCCCGTACCTAACACCCACCAATGAGAATGAGAGGCGATATAACAGTGCACATCGGTGTACCAGAACTGTCAAAGAGAGGACCTTTGGACTGTTAAAGGCAAGATTCCGATGCCTCCACAGAAGTGGAGGTGCGCTCCAGTATGCCCCAATAACAGCATTCAAGATAGTTGGCGCATGTGCAATACTACACAACATTGCCACCAGACGTGAGCTACATCTCACCCCTGCTACCCAGATTCGGAGGATGACGAGCAAGAGCTACCACATCGGCAGCCTGGAGATAGAAGCATTGCAAATCAAGGCAGACAGAGACGGGACCACATTGCAACCCAATACTTTGGAAGGTACGTGGCAACAGACACCACACTCACCAATGTCACACACAAAGAGCCCAGTTGTGTAGTGGAACAAACAAAATCTTTTAATTAGTGAACCTAATGACAAAAGAACATAACTGTCTGTAAGGGGCTGAACATGTACACCCTTAATGAGGGCACATTAACTGCATGTGTCTCATGAGTCCTGCAGTGTTTGTGCCTACATCCTCCTCCTGGTTCACCCAGCATGGCTCGTCCCAGGTGGGTCAGCTGACCCCTGACGTGCAGTGCCACTCTGCAGTACACGTGTGTCTGTGGCAGATACACTGCTGATAGTGGACCCCTCCTCACTGTCCTGATAGGTCTCACCCGTGCCCCATGCCACCTGCCTGGCCTACAACATGTCCACAGCGTGGCTCATGCGGACCAGTCCCAGCGCCACATCCCCTACAAAGTGGCCCAGTTCCACCTGCAGACTCACGGTCCATCTTGACAGGCCTGTGGTGTTCATGGCAAGACGGCCAATGGACGCTGCCATATGGTTAAATCTTTGAACAAGGTGGCGCTCACGGCACCTTGGGCTTTGTCTCTCAGCCACCAGTTTTGTCACCAGTTGGCCGGATTGAATGTGTAAGTTCACTGACATTGTCATTTAGTCTTGTGAACTGTGTGTTCACATCAGCCAGGCCATGTGTGATATTGGGTTCCATTCTCTGCATTGCACCTGATATAATCCTTAATTGCCTTGTTTGCAGGCGCTGACCAGAAAGGAGGGATGCCTTGACTGCTGACATTGTTGCCTCCCCTATATCCTCCTGGGCCACCGCCTGGACTTGGACTGGGGACACTGGTGCTGCTGGCTCTGGATGTCTCACAGTGTGGCTGGGGCCAGGTGTCATGTCTCCTTCATCCATGTCCTGTACTTCTTCTGGAGGGGACTGTGGCGGTGTCGTGCTGGGCCCTGTAATGGCTACTGCAGCCTCCTGCACTGCCTGTGAACTGATGTCTTCACCCTGGATGGTGTGGCTGGTGGAGGTGTCTTGTGGGAGACCTGTGGGACATAGGGAACACACTGTCAGTCTATAACATCTGTTGTATGCCTCATAATAATAATTTGCCTATATGCTGACTACTGTACTACATTGCCCATAATGCACCATTCTGGTGGTTGCTAGTCTAGAATGGAGCTCGTCTGGTTGTGCATGCTGCTGTGTACTGGGTGAGTGTGGATATAGCATTTGTAGGTGTACATGCATGTTTCATGGTACTCACTTTTGGATGTCCCTTGCACTGACGTGTCCAATGCTCCCATTCCTGACACGGACTCAGGCTCCAGTGTCTGCTCCACCAATTCCTCCATGGATGTGGGTGGTGGGATGGTTGATGGGCCACCTCCTGTGCCCCTCATTTCCCTGAGGCGCTCTGCCACCCTCTCCTTTGTCCTGGAGCGCAGGTCGTACCACCTTTTTTTTATTTCATCAATGCTTCGGTGGCTCACCCCAATGGCATTTATCCGCTCCTGGATTTGCTGTCAGATCCTCCTCTTCTCAGTGTCTGGGACACTCAGGGCTGCCTTGCCAAAAAGCTGGTCATGGTGCTGGCAGCATTCTTCTGTCAGCACCTCAAGTTCTTTTTCAGAGAATTTTAGTTTCCTTTTCCTTCCTGCACTGCCTGTGTCTTCCATGGTAGCAGCTGTTCCTCCAGGTAGTTGCTCAGCAGTTTGAAAAGGGTGTGGTCCTCCCTCCTCCCAGGTGTATTTGATGTCTTCCTGGCTCTGATGTCATCAGCAAGAGCCAGGAAGTGGTTTTCCTACTGTTTTGCTGCACCTGCATGCAATTTGCGTGCCATTCGCAATTTACAACACCTGACTCGCAAATTGCGAGTTCGCTTTTAGCGAGGTCGCAAAAAGCAACCTCGCTAACAGCGGACTTGCAATCTGCGGTGCAACATCATTTGCGAGTCGCAAATTGATGTTGCTTTTTTCTCTGTGATCCCATTTTGCGAGTCGGAAATTGCGATTCGCAATGACTCGCAATTTCCGACTCGCAAAATTTTTCCTTCCTACATCTGGCCCCTAGTTTCCCAGCTCCAAAGTCGGCAGCTCTGGCCTTTATGATGTCAAAGACCTCAAACTTCCAAGGGGTTCCCAGGAGAGTGAAATTTCTCTGTCTCGTTCTGTGTATTTCTGGATCTCAGCCCTTAACATAAAACTGATTATTGTTCCCCATCAGGGGACTTGAATGAGCAAAAAATGTATAATAAAATCAAAATCTGTGCCACAAAGGGACCCCAAAAATATTTCTTGCCCAGGGCTCACAAAATCCTTAAGATAATACGGGTTCTAAGTGACTGGCCGAGGGAGAAAGCATGTATGTAAAAAAAACTTTTTTTAATACGTTTGTAAGTCAGCAAGCCAGACATAAGTAATTCATGATAATGACATATAAACCAAATAGATGCTTTCCCCATGCCGCGCTAAAAAGATTTCTACAGACATGCATTTCATTCTTTTATCAACTATAACTTGTCATTAGGAAATTAAAGTCTGGTACAACAACAACATAAATAAAATGTGGTACACTTCACGGTCTGCAAAAGCTATTACTTCTTTTTACTACTATTAGTAAAGAGAACAATGAAGCTGAAATCTACTTGAAAATCACTGCAGGGAAGGTCTGACTGACATTAAATAGAGTTACAGCATACAGGAGGTTAATAAAATCAGCTGACCCTATCCTTGTTTCTATTTTACTGCAGACATTGTGATTCAGGTCATACTACGAAAACGATACAAGTAAATTGGAAATCACAGCAGGTGGAGACAACAAAAATACATATGTTAGGGCTAGTGCCCACATTATTGAACGAAGTATATTTATTATCTTTCCTTCAAATCCGAAAAAATACATCCTGTCTCAGTTATAGCTGAATATTCGGATTCAGTGAGCCAGAGTAGATCAACCTTTGACGTTAATAAAAATGGATATTTAATGATTTTTTCCCAACATTATTTGAAGCACATATAAAGCTATGCTAAATCCGAAAATAAATGTATTCAGCCTAAATGTATGGGCAGCAGGGACCCATGTTGAAGCCGGTCACACATGGCACCACGTAGCTTGCCAATGAGCAAGCCATGTTCTCTATAGGGCCTTCACCTCCCTTCCTTCAGAACATTGTACAAAAATCGGTATATTTTACAGAACAGTTTACCAACAATGATGGTCTTTAAACGCAGGGCTGAGTGGTTTGAGTGGGTAATAATGAAACCCAATGTGTATTTCTGGATCTCAGCCATTAACATAAAACATAATACTTAGCGGCATATTTAAGGAAAGTGCGCTGCACTAGGTGCACTTTCCTTGCGCCCCTTAGCGCCTCCCTACCGCCACCATGTGTGCGCCATACCTAAGATACGGCACAACATGGCATAGGGTAGGGGACAATAGCGTCATTTTTATTGACGCTATTGATGTACTCTGCAGGAGTAGCACCAAAATATTGGCACTACTCCTGCATAGTAAATAGGAGCTCATTATAAATAATAGAAGCCCCCTTTAACGCCTGCTCTGATCAAGCGCAAAAAGTGCCGTAAAAAATGATGCAAGGAAATCTGTTAGATTTCCTTGTGCCATTATTTCAGCCCCCCTAACGGGGGAACACCCCCTTTTCATACATTATGCCTGGCGCAGGCATAATGCAGCGCAAAGTGTTACAAAGTGGCTCAATACATGCATTGTGACACTTTGCAAATATGGTGCGAGGATTTTTGCCTCGTTGGGCCACATTAGTGCAAAAATAATGTCGCTAATGTGGCACAAGGTGGCACTAGGGGCTTTTAAATATGCCTCTTAGGCCCATATGTATGAAAAATGAAGCAAAACTGACACAGTTTTGCTTTATTTTTCTTAACGCCAACTAATAGCATTCCTTATAGCTATCTTAGCGCCATATTTATTAAATGATGCAAGTTCGTGTTAAGGAATGGCTAGCATCTAAAAAAAGACGCTATTTGGTCAGGGATGGTGTCAGGGAAAATGGCGCTAGTGGGTCTGTAATGATGTTAGGCTGGTTGGCGGGAAAAAAATATACTGTTAACCCACCTAGCGTCAGTTCATGATGCCCAAGCAGCCCAAAAATGACTCCTGTCTAAGTGTAGAAAGGAGTCATTACCACCACCCCAATGCCCACCACAGGGGACTAGTGTCCCCTGGGCAAACCCAACATACCCAGTGCCAGACAGGGGGCCCCATGTAGGAGGCCCCCAATGGTACTTAAACATTTTTTTTTTACTTACCTCAACTTACCTAGGATAGGGTCCCCCTCCTGTATTATCCCTGTGGTGTGGGTGGTGGTGCTCCTGGGACTTGAGGTGGGCATCTTTGTGCCCATTCAATGGTGTTCCACCATGGAAATAGGCCTACCTGCACCCTAACCCCTGGTCTGACCCAGGCGTTAAATAATGGCACTAAGCGAGCTTAGCACCATTATTAAGGTCCGCCTCCTCCTCGTGTGTCATTTCTGCACCTTGGAGATAAAAATGGCGGTAAGGGGTTAGCATAATGTTTACGGTGGAAACACATATCTTGCATCTCATTGAAGCAAGGTGGGTTCGCGCATCCTAAACATGGTGCCAACTCCAATATTTTGACCCTAGACGGGTCTAGCATAAAAATATAAATATGGAGTTGAGTTAGAGCTGTTTTAGTGCCAAAATTAATGGTGCTAAAGCGATGCTAACCATCCATAAACATGGACTTTAGTCTGCAAAAGTAACCAGGAACAATATTTCACCAAAAAACAAAATATTTCATGTGCCTAAGAATTAATTAACTGCTAGATACAACAAACTGAATTCTAAACTGCCAAATACGAATAGGCTGTGTACCATAGGGGTGAACAAACTTTGGTTTCTGGTGGTTCTATTAATTTTTCTACACCAGAAGCACATGGATATCTCCATGGTCCGAAGGCACAAACAGCCTCTCCCACTGCTGGCAATGGACCAATATCCTTGGCACGCAAAGGACACACATCTTATTACATAAGCTTAACTACCCTCCTCAGTCTCCGGGTGGTCCACGCCTTTCCTATTCCCTCATTCCGCTCTGGTCCAGGACTGCCGGGTTCCTGGAGGAAACATCACCACCTTTAATGCACTTAGCTGCTGTGTGTAGGAGGCTGGCCTGGTTTGTAGTGGGTACCTTGGGTACTTGCACCTTATACCAGTTCCAGTTATCCCTTATTAGTGAAGTAGTAGTGTTCCAGCAGCCTAGGCTGATAGAGGTAGCTAAAGCAGAGCAGCTTAGGCTGAACTAAGAGACATGCAAAGCTCATGCAATACCACTTATAGTTATACAGTACTTATACACAAGCAAAGACAATACTCAGTGTTACCAAAAATAAAGGTATTTATTTGGGTGACACAGTACCAAAAATATCTTAGAGACAGTACTCCTTCTGGAGGTAAGTATTATACACAATATATACACTAGAAACCAAAATTAGACAAGTAAATAGTCATAGAACAATGCAAACAATAGGAAATGTTATAGAATGCAATGGGAGAAAATAGGTCTAGGGGCAACACAAACCATATACTAAGAAAGTGTAATGTGAATCACTAATTCCCCCCTAGACAAGCATAGTGTGTGCAGAATCGCTGGGAGAGTAATAATAAAGTAAAGGTAAGTATATTACCCCATTCCAGAGCCCAGAAAAGCAGGAGTAAAGTACTGCAAGTTTCCTTAGGACACACTAGTCCTCATGATTGGGATTATGCAGTAACCAACCAAGTCTGCGAACAACAACTGCTAGATTCCTGGACCTAAAGACCTGCAAAAGAATGGGACCAAGTCCAGAAGTCGAAAGAAGTTCCAGGAAGGACAGGAGCCCTGCCAACCCAGAAGAGGGTGAAAAAAGTAGTCCACAGGTAGTTGAAGACTGCACAAATGCACCCTAGGAAGATGCCAGCGGGTTCCTGCATAATGCAAAGGATGTCCCACGATGTGAAGATGGATGCAGATGTGATTTCATGTTGGAAGTCACCAACAAGCCTTGGCTACAACAAAAGTGCATTTTGCATCAAAATGGCGCTGGCTGGACCCAGGAGGGACCTGGGGGCCTCAACTCTATGTGAGAAGGAAGAGGGGGCTCTCATCACTTTAGAGAGCCCTCAGAATACCAGACAGCACCCTCAGGAGGCCCAGGACACAGGGACAAAGGAGGTGCAAAATGTGGTTGGTGCAGCACAACAAAGGAAGGTCCACGCCGCCGGAGAACAACTCAGCGAGTTGAGCGTCACAGAATGGAGTGCTGGGGACCTGGGCCAGGATGAGCACAAAGGAATTTTGCAAATAGTGCACAGAGGCCTCATGAGGTGAAGAAGATGCAGTACACAGGGGTACTTTCGCTCTGAGGGAAGGCAAGGTCTCACCTCCTCCAAATTGAGTCAGCAGCACCACAGGACAATCTCTGTCAATGGGGTCCAACCTCTGTGTCCTTAGGAGCATGCTCGTCACTGTGAGAGGAGTCCAAGGGTACCAGTCATCGTCTTAGGACGTGTCTTCTGGAGCAGGGGAGTGACTGCATCACCCATGGGAGATTTCTTCAGTCCTTCTGGTGAAGGATGAAGACAGGGAGTCTCCAGAGCATGCACACCATGGAAACTGTTGCAGTTGCTGGCTGGAGCTGAAGTTGCAGAGGAAAAGTATGCCTTGTGGATACGTTTTTGCTGTTACAGTGGTTCCTGGAGCAGGCTGCAGTTGATCTGAGGTCAGAGGATGATGAAGTAGTTGCAGAGGATTCCTGAAGGAAACTTGCAAGCAGAATCTGAAGAGAACCCACAGGAGAGACGCTAAATAGCCCTGAGAGGGGGATTGGCTACCTTAACAGGTATGAACGTATCAGGAGGGGTCTCTGACATCACCTGCTGGCCCTGGCCACTCTGAGCCCTCTAGAGTGCCCCACACCTTGCAAATCAAGATGGCTGAAGTCTGGGGCACACTGGAGGAGCTCTGGGCACCACCCGTAGGATGGTGATGGACAGGGGAGTGGCCACTCCCCTTTCCTTTGTCCAGTTTCACGCCAGAGCAGGGTACAAGGGGTCCCTGAACTGGTGTAGACTGGCTCATGCAAGGAAGGCACCATCTGTGCCCTTCAGAGCATTTCCAGAGGCTGGGGGAGGCTACCGCTCCCCAGCCTGTAACACCTATTTCCAAAGGGAGAGGGTGTAACACCCTGCTCTCAGAGGAAATGCTTTGTTCTGCCTTCCTGGGACTGGGCAGCCCAGACCCTAGGAAGGCAGAACCCTGTCTATGAGGTAGCAGCAACTGTAGCTGCAGTGCAAGCCTCAGAGAGCTGGTTTGGCAGTACTGGGGGTCCATGGTGGAGTGACCAGGATACATGGAATTGGCTCCCCAATACCAGATGTGGAATGGGGGGACAATTCCATGATCTTAGATATGTTACATGGCCATATTCAGAGTTACTATTGTGAAGCTACATATATGTATTGGCCTATATGTATTGCACACGTGTAATGGCGTCCTCGCACTCACAAAGTCTGGGAAATGGCCCTGAACTATGTGGGGGCACCTTTGCTAGTACAAGGGTGCCCTCACACTTAGTAACTTTGCACCTAACCTTCAGGAAGTGAAGGTTAAACATATAGGTGACTTATAAGTTACTTAAGTGCAGTAGAAATGGCTGTGAAATAATGTGTGTGTTATTTCACGCAGGCTGCAATGGCAGGCCTGTGCAAGGCTTTGTCTGAGCTCCCTATGAGTGGCAAAAGAAATACTGCAGCCCATTTGGATCTCCTAGAACCCCAATGCCCTAGGTACCTAGGTGCCATATACTAAGGACTTAAAAGGGGGGTCCAGTGTGCCAATTGAAATTGGTAAATGAAGTCACTAGCCTACAGTGACAAATGTAAAAGCAGAGAGAGCATAAGCACTGAGGTTCTGATTAGCAGAGCCTCAGTGACACAGTTAAGCACTACACAGACACACACATTAGGCCATACGCTATGAGCACTGGGGTCCTGACCAGCAGGATCCCAGTGAGACAGGCAAAAACATAGTGACATACAGGTACAAAATGGGGGTAACATGCCAAGGAAGATGGTACTTTCCTACACTGTGCACAGTGTTTCAATGCAAAAAACACTTCCAGACCCTCTACCAGCACACCACTGGGTACATATTTCGCTGTTTACCAAAACCAGTAACACCAATTAGGAGAAGCCCTGTATCAGTCTCAGTGCTGTACACCATGCATTGCACGCAACATTTTACATTCAAGCTGGTTCTGTCTCTGCGCACATCTGTTCGAGCAGGACACAGTCCTGGCAGTTTTACACCAGCTTCTACATCTCATCTAACCATGAGAAATCTTGTCAAGACCCTTCATATTCAAAGACTAGACAGGAATGAGCACATTCAAACATACTCATTGCGAACACGCATTGCCCAAAATCTTCAAGAACAAGGCAACCATCTTAGATGATGGCTGTCCACTTTCCATAATCTACATAGCGTTTGATCAAGAATGAACCTGACTATGGTGTCTGCTTCAGCTAAGAATCACACGACAAGCAGCACTTTCTTCAGCCTTCTGGTGGTTCCAAAAACGTCAGAGTAGCATTTCCCATCCATGCATCCCGCACATTCACTCCGAGATTACTCTGAGGAAGCCCTCGACGATCGGCCCATTTTACAGCATTTGGCGCTTATCTCTAAACGTATTCCTATCAAGCACCTACCCTGAACCTTTGACTTTTAATTTTGATTTTTATTATTTTTGTAATTTTCGTTCTCATTTTTAACTCTAAAATCTCCTGTGTACACCAGACTCATTTAAACCTAACAAATTGCACAGAGGAGCTAGCAGACATCTTCAAAGTATGCTCTGTTTTGCATGATCCCATTTTTGCCATCTTCGTTTTGTTTTATTAGTTTTGAAAGAATGTTATTATCAACGGTTTAGACCCTCACGCAGTCATGTCAGTCTGTCGGTGTTGCCAGATGACAACCTTTACTCACAGAATTCTGATGTTTTTTAGGGATGGTAAGGAGCCATTTAGAAATACTACAACACTCTTCATTGAGAAGCTCCTGGGCAACACAATCACGCTGAAGAATAAGAAAGTAAGTAATTGGGAGAGGTGTCAGCAGCCTACAGGAGAGTTGCTTTGCAGTTTAGTTCCTGATACCACTTTTACATTCTTTCAGCACATAGGGGCATATTTATGAGCCCCTAGTGCCACTGGATCGTCACTTTACGTGACACTCCAGTGGCGCTAACCTCTGCTCCAAATTTACAAGGAGGTATAACGCCACTTTTTGTGGCGCTACACCTCCTTGAAATTATGGGCCCCTCCGATGCAGTTATCTGCGTCAGAGGGTCGTGCAATGGGTTTTGCTGTGAGCGTGCCACAACAACACCCATTGCATTTTGACACTGCCTCAGATTTACGAGATTTCATAAACCTGAAGCAGTGCCAAAATCTAACGCCAACCCAGGGGTGGCGTTAGCAAGGCACAACGAGGAGGAATACTTTTATTCCTCCTCGTTTTTTGCTTTTTCTATGCGTGAAAGAGCAAAATGCCAGAAACGATTGTTTATGTGCGGGAAGGTGTCCCTTCCTGTACATAAACAATCATTTGAAAATGACTCTTTGGCACTTCTATGTGTGCTGCAGCACACACAGAAGTGCCAAGCGCCATTAGTGATTGCTTATGTACAGGAAGGGACACCTTACCGCACATCAACAATCACACCCCTCAATACAGGCATCCTTGCACGATGGTGCAACTTTGCCTGCGTTGGCAGCTAAATTTAGCCCCAGTGCATGGGACAACACAGGAGTGCGCCATATTCACTTAAATACGGTGCATCACTGCGTTGTGGAAATGACGGAGCGCTGAGCTGCCAATTTTGGCACAGCATCACGCTCCATCATTTTCCCATAAATATGGACCATAGCGTCCTGCTGCAGGATTAATCTCAACACTAGTTTCACCTCAGTCCTTTTTCGAAGAGATGCAACTTTACCTTCCAAGGTGAATTTATTCGCTGGATGCCAAACCTGCTATTGATCTCCTTAAAAACACCATTACCGTCAGCTTTAATTAATTGTTCAGTGCCTCGTTACACACATCTGTGTTGAAGCTGGAACTCGTGTTTACAAACAACCTCAAAATATCCAACCTTATATTAATTATGATCAGACTTGTGTTTGGTTTCCATCAACCTTAATAACATACCCTGAACACCCACCACTAACATAAGAAGTTACCCTTCACATTAGACAATTCCGAAATACAAATGTAAAAGTGTTTGAAGCTGCAGATAGAGGTTCCAGAATCATCCCCTATCATCAACTGGTCCTGCACCCTTCTTGACAACCTCTACTATGGCACAGAACCTGCACCTGGCATTCTTGCCCTTGACAAAAAAAGAAAACGCAATGGTGGCCTCTAAAACACCAATTAGTGTTCAATGGAAAACGTATTGAATTGAATTATGTTAACCAAAACTTCGAACACAATAGCATAAGTCACAATCTGTATATGACATCATCCATTGAGAAAAATACAGAGGAGACTACCTTAAAGCTGTTCAGAGACTCAAACACGGCATATTTTACCACATACTTGAGGCATACAATCAAAGGATGGAAATCTGCAAAAACCACCAGCAATTGCTCGACCCAAATGCTTTAAAACATAGCACAAGCATATTTCTACAGTACTGTACTGTATGGTAGTCTAAACAATGGCCTTCAGTACTCACAAAGAGTGCTAGGGAAAACGTCTTATTCTTGTGTGCGTGCTGGTCAGCATACCTCAGTAGTGAGCATTACAGCTCACAACTATTTAGGGGGTGCCAAGGTCTACAATGGATACAGTTTAAATATTACACCACCATTGTTAAATGGATGAATATTATATGTCAACAAGAATACTTCGACAATGATGTCCCCAAGTCACTGATTGAATGCTGTCTAACTATTAGCCCATGATGCTAGCACTTTCCGGCCGGCTCAAGATGCTGACTGTCCCTGCCATACAATCTTGTGGAATTTTGTTTGATTTTTCCACCTTGCAATTAATTCTGCGATTCGTGGATTTTTTACTCAAAATACGATAATTATGCTGCAAGAAACTTGGCTAAGTGAAAAGTTTGATTTCTCCCCGTCACACTTTCACAAGTGACCCTATTGCCTTTGGTGGTGTCTATCTTAGTGTTGGGCCCATGATTGCAAGCATTAATTGCAAGATTGGAGCGATTATCTCTCATTCACTCGTCTCTCATCTCTCATTCACCTGTCTTTCATCCATTACTCATTTTAGAGCCCTAAAACATGACCCACATACTCCACCCCTACCCCATACACCTTCCACCCTAAACAGAGGCAAACAAATTAAACAACATGCCACTCTTCACAATTTCAAATCTCTGTGTCTATTACACAACAAAGCTACCCTATAAAAACAACACAGCTCACCAACTCACTCTCAACTACCATTTCTACCAGCTATACATGCAGACCCAACAAAATACCTTCTAAATGCCTTCTTAGCCTGCTGGATAAGAAATACGATATAGAAAAACAACAGTATTGCTGTCCTCGTGCAGCTAATACCAGCACTAATGGCACACCAGCTACAAGTTCAAAAAATACTGCTCACTTTTCTACAAAACACAATATCTAAACTGCTTACTAATAAATGCTCAATCACTCACTAAAAACAAGCACACAACTACAACCTATTCATTGACACACAACCTGGCTTACTCTTCATAACTGCTACTCCACGCTATCCAACCATAACAAAAAATCATATGTGCAAAAGAGAAGGAGGACCAACTGTTATATACAAGCAAACAATAAATTTCATTAAAGCTGACAACGTTTCCATACAAGGTTGTGAGCACTCATCACCAGCTGCAACCCTACACCAATCTCTTCACTTAACTTCCTTCTCCTTTAGAGACAACCACCTAGCAATGCAACAATTGCAGACACATTTCTAGATACAGTTTCAAACTCTATAACACTACACTCCAACCTACGCATTCTTGATGACCTTAATATTTGGTTTGACCAATCCAAAAACTCTCACCACTGGCCTAGACATGCTGAACCTTAATCAGATTGTCCACAAAGCCACACACATCGGTAGACACGTCCTAGATGTCATTTTTGCAAACTCAAAACTAGTTACCTTTCTAAGGATCACTCCAGACACATCGTCAGACCACCAATTGCTAGCTTTCCAACTAAAAACACCACAAACCACAAAGCTTTCCAACTAAAAACACCACAAAGCAACATATCTAAGACCACCTTACATGCATGGTCCCATCGACCATGGAACAATGTCAATTTTGACTACTCAGAAACACAACTAATATCCAACACAGATCCAGACATAATGAATTCCATTCAAAAATCCTAATACCACTAAGAACAATAAAGCAGGACAAAAGAAAACAAGCACCTTGGAAAAATACAGAACTAAAAGAGTTAAATCAACAAATTAGAAAGCTGCAATGCACTTGGCTAAAAACAAACAGCAATCAAGACAAACTTCACCTACAGAAAACTCAACTTAATATACAAATCATTGATCGAAAAAGCTGACAAAAGGCAAAGAATTCAAAGTGCTAAATGTGCAAATACAGAATTTTATTAAATTTTCTAAAATATTCACCACATTTTATAAATCTAAATACACATTACACAAGAATTCAATAACAAACTGGCAAATCATTACACAACAGAAGCAGACACATTGGACTCCTATTTAAAAAAAAACCCACCAGAACCAACCCATTTCTAGGAATCCCCTCCCGGAGAAGGCTAACCCAGGCACTGTATTCCTTCAAACAAACATCATAAAATTAATTTTTTGATCTGGTAAAAGCAAGCAGGCCAGACATCTGCACTTTGGACCCTTCTCTACCACAAATCTTCAAAAACATTCTTTTAACTACCTCAGCTGCTACACCAGTAGGAATAACCATCAATAACTATCAATAACCATCAATAATTCTTTAACTACTGGAATCTTTCCTGAAGACCTAAAAAAGGCATACATATGCCCATTATTAAAGAAAAAACCTGGACCCGCTTGATCCCAACCACTACAGACTAATTACAAATGGGCCTTTCCTGGGTAAACTGATAGAATGTGCAGCATTCGCCAGATGTCACAATTCATTGAAGATAACTTCATACTTTCAGACTACCAAACAGGATTCCACCCAGGAAAAGGCTTGGAATCTTCCCTCCGTACCATAAGGGATTACCTTAAAAACACAGTAGACCGCAACAGGATCACTGCATTACTTCTGTTGATCCTCTCAGCTTTGACACAGTTGACCATGACACTTTAATACAGATTCTACGAAGTAGGCAGAGAGGAACTGCACTTGAATGGATCACATTGTACCATATAAACAGAACAAATGCCATCTATACTCCCCCTTTCTCACCCAAACTATTCTTCACAAAAGCAGGAGTCCATCAAGGTTCTATCATCTCCCCCATGCTTTTGAACATCTGCATGAAATCATTATTGACAATTACCAGTGAATTGCTATAGCTATGCAAATGACAAATACTTCTAAAACTGGAAAGTCCCAAAACCTTTGGAAACTCAGAAATCTTCAGGTGCCTCAGAGCTGTTGATCAGACATGGAGCCATCTCAAATTGAATGCTTCCAAAATTGAAACACTCACATGTGGGCATTTGGAAAAATTATGACCCGCTCTGCCCTAGCTTGAAAATTTGGGATCACCTCCTAAAATATCTAAGGAAGTAAAAAACCTTAGATTTACCATGGATTACAATTTATCAATGAATGCCTAAGGACAAATGAGCAAGATCAAGCTTCATTATTAGGAAAACTCTGCAATGCAACTCCCCCCATCTGGGATTTACACGAAGATGCAGGCTACTATCTCTCTTGTACTGTCTAGACTCGATTACACCAATGGCCTCTAACATGGATATTCTTTATCAAATATGACTGTAACCAATTCAGAACTCTGCCTCCAGACTACCCCTACATCTAAAGCCACAAACTCACATCTCTCCTCCCTCAAGGGCCCTACATTACTGGTTGCCAGAAGATCCACTTTCAAGCTGCTTTGTATCACCAACAAAGCAATATTTGCAACGGGACCTCTTTTCATTAGGAATAACATCACCAAATGCATTCAGCAACAGAACCTCTGCTCCAGCTTATTGCTAACTTCAAAATCCCACCATACAAGAAAAAAGTCATAGGTGGTACATCTTTCTCTATTCAAGCAGCACAACTATGGAATTCATTACCCCTAAACATAAGTTCTACGGATAAATATCTTGTCTTCAGAAGATTACTTAAGAGTTGGCTCTTTCCAGAATGACCATCGGTGGAGCACTCAGTATCACACATGTTTATCTATGCTATTGTTATAGTATATCATTGTTATCTTTGTTCTTCTTAATGTTGTTGTTATTGATGCTGTAGCCATAACACTAGTTCGGCTGGGGTCCTCCACCCCCCCATTATTCTACCTTTGGACACTCTCAGACCCAGTGCATATTGGTAATAATGGGTCCCCCATTTCCTCTTACACACCCCACTGTTTATTATTGCATCATAGCACTGCCCCCATATCCGTATTATGCAATTCTATGTTTCAGGCCCTGCTCTACTTAGTAACAGCGGGTAATTATTATTTTTTTTTAATGACAAAAACAAAAACAAAATTAATAGCAAAAACAAAAACACGAACCAATCAAAAAAATAAGAAACAGCATCAGTAACTGAACATTTCAATGCAAAACAAGATGATATTCCTCACCCGCCGCCTCTGCCGGGCTAGGCTAGATACCTTGTTGACATACCAGGCTGGCAGCCACTGGGTGCTCCTCCTTCTCACTCACCCCGTACTTCCTGCATCCCCGGTAATCTATTTGAAGGCCTCCGCTGCTCACCTTGTCCACCATCGCCGTGAATTTCTAAGCGCACCTCCGCCACCCAGGCTGCACTCTTCAATACCCTTCCTTTTTTGCTTTCATCTGGGACTGCCATACCCTACATTATTAGCATCAAGACCAATGGGCACACCTGTGCATGTCTCAGGACCCCTCACTTTAGCCACTTCCCTCCCTCCACCCTGGTTATGATGTGTCCTCGTTTTCTTCCCGTCTGCTCTCTGCCCCCTCCACCCTATTCAGGCGTGACCAGCTGCGGGTTTCACTGGATTAGACCCACAGTTTTATAGAGCTAAGCTACCACGTGATATCCCACATGATCCTGCAACTAACCTGGGCTACGTTCTCATCTCTCTCTCTCTCTGAGCCTCATATCTTTCTTCCGTTTGTTTATCTCTTTTTATCCTTTTCTCTGCCTCCTTCTTTCCTCCCTCCCCACCTTCCCCCTCTTTTCGTACTCTTCTTTGCTTTGGTCTACGCTCCTGAGTGCGACCGCGGAGCCCCACTCTCCTGACCTCCCTTCCTCTTGTGATCTTTCTATCTTATACCCCACCTCAACTTTGATAGCTTGAATAGTCACACTGCACTTCATAGACCTGAGAGTACCAGTCCTGTCGCTACAGACCCATGTGGGAGTTCCGGGCTTGGGGACTGTCCTCCCGTTGATGACAATATCATGGAATGTTCATGGCCTCACACAAGATATCAAACGAAAGAAGGTCCTGTCTTACTTACAATCCAAGTGTACAGATATTGCCCTCTTGCAAGAAATACACCTGTCTCCCTCAGAATCCGAAAAACTACACCGAGACTGGGTGGGCTGGGTGTCCTATAACGGCAGTCCACCATCCACATCGGGAAGCTCCGGCCCCATGCGTAAATACGGGGTCGCAATCCTAATACCCCGCTCCTTACAATTCAAGGTGCTCAAATAATGGTCCGACCCAGAAGGATGACACATTCTTACCAAACTCAAACTCGGGGCCATGCACTCTGTGTAGGTTTCGTATATGCTCCCACAGACTCTAAACATTCAGTCCTCCTGCATTTTAACCATCTTCTGATAATGACCTGAGCATCTCACTACCTTTTGGGAGGAGATTGGAACTTGGCTCGTGATGTGGTCTTGGATCGAATGGGCAGATTAGATATCAGCACAATACAGAAAGAGCCTTATGGGGGGATGTTCTGGCAGATCATAGGCTGGCGGACCACTGGCGCCTTTTCCACCCGCTCGATCAGGAATACACATTTATATCGCTGGTCCACGGAACACAGTCCCGCTGGACTACTTCCTCATCTCTTATAAACTGGTCCCCATGGTTAGGGACTCCCGGATCCTGGAAGCAGCACTATCCGATCATGCCCTGGTGCTCTTAGCACTAGAAGTGGGCCTTTTTTCTCCAGGCCACAAGCCATGGCATCTGCCCGTTTCGCGATATCGTACGCCACAGGGCAAGGATCATCTTTGTGCCCACGTCTCTACCTATATAACCAACAATAAAGGTTCGGTTTCTTCCCCTCACGTTTTCTGGGCTGTGGCGAAGACAACAATCAGAGGACAACTTATGAAAGATGCTGCCCTCGCTAACGCCCGGAATTGCTCCCATCAACGAGACCTGGAGGACATAATCGAAGCATGTACTCCTGAATACACTGTGACCCCCTCCCCGGCCACACGCTGTTACCTTAAAAAGGCGAAAATGGAGCTTAATGTCCTCTATGTCTCCCATGCGGAATACCCACTGCAAAGCTGAGGAACTATTAGCAGCCCAACTATGCCAGCAAAAGGCAGTGCTAGCCATTCCTGCCATACGAGATACTGATGGTAAGCTCCTCACACACCCACAGGACATAGCCGGTGCATTTGGGCACTTCTACCTGACCCTTTACACCTCCAGAACTGCAACTGATCATGACCGTATAGCTACATTCTTTGAGGAGGCCTGTATACCCAGTCTTACGGCAGAGGGAAGGGGGCTACTAGAAAAGCAGATAAAAAAAGAAGAGATTATGTAGGCCATTTCCAACTTATCATATATATATAGAATTTTACAAATGGACGAGACCTGAAATGGTGAACTCCCTGTATGAAGCCTTCCGGCACGCGGAAGGGACAGGCTCTTTGAACCTTCTCTCAAATAGGGCATCCATAGTGGTCCTAACAAAGCCTGGGAAAGATCCATTACAATGTGACAGTCACCATCCCATTTCCCTCCTGAATTGAGATGTCAAGATACTAGATGGTGTCTTGGGGCCCATCTCAAAAAAATAATTCCGTCCCTTATTCATGACTCGCAAGTAGGATTCGTACCCCGGGGAATTGTCTAGGAATCACCTCCGCACTCTAGCACATACGCTTTGCACTACTAGAGACTCCAGAGAAGAGGCTGTGGCTATCTCCCTTGATGCCGAGAAAGCCTTTGATAAAATAGAAAGGTGGCATCTCTTCGAAACCTTAAAACTTTTCGGCCTACAGGATAGCTTTATCAAAAAAGTCAGTTGGCTGTATTACTCACCCACAGCGCAGGTCAATTGCAGGGGTTTCCTTTCCGATGTGTTCCCCGTTAACTGAGGGACATGACAGGGATGTCCATTATCACCGCTACTGTTCCTTCTAGCTGTCAAACACTTGGCAGAGCTCATACGTAGATCCCCATCTATAGCCGGCATCGCCATCCCGGGTGACCGCTTCATGATCTACTTATATGCCGACGACATACTACTTACGCTCACAGACCTCACTCACTCTCTCCCAGCTCTACGAGCTATCCTGATGGAATTTGAGGCACTATCGGGATATAAAATCAACTGGGACAAAAGTGAAACCCTACCTCTAACCCCGGCGACTACAAGCGCAGATATAACAGCCTTCCCCATTTCATGGAAACAATCATGCCTCAAATATCTAGGAATTCTCATCAACAGGGGCTTGGACCAGATGGTACAGGATAACCTAGAACCCCTGTTCCTCGCACCCAATGAGATTTTGTGAAATGGTCCCAACTGGGACTCTTCCTTTGGGGGGGTACAGGCAATCCGAATGGTAACTTTTCCACGATACACATACGTCCTTGGGATGTTACCACTGCTGGTACCTTTAACAATGCTCAGGAAAGTAGACGCCTTCATATGTAAATTCGTATGGGGCTGTATGCGGCCATGACTTTCCAGAGCCAAGCTCATTTCGCAAAGGGAATGCAGAGGCCTGGGATTGCCCTCTGTGGAACAAAATGCGCTGGGGCTACATCTGACTCAGTTGACCTCCCTGCTCCCGGGCACGCCGGATCCACCCATGTGGGTACAGACGGAACGCACAATCTCGGGTGTGTCAACAGGCCTAGATGTGCTTTACGTTGTCAAAGCTTCCACACCCCAACCTGCACACCCAGTGATGCAGGCCATGCTACATTCATGGCACCAGGCTCACCATCTTCTAGGAGTGGACCCTCGGATTAACACTCATGCACCACTCTGGGGCACTGCAGGCCTATTGATGTGGGGAAGTGGTTGACTGGGAAGGCTGGTGGCCTAAGGGCATTCTAACTGTAGATCAAATTCTTGATAATGGGCTACTAAAGATGTTTCCGGCACTGCAGGTAAAATCTGGGCTCCCGTCACTATTTTTGGCAATATCAACAGCTCTCACACTGTCTTTGTAGCCACATTGGACCATTCGCTGGTGCTTGACTATCTACGAACCTGGGGATCTTTTCATTGGGCTTGCACAAGCTACTGAACCAACACTTATTCTCTCTTGCCCTTCTGGTTTTCCTCAAGGCTAAATGGCAAACACATTAACGGGTAGAATATGATATGGAAGAGTGGACTGCTATTGGATGCCCCAGGAGCTTAGATCAACTGGATTATTGCCCCATGTGCAATGCTGGCACTGCCCCCACCCACGCTGTGACTTATTACATATTCTATGTGACTGTCCAACTGTACATCCATACTGGGAGGCAGTTGGGGTCACGGTAAGGGAAGTATTGCCATTAGCGCCTTCTCTCCCAACATCCTTGCCTCTCCTGCATGATACTGACAATGCTAGGGGTATGTCCCCCTATGTACGGCGCTGACCATGGCTAAGCTTTGTATTCTATGACACTGGTGATCAACGACACCCAGCTCCCATGATGAATGGCTGTAGTCAATGTTTCAAACTGCTGCCCAGGAACACATTATTTATGTCATACAGGACCGGACGGTGGTGGTTCTACAAACTTGGGCCTCCTTCCTCTGGCTCATGGATCACTGACCCTCCAGTTACTTCCCTATCTCCCACTTCTCACCCTCTTTCCCTCTCCTCATTGCATCCCTCCTGCGGTCGCTCTCTCTCTCCCTCTCTTTCCCTCCCTAACCTACTCCCTCCCTTTCTCTCTTCCTCTTCCCCCTTCCCCTCCTGCTCTCCCACTCCTCACTACTCCCTTCCCTACCTCCCCCTCTTTCTCACTCTAGTCTTTCTCTTCTCTCTTATCCCTTGCTTTCTGATTTTTCATCTCACTTCCTTTTGTTTCCTCTCTAGTTCTCTAAATATGCCCCCTCTTTTCCCTACTTTCTACATCTCTTTCCTCCTCAAACCCTCCCCTCTCCTACCGTTTCTCTCCCTTTCTTTCCTCCCCAAAATGGATTATAATCCTCACCTTACCCACTTTGCATCTGTTTCATGACATTTTATTCTCCTGCCACAACAGGATGAGGGCTCTCACAGGTAATTAATGCCCTTTTGACACACCTGCCCCCTTCTCCATACTGCCGAAGCTCGCCGTGACCCTCACACACTAGAGGTCCTAGACCTATCAGGGTCACCCCCTTATAATAGAATACCAGACATGCACGCTCGAGACCGCTATAGATAGGAGCCCTGGTGCTGAGCCCCACCTTATACCCCTGATTATGCCTGGTATTCACATTATATAGATCCCTGTCCTTTCTTTCTCTAGGTGGTAGTGCACAGGGACTGTAACCGCAGTCATATGCTCTAAGGCTCCCATTACTCAAATTTTGTATATGTATGGCACGGTATCACGCCGCTGTGGTTCAGGCGATAACGACTGTTGAAATTCTGGATGCACTGTTCTGAAGGAGAGAGCTCATTGTGTTCCTTCGTATTGTCAATGCCATGCATGATGTTGTTTCCCTGTTTAAATCTTCAATAAAGAATTATGAAACAAACAAAATTATACATTAAAAAAAAATAGTTGGCTCTTTCCAACATAACCACTAACGTACAGCACATCACTAAGGTACAACACTAATGTACAGCATATCCCAGTGTATATAACCATTTATAATTTGATTATATGTATGCATCTAGATATGTTTATTTGTTTGTACAAATATGTATAGTAATTATAGTTTTTGAAATATATAGATATTCTTTAGGTCTGCTTAGCAAATGTATATCTTACTTATGGTTTTATTTATTATTCTATGGTTAACATGTATAGGTCACTGCATAGTTTTCATATTTAATTAGATGCTTTTGAGTCTCTGTTTCATCTTTCACAATATGTAAATATTATCATAACTATTTCATCCCCAAGTGCACCACTATTGAAATATTGAGTGAAACATAAAAAAATTGTTCTACAAATACTCAAACAAATCAGCTTAAAGTACAGTAACACCAGAGCATTAGAGTTATAAAATACAGCTTTAAATCTCAATATATTATCTTCCTTAAACATGTCTACCCTTTCTATGGGCCAGATGTATGACCATTTTGTTTTGCGAGTTGCAATTTGTGATGTTTTGCAAATCACAAATTGCGAGTTGTAAAGCAAAATGTACGACAGTGTCAACCACACTGTTCGTAATTCGCAAATTGGTCGCAAGGGACCAACTTCATTAATATTCATGAGGCAGGTCACAATTTGTGACTCATTTGGCAATGGCTGCACTCACAGGGATGGTGGCCTGGTAGGGGTCAGTTTAAAAAAAAAATGCAGCCCATTTTCCATAAAGGCAAATTTTGCGATTTGTGACCACAAAATAGCTTTGTACATCTGGCCCTAAGTACTTATGTATCTATATATTTATTACTTTACTCATACTGTGAAACAGAAAAAAACAAAAAAAAAGCTTTGACTTTCTCCAATGCACTACTCTATGTTTCACACTGTACCTCTCTTAATATATTTTCTCTCTACATTCTCGGATTCATCCCAAACCTCATTCCATTACTATTATCTCCAAAATAATCCTTTCTAGACTCTTCCCTTCTCTGTCCCTCTTTGGATCAACCCAAACTTCATTTTGCTGCTATGATCTCCCAAACAACCCTTTCTAAATTCTTCCCTCATGTGTCCCACCTCTATCTCTCCTTCATATCATCCCAAACCTCATCTTATTGATATGATCTACAAAATAACTTTTTCTAGACCCATCCCTATTCTATCCCTCCATTATCCTATTCCATCCAACTAACAGACTCACATATCCACCGCTCACTTTAACTCATATTTCCCTATACTAATCCACCACTAATCTTTTTTGGGTTCTGGAATATTGTGCTACTCGCTGATTAAGCATTTCAATGCCTCGTTAGGGGTAGTAAGCTCTACATGAATACCATTAAAATTACAATTAATATTCATGAAGTGTATAGGTCTACCTCTACATCAGCTGTTCACTTTGAATATAACCTCAGTCGGCTGCCCCGTAGGTTAGAATGAATAGACATTTTCACTTATAAATTTCAAGGAGTGTTTCAATGAGTTTGTTTCCAACCCTCTGTATGAAATTAAAGACAACACCAACAGATTGATTAAGGTCCTCATTACGAGTTTGGCGGTCTGTGCACTGCCATGGTGGCAGTGGCAGTTGGGCCACCATCAGCTTGGCGGTCAGACCACTGCATTACAAGTCATGTGGGCATATGGAGCAAAGACCGCACAGCCCCGCTGGAACCGCAAGGCAGCACAGACCATAGCTGTCACAAAGCATCACAAGCAGGCCAGCAGAGCCTGTGTTTCTGCTGGACACATTATGAGGTTGCACATCGTGGTCTAACCACCAGGTCTCAGCAGGCAGAAACAAACGTCCTCATTATGAACTTGGCGACAATCACTGGAGACCGCTGTGGCGACGGTGAACAGAAGACTGTCAGTAGCGGAAGACTGGACACCGACGAATTATGATGCCAAAAAGTCACACCTCCAAAAGTCCTGCAACCTCCACCCACAGCCAGAGCCTATGATGGTGGAAAGGCAGTACACCTCACCCCGCCACCTCCATGCAGACAAATCCTGTGCCCACCAAATAATGAAGCACAAATCAGTGCGGCGGATAGTGGATGCCGAATGACCATTGGCGGTACGGACCGCCTCTGCCTGCAATGGGACCCACCAACAACAAATGCACACATTGGCAAGTTTGAAACCCACACACCTGACACACATCCACAACACTATAAAACACACACATATATACCCCACAATCCTTTGCAGTGCCAATAACACAACTGAGATTGACAACACCACACGCATACACTGAACACAACACCACACAAGTCACACACACAAATACACCACCAAAACAACATACATAAGTACCATGGTGTACAAAATACTCGAGCCACAACTATTAGGGGCACAGGTGCAGCAGACACCCGTGGCCAGGAAGATAGAGCTATGGCAGAAGATTGTCAATAAGGTCAATGCAGTGGGAAACCATCCACACACAAGGGATGACATCCGGAAGAGATGGAAAGACCTGTGCAGAAAGGTTCAGTCAATGGCATCCAGGCACAACATCGCAGTACAAAAGACTGGTGGACGTCCCCCACCTACACTCCCCGATTACACCGACTGGGAGGAGAATGTCCTGGCTATCCTGCACCAGGAGGGCCTCACTGGACTCACTGGAGGACTGGACTCGGGTAAGTCAACTACAATACCTTAACAGTCACCCCACCTATAATGCATACATCACCCCACCCCTCTCACTACCACCAGGACCCCATCCCCACCCAGACCACAATACCCACATCAAACTACCCTGCATGCCCACAATCCCACAAACAGACTTCCATCCAGCCCCCTGTGCACAGTCAACTACCCCTGCATGGATTGCCAGTGGCACTACAGCACCCACAATTCACTTCCACCCCTTACATAAAATGCAAAGATATGTACACGAAGGGACCTTGCATGCCACAACAGGAGAGTGGAGGGGATTATGGAAAGTGAGGAATACCCTGGCCCATCACACAGTTCTGGACTGTCACCCACCCAGGATACCACTGACAGCCCTACCACCCAGCCACCATCATCAGCTCTGGCCAAACGAACCCACACCAGTGTCTCGCGGCCACAGACTGGCAGCTCCACCCACCAACAGGCAGGATAATGAAGGGCCCAGTGCAAGTGGGATTGCTAGACCTGTGCAGGGGACACAGGCACAGGGGGCGAGGGTCAGTGGGAGGACATCAGTGACCCAGGGGGGTAGCCAAAGGATGGTTGCAGCAGCCCAGGAGGAGATTTCTGATGTCCTGGGAGCATACCACCATACCCAGGACAGGATAGGCCAGATTCTGGCCACCTTGGAGCATAATCAGAGGATGCAGATAGCACTCCACCAGGAGGCCATGGAGCAATGGAAACAGCTCAATGCCACCATGGTCACAATTGCAGGGGTGCTGCAGCACCAGTACCACAGCCAGTCTGAGACCTCCACCCACCTGCAAGACCCTACCACTAGCCAGGACACAGCCCTGCCATCGAGATCTGCAGCATCTACTGGACTGGTGGCACTGCCAGAGGACACCCAGGAAACCAGCACCCCTACCCCTGCAGCCCAGCTCCAGCTTCACAAACGTGCCCTCAGAACCAGACACACCACTGAAACATCAGCCAAGACCAAGCCCAGCGCTAGGAAGTGACAGTGCCCTGAACTGTCTCCCTTGTGTGCCATTGTGCTCCCTTGTTGACTTGCCACTGCCATCACACCATCTACCAATGGCCACATGGAACAAAACCGAGTGCTACCAACAGCTGAGCATATGTACCTGAGTATGGATATGCTCCATGTGCCCACTGTCCGACAAAATATGTGTATTTTGTCACTTAATAAAAACACCTATGCACTCAAATTGTATGTCCCTCGTCAATATGAGATATCAACTCTAAGTGTGTATGCTTTAGCCTGTCAATTTCATAATCATACCTTTATTGCAGGAGGTGATCCAACACACTGTAGTGTCTGAAGTATGTCACACTGTACCTACTATTGGGTTCCCTGGCACATGCCACTCTAGACATCAGTTCACAGTGTTAAAGACTATAGACACCACATTACCAATTAAATGAGTCAGACTGAAACTAGGAAGAGAAGACATCAGCATCAGTGAACAGTACTCACTGGAAGTATAGGTGAATCAGCTGGTTCCTGGAGTTGAGATTCTCCCCCTCTTCTTCCTCACCATCACTCTCATCCCCTCTCTGAGGTTGCAGGGCTGGTTGGACCACACCCTCCTCTTCCAGAAGGGGGATAGCTTTCCCCACTGCCAAGTTGTGCAGCATGCAGCAGGCCACCACTATCTTACACACCTTCTCAGGGACATAGCACAGTGATCCCCCAGAGAGATGGAGGCAACAAAATCTAGCCTTCAAGAGACCTATAGTGCGCTCAATCACCCTCCTAGTACGTCCATTGCCCTCATTATAATTCCTCTCTGCATCTGTCCTGGGATTCCTCACAGGAGTCAGGAGTCATTGCAAGTTGGGTTAGCCAGAATCACCTGCAAAAGTGGGTGAAACAGGACCTTAACATGCATATTGTCTGGCTGTCAGCTATGCACAGATCCAGTGTCATACACACTCACCTAAGAGCCATCCTCTGTCCCCTTGTACTTGTCCCGTCAAGTGTGGTACACTGCTGTTTCTCAGGACAAAGGAATCATGGACTGAGCCTGGGAACCTGACATTGACATGTGAAATGTACTGGTCAGCAGAACACACCAATTGTATATTCATGGAGTGATAGTTCTTTCGATTCCTGTACACCCGTTCATTCACTCTTGGGGTTATGAGAGCTATGTGGGTTCCATCAATGGCACCAATCATGTGGGATGTTGGCAAGGGCATAAAATCCAGATTTGATTGCAGGAAGTTCAGCCCTTTGGGGTAAGTAGACATATGTTTGCAGGTGTTGGACAAATGCATCCAGGAATTTTGACAGGATAAGGCTGAACAGTGGCTGTGAGACCCCTGCACCCATGCCCACTGTCACCTGAAATGAGCCCTTAGCTTAAAAATGGAGTACAGATAGCACTTCCACATTTGTAGGGATGGCATGCTGATTCCAATTTGCCGGTTTTAGTACAGGATCCATTAATGCACTGAGGTCACGGATAGTAGCTCTAGTGAGTCTGTAAGTGATAATGATGTGATGTTCCTCCATAGTTTCCAAATCAACCAGAGGTCTGTAAGCAGATGCGGCCCTCCCTTGCCACACGAGTCTGTACCTATGGTGGAGTAAAAAACACATATTGAGTGTAAACAAACTTCTGCACCACATGATGTCACTGTATATTTGTAAGTGTGACACATAGGTAACATACACAGACCCATGAAGTACACCGTCAGGCATATGTGTGCTGATTTCACTCTGTAATAACGGCATCCCAGTGTGGACACAATTCCAAAGATGGGTGCATGTGAGGATCTTAGACTCATGTCAGCAAGCGACTGGGTCGGCGATTTGGAGGCCCTTGATGATGCCCCTGGCCAGGCTATGTAGACGTGGTGTTAGCAAAATGGCAGCCTCCTGCCATCCAGGTATGAGGGAGTGGAAGTGACTTCATTCCGCTGGTGTTACTCATCATGGCCGAAGGCGGTGTTCACCGCTATGCACCCGATCATTGTTTTACATGGTTGTCAATAGGGAATCTGGGCCAATCATGATCGCTGCCGGCAGTGACGGAGCACAACGCCATGATACCTACGCCATTTCATCAGACCCATGACACCTGACTCCTGATTCCCGTGCAGTGTAGTACTCCACTGGATGTGCTGCTGTGTCCTTATTCTGGTCCCTGAGATAGCGTGGGTCACAGGGGAACGGGCCCCGGCCTTCACCGCAGGGGAGTTGGAGAAGCTGGTGTACGGGGTCCTACCCCTGTATGCCAAGTTGCATGGGCGACCAGAGGAGCAGGTGAGTTGGAGTCTGTCATCCTTAGATGTGTGTGATTGTGGCGGATGCCTGTATGCATGTGGGTTCGATGTGTGACTGCCCAGCCATGGACTGTATGGCATGTACTGTTTGTGAGTTGATAACATGGCTTTCAACAATGGCCATTCCATGGGGAACGACATGTCATCTGTATTTGGTGCACACATACTGACGTCTGTTTCTTTGCTCTGTGTGTCCCATGCTGGTCAGCGCCCATCAAAAGAAAGGCCTGTGGCAAGCCATCACCAAGGAAGTGCAGACCCTGGGGGTCTACAACTGGCAGAGTACCCACTGCAGGAAGCAGTGGGAGGACCTGAGGCGCTGGGCCAGGAAGACCGGCTGGGGAAGGCCTCCCAACGGGGAAGGGTTGCCCGTCAGACCCTGACCCCCTAATGGCCCGCATTCTGTCGGTGGCCTATTCGGATTTGGATGGGTGCTTGAAGGCAGCACAGCAGCCACAAGGGGGTGAGTACCAACACTGTTGTGATACTTCTTTGATGTATATATGTTGGTGCCATCGTATGTATGCATTCTGGTGCCAGGCACTTGGACAGGTGTGTTCCTGCAGTCCTGCCCCCTCAAAGTCCCTGGGATGGTGTGAGGGCTAGTTTGGGCAGTCTCCATAGGCCCATGGGGGGTCCCCTTTCTGTCATCTGTTATGCATTGTGACCTCATAGACTTGAAAGTGCAATGGATGGGCATGGTCTTTCATGGGTGTACTCCACACTGTGTATCAGGTCCGTGTTTTCTGGGGTTAATGCGGTGTATTCTGGGGTAATATCCACTAGTCAGGGGCATAATCAAGACATATGTTGTATGTGCTGCTTGTAAGTGTGTGACCTGGATGGGAGTGTGTGTAATCCAGAGATGTACATATATTCAGGTTTTGACAAAGTTCTTCCTTGTTTTGTCTCTCCACCCCGTGCTCTTGTGTCCTTTGTGTACATCAGCATCATCTTGTGAGGGAGCAGTGGCACTGGCGAGCGGGGATGCATCAGCCCATGGTTCCAAGGAGGCAGAGTCGACGGACGCCAAGGGGACCAGTGGGATGGAGGACGAGGGAAGTACCACGGGGGAGGCAACTACCGCTGGAGGTAGTGACTCTGATACCTCCTCCAATGGGAGCTGCCTGGTGGTGGCGGACCCTACTGGGAACACCCATCCTATGCCATCTTCCGCCACCCCCATGCTATCACCGCCCTCCCAGTTGCTCCTCACCCAGTTGCCTGTGCCCGCTCACCGAGGAGGGTGGGCGTCTCCTGCGCCCCAGGCACCTCCTCCCCTGCCCCAGTCAGCCCGGCTGCCCTCATGGAGGAGGCTATTGACCTCCTGAGGACCATCTCTGTAGGGCAGACAACCATCGTGAATGCCATCCAGGGGCTAGCATCCCAGATGCAGCAATGCAACGCATACCTGGAAGGCCTTCACAATGCCATGTCTGGCCTTCAGAGATCTTTTCAGGCTCTGGCCTCCACTTTGACGGCAGCCAGTGTCCCTGGTCTTTTGGTCTTTCCGTCCCCCCTCCCGCCACCTCTACCCCTTCCAGCACCCCACTCCCTTCACCCATCCCAATCATCCCAAGCACACGTACAGACAGCCATGCACACACATCAACACACAAGAAGCGCACAGACAAGCACAAGCACCACACTTCCCACCACAGACAGGCACACACCCAACATACCACAGCACACACAACAACATTCACTTCCTCGAAAATGTCATCCTCCCCTGCCACCCTGCAGTCACCTCACCATGCACACCCACACGCACTGCACCCTCAGTCACTGCTGCTGCCCCGATTCATGCAGTCACCACAACATCTGATATCCAGACATGCACCCCAGACAACACACCTGCACTCACCACAACTACATTGACAGACACTAGCAGCACACTCACCACACCTACAGACACCCAGACAACATCCATGTACATTGGCAGCCTGTCATCCCACTGTGTCCACCCCCTCCTCCCAAAACACTCAAACATTTGCAGACATCCATACCACATACACCCACCACACATCATCATACTTTACGGGCACCTGCATCCATGTCCGGCACACATACACCTGATACAAACACTCCCTCTACCTCCACTCCAAGACCTGCCTCCAAATCTCCTCCAACTGCCCCTAAGAAGCTTTCACTCTCTTGTATTGACCTGTTCAAACCAACTGGCTCACCCGTCTTGTCCCTAAATGTGCCCATCTCTTTGCCCTGTCCACTCCTTCCACGTCCAAGTCCGCCCCAGTCCGTCCTCCCACTCGCATGCCCCTTCCCCAGGGAGGAAGAAGCCCCGTGTAGCCCCAGGTCCCTCTGCCACCCCCTGGTTCAAGCCCGCTCCCCCTCCTGCAAGGGCAAGACAAAACCCTCTCCACCTCCCAAACCCAAGCCCAAGCACCCCTTTCCAGAGGTAAGTCCCCACCTCTGCTACCCCATACCCCTGTTCCCTGAGGTGCCTGCCTGCCCCACTGATGCCCCTTCAAGTGGAGTACCTTTGCACATGTGTCAGTCAAGTTCGACCTATTCTTTGCCCTTCAGGGTGTTTGCAATGGACTGGCCAATGGCCTTATTTGGACACTACTTTTTTCATTCAATAAAATGTCAGTGTCCAGTAGTGCTGTTGGCACAATACAGTGATGTTGTTCAGCATTTCACTGTGGGGGTGTGGTGTGTATACGTGTGTAATTTGGTGCAGGTCTTTGTTGCCTTATGTCTGGTAAGTACATTTTGTTATGGTATATGTGGCTTGGGATGTGGGAGGGGTTGGGAGTGTGTTGCAGGGTGGATGGGGTGTTTATGTAACTGTGTCCTTTGTTCCCATGTGTACTAGGTTGTGGTACTTACCGTCGTCATCTTCGTCGGCTATCACGGTCGTCGAGGTATATGGCAAGGAGCAGCACTGGCATGATTTCCAACTCTCTCTCCATGTCTGCGTAGGCGTGTTGTGTGTGCCTCCGGTGAGTGTGTCCTTTTATATTGTTCGATTCTGCCACACTTTGCCTGGCGGTGGTTCCCACCCCGGAACTGATGGTGGTCTTGTGTTTTATTATTTGGTAAGTGGGTAGGACCTTTCCACCGGCCTGTGGGCGACCTCCTCCATCCTCGTTGGGACTACAAAGATGGCGGGGTGTGGATGGACCGCTACTTGCTTCTCATTGGCTTCATTATTTGGCGGTCCGGACCGCCAACCTGTTGGCAGTAGTTACCATCACCGCCGGCGGTCCATGATGACTACCAAAGAGTATAAAGGGAGCAACTCACCAGCAGGCAGCCTTACACGTCTGGTGCTGCCATAGAGCCCATCACACTGTTGTAGTTTGACTCTTGCTCTAGGCAAGACTGCTGGTTTAAGGATGACCTATGTCTTTAGGCGACTATGTCAGTCCAACAACAAGTTGCAACTGTCGTCCAAACCCTCCCGGCTCACAAGTAGTACATCACCAAAAACCCAAACAGTAAAAGGTGATTTGTGGCAGCCTTTACGCACGGACTCAAGAATGCAACATCTCAGGGAGATCGTGGTTACACAGAGATTACCCCTTTCTCACATGAACAACATATCTCAATCAAACACAGGCAATGAAGGAGATGCAGTAACATTTTCAATAGGTTTTATTGACAACAATCTAATCAACGATAAGTTGCATTGGCTGCAATGATTAGGATAATGAACAGTGCAAGAAGCAGAAATGTGAACACGAGAGTCATTAATACAAAGTCCTCCACCATTTTGCAATAACATAGAATGACATGAGATATGAAATATGTCTCAATACCCCAGCATGATAAACCTAACTCTTAAACTAAAGAGAGCTAGGTGTGTTAAACCTAATCTACCAGTACCATGTCCATGAGAAGAGCCCCCCAACCCTTGTTACCTTGGATTGAGGTCTCTAGATGAGACTTCGTAGGGAAACGAAGACTGGGTCAGCATTAAGGTGATGTGCAGCATGGATAGCGTCAATGGCATCTGGGAGGAATCCCTCTGACTATATGTCTGTGTAAGGTGTATTTATACAGATCTGATCGGACCCCTGATGTAGGACTATTCCCAAGCAATAGATAACAGGACATGCTTGGGGTTGCAATTACATAAACAATTCCCTCAAAAGCACAAAGTGAGAAAGTACCTAATGTGAAATCCTGCATCTTATCTATCTCTGGCTCTGATAGTGACTCCTTAGCAGAGTGGCACTGATAGCATGAAACTAAAACATTGTCCTAACTAAAAACAATGCAGACATTTTGAAAAGATATAATTTAATAATTGTGCTAAAAAAAGAGCAAGCTAAAAAGGGTAAAAGTCACTGGGTGACGGGGGTACAAGTCTGCAAGCCAGAAGGCTAAGCTAAATCCTGCTTCCCAATAAAACAAGATAGGATTCACTAAGCCCTCCCCATTTCCGGAACAAGCATGACGCCATAGGATGATGCCACCGAAGGCGAATGAATCCAAGCTAAAATGCTCTGGGATAAAACAAGCTAAAATCATAAAAATAGCTAAAAATTATATTTGAAAACATGTTAAAAAAAAATAGCTAAAAACATACGAAGAGACAAATGTCGACCATGACAAGCACAGCAGGCCAAAGTAAAAAGTCAATAGATGCAAACTTTGAACTTGGTAAGCTAAGTCAATCATCTAATATATTTAACAGTAGTTATGATCTTGAAGAGCGTCTTCAAAGCCATTTAATGGAGGAAAGAGGCCACATTGTCAGATGTTAGATGGGTGACAGGATAGGCAGATGGCTCCACAGGACCTCCTGCATTAGTGGCACTCTCCACAGTGTCAAAAAGAGCTGCATCGTTCACCAAGGGCATCTCATAGGTGGCCTCGTGAATCAGCCTTGGTCTCAAGGGGCATGACCGTAAACGAACCCTGATCAGGGACATCTGCAGTTCTTGGTCCAAAGGAGGCACTGGTGGAACAGTAAGACACACTATAGGCAAATGTCCAAAGAGGCACCACACGCTCCAACTATTTCAGCAACGGAGCATTAAGGAACTGAACCATGCCTTCATGGCACAGCTGAGCTGGTGGCAGTGGCTCTATCACTCCGCTTAGCTGGAAAGACTCAACCACTGTGAATCAGAAGCAATAGCAGTAGTATTACGCCTATTAATGCCAAAGTTATAGGAAAGCCACCAAATACACTTGAAAAGAGTGAATGGATGGCTGAAGGAATGACTCCGAAGACAGTCTGGAAGATGGACACAAAACCATACCTAACAGCCTTAAAAGAAATGGAAAATCCTGTAGTGCTCGAAGCATTGAAAATTCTGGATACCAGAGCTCTGGCTCCGTGATACACTGGCTGGCCTGGTGGCCGGTGCACTCCACATACCTGTGACAACAGGCACCACTGGTCCCGGTGATTTTGTGGCTGAGGTGCTAGTACGGGACCTATGAGTTGGACGGGGGATGGTGGGAAATAGGTTAAGGGTGGACAGGAAAAGTTGTTTGGAGACACTGGGACGGGTAGCTGGAGGGGGTTTGGGAGTGGAGGAAGAGGGGGTGGTTGTAGGAGGTGTAACTTTTGTGGCTTTGGGTACAGGTGCATGCGCTGGAGGCTGTCGTGAGGTGGATGTATGTTGGGTGGGTGTGTGCCTGCTTTTGTGTATCTTGGGAGTGGGCGTCACAGACACACTGGGAGAGGACACAGGGGACGTGTGGATGGTAGTTGGGGTGGTGACTGCACGTGAGCGGGGTGTGCTGGTGGGTGTGCTGGTGCGGGACGTAGTGGCTGTAGTGGTAGTGCATGCAGGTGTGAGTGTAGACGAGACTGGGAGGGAGGAGGGAGATGAAAAGGAGGGGGACACAGTGGAGGCAGTGGATGTTGGTGTGTCTGTATGTGTGTGATGCTTGCGTGAGTGCCTGTGGAAGTTTGTATTTAATTGGGATTGTATCTCAGCTGATGATCTTGCTATCTGGTGAGCATACATCTCTCTAGCCGATGTCAACGCAACTTGTTTTTGGAACAGTATTGCCTTTAGTCTGCTCAGCTTGTCATAATTTCCATTAGCAGTCTCAACGGGAGGCCACATTTCTGCTACTCTTATCTCTTGTGTTGGGGGAATAAAACATGTACGCAACAAGTTACGACCTTAGAAACTGAAATTTCATAGGCAATTCCTGGTCATATACCTCAACAGCTTTAGTCGCTCAGCAACACATAACTTCCATTCAAAAGTACATGAAATGCTGGTTCATCATCATCATATACTTTATTCGACCATAGGTCATAAAAGTTACATATTAAATTGTACAAAAAAGGTACGTTTTCTTCATTATACTTTTAAACTGGCTGAAAATAGTAAGGTTTAGAATAGGAAAAGCTTCTGTAGGCAATGGCCTACTATAATCCACCATTGATCCCGATACATAACTTAACATTTAGATACCAGGGTTTCTGAGACAATTGCTTCATAACGTTAAAATAGTAAAAATATTTAAAACTCTTAAAACAATATGGGGTGATTTCAAAATACATATTTCCCAGATGGTATCATCATCAAGATAAATACAAACTATCCGACCCAAGATGTAAAAATTTAAAGTGCTGATTTGATGTTACATAATAATATAATTCCTTAATAATTTAAATGGCATACTTTAACAAAAAGAGCCTACTACCGGCACAATCATTTGGCAAATTTAAGCACTGTCAAGTCGTTAAGACACAAGCACAGTGTGATAAAAAGCTTATATATTAACTTAAAATGGTTATCGGATTCATGTTAAAATGGCACGAGTACCAGACAGATGCATAAAAAATAGCTCTTTATGGCTAAAACTAGTGTTAAAATGGCAGAAACACATAATGATTACCTACATAATGTCTGAAAAATCTATTCCAAGCCCTATCCAACCCACTTCATCCAGATCATCTTCATCATCAACTTAGTTCATCAATGACCATAAAAGCACATAAAACAGAATATAATAATTCTTAAGTAAATAAATAAATACATGTCTGTAAATAGGTGTAAAATATTAAAACAATAACTTGATTTGCACATATGGCTCTAAATCTTACCTATATAGAGATAAGACCTTAAATAACTTTTTGAAGATGGCAACGTATGCGCCAAGCTGTTGCTAAATACTTACTTACTGAAAGAATTACGTCAGCTGAATTATGGCTTTTTAGAACCCGTAGAGCCAAGGAGCAATTCTTGAATCCCATGTCCCTGCAAATCTTGCGGATCCATTTTGTTCGCGGAATCGCATAGGCTGGGCAGAAGAACATAAAATGCTCAATGGTTTCAAAAATACTGCCACAGGCAGGGCATGTATCGGGAAGATTAATCGACCCCCACCTATGAATCAATGACATCAGGGGCAGTGAGCCAAAACGAAACCTTGCGTATAAGCTCTTGCCTTGCAAGTCCGGTATCACATCCAAATAGGATTCAAACTTTGGGGACCATTTAATATCAGTAAAGGAATTAGTTAAGCGACCATGGGATTTATGGATTATGTAGTTGTCCTTAACATAAGACCAATAGGTTAACTTTAAAACATTTTTGTGCCGTCTCTCTAATTTGTGGGGATTTTCCCAATAGTCGCCCAAGCCCAAAAGCCTAAGCCAATGGGCCACATGGCGAATCCAGGGAAGAGTATTAGCATTTTGGCATTTCAGTAAATCGAGTAATGCGGTCTTATATATATCTAGTTCGGGGGTTGTCCATAATCTAATCCAATAAAGGAGAGGTCTTAGAGTAGCTAGATCTGCTACTCGGCTTAACCCCAGATCTAGAAATAATGGAAGCAAGGGTGTAGTGCGTGGACATGCAATTAAAGCCCTTGCAAAGTTGTTTTCCCCCACACTGATCTTATTGCAGTTAGCGTAACCCCATACCTCCGCTCCGTACAGGGCTGCACTTTGAGCCTTAGCCGTGTAAATTTTTATTGCTGGGGAAACAACCTTTGTAAAGGAGCTTTGATAAAAACGCAATATGGATGAGGCTCTATGTTGAAGGAGCCCTGCACTTTTCGTAATCTGCTCTTCCCATAGTAGTTTACTGGTTAACCTAACTCCCAAGTAATCTATAGAGCTTACTTCCTTCAGCGGTACTCCCTCAATGTGGATGGAACATCTTTTCCTAGGTCCCTTGGATAAGACCATCAATTTTGTTTTGTTAATGTTAACCTCCAGCCCATAATCGCTACAGAATTGGTTAAACCGGTCAACAAGGGTCTGCAACCCCATTGGTGTCTTAGAAATGAGGAGTGAATCATCGGCAAAGAGCAGGATAGGGATTTTTTGTGTATTCAGGGAAGGGGCATCATTCTGGCCTGTGGACACAGCCTTTACTACTTCGTTGATAAATATAGTAAACAGTAGGGGGGCTAACACGCAACCTTGGCGAACTCCTCTTCTGATTGGAATCCGTTCTGTCAGTTCGCCTTGTTCACCCCACCTCACTTGGGCATAAGTGTTCTCATGCAGTCGTTTTAACAGGAGTAATAGATCCTCTGGGATTCCCAATCTACCCAGCACTTCCCACAGTTTGGCTCTTGGGACCAAATCAAAAGCCGATCGCAGGTCTATAAATACCACATACAGGCATTGTTTGGCCACAAGTACATATTTCCAATGCAATATGGCCAATCGAAAAACCTGGTCTATCGTGCTTGTTTTTGCACGAAACCCTGCCTGTAGATGGGAAAGGATTTGGTACTCCTCAACCCAATTGATTAACCTCTGTAGAATTTGTTTTGCAAAGATCTTTTGTAGGTTGTCTATAAGGCTAATTGGCCTGTAGTTGGCTGGGAGATTAGCATTCCCTTTTTTATAAATGGGTATGATCTCTGCCCCCTTCCATGTACCTGGAATTTGCCCCCCTGCCGCTATACTATTTGAGATGGCATTTATATACCAGGACCAGATATGTGGTTGTGATATATAAAGATCTCCAGGATGCTTATCTGGTCCAGGTGCTTTGCCAGGTTTTAGGCTATTTATAGCCTCAAGGGTCTCTTCTATTTTAAAAATGAGGCAACGCTCAGGGACACACTGAGACTCCACTTGGGGGGCCATACGGGAATTTGGTTCCAACAATTCTGTTGGAGAGTGGACCACATTGGTGTCCATTGGGCCCTCTGGTAGGGCATAGAGAGTAGTAAAATGCTCTACCCAGCTTTCTGGTTGGATATGGTTGCTGGGACAACTCCTACCTCCATTTTCCCTTTTAGACAGAAGCTCCCAGAAACGCTTATTGTTCTTCTCTCTGGAAGCATCTAATAATTCCTGCCACAGGGAATCCTCCCACTGCTTTTTAGCATAAGACAAAGTTGCTTTGTATAGGGACCTGGCTTGTTTAATTTCCCCCTGGGAACCAGACATTACTGCAACTCTTAACCCAGACTTAGCCTTTGAGCACCTCTCATCAAACCATCCCTTGCTTGCCCCTTTCCCTTCGTGTGTCTTTGACCGCCTTGTTTTATAAAAAAAAGACCGTAGTTGGGTATACATGTTGTCATGTATTTTGAGAATCGGAATATTCCCCACTGCCTGGTCTTCATACTCTGCCAAATTATTTTAAAAAATCTGATATATTGCTCTGATATGATGAGGGTTGGACACCACTTTTGGCCATGTAATCTTGGTGAATTTGTTATTCCAACAAGATGGCGGAATGATTGTGACATGGTTATTAAGTGTTCTCCTGAACGTTTCTCCAGAAAGAGTAAGGAGCAAGGGGAAATGGTCACTGTCACATCTTACTTCTATTTTCATATCTACCAATTGGGGCCACAACCTAACATCGACCAAGAAGTAATCAATAGTGCTTGTCGACATGCCCCTTTTAAAAGTAGGTGCGCTGTTCATATCAGATGGAGTTCTACCGTTACAGGCCCTAAGGCCATGATTTAAACATAATGTGGCTAATTGCATGGCCACCCGAGATTTTTTGCAAGGCTGGGTAATAGATAGTTGTGGGATCCCCCACTGCTCATCTTCTTCATCAGTTAAACCACTTGTGAGAATAGAAGGCTCGAAGGTACAGTTAAAATCTCCAGCTATGATTAGAATAGTTGAGGGGTGGAGGCTGCCTACAAATTCAGACAGAATAGCCAGGGTATGGGACTCGGAGCCATTTGGGACCGATCGTATATAAGCGTTAACAATAACAATTGATAATCTTCTGTTAAACGTAATACACATGGCTTTTAGATCTACAGAATCAATTCCCAAAAGCTTGTAGTCACACTGCAAATTCTTGTTAACAAGTAATAAGAGCCCACCTTTTGCCCGGCCCCTCCCCTTCTCTGGAGGTATAGCAGGTGCACTAAATGAGAGAAATCCATCTATGTTGGTGGCATCCTCCGCCCAAGTTTCCTGAAACAAACATATGTCTGTTTTTTTAATAAAAGAGGCCCATTCACCATCATCTAGTTTCTTTGCCAGGCCGGCAACATTCCATGACATAAGTTCTAATGTACATTTATCTTGGTTTGTCACCACAGGTGTGCATCCAGCGTCTACCACACTCGAGTCAGTACTACAAGTGTTTGGTGAAATGCTGGTTGAATCAAAGAGATGGGAGTACCCTTCAGAAAATAGGCCAAGTTTGCGATCCCCCCATTGCGAAGGCCATGAAGGGACATCTGTTTGCAGATCAATGAATGACTAATAGTAGTCTCTCATTCGCTTCTGCTAAGAAAGACCTCTGTTTTGCCATTCAAACATTCATATTCAAAGGGCAACTCCCACTCTTCTTTAATATAGCTATCACCTAATCACTTGTATCTGTCTATGGCAAGATGTTACAGGCATTTCGCTAAACGAAAAGTGGAAATGGACAGATTTATAATGCCATGCAGAAGCCATACTGTCGATGGACTCTGCAACTGTGAAAGGCAACTTCTCTAACTTTTCTATGTGAAGCATGGTGAAACTTGCTTCCCTTTTAGCCATTGTCAGTTGTTCCTTGTATAAAATAAAAGCAGCAAACAATTCACTACCGTTCATATACTTCCACAGAGCGTGGCCGTTTATTAGAGTCTTTAATGTCCAACCTGCCTGCATGATGGAACACAGCTGACTTTGTCCATGGTATAAAAAGGACATGTCATTCTGAATTACGTCAATCGCAGATTACACTATGACATTAAGGGAAGAAATCCGTTTGGATAGAGTGTTCATGCCGTCCATGTTCGACAACGGCTAAAGCATTTTCCAAATTTTCTTTGTCTATCTGCCTTAAACGTGCAGCAGCTTCTGTTTGAGAAAGCTTCCAGATCTCATTATATATGGCATAGATGAATCTTTTAGAGCTTGGCTTTCCCGGACCTAGCAAGAAGTCTTGTAAGTCTATATCTTCAGAAAGAGTGTTAAGATGTTCCTTAACTGCGGGAAAGGTTTTAGTCTCTAACTATTGTTGGCACAGTTTACCCACACTGTATTTAATAAGTATACCAGAGTGTTGACCCAAGACAAAGCGAGGGTCTGGCCGGCTAATCTTGAAACCCCCTGAGTAATTCACAAAACGTGCCTGACACTCATTTGTGTCCATGGTAACCACCCGCCGGGACTATAAAATGAAGAGCTATAGGTACCAGCCTGAACCTTTGCATCTAGTTCCTCCTCTGTGACATTCAGGAAGGATTGCCAGTTATTAAATTTTTGCTGGTGTGGGGATACTGGGCGCATTTCTTTCTTTCATTTTTTGTAACCCTAGACACAAAGGTGGTCATTACAACCCTGGCGGACGGTGTTAAAGTGGTGGTAAGACCGCCAACAGGCCGGCGGTAAAAAAAAATTAATTACGACTGTGGCGGAAACCGCCAACAAAGACAGCCACTTTAACACTCCGACCGCCAAGGCGGTACAAACAAACAGCGCGGCGATCACCGCCAACAGACAGGCGGGAGACAATGTACCGTCCACACTATTATGACAGGCCAATCCGCCACCTTTTCCGGGGCGGATTCACCGCGGATAAAAACATGGCGGAAACAGGCATTTCGAAGGGAAAACGCTCACCTCTACACACTCCACGAGGAACGATGACACCATGGAGCCGGAACTCCATATACTTCCTGCGCTAGTCTTCCTGCTCCTGTACCAGGAGCACCAACGCCGGCGGCGAAGACCACAGTGAGTACTGCACCTACGACATAGGGGAGGGGGTAGGCAAAAAACAGGGGGACACACACGCAACACCCCAACCCCCACCCCCACCCTCACCCACTACAACACACACACCAATGCATATCCAAACATTACAGTAACACCCCCCAAACCCCCCGGAAGAATGCAAAGACAAAAGGAAATGAGTGTAACCATTGTAATATATCAAACTAGAGTAAGAAAATATATACATATATACACTATTAACAAAATATACACCACGAATAGTAGTCCAGGTATTGCACCATTCATAGTCCGTGGACCACTGGGCCCAAAATGCATGGGCGAGGCCCACACAAGATACCCGAACATGACGGAGAGAACACTGCAGGGACATCAGATAGAATTACAACAGGCACCTCAGGGGGAAGGGAAGGGGGGGCACCTCAGCCGGATGAGTACACAACTTCAGATCCACGAGGGGGCTCCATGTCCATTGATGGATCCTGGGGAGTGCAAAGCCACAGTCTCTCAAGTCTCTCCAGTGGGTGGTTTGCCCACTGTACCATCCTGGGGAGTGCAAAGCCACAGTCTCTCAAGTCTCTCCAGTGGGTGGTTTGCCCACTGTACCATCCTGGGGAGTGCCAACCACAGTCTCTCAAGTCTCTCCAGTGGGTGGTTTGCCCACTGTACCATCCTGGGGAGTGCAAAGCCACAGTCTCTCAAGTCTCTACAGTGGGTGGTTTGCCCACTGTACCATCCTGAGGAGTGCAAAGCCACAGTCTCTCAAGTCTCTCCAGTGGGTGGTTTGACCACTGCTGTATCCTGGGGAGTGCAAAGCCACAGTCTCTCAAGTGGATAACAGTCTCCACTGGTTCTGGAGGGGGACTGGTGCCCAGAGTGCTTCATCCTGTGCAGGACAGACGGAGTGGATGCATGTCTCCACTGGTTCTGGAGGGGGACTGGTGCCCAGAGTGCTTCATCCTGTGCAGGACAGACGGAGTGGATGCAAGTCTCCACTGGTTCTGGAAGGGGGACTGGTGCCCAGAGTGCTTCATCCTGTGCAGGACAGACGGAGTGGATGCATGTCTCCACTGGTTCTGGAGGGGGACTGGTGCCCAGAGTGCTTCATCCTGTGCAGGACAGACGGAGTGGATGCAAGTCTTCACTGGTTCTGGAGGGGGACTGGTGCCCAGAGTGCTTCATCCTGTGCAGGACAGAAGGAGTGGATGCATGTCTCCACTGGTTCTGGAGGGGGACTGGTGCCCAGAGTGCCTCATCCTGTGCAGAACAGACGGAGTGGATGCATGTCTCCACTGGTTCTGGAGGGGGACTGGTGCCCAGAGTGCATCACTCACCCCGTGACGGTCCCTGTTGCGTCACTGCCCCTGCCGCTCATGGGCTAGCGGTGCTTGAGTTGGCAGTGCTTTCCCTGTTCAGCAGTGCTTGACTTGGCAGTGCTTGCCCTGTTCAGCGGTGCTTGACTTGGCGGTCCTTGCCCTGTTCAGCGGTACTTGCCCTGTTCAGCGGTGCTTGACTTGGCGGTCCTTGCCCTGTTCAGCGGTGCTTCCCTGTTCAGCGGTGCTTGACTTGACGGTCCCTGTCCTGTTCAGCGGTGCTTGCCCTGTCCACCGGTGCTTGACTTGGCGGTCCTTCATTGCCCAGCTGGGCTGGGGCTGGCGGTCCTTCATTGCCCAGCTGGGCTGTGGCTGGCGGGGCCCTCCTGGGCAGCTGGGCTGTGGCTGGCGGGGTCCTCCTGGACAGCGACGATGGGGCTGGCGGTGGCGTCCTTGGCAGCGACGATGGGGCTGGCGGTGGCCTCCTGCCCAGTGGGGATGATGGTGGTCTTCTCCGCCGTGCTGCTCCTCCCAGACTTTGCGGGTTTCTTCTGCCCCTTCCCCACCTTGGGAGGAGTCACAGCTGAGTCCACACTCCCCCCGGGACCCCTGTGAGCGGCTTGGGTGGCTGGAGTCTTCCCCCTCTCCCGCCGGGCACTGGCCAACTTCTGGTGCTTCACAGGGGGGGGGACTGGCTGTGCTCTGGCTCCGTGATACACTGGCTGGCCTGGTGGCCGGTGCACTCCACATACCTGTGACAACAGGCACCACTGGTCCCGGTGATTTTGTGGCTGAGGTGCTAGTACGGGACCTATGAGTTGGACGGGGGGTGGTGGGAAATAGGTTAAGGGTGGACAGGAAAAGTTGTTTGGAGACACTGGGACGGGTAGCTGGAGGGGGTTTGGGAGTGGAGGAAGAGGTGGTGGTTGTAGGAGGTGTAACTTTTGTGGCTTTGGGTACAGGTGCATGCGCTGGAGGCTGTCGTGAGGTGGATGTATGTTGGGTGGGTGTATGCCTGCTTTTGTGTATCTTGGGAGTGGGCGTCACAGACACACTGGGAGAGGACACAGGGGACGTGCGGATGGTAGTTGGGGTGGTGACTGCACGTGAGCGGGGTGTGCTGGTGGGTGTGCTGGTGCGGGACGTAGTGGCTGTAGTGGTAGTGCATGCAGGTGTGAGTGTAGACGAGACTGGGAGGGAGGAGGGAGACGAGAAGGAGGGGGACACAGTGGAGGCAGTGGATGTTGGTGTGTCTGTATGTGTGTGATGCTTGCGTGAGTGCCTGTGGGATGTGTGGTGCTTATATTTGCCTGAGCTTCCCTTGTGTGGTGAGGTGTGAGCAGGCTGGTCTGATGGTGTGCTTGGGATAGGCAGAAGTACAGGGGATTGGGTCTGGGTGGAGGAAGTTGGAGGGGGGAGGCTAGACACAGGGACAATGGCTGCCATCAGTGCTGAGGCCAGAGTTTGAAAGGTTCGATGAAGGGCAGCCTGACCAGAATGAATGCCCTCCAGGAATGCATTTGTTTGTTGAAACTCCCTTTCTACACCCTGGATGGCATTCAAAATGGTAGACTGCCCAACAGTGAGTGACCTGAGGAGGTCAATGGCCTCCTCACTGAGGGCAGCAGAGGTGACAGGGGCAGGGGCTGAGGTGCCTGGGGCGAAGGTGATGCCCACCCTCCTGGGTGAGCGGGCAGGGGGCACACACTGAGGGGCTGCAGGGAGGGCGGTGCTGGTAGGGGTGGTGGTGGCTGTACCTGCAGTAGTGGGGGGCACAGATGTTGCCGCCACCACAAGGGAGCTCCCATCGGAGGACTAGTCCGTGTCGCTGGTTTCAGCACCTGTCACAGCTGTGGTGCTCCCCTCGCCCTCCATCCCACTGGTGTATTCAGAGTCCGTAGTGTGGCCCTCCATGGCCATGTGGGATGCAGCTCCCTCGTGCTCCGGTGCCACTGCTCCTCCGCCTGATGATGCTAATGCACACTAGAACAGGGAGACTGCAAAAAGGGGGGGGGGGGGAACAGAAGAAAGACAGGTTGAGTGCATGGCTTACCGCTACCGTTGGCGGACAAGACAGACACAGCAGCCCCCTGCACTATGTCACGCTGTTGGGCTCTACAGTGCAATTCCTGGGAAATGGCCTACAAGGCTATGGACGACATCTGCACACATAGATGACACAGGTGCATGAATACCTGTACTTGGCACTCTACAGAGGTGGGTTGGGGGGCCACAGGGCCATGCCATACGAAGGGGCCAAGCCTACGGAACTCGCCCTGGCCTAGTGAAACCCACAGCCCTCCTCCCCCACCCAGACCCCTCCACTGCGCGTAAAGTCAGTTGAATGAGAGTGTACTCACCCCCTTGTATCTGCTGTGATGCCCTCAAGCGCCCATCCAACTCCGGGTAGGCCACCTCCAGGATCCGGAACATCAGGGGGGTCATGATTCGACGGGCACCCCTCCCACGTTGGGAGGCCATCCCCAGCTGAGCCTCCGCCGTCTTCTTGCTCCAGCGGCGAATGTCCTCCCATCTCTTCCGGCAGTGGGTGCTCCGTCTGTGGTGGACCCCCAGGGTCCGGACGTCCTTGGCGATGGCACGCCAAATATCCTTCTTCTGGTGGGCGCTGACCTACATGAAATGTACAGGGGAAGAAGAGAAGTCATTACCAACTGCGCCGTCAAAGTGAGTGGCCCCGATCCCTACCCTTGCCATGTGGCACATGCACCCACCGTCTTTCATGCACTCAGAACTCTGCCCCCTTCCTTCTTACAACCAGCCCTCTCCACACAGGTATAGCCCATACAACATGCCCCCTGTGTACTTACCTGTTGGTCTGGAGGACCATAGAGTAGCGTGTACTGAGGGAGGACCCCGTCAACGAGCTTCTCCAACTCCTCCGATGTAAAGGCAGGGGCCCTTTCCCCAGATGCACAAGCCATTGTCTCTTCCAGACCGAGGTCACAGCAGCACTTGCAGTGTAGGTCCACTCCTGTTGAAGATCAGGTATCGAGTGATTCAACAGCTAGAAAATGGCAGTCACGTCCGCGGCGGTCACGTCTGCGGCGGTGCGTACCATCACCGCCGGCGTACATCGTCATTGGCTCCTGGGACCCATAGGGTCCAATGTTAACCAATGCAGCATTGCGCCGCGGTCTTCGACCGCCTACCGCAACGGTGTACAACGCCAGCGGTACCTCACATCCCATTGTCCCACTTTAGAGATCAGGCAGCCGCCATTTCAGGGGCCCACATGGCCTAATTACCAACTGCGTCACACATACCTAGGCGTACTCTCAACACACATACAGGCCAGATTTTGTGTATGAATCGTGTTCTGTGTAGACTGTGGGTACATACCTCTGACTTGTTTGACTCTCTGGCCGCTGTTATCCTTCATAGGCACCGTCCGCTGGGACATGTGAGGAGATGGCGAAATCCTCCGGTGTACTGACCGCTGGTGGACCTGTCGACAATGGAGGAAAGAAATCTGATAATCACCTACAGGTTTGACCGTGCCACAATCCAGGAACTGTGTACCCAGTTGGAGCCAGACCTGATGTCAGCTATCCGCCATCCCACAGGAATCCCCCCTCAAGTGCAGGTGCTATCAGTGCTCCATTTCCTTGCAAGTGGGTCTTTTCAAACAACTGTGGCCATGGCATCAGGGATGCCCCAGCCTATGTTTTCCAACATATTGTCCAGAGTGTTGTCTGCCCTGCTGAAACACATGCGGAGCTACATCATTTTTCCTCAGGTGGAGGATTTGCCTACAGTGAAAGGTGACTTCTATGCCCTTGGACATATCCCCAACATCATGGGCGCCATTGATGGGACCCATGTGGCTTTGTTCCCCCCCCCCCCCAGGAGTGAACAGGTGTACAGGAACCGGAAGAGTTATCATTCCATGAATGTACAGATGGTATGTTTGGCAGACCAGTACATCTCCCATGTGAATGCCATGTTCCCTGGCTCAGTGCATGACACCTACATCCTGCGGAATAGCAGCATCCCTTATGTGATGGGTCAACTCCAGAGGCACTGTGTGTAGCTATTAGGTGACTCTGGTTACCCCAACCTGTCATGGCTACTGACCCCAGTGAGGAATCCCAGGACAAGGGCAGAGGAACGCTACAATGAGGCCCATGGGCGGACTAGGAGGGTGATCCAGCGGACCTTCGGCCTCCTGAAGGCCAGGTTCCGCTGCCTCCATATGACAGGTGGATCCCTATTCTACTCACCAAAGAAGGTGTGCCAGATCATCGTGGCCTACTGTATGCTTCATAACTTGGCTTTGCGACGACAAGTGCCTTTTCTGCAGGAGGATGGTCCAGATGGCGGTGTTGTGGCAGCTGTGGAGCCTGTAGACAGTGATGAGGAGGAAGCAGAGGAAGAAGACATTGACAACAGGGACTCAGTCATCCAGCAATATTTCCAGTGAAACACAGGTGAGAATACATTCCTGCCTACTACAAGTACTTTTGCACTTCTACCTCTATCATGTCTGTCGATTTCACCCAGTGTATGGTCACTGAGTTGTCACTTTCCCTCACGGTTTCACAGGTGTGGGTCCCAACGTGTGTCATCTGCTTAGATTCCTCAGGGACTAGAGCTGTGTGACATAGGTATGTTGACATTACTATTTCCTGGAAATTTTGTTACTGTAATTGCAAATACACTATTTCAAAATCACAGACAGACTCCAGATCTTTTGGTGCTTTAGGTGTGTTTATTTACATACAAAATATTGAAGGGAGAAGTTAAATGGTGAGGGGTGATGGCGGAGGAGTGTCCATGGCAGAGTCCAGTCTATTTGTCTCATAGGTGCATTGCCCATATGGGCATAGGAAGTGGAGCTGGGGCAGTTTCCATATGGACAGGGTGACAAAGTGGGACAGTGGGTTGACAATCAGGGTGGTCTCATTTCTTGGCGGGGGTCTTAGCATTGTGCTCTGTCTTGTCCCAGGATCTCAGGGACCGCTTGCGGGGTGGTTCTCCATCTGCAGGGGGTGGGGTGCTGGTGTGGTGGTCCTGTGGCGGTGCCTCCTGTCCACTAGCGCTGGCGGAGGTGGTGGGCAGTTCATCGTCCATGCTAGTGTCAGAGGCCCCTTGGAGTGCCACAGTGTCCCTCCTGGTGTTGAGTATTTCCTTCAGCACCCCTACGATGGTGTCCAGGGCGGAGCTGATGGTTCTGAGTTCCTCCCTGAACCCCAAATACTGTTCCTCCTGCATGCGCTGGGTCTCCTGAAACTTGGCCAGGACCGTTGCCATCGTCTCCTGGGAGTGGTGGTATGCTCCCATGATGGAGGAGAGGGCCTCGTGGAGAGTGGGTTCCCTTGGCCTGTCCGCCCCCTGTCGCACAGCAGCCCTCCCAGTTCCCCTGTGTTCCTGGGCCTCCGTCCCCTGGACTGTGTGCCCACTACCACTGCCCCCAGGTCCCTGTTGTTGTTTGGGTGGTGGATTATCCTGGGTTCCCTGTAGTGGTGGACACACAGCTGATTGACGTGTCCTGGGGAGGGAGGTATGGGCCCGCTGGATGGGTGCTGTGCTGGTGTTACCAGAGGGTGTTAGGTCTGTGGTGGAATGTGCCTGTGTGAGGGGAACCGACTGTCCCGAAGCCCACGATGGTCCGAGCTGGTCATCTAGATCCAGTTGGACAGAGCTGCTGTCATCACTGTGGACCTCTTCTGTGGGTGGGGTGGAGATGTCTGGACCCTCCTGTCTGGTGACGTTGGGTAGTGGTCCTGCAGGGGTGTAAAAGCATCTTTATTGCATCTGTGTGTGTCATGGTGTGCAATGGGTGGGTGAGCGTGTACCCCAGTGCTTGCATTCCTGTGTAGGGGCTTGTGTGATGATGGTTTAGGGGGTGTATGGGTATGTGCAGTGGGCATGCTTTAGTGATGTGTGTCCATGCGTTGGTGTAGCATGCAGGGCTTGGTGTTGGGATGTGTGGTTTGTGATATTGGTACATTTGTGAGGAGTTGGAGTGATAGGGGAGGGGGCGAGGGTGGGGGTATGTGATAGCATGCAGGTAGGGTGGGGGATATGGTAGTTAAAGGTTTGACTTACCGGAGTCTATTCCTCCCCCGACTCCTGCAAGGCCCTCAGGATGCAGAATCGCCAAGACCTGCTCCTCCCATGTTGTTAGTTGTGGGGGAGGAGGTGGGGGTCTGCCGCCAGTCCGCTGAACCGCCTGGTGGTGTCTTGAGACCACGGAAAGCACCTTCCCCCGTAGGTCGTTCCACCTCTTCCTGATGTCGTCCCGATTTCTTGGGTATTGTCCCACTGCGTTGACTCTGTCGACTAGTCTTCGCCATAGCTCCATCTTCCTTGCAATTGAGGTGTGCTGCACCTGTGCTCCAAATAGCTGTGGCTCTACCCAGACGATTTCCTCCACCATGACCCTGAGCTCCACCTCCGAAAACCTGGGGTTTCTTTGCCGTGCCATGGGGTGGTGTAGGTGATGTGTGGGGTGGTGTGTGTGGTGATAAGTGTGGTGATATGTAGTGGTGTGTGGTGTTTTGTGCGTGGAAGTTGTGTGGGTGATGGTGTTGAGTCCCTTTGGATGCTAGTTTGTGGATGGTGGTGTCTCTCTCTGGCCTCCTTTCTGAATTTTTTTCGTGGGGGTTTGTGGGTGATGTGGGTGTGTGTTGTATATTGTAATGGGTGTGTGGGAGTGGTGTGTGTATGTGTATCAGGTGTGTGTATTTCGAATTGTCCAATGTGGCAGTGTTTTGTAGAAGTGTGTATATTTTGAGCGCGGCTGTGTGTACCGCCAATGGAATACCGCGGTTGAAAGACCGCCGCATGGATTCGTGTGTCGTGATAGTGTGGGCGTATTTCTGTTGGTGTGACAGTGTTGGTTTTGTTTTCACCAGTTTATCACTGACCTTTGGTGTGGCGGACTTGTGTGGGTGTCTGAATTTTGTCGGATTTCGAGATGTGGGTCATAATAGCTGTGGCGGAATTCCGCGGCCGCAGCGGTGTGTTGGCGGGCTTCTGCACGGCGGTAAGCGCCTTTTACCGCCAATGTTGTAATGACCCCCAAAGTCTGCTGAATTGTATCATTTAAAAAGATCATTTGCACAGGAATAAAGCACACTATAAATAAAGCTTCCCTGTCTTTGCCTATCTTGTGTTCCCCACACACTCTTTACATCAATAGTGTTCTTCCAGTATTTGTAACCCTCAACTGCAAGATGGGAAACAAAGGAAGCTGAATAAATCAGTTTTGTGTTAGCAAAAGTTTCTTAATTTGGGAAGGAGGTAACTTGAAATAATATGACTCTGGATTTTTTGTGTCATGCCCAGAAAAATATGTGAATTTAGCTGAATAATGTTTTAGGCTCCCCACAGGTGGAATTGAACAGTGTTCCCACTGTGTGTAATCTAATACTAATCTATGTCTAGTTGCACAGTGCAGGTAATAATGTCCCCAGTTGTTATAGCAGAACATTTCCCCATAATTCTCTGTGTTGGTGTACGCATATTCTCTTTTAAATACTGAATACTCCTTCATTTCAGTTAAAATTGAATCAACTGTCTGGACATCCCAATCATCAGATTCAACACCAGGTGTTATTACATCAGTCATAGAAATTATAAAGACATATGAAATTTGAATGACCTCAGTAGGCCTGTAAATATATATCAAATGGAACTTTGTCCCACACAATCCCATTAGGAATCGGTACAGCTGAAATGATCACAAGGGACAAGTCTCTTCGGACCTTATGTGAGGAAAGATATGGAGTTAAGACTTCATCCGCAGGATCAACAGAGGTGCGTTCAGGAAGGTAATGACCATTTATAGGTAAGAAGAAAACAGTCACAAAACCAATCCATGGCAAAAATGCAAGCAATGTTAGCAATAAACACAGATAGTTCCATGTATTAATTAAATAGCTGTTTTAAGCCGTCTGTACTGCTTACGTGTCTTTGAAACAGTTTGAATAGCAGGAGTGGATGAAGCTGGAGAAAAATCATCAATATTGATGAAGTAACCAGAAGCAGTCTCTGCAAACAGAGGGGCAGGTGCATTACCGGTGGATGGATCCACTTTGCGTGGAGGCTCATAGTAGACCATGTCATCAGTTTGTGTTTTGTTGGAATAGAAGATAGCCACATCTTGGACAGGTGATGTTGTTGAAGTGGTAACAGGAATCAGCAAGAGCTAATTTTCTGCCCTCCACATGCTCGTGGAGGCATTTGCAGCATCATTGGACATTCTGTTGTAGTCAGAAGTATTGTTGTCTCTTCTTTGAAGAGGTATGTCCTGTTGGGTAGTGAGAGGGGACCAGGAACTACCCAAGGGACCTCTGGATCTACTGTGCAGGACCGGCCACATGATGAAGTTTAATGTTGTCAACTGAGATAAATTTGTTTGGTTTGGAGCCAGGCAGAGGAGGTAAGATGACAATTCTGGTACTGTGTATTTCCAGGTCTTGGACCGGTGCTTTGTAGGATGGACCGAATTCCTTATTCACAGCGATTTTTTCACGAACCAGATCCCCAACTTTAGGAATGCAGCCAGTAGAAATTGTTGGCAAATTCCTTATTCCTAAGGTGGCAGCACTGGCAGATGATTTATCATCACAAAATTGCTGAAGCTCCTGTAAGACAGTGAGACCAAACTAGGGCCAGTTAGATCTGGGACATACAGAGGTATCCCAACGAGAACATCATAGTGGGTGTGTCTCCCCAAGGAAATTCTTGGTAGATAATTCAGCGCTCTCTGGACCACATATAAGTGATAAAGCCAGCTGTGGCCAGAACCTAATACTCTAGCTGTTAAGGACTGCTTTAGATCACAATTCCTCCTCTACACAACCGAAGTTCCCTCACGGTGGTAGGGTGAGACGTAATGGAGTTTTCACCCACCGTCCCCATGGTGTCCCTGAATGCCTTAGAGGCAAAAGCAGGGCCGTGGTCCGAATGGAATGCCACAACTGCATATGTACCGATAAAGATCAGCAATTCTTTGATTCTTTGATAGCAGTTCGATTGTCAGCCAACCGCCGTGGCCATACCCAAAGGAATCTAGAACAAGAATCTACAGCAACTAAGATGTATTTGTATGAATATCAGGTTGTAGGGGACCGCAATGGTCCAGGTACACACATTGTAGTGGCCTGTTGGATGCTAGGAGGGATGTCTGCAGTTGACGTTTGATGTTCGAGCCCTTGATCTGCTGGCAAATGTCACAGAAAATGATATATTGCTTGGTCTGCTTGTATAGACCTTTCCACCAGAAGTGTTTCTGTAAGAGTGTTATTGTCGCTGTAGTACGAGCATGTGCAGAGGTGACAACCTCATGCGCTGCTTTTATTAGATCTAATCTCTGGTCTTGGTAGGGGATCACTCGATCACCAATCCCAGGAACTGTTGCGTGGGCAACATTCTCTGCACTGATGTGGTAAGAGTATTTGTTAGGGTATACTTTGGGAGAGGCTTGCCTTCAGCCGCAGCTTTCACAGCAGCCAAAATGTCGGTATCTAATCCCATGTGAGGACGAGTGACTGCTGCCACAGAAGCTGTAGCTACTGCAGATTTGGCTGCTTTATAAGCCAAATTATTGTCAGTAACATGTACACCTACACGTTGGTGGCCCAATGTATGTACTACATGGACACAAGGTAGCTTATCCTTGAGATCAGCCACCCTCCTCCACAGAGTTCTGAGTTTTATGCTGTTTCCTTTGCAATCTCTGAACGCATTCAATCACCAAAGATTAAGATAATCATTGTAGGACTGGACGAAGTAATATGAGACACAGCCAATCAAAGTCAGTAGTCCTGGCTCTGTATGTTCTAGCACTAAAATAAGGGCTTTGAGTTCAGCCAGCTGAGCTGTGCAGTCCCCTAGGATCTGTGTGTAGGAATTGTGAAGGTGAAATACACCATCCCTCATCACTCTGCTCATGGCTGCGCAAGTGGCTGAGTATTGATGTTTGGTACCAACAGCTGGTTGTGCTGAACCATCAGTGTAAATTACAGTATTGTATCTGTCAAGTGGCAAAATGTCTAGAGGTGTGGGGTACTCCTGTTCACATTGGAGGAATTCTTGTGTCTGAAGTTTTGGATCTAAGATGAAATCTACATCAGTGGCAGTCAGGGAGGTTGCCTACTAAATCCATCGTGGTTGTAGTGCTTTAGAGTTAGAAATACCTGCTTTGGTGATGGCTTCCGAGGCTGACTCCAGGGTAAAGACAATAATGCATTTCCCTTGAGCAAGTGGTCTCTCGTTAATGACAGCCATCTGAACAGCAGTTCTATTTTTTTCTGTGAGTGCAAAGCTTTCTTCTGCATTAGAGTATGAATGTGATTTATATGCTAGGGGTACCAAGCCACCTTCATTAAAGGTGACATAAGTGAACCCAATTGCACCAGAAATTATTCTGATGACCAAATTTGTTTTGTTGTCACAGGTAAGTGTTTTGCTTCTAGCATGTCCTGTTGTAGTCCTCTAAGGATGCATGTGTATTCTACTGTCCAGTGTCTGCTAGAAAAATCAGGGCATATTAAGTCATAAAGTGGCTTGCTATGTTGTGCATAGTCAGGAATATAAATTCTGCCAAAGTTAAAGAAACCAAGTATAGACTGTAGGTTCTTTATTGTATTTGGGTGTACAAGTTGAGCACATTTCTCCAAAAGGTGCCGGGCCAGGCTCTCGCCCTCATTTGATAGCTCATATCCCAGGATTAAAACACTGAGTAAGGCTATCTTTGTTTTCCTAAAATTAACTTTGTAACCAAAGCCTGCAAATCCTATAAGGATCTGATTGGCCCTGGCAACATGAATGTTGAGGTCGTCAAAGAGACTTTCGTTTTGGCAGAAAAAAAACATTGGAGATATCCAAGGTTGTTTTGAATTTTTTATGCACTATGTTGTTAATTAGTGCTGTGCTATGTGAATTTTGTATAGCGTACGTGCATGTATGACTGGGTAAGAGTCTGTAATCTAAGACTATTCTATAAGAATGCTCTGGTTTTGCAGCAGGGAATAATGGGTTATTCATTGCAGAGACACATGGCTCAGTTTCTCCCTGGCACTCGAGCCGGAGTGAGGATCTCCCTCACTGGAGCTTTGGCTTCGTGTTTAACAGGATATTGTGGCTGAGGCTGGGGTGTAGACCTAATAGGTATTACATGGCAAAGTGAACCATTGTCCCAACCTACATGATTGCGGTATAGTGCAGGTGCCTGCGCTAAAGGCCAATTGACAGAGTAGGCTTGTTTTACCACCTCTGGAACAAGATCAGAAAAGAAGGCAAAATTACATCTTCCCATGTGGGAGCTCACGGATGTGCTCGGGTGGCCAGTCCCTCTCAGCCAGCAGGATATCACAACTAAGTTCATCCCAGAATATCACACTAATGGTGGCCTCTATATCTCCCTTAATTTGTATATTTAAATCATAAACCCTATTGAATAGGAGGATGCCCCAGACCGCAGTTTTGATTGCAATGAAGTAGCTAGTTGCTGTCGCATCCAGATGATCTTTCAGACTCTGGCGACATATGGAGACCTCTGCCGTGCTGTCTAGCAGTGTCACTGCCCATATCTTATTCTTTAGCAATGTTCTCAAGTGCCCTGGCATCTTTAATTGACAGTGCTGCCACCTTTTTCTTTTTAAACTGTGGCTTGTGTTGTGGGGAATCATCTTCTTTTTTGGTCTGAATACTGTGGTGAGTCTTTCTTCTATTTCATGTAGTCACGACATCGCCATGACTGGCCCACTCTCTCGCTGCGTCTCTCCAGTGCATCCTGAAAGAAATGAGAGGGATGTGAATCAGTATGTCTGTCGGAGTTCTCCAGGTGTGGAGAATCTGTTCTCTGATTTCGTCTGTCTTTAAATTGCTTTTGTTTATCTCAGCGCTCATTAGAACCCACCTGTGCTTGTTTAGTACCTTGCTTAGGGGAGGTACTCTGTATTTCAAGCTTTTTCAGCTTGGCTCCCAAACTATCCCGTCCTATACTGGTATAGGTGTTGGAAAGTATTTTCAGTAGCTGTTTCTCCTGTTCCAAGTGTGGAATCTCTCGGAGACGCTGGATTCCATTCTGAATTTGTTTTAACACTTCCAGTAGATTGGCAAGTGTCGGGGTACCATATGTGGAAATATAAATTGCAGCCAAGACTGTGGCCCTCATTACAACCCTGGCGGTCCAAGACCGCCAGGGCTGTTTTGGCTGAAGCACCGCCAACAGGCGGCGGTGCTTCAGAGGGGATTACGACCGTGGCGGTAGCGCCGCGGTCGCACCGCCGGGGCCGGCGGTTTCCCGCCAAATTTGCCCCGGCGGTGATAATCCGGCAGGGGCTGCCCAGGGGATTACGAGTCCCCGTACCGCCAGCCTTTTCCTGGCGGTTCCTGGCGGTACGGGGAGTCGCTGGGCATGGGCAGTGCAGGGGCCCCCTGACAGGGCCCCATGCAGCTTTTCACTGTCTGCCATGCAGACAGTGAAAAGCGCGACGGGTGCAACTGCACCCGTCGCACGGCCGCACTACCGCCGGCTCCATTTGGAGCCGGCTCCTATGTTGCGGCCGAGATACCCGCTGGGCCGGCGGCCGGAAACCAGGTTTCCACTTGCCGGCCCAGCGGGGATCTCATAATGACCGCGGCGGGGGTGTGGCCGCATTGGCGGCCGCCCGGCGGTCAGATCTTGGCGGGCGGCTGTAGCCGCATGCCAAGGTCATAATGAGGGCCTAAATCCCATGTGGCGCAGTGAACCACAGAGGGAACCATCCCAAAGAGAAAGCACATTGAGAGAATTCTTTTTTTTCTTGTGGTTCTGTATGGGGAAACACAGCTTCCAGCTGATTTGTTTTCTGGGCTATACAGAACAGAATTTTCTATTGTTCTATGGGCACTTTACCCATGATAGAATGTACTGTTTGTGGATTAATCCCAGTAGTACCTAATTGGTATTCAGCTGGTGATGTTGCACGCGCTGGTGGAGTGTTCAGAGTTCACATTACAAACTGAACAAGTCGTCTATATAGTGGTACTAGCTCAATGTTTAAATTGCGCAGATCAGCTGCCTGCATGTTTTTTATACCTGGGTGAGGTGTGTATGTGGCAAACATAGGACACGTTGGTCCTTCATTACTTAAGCGACCTAATCTCATGGGTTGTATTACGTATGGTAGGGCGCCATTAAATCAGTTCTGATGTTCATGACGAGTAATTGGAATTTTAAGATACTGGTATGCTTGGTACCATTGAGGTACGTTTGCAATTCTGTATGTGTAGAATGTGAATGATCTTTGGTCTTCCTCAGGAAAGGTGACCCAAGAGTAGAATATTTCTGTTTGGTAAGCTTCACTAGCTTCTACAATGAATGTGACATCCCCATCCTCGCCTGTTAATCTATGCACTACTATGTGTAATGTTAATGCTTGTCTAACATTCTCAGGAATGTCTATGGCATTAGCCATATTGTGAAACGGGTGGGGAGAAAAGTCCTTTTAATAGTTCGAGCTCGAACAACCTACAGCCTAGTTAGGTGTTCCCTGTTCAGCTGAGAAGGATCTTCCCCAAGACCACGGACGTCTCCGCACAATGGTACTCAGGGTACCTGTTGCATATGAGAAAGTGACAGTCAGGGTATCCGTAAATTACTGCCTAAACACCGTCGTTGGTGGCGCCATGTCGTAGTTTGACTCTTGCTCTAGGCAAGACTGCTGGTTTAAGGATGACAGTACTTATGTCTGTAGGTGACGATGCCAGTCATACAACAAGTCGCAACTGTTGTCCCAACCCTCTCGGGTCATTAACACAAGAGTCATTAATACAAAGACTCCCACCATCTTGCAATAACATAGAATGACATGAGAGATGAAATATGTCCTAATACTCTAGCATGATGAACCTAACCCCTAACCTAAAGAGAGCTAGGTATGTTAAGCCTACTCTGCCAGTACCATGTCCATGAGAAGACCCCCCCCCCCCCAGACCCCATTACCTTGGAATGAGGTCTCTAGATCAGACTCCGTAGGAACACAAAGACTGTATCAGCAGCAAGGTGACGTGAAGCATGGATAGCATCGATGGCATCTGAGAGGAACCCCTCTGACTATCTGTCTGTGTAAGGTGTATTTTTACAGATTTGATCAGACCCCTGACGTAGGACTGTTCCCAAACAATAGATAACAAGACATGCTTGGCCCAGCAATTACACAAACAATTTCCTCGAAAGCACAAAGTGGGAAAGTACCTAAAGTGAATATCTTTATCTTAGCTATCTCTGGCGCTGATAGTCACGCCTTAGCAGAGTGGCACTGATAGCATGAAACTAAAACATTATCCTAACTAAAAACAATACAGCCATTCGGGGGCACAAGTCTGCAAGCCAGAAGCTAAGCTAACTCCTACTTACCAATAAAACAAGATAGGATTCATCTATAAACACATGTGCTGGCGCTGCGGCTGATCATCGATGGAGCCCAAAATCCATGGCGACCATAAGTACACACACCTACCTGTATCATTACGCTCAACAACAGATCGTTGCGCTTTCAACCACATGATACAAGATCATGCTATGTGCACCAAGCACACGTGTTTTTGTGTCCACAGTCAGAGTCATTCACAAAGAAGGACACATTCACAGCCACAAAAAACACCCCATTTGGGCACGTCACTCGCACTGCACCGCTACACTACACAAAAACACACGTCTGACCATCTCAGGCACAGGGACAGTGAAGTGTACACAACACTGTGTCACACAACAGCGACACCACAGCAACATCACAACTACAAACACAAATGACACCCTTATATTCCTCACATGCCATTGACTGCTATCACATTCAACACACATATGTATGGATGTGTTGTGGTACATAAACACCACTTCCATTAAGGAGCCCTGCAATGGACCAACACATCACCCACATTGCAACACAATGGAAGGACAATGGGATGCACAATAGATAGGCACAATGGATAGAGAGACAAATAGACAAAGCTCACTATGCAAACAATACCTGCACAATAGGGATGGGTGTATAAAGAGCACTCAGGGAAGGATGCTGCTGTTGGACTCATTACACTTAACACATGCCACTAAACCAGCATTTGCACAGGAACTGGCCCTTCAGATACCATGGTCAAATAATAGTAGAGCCAAGAGACATGTCTATCTGCACAATGTGGAAGGGCAAGTCAAGAAAGTGCATACAACAGCAACAGCATGGGCCAGATATCTAGATGAAGTAGCTCCAAGGCAAATACATCAAAATGGACACATGCACAGTCAAATGCTAAGGAAGCTAGCACAACTGAACACCCTCCATGTCTACAAAAATAAAACTCAAGTTCCCACACATGAAACACACGTACAATCCATATCAAGGGGACAAGTCTAACACCATATATGATGATTTTGGACAATACAAGATGAAATACTTACCATACCAAACAGAACAGAATGCATTGATGCCACAATTGTATTAACACCCACATATCCATACAGTCAACATTTACCTTTGTCTTGGGTGATATCAACACTGCCCACAAAGTTAGATATTGCAAACAAGAGCAGGCAGGCTGAAAGACACACAACTGTAGGCAGGCAACATAATAGTAGAAAGGAATTGCAGGACAAATGTGTACCCAAAATAACAACTGTTTTGGTTTATAACAAGCAAATGCAAAATGTCCAAAGCCATTGGCCAATCCAGTAGTCGGGGCAGTTGGATTTGGGATGGGTGGGTTTGGGTTTGAGAGGGGTAGACTCTTTCTTAGGAGGAGACTATGGGTGCTTGCAGTGGGGCCAGGAGTGACAGGGGAGGACTTGGAGGAGGAAGTAGTTGGTTGGGATGTGGGTTAGGGCCTCTTGGGTTTGGGATGGGGTGGAGGGAACAAAGGAAAGGGCAAGTTAAAATAAACTTTCTTTAGGAACACGAGGACAGTCATCAGAAGGGGTTGGGGATTTTGAGGTTGAGGGAGTAGTTGTCTGGTGTGTTGGTGTTGATGTCTTGGGTTCGTGCGTGTGTGAGGTATGCTTCAGTTTGGGTAATGTCTGTTGCGTGTGTGAGTGAAGGCTTTTGCGTGTCTTGGGGAGCTGGGAGGTGGAGGTGCTGGGGGCTGTGGGAGTGGTGGATGTGTGTGTGTCTGCTGGGGTGTTGTCTGCAGGTATGTTTTTAGTGGTGGATGTGTGTGTGTGTCTGTTGGGGTGGTGTCTGTAGTTATGGAAGGTGTGGCAGATGTCTGTGTGTCTATTATGCTGGTATCTGCGGGTTAGCTGGGTGTGTTGGGTGTGTCACTGCCTGTTGTGGTGGTGCCTGTGGGTATGCTTGATGTGGTGTGCGGGCTAGGGGGTGTGGTGAGGGTGTCTGGGGAAGTAGTGGCTAATGTTGTGTGTGTGGCTGTATGTTGAGTGCTTACGTGCCAGTGTGTTTTGTTGTGTATGTGTTTATGTGTGCTGCTTTTCTGTGTTGAGGTGGGTACATGCAGATCTGTCTGTGTGCTTGGGATAGGTATGGGAATGGGGAATTTTGATTGTAAAGAGGAAGTTGGAGGGGGGCCGATAGGTGGGGGTGACTGGCTGCTGTTAGTGAGGAGGCCAGAGCCTGAAAAGATCTCTGGAGGCCAGACATGACACCATGAATATATTCCAGAAAAGCATTTGTCTGCTGATGTTGGCAGGCCAATCCCTGGATGGCATTAAGTGTTGAGACGAGGTCACTCACCTGAAAAACAAATGCCTGCAGGGGCAATGGTATGCCCCCCAACCTCCTGGAACACCTCTCGGCGCTTCCAGGTGGACACCGAAACCCTGACAGGTGTCCCAAAAGGAAAGGGGGAGTGGAAGAGAAAGAGACAAAACACTGCCACGACTTGCGGGCCAGCCAGGCTCCCGTTATCTTTGGGGGCCAGGTCGTTGTTGACAGAGTGATAGTAGAGTTAGTGCACTCAACTTCCTTGAAACTGAATCTCTCTTTCTGATATGGGCACGGGAGCAGTAAAAGAACAACGGGATGCTCCAGCACTTTTCCTGGATAATAATAACTGTTAGCAAAATTACTAACACTGCATTACCAAAAACCAAAACTGAGTACCATAACAATAAGTACTGCGACACTAGGTCTGGCTTCACAGAGATTCACTGTTGCACACTACAATTAGAACTGCGGTTGCACTTATCATGCACAAGAAAGATAAACAAGGGCATTCATTTTATCACATATAACTTTCCTGCATGCATAGGGTTAAACTACAAGAACAAAAACAATCCAAGAAATACAAATATCCACTCTGGGTTTAAACAGTTAGGGTGGCACAGTTTGGTTTGGTTTCACTGTGTGTGTGAAAAACCCTTCAAAAGCAAATTCCTCAAACCTGAAACACAGGCATGAATGACACAATTTAAATCCAAGAGTTATGCTATTAGAGAAAGAAAAGTCACATAAATGCTCTTTTAAGATTGCACTGTCACTTTTTGTAGTACTTGAGCTCAAACAGATTTCCTGAAGCACATTTAGGCAAGTAACCACAATAATAATGTAGAATGTTCAGAAATTAATTTGTCTCTTCAAGATAAGCACTCTGCCAAAATACGAGGTCTGAAATACACCAGCTGTTCTAGGAAAGCGTGGCGTTCAAAGAACAAACTCCCTCGAGAATACTAGTCACTTAGCTGCAGTCTTTTCCGGAGTGCTGGAGGAATGTCTTGTGTTAGCTGGTACAGGAACGAAGAAAAGAATTGCCTCAAAAGTCCTGAATACGAGGATGACAGCGGGGGCTGGACTGCCAAATCAGATGCTGGGATCAGGAATCAAAACAAAGCAAGCAGGGAGGCATGCTTCACTCTGCTATTTATAGCCAATCAGGAAAGCAGTTGAGTTTCCAAATGTGGATGAGCCACCACACCCAACTAGAAGCACATGTCTACACCACACCCAATTAGAAGCACATGTCTACACCTGCTCACATTAGCAAACAAGCATTGGTAAAACAAGCATTGATAAAACCAATTGTGTAACACAGCACATTATGTTTAATCAGAAACATAAAGGTTTAGCCAAGAACAGAGATATGATTTAACCCTAATCCCTGGGGATGCTGACAGATAATGCAGGAGGCACCTTGGGGATTCCTGACATTAACAATGGCAGTCTGAACCACAGAATACTCCTCAAGAGGTCAATAGACTCCTCACTCAGGGCAGCAGGGGAAAGAGGGGCTGGGGTGGAGGTGCCTGTGGCAAAGAAGACACCCACCCTCTTGGAGGAGCAGAAACTGGCAACTAGGTGGGGAACAACAGCGAGGATGGCAACAGAAATTTGGGTGGCAGACAAAGATGGTACTGTCGAATGTCCCGATGGTTCCACCACCACCTGGAATTGGCCACTGGAGAAGAATCCAATGATGATGATGTAGATCTGTCTCCTCCATAGCACTCCCCTCACTCTCGGGGCCACTGGGTCCCTCTGTGTTGGTGGTGTCTTGACTGGAGGTCCTATGGCTAGTTGCTTCCCTACTTGGGTGTGCCATGTCTCCTTCACTTACCTGGGCTATTGCTGCAAATGCTAAAAGAAATAGGGTTACCACATATCCCTGATCACGCATGAAAAACAACTGTGATTAGCAAGAATTACCATGATTTTAAGTAGGCCCCAGCAACAAACTCCACCTAAGTGGCCCCTACATTTACCATACGATATACATGCATGCCATCCAAACTGTCCACAGTTGCCCAAATGAAAATCAGGATCTCAGACACCTACAAGTGCATTGCTGAAGTTGTGCAGTCACATGAACCATTAAACAAGTAGGAGACCACATCCACTTAAATGCTTTGCCTCATGGAGCATACATCACTTACCTGTTGTCATACAATAGTAGGCCAATACCAACTCCATTCCCACAGATCACACACGAGGTGAAGCAGACATTTATTTTTCACATACACAATAACACAACAATTAGAAATGATGCCCCCAGAACATGCCATGTTGCTGACATGAACAGTAGCCTGGAGAAGGTGTCATGGAAATACTCATGTCACACTGGAAACATATCCACAATGCACACTTCACCAAACGAAAGTTGTCCCAATGGAGTCATGGAGGTAGTACCAAAGTTGCTCTGATAGGCCACACATTTGGCATGGGAATGTACACTGTAGACATCATATGCAAAATGTAAGGGAGATATGTCCCTAAAAACCACGACACAATAAATCAGAAAGGCACAGCGAAATAACCGCTAATGTCTAGCAACCCTTACAATTACATACTCTGATTACATCAGTAGAAGCCATTAGTCCTTTGTATGTTAGAGAGAAATAAATATTTGCAACTACATTAGGAAGCCCTCAGCATGTTGCCCAATGGGAAGCTACATCACTGTCTCTATTTTGGTTTTCAAACCCAGATGTCTGTGGATGAATGGTTGTACCCAAACACATGTGATGTCTACATACCTGCAAGCCATTTATGATGCATGCTAACAGTCAGGTAAAAAACCTCACCAATTACACATGTGCAGAGCACTTTGCTACATGACAACTTATCAATGGCCTGGAAGTGCACATTGTAGCTACAAAATCTAGTCATACTTGTCTTGTACTTCATTGCTACTTCAGTTGTACATGTCAAATGACATGCAATTAAGGTTGAGGTTATGTATGAGCCAACAATCAATGGTGACACACTCCTGTCTGTGGCACCACATGAAATATACTCCCATTACAAATTCCTATTCTAAACACAGGTTGGCATGCATATATTTGTGAGGGAATACAGGAATCATCCCATGTACACAGGTAGGCCATGCATGAAACAGCACCATACACTTTTTGTCAAAGAGAAAGAGACACATGTTAACGTGCAGCCTCAAGGAATGCTAGCAATAGTGATGGCACACAAATCATGTCCATGGACATTCCCCACTTTCCAAGGGAAGGTATTGATCTGTAGCTGCACCCAAAGATAAGTGTGTGCTCTGTCACATGTATGATGACCATCTTCACATTAGAGACAGTAGTGAGGTACCACCTCCCATCCCACAATGAAGATAAGTAGCCTCAGGGTGGCAGATGCCAATATACTCATTTAACCAGATACACGGCTGAGTACAGTGATCCATCACTTCCTTTACTTTGGCCTGTAACACTGAGGAGTAGTGGTCTGTTGCATAGAATTTACAACCAATACAACAAACAGTTCTTGATTGATCAATGTACACAGCCATATGTTGGCCCAGGAGAGAAAATTGTCTGTGTATTGTACACAGTTGCGTCCTAGGTTTCTGGGCCAATAGGCAAAGCACATCAGTATGCACCACATTACATATCTACACAAGCAGTCACTTATCTACTGTTTCACCTATGACTCATCCTAATCATCAGGAGGAGATGTCACAACCTAACACATTAACATCGCAATGTGATAGGTAGGATTATGCCCTATGCTAACCCCCTTGTGTCTGCTGTGCTCCCCTTAAACGACCATCAAAGTGTGGGTACACCTCCACCAGGATGGGTGAGATTAGGGAGGGTCATGGTCTGAGGTTAGGCGTGCCCATGTTGGGAGGACAGCCCCGGCTGGGCCGCTGCAAACTTCTGGGCCCAGCATCTCAGGTCCTCACATCTCTTGTGACAGTGGGTGCTCCCCCAGCTGTGGACCCACAGGGTCCACACTTTCTGGGGAATGGCTCTCCATATCCCCTTCTTCTCATGGGCGTGGCCCTGCATGATTGCAAGAGCCAATTCAAGAGATTACAATCACAAGTTTTGGCATAAAAGGTCATTCATAGGTCTGAAAAACCAAGCTAGAAAGTTCAATTTGTTAACACACCACAAGTGTAAATCACATAAGCCAATACGTACAGTGACATGACTACACAGGTTCGTATTGATCTGCAAAATAGCTTACTATCCTGCTCATGGCCTATAATGAATAAGCAAGTCTACTGACATCAGGTTGCCCATGTTCCAGCAACATGTACTGTGATGTGAGCCACAATGACACACTACACACCTGTGTGTCTTCTGAAGGCTAAAACTTCTGAGACCTGACTGTACCAACACATTCACACTCTATATGATTGACTCACCTCATACAGTCCATAAAGGCAACTACTATAGTAGAATCTTCGCCCTTACACTGAATGGGCTTGCATGGTGGGTATAGAAAGTGTCTTACTTGTGTGTGTATGGACATGTGACCTACCAAATGCAGACCCATGTCACTTCAAGGGGTTGGTGATATGTAGCTGAACCATAGAACCCTCTTTTAGACATATGTGTCTATCCCACAGAGATGGCATCCAACATACAAAGGTATGCATTGTACAATTTCTGCAATGTGACCAAGCCACTGAGTCACATTTCATGGCCTTCCAGGAATCAACACACTGTATGCACTGCGGCACTATCATCGGTGCACTAAACCTGTATAGGCCAAAAATGACTTCTGTGAAGGTGACAACAGAGCTGTAGGAGTAAGGGACCTGTTATGAGCCAAAGACACACATTGACTATGATGCAAAATGCACATATGGACCAGTTCATGGATTAACCTCAGTACCCATTCCTAATCTGATCAATGGACTGAGTCATTCAGAGCAAGTGTTACCACTAGAATGTCATATTGCCCACAAGACAGGATCTACTGTTGTTCAGGGAGTGGGCACAGTGGCACAGTTGCATAGCCACAATGACTCTACCACAGCCTGGACTATGCGCCATACTGGAAGATACATTTGAAAGGCCCCAGTCTCTGCAGATTGACCATACTGAACCTACTTGCCACTCCATTTCCATCACTTCAATGCATGACAGTACATCTTATGGGCATCATCAATTGGGTATGTGGTGTGTGTCGCAACCTGAAGGGCAGAGTGAGTCAGGATATGCCATTCAGACTACAGTTTGTCAAGGCCAGATGTGGGGTGAAAGATCTGTGGTACTATACACATTTCTTACAAAGACCTCAAATGACTTATACAAAATGCATACACAGCCCATGCTGTCAAGCACATGCATACTATTTAACATTTACAAACATCATAAAGAAAAAGATGTCAGTGGATAGCAGTAAAGTCTCCTTACCTAGTTATGTGCAGTGCATCCAACACAAGGAGGATCTAGGCCTCAAAAACGTCACACAACACAATGTGACTGAACTTAGCATATGTTACTGTCTACCAATACCTGCACCATGTACATCTCATTGATGCCACACAGACTGCAACAACAGGCACACAAGAAGTCAAATGGCACACAGGGGCTCATTGTAGCCTGTGAGGATGGAAAGGATGGCGTTGAACAGTATTAATTGTACATATGAGATTCTTACCTGCTCCTCTGGTGAGCCATAGAACTGTCCATACAGGGTTAGGACCTCATTGACAAGCCGATCCACCTACTCTGGAGAGAATGCAGGGGCCCTGTCACCTGCTGTTCATGGCATTATTGTTCCCAGAGGCGGCACATAGCAGCTCAGGTCATGGAGGTGTTGCTGGCAGCAGTGTCATGAGTGAAGTGAGTGAATCTGCACAAAATGGTGGTCACGTCTGCCATGTACGCAGTTGTCACTGCCGGCAGACACTGGCATTGGGCTATGACTGCTACAGGCAACAACATTATCCGAAGGCTGTGTCTGCCACGGTAGACACAGCCTACCCCCTGACAACTCCCGTCAGCTGTCGTGGGCGGTTCCTAATGTCCAGCGGAGTAGGTCAGGCAGTCACCATTTTGGTGGGCTGAAACAGTGTATTTGGCTTTATGTACAGTTTCACTCCTACAACATATGTTTAGTTTCAGCTCCAACATCCTTATTCTGTCTTGTCATGTAGGTCCTTCTACTCAGCCACCGTTGTAGTATGTTGAGGGCACAGACAGCATTTTACAGTGGTGTACGGGCCACCACCACCAAAAGTCTTTTTGGCGGTTGGAATATACAGTCTACTTTCAAGGGGCAAATGTGTAGCACCTCTTTGAGTTTCATCCCAATCTGTGTTGTAGACATGGTTTGAAAATGATGGGGGGCACATGTCACCCTTGCGTAGTTGCTAGCTGGGATGTGTACTTGGTGTCATATCTATCCAGTCAGAAATGCTTTGAAACATGATATTGCTGGTATGCATCATGTATGGTGCTGGGGACACACTGACCAATGTTACCAATCATGTCTTGTCACACATAGGTACCCTTGGGAAGGGAGGATGTGACAACCGCCTGTCTACTGTCAGTCCTTTAGACCATGGAAGAACGCCATGTCAACCAGCTCTACTGTCTAAATAGGCGAACAATAGTGGACTGATGCCGCCAGTTGGAGTCAGATCTGATGCCAGCTGTTAGTCATCCAACCAACAGACCACCCATTGTACATTATGTCATTATTGAACATCCTGGCTACAGGGCCTTTCCAACATTCAGGTGCCTTATCTGCTGGTCTGTCCCAACCTATGTTCAGTCTGGTGCTGAAGGATTTCCTATCAGTAATGGTGAAACACATTGACAGCTATTTCAGCTTCCCCCGAGATGAGCAGTTAGCCAGTGTGAAAGCTTAATTTTATTGATTTGCCTGCCTCCCACGTGTGGTGGGGGCTATTGATGGCACACATTTTGGCTTGGTGCCACCGCAGGCCACTGAACAAGTCTATCGCAAGACAAAGAACTTTGTGCAAGTTGTCTGTTTGGCGGATCTCTACATCTCACATGTCTCTGCCCATTATCTGGGTTCAGCCCATTATTCCTTCATGATGCGTAACGGCACCATACCCCAGCTGATGTCACAACTGCACCCAGAGAGGGCCTGGCTGGTTGGAAAGTCACGTCTGTCCTGATTGTGTGTGTGCAAAGTCAGGTGCTACAAACATGAAGTGAGTGCACTTATGTCCCATTCCTTAACAGGAGACTCAGCATATACAAACCGTTCTTGGTTGTTGATGCCGCTGAGGAATCCAACTACACCAGGGGAAGTCAGCTCCAATGACGCCCATGGAAGAACACAGTAGGCAGTGGAGCCAGCTTTTGGGCTCATGAAGGCTAGATTCTGCTATTTGGAACAGACTGTTGGAGCCATCCTCTACTGACCCAGGAAAATGTGTCAGATCACTGTGGCATGCTGCATGCTCCACAACATGGCCCCTCAGAGGACTATCCTGTACATCCAAGAGGAGAGGGAGCCTGAAATGCCACAGAGTGAGAATTCTGAAATGCAAAATGAGGATGACAGTGGTGAAGAGGAAGCAGTTGACTTGTGGGAAGATCTCCTCAACAGCTACTTTTCATGAGTGTAAGTATGTCATGTGATGTCATGACTGTGACTGTACAACTAACTTTAGTTGTGAGAATGTATGGAGTTGAGTGTTGTAGAAACTGCTGTGGAGCTAATACTCTGAAATATTCAGACAAAGGCTGCTTGATAAGATAGCTTTTGACACAGCCCCACCTTGATGATGTTGCTTTGTGTCAGTTTCCTTGAAATGTACTTTATTTTCCATTTGCTTGCTATGTGACTTGTGTCATAGATGTGGTTTCAAGCTTATGACCCTTATTTTGTTCTCTGTACAGTTAAATTTGCCATGGCATTTCCTTGTGAGCCTTTCAGATTTTTGATATTTGGCAGGTATTTGATGCTGCTCTGACATACAAAGTGGACATGGACTGTTCCAGGTAATGTAGGTTGCAGAGTTTGAATGTTTGAGACCTGTTCCAAGACAGTTGGCATAGTGTTTGGGTGGAGGTACAGAAGTGCATATTGGACTTGTTTTGTGTCTTTGGTGGGACTGATGCATCATTTGTGTCATCTTGTGGTCTAGATATATGTAGTGCTAGCTTTTGTTCAGGTCATTTTCTTCTTCACATTGGCTAAACACTTGTTTTGTATGACCCAAATCTAGTTGTAGATGTGTTTCGTTATTGCAGGCCACAGTGCATGTACCACAAAACTGACCTATGTTTGTGTCATACCAAAAGATGCATGGCAATTGGATTATGATGGGCCTGTGATCAGGGACTGTTGTACTACCATCTGTCTCTATCTTGTGATGTTGGATTACTTTGGTGTGGTATGTAAAAAGGCTCAAGCTGTTGACATCCAGCACTTTATTGTTTGCCTATTCTACAGGACAATATCGATCATAGCCCTTCCTATTGTGGTCTGTACCTTGAAATATGCATTTTAACTCAGTGTGAGTCCAGGCATATTGACAGCCTATGTGCTGTACAGTAAAATATTTTTTTTGGTTTGACCAGACACTTGTACCAATGTGTTGGTGTGCAATGTATGTAATGCTGAGCTGGACACTGTGTAAGTGTAAAATATCCCTGCTTGCACAAGTAGCTTGTGTCTTCATCATATGGTTTGCGTGGTCTTACATCTCTACTTAACGAAATGTGAAAATTATGCGAGCAGATAATGAGTTTGTGAATTTATTATAATGCAAATTCTGAAAATAACATTTTGACAGAAAGAAACACAAGATGTAAAGTGAAGGGGCCAGTCATGGTGATTGAAATCATTGAAATAGATGTCACACCACTGGGAGTCCAAAGTCCAGAGTACTCCTCCCATTGAAACTGGTAGGTAGTTGAGAATCACTCACCAGAGTGAATGTGTGTCACACAAAGGATGTCCTTTGGAAGAGGTCACTTGATGGGAGTGGTGGGTGTCTTGCCATCCTCAGCTCCTGGATTCTTTGCTGGATGTCCCCACTTGCGTGGTGGGGGGAATCTGCTGCCAGAGAGGCAGGGGTGTCTGGGTCTGGTTCTTTCTCTGGCAAGGCCTTTCTTCCTGTTGCCAGCACTGATGTTGATGTGTCTGGTGTTGATGAGCCAAAGGAAGGGGTATACTGTTGTGGAAAAGAACTGCTCAGGGTGGTGTGAATGTCCCTCAGTATGTTGGCCAAGTTGGTAATGTGGGCCTCAATCTGTTCCAGTATATCTCTGTGCATGTCCCTCCGTAGTCCTAGCCAAGATCAGCCCCAGTGGCCTTAACCCGCAGGCCCACAGTATCCCTCCTATGCACCCTACCCCCACGGATCTGTGCCCTTGTCGCAGGGTGTCCTCTCTAACTTGGTCCTGGACACTCATTGCCAGAGGTGTTGGACTGCAACTCAAGATCCAGGCCTGGGGTGCAAAAGATGGTAGACACTGTGCTAGTGACACAGGTTGGGGGGTGAATGGCTGCCTGTGATGTTGAGGCAACTGGGCTGGGAGGTGATGTAGTGGCCACAGTGAGTCTTACTGTTGCCGTCTGGCCAGATTATGTCTACCGTCTTGTGCCCCCTGTCCTGGATCCTGAGTTGCAGTGCAACATTTCGAACAATGAGGGTCCAGGAACCAGTGGGAGAAGGCACCCTGTGGCAAGGGCACAAGCCTGTGGGGGTAGGGTGCATGGGAGGGATGATATGGGCCAGCAGGGTGAGACCACTGGGACTGTTCTTGGCCAGGACACCATCAGCCACGTCTTAGGAGTCCTAAGGCATGATCGGCCAGTTATTGAGGAACTCTGGGTAATCAAGCAGCTACAGAGGGACATGCATAGGAACATGGATGAACAGATAGAGGCCCACAATACCAACATGACTTTCCTAACAGGGTTGTTGAGGGACATACACACCACCCTGAGCAGGGCTTTTTAAAACCAGTCTACCCCTTCCTTTGGCTCATCAACAGCAGGCCCATCAACATCAGTGCCAGCCACGGGGAGGTCCTGTCAGAGGAATAAGAAGCCCCAGACACCCCTGCCTCTGTAGCAGCAGATCACCCTGCTGCACATGGGGACATCCAGCAAAGAATCCAGGAGGTGTGGGTGGCAAGACACCCACCACTGCCAGCAAGTGACCTCTTCCTAAAGGAACTCCTTTTGTGTGCCACACATTCACTCTTTTGACTGATCCTGAACCACTTACCATTTCATATGGGAGGAGTACTCTGGACCTTGGACTCCCAGTGGTGTGACATCTACTCCAATGATTTCATTCAACATGACTGACCCCTTCTCATTTGAATTTTTGTTGAGTAATGTCACATATAAAATCGCCCTTCACTGACTCATTGTCTGCTGATTTTGATTTCATATTTAGCCATGTAGATATGTCAGACCATTTGAACCATACAATGATGATTCCAAGGTAATTGTTAAAGGTGGATATTGCATGTACACAGTGTTCAGCTCAGGATTAAAACCCTCCCACACAAACAAATGCATATAAGTATCTGCTCAAACTAAAAATGCTATTACAGTGTTCAGCCAATAGGCTGTCAATATGTCTGAACTATTGGAAATCATAAATGATTGACTCATACTAAGTAAATGAACATATTGACAGGTACAGACCTCCAGACCACAAAAGGAAGGGATTTTTCAGACATTGTCCTGTAGAATAGAAGAACATTGAATTGTTCGATGTCATCAGCTTGAGCCCTTTCACACACCACACCAAGGTAGTTCAACAACATATAATCCAAGAATCAGTACAACACTCCCTGCTCACAGGTCCATCATAATCCAGTGCTCATGCAACATATACCAGTGCTGTGACAGAGGCACCATGGCCTACAATGACAAAACATATCTACAGCTACATACAGGTCACAAAAAAGAGTGTGTAGGCAAAAGTGATGGAAAAATGACTTGGTCAGCTAGGACCACAGGATGACACACATGATGCATCAGGCCTAACACAGCACACAAAACAAGTACAATGGGCACTTCTGACCTTTCACCAAACACGGTACAAGCTATCTTGGCACAGGTATCCCACACCCAACTGTGTGAACTACATTACCTGGACCAATTCACATCCACTTTGTATGTTAGAACAGCATCACATACCTGCAAATGTCACAACTCTGAAATGCCCACATGAAGATGTCATGGTCAAGGTACCTGTACAATGAACAAAACAAGGAGTATAGGTTTGAAACCATACATATGACACAAGCCACATAACAAGGATCTGGAAAGCAAAGTACATTGCAAGGAAACTGACATAAACCAACATCTGCAAGGTGGGGATGTGTCAAATGCTATCCCATCAAACAGTCTTTGGCTGACTACTGCAGAGTATCAGCTTCCTAGCTGTATCCAACACACTCAACTCCACACATTCTCACAAATACAGTTCATACTTACACTCATGAGAAGTACCTGTGGATGAGATCTTCTGTCAAGTCAGCTCCTTCCTCTTCACCACTGTCATTCTCTATTGGCATTTCAGTATTTTCACCCGGTGGCTCTGCAGGGATATACAGTATATGCCTCTGCAGGGCGATGTTGTGGAGCATATAGCATGCCACAGTGATCTGACACACATTTCCAGGTGAGTAGAGGAGGGCTCCACCAGTTCTGTTCAGACACCAAAATCAGGCCTTCAGAAGCCCAAACGCCCACTCCACTGTCCGCTATGTTCTTCCAAGGGCCTCATCAAAGTGGACTTACCCTGGTGAAATTGGATTCCTCAGTGGCGTTAGCAACCAAGGACAATTTGAATATGCTGAGTCTCCTGTTAAGGAATGGGACATAAGTGCAACAATTAGTCACTCACTTCATGATTGTAGTACCTGACATTGCTCACACAGAATCAGGACAGACATAACGTACCAACCAGCCAGGCCCTCTCTGGTTGCAGTTGTGACATCAGATGGGGTATGGTTCTGTTACACATTATGAAGGAATGATGTGCTGATCCTGGATACCGGGCACACACATTTGAGAAGTAGAGATCCGCCAAACAGACCACTTGCACGTTGATAGAATGGAAGTTCTTTCTGTTGTGATATACTTGTTCAATGGCCTGTGATGGCACCAAGCCAACATGTGTGCCATCAATGGCCCTCACCACATGTTGGATGCGGGCAAAACCATGCAAGTTAACTTTCACATTGGCTAAATCCCCACGTCATGGGAACCTGATATAACTGTCAATGAGTTTCAACATTGCTGAGAGGAAATCCTTACACACCAAACTGAACACAGGTGGGACATACTAGTAGATAGGGCCACTGTTTGTTAAAAGGACCCTGTGGCCAGGAATTGCAATAATGACATGAGTTATTCAATGGGTGGTGTGGAGGTTGGATTAATGTAAGCTAGCATCAGATCTGGCTCCAACTGACGGCATTAGTCCACTACTGTTTGCCCATTCAGAAGGTATATCGGGATGACGTGGCATTCTTCCATGTTCTGAAGGTCTGGCAGCGGACAGTAGACAGGAGGTTGTTGCATCCTCCCTGTCCTAGGGTACCTATGTGTGAGAAGACATGATTTGTAACATTAGTCAGTGTGTCCTCAGTATGCATGCCAACAATTTCATGTGAGAAAGCATTTCTGACTGGAAAGACATGACACCAGTACACATCCCAGCTGGCAACTACACAAGAGTCAAATGTGAGCCCCATGGTTCTCAACACGTGTTCACGACATGAGTTGGGCGACACCCAACTATCTGCTACACAATTGCCCATTGAAATGTGACTGTATTTTCCGACCTCCAAAAATGCTGTAGACGGTATGCCATCTGTGCCTTTCCACATACTACACTGGTGGTTGTGTTGTCAACAAGACAGATTTAGGAAGTTTCTGATGCTATGACACTTATATTGTTGTTTTGATGCATTTTACAGGGTCATATACAGCATTTCAAGCCACCAAAATGGTGGATGCTTGACCTACCCCACTGGACATCAAGAACCGCTCGCGTCCACTGGCAGAAGTTGTCCACCTGGTAGGCAGTTCCAATTGAGACAGACACAGCCATAGGCTAGCGTTGTTACCTGTGACAGTGGCAGGCCAATGTCTGTGTCCGTCGACCGTGATGACTACATTCAAGATGTAAGTGTACACCGCCTTGTGCAAAATCATTCACTTGACTCCTGGCACTGCTGCCAGCAACACTTCCCTCACTTCATCTGCTGTGTGCCACCTCTGGGAGCAATCATGCCACATCCAGCCGGTGAAAGTACCCCTGCCTTCTCTCCAGAGGAGCTGGAGAGGCTTGTGAGTGGGGTCCTTTCTATGTCTTACCAGAGGAGCAGGTGGGTACCTCATTGGCACAACTGACTCTGTTTAACACCATTCTTTCCCTCCTCACTGGCTACAATGTGCCCCTGTGTGCCAGTTAAACTTCTTGTGTGCCTGTTGTTGCAGATTATGTGGTATCAATGGGATGTACATTATGCAGGTATTTGTGACCGGTACTACATGTTGTGTCCATTCACATTGTGTTGTGTGATGTGGTTTTGGGGTCCTAGATCCTCTTTGAGTTGGATACACATGACTAGACAAAGATACTTTACTGCCATTCAATGATATTTCTTTGTTTATGATGATTGTACATGTTAGACAACATGGATGTGCATGATAGCATGAGCTGTGTATGCATCTTGTCTGAGTAATTTGAGGATTTTGTTGTAATGTGTTTTGTGGCACATATCTTTCACCCGACACTTGGCCTTGCCAAACTGTTGTCTTGAAGGCATGTCATGACTCACTGTGCCCTTCAGGTTGCCACACAAACCATAAGCCACATTGCTGATGGCCACGTGATGTACTATCATGCATTGTAGTGAAGGAAATGTGAGTGTCATGTAGGTTCTGTATGCACAATCTGCAGAGGCTTGGGGCTATCAAATGTATCTACCAGTATGGGACATAGTCCAAGCTGTGGGAGAGACACCATGGAAAGGCAACTGTGGCACTGTGCCCTCTCCCTGTAGACCTGAAGATCATGTCATGAGGCCAATATGAGGCACTAGTGGCAAAACGTGCTCTGAATGCCTCAGTCCATTGACTAGATTGGGAATAGATACTGAAGTAATCCCAGAAGTAGTCCCTATGTGCAATTTGCTTCATCATCAATGTGTGTCTTTAACTAATGTCAGCTCCCTTACTCTCACAGCTCTGTTGTCACCTTCACAGAACTCATACTTGTCCTGTAGAGGCTTATTGCGCAAATAACAGACCCACAGTGCAGACAGTGTGTAGATTCCTGGGAGTTCATGGCATGTGACTCAGTAGCTTGGTTACATAGCAGAAATTATACAATACATCCCTTGGTATGTTGGATGCCATCTCTGTAGTTTAAAAACATATGTCCAAAGGAGTGTTCTGTGGTACAGGTACATACCACAGAAACCCACTATGAACTGGTATGAGTCTGCATTTGGTAGGCCACATGTTCACACATGCACAGGGAAGACCATTTCCGTACCCAGCATGGCAGCTATTTCATTGTCATTTAAGTGAAAGGGTGAAGTCTGTACTATGATAGTTGCCTGTAGGGACTGTATGAAATGAGTCAATCTTCCAGGCTGTAAGGGGCATATTTATGCTCTGTGTGCACCGGATTTGCGTCTTTTTTTTTACGCAAATCCAGCGCAAACTCAACTCCATATTTATACTTTGACACTAGACCTGTCTAGTACCAAAATCCATGGAGGTTGAGTCATTTTTTAGCGAGGACACCTACCTTGTGCTAATGATATGCAAGGTAGGCGTTCCCGTCCAAAAAATGACTCTAAGGCATGTGCGCCTAATTTATCCTCTTGCTTCATTTTGATGCACGGGAGGAGGCGGGCCTTAAAAAATGGTGCCCAGACGGATTTGCGTCATTTTTTAATGCCTGGTCAGGGCAGGCGTTAAGGGACCTGTGGGCTCATTTCCATGGTCTCTGACCATGGAAGCAGTCCACAGGTGCCCTTCCCTGCACCCAGGGACACCCCCTGCCACCCTAGCCCACCCCTGGAGGACACCCATGGGTGGGGGACCCATCTACGGTAAGTAGAGGTAAGTAATTTTAAAAATAAATTTAGGTGGCATAGAGGGGCCTAACTTGGGCCCCCTACATGGCACTGTGCCCAATGGCCATGCCCAGGGGACAGGTGTCCCCTGGGCATGGCCATTGGGCAGGGGGGCATGACTCCTGTCTTTGCTAAGACAGGAGTAATTTCCATGGGGGTTGTGCATCAAAAAATGACAATAGCCAGGTTAGAGTCTTTTTTTTTTTTCCTTTAACCTGACTTGCACCATTCTTTCACGCACAACCCCCAGTCTTCCCTACGCCTCCGCTGCCTGGTTAGAGTAATTTGTTTTGACGCTAACCAGGCCGCAGCGCCGGCTGCCGTCATTCCTTAAATATGACACTAGGCTGACGTGTTGGAATGGAGGTAGCTGGCGTTAAACTTTTTGGCGCAAACCTGCGCTGGTGCTGGTTTGCGTCAAAAAGTATAAATATGGGCCTAAACGTGTTGGACCTTTCAGGCCCAAAGAGTTTACCCTTCTGAAGGCCCATTCATGTGTGGTGCTTAATTGTGGCTCACATCACAGTTCATGTTGCTGGAGCATGGGCTATCTGATTTCAGTAGGCTTGCTTAGTCATTGTAGGCTGTGAGCAGGGTGTTCGACTAGTCTGTAGATAAATTCAAATGTCTGTAGTCATGATTCTGTATTTATCAGCATGTGTGCTTTGCACTTGTGGTATGTTGTCAATCTGACCATGTTTTGCTTGTTTTTTACTGACGTGTGTTACACACCATTTGGGCCAAAACATGTGTTTGTAATCACTTGATTTGTCTCTTGTTTCCATACAGGTAATCTCCCATCACAAGAAGGAGATTTGGAGAGCTATTGCTCAGAAGGTGTGGATCCTAGGGGTACACAGCTGATGGAAACACGCACTGTTGCAAGAGGTGGGAGGACCTTAGTTGCTTGGCCCAGAAGACCACAGAGGAAGAGCTGGGGCTCTCCTCTCAACGTGTGTGGAGTACACGTTGGACCATAACCTCCCCTATTCGCCGGCATTCTGGCTGCGCCATACTCAAACATTGATGGGCATTTGAGGGGAGCACAGCAGCCACAAGGGGGTGAGTCCTGGGCATATTGCTACCTGTCACATAGCCAAGTTGTGTTAGCTTCTGCCATCTCCCCATGACGATTGGGGATGGGCCGTGTGTAGCACACCAGATGAGTAACTGTTTGTATAAGATTTTTTTTGTGTATCTTTTTTTTATTTGCATGAATCCCTTCCTGCACGTAAACAATCATCCATGGCATTTTGCTTCTTCTATGTGTGCTGCAGAATTCAGCACACATAGAAAAAGCAAAACACGAGGAGGAAAAGCATTCCTCCTTGTTTTGCCAGGCTAATGCCATCCCGCACGTGGCATTTGGTTTTGGCACTGCCTCAGGTTTAGGGAAATTCATAAATTTGAGGCAGCATCAAAAGGAATTGGTGCTGCAGTGGAACACCCATTGCAACACCCATTGCACACAACTCTGACACAGAAAACTGTGTCTGAGAGGCCCATCTATACAAGGAGGCCTAATGCCACAAAAAAGTGGCGTTACACCTTCTTGTAAATATGGACGAATGCTTAGCACCACCAGAGCATCACGAAAAGTGATACTCCGGTGGTGCTAGGGGGTCTTAAATATGCCCCTCAGTATCTTAAGTGTGAGAGGCAACAGAACTCATTTCAGTCCCGGTATCTTCCACCTGCTGTTCCCAGGATCCCAGGATGTCTGACCAAGGCACTGGCAGTGGCCATCCCTTTTGTCATCCTGAACTAGTGCTGTTCCTCAGCCCTAGCCCACTTTGTCACTTCATGGTTCCAGCTTGGCACTGTCGGACCCCGCCCTGATGTCCATTGTTTTGCTATGCATCGCTTGGCTAGTATCATGGCCAGGTCCACAAACCTGTTGCCCACTTTCTTCTGTCTAGGCCTAGGATACAGTCCCACCAAACAGGTCTCTGGTATCCATGTGAGAATACGCGAATATGCGTTTTCGGTTCCTGGTCAGTGATTGGCCATAAATCTCTGAAGGAGTGCAACAGTGCACGATACGTCAGAAACTTTCCCGGGGGCAGCGCATACTACTCTATTAGATCTACTAAGGGTAAAAGTGCCCCTTGGTGACAGCAGTCTCAAACTGTTGTTAAACCTGTAGTGTAGCCATTTTTAATTTAGCTTTGTGCACGTTTGCTTAATGTATTAGGCCTCTGTGCACTTTGCCCTAGATGCATTTTATTTAACCTCGCACTGTTATTTTACAATAACCAGTTTCACGGTCTTGTTTTATTTCATTCTATCACACTGTTTAGCTTACTTTAGCACTGTGTTCTCAAACAATACATTCTTGCTCGCTCTGTGCTTCAGTCAAGGATACAGTCTGGTACATTGCCGATAGACGTGGTAGAAGTTTAGTCTCTAGGGTTCGTAGAAAGTACACATTCTTACGTAGGGACGTTTCTTAGAACATCGGTGTGTTAGTTATAAAAACACTTTCTAGTCCTGGTACACGTAAGAGGGAGATTCCGACCAGGAACCCACAACTAGATGCTGACTGCCCTGTTGCAGATGCTGATGCAGATTACAGGCCTTTGCTCAGGTATTAGGGTTGATGTCCTCCCGGGGGAACCTGAAAGGCAGGCTTAGAGCTTCATAGGCTGTGCTCGAAATATAACTTAGAGAGAACATAATTTAGTTGTTGCACTATGATAGCCTTAGTCTTGTGTTTCACTCTCCTTGTTACTATTTCAATCCTACTGTGTTGTGTAGTTCTGGTTATAGCAGCTCATGCTTTGTTATCTAAAATGCAGTCGTTTTATTAAACCAATCTTTACAACTCAAACTGCCTTTGTCATTTAGATATGAGACCGCATTGTGTATGAGAGAACCGGTTGTGACCTGAGTGACCACGACTTCCCTGAGAAGTACTAAGATGTCATGCCCTCGGCTGCCCAATTGTCTCTTCCCTTCGGGAGAGATGAGGCACTGCTAGTTAGCCGGAGCAAAAAACGGGTTTGGGGTGACAAGGGTCCTTCACCGTGGGTCAGACTTAGTCCCCCACACTGCAAACTATATTGCCCCCCAAAAATCCAGTAGTCTCATTTGGATAATGAGAGCCTACGCGACATGGTGCCCAACGTGAAGCCAGGCTCTAATTTTCGGGTCTGCCGGTCTCGGTCTCATATAATATAATGATTCCTCAGTTCCTTTAAGCGGAGACATCCGTGGCACTGAGGATTTCCACCACCGCCGTATAGGTAACCCTATTTACAGCGGGTGGTTGTTCAAGCTTGAACCTTAAAAGGATAAAAAAACTCATCTTGGTGTGCCTTCTCTGAACTCAGGTCCGTTTTTATGATGGTGAAATAGCCCTTAATATGCTAGCAAACGGCCTCACGGCCCAGGGTGGTCCAGTCACATTTGTGGTGGACGCCCATGCAGCCTATAGAACAGAACTTTTTTACTCTTAGGTCACACTTCCAGCAGTTGATGGGAACACAAATACATTCCAGACACACACAGTAGCGAATGCGCCTGGACAATACAGGGCGTATGCATACTTAGAGATACCTCTATCTTATCAAGAACATAATAATTGGCTTGATGGCGCCCTACCCCATACAATATTACCAGTAAGGTTAGGTCCACTAAGCAATGATGGTCCTATCTGGCCTTTATTGGCCACTTATACACCACATCCTGCAGCTGCTAATATGGCAGTGGCTGAGGTTCGATGCTTATATACTGAAGTTATAGCAATATATAGACGATTAGAACAATTTGTGATGCAGACACTAAATACAAACCCAGCGCGTGCTGCTCCAGCACAACCACATGCTGTAACACCAGGTATAAATCTTGTGACTGTACACTCTATTATGGGTAAAGTACCAGCAAAACGAGAGCAGACTCCATTTTGGCTGGCGCAGAAAATTAACACGCTGGAGGCAGTGTTTCCCCATACGGGACCTCAGGACAAACATAGAATACTAACTATGTGTTTACCTTTTGGGATGCTTCCTACAGTGGAACATTGTAATACATGGGGCACGGTATTTGCCGCGCTATATACAACGCACACGGTACACCGACATTAGCAAACCTACCGGAAGTGCTTAAACAGATTCAGGATGAATATGGGGCTGGCCCGGCCTTAGGTTTAGGAATGCAACTAATGGGAAATTTTGCCACGGTTTCTTCGATAAAACTAAGCAATCTTAAAGGGGAAGCAGTTGCACTTGCAGTGCGCATGCGTCTTCGTGACGTCCCGCAACAAGATCAGGAGCGGGAACTGCCTAAAATAATAGCGGAAACATATTCCAGTATCGGTCGAGATAGCCTAGGGACTAGACCGCAAAAACCTAAATTTCAGGGAAAGATTAATAAGGATAATGCTAAACAGCAACCTAAGGGTAATAAGAAGCGCTGGGAGAAAAAGCAACAAACAACCAAAAAAGAAAGGGGAGAATCTCCACGTACGGAGACCCCACAGAATAGGTATAATTTAAGGAATAGAGATAATATAAAAATGCCTGATAGATATCAATATACTGATACAAGCCAATCTCGTTCCTTTCAGGAATCATCTGAAAAGAGAAATGAGAGAGGTGGGTAGTCAGAGCGGAGAACAGAGTATGAGAAACCGAGACAGGAATCACAACGCTCTTCGGAGGTTACTGCCAAGAAGGAAGAGAAACCGATACAACAAAAACAACAGTTTAAAAAGAAAAAGGAGGCGGCAGTTTCAGTCAGACATGCCACACAGGAAGAGGGTTCTCTTGAAGAACAAGACATGGGCACTAGCACAGCTAGACAGCGCGGCAGAGGTCACAATAGTTGGCTGGAATCTTCTAGAGCATCTGGAGGTGAAAGCAACTGATGACTTCATACAAGTAGAAACAGCAGATATGCGTGTCTCCGAACCCGATAGGGTGTATACAGTGACTTTACAATTGGAAGGTGACATTGAGCGCACTATACACGCAATCTTTTGGGATCGTGTAGTTAAGATATATGACATCTTGTTGGCTGAACAAGATTGGCCACCTGATTTTGTCGGCACGTGCCCAGTAGGGGAGGAGGTTATTAAACCTTCCTTCTCGCCACTTGTTCCAGGGGAACTCGCAGAGTCTTATTCGATTCAATGGGCTTTTGCACAAGCACCTGCCTTATATAGAAATCCCGTAGGGTGGGATAGGGATTCTCCATATCATGGAATTCCTATTAAAGGTGATCCTCAGCCACAACAGCAGTATCCAATTAAACATAAAGCAAGGGCACCAGTGAGGGAAATACTTACACAATTGGAATACCAGGAGGTAATTGAACCCTGTGTCTCACCGATGAATAATCCCTTATTTCCTATAGCTAAACTGGACCATTCGTATAGAATAGTCTTAGACTACAGACATTTGAACGGACATACCCGTACATATGCTATACAGAACTCGCATAGCGCTGCACTAATGAATAACATTGTGCGGAAAAAATATAAATAACTTTGGATATCTCGAATGGATTCTTCTGCCAGAATGAAGCTCCTGAAAGCCGAGATTTAACGAGCTTTAGCGCACTAGGCTCCCAGAAAATATTCTGTTGTTTGCCTCAAGGGTACAAGAACAGCCCAGGACTGTTTGCGGCTCAAGTGACGGCTATTCTACACGAGTTAGACCCTGAAGCGTTGTCATATGTGGATGATATATATCTCACGGATGACGAGTTGCTACAACATTTAAGACTGGTAGCCTGCATTGTTGTGGGGTTTGCCGAAATCGGCTACAAATTTAACTTAAAAAAATCAAAAATAGCCTTCCTCAGCGTCATATTCCTGGGATATGAGCTGTTGAATGAAGGTAAGAGCCTAGCGCCACAATTATTAGGAAAATGTGCACAATTGCAACCACCAAATACATTTAAAAAACTCCAATCGATGTTGGGCTTTCTAAATTTTGGCAGAACATACATTCCTGATTATGCTACACGCATAAAACCTTCATATGAATTGATACGTCCTGATTTTTCAAGCAAATTCTGGACAATTGAACATACACATTCTCTTCGGGAGTTACAGGCAGATCTGCTAGCAGCGAAACATTTACACACACGGGACAATGAGACGCATTTGGTGATCAGGGTAATAGCTGGGGCCATTGGGATTACTTATGTCACATTTAATGATGGTGAGACAGTCCCGATAGGATACAAGTCGCACTTGTATTCTGCTGCTGAACAACGATTTGCACCCACTGAGAAAATTCTCACTGCTGTACAAATGGCTGTTATTAAAGAAAGACCTCTTGCCCAGGGGAAACGCATTATTGTCGTATCTCCTATTCCAGCCCTCGAGGCTGTTACAAAAGCTAGCGTTCCGAATGTAAAAGCACTTCACCCGCGATGGAAACAATGGGCTACGTCTTTAACAGCCACTGATGTAGACTACATCTTTGACCCAAAGTAAAAAACTCAGGAATTTCTGCAATATGAAGTTGAATATCCAGTTTCCGGTGACACATTGCCTATTGATCAATATCAAGTAGTCATGTACACCGATGGCTCTGCGCAACCGGCGATTGGAACAAAACACCAATATTCTGCTGCATGTGCGGTAGCGAGCGGCTATATTGAGGGGGAGAAATTCTGCCCCCAACATACCTATATGCAGACCTTAGGGGATTGTACAGCACAATTGACTGAGCTAAAAGCTCTGCTGATGGCACTGGAACATACGGATCCGACGTGGTTCACGCTGATTGTTTGTGATTCGTATTATTGCGTCCAGTCTTTTAATGAATACCTACATTACTGGTGCTTGAATGGGTTCAAAGCTTCGAAAGGCAACACCATAAAACACAGACTACTGTGGGGGAAGGTAGCAAATCTTAAAGAGACACTACCCAAAGTCCATGTTGTGCATACACTTGGACACCAGCGCATTGGAATACACGTTGCTGGAAATACTTTGGCTGATGAAGCCGCAAAGTCGGCAGTGGCAGTTGCCACTGTAGCTGCAGTAGCTTGTTAGAGTTCCAAACCAGACACAGACATTATGGCTGCCATAAAAGCTACGGTTGATGGCACGCCTTATCCTAAGGGATTTCCTAATAAATACCAATACTTTATGGGAGGTATGCTGAATGCTGAAGTTAAGATTCCAGGCGTAGGCGTAAACGACATCCCCAATAAAGATATAAGAACACAATTGATTAAAGCAGCACATGAGGGAGTGGCATCTGCTCATGCTGGCGTGGCAGCTACAATTTCGCTATTACAGGCCCGCTATTGGTGGCCTGGTCTCTATAAAGAGTCCAAGCAGAGTGTCCTTTGTTGTGACATCTGCCAACAAATTAAAGTTTCAACAGCTAAGCGCCCGCCGCAGACACCCCTCTTAATATCTAATAGACCATTACAATGTGTGTACCTGGATCATTGTGGTCCACTAACACCGGATAGTGCATATAAATATATCCTAGTCGCTGTTGATTCTTGCTCCTGATTTGTGTGGGTGTGGCCACAACGCTCGGCTGATGCTCGGACTGTTATTAAAGATTTGCGAGTCTTTGTCGGTACATATGCAGTTGCAGCGTTCCATTCGGACCAGGGCCCTGCTTTTGCCTCAAGGGCATTCAGGGACACCATGGCTTCGTTAGGGGTCCAGCTCCAGTACTCGTCTCCATTTCATCCCGAGGGAAATTCTGTCGTGGAGCGATTAAACCGCGATTTAAAGCACTCCTTAACAGCCAGAGTCTTAGGTACGGGTCGTAGTTGGCTAAGCCACCCGTATGGAGTCCAGAGAGCACTAAATAACCTGCCAAGAAGGTCCCTGGGGGGTCGTACTTCATATGAGTGCCTGATCGGATCACAAATGTTTGTTCCGGATCATGATGGTCCTGGTATGGAGGCGGCGGAAACACCTTTTGACATAAATGATCGTGTCACTGTTTTACAGGAATTACAGCAGTTCCGTGAAGATAACTCTTCTAAAAGTGCCACCTCCACAGGAATTAAGGATACACCAGTAACACCTACCGGCTGGATTCCCAGGGTTGGGGATCTTGTGCGTGAAAAGGTTGCAGTGAAAAAAGAATTTGGCCCTTCTTATCGTGCACCAGTCCCTGTGTTGGGGATACACGGAACGAGAACTGTTATTCTACCACCGTTGCCAAAGAAAATCACTTTGTTTCTATTGACAATGTCAAGTTACAACATGTGGCCGATTCTACACAGCAGACCAAGAGGAACGTCTAGTAGTTCCCGAATCCCTCTCACTACTGGGGACGACGTTCCGCTTCAAGTTATCTATACCAACACTGTTGCCTCTCCGAGCTTGGGGAGGGTGGATGATGATCTTGCATTAGTTCCACTGACAACGACCAACTTAGAAACATTTGATCAAGTCACTATGACCACTGACGTGATGGATGGTGCTGTCAACACCAGGACAGTGCGCGTTCTACGGGCATCTAGAATGCAAAAAACCAACACTCGCAAGATAATGTAATTTATGCATTGTGATGATATGTTATTGTTTAACCTTTTGCATTGCAGAATTCCATCCAAAAGATTCATTTTTAAGGTGCTTATAAATACTGTACATTTGCAATGTATTGCTGCAGACATTCAGAGTGTGTTAGGGTGTGGTCCCTTTCCAGGGCCTTCTAGAGACTTTCCCTGCAACATGCCTGGGCGTGGTTCTAGGCTGGGCCAAGACTCTATAAAAAAGAGTCAGCCCAACATTCAGAGGTCCCGGTGCAGAGCAGCAGCTTCTTCCTGAGCTCCTGTCCCGGCGGCCTATTTGGATTTTCCAGTCTTCTGCACTCATCTCTCATTGGTGATCACTGTTTCCAGGCGGTAAGACGGTGTTTGGACATTTTCCAACACCGTAATTGAGAATTTTCATATTCTTGATTTTAATTCTTAAATGAATAACAGATTACTTGTGCGCTGCCATTTTTTGACATTTGTATGGTGGTTTGCAAATAGGGAGGACGCGCAATTTATTCCATAAAGATTTGACTTCGTTATTATATTGTTGTTCATTGCGCGCTGATATTTCTTGACATTTACATGATGTTTTACGAGTTGGCAAGACGTGCAACTCGTTTCATGAGCATTTAATTTTGTTGTTCATTGCGCGCTACCTTTTCTTGACATTTACATGGTGGCTCACTTCTCGTGTGTAATTCATGCTGTTCATTGTGCGCTACCATTTTCTGGCATTTACATGGTGGCATTCGAATCAGCAACACGCGCGATTCTTTCCTTGAGTGTTTTTTCATGTTATTCATTCTGCGCTACCATTTCTTGGCATTTGCATGGTGGCATTTGAATCGACAAGACGCGCAATTTTTTTTCCTGAGTGCTTTTCATGTTGTTCATTGTGCGCTACCATTTCTTGGCATTTGTATGGTGGCATTTGAATCGGCAAGACGCGCAATTCTTTCCTCGTGTATAAATAATGTAAATTACTGTGCGCTACCATTCTAAGACATTTTCTTGGTAGCATTTCAAGTTGACACGTCGCGTGATTTATTCCTTGAATCTACATTGTGTGATTTCATGGTGCATAATCCTTTACGGTGTTTAATACTCATATAAAAATCTGCAATGTGCGCAATTCACTTTCCAATGTTTTTTCTGAGATGAACAAAACAATATCAGAGTTCTAGATGTAATGCTGTGTGTTCCTGATATGTATTCTTAAAAGGAGTTTCATATGGTTGTTTAGAAATTGCTCAGAGTGTTTCCTGATTCTCATGCTAACGAAAGTACTTGAATCTGAAAGTCCTATTTAACTTTTCCTCTTTCCTCCTCAGGTATTCGGTCATCTAAAGCCTAGTCAGTTTTAGGACTATTCTAGGGTTGTTCCTGTTTATTCGGAAAAGACGAAGCTTAGAGTTGTAGCATGGTACTGATTTCATGAGATGTAATTTTGATGTTGTGTTTTAACCTTTTGCTTTCTACAGGTCTCCTTCCCAGCTGTTCCCGTCCTAATCCCCTTTTCCCCACTTGGACTCTCTTAGACTCTGTGATAAATCTAATCAGAGTATTGGAGCTGTCTTGTGGTGGAAGTGTTAGGAACGTGCACAGACCCCGAGGATCTGGTGACTCTGACAGAATAGTGAGCCCACAAATTATTATCCTCCTGGTTTGTGTATGTTCTCAGCATGGCCACACTGGACGAGCTAGTCAAGGCTATCACCCAGCTCCAGTCAGAAGTGGTATCATCAAAGGATTTGACAAATAGTCTAGCTGAGAGGGTGAGTCAGTTACAGAATAAGGTTGAGAAGAAAGAACAAAGTCCCACAGGTGTGGCCAGGTACTTCTTCTCAAACTTCTGGAGGTAATCCGACTAACATTTCCCTCAATGTTCCTTCAGCCATTCCTTTAGCTCCCCCAGAACGCTTCGCAGGTGATCCCTTGAAAGCGCAATCTTTTCTGGTTCAAGTGGAACTTCACTTCACTTGCAGACCACATACTTTCCCCGATGCTCAGTCTAAAGTAGCTTTCTTGTTGTCATATCTGTCTGAAGATGCAGCTACATGGGCTATTCCTCTTGTGCATAAAAATAGTCCCCTGTTGTACAACTGGAAAAAATTTGTTCATGAATTTGAGAGAGTTTTCGATCGTAGAACTGTAACACAGTCAGCAGATTGTGAATTATTAGACTTACGCCAAGGGAATCAGGACTTAGTGTCATATTTAGCCAATTTTAATCGGCTGGTCGCTGAGACATCCTGGCCTGAAGAAAAACAAGCGGCCTTGTTTTACAAGGGACTCAAAGAGGAGCTAAGAGACATCTTAGCGCAAATCGACCCACAACCTGCAAACTGTCAAGATTTAATAAACCTTGTCTTGAGGCTTGATCATCGTTTAAATGAACGAAAAGGAACGCGTAAAAAGACTGAAAAACATTCTTGGCATGCTCATGATAACAAAGACCCAAGAACTCCGAGAGAAAGAACGCCGGAACTGATGGAAATTGGAACCATCAGGAGACCTTTGACCAAAGATGAAAAGGACCTACGCCGAAAAAATGGGCAATGTCTCTATTGTGGGCGGAAAGGTCATTTCGCCAAAGATTGTCCAATCAAAACAAAGAGCAAGCGAGGCCCAGTTCACAAAGTTGCAACCAATGCATCAGTCGGGTCGGAAAATCTAAAGCACCCAAGTTGCAGAGAAGGGTTGCTCTTGGGTGTCACCGTGGATCCTTCACAATCCAAACATCTAAAATTGGGAATAAGAGTTCAGATCAAGAAAAAGACCTATTTCAAGAAGGCTCTAGTCGACTCTGGGGCTACCGGAAACTTTGTTGACGCCCAATTGGTTCGTGCATGGGGGATCCCATGTATTGAAAAGAAGACCCAGAAACCATCCAGGCAGTTGATGGAAAACACTTGACTGGAGGTCCGATAACTCTTCAGACTGCCCCCTTGACAATAATTTGTGAAGGTAAAAATCAAAGAAAGAAACATAAAGAGGAACTCATCCTTGACGTGATCCATGCTCCCCAGTATGGGATCATCTTTGGCTGGCCATGGTTAACTCATCACAATCCAGAGATTAATTGGGCAGAACGAAAGATCGTGTTCTCATCAGTGCTATGTAAAGAACATTGTCTCCAAAGGACTCAAGAATCGGGAGTTCGCCATTCTTACATAGCTACCGCCGCAGAGAAAGAAGTTCAGTTGCCCAAACAGTATTCGTCTTATGAAGATGTATTTGATGAGAAGGAAGCAGAGAACTTACCTCCTCATAGATCTTATGACTGTCAAATTGATCTAGTCCCAGGGGGATACTTCCCAACTGTCGTGTGTATGCCCTTTCAGAACATGAAAATCAACATTTACGAAAATACAAGGATCAATTCTTAGAGAATGGTTTCATCCGCCCCTCTAAGTCTCCCACAGCTTCTCCTTTGTTTTTTGTTCCAAAAGCGAACGGAGAGCTTCGAACGTGTATCGACTATAGGGGCTTGAATAAAAACACCCTCTAGAACAAATATCCTTTGCCTCTAATTCCGGTCTTACTGGAACAAGTAAAGAAAGCAAAAATCTACACGAAGCGTGATCTTCGAGGTGCTTACCATTTGGTCAGAATGAGAGAGGGTGGCAAATGGAAAACGGCATTCAAAACAAGATATGGCCTTTTTGAATACACCGTCATGCCTTTTGGTCTGTGCAATGCTCCAGCAGCATTTCAGTTTTTCTTAAATGAAGTTCTTAGAGAGTACCTCGATATCTTTGCCATAGTTTACATTGATGACATTTTGATCTACTCAGACAATGAGAATGAACATGTTCAACATGTCAAGAAAATGTTGGCAGCCCTTCGTAAACACCATTTATATTGCAAGCTAACCAAGTGTGAGTTTCATGTTACCACAGTTGAGTTTTTAGGGGTTATCCTTACCCCTCAAGGTATGGTGATGGCAGAAAGGAAAGTAAAAGCCGTATCTGAATGGCCCATCCCAAAGACTGTTCGTGATGTACAATGTTTCCTGGGCTTTGCAAATTTTTATCGGAGGTTCATCAATCATTTCTCCCAGACAGTGGCTCCAATTACTAAGTTATTAAGAAAGAAAGAAAAATTTGTATGGTCCCCAGAAGCAGACCAAGCCTTTTCAACTTTGAAAGAAGCTTTCTCCACTGCCCCAGTCTTGACTCATCCAGATGCGGATCGACCTTTCATAGTGGAAGCTGATGCTTCAGATGTGGCGATAGGAGCAGTCTTGTCACAACGAAACAAAGACACTGGTCAGCTTCATCCTGTAGCTTACATGTCTCGGAAGTTGAACGAAGCCGAACAGAACTATGTCATTGCTGAAAAAGAGCTTCTGGCGATTCGTGACGCCTTTAAAGAATGGAGACATCATTTGTTGGGAGCTAAATATACTGTCACAGTATATACTGATCATCGCAATCTTCAATTCATGAGTTCTGCCAGACTTTTGACTCCTCAGCAATTACGCTGGATGCTGTTTTTTGCCGAGTTTGATTTTGTGGTAACCTTCCGGCCTGGTAAAGATAATCGCAAAGCTGACGCCTTGTCCCGCCAAGAGTCTACCACATTGCCTGCAGTTCAAACCTCCAGAGCTATCATTGCTCCTGACAAGGTCCCATGTATCATAAAAACAGAAGATTTCTTTGAAGACATCCGCAATTCATTCACTGTTGAAAAATGACAGGCGTGGGCCAAAGCAGATCCAAAAAGATCAATCAAGCAAGGATTACCCTTGCACGATGCTCGTTTGTTCGTGCCCACTACCAAACTTCGCAAGATAGTGTTTCATTGGTTGCATGTTATACCTACAGCAGGTCACCCTGGTACTCCTAAAACTCTTGAATTAATCCAACGCTATTTTTGGTGGCCTACCATAACAAAGGATGTAAAAACAATGGTAAACAACTGCGAAGTCTGTGCTCGCACTAAAACAAGTCATTCAAAACCGAAAGGGTTGCTACACCCACTCCCAACCCCAAGTCGTCCGTGGGAACACATCTCTTTAGACTTTATTACAGGTCTGCCAGTGATTCAACAGCATTCAATAATTCTGGTGGTAGTAGATAGTCTCACGAAATATGGACATTTCATTGTCTGTATGAAATTACCCACCTCTAGTGAACTGGCAACTATCTTACTGAATAGAGTGGTTCGTTATCATGGCCTGCCAAAAGTGATCCTCTCCGATCGGGGATCGCAATTTGCCTCCAACTTCTGGAAGACGTGGTGTAAAACACTCCAAGTGACATCTACCCTATCTACTAGCCACCATCCTCAAACAGATGGTCAAACGGAGAGACTAAATCAGACTTTGAAGCAATACCTACATGCTTACGCTGAATAAGCACTTAATTCATGAACATCAATGCTCTGGTTAGCTGAATTAGCCTACAACAACTCCTTCCACACTTCTACTGGCGTTACACCCTTCTTTGGTTTGTTTGGCTATCATCCTGACACCTTGCCCATCACAATTCCTCAAGAAAGTTCTCTCACTCCAGCTGTGTCAGAAATCATTCAACATTTGCATCAAACTCAGAAATCGATTCAACAACATTTAGAAAAAGCCAAACAAAAATACAAAAAGCATTATGACAAGAAACATTGTGAGGGACCGCAGTATCATCCTGGTGACAAAGTGTAGCTTTCCACAAAACATATAGACTTCAAGAAGAAGCACATGTTCAACCCCAAATTTATAGGTCCTTACACTATTCTTCAGCAAATCAATCCTGTGACCTATAAACTACAATTGCCAAAATCATTACGGATTCATCCAGTGTTCCATACTTCCCTCTTAAAAAAGGCAGTCCAAAAGGTCCGCCCTCATCCAGCTCCTGTTCTAGTACAGGGGGAAGAAGAATATGAAGTCAAGAAAGTGTTGGACTCTAAACTGAGAGGGCGTAACCTATGGTACTTAATCTCATGGAAAGGTTATGGCCCTGAAAGTAATTCATGGGTTTCCGCATCTGATGTTCATGGTCCAGTACTTGTGAGACGCTTTCATCGTCTGAATCCAGATAAACCAGGCCCTAGAGCGCGCCTGGGAGAGGGGAGTACTGTCAACACCAGGACAGTGCACGCTCTACGGGCATCTAGAATGCAAAAAACCAACACTCGCAAGATAATGTAATTTATGCATTGTGATGATATGTTATTGTTTAACCTTTTGCATTGCAGAATTCCATCCAAAAGAATTATTTTTAAGGTGCTTATAAATACTGTACATTTGCAATGTATTGCTGCAGACATTCAGAGTGTGTTAGGGTGGGGTCCCTTTCCAGGGCCTTCTAGAGACTTTCCCTGCAACATGCCTGGGCGTGGTTCTAGGCTGGGCCAAGACTCTATAAAAAAGAGTCAGCCCAACTTCCAGTCCTCACTATTCAGAGGCCCCGGTGCAGAGCAGCAGCTTCTTCCTGAGCTCCTGTCCCGGCGGCCTATTTGGATTTTCCAGTCTTCTGCACTCATCTCTCATTGGTGATCACTGTTTCCAGGCGGTAAGACGGTGTTTGGACATTTTCCAACACCGTAATTGAGAATTTTCATATTCTTGATTTTAATTCTTAAATGAATAACAGATTACTTGTGCGCTGCCATTTTTTGACATTTGTATGGTGGTTTGCAAATAGGGAGGACGCGCAATTTATTCCATAAAGATTTGACTTCGTTATTACATTGTTGTTCATTGCGCGCTGATATTTCTTGACATTTACATGATGTTTTACGAGTTGGCAAGACGTGCAACTCGTTTCATGAGCATTTAATTTTGTTGTTCATTGCGCGCTACCTTTTCTTGACATTTACATGGTGGCTCACTTCTCGTGTGTAATTCATGCTGTTCATTGTGCGCTACCATTTTCTGGCATTTACATGGTGGCATTCGAATCAGCAACACGCGGGATTCTTTACTTGAGTGTTTTTTCATGTTATTCATTCTGCGCTACCATTTCTTGGCATTTGCATGGTGGTATTTGAATCGACAAGACGCGCAATTGTTTTCCTGAGTGCTTTTCATGTTGTTCATTGTGCGCTACCATTTCTTGCCATTTGTATGGTGGTATTTGAATCGGCAAAACGCGCAATTCTTTCCTCGTGTATAAATAATGTAAATTACTGTGCGCTACCATTCTAAGACATTTTCTTGGTAGCATTTCAAGTTGACACGTCGCGTGATTTATTCCTTGAATCTACGTTGTGTGATTTCATGGTGCATAATCCTTTACGGTGTTTAATACTCATATAAAAATCTGCAATGTGCGCAATTCACTTTCCAATGCTTTTTCTGAGATGAACACAACAATATCAGAGTTCTAGATGTAATGCTGTGTGTTCCTGATATGTATTCTTAAAAGGAGTTTCATATGGTTGTTTAGAAATTGCTCAGAGTGTTTCCTGATTCTCATGCTAAAGAAAGTACTTGAATCTGAAAGTCCAATTTAACTTTTCCTCTTTCCTCCTCAGGTATTCGGTCATCTAAAGCCTAGTCAGTTTTAGGACTATTCTAGGGTTGTTCATGTTTATTCGGAAAAGACGAAGCTTAGAGTTGTAGCATGGTACTGATTTCATGAGATGTAATTTTGATGTTGTGTTTTAACCTTTTGCTTCCTACAGGTCTCCTTCCCAGCTGTTCCCGTCCTAATCCCCTTTTCCCCACTTGGACTCTCTTAGACTCTGTGATAAATCTAATCAGAGTATTGGAGCTGTCTTGTGGTGGAAGTGTTGGGAACGTGCACAGACCCCGAGGATCTGGTGACTCTGACAGGTGCTATCTACAGTGTACCACCGCGAGAAACACAAACTCCTCCATTGAATACAGCGACGCCTTTTGCACGAACTGGCTCTGGTTACTTTGCCGACAACAACGATGGTCTATCGGACTCGTTTGCCTCTTCGACTCCTGATCTGTCAGGTCCACGTAAGCTAATATGTTGGCTTAAAGATACGTATTTTGTTTTTCCATGGAACTATCTGTGGCTTTTATTGACTATGGTAGCATTTTTTCTTTGGGTTGGGTTTGTCATTACCTTTTTTCTGTTGATACATGGTCATTTTCTTCCTGAGAGATCAGCGGTTGAACAAGTGGAGGAGGTGCTGAAACCACATTCTTCATCACATAGGGTTCAAAGAGACTTGTTCTTTGTGAACATTTCTGCAGTGCCGATTCCGGATGGGATTGTGTGGGATAAAGTAATGTTTGATATATACGGTCCCACTGAAATAATTCAAATACTATATGTACTAAAGTTATCTATGAATGATATAGTAATACCAGGCATTGTATCTGATGATTGGGATGTGAAGACTGTTGATTCAATGATGACAGAATTACAATATTATACTGTCTATGAAAATGAAGATGTTTACCAGTTTAAAGAGAATTATGGTGACATGTTTTGCTAAAATTATTATGGGCACCACTTCATCCACAAAGCAAGTAGTCTAAAAACGATATTTGACTATACGCAATGGGAACATTGCCCGACTCCCCAGCATGGGAGTTCCAAAACTTATTTGGATAAATTTACATATTTTTCTGGGCATCATCAAAAGAATGCTAAGTCATATTATTTTAGGTTAACCCCGACTAAAGATAAACAAATGTTGTTGACCAACACAAAATTCATATATTCGGATTCCTTTGTTTCCCGATTGTCAATTGAAGGTTATGAATATTGGTCGAAAAATGTTGATTTGAAAAAGTGTTTGGGGAACAAAAAATTGGCAAACCAAGGGTAAAGAAACATTGTTTAGAGCATGTCTCATTCCCGTTCAAATGATCTTTTTAAATGAAACAGTACAACAGACTAGCTGTTTAGGCTTAGCCACAATCAGAGTATTGAATATGCCTAGTATACCTGCCCCTGCAAAAATTAATAATTGGCAGAAATACATAAATGCCACTTTTAGTGAGCTTACTGAATGGGTCCAGAATGGCACATTTAACACTTCATTGACACGTCCAGGCGGGTGGTTATTGTGGCCAATAGACACTAACGGGTGTCATCAACGTTTTGTCACCTCCTCGGGGGGATTCCGGACAAGTAGGTCAGACTCTCGCTATATATCACCAGAACATGCTGAAATAATTGCTACATATAGTTTGGGAAAATTGTGCCAGCAATGGTTAAAATCATCCTCGCCAGTTAAGACACTTCTCACTCTCCTGTCTAATAACACTGATTTACAAGATTTTTTGTCAGGCCCGAAGACGTCACATAGGAAACGTTTCTTGTATGAGGTATACAATGAAATATGGATATTTTCCCAACAAGAGAAAATTTGAAAAAGGCATTAGCTGTTGTGGGTATTGGAATTCACACCTTGTCCGACCGGATATATACAATTAACAACATTGTTTCTTCTGCTATAGACATTATACGATCTGATATGTCTTCTTTCTATCATGGACAAAGTCAGACCAGGTCCATTATGCAGTTGGGTTGGCACTCTTCAGATGCTGAAGGCGGGTCGGGTTCCGTGGCAGCATGTCAGTGCCAGGGAAATATTTTTTCCTTTAATTTAACGCAACAACAACTAATGGCTAAGAAGGAGGCGACTTATGTCATGCTCAATATTGAAAAGTTAGAAAGATTGCCTTTTACCGTGGCCGAGATCCCCTCTGCAGAGTGGTTAATACACAGGGTTATTAATCTGCCTATTTCTACGTTACAATTCACTTCTTGTTTGAAACATGTTCCGGTAGGCAGACATGAAAAGTTGGGAGATAGTTGCACCCATGAGGTGTGGGAGCTTCCTTTCTTGTACAAATGCGTAATTGGCATGAAAGAGGTCTTTCTAAGCGGTAGTGAATGCGAGACTTCAGCCAGCCATTCGATGATTTGTAAGCAGCTGTCCTTGCATGGGGCGTGTAATGCCTCGGTTGCGAACTTGGCTTGCTATCTGAAGGGAGTTCCAGTCCCCTTGATTAAACGCACATTCCAGGTGCTTTCAAACAGCAGCTACGTCCTCCTCAATAGTGAAGACTGTTGAGGCATGTGGGCCGGAATAGTTTACGTTGTTCAGTCACTAAGGTCGTTACTTGCTGCGGGAGTGTGTTGTTTCCCCCCACTAAATTAAGGGAGGTGGCGGATATTTGGCCTCACATTGCTACTTCCAAGGTGAATTTCGACAAGTTAAGTAGACTAAAGGCTTTATTGTTTCAGAAGCATGTAGCCCTTACATCTGCACACGAGACCTATGCGCTTCAGGTGGCAAGGTCATTGGCGGAAATACAGTCCCTGTTAAATACCAACTTTCCGAGCCACTTTGGTGAACTCGTGGGACGTATATTTAATTCGTCCAGCACAGCTGGATTGGCAGATTTTTTCAAAGCTGTTGGTGTTGGTTTCGTTCACACCTTCTCTTCCATATTTGGTTTAATACCTTCGGCTATTCATTCAATTTTCGGAAGCATTTTTGGGGGATTTCCGATAACTTTGGCTTTATTAGCCGGCATTTTACTATTGCTGTTGTTTTTTCGCAATGGCTGTCCCGCCGCGACAAGGACAAATGAGGGCGCTCCCATCAGCGCAGCTGTGTCGTAAACGTATGATGCAGCACTTTGGAGCAACACTCCTGGAATATTTGGAGTGTGACTGGTCTCTGTCATTCCGACCGGTTTTGGATTGTGTGCAGCCCGTGTTTCGGTGCCGTTGGTGCTCTTTTGAACATGCACTAGACATCTGTCTCGCACAGCAACGTCCCCCAGTGGTTGATGCTGATCTGTTGATGTTCCCGATGAGGGCTCATTACCAGACATGCGTGCTGCGGCTGCGTTTGCTTCGCGAGGCTACTTACGAGATACCCTTCCTGGAGGAAGTTGATATTGACTCGTTTACAGGCTCGACACAGGATGCCGCCTTGGTTGACACTGGGGCTTTGGAACACACCTGCTCCTTGGTAGTCTTTGGTGTAGATTTTACGGTTTTGTCATCTGCTGAAGTGGATACTCTCCTGCTTTCCATGACCAATGTTTGAATTGGATTTATTTTAAATTAACATTATGATTTGAATTCGGCATTTTGCCGCATGCTCATTTTTTAAATTTAGGATTAATATTCTTTGATGTCCTCTTGACTTGTTGAAATTTGTTAGGATTTTTATTATATTTTAGCCTAGGGCATTTTTTAGTTTAGACTTAAACCACTTTCTACCAACAAGGGGAGGGTATAGTGTAGCCATTTTTAATATAGCTTTATGCGCGTTTGCTTAATGTATTAGGCCTCTGTGCACTTTGCCCTAGATGCATTTTATTTAACCTCGCACTGTTATTTTACAATAACCAGTTTCACGGTCTTGTTTTATTTCATTCTATCACACTGTTTAGCTTACTTTAGCACTGTGTTCTCAAACAATACATTCTTGCTCTCTCTGTGCTTCAGTCAAGGATACAGTCTGGTACATTGCCGCAAGACGTGGTAGAAGTTTAGTCTCTAGGGTTCGTAGAAAGTACACATTCTTACATAGGGACGTTTCTTAGAACATCAGCGTGTTAGTTATAAAAACACTTTCTAGTCCTGGTACACGTAAGAGGGAGATTCTGACCAGGAACCCACAACTAGATGCTGACTGCCCTGTTGCAGATGCTGATGCAGATTACAGGCCTTTGCTCAGGTACGAGGGTTGATGTCCTCCCGGGGGAACCTGAAAGGCAGGCTTAGAGCTTCATAGGCTGTGCTCAAAATATAACTTAGAGAGAACATAATTTAGTTGCACTTTGATAGCCTTATTCTTGTGTTTCACTCTCCTCGTTACTATTTCAATCCTACTGTGTTGTGGGGTTCCAGGAGATCCCTATGGGCTGCATCATTTATTTTGCCACACATAGGGAGCTCAGACAATTCTTACACAGGACTTCCACTGCAGCCTGAGTGAAATAACATCCACGTTATTTCACAGCCATTTTACACTGCACTTAAGTAACTTAGAAATCACTTATATGTCTAGCCCTCACTTAGTGAAGGTTAGGTGCAAAGTTACTTAGAGTGAGGCACCCTGGCACTAGTCAAGGTGCCCCCACATTGTTCAGGGCAATTTACCCGGACTTTGTGAGTGCGGGGACACCATTACACGCGTGAACTACATATAGGTCAATACCTATATGTACCGTCACAATGGTAACTCTGAACATGCCATGTAACATGTCTAGGACCATTCTGGTGTTGGGGTGACAATTCCATGCATCTCTGTGGCTCCAGCATAGAGTCCGGGTACTGCCAAACTAACTCTCTGGGGTTTTCTCTGCAGCTACCGCTGCTGTCAACCCTCAGACAGGTTTCTGCCCCCAGGGGCCTGGGCAGCCCAGTCCCAGGAAGGCAGCACAAAGGATTTCCTCTGAGAGAGGGTGTTACACCCTCTCCCTTTGGAAATAGGTGTTAAGGGCCTGAGAGGAGTAGCCTCTCCTGGCCTCTGGAAATGCTTTGAAGGGCACAGATGGAGCCCTCCTTGCACAAGCCAGTCTACACCAGTTCAGAGATCCCCCCAGCCCTGCTCTGGCGCGAAACTGGACAAAGGAAAGGGAAGTGACCACTCCCCTGACCAGCACTTCCCTGGAGAGTTGACCAGAGCTCTTCCAGTGTGTCCAAGACCTCTGCCATCTTGGATGCAGAGGTGTGAGGGCACAATGGAGACCTCTGAGTGGCCAGTGCCAGCAGGTGATGTCAGAGACCACTCCTGATAGATGCTTACCTCTCTCTGTAGCCAATCCTTCTCTGAGGGCTATTCAGGGTCTCTCCTGTGGGTTTCTCATCAGATAACTTCTCTCTTTGACTTCTGCCAAGGATCGACCGCTGACTGCTCCAGGACGCCTGCAAACCCGCAACAAAGTAGCAAGAAGACTACCAGAAACATTGTAGTGCCTCATCCTGCTGGCTTTCTCGACTGTTTCCTTGTAGTGCTTTCTCCGAGGGCTGTCTGCCTTCACCCTGCACTGGAAGCCAAGAAGAAATTTCCCGTGGGTCGACGGAATCTTCCCCCTGCCAACGCAGGCAACAAACTTCTGCATCACCAGTCCTCTGGGTCCCCTCTCATCTTGACGAGCGTGGTCCCTGGAACACAGGAGCTGGATCCATGTGTCCCCGACAGTCCAGTGGCCCTTCTGTCCAAAGTTGGTGGAGGTAAGTCCTTGCCTCCCCACGCCAGACAGTAATCCTGTGTACTGCGTGAACGAATTCCTTTGTGCACAGCATAGCCCAGGTCCCCAGCACTCCGTCCTGCATTGCCAAACTTGCTGAGTTGGACTCCGACTTCGTGGGACCCTCTTTTGTTGTGCTGAGATGACCGCAGTGCTCAGATCTTCTGAACGCCTGTGCAGGTGCTTCTGCAGGTGCTGCCTGCTTCTGCGTGGGCTCTCTGTGTTGCTGAGCACCTCCTCCGCCTCCTCCTCCAAGGGGCAACCTTCTGGTCCGTCCTGGGCCCTGGCAGCACCTGAATTCCTCAAACAGACTCTTGCAGCTAGCAAGGCTTGTTTGTGGTCTTTCTGCATAAAACAACTCTGCATCCTTCAGCACGCCGTGGGACATCTTCTTACCAAAGGAGAAGTTCCTGGCACCTTCCGTTGTTGCAGAATCTTTGGCTTCTTCCACCTGGAGACAGCCCTTTTGCGCCTTCATCCGGGGTGTAGTGGGCTCCTGCACCCCCTGGACACTTGCGTGACTCTTGGACTTGGTCCCCTTCCTTTGCAGGTCCTCAGGTCCAGGAATCCATGTTCAGTGCTTTGCAGTCAGTTGTTGTCTTTGCAGAATCCCCTATCTTGACTTTACTGTCTTTCTGGGGTAGTAGGGTAACTTTACACCTATTTTTCAAGGTCTTGGGATGGGGTATCTTGGAAACCCTTAGTGTTTTCTTACACTCCCAGTGATGGTTTGTGTTGACCCTAGGCCTATTGTCTCCTATTGCATTCTATTGTGTTCTACAGTGTCTGCACTACTTTTCTACCTGATTACTTTCCTAATTTTGGTTTGTGTGTATATTTTGTGTATATTACTTACCTCCTAAGGGAGTATATCCTCTGAGATACTTTTGGCATATTGTCACTAAAATTAAGTATTGTGTTTCTTATGATATAGTGCTAAGTGATATAAGTGGTATAGTAGGAGCTTTGCATGTCTCCTAGTTCAGCCTAAGCTGCTCTGCTATAGCTACCTCTATCACCCTAAGCTGCTAGAACACTACTGATCTACTAATAAGGGATAACTGGACCTGTCACAAGGTGTAAGTACCACAAGGTACCCACTATAAGCCAGGCCAGCCTCCTACAAATGGGCCCACAGATGCTCACCCCAAGCCCCAGCAACACCCCCACCCACACCAGAGGGACACTATAGGATGGGAGACCCCATCCTGGGGAAGTACAGGTAAGTATTTTTCTCTTTTTTTCTGTGCCAGTGGGAGTACCTTTCATGGGGCCTCCTGTCTGGCACTGGGTGTTATGGCCTTGCCCAGGAGACGCCTGTCCCCTGGGCTGGCTATTGGGGTGGTGGGCAAGACTCATGTCTTTGATAAGACAGGAGTCATGTTTGGGTGGTAGTCCCTCAGCGAATGATGCTATGGTGGTTAGCAGCATATTTATTGCCGCTAACCAGGCTTTACAAAGATTTTTTCAGACTCATTCGCCTAAGTAATTTCTTTAAATGCAATCCCATTCAGGGTTCTCAGAGCACTACAGGCCTCAGACCACCTTCGACATTTATTCCACCTTCAACCTCCATACCGGTTGAAATATTAACTTTTGAGAAAGTTGCTTTAAAAGATATTGAATCTTTAAGCACTAAGCGGAGCTATGTTAAATTCAACCTCACCTACGAAGAAAACACAGCCCTAAAACACCTAAAAGATAAACAAGACCTACTAATTAAGGCAGCAGGTATAGGCGGTGGGATAGTATTACAAGATATAAATGATTACCAACAAGAAATACTTAGACGACTAGCGACAAAAATTGTTACAGGGACACCGTTTCAGATCCCACCAAAATGCTGAGATAACAAATATTGGAACTCACCACAATGGGGTTAGACCAAGGCTTTGTTACTAAAAAGGAACACCAATTCCTCAACAAAAAAGACCCTCGCATCCCCATAATAGTAAGTTTTACTACCAGACCAAAGGAGTGGCCATGGGAGCTGCCTTTGCACCAAACTTGGTTAACCTCTATATGGCAGAATATGAGACCCAAAACATCTTCAACCAAGCAAACCCTTTCCTACGCCATATACGAAAATGGTCAAGATACATCGACGATGTATTGCTTATTTGGCGTGGTTCTACAATCCAAATCCCAGATTTCCACACATGGCTGAATGGTAAATCAAAAGATATCCAATTTACCACTGAGTCCAATAGAGAAAACATCCCCTTTCTAGTTCTCAAAATCTGGGTAGAAAGAGATAAACTCTTTGTGACACTATATTGCAAACCTACGGAGAGAAACCCACTGCTACACTACTCCAGCCTCCACCCGAGGGGCCTGAGAGATAACCTTCCTTTCGGGCAATTCCTCCGTATTCTGAGAAACTGCACAAGGAGATTAGACTACTTCAGAGAATCTGACATCTTAATCAAGAGATTAGTCAAAAGAGGCTACCCTAAACGACTTGTGAATAGAGCAAGGAAACGTGCGTGGTACAACCACAGAGAAGCTCTTTTAGAACCTAAACAAATGAAACAAGAATGCAACAGACTAGCATGTGTTACCACATACAGCCTGGCCAGTAACGACATCAAGAAAATAGTTTGACAACATTGGCCACTCATTAAGGAACACATCCACACACAGGAAGCCCCGCTTTTTCCTTAAAAAAAGGTAGAAACCTTAAAGACACCCTCACTTGCGCACTACTACCATGGACGCCCAAAAGAAAGGTTAACACACTATGGGATTTACCAGCCGTAGTGGGCCACTACAAATGCAGCAATAGTGCGGCATGTAAGATGACTTTTAACACCACAGAATTCTGTCATAAAAACTATACATTCACCCTACCTAAATTCACCAACTGTAACACACACAACGTTATCTATGCAATTTGGTGCCCCTACGGATTGCTGTACATTGGACAAACTATGCAGAAAGTTAAATGCAGAATCCTGCAACATAAAAGCAGGATTAAATGCAAAACAATAGGTGCCCCACTATTAGAACACTACGAAACACTACAACATAAATGTGATGACATAAAATGGCAAATAGTGGAACAAATCTCCTTGGGACTAAGGGGAGGAGACAAAGAATATATCTTATCAAAGCGGGAGTTATTTTGGATAGAAAAATGTGGCACCATTAAAGAAGGATTAAACACGATAGAGGATTGGCGCCACGCTACCCTCTGAGACCTATATAACATATACATATGCCAAAGGCTGCTTACTGAAGTGCCCCTTTTTGTCACTATTTCCTACATGAAGATCCACAAGGGCTACCTCCTATGAACACATAGCATCCATCCTCCGCCACCATGTGCACGTTGTCATACGTCTTTTTTTCTGGACTACAATCCGAAGTGCCTTTTTAATAGCCCACTTGCCGTTAGTCATCTGCATGAGCCCCATGTATACTTTTCTTATTCATTCAGTATAGGGCCTTGATAGCATCATAGATAACCCCACGTAGTGATCAGCGACTCCTGACACAACGCTACGGGTGAGAAGCATTCCCGATTAAGTTCAAGCCTACCCACAAGTCTGCACATCCCCGTAAGCTATTTTGTCAAAACCCTCTCCACGCGAACCAGAAAGGGACCTCTCCCCTTTCCTACTCTTTAAATGAACACACGTGCGGCACAACGCCACGGTTGAGAAGCGTTCCTGACTAAGATCAGGCCTCCCCGTATGTCTGCACTTCCCTGTGAGCTATGTTGACAAATCGCGCTCTACACAGACCAGAAAGGGACCTCTTCCCTTTCTTACACTTCAAATGAAAACAGGTGCGAATTCGTAAGCGTATTTGCAGCGGACCAGAAAGGGAACATTTCCCTTCCTGGCTCCAGCGCTGGCAGCTTTGGTTTAATGCCGCTACACCACATCGTTTTCTTATCCCTGATTGGTTCCTCCATGGACCAATCATAGAAGCATTTTATCGCTCCAAGATGGTTGCAATTTCCCACTTAAGCCGGCACGACGCTCATCCGTGTGGCTTACAGTAAATGGAAAGGAAGCTCCATGAGGAAACATACGACGTCGGATGACTCGCCCTGGCCACAAGTATAGACTTCCCAGATGCATATTGAGCAGTAAGTGCAGACACATATAATTTGACTATGCTGCTTTACTCACAGACACCTATGCTCAGGCTTTCTCGTACATTTATTGTTCCTTAGATATCGTGAGCCTCAGCCTACATTTGTGAAGGGCCCTCAGTGTTCGAACAACCCTGAATACACAACACTGAATACTATACCAATTGAATTGACCCCCAGACCGGAGTACACCACATCCTCGGGGTACATTGAACTACTCAACATGTAAGTAGTCACCGGCTACCCTATGATCATACTTCCTGTTTTCTAATGTATAAACAGAGTACCATACTGTATGTCATTTTTCCATCAGGAAGATGTCCCAGACCACGAGATCGTAATTCTACACTGGATCTTAGGTGAGTGCATAACCCCTCCTCTAACCATAAATCATGGACACCGATCAAATAGGCCTTTAGTAATTCAGATATTTATACTATCCGTAGGTGCTACCGACCTGAATTTTCCCAGTCCTGAAGATGACCCACCTTTGATTTGTTTATGAAATTGGGTCGAAACGTCGACATATCTTTAAGTGTGAAATATTAAACAGTAAAGAAATTTTATGTGACTTTAGGGCTTCCCGGACTGACGGGGCCGCATGAAGTCCATATTATTCTTAAACCACCTCTTGTACATATTGTATATATCACCCTCACTTTCCTGCACAATATTGACTTTCACTGTTTTTAATAGGAGCACCTATTCAGACAAGTATAACCTTGGGTCTACAATAATATGTTAAAAAGATGCATAATGCAATAAATCACTATTGATGTTACATTGTTTGTACACTTAGATTTATTTAGTCATTGGATTACAGTGGAAGTCTAGTTTACTTCCCCCTTGTATTGACCAATAATTTACTTTCAACCAGGCTAGCGTCATTTCTGGCACACTAACGCCTTTTCCACTACCTCCACCCCCCCAGCTAGTGACTTTTCTTTAGACGTTAGCCCCTCCTTTGCGCCACCTTGCGCCATTCCATTAATATGGCGCCCGGCTGGTACTTAGGAATGGCGCTAGCAGGCACTATGGTTTCTGTCGCAATACTGCATTAGCGCAGTTTTGTGGAAAAATCCATATGATGGGCCTATATCTCTTAGCAGCAGAACCCACTCCTATAATATTCCAGGTTATAAATGACAGTGTAGGCCCTGTCTCATCTAGTCGAGTTATAGGCATGCATTTGTGTGATATCCATCAACAGGCTTCCCACCCCCTGCATCCCTCTCAAGCAGCAGTGACCCCCAGGACCCACAACAACAGTTCCCAAAAGTAACTCACATGCCCCAAGGCAATCCAGCAACAGCTGGGGATCCAAACCTAGAAAACATAAACATTAGTATAAGATCACCACTTCCAGGTCACTGGGATGTAAATCTTCCAAGGGGGGGTCAAGGAAGTTCCAGTTCAATATTCAACTCCGGCCTCGTACAGCACAAACAAAGACATCGTCGGATTCCTCAGGATCCATGCCACCATTGATGCACCCTGCGCTGCCTTAACTACTACCAGCATAGGTTCCTTGCTTCATAGGCATAGCAACGGAAGCGGCCCAATTTCTCCACAAGATGCATTCCAGTATCTCTGACATCATATTATATATTCAGCCATCTGCGGGGTCACAACCGGCAAATCTTCTTCCAATAGATGTGAGGACTTAGAGCCAGACATGCTCGAATCTGGGTCTTGAAGGTTTGTCTGATCTGTTGTCTGGTCTGTTCTTTGTTCCCATCTCTGCTGCAGTCCATAGTGCTGCCACCCTCTCCTGTTCTGTCTGTGAGGGAGAGGGTCTTGTCTGGAAGGATCTTGCTTGTTTGCCTTTAGGTTTCCTCCTACAACACCTTCCAGGAATCCAGGATCTGCTTTTGGGTGTCAGGTGAGGTGCTCCCGCCGTATAGACATCTAAACAAGCCCAGGCTTCTTTAGGTGAGGTGCAGAAGTGTGTGTTTCCATCCTGAATGATTCATAATTTCATCGGGAACATCAGTAAGTAATGCAGTCCTTCTTCCCCTAGGGCCTTCTTCACCATTTGATAAGATGCCCTTTGTGCCTGCACTTTTGCAGTATAGTCCAGGAACACCAATACTTTTCCATTCCCCATTGCATATGGGCTGTTATTGCATGCCTTACGGAGTATGACATCTCTATCTTTGAAACGTAGCAAGTGCGCTACCACTGGATGTGGCGGACGGCCCGGGGCCAACAGTCTCGTTGGCACTCCGTGGGCCCTCACTAGGGTGAAGAAGGGGGTGAGACAGGCCAGCGCTACCTCTGTCTGTAGCCATTGTTTCTGAAAATCCACTGTGTCAGTGCCCTTGGATCCCTCCAGCAGCCCAACTAGTTGAATGTTGTTGTGGCGATAATGGCCTTCTGCATCCTCCGCCCTTTGTTCCACTACTTTTACCCTCTCAGCGAGGCCCCCCACGGTGCGCGTGAGCTCCATCTGATCTAGTTTAATCTCTTCCACTACAGTTTCCATCATTTTTACCCTCTCTGCCAGTTTGTGATGCTCCGTCCGTAACACAGCCTGGCCTACTGATACGGTGCTGATGTTTTGCTGAAGGGTCTGTTTAGTGTCTGCTTTAGTGGCCAACACTTTACCAAGGTCAGTATGGATGGATATCTCATTGGTGTCCTGAGTATCCCACCTACCTGTTGCACTGGGGAAGTCCCATCAGGTTTCTGGACAGCCACATTTGTTTTAGTCCATCCGTTGCCCATAGTGATCTCTGCAATGCGATGGCTCCCCCAAAGCCTGGCGTGAGCTTCACCGTGCTAATGTCAAGGCTTATCCAAGGATCGGAGGGGGAGGAGAAAGGGATCGCAAGCCACATCCTCGTCTGGGGCATTAACCACATTACAGTCACTGCCAAATTACCTTTCCCCATACAGCGGGTACACTGGGCCCACCACCCCGAATGTAGACACCTTTCCCAGGCCAACCAGCAATCCAAGGGGTCCCCCAGGTGTCCAGCAGGAAAATGGCAATTCTTCAAAAAGCATCCCCTTGGGACTGTGAGTTCAGCTCAGGCCCCACTTCGGCCCAATGTTTCAGTCAGTTGACATCTGCATCTGAGCCCCCCCATTCTATGAGCTGCTCATGGCGCCATCAGCACCTGCTGGAGAGCACCCAGTAGTGTAGGTGCTTGCTTGTCGATGGCCTGCTCAGTGCACTCCAGCGCCCAGGCCTCTCATCACTCTCACCTTCTGTATGCGGTGCCGCTGTCGTCTGCAGGCCTTTCCATCCGCTTCCTCTACGGGCCCTGCGATAGCCCTTTGCCGCTATCTCTATTACTCTGCCACCTCTGCCGTCGCACAGGTTAGGCACCACACCTCCGGTTGCTGTCTCTGCTCCCACTTCACCGTTGTCTCTACAACTGCACCGCCTCGCCCTCGTGCAGGCCAGGCACCGCACCTCCAGCCGCTGCCGGCACTTCCCCGGTGTATAATGGTAACCCTGCTGTGGTACTTGCATTGTGCTGGAGGTTTCTCAAAGTCCATTCAGGTATACATGTTTTTGGTCCTTTTAACCTTCTAAAAGGTAAATGGACTGACAAGACTACAATAATGTATGTTAGTTGTGAATGTCTACAGTAAAGCATGATTGCTTATGCTTAGCTAGGAATGTTCTAAACTTGCAGTTTTGGTAAACAAAAGAATAATATGAAATCCATGTTAACATTTATAGTAAAGCTTGATGTTTAACTTTGCAGTTTGACAAGCAAAAGAACAGTATGGAATTCAGGATAAGCATATGGCACTTTCCTTGACTATTTTGCACTGATTAGTTTTTAATGGTAGCAACATTATTTGTGAGGATGTTTTTTATATGTGCTATATAAAATATGAATAATCAGTGTTTTGGGGACCGAACTAGACCATGAATTTTATTGTTCCATCTTTTAACGGTGAGTGTTACTGGTAAAGCTTGATTGTTCATGTTACACTAAGAAGTTTTAACTTTCTAGTTTGGTACAAAAGAATAGTTTTAATATGTAATATAGTATATGCACATTGCACTTTTCTCTTGACCCTTTTGAACTGAAGAGACTTTGATGGTAGCATGCCACTGCTGGGATGTCCTCATATGGTGCTAAATAACACTTGAATAAGATTCATGCTTGTGAAAACCTATGTCCGTCCCAGTTTGCCCTTGCAGCCGTTGCGAAGATCTGGAAAACCACAGCAGGAGGAAGATTCTTTTCCTACCTAGCAGCCCGTATATGAAACACGCTGCCTCTCAAGCTCAGGCAGACCGCATCACTGAAGCAGTTCAGGAAGTACCTCAAGACTTGGCTCTTTGACTGTACTGCGCTCCCGCAAACAGCACCTTGAGACCCATGGGTAATTAGTCATGCATTACAAATCACTGATTGATTGATTGATTGAAAACCTTGTACGCAAAAGCACTTCTGTTTTTAATATGATTGGTCGGGCAAATTTGCATGATTATAATTTGTAGCTGGTGGTTTAAGAATGGGTTTGTTATTATAAGACCTATGACTAATGTCAAAGTCTTTTTTTTCCTAAATGTGTTGAGCCGTAGATGATCAAAAAATAGGCATCCAATTAAATGACAACCGTTTTTTAATGATGTTATTTATTGAGTGGTGTTTTAACTAGCGATTTTAGTGTATTTGTAAGTGCAAGTTTTAGATGCAGATTGTAAGTTTTAGTTAACTGAACAAGAAAGTACTTGCTTACTTATGGCCTCATTACGAGTTTGGTGGTCCTTTGCAATAGAGCCTTATTGCCCGTCAGACCGTCGGGAACAGTGCTACAAGATAGCACTAGGCTCCATCAAAGGACAGAGGGGGAGGACCAGCACCCTCAGAATGCGTACAGTTTTCTAAGCAGACAGTGCGCATTCTATTGGTGCTGGGGTTGGAGGCCCCTGCTCTGTCCATGCCATGGGCATTGGTAGTGCAGGGGCCCCACTGAGGCCCCCTGCACTTGGTCTCTGCCAGTCTTTTCATTGTGGGGAAACCGTCATGAAAAGGTTGGTGGATAACAAGGCTGTAATCAGCCAGGAAGCTCTGAGTTCATTGCTGCCTTGGCTGACTACAACCAAGACAACCATCAGCCAATCAAGAACAATGTTCTTTGCGGGGACAGCGCTCCCCTTGTGGGTCTGCCCACCAGGGTCGGAATTGGAAGGTCAGACTGCCCAGAGCGCTGCAGTCTGACTGTCAAATCAAGTGTGGGGTTCTCAAACTGCCACATTCAGAATGAGGCCTATTAATTATTTACTCAATGCCAAATGTGGAGTTTATCTGAGTAACATCAGTACTACCTCCATGACTCCATCAGGACAAATTACACATGGTGAAGTGTGCACTTTTGATATGTTTCCAGTGTGACATGAGTATTCCCATGTCACCTTCTTCAGGCTACTATACTTCCGTCAGCAACATGCCAGGATTTTGGAACATCAGTTCTCATTGTTGTGTTACAGTGTATCTGACAAATAGATGGCTGCATGACCTTGTGTGGGATCTGTGGGAAATGAACTTGGCATTGGCCTACTATTGTATGACAACAGGTAACTGAGATATGCCCCATGAGGTAAAGCCTGGAAGGTGTTGTGGCCTCCTCCTTGTTCAATGGGTACTGTGATTGCACAACTTCAGCCGTGCAATTTTAGTTGTCTGAAATCCTGATTTTCTTTTGGGCAACTGATTTCAGTTCAGATGACATGCATGCATATGGTATGGTACATGTAGGAGGCACTTTGAGAATGTTTGTTTCTGGGGCCTACTTTACATCATGGAAATGTTTGCTAATCACAGCTGTTGTTCAAGTGTGATCAGGAACATGTGGTGACCCTTCCCTCTTTGTCTTTGCAGCATCAGCCCAGGCAAGTGAGGGAGACAGGGCAAAACCAAGTGGGGAAGCAACTCGCCATGATACCTTGCGTCATGACACCACTGGCACAGAGGGACGCAGTGGGCCGGAGGGTCAGGGGAGTGCCATGGAAGAGACAGGATCAATCTCATCATCATCAGATGCTACCTCCTGTGACTACTCCCTAGTGATGGCACAACCATCAGGACTTTCTCCTATACCATCTTTATCCACCACCCAAAGTTCTTTTGCCACTCTCCTTGTTGCTCCCCACCTAGTTGGCCATGCCTGCTCACCCAAGAAAGTGGGCATCTCCTTTGCCACAATCACCTCAGCCCCAGCCCCTGTTATCCCTGCTGCCCGAGTGAGGGGGATATTGACCTTCTGAGGAGTATCTCTGTGGGCCAAACTGCCATTGTGAATGCCATCCAGGGGTTGGTGAGACCACTTCATCAGACTAATGCATTCCTGGAAGACATTCATACTGCCATATCTGGCCTACAGAAATCTTTTCTGGCTATAGCCTCCTCACTGATGGCAGGAGAGTTTCCTTTTTGAGCGTGCCCTTTTCCCTGTTCCCTCCAAACCACCTCTGAAACCCAAGAGGCCCCCACACACATCCCAACCCATCCCTTCCACATCAAAGTCTTCCCCTGCCACACCTGCCTCCCCTTCAAGCACCCATATCCCTCCCCCGAAGAAGTCCACCCCTTCAAAGAAAAATACCCCCTCTCAAACCCAACCATCCCAAATGAGACCCAACCCACCTAAAGATGATCTCTGAGGTGGCTGCTTGCCCACTTGATGCATCTTCCTGTGGAGGCTCCTTGGCAGTGATTGGAGTGACATGTGGCCACAGTGATGTGCATGGACATATATGAACTGGCCAATTGCCTTTGTTCAAAATCATTTAAATATAATGAACCCAAGTTGTTGCTTTTTGGGTACACATTTGTCTTACAATTACTTTTCTACCTTTCTGTTTTTCCTGAGTAACTTGTGCTGCTATGCCTACAGTTGTGTGTGTTTCACCCTGAGTGCTGATCCATTTTCTGTTGTTTATAATATCTGACTCTGTGAAAAGTGCTGGTGTGAACCAAGACAAAGGTAGATGTTAACTGTATGGATATGTGGGTGATAATCCAATTGGGGTGTCATTTCTTTGTGTTATGTTTGTGATGGTACGTATTTCATCTTGTGTTGTCCAATGTCAGCATGTATGGTGTTTGTGTTGTCCCCCTGACATGGATTGTACATCCCTCTCATGTGTGGATGCTCAAGTTTTGTTTGTCCACACATGGAGGGTGTTCAATTGTGCTACCTTCCTGTGCAGTTGACTGAGCATGTGTCCATTTTGATGAGTCTACCTTGCATCCATTTCATCTAGATGTCTGGCCCATGTTGTTCTGTTGTATTTGATTTCTTGACTTGCACTTACACATTATGCAGATAGGCATGTCACTTGGTTCTACTATTGTTTGTCCCTGAGATACCGAAAGGGTCAGTTCCTGTGCAAATGTTGTTTTAGGGGCATGTGCAAAATATAATGTGTCCCAGGGCAGCATCCCCCCATGAGTGCTCCTGGTGGTCCCATCCCTACTGTGTAGGTATTGTTTACATTGTGAGCTTTGGATATTTGTCTCTCCAACTATTGTGCATCCGATTGAGCTTCTATTGTGTTGCAATGTGGGTGATGTGTGGGTCCAGTGCAGGGCTGTTAAATGGAAGGGGTATTTGTGTTAAATGACAAAAACATTAAAATGTTTCTTCAGTCTGACGACAGTCCATGGTATGTGATCAATGTGTGGGTGTCATTTGAATAAAGTGTGATATTGTTGTTGTGTGACACAATGTTCTGTTCACTTCATTGTCCCTGTGCCTATGTTAAGCAGACGTGTGTTTTTGTGGAGTGTGGTGATGCAGTGTCAGTGACTTGCCCAAAGGGAGCGTTTGAAGGCTGTGAATGTGTCATTCTTTGTGGATGACTATGACTGTGGATACAATGACACGTCTACTTGGTGTAGATAGCGTGACCCCCATAGCATGTGGATGATGGCACGACGAACTGTTCTTGAGCTTAATGACAGAAGTAGGTGTGTGTTCTTACTGTCAGTTGCATCCAAGGCAGATGCAACTGACAGTAAGATCTGGATTTTGGGCAACTTTGATGAGCCGCAGCAGTGGCAGGACGTGTGTGATGGGCTCCATGGTGTCACAGGATGTGTAAAGCTGCCTGGGGGTGAGTTGCTCCAATTATACTCTCCATTTCCGCCAGCTGGAATGTTGTCACTGGACCGCCACAGTCACATGACAGTGTGCAACATCATAATCAGCCTGTTTTTCCTGTCTCATCACCACAAGGATCTGCACTGCCTGGCAGTGTCGGCCGGAGGAGCAGTCTTTGCTCTATGGAACCGCAAACTTCTTAATACAGTGGTCCGACTGCCAAGCTAGTGGTGCACAGGCCACCAAACTCGTAATCAGGCCCATAGTATTTCTTTTAGTTCCATCTAGCAGACATGTTTTTACTCCTACCTTCTATTTTGTAATTTTGTGTTATTTTTAGTCTTTTTACCCAGAACCAGGTTGTGGTAAGTGGCTGCTTTTCTTGGAAGAGGTAATTCAGTTTGTAAGGTTTTTTAAAGGGTTTTAAGGGTGAGGGGAAATGGGGGCAGGGCTACAAGTTAGTTATAGTGGTGTTTGTAGCTTTTTAGTATATTTAAATGGTATGATTGGCAGTGTTTTTCACTAGTTGGTAGTTTGGGATTTGTATACACTATTTTAATAAAGTAGCATTGTGTTATGTTAAGTTGTGTTATGTTACTTATATTTTGAGGTTTAAGTGAGATGTATATGTATTTTGGGGAATATACTATGTTTTGCAGTTTTTTTCTCATTTACTACGTTTTTGTCTATACACGTGTCATATGGGCATTGGGAGTTTCCATTTTTTATTAACCCCTTCGCTGCCAGGCCTTTTCCCCCTCAGGTGCCAGCGGAGTTCGCATTTAGGCCCTCATAACTTTTTTTCCACATAAGAAAAGACCTTAAAACAAATTGCCCTCCCGGGGAGCGCCCCTTAAGGGTAAATATTTTTTTTTAAATCCCTGGTGTCTAGTGGCCATTTCTGCAGCCCGATCGCTTCATGATCAGTCTGCAGACATGCGCAAAGAGACATAAAAGGAAAGGCCTTTCCTTTCACGCCTCCGCGTGCTCCTACCTCCTGATAGGAAGAGAAATGCTGGAAGCTGGGAGGCAACCTCTGATGAGGTCAGCGTGTGATTGCGGGCTACCCTCTTCAGATGTCACTGAGGGGCAGGGGGCGGGGGTGGAAGGGCAAAGTGATGCCCCTTCCATCCCTGATGGGGGTGTCAGTGGGAGACCCACAGGGGGAGTGCTAGCGCCCCCCCATGGGCCGGGTGGATCCGTGGCTGAAGACAAGTCCAGCTCATACCAGGTACCCTGGGGGTTGAAGGAAATCAATTTTGTTTTATAATAAACCAAAGCTTTTTAATTAGATGTTCCTTTATTTGTTTTCCTAGATGGTTTCTTTTTTGAGACATTTTTTCAGGTTTTTTATTGTTCCTACGTACTTTGGATTGATCTATTAGATTCATGTTATTTTTGTTTTTTTGGGGCTTTTTGGTCAATATTTTTCCCATTTTTGGTGGATTATTATTGTTGAATACAAGGATAAAAAGGAAGTCCGGCAGCTATAGAACAGTATGTTTTAGTTATTTAATTGTTTTTGTGTGGGAAATGTGATATTTCATTGCTTGTGAAAATATGATGTGATTGTACTAGGAACTGTGTGGTTCATATGTTGTAATTGATTCATGTGATGTATTGAGTTTCTTTTTAGTTTCTTGGTTGGTGACAGTTCTTTTTTTTTTTTAAATAGTTTATATATTAATGTAGTATCTCAGTCTTCATTAATATTTGATTATTTTTTTTGGACTGATGTAATAAAATATTGTATTTACTATTTATAAAAAATGATTTGTTGTTTTAGTTTAGATTTCGTGATGATTGTTTAGAACTTTGGAAGGTTAATATTTGTTTAAAAATATTCTTTTGGTTAGCATTACTAAGTAATCTCCTTCTTTGCTATTTTTGAATAATTTGACTCTAAATTCTAGCATGTCGTACATTCTTTTGGTTTGTTTGCTAAGTTTAGGGGAAATTTGGCTAAAAGATTGCTCCATTCGTAGTTCGTGCTAGTTTTGCACTTTTTGGAAACACTTCTATATATTTAGGGGCTTATGTACAAGCCCTGTGCACAGCCAGTGCATACTTTTTGTGACACACTGACAGGGCATTGTGCAGACCATATCTACAAGGTCACACAAAGCCACTTTGCGTGGTTTTCCATGGCCTGATAGATATGCTGTATGGCAACGCAGCGCAATTCACTGTTTTTCCCTGCACTATGCCAATGAGGCGTTCCATGGGCAATGCAGTGGGTTTTCCCATGCATCACACATGGATTTTAACGCAGTCTCAGATTTACAAAGCATTGTAAACCTGGGAATGAGTAAAAATCCTATGTCTCTCTTAAGGGGATGTGCAACAGGGAAAAATATATTTATTTCTCTTTGTTTTTTCCTCTGTGCAGCATTCTTCAGCATACAGAAGAGGAAAAAGCCTCCATCGATTCTTTTTGTGCAGGAAGAAATAATTCTATCTGCGATGAAGGCATCCTTGCATCATGGTGCAAGGGTGTCTGCATCAGCACTAGGAAGCTCACTGTGCACCAGTGCAGAGGGAGAGGACAGAAATATACTGTTTCTTTTAGAAATAATGCATTTCTGCCTTTCCTTTGTGGGGCAGGGCAGTGCAGGAAGGTCACTTGCTGCACTGCCCTGCACAACAGGACTTGTAAATAAGCCCCTTAGAGTGTAGGCTGAGTTCTGCCTAATTTGAATTGAAAGGCATGTGCCATCCTTCCACTGCATTGTTTGCTTTGTCTTCCTGTAGCAAGATGCTGTCATAGACATTCCACCATGGTTTTTGGAATCGGGTTGAGATCTCTGTCCTGAGCATTGCAGTCTGCCAAACCAAGTGTCTTTGAAATAATCCATTAAGGGTCTTAGTTTGTCTGCATTTTGTTTGTGGAAAGGGCCTTCTATTATTAAATTGCATTGGTTGGCTACCTCTATGACAGGGACATAGGCTAGTTTTATCATTTTGTTTATATCAAATGCAAATTGAATGTCTATAAAATATTGCACACAGTGCAGCTTGTTGGAGGTGTCTCCATATGCTTTGATTAAAATGATAGTAACAGCCTTGCATAGCTATCTGGGAGTAAATGTTTAAAATAGTTTGAATCATGGCTTGCTCAAAGTCTATGATTATTTTTTGGAGATATTCGTTATTAGTTTTATGTTTAATGTGGTTTAAGAGGTTGTAGAAAGGGCTGCTTTGTTTATGAGGGGATAGGGCATATATGAAAAGGATCTTTATATTTTGATAGTCACCATGTAGGTTGAATATCTGGGGGTATTGTTTAGGACACATATAAAGGTCCCATTCATCTTCCACATGTGAGATTGGTTAAGTTTTAATAGATTATTTGCTGTAGAGAATATTAAGATTAATTTCTCATCACCCAGGTTGTCTTATAAAAGGAATGATTCTTCATTATGTGCCATTATTAAATGTTCCGGTATTTGAATGTCTTGCTATCTCTTGGGGGCAGTGGGAGTATCACTGGTGTTTTTTAGTTCATACAAAACCTTTTAAAGTGGTTATAATTGTTAGTATATTTGAAGGATTTTGGTTCTGGGTTCCTGAGAGTTAGTGTTTGCCTCTCTTGTATCCTGCAATAGCTTTCTTACTTCTATATCTGTCACATTGTGGGGGGGGGGGGTTGTGCTCTATTACATGAATTACAACATCATCTTTTGTAGTTGCTCTCTCATAGCATGCATTAGACTAAAACTTGGTACATTTCCAATTGGTATTTTCTGTTGATGAATGTTTTTTGCTGTAAGTGTAGCCCATTTGGTTTAGTAATTGCTTTCCTTTCTGCAAAGTTGTATGCTTTTACTACTTCTATTTTGCATACTTACATGTATGTTCTGTTTATATGTTGCATACAGTTTTGCAAACTTTCCATTGGTGGTGTCCTAACATAGAACAGGTGGTTTATATTCTGTTGGAAGAAGTAATAAAATGGGAGATTCCTATTAAAAGTTAATGTGTTGGTAGTTTGTGGAGATTGAGGCACTAAGCTTTGTTTTTACTTGCTATTTCGGTGAGTTTAGAGTTTTTCATTAATTTATGTATACTTACTTCCTAATACTTTTTGCTGGTTTGTGGTAGTTTATTTTTCTGAAAGTTATCACTTTTTTAAGTCGTAGCTTTGTCTTTTAAGAAGTTTGTGTAAAGAGATAGAAGTTTGAGAGTGTGTTATTCATTATTTGTTATTTTATGTTTTTAAGTTAATTAACAAGTTTGTTTTAGTTCAAATATAAGTTTTACTTAGTTGGTTAGGTTCTGGCTGAGATGTATATATTTCTTCTTTAGTGGTCTGGTGAGAGAATATGGCAGAGTTTCTTTGTCTTGCAGTGTATGTTGCCTTTGAAGTATTTTGTTGTCTAAATTAGTGTGCCTTTTATACTGTTGATATAATTGTTTGTTTGATTTTATTGGTTAAAGTTGTTTATACTTTAATTAATTTTATTGGTTGGTTTAGTTTTAGAGTTAGATTTGTTTTTACAATTATGTCCTTTTACTGTAAACGCTAATTTAGGTTAGATAAATGTATATATATATATATATATATATATATATATACATATATATATATATATATATATATATATTATTATTTAGGTGTTTGTTTAAATGTTTGTAATTAATGGTAGTATATTTTTGGGTTGTATTCTTATGAATTTAGGTATATAATTTATTGCGGTGAATAGTAAAGATTTTGTTGATGTAATATATTGATATTTATTTTAAACATTTGTATAAAATGTTTTATATTTATTTACAATAATCTTTTTACTAAATTTTTTACACATTTATTAAAGAATATTTAATTATTTTGGCAATAATATTGTAGTCGAAATTGTGTCAGTAGATATTTTTGACATATTATGTGTTTATTAAGGGCCTGATTACGAGGCTGGCGGTCCTAGGACCGCCAGCCCTGCAGTGGCAATTGGACCGCCGCAGCTGTGGTGGTCCAACCACCACCTTACAACGTTGGCAGGTGGACCCGCCTAAAGGCCACCATCCCCACCAACATTATAGATCCTGACGGGGTGACAGCAATTGGACTTGTAACCAGCCATGGCGGTGAACTCAGCACCACCAGGTGATTACAATCAAACGTTCCACCATCCTTTTCATGGTGGGGGTCCCACCATGAAACGGCTGGTGGAAAGAAAGGGACAGGGTTCACAGGGGGACCACTGCACCGCCCATGCCTTTGGCATGGGCAGTGCAGGGGCCCCCCTGCCTAGCACTGTCAGGATGCACAGTGTCTGCTTTGCAGACAGTGCGCATTGCGAGGGTGGTGGACTACTAGGATATTGGCTTCGGCTCCCTTAAAGGAGCTTAGGCCATAAACCCTATCAGTGTTCCCACCGGGCTGCAAGAGCAAATGGGTATTACAATGATGCCGCCAGTCATCCCGGCGAGAATAGTGCAGTGCGCTCAGGGGGAATGTCACCGCCATGGCGGTGGCGTCGTCCCCATGAGTTTGGCAGTCCCCTTGGCGGGACTGCCAAAATCCTAATGAGGCCCTGAGTTTTCAATATTTTGTTTTTTTGAGATAGGTAAAAATAAAAACCGATATTTTGAACAACTACATTTGTGTTCTCAAAATATTTAGCTTTACTAGTTAGGTATAGGAAGTTAGTATTTTTATTAGCAATATTTGATATCCGATATTGTTGAGTTGTGATACTCTGTGTATCAATATGAAGTCAGTGATTAAGTGGGGAAGGAGAGCTACAATGGGACAATATAGGACTGAACAGTTGAAATACGTCAGCTTATTCATCCGTGGATATAACTCTTAAACCTGCCTGGTTGGCCAGTCTAGCCACTGTTGAATACTGAAATTCAAAGTGGCCAGTGCCATTACAGATTCACCACAGGACTGTTAAGAGGTTACGAAAAGTACATCTAATGTGTAAACAACACATTTTCTTGATGTTCATGCAAAAGGTGCATGTTTGTGTTGCTTAAGGATCTGCTTGTGCTTTCAATGATATGAGATGGGTGATTGCTGAAACAGTACCTGCACAACATGAGAGAGTCTTTGTCACATGTGACACAGGATGATTCCCATGCATGTAAAAGAATCTCCTTTGGTCGTGCAGATGTTTTCATTTCTGTACATAACCATGGGCAAGCACACCACTAAGGATGCCACAGAAAGTCTGCTACCTATGAAATGGAGGACACGTATGCTGCCTCCTTTAGTGCACTTTATGAGTACGTACACTCTCCAGCATGTTGATAGGTGTGTTTGATAGTGACTGCATTCCTTTTGGAGATCTGGGTTTCCTGTGGGATATCCTTTGGGGGATGTGCTGTCAAGGCTTTGATTATATACTTCCACAGGCCACAAGCTCCACAGGCCACAGCCATACCAAGTAATGGCAGCATACACTCAAGATAGGGATTCCAGTCGACAGACACATGACACGCTTCCACCATCACCGTTCTGGTGGGCCTTCTCTAACGAAACACTCTTTGTCCCTCAATTTGCTCGTACTAGAAGCCTCCACTATCGCACACTAAGGAACCCTTGCAGAAGCCCCTCATGTGAGTCTTGCAGGATTTGTGAGCCCTTGTGAAACTTTTTTTTAAAAGTTGCAGAGTTCTTATAAGATGTCAGAGGGCTTACAATAGTTTTGCATCTGACAAGAGTTCAGCAGACCTCGTTGGTGCATGTACTAAAACCATGCCTATTTTGGCCACCCTCACTTGGCTTCCTAGATGTAATGGTGAGGTCACCCTGCGATCAATGGAGTTTGGATGTTTATTTCAATCCTTGCTGTTATTCAGTAATATCTCCTGTCTCAAGACCAGTAACTGGATTCTTTAGAAGTATTTAGCATCCCTACAAAGAAAGTGGCATTGTGAGGTCAGTGAACCTTATCTCTATGACACATCAAAGTGAAGGCTCACTAACCAAGACTAACAAACTCTTGCACATGGACAGAAACACAGAGACTGATCACAAACAACAGAGAATATCTCATAAGCACAACATTACACATATGACTACTAATCTTTGGAAGTTATCCCTGGCGCACTCAAGTGAAACAATTGGACCTGTGCACAGCTACAGAATCAATTTGACTGTCCCCAGACAATTTAATAACACATTCCACTAAAACTCAGTTAACCATTTTAGCAGCTTGGCTGGATTATCAAACTTTTGTGTCTGTGATGCCCACCAGACATTTGACCATACACAAGTTCCAGATGTTTAGGAATTCTGCTTCATATTTTTCCGTACTATTCATTGAGTACCAGAACCAAGAGAAACATAACTTCTGAGAAGCCAATGGACACAAGAGGAGAATCTCTCTTGAATATGTCAATTCCCCCTTGCCCTTTCTCATTGTTTCTCATTGTCAGAATCACATAAAAACTACTTGGCAGGTGGTGGTGATAGTGGCATAGAGGAGAAAGAATACACATCCGTTCCTCAGCATACCTAGAAGCAGAAGCTAGTGGGTACAAGTTCAACATTAACTACTTATCTTTTTAATTGAACTAGATTGGATCTCATAGTTGTGAGAAAATGGGTTATTCACTGAATGAGGCGTTAGTCATGCTCAAGCACTAGCCACAATCCCTGTCAGGGTGAACCACAAAAGTCATAAAATTAACCTGTGTTTAATCCCCTGGTAGCTTGGCACTAAAGCAGCCAGGGTTAATCTAGGGGGAATGTACAGAGTTGTCATGCAGCACACAAACAGTAATAAAGTTAAAACACAACCCAAGAAAAATATCACACCAATTTAGAACAATAGAGTAAATTTTATTTTATTATTTGGCAGAAAAGCAACAAAAGGACTATTGGTAGAACTGGCGTTATGATTTTTTTAAAATTTGAAGGTAAAAACCAGTGCCAAAAAGATCAGAACACCAACTACGTACATCTAGTCGCACGGGACAGGATCAAAGTCAAAACATTATGCGCAATGTGATGGCCCACCAGTCTGATACAAAGAGTGGATTTGGCCTAGTCTGAGCTTATAACCTGCCTTAGAACAAATTCCAACAAAAAATGTTCTCATAAGGATGAATTTCAGCTGGGCAAGACTGTAGGTGGTGTCAGAGGAAGAGGTGTTAAGGCAGTAGTTGTCACCATCAGGGAGCTGCAGGATGAAGTTGTGGTGAAGACTTAGGGCCTGATTTAGTTATCAGCGGATGGGTTACTGTCACAACTGTGACGGATATCCTATCCACCAAAATAAAAACCCCATTATTTCCTATGGGATTTATATTTCAGCAGACAGAATATCCGCCACCTTTGTGATAGAGTAACCCATCCGCAAATATCCAAATCAGGCCCTTAGGCCCTCATTATGAACATGGCAGTAAACACCGCTCCGCCGGCAGTGGTGGTAACTACCGCCAACAGTCAGGCGGTCTTGACCGCCAAATTCTGAACCACCTAAAAAACAGGCAGCCAGAAAACCACTCACCGCCAGCAGAGGAGTGCCGACAACGACGGCAGTGCCCGCCCAAAGGCCGACAGAAAGGCCCTACCCACCCATCAAATAATAAAGCCATAGATTGCCGTCGGTTCCTGGGCGGGAACCACCGCCATGCTAAGCCAGGTGGAAATGAACCAAATATAAGGAAACACTCACCGGAGGCTCACACAGCACGCCAAAGCAGAAATGGATAGAGAGTTGCAAATCATGCCAGCCCTGCTCCTTGCCATATACCTCCACGACCGAGACTGCTCACAAAGACGACAACGGTAAGTAAACAAGGGAAGAAAGGGCACAGTTACATACCCACCCACTCCACCCACCCTGCAACGCACCCACAACCCTTCACAATAGCACAAGCCAAACACCCCAGAGCAAGAGGTACTTACCTGACACAAGGCAAATTAAACCTGCCCAAAGTACACACATGTGCCCAACACCCCCAACCAAAGAAACGATTAACCATGGATCCTGAGTGTGCCAAAACCAACACTGGCCACACAAACTTTAATTTAGCTCAATGAGCAACAGAAGTGCAACATTAGGCCAATGGCCAGTTCATAGTTCATGGTCCGATGGGCCCAAATGGCCCCAACTTGACACCCACAAGTGCAAAGGTACTCCACCTCATAGGGGCAACAATGGGGCATCCAGGCACCTCACGGAACAGGGGCAGAGGGTGGTGGGGGTGGGGACTTACAACTGGGAGGGGGAGGCTTTGCTTTATGTTTGGAAGGTGGATGGGGCTTGGGTTTGGTTCTTGAAACTGGTGGAGCGGACTTGGCCTGGGGTGCAGCAGATGTTCAAGGGCCAGCACGGGGTCTCTTGCTCACAGGGGAGGTAGCACGGGAATGGGAAGGGCAGACAGGGGCGTGCTGTGACTTGGGAGGAGTGGAGAGGGCAAGAAGGTGGGCATGTTTAGGGACGAGACGGGGTGGGCCAGTGGGTTTGAATAGGTCAGCACAGGATAGGAAAAGTTTTTTAGGGGCAATCGTGGTGGACCTGAAGAAAGGCGTGAGAGTGGAGGTAGAGGGAGTGGTTGTGACAGGTGTAGGTGTGCATGACGTGGGTGCAGGTGACTGTACAGTATGCTGAGGTGTGGTGGATGTGTGTTGGCTGGGTGTTTTGGGGTGTTTGAGTGTTTTGCGAGGAGGGGGTGGACACAGTGGGACAAGACAGCCTGCCAATGTACATGGATGTTGTATGGGTGTCTGCAAGTTTAGTGAGTGTGCTGCACATGTCAACTAAAGTCATTGTGGTGAGTGCAGGTGTGGTGTCTGTGGTGCATGAATGGATGTCTGATTTTGTGGTGACTGCAAGAATGGGGTCAGCAACAGTGAATGAGGGTGCAGTGCCTGTGAGTGTGCATGTAGAGGGGACAGACAGGGAGGCGGAAGATTCAGACACACTGGGGGAAGTGGATATTGGTGTGTGTGCCTATATCTGTTGGCTGTGTGTATGCCTGTGGTGGGAAGTGTGGTGCTTGTGTTTTGAAGTGTGCTTCTTGTGTGTTGAGGTGTGTGCCTGCGTGTCAGAATGTGTGCTTGGGACGGGTGAAGAGAGTGGGGTGCTGGAAGGGGTAGAGGTGGTTGGAGGGGGGGGAACGGAATGACCACGGACACTGGCTGCCGTCAAAGAGGAGACCAGAGCCTGAAAAGATCTCTGTAGGTCAGACACGGCACCGTGAATGCCATCCATGTAAGCATTGGTCTGCTGAACCTTTGATGCTAGCCCCTGGATGGCATTGACGATGGTTGTCTGCCCTACAGAGATGGTTCTCAGGAGGAAGTGTCTGGGGTGAAGGAGACGCCCACCCTTCTTGGTGAGGGGGCACGGGCAACTTGGTGGGGAGCAAATGGGAGGGCTGTGATGGTATGGGGTGGTGGAAGATTACACAGAATGGGTGGGCCCACTAGGGTCCGCTACCGTCAGGGAGCTGCCATTGGAGGAGGTATCAGAGTCACTACCTCCAGTGGTAGTTGCCTCCCCCATGGTACTCCCCTCACCCTCCAACCCACTGGCCCGCTTGGCGTTGGACAACTCTGCCTCCGTGGAACTGTGGGCCACTGCATCCCCACTCGCCGGTGCCTCAGCTCCCTCGCCAGATGGTGCTGATGTACCCAGACAACACAAGAGAACAGGGATGGGAAGACAAAACAGGAGAGACACTTGTAAATAGCTGAATTGAGGTACATAACTGGGTCACACATACACCTACCCTGCAAATATTCCACCATGCAGCACCTACCACTGTACGCATGGCTATGCCCCTGACTAGTGGCCACAAACCTGCTCCACAGCCATTCCTACAGCACTGAACAACCAGAAGTACTGCAGACCTGACCCTTACAACCCTACTCCCTACGGGAGCAATTATGTAAAAGGACATCAATCAGCATACATACCACAGCACACTCACACATCCATCAAGGAAGCATACGATAGTTCATGTACACACTCCCTTGGCTCTGCTGCTCAGCCTTCAAGCGCTCATCCAGGTCCGGATACGCCACTGCCAGAATGCGTCGCATTAGGGGGGTCAGTGCCTGACGGGCACTGCTTCCTGCAATGGGTGCTCCGCCGGTTGTAGACCCCCAGGGTCCGCACCTCCCTGGCGATGGCCTGCCAGAGTCCCCTCTTCTGATGGGCGCTGACCTATATGGGGCACACAGAAAAAGGAACACAGAGGTCAGACAATGCCCATTACATACAACTGGCTATACGTCCACTATAGGACGGACATTTACAACAGCATAACAGCACACACACATGCAGCAAGTCAGGAACCGATGACTGTACAGTGTTAAACGTGCACACATGTTTACAGTCATCTACCACCATTACACAGATCCATGTCCCCCAATCCACCTACTCACCTGTACCTCTGGTCGACCGTAAAGCTTGGCATACAGGGGCAGGACCCCGTCCACAAGCTTGTCCAGGTCGTCGCTGGTGAAGGCCGGGGCCCTTTCCCCTGCCACACGTGCCATTTCCATGACCAGAGGCAGGACACAGCAGCAAACTCAGTGGAGTACCTCCATGCACGAAATCCAGGAGTCAAGTGAAGTTGGGGTGACGAGTTAGCGTGTGCTCTGCGGCGGTGTGCACCATCACCGCCAGAGGCGATCATGATATGCTAAGAATCCCCATTGACAACCATGTTAACCAATGAATGGTCCCACAGCGGTGAACACCACCTTACGCTATTACATCAACCGCTAGCGGTATGAGGTCACTTCCACTACAACATGTCTGGATTACAGGGGGCAGACATTTTGGGCAATACTATGCAGTTATTAAATCCTCATAAATCCTCATATGCCCCATGCAGGCCCTATTGTCCCCAACCCACATAGGAAAGAACAAACATACATTTACTCACCACAACAGTACTGATGTATCATTGAGGACATGTCACTCCAGTTTCACATCCTACTATGCATATGTGTCGTCGACTTGTATGCCAGCAGTGCTGAATATGAAACATTGTGGGCAGATGTATGTGTGTTCCCCACATGTGTTCTCAACTCCTCCTAGGTACAGACCCATGTGGCAAGGGAGGGCCCCTTCGGTGTACAGACCACTTGTTGATTTGGGGACCATTGAGAAGGGTCACATCATTATCACTTACAGACTCAACGGTGCTACTATTCATGAACTTTGTGCATTACTGGATCCAGCACTGGCTAATCAGAATCAGCATGCCATCCCTACTGAAGTGCAGGTGCTCTCTGCACTCCATTTCCTGGCCACGGGCTCATTTCAGGTGATTGGGGGCATGGGTACAGGTTTTTCACAGCCAATGTTTAGCATTCTACTGTCCAGATTCCTGAATGCATTTGTACGACACCTGCAGTCCTTTGTGAGGTTTCCCCAAACTGCTGACCTCCCTGCCATCAAGTTGGACTGCTATGCCTGTGCCAACATTCCCCTGTGATAGATGCCATCAATGGCACCCACATAGCTCTAATCCCCCCAAGAGTCAGTGAACAGATGTACAGAAACAGGAAGAAGCTTCACTCCATGAACATTCAATTGGTATGTACTGCAGACCAGTACTTCTCACATGTGAATGCCATGTTCCCTGGTTCAGTCCATGATTCCTTTGTGCTGAGGAACAGTAGTGTGCCACACATGATGGAACAACTACAAGGGGACAAAGGATGGATCATAGGTAAGTATATCTGACACTTTTTGGCACATAGCAGACAGACAGGCTGTCTGCCACTGAGGGTTGTCAGTGACAGTCCTGTTTTGCCCCCTTTCTCAGGTGATTCTGGCTACCCCAACATGCATTGGCTCCTGACACCAATGAGGAATCCTAGGACAGATGCAGAGAGGAATTACAATGAGGCCCATGGACGTACCAGGAGGGTGATAGAGCACACAATAGGTCTCCTGAAGGCTAGATTCTGTTGCCTCCATATCTCTGGGGGATCCCTGGCCTATGATCCTGAGAAGGTGTGTAGAATAGTGGTGGCCTGCTGCATGCTACACAACATGGCTGTGAGGAAATCTATTCCCCTCTTGGAGGAGGAGGGTGCTGCATATCCAGACCAGCTTCCTCAGAGAGGGGATGAGAGTGATGGTGATGATGAGGAGGAGGAAGATGTACATTCCAGGAACCAACTGATACAACTTTACTTCCAATAACTATGTTGGACTATTCGATGATGTTGCTGTCTGTGCAGCACACTGTCAGTGTGCCTTCTCCTCTATGGGGGTGTTGGGTCTATAGACATTGTCACTGTGACCAGGTTTGCATGGGACATGTGACATTATGGACAAATTGTTTGACAATTCTGTTGGCACAATCACATGTTATGCGTGTGGTGCCATTCCCACAACTTAGATATTATTTTGCCTCACTCGCATAACCTGACTCCCACTTGATGTTGTGATTGACTTGTTGGTAGGGAAGGGTATATTTGCAGGAGGTTAATACCCAATGAAGTTATGACATGCAATATAGGAATGTTTCCATGAATGTACATTCAGCGTGATGTCTAGGTACTTATGATAATGTGTTTTTCACGAGATGTGCATTCGTGGTAATAATAGTAACAACCTGACTACTGCTTATATTGCAGGATAACCAGTAACCTATGTGTGTTATGTGACTACTGCTGGCATTTGCAGAGTACTAGTAACTGTATGATGTTCTGACACCTGCTTGTGTAGCAGATACTGACATGTGTTTGGTCTAATGATGTTTTGTGAAATACAGTTGTTTTTTTATATAACTTGGTGTTGTGTTTCTTTTGTGCTGTATTCATTGCATCACGTGTGTTGTGTGTGTCGTGCAATCGCTTTACACATTGCCTTTGGGATAAGCCTGACTGCTCGTTCCAAGCTATGTAACTCCATTGTCCTGACTAGAGTGGGTGGGTTCTGACTGGCTCAGGTGCGTACCCTAGCCAACAAGAAACCCCCTTTCTAACAACCACTATTACCAAGGGTCCAGGATTGGAGGGGCATCACTTGGGGGGGGGGGGGTTAGGACTCGATCTGGGTCCAGGTGAGGGTTCAAGATGACTAGATCCTTTTCTGTCTCTGAAACTCTGATCAAGAGTCCAGCCAACTAGCCCTTGGAGTAACTTTGATAGTCCTGGGTTCAGCATTGGAACATGGCTTAGGGGCAGGACAGGCATCTGAGGGTTCAAGCCAGGCTTCCAGCAACAAAGCAGCCTTTCCTGGTACAGCAATGCAGTCTTATAAGGTAGACAACAGGCCACAGCAGCAGGCAGTCTTCTAAGAGACCTTCCTCAGGTCCAGAAAGTGAACTGAAGAGTGGGTCTGAGAGTCCTAATTTCATATCTGGGGTCTTCTTTGTAATAGTAGAAGTTTCTAGAGAATTCCCTTTGAAGTGATTGAGCCTTTCTCCCATACCCTGGCTCTAAATTGGCTGCATGAACAATGCAGTGGTGACAAGTCCTTTGTGTCAGGGCAGGGCACAGCCTATTCATTTGCAAGTGGGCCTGTGCCCAGTTCCACCCTGCCATCCTGCCAGTGATGACCCATACATGGACACCTAATCCCCACACTGTGTGGTTGTCTGGGAGGTATAAACAAACTTCAACTGTGAACTGCACCTAGTCATGTGACCCAGGAACAGGCTGCAAGCACCAAATAACTAGAACATAAAAAAGCCAACTTTCTTAAAGTAGTGTTTCAAAATTGTAACTTAAAATCTGACTTTACCATTAAATGAGATTTTAAATGACAATTTCTCAGGGATCAAGCATAAAATGTTTAACTGTCCCCTATCAAAAGATAGCACCAATTATATACAATAAAACAGTCTAATGTTATCCCTTATGGGGGAGATATGCCTCACAGTAGAGGAAAACAAATGTACGGGATTTTCACTACCAGGACATGTAAAATTTAAAGGTGCATGCCCAATCTTTTAATTACAATGCGCCCTGCTCTATGGGCTACCCAAGGCATACCTTAGGGTGACTTACATGTAATAAAACAGGATTCCAAAGTCTAACAAGAAAGTAATTTGCCAAATTAAAGTGGCCGGTTAAAACTTCATTCAAGCTGCAATTGCAGACCTGAAAACTGTTTTAGGGGCTACTTAAGAGGGTGACACTATAAGGGCTGCATATTCACTATAGCATTTAATTTACAGTCCCTGAGTATATAGTATACAAATGTACTAGGAACTAAAAGTAAATTAAACATGTCAATGAGGTATAAGCCCAATTGTACCATGTTTCAGGGAGTGAGCACAAGTACTCTAGCACTGGTTAGCAATGAGTGCCCAGAGTCCTAATGTCAGCAAAAACAACTTTTGAAAAATAGCAGGGTAAAGGCACAAAGTTTGAGGGAAGGCCACCCCAAGATTGTGTATGTATTAAACTTAATCACTGCTTGGCTGGTTTGTTATGTACATTTCTCTGATGACTGCACTGCTCTTCAGACAAGGCTGTCAAAGTTGAGTCACGATTATTCATGTTGAAATAGTTCTCCCTTTTTTTTTTTTTATGTCCTCATTTCATCACCCTTGCTTTGGTTAATGGGGAAAAGCACAGGCCCGGCAGACCACGGCATACCTCCGGGTATATAATCCATACCACAGTTAAGCCGCCCCACCTGTTCTACTAATTGTGTTTTTCCCAAACGTATGTCATCGATCAAGTATTATTATCTTCTAGAACCTGATCATAACCAAAGCAGCACCCAAAAGGGAATGGGGGAGTTCTAATCATTGGACTTAAGAATTAAAAAAATTCAAGAGGAAGAGACCAAACAGAAACCTATACAGCACAAAAAAAACAAAAAAAAAACAATACACTATTGATAAACATTCTCCCAATGCATCCACAAATTGTCTTTTCTAGAGAGGGGGCATCGTTGTTCCAATGTGCATATTCGATTTACAGATGTTTGCCAGTCCAACGCACGGGGAGGAAGAGGATCAATCCATTTACGACATATTTCTCGTCTAGCTAGGAGGATTAATATAAACAACAGATGCTCCTGATGTACTGACAGTCTCCGGTACTTTGTACCCTGTTCCCAGACCCCAAACACCACTGTTGATAAATTTAAGACTAAATTAACGTTAAAGATTACCTTTAAGGTATTCCCTATATCCCCCCAATAGTTCAACAACTTAGAACATTGCCAAAACATATGAATATCATCTGCCTTGTCTTCCCCACATCTTGGACAGTTTTTCTGGATTTTCCCAATGGCTGTTAGTCTAGCCGGTGTCCAATAAACCCTATGGAGTGTAAACAGGTGATTTTTCTTCAACCCTGCTGGCCTAGTAGTAAGCCACAGTTCTGAGCAAGACTTTTGCCACAGTGCTATGACGTCTGATGTTGGAAAGATCGCCCCCCACTTGGACAAGGGAAGGGATGCACTATCCTCTGCTGTTTCCAACAAAGCATGGTACCACAGTGCAACCTCTTTATTAATCCTTTTCTGGTTTAATTTCCCTTCCCATACGCTCCTCCCTATTTCTTCTACTGGTCGAGAGTTTACCCAACTAGATATCTGAAAGTACTTGAATCTGGAAACTGTCCCCCCAGTAGCTTCCTGGAATGCAGACCAACTTAACAGTTCAGATCCATCTATTATCTGGCCCCATCTTACCATCCCACTCGCTCTTAAGGGAATTGATAATTTATCGATGAGGCATTCAGGGGTACCAGGTGAGTCCCAAATGGGGGCAGAACTGCAGAAGTAAGGTATCTCTAACACCCTCCGAAAATACATCCAAACATTGCATGCATGTCTGGGCAGTTTCAAACGAACCTTCTTAAAGTACCTAGGGTGTCCAAATTTATGTAAGAAATGATCTGCTCCTTCCTCAAGATGTGCTGTTAACGCTCTCCAGACTGAATCATACTCTGACTTTTTATTCAATAAGATTCTAATGTTTTTCAATTGAAAAGCCAAATAGTACCTAAACAGGTCCGGAGACGCAATACCCCCCCACTCTTTTTTCCTACTCATCCTTTTCCATGAAATCCTTACTCCCTTGGAAGCCCATACAAATGAGGATAAATCCCCCTGTTGTTTTTTAAACCAGCTCTTCTTAAACTCTAATGGAATAGAATTGAACAAAAAAGTAAATTTTGGAAGAATGCACATCTTCAAAATATTAGATCTTCCGATTATCGTAAGAGGAAGAGCTGCCCACGCCTTTAGCAGTTTTTTAGTTTCCCTATGTACTATATCAAAATTCAATTTAGCTACCTCGCTAAGATCAGCTGTTAATCGAATCCCCAAGTATCTAATCTCCTATTTAACTAAGGGGGAAACATGCGTCAAGTTCCAACACATTATTTCCGTTTTTTCTGTGTTTATGCTATACCCTGAAAATTTACCAAATTGTTCCATCAAGGTGTTGACCTTAGGTAAAGTAGACCTAACATCGCTCGTATATATCATTAGATCGTCTGCATATAACGCTAGTTTTTTTTCCCACCCCCGAATTTGAAATGGAATAATCTCCTTACAAGACCGAAGTAAAATAGCCAAGGGTTCAAAGTATAAATTAAAAAGCAGGGGAGATAGGGGACAACCCTGTCGCGTACCCCGCCAGATCCTAAATTCCTGTGATAAATGGCCATTAACCAAGACTCACACTAAGGGGCATCTATACAATTCCCCTATCGCCCTAACAAAAGGAACTCCCAAGCCTGCTTTTTCCAACACAGCCCTTAAAAACAACCAATTAACCCGGTCAAAGGCCTTAGCCGCATCAAAGGTCAAAATTGCCAGTGGGGCCTTCTCTTGTTCCGCTAGATCTATTGCAGCAAATAACTCGTGAGTTACTTCATGAAGTTGCCTCCCCTTCATAAAACCCTTCTGATCAAAATGTATCAAATTGCCAATGGCTCCCCCCAATCTCTTAGCTAAGATCCCTGTATAAAGTTTGTAGTCCGCATTCAACAAGGAGATGGGCCTATGTGATGAACAAGACGTTGAGTCCTTACCTGGCTTTAACAGTAAACAAATTATCGCCTCTCTCCAGGAATTCGGTATTTGGGCCCCTTCTATCAACATAGAATTAAATAACTCTAATAAAAATGGAGCGAGTTCATCCCCCAAAGCCTTATATAATTCATTGGGTAGACAATCTGGACCAGCTGCCTTTCCTTTTTTCAACGCCTTTATGCCTTCAACAAGCTCCGCCTTAATTAACTTATCATTCAATAAGAGCATTTTAGACTCCTCTACGCTGGGAGAGATGCTTTATCTAAAAACTCTCTCACCGACTCTTCTGAGTTAACCGAGCTTTCTGAATATATCTCCTGAAAAAACGATACGAATGCCCCCTCAATCTCTTCTTGCTCCGTACAGGTCTGATTCGTAAGATCGGATTTAACTGATAAGATATGCCTTTTGGAAAGGTCCGACTTAACCTTCCACGCTAACAGCTTACTACAACCTTCTCCATATTCAAAGTGTGCATATTGACTACTTTCCCACTTTAGCCTACTGCGATTTTCCAAAAACGCATCTAAGGTAGTCCGAACCTTTTCCTCTTGACGAGACAGCTCCTCTAATAGGTCGTTTTTCCATTCTAACCGTGCATTATACATTGAGACTCGAAGCATTTCTAATGACAGTTCCATATTGCCCAGCTTTTCCCTCTCTTCTCAATACTTGTAAGTAGCTAGGCTCACTAACCTCCCTCTTATATAGGCCTTGAATGCATCCCAAACACACCATAAACTTGCAGTGCCTTGATTCATATGGAAAAATTATCTTGTATCTTTTTTTAACTCTTCTACTATTACATCATCTAAGAATAGAGCCCGATTAATTGAACTCCTAATACCCTTATTTGTGACCCTGATAACCAAATGTAGTGTTACCGCTGAATGATCTGAAAGATGTGGTATATTGTGGGCTACCCTTCTCACCTCTGGGCATAAACTTTTATGTATTAAAAAAAAATCTATTCTAGATCTGTGCCCATATTTTTTATTGTGAAATGTGTATCTGTCTCCTTCACCCCCTCTCCAATGCCAAACATCTACCATGCCTAAATCCTGCATCGCTTGTTTCACCAACACCCTTGTTTTAGGTGAATTAACTGTACCCCGGGGAGTTGACTTGTCCTGAGCAGGGTCTAACAATATGTTAAAATCCCCACCTAATACCACTGGGTACCTAGCTGAAAGTAAAATATTAAATAAATATTGAAATGGCGTTGGATCGTCGATGTTCGGCCCGTAATAACCCGCCACTGTGATCCAATAACCGCATACACACAGTTCTACCACTACCCATCTTCCTCTGGAATCAACCTGTACCACTCCTACCTTAAACCTCGTAGATTTCTTAACCAGAGCTGCCACACCTTTTATTGTGCTAGTTTGAGAAGAGCAAACGCTAAATGAAACCCAGTTCAACCGTTTAAGGCAGCTCTCCCACTCACTTTGTTGAAGGTGGGTTTCCTGCAGTATGATGATCTCCTCCTCCACCAATCGCAAGTATTCAAAAATCTTCCTCCTCCTACCACGCACCCTTAAACCATTCACATTCCAAGAAAGAAATCTCAGCTTTCCAAAGCAAGGATTCACCATGGGTAGGAGGAGGAACATGACGGACAGCTAACGCGCTGCCCGTGAACTCTCGTCGGGCGAGAGACGCCCAGTATCACGTGACCTCAGACGCGAGGCGGATCTTGCCGTCAGCGCTCAGGAGAGCTGCGGCGGTACCGCTTGCGACTTCGGCATCAGAGCTCCCCGGCGAGGGGGTGAAGTATGGAGTGACGGAGCGACTCCGGGGAGGAATTCCTCTCGCACGTCGCCGCACGCTTGACCCGAGAGCCGGAGCTCCCTTTCCAGCGTTTGGGGAAGTCCTTAGAGGCGTTCCAGAAGGATCTTCAGAGGAGTGACGGCGGTAACATCGATTTTGCGCTTTGGGCGAATCAGGGTATCCACATTCTGGTGGGTGCCTGTTTTTTGTTTCTCTTTGGGCAGAGTGTATCATCAGGGTTGCCTCCCCAGGAGAAGTGGGTATTTACTACAATCCTGTTGGAAAACCTTGTATGCTGCAACTTAAGTAGGTGCAAGTGTTTGTGGATAAATTGAGTACCCTGCTTTTGGCATTGCGCTCTACATTCCGTCAGGAGTTATTAAGTTTTGGCCCATTCAGACTTCGACATTTTCTTTGACATTGTATAATAGGTACAATTTGATTGCGCAAAAGGGGTTTAAAGTGCTGATTTGTATTGGGGGGTGAAACAGACACCGTCTACCTAGCGTTTCCATGCTTCAACTTGTACTGTGTCTTCCAGCATTACCAATTTCTCTTCCCTGTGAATACGGCACGGACATAAGGACACTGGACAATAGGCGTGCTAATCTGGTTTTTCCCTGATAGTGGTTGGATGGGTCTTTAAAACCCGTGTGGTGGGCTGGTAACCTAAAAAAAAAGGGGGATGAATAATCTCTTTCTATTAGGCCACGTTAGTTCCTAAATTTCCCCCTCCGAGTGTTTTTTTTTTCTAGGTCGGAAAAAAAAATTAAGATGAAAAAACGGCGAACAAGAAGGGGGGGTTATTGCCCTCGGCGAAGGGTGGTGGGGTGGTGTCCTGGAAGCAGGCATCGAACTCCAGTATTTGGTCTGAAGCAGTGAGGGGTGTGCGACGTGGGAGATCTTTTACCTCTCGCTGCCATCTTCGTGGGAGTATACCGGAAACTCCGGGGGTCTTCACCAGATGTAATTTAAATGGGAGTGGAGTAAGAAGGGATTGCGAGAGTGCTGGAGCCTCGCGTTGCATGTCACCAATTAAACGTCGTCCCAGGGGTGCTCGGGCAGAAGCCAAATACTCGATTATTGCAAGGAAAAGTAAGCCCGGCACCCGGGGTGGGACTGTTAAGCTTCGGACTCAGTTATCTGGGACAGTAGAAACAGGTATAGCAGACTTAGAGCTTAAATCGCCCGGTGAGGGGATTGACTATACAACATCATTTGGGGGGCACTCTCTACCACTCCTGGAGGAAAGCCAAACTGAGCCTCAAGGGAGGAGCAAATCTTTGATTACAAGGTACTTTCAGACCGCAAATCCTCCACCACAATCTATGGCAGGTGCTCAACCGGCCTTAGCCGACTCTGGGGCATCAGATCTAGTGGAAGGCTGGTTAGCTGTAGATTCAGCCCAAAAACCAATAGAAGAGGAACCAGTTAAGCAGAGAGAGGGTCCCTCTAAGACAGTACCCTTGTTGGAAGTTGAGAGTAATTCCTCTAGTGGATCAGTATTACGTGACATGGATGTTCAGGCTTTGTTAATCTCTCTTACTAATGAGATCAGGGGAAAATTTGAGATTTCAGAAACTAATCAAACTAGGATTCGGGAAGCCTGTGAAGTTTTGGAAAGTAAAATCAATTTGCTAACAGACCGGTTGGGGAAGTTGGAGGCAGTGGTGGAGGCTCATGAGGAGCGCGTGTTAGCCCAATCTAAGGATATCCTACAATTAAAACGTGGAGAGAAGATGTTGCAGGACAAATTAGAAACATTGGAAAACAACATGAGGAGAAATAATATCAGGCTTTTAGGAGTCCCAGAGGGTTTGGAAGGGGAGGACATTAAGGGCTATGTGATCGCTTTGATCAAGGAGGTCCTCCCTAATAGAGTAGGGATTAATCTGGATGAGGACATCCAGAGAGTTCATCATGATCCCTTCAAGAAAAATCCCGGAAGAAAGAACCCTAGGAGGATTTTGATAAATTTCAACACATATTCTATTAAGGAAAGAATCTTGTCTGAAGCCCTTAAAGTTGGAGCCTTCTCCAAGGGGGATTGGTCTCTTAGGATAAGATCAGATGTGTCTAAAGCAACGTTAGACAGGCAGTGGGAACTGGGAAACTCTATGCGGGAGCTTCGTGCCCTTGGGGCTACAGTTCAACTAAGGTTCCCGGCCGCTCTCCGTATTATGTGGAAGAATAAAATGTATAACATGAGAGACCCCGGGGAGGTTAGCGCATTTATAGATCAGATTAAGGCGTCTCAATAAGATCTAGTGGAAAGTCCCGCCCGACGAGGAGTTCAAAACAAGGATAATAGGATGGTTATCCTAGTAGAAATAGGGAGGGTTCCTCTGGGGGGAGGGGGTGGCTTTGGGGGCGTGTTGGTGTTGGGTGTGGGGGTGGGAGGCACTGGGTGTAGGGGGTTGGTCTGGGTAAAGGGGTTTGAAAAGGATAAAAACAAGAAAGTCCTCATAATTTGTCTAATAGGTTGGGGGGTTCTGCGTTCTGTGTTTTTTCTTTCTCTTTCTTCTCTTTACGATGTCTAAGTATGGCAATTTAAAGCTGAGATTTCTTTCTTGGAATGTGAAATAGTTCTCCCTTTGTGAGACTATCAGTTGGGGCAGTGTAAAAGCTCAGTCACAGTGCACAGACAGAATATGACCTGTCTTCTCTACTTCCTGCCTGAAGGACCCCCTAGAGTGATTTATTGTAATGCATATTGTACTCGATGTATATTCAACACATTTTTAGTTTGAACCATAAGGCAGGTATTTGGAACTTTCATAAGAAACCTTTTTCAAAGTCCATTTTTTAAAAGAAATTTCATTGGACTTAGAAAAGGATTATGAACATTGCAAACAAAAATATATAAATGTTCCCTCTTAAGGTCTGATCAAGAGTTAGTTTTATCTGTCAAACAGCCTCAAAATAACTAAAAAAAATTAAGGAAAGCATCTACTAAAAGGGATTTTGATCAATCAGCTTTTGCCCCTGCTTAAATGCATAACCATTAACACGTGGGATCAGCTCAAAGAACAGCCTACATAGAATTGGGCATTGGGTCAACCCTCTTCAGCCACTGGCTTTGTTGCCTGTGTCATTCAAGTTTTGGATCAGTCCTAACACTGTTATTTAAGTTTTGGGTGTCATGGCATTTTTGTGACTGCACTTTGCTGCACTACATCTTCTGTTCAATGTGCAGGAGCAGAGGTGTGACTGATCCCTGGGTTAATGTTGGACATGATATGTATCTCTAAATTTAGTGAATTCATTGAGACTCCTCCCATTTAGTCTCACATGTAACTGCCAATACTGTCACCAAACTCTGGGTGCTGCAAAATAGGCTACACCACTACAATTTCAGGCGCCTGTCAAAAAGAATGCACGATGAGTGTGTTGTCTTGCTTTCCTGGTCCAAATTAAGGTGGTCATTACAACCCTGGCGGTCGGTGTTAAAGCGGCGGTAAAACCGCCAACAGGCCGGCGGTAAAACAAATGGAATCACGACGTGGCGGAAACCGCCAACATAGACAGACTCTTTAAAACTCCGACCGCCACGGCGGCACAAACAAACACCGCAGTGGTAACTGCCAACAGACAGGCGGAGGTCAACGTACCGCCCACACTATTACAACCCACCAATCCACCACCTTTTCTGGGGTGGATTCACCGCGAACAAAAACACGGCAGAAACAGGATTTCGAAGGGAAAACGCTCACCTTTACACACCCCACGAGGAACCAGGACGCCATGGAACCGGAACTCCAGATTCTCCCTGCCTTTATCTTCCTGCTCCTCTACCAGGAGCACGAATGCCGGCGGCGAAGACCACGGTGAGTACTGCACCTACGACACAGGGGAGGGGGGAGGGAAAAAACAGTGACACACACACACAACACCCCCACCCACACCCTCACCCACTACAACACACACACTAATACATATTGATACATTACAGTTACACCCCCCAACTCCCCCGGAAGAATGCAAGGACAAAAGGGAATGAGTAAAAAAATTGTGATATATTCAATTACATAAATCAAAAATATTTACAAATAAATACATTTATACTATATATACCAAGAAAACAACTCCAAGGGATTCGACCATCATAGTCTGTGGATCACTGGGCCCAAAAGGCATGGGCGAGGCCCACACTCAATGCCCGAACAAGACAGAGAGAACACTGCAGGGGCATCAGATTGAAATAAAACAGGCACCTCAGGGGGAAGGGAAGGAGGGGCACCTCAGCCGGTTGAGTGCCAGATCCACGAGGGGGCTCCATGCCCACTGTTCAATCCTGGGGAGTGCAAAGCCACAGTCTCTCAAGTCTCTACAGTAGGTGGGTTGCCCACTGTTCAATCCTGGGGAGTTCAAAGCCAAAGTCTCTCAAGTGGATAACAGTCTCCACTGGTTCTGGAGGGGGCTTTGTGCCCAGAGTGCTTCATCCTGCCAAGGACTGAGGTAGTGGAAGTGATACTCCACTGGTTCTGGAGGGGGCTTTGTGCCCAGAGTGCTTCATCATGCCAAGGACTAAGGTAGTGGACGTAACTCTCCACTGGTTCTGGAGGGGGCTTTGTGCCCAGAGTGCTTCATCCTGCCAAGGACTGAGGTAGTGGATGTCAATCTCCACTGGTTCTGGAGGGGGCTTTGTGCCCAGAGTGCTTCATCCTGCCAAGGACTGAGGTAGTGAATGTGATACTCCACTGGTTCTGGAGGGGGCTCTGTGCCCAGAGTGCTTCATCCTGCCAAGGACTGACGTAGTGGACGTAACTCTCCACTGGTTCTGGAGGGGGCTTTGTGCCCAGAGTGCTTCATCCTGCCAAGGACTGAGGTAGTGGATGTCAATCTCCACTGGTTCTGGAGGGGGCTTGATGCCCAGAGTGCTTCATCCTGCCAAGGACTGAGGTAGTGGATGTGATACTCCACTGGTTCTGGAGGGGGCTTTGTGCCCAGAGTGCTTCATCATGCCAAGGACTGAGGTAGTGGACGTAACTCTCCACTGGTTCTGGAGGGGGCTTTGTGCCCAGAGTGCTTCATCCTGCCAAGGACTGAGTTAGTGGATGTGATACTCCACTGGTTCTGGAGGGGGCTTTGTGCCCAGAGTGCTTCATCCTGCCAAGGACTGAGGTAGTGGATGTAACTCTCCACTGGTTCTGGAGGGGGCTTTGTGCCCAGAGTGCTTCATCCTGCCAAGGACTAAGGTATTGGATGTCAATCTCCACTGGTTCTGGAGGGGGCTTGGTGCCCAGAGTGTTTCATCCTGCCAAGGACTGAGGTAGTGGATGTGATACTCCACTGGTTCTGGAGGCGGCTTTGTGCCCAGAGTGCTTCATCCTGCCAAGGACTGAGGTAGTGGACGTAACTCTCCACTGGTACTGAAGGGGGCTTTGTGCCCAGAGTGCTTCATCCTGCGAAGGACTGAGGTAGTGGATGTCAATCTCCACTGGTTCTGGAGGGGGCTTGGTGCCCAGAGTGCTTCATCCTGCCAAGGACTGAGGTAGTGGATGTCAATCTCCACTGGTTCTGGAGGGGGCTTGGTGCCCAGAGTGCTTCATCCTGCCAAGGACTGAGGTAGTGGATGTGATACTCCACTGGTTCTGGAGGGGGCTTTGTGCCCAGAGTGCTTCATCCTGCCAAGGACTGAGGTAGTGGATGTCAATCTCCACTGGTTCTGGAGGGGGCTTGGTGCCCAGAGTGCTTCATCCTGCCCGCGGCGGACTAAGTAGCGTCGGAATCATTGGCGCTCACTGGCCTGCAATGCTGCTGGCAGCGGTGTCCTGGGAAGCGGTTTAGCTGGTGGCGGTCTTGTCCTGGCCTGTAGTGCTGCTGGCGGCGGTGTCCTGGGCAGCGGTTCAGCAGCTGGCAGTCTTCTCCTAGGCAGCGGGGCTGCTGGCGGTGGTGTCCTAGGCAGCGGTTCAGCTGCTGGCGGTCTTCTCCTGGGCAGCGGGGCTGCTGCTGGCGGTCATGTCTTGGGCAGCGGGGCTGTTGGCGGTCTTCTCCTGGGCAGCGAGGCTGCTGCTGGCGGTCCTGTCTTGGCCAGCGGGCCTGCTGGCGGTCTTCTCCTGGGAAGCAGGGCTGCTGGCGGTCTTCTCCTGGGCAGAGGGGCTGCTGCTGGCGGTCCTGTCTTGGGCAGTGGGGCTGCTGGCGGTCTTCTCCTGGGCAGCGGGGCTGCTGCTGGCGGTCCTGTCTTGGGCAGCGGGGATGCTGGCGGTCTTCTCCTGGGCAGCGGGGCTGCTGGCGGTCTTGTCCGCCGTGCTGTTCTTCCCAGACTTGCCTGTTTTAATGTGCCCCTTCCCCACCTTGGATAGTGTTGCAGCTGTCTCCACACTCCCAACTGTACCCCTGGGAGCCGCTTTGGTGGCTGATTTCTTTTCCCTCTCCCGTCGGGCACTGGCCAACTTTTTATGCTTGACAGGTCGGGGACTGTCCGTGCTGTGGCTCCTTGCCACACTGGCTGCCCTGTTGCCTGGTGCACTCCATAATCCGGTGACTACTGGCACCACTGGTCGGGCCGATGTTGTGGCTGAGGTGCTAGGTTGGGACCTGGAGAGTCGGCCCTAGGAGACTGAAGGGGTGAGGGAGGTGAGGGAAAGAGGTCAAGGCTGGCCAGGAAAAGTTTCTTAGGAACACTGGGACGGGTAGCTGGAGGGGGTTTGGGAGTGGAGGAAGAGGTTGTGGTCGTAGGAGGTGTACGTTTGGTGACTTTGGGTGAAGGTGCATGGGCTGGAGGCTGTTGTGAGGTGGATGGCTGTTGGTTGGGTGTGTGGCTGCATTTGTGTGCCTTCGGTGGAGGCCTCACAGACACACTGGGAGAGGACACAGGGGATGTGTGAATGGTAGTGGGGGTGGTGACTGCACGTGAGCGGGGTGTGGTGGTCGGTGTGCTGGTGATGGACGTAGTGGCTGAGGATGTAGTGCATGCAGGTATGAGGGGAGACGAGACAGGGAGGGAGGAGGGAGATGAGGAGGAGGGGGACACAGTGGAGGCAGTGGATGTTGGTGTGTCTGCATGTGTCTGATGCTTGTGTGAGTGCCTGTGGGATGTGTGGTGCTTATGTTTGCCTGAGCTTCCCTTGTGTGTTGAGGTGTGTGCATGCTGGTCTGATGGTGTGCTTGGGATAGGCTGAGGTACAGGGGTGTGGGTCTGGGTGAAGGAAGTTGGAAAGGGGAGGCTAGAGACAGGGACAATGGCTGCCATCAGTGCTGAGGCCAGAGTCTGAAAAGCTCGCTGAAGGGCTGCCTGACCAGAGTGAATGCCCTCCAGATATGCATTGGTTTGTTGCAACTGCCTCTCTACACCCTGGATGGCATTCAAAATGGTAGACTGCCCAACAGTGAGGGACCTGAGGAGGTCAATGGCCTCCTCACTGAGGGCAGCAGGGGTGACTGGGCCAGGGCCTGAGGTGCCTGGGGCGAAGGTAATGCCCACCCTCCTGGGTGAGCGGGCACAGGGCAAATGCTGAGGGGCTGCTGGGAGGGCGGTGCTGGTAGTGGGGGTGGCGGCTGTACCTGTAGATGCAGGGGGCACAGATGGGGCCGCCACCACAAGGGAGCTCCCATCAGAGGAGGAGTCCGTATCGCTGGTCTCAGCTCCTGTCCCCGCCGTGGAGCTCCCCTCGCCCTCCGTCCCACTGGTAAATTCAGACTCCGTAGTGTCGCCCTCCAGGGCCATGTGGGATGCAGCTCCCTCCTGCTCTGGTGCCACTGCTACTCCGCCTGATGATGCTAATGCACACAAGAACAGGGAGACCACAAAAAGGGTGGGGGAAGACAGAAGAAAGACATGTTGAGTGCATGCAATACCGCTACCAATGACGAACATGACAGACACAGAAGCCCCCTGCACTACGCCGCACACTTGGAGTCCACTATTCAATCCCTGGGACATGGCTTACAAGACAATGGCCGATTTCTGCACACATGGATTTCACAGGAGCCTGACTAGGTGTAGTTGGCACTATACACAGGTGGGGTGGGGTGCCACAGGGCCTGCGTGAAGAAGGGACCTTGCCTACTAAACTCGCCCTGGCCTAGGGGAACCCACAGCCCACCTCCCCCCCCCAGACACCCACAATGCGCGCTGAATCAGCAGAATGAGAGTGTACTCACCCCCTTGTTGCTGCTGTGATGCCCTCAAGCGCCCATCCAACTCCGGGTACACCACTGCCAGGATCCTGAACATCAGGGGGGTCATGGTGTGACCGGTACCCCTTCCACGTTGGGAGACCATCCCCAGCTGGCCCTCCGCCGTCTTCTTGCTCCAGCAGCGAATGTCCTCCCATCTTTTCTGGCAGTGGGTGCTCCGTCTGTGGTAGAACCCCAGGGTCCGGACTTCCTTGGCGATGGCATGCCAAATGTCCTTCTTCTGGTGGGCGCTGACCTACAGGAATTGTACAGGGGAAAAAGAGTAGTAATTACCAACTGCACCGTCACAGTCATTGGCCCGCATCCCTACCCTTGCCATGACGCACATGCACTCACCGTCGTTTCATGCATGCCTCATTCTCACCCCCCATCTTTCATCCACCCCACTCCACACAGGCATTGCCCATACAGCATGCTCACAGTGTACTTACCTGTTTGTCTGGAGGACCGTAGAGTAGTGTGTACTGGGGAGGACCCCATCCACGAGTTTCTCCAACTCCTCCGTGCTGAAGGCAGGGGCCCTTTCCCCAGACACATGAGCCATTGTCTCTTCCAGACTGAAGTCACAGCAGCACTTGCAGTGTAGGTTCTCTCTGCTGTGTAAGATCAGGTATTGAGTGATTGAACAGAGAGAAAATGGCGGTCACGTCCACAGCGGTGCATACCGTCACCGCCGGTGTACATCGTCATTGGCTCCTGGGACCCATAGGGTCCAATGTTAACCAATGCAGCATTGCGCCGCGTTCTTCGACCACCTACGGTGACGTGTACAACGCCAGCGCAGTTACCTCATATCCCCTTGTCCCACCTTTCAGGTCAGGCAGCTGCCATTTCAGGGGGCCACATGGCATTATTTTTGACTGCGTCACACATACCTAGGCCTTGCCTAATTACTCATACAGGCAAATTTCGATTTTTTAATATTTTCAGAGTAAGCTGTGTGTACGTACCTCAGAGTTAGTTGACTCTCTGCTCGCTGTTCTCCTCCATAGGCACCGTCCGCTGGGGCATGTGAGGAGATGGCGCCATCCTCCGGTGTACAGACCGCTGGTGGACCTGTCGACAATGGAAGAGCGACATGTGATCATCACCTACAGGCTTGATCGTGCCACAATCCATGAACTGTGTGCCCAGTTGGAGCCAGACCCGATGTCAGCTATCCGCCAACCCACAGGAATCCACCCTCAAGTGCAGGTCCTGTCAGTACTCCATTTCCTAGCAAGTGGGTCTTTTCAAACAACAGTGGTCATAACATCAGGGATGTCGCAGCCTATGTTTTCCAACGTGTTGTCCAGAGTGTTGTCTGCCCTGCTGAAACACATGCGGAGCTTCATCGTTTTCCCTCAGGTGGAGGATTTGCCTACAGTGAAAGGTGATTTCTATGCCCTGGGACATATCCCCAACTTCATAGGTGCCATTGATGGGACACATGTGGCCTTGGTCCCCCACCGCAGGAGTGAAAAGGTGTACAGAAACCGGAAGAGTTACCATTCCATGAATGTGCAGATGGTGTGTTTGGCAGACCAGTACATCTCCCATGTTAATGCCAAATTCCCTGGCTCAGTGCATGACGCTTACATCCTGCGGAATAGCAGCATCCCTTATGTGATGGGGCAACTCCAGAGGCACCGGGTGTGGCTATTAGGTGAGCACATGGACCCAATACAGTGGGAATAGTTGTCTGGGTCTGTGGATGTCCCTATGAGTTAGTGTGTGTCTAACAGTTGTCCCTCGCCATTTGCAGGTGACTGTGGTTACCCCAACCTGTCATGGCTACTGACCCCAGTGAGGAATCCCAGGACAAGGGCAGAGGAACGCTACAATGAGGCCCATGGGCGAACTAGGAGGATTAAAGAGCGGACCTTCGGCCTCCTGAAGGCCAGGTTCCGGTGCCTCCATGTGACAGGTGGTTCCCTATTCAACTCACCAAAGAAGGTATGCCAGATCATCGTGGCCTGCTGTATGCGTCACAACTTAGCTTTGAGACGACATGTGCCTTTTCTGCAGGAGGATGGTCCAGATGGAGGTGTTGTGGCAGCTGTGGAGCCTGTGGACAGTGAAGACGAGAAAGCAGAAGAAGAGGACATCGACAACAGGAACACAGTGATCCTGCAATACTTCCAGTGAGACACAGGTAAGAAGACAACACTGCCTGCTACATCTCATTTAAATCTACTACCTCTCTACTGTCTGTCCTTTTCACCCAGTGTATGGTCACTGATTTGTCACTTTCCCTTACGATTTCACAGATGTGGGTCCCACTGTGTGACATCTGCTTTGTTTCCTCATGGACTAGAGCTGTGTGACATAGGTATGTTGACATTACATTTGAAAGAGCATTTTGCCACTGTAATTGCTAATACACTATTTCGAAATCACAGACAGACTCCAGATCGTTGTGTGCTTTAAGGGTGTTTATTTAAGCACTCAATATTGGAGGGGGTTGTAAAATGGTGAGGGGTGATGGTGGAGGAATGTCCATGGCAGAGTCCAGTCTATTAGTCTCACAGGTGCATAGTCCAAAGGGGCATAGGAAGTGGAGCTAGGGCAGTTTAAGGATGGACAGGGTGACAAGGTGGGACAAATGGATGACAATCAGGGCAGTCTCATTTCTTGGCGGGGGACTTGGCATCGTTCTCTGTCTTTGTCCTGGATCTCAGGGACCGTTTGCAGAGTGGTTCTCCCTCTGCAGGGGGTGGGGTGCTGGTGTAGTGGTCCTGTGGCAGTGCCTCCTGTCCACTAGCGCCGGCAGAGGTGGTGGGCAACTCATCGTCCAGGCTAGTGTCAGGGGCCCCTTGTTGTGCCACAGTGTCCCTCCTGGTGTTCACGAGTTCCTTCAGCACCACTACAATGGTGCCCAGGGTGGAATTGATGGATTTGAGTTCCTCCCTAAACCACAAATACTGTTCCTCCTGCAGCCGCTGGGTCTCCTGAAACTTGGCCAGTACCGTTGCCATCGTCTCATGGGAATGATGGTACGTTCCCATGATGTTGGAGAGGGACTCGTGGAGAGTGGGGTCCCTGGCCCTGTCCTCCCCCTGTCGCACAGCAGCCCTCCCAGTTCCCCTGTGTTCCTTTGCCTCTGTCCCCTGAACCATGTGCCCACTGCCACTGCCCCCAGGTCCCTGTTGTTGTTGGGGTGGTGGGTTAGCCTGGGTTCCCTGTAGTGGTGGACACACTGCTGCTTGAGGTGTCCTGGGGACAGAGGTATGGGCCTGCTGGGTGGATGCTGTGCTGGTGTTTCCAGAGGGTGGAAGCTCTGTAGTGGCTTGTGCCAGTGTGAGGGGAACTGACTGTCCCGAGGTCCCAGTTGGGCCGGGCTGGTCATCTAGATCCAGTTGGACAGAGCTGCTGTCATCACTGTGGGCCTCTTCTGTGGGTGGAGTGGACATGTCTGGACCTTCCTGTCCGGTGACGTTGGGTAGGGGTCCTGCAGGGGTGTAAAGGCATGATTATTGCATCTGTGTGTGCCATGGTGTGCAATGGGTGGGTGACCGTGTACCCCAGTGCTTGCATTCCTGTGTAGGACCTTGTGTGATGATGGTTTAGGTCGGTGTATGGGTATGTGCAGTGGCCATGCTTTAGGTGATGGGTGTCTATGCTTTGGTGTTGCATGCAGGGCTTGGGTTTGGGATGTGTGGTTTGTGATATTGGGACATGTGTGAGGAGTTGGAGTGATGGGGTTGAGGGCGAGGGTGGGGGTATGTGATGGCCTGCAGGTAGGGGGGTGAAAGTAGTGAAGAGTGACTTACCAGAGTCCACTCCTCCAGCTACTCCTGCGAGGCCCTCAGGATGCAGTATAGCCAAGACTTGCTCCTCCCATGTTGTTAGTTGCGGTGGAGGAGGTGGGGGTCCGCCGCCAGTCCTCTGTGCGATGTGGTGTCTTGAGACCACGGAACGCACCTTCCCCGTAGGTCGTTCCACCTCTTCCTGATGTCATCCCGTGTTCTTGGGTGCTGTCCCACTGCGTTGACCCTGCCCACGATTCTGCGCCATAGCTCCATCTTCCTAGCTATGGAGGTGTGCTGCACCTGTGATCTGAATAGCTGTGGCTCTACCCGGATGATTTCCTCCACCATGACCCTGAGCTCCTCCTCAGAGAACCTGGGGTGTCTTTGCAGGGCTATGGGGTGGTGTGGGTGATGTGTGGGGTGGTGTGTGTTGTGATGTGTGAAGTGATATTTAGAGGTGTGTTGTGTGAGGTGCATGGATGTTATGTGAGTGATAGTGTTGAGTGCCTGTGGATGCTAGTGTTGTTTCTGGTGGTGTCTCTCTCTGGCCTTCAGTCGCAATTGTGGTCATAGGGGTTTGTGGGTGATGTAGGTGTGTGTTTTATATTGTATTGGATGTGTGGGAGTGGTCTGTGTATGTGTATCAGGTGTGTATATTTTGAATTGTCCAATGTGGTAGTGTTTTGTAAATGTGTGTGTATTTTGAGCGCAGCGGTGTGTACCGCCAATGGAATACCGCGGTTGAAAGACAGCCACGTGGATTCGTGGGTCGTGTTAGTATGGGCGTATTCCTGTTGGCGTGACAGTGGAGGTTTTGTTATCGCCAGTTTATCACTGACCTTTGGTGTGGCGGACTTGTGTGGGTGTCTACATTTTTGCGGATTCCGGGCTTTGGATCATAATGACTGTGGCGGAATTCCGTGGCGGTGTGTTGGCGGACTTCTGCATGGCGGTAAGCGGCTTTTACCACCAATGTTGTAATGACCCCCTAAGTCATTATCACTGAAGTGCAGGGTTGGAAGTCAGCATCAGACAGAGGACAGTGTTCAGGGACAAGGTGATAAAGTGAGCAAAATTCAAAGCCAGGGGCCATATTTACAAACAGGCGTGCGCCGCCTGTGCGTCACTTTTTCTGATGCACCGATGGTAGAGGCTGCAGAGCCATATCTACAAGGCCACACAAAGCCACTTTGTGTGACTTTCTATGGCCTAGTAGATATGGAGTAAGGCAACGCAGTGCAAGTTGCTGAATTGCCTTACTCTGGTAAAAGAGGCGTTTCATGGGTGTTGTGGTGGGTGTTCCTATGTAGCACCCATGGATTTTGATGCATTCCCACATTTACAAAGATTTGTAAACCTGGGAATGCGTCAAAGCCTATGCCTCCCCGGGGAGGCGTAAGGGAGGCACAACGAGGAAAAATACCTTTATTTTTCCTTGTTTTTTTCTTTTTTTGTGTGCAGAACAAATAGAAAGAGGAAAACATCTCTCATGATTGTTTTTGTGCAGGAAGGTGTCCCTTCCTGCACAAAAACAATCATCCTCGCAATGCATACACCCTTAAACGATGGTGTAGGGTGCCTACGTTGGTGCAGGGCATCCCACTGTGTGCCAGCACAGGGGAAAAGGACAGTAATGAGCCATATCTTGTAGATACAGTGCATTCCTGTGCTTTTCTTTTGACACAGGGCTGTGGAGTAGGAAGACTTGCAGTGCTGCCCTATACCAGAAGATTGCAAATATTCCACCAAATGCTTTAAGACCGAGCTATGTAAAGGGGCATCATTTTAGTGAGAAGACAAAGACATTGGTTCCCACTACTAGTGGCTAGGTGGGCTGTGAATGTGAATGAATAGTTGTAGTGTTCCCTATCTGACCAGCTGCAGTTTCTTCTCGAGGGCAGGAGAGTGTCACCCTCCCTGCCTACTGCAAGCAGCACAGGCAAAAATAAAATGGCAATGAAAAGATTTCATTGCCATTTTATTATTACTGGCGCAGCACACACCAGACTAGAGACATGCTGGGCAAGTCCTCTGCTGTCAATTGGCAGCAGAAGACTGGAGCAATGCCGTGACTGGATGCTCCAAAGTGCGCATCTCACTTTGGCTGGCTGTTTTACACTGGTCAAAGTGACGTGCCCACTTTGAAGTTCAGGCCTCTAGGGCCTGAAGGAGCACCCAGCCAGGCCACTCCATCCACTACAGGTGCTTCTCTCATGCTGGTTAACAATATGAGAGCAGCGTCTGGATTGATTAGGGGGTCTCTTCTGGCATTGGAGAAGGAGAGAGCACCGAATAGAATGCACAGCATGTGTGTAAGTGCTGTTTTTTTTATTTTAAATGTATAATGCATGTGTGTAATGCATGTAAGTGTGTTTATTTTGTATTTATGGTTTAGGCGTTTGGAGGGAGGGGAGGTTTACTTTCGGGTTTTGGAGGGAGGGTTTTTTTTTTTTGGTAAGTGGTGGAGCACTTCACTAGCCCCACCACTTTCAAATGGTACAAGCCACTGCTGTATCTGACATCCGTATCCTTGTTTGATATAACCCAAGCTATCTGCGCCTACAAATGAGAATTGCCATTGGTTGCAGTGACTATGTAAGGCAACATTATAAGAACTTGGAAGTGGCTTTCAGCTTTCATCCCTCATTATGGAATGAGAAGTGGGACTAAAAATATTGGTGTGCTTTGAAGGACCATTTTAACCTTGCTTTTCTCTATCACCTTTGCATTTTTCTTCCTATTTTTTTCCATCACTGCCTTCCATCAATCTGTGCAATAACTAAAAACAATTTGACAATTTTGTTCATTAAAATGTATTTTAACTAACAAAAGGACAGGTATATTAGCTTTGACAACGCTTGTTCCAACTTATTTCTAAAACTCGTTGAGCTTGATTTCCAGTTTGACTGATTGGATACTGCCTCACAAATGTGAGGATATCCCACACACAGTGATGTAAGTGCATTATGTCCTATAGAACTTGTAATATGAAGGACAGAATACCCTGGCAGTGAAACTCAAAATTAAGCCTTCTACTAGTCCTATCTAATCATGGATTCCAAAATGTACGCCAAAATGTTCTCATTTTATATGTTTCTCATTGGATTTCCTAAGCACAACATGGAGGCTAATATAATTTTATAAAAATGTAACTTTTCATTTGGAACTTAAACCCAGTTGCACTAAATAATTCCATTAATTGTGCTGCTTAAAATGGTCGGAAAGTTCGATGACTCATTTTTACTACTTATAGAGGCAAGAACAATGAGAATGCAGCATCCATGTTAATACTCTTGAAAGGCACCGCAGGGAAACTCTGAATGACATTAAACAGAGTTAAAGCGCACAGGAGGTTAATAATGTCATCTGCCATTTTTTGTGTTTCTATTTCTGTTCCTAATCAGGATTTCACTTTCGAAAGGAAAACGATATGGGCAAATGGGAAATCGCAGTGGGTACCCACCACAGAATTATACTTGCGCATATTATCTTACAAAAAAATAAACTCCATTATTAATGAGAACAATGTTACAGAGTAGCTATCACTACATTGTTGAATCCAATAATAATTAATTTCAGGATGTAGGGCCCCCTGGAGAGCAGGACGCAGTCCAGTCTCTCCACTGGAGCATTTGGGCCGGAAGTAGATGCCCGGGTTAGGATAGGCTGGGGGGGATTCAAGGGAGGGTCTAGGCGGAGAGTACATAGGGAGGGGCTGGAGAAGGGATCGGCCTCTTTTGTGCCAGCTTGTCGCGATGCGCTCAGGTTGCCTGATCCGAGTAGGGAGTGGCAGGTGGGTCCCATTACAATAATCATGGCCGTGGGCCATGATGCAGCAGCAGTATGGGCCGCACTTCAGGCAAAGCCAGCCGTAGCGATCTACTCAGGCCTGGCCTCCTGGACCAGGCCTGGGTAAGTATGATGCACGTTCTGCGCACAGTGGCACATGGCGCTCCCCATCAAAGGGGACAGGAAGAAGGCAAAAAGGGGGCAGGGGCACAGCGCGTCCACCCCCCTTCCCTTCGTGTGACAGAGTGGCAGGAGGGGGAGCCCAGAAACAAATGCAGGTGGGGGGAGAGCCTATGGGCAGAGGGCCAGCAGGGGGCACGGCAGGCCCCTCTGTGCAGGGCCTGGCACAAGATATGGCAGATCAGCTGGCAGGGCAGGGGCCTGGTGGGCTGGAGCAGACCCTGGACCTCTCTGTGGCTGGTTTACCAACCTCAGTACACAGAAAAGGCAAGGGGTAGGGGCTAGATGGCAGCAAAGTGAAGGGGAAGAAAGTCAGTTTAGCTGCAGGTGGGACCCTGGGGGGTCCGTGGGCAGGCAGTGGAGGAGGAGGCAGAATTGAGGTGTTCTGGGGAGCACATGGAGGTGTGCAGTCAAGGACAGGGTGGGGTGGAGACACAGCATCACCCATCCACTGACTGGTCAGCTGTAGACAGTGAGGCCAGGATTAAAGAGCAGAGGAAGCTAGTGGCGGAGGTGGAGGAAAGGTGGGCCAAGTTATGCAAGGAGAGAGGGAGGTGGAGGGGAGTCACAGCAGGCGAAAAGGAAGTCACTGGAGGTTAGTGGGGGCCACGAAGAAGGTCAAGGCTCGGGCAGGACAGCTGGGTGTGGGTCCCTTATGAGGAGCAGGGGAAAGAGTAGGAGGCTGGTGCAGCTGGTGGGCCAGGCAGCGTGACGGCAGCACAGGGCGCACACATCCAAGCGCGGGGAGTCATTGCCAGCATCAGAGGTTGGCAGAATGGTGGTGAAGCCAACGGGGTGCAACACAGTCCCAGAAAGTTGGTCAGAAGCCATAGAGTGTTCTTCGGCTGCCTTCTCTATACTGCGGGAATGCATGAAGCACATGCCTGGCTTACGTCTCGGGGGACTCAGGCTGGATGAAGAGCACAATGTATTAGATGCAGCGGGTGCGTATGAAGTATGAGCTGTGGACGAAGAGGATTTCTTTAAGTTGGATTATGGCGAGGACCAGGAAGACTGGGAGGATGGGGAGATTCGCAAAAAAGAGGTGAGGGGGTAGAAGGGAAGAGGAAGGGGCGCAGGAGCAGTGCAACACCCTCTTCACCTACTGTTTTACAGGCTTCAATGTCTGGCACGTGAGGGCAGGAGGTCTCCCGCAAAGAAGGCTGCCGGTGCAAGTCACTGTTGGATGCTGGTACTCCTGGCTACGGTATCTAAGGTAAGGGGGACTGGTGAGCCCCATGGGGTGATCAGAAGGGCAGGGCCGGCATGGCTCACCACAAATCTATTAATGTGGGGGAGGACTCAATACACACTACGCCTAGTACAGGCAGTAAGGACAAGTTGGGAGAAAAAGTGCTGTCGCCCCAGAGCAGGGACAGGGAGACAGTGGCTAGTGGGGATAGGGAGGATGACGCCAAGGATGGGGCCTGACACAAGAAAAGACTCCCATATATGGGACTTGCTATGCCTTTGGGGTCGCATGTTGCAGATAAGACGAAAGCAAGGATATGGAAACACGAGTATGTTGACATTTTCAAACTCCTTCACAGGGATATTCAGGCAAAGGAAGGTTCTAAGGAGGAGGAGTGGGAGCTGGCGGGTAGGCCTAGGGTCCCAAGAACTATGGACAATTAGACTTCTGCATTTTTGATCTACGCTAGTATCTACTGTGAAAAATACCCAGACAGGGCCATTGCCATGTTTAATTACTTGAACATTATTCGCAAAGCCCAAATGCATTTGGGGGCTTTGCATGGCTGAGCTATGATGAAGAGTTCAGGGCCAGCGTGAGCATTAATCCTGATAAGCCATAGGGTGATGTGGACTAGGGGGTATGGAAGCAATGGATGGCCTCTTCGCCTTCAGTGGCATCCACCCACATGGCTAGTGGGCTCCCGGTGGTTTACAAGCCTTTGCATCAGCGTCCTGCTCAGTGAGGGGCGGGCACAGCACACAGGGCCCCAGTGCCTAGCTCAGGAGCATGTTGGAACTTTAACAAGGGTTTTTTCTCCTGGCACCCCAGCAAATTTAAACATGAGTGTTCCAAATGTGGAGGGAGACATCCAGTTATGCAATGTTTTTCCCTTGACAGTCCGGTGGAGCAGTGGAGATCTACCAGGGGCAGTGGGGCGCAATGCGCTCCTGGGCCGAGGGGCGCCTACTCCAATTAAGTTGGAGAGGTTACTGCCCTGGTTGCGCATGTACCCAGATATGGACATGGTGTTTAAATTGGAATGAGGTTTCAGAGAAGGTTTTTGGGTGGGATACCAAGGGCTACGATTGAGGAGATGGGCAGACAATTTGCAGTCAGCTAGGGCCATGCCAGATGTGGTGGCGACTAAACTGAGAAAGGAAGTGGCAGAAGGCAGTATTGTGGGCTGCTTTTTCGAGTGGCCCATATATGATTTGATGGTTTTACCTTTGGGGGTGGTACCAAAGAAGAGCGAAGGGGATTTCTGGCGGATACATCACTTGTCATGGCCTGAAGGGGCATTGGGGAATGGATTTCATTGCGCCGGAGGATACGCGGTGGTGTACTCCTCGGTAGATGATGCCATTCGGCTCATACTGGGGTGTGGCAAGGGTGCTGAGCTGCCGAAGTGTGACATCAAGGCAGCTTTTTGGCTGCTCCCCATTCACCCCAAATATTTTTCTCTGCTGGGTATGCAGTTAGGTTGGGCCATTTACGTGGCCAATAGGGTGCGCAATTTCCTCTACTTTATTTGAGGCATTCAGTACCTTCTTTCAGTGGGTTTTTATTCAAGTGAGTGGACATCAGACAATGTCACACTATTTGGATGTGACATTGTGTTGTAGGGTGTCAGGAATCCCCAAGGTGCCTCCGGTGTTATCTGTCAGCATCCCCAGGGATTAGGGTTAAATCATATCTCTGTTCTTAGTTAAACCTTCATGTTTCCAAGTAAACATAATGTGCTGTGTTACACAATTGGTTTTATCAATGCTTGTTTTACCAATGCTTGTTTTCTAATGTGAGCAGGTGTAGACATGTGCTTCTAATTGGGTGTGGTGTAGACATGTGCTTCCAATTGGGTGTGGTGACCCATCCACATGTGGAACTTAACTGCTTTCCTGATTGGCTATACATAGCAGAGTGAAGCATGCCCCCCTGCTTGGCTTTGTTTTGCTTCCTGATCTCAGCATCTGATTTGGCAGTGTAGCCCCTGCTGTCATCCTCGTATTCAGGACTTTTGAGGCAATTCTTTTCTTCGTTCCTGTACCAGCTGACACCAGGCATTCCTCCAGCACTCCGGAAAAGACTGCAGCTAAGTGACTAGTATTCCCCAGGGAGTTTGTTATTTGAGCGCCTCGCTTTCCTAGAACAGCTGGTGTATTTCAGACCTCATATTTTGGCAGAGTGCTTATCTTGAAGAGACAAATGCATTTCTGAACATTCTACATTATTTTTGTAGTTACTTGCCTAAATGTGCTTCAGGAAATCTGTTTGAGCTCAAGTACTACAAAAAGTGACAGTGCAATTTTAAAAGAGCATTTGAGTGACTTTTCTTTCCATAATAGCACAACTCTTGGATTTGAATTGTGTCATTCATGCCTGTGTTTCAGGTTTGAGGAATTTGCTTTTGAAGGGTTTTTCACACACAGAGTGAAACCAAACCAAACTGTGCCACCCTAACTGAACCCAGAGTGGACATTTGTATTTCTTGGATTGTTTTTGTTCCTTTTAGTTTAACCCTATGCATGCAGGAAAGTTATATGTGATATAATTAATGCCCTTGTTTGCCTTTCTTGTGCATGATAAGTGCAACCACAGTTCTAATTGTAGTGTGCAACAGTGAATCTCTGTGAAGCCAGCCCTAGTGTTACAGTACTTATTGTTATGGTACTCAGTTTGGGTATTTGGTAATGCAGTGTTAGTAATTGTGCCAACAGTTATTATTATCCAAGAAAAATTCTGGAGCATCCCGGTGTTCTTCTACCGCTCCCGTGCCCATGTCAGAAAGAGAGATCCAGTCTCAAGGAAGTTGAGTGCACTAACTCTACTATCACTCTGTCAACAACGACCTTCCCCCCGAAGATACAGGGTGCCTGGCTGGACCGGCAAGACGTGGCAGTGTTTTGTCTCTTTCTCTTCCACTATCCCTTTCCTTTTGGTACACCTGCTGGGGTTTCTGTGTCCACCAGGAAGTGCCGAGAGGTGTTCCAGGAGGTCAGGGGGCATACCATCACCCCTGCAGACATCCTGCTTTTCAGGTGAGTGGCCCCATCTCGACATAGGGCACTGCAGTGTTTTGAGCAATTGGTGCTGGATTTTGGGGTGCCCTTGGCTCCTGAGAAGACAGAGGGCCCTAGCTGTGTTTTGACTTTTCTGGCCATCGAACGAGACACAATGGCTTTCATGGCTTGTTTGCCTGCTGTGAAGGCTGAGGAGATTCTACAATTTTTGCAGCAGATCAGGTTGAAACAGAAGATTGAACTGTGTGTGGCTCAACAACTCCTGGGTTTCCTTATCTTTGCATGTAGGGTGGTCCCGGGTGGTATGACTTTCTGTAGGCCCATGGGTCTGGCGATGTCAGGTGCATCCCTCCATCATCACAGGATTTGGCTGACCCTGGGTTTGGTGGAAGAAATCAAGGTATGGGACTTGTTCTTGACACAGTTTAACGGGGTCTCCATTTCCTTTCGGGAGGAAGACATTGTCTGGCAGGTGCAGATTTTTTTGGACGCAGGCAGTGCCTCTGGTTTTGGTCTTTTCTGGGATGGGCGGTGGTGTGCGGAACCATGGCCTGCACAAGGGTTGAGTCAGGGCAGGAGCATTGCATTTTTGGAATTCTCTCCTCTACTGGTGGCTTTGTCATGTGGGGTGATGAACTGGCCAAGGGGACAGCGATGTTCCATGTGGACAATCTGACAGTGGTTGAATTGGTGAACAGACAGAGGACCAGGGATCTCAGGGTGCTGCGGATGCTGAGGAGGTTTATGTTGGGTTGTTTGACTTTGAATATCATATTTAAGGCTGCGCATATTCCAGGGATCCACAATTCCATTGCAGATTCCCTGTCCCGTTTGCAGTGGCATTGATTCCGCCAATTGACGCCCAGTGCAGAGTAGTACAAGACAGCGGTCCCGGCAGACATTTGGGAGTGGGGGGCGAGATGGTCATTAGACTGGTGGAGATGTCGCTTGCAGAATGAACCCTCAGGAGTTATCACCTAGCATGGCTGGAAATTTCAGGATTTTGAAGTTTTTGGAGGCAGTTCTGGAGGCAGGAGCAAGGAATGCTTGAGACTCAGGTGCTACGTTTCATAATATTTTTATTCTGAAGGGTTTATCGCCTGCCACGATTGGGTGCAACTTGGCAGGAGTATCCTTTTATGGGAAGTTGTTATTTGGCTGGGATCTGGCAAAGGATGACATTTTGGGAAAGATGCTAAAAGGTGGGGGAGAGTGCGATCAGGGTCAGGTGGTGCGGTGCGTGAAGCTATTATGTTTGAGTTGCTGTTGGACATCTTGCATATTCTGCCTGTTTGTTGTGTGAATGCCCACAAGGTGGCTCCTTTTCATTTGTGTATGATATGGATGTTTTTTAGGGTATTTCGTGCGTCTGAATTATTGGGTGTGGGGAAAGCTTGTGGTGTGGGGGTGGGGGAAGTGCAACGACAGGGTGAGCGCTAGGGGATCTGGTTGAGGCGATCAAAGACGGATCAACAGGGCAAGGGGAAGTGTTGGAAGCATGCCCAGCGTGAGAATGGGACATTTTCAAGGAGCACAGGGTGAGTCGACAGGTGAGTGTGTTTTGCAATGAGAATGGTAAGAAGCTTACAGCTTTCGAGTTGTTCTTTTTTGGGAATGGTTTTGAGGCAATTTTGGTAATCACTCTTTCAGAATCGTTGCGGTGACTGAGGCAGCCCGGTTCGGGTGGTATTGGGATCGAATCAGGCGCATTGAGAGGTGACGGTCCAAATGTTGCAAGAGATATGTAAGGGCCTGATTTGATGCTTTTCAGGGTCATGGTAGGTGTGCCATATGGGCCAGGGTTTCGCTCTCGATTGTGGGGTTTTCTGAGATGTGGTGGGGGGATGTTTTCACACACTGACATTTGTTTCTACTTACAGGTTGTGTGCGTGGCCCTGAGAAAGATAAGGTGGTCACGTGGCTGGTCGGACACTCTTTCATTCATTGTACGCCTAAGTATGCGGAGAAGCAGGTTTATGGATGATTTCTGGGACTTACGAGGAGCAGGCATGAGGTGTTGTTGTGGGGAAAGAGCGGAATGAGGTGGGGCAATTGGATTTCTTTTATCATATCGATTATGTCAACATGGGGATGTCCTGATGTGTTGGTATTACACCTTGGGGAGAATGATCTGATCCGTCTCTCCGGGCTCACCCTACTACAACACATGCAGCGGGATCTGGCACTGCTGCAGCATAACATGCATGGGACTTGTTTGGTGTGGATGGAATTCGTGCACAGCACAAAATAGAGAGGAGCACTGAAATATGGGGCTATAGAAAGGACTCGGAGGAAGCTCAACAGGGCTATGCAGGTTTTCTGCTAGGTACATAACTTTAAAGTGCTGACGCACAATGGGATAAAAGAGGATGAGCAGGTGCTATCCAGGGATGATAGTGTGCATATCTTCGAGATGGGGAATGCCCATTACATGCTGGAGTTGCGTTTCTTGCTGAACAATCTGTAGGGGGAGAAACTTTGGTGGAGTGAGCCTGCTGGAAGGGCATGAAGTGTTGCTGTGGGTTCGCTGGAGGGGCAGCAAAACGCTAAAAGTGTTTGTGCTGGGTGGCAGTAGGTGGGGGAGGGTGGAGAGTCAGATGCAGGCCTGTCCACCCTTCTGGCAGGGAAAAGAAGCAGGTGAAGGATGACAGATTGGGGGATGCCAGATTTAGACAGGGGACGAAAGGAAAAGGGGGATATATGGGAGAATGGAAGAGGAGGCTTGGTGAACTAAGGATAAGTGGGGGAATGAAGTGAGAATGGAAGAAGGGGGAGTTACAAAGGTTAAAGATGAAAAGTTGTTCATTTAAATTTCCAGTTATGTTAATGTTTTATTATGATGAGCAAGCCTGTGCTAAAAAAGGGCCTTTTACACTAGTCCACGGGTGTTGGAGTCTATGTCCCGATGGCATACAGCTGAATACAGGAAGACCAAAGAGGCAACGTAGCCACGTAGCCTACGCCTTGTCATTTGTCCAAACTACGTGGCCTCAACAATGCTGCTCTGTTATGTTGGCTGTGTGTAATGTTCACTATTAGGTTAATTGCCCAAAATCCAAGGTCTCCTCATCCTAGGATATTAATTCCTTCACTTCCCAACTCCTTATCAAACTTCACCCATAACTAAATGTCTTCTGGATATATAGAAATCCTGCAGAATTTTCGAGACTGTAGAAGAGAAGGGGTTTAAAAAAGTAGTTTTTAATTTAAGGGATTTTCTTTTTTGTTTAAAGGCGCAAGTGGTTTGCAGTTCTGAGAGTGAGGCCTCAACTCATAAAAGAATAAGTGAAACAAGAAAGACAGATAAGTAATTAGGTATGGTTGTTTTACGTTTTCAGTTACTTGGCTTGTTTCGGATTCATAAAAAATTACTGAAAATGCAATTAGTGTAATTTAAAATTTTCATCAATATATATTAACTAAATATAAATATAAGACATGTTTAAGGACACAGGAACAGTAATTTAAAATTACATAATCCGCTTCTGAAAAATGGAGCAACATCCTATCAGGCAGAGAACTTCAGGTTATGTTAAATATAAGAAACTATGGCCCTCATTATGATATTGGCGGTAAGTGCCGCTTACCACCATTCTGACTGCGGGCAACATACTGCGACGGTATACCGCTACCTGTACTGTGACCCACACATAGAAATCCACCACTTTACAGACACACATAAAAGTCTGCCAGCCGAAAGGTCAGTGATAAACTGATGGTATCCAAACCCACACGGTACGCCAACAGAACTACACCCACAACATTATGACCCACGAATCACTGTGGCGGACATTCAACTGTGGTAAACTATTGGTGGTACATACCACTGAGCTCAAAATACACACACACATACAAAACTACACCACATTGGACAATTCAAACTATACACACCTGATACACATACAAATATAACACCCACACACCCACACCACTATAAAACACACATGCACATTACCCACAACCCTGTACCACTACAAACAATTTACAACAGAGAGAGAGAGACACACAAGGAGCACCCACAGAGCCAGAGCCACAGAACACCATCACCCATACACCATTCACGCACCTCACAGCACACACCCCAACACATCACCCCACACACACTCACAAACACCACTCACACTACACCCATGGCACCACAAAGACACCCCAGGTTCTCAGAGGAGGAGCTAAGGGTCATGGTGGAGGAAATCATCCGGGTAGAGCCACAGCTATTCGGATCACAATGTGCAACAGACATACATTGCAAGGAAGATGGAGCTATGGCGTAAGATCGTGGATAGGGTCAATGCTATGGGACAGCATCCAAGAACAAGGGAGGACATCAGGAAGAGGTGGAACGACCTATGGGGGAAGGTGCGTTCCGTGGTTGCAAGACACCAGATAGCTGTACAGAGGACTGGCGGTTGACCCCCACAACTAACAACATGGGAGGAGCAAGTCTTGTCAATACTGCATCCTGAGGGCCTGGCAGCAGTAGCAGGAGGACTGGACTCTGGTAAGTCAAATCATTACTACTTTCAACCCCCTACCTGCATGACATCACAAACCTCCACCCTCACTCCCATCACTCCACCACCTCCCACTCACCCCACCATCACAACCCACCCCTTCCACTACCAAGCCCTGCATGCAACACCAATGCATGAACATCACTCACAGCCCTGCATGGACACCCATCACCACAGCATGCACACTAGAGAGAATCTCCTAGCCCACAAAATAACTACTCATACAAGTCAAAGCTGACAGGGCACTCACAACCATAGAGGGAAACATACCCATGCACAAGATGTCACATGCAGAAACTATAACACTGCATTTACATCCCCACAGGACCCCCAAACAACATCACCGAAGAGAAGGTGGCAGCAACATCCAGTCCCCCCACAGAACAGGCCCACAGTGATGACAGCAGCTCTGCACGCCTAGATCAGGATGACCAACCTGGCCCATCAGGGACCTCTGGACAGTTGGTTACCCAGGCACAGTCCCATCCCACCAGAGCCTCCCCACTCAGGAAGCACCAGCACAGCACCCACCCGGCGGGCCCATACCACTGTCCCCAGGACACGTCAATCAGCAGTGTGTCCACCACTACAGGGACCCCAGGCAACCCCACAAACACAGGACGATCAGGGACCTGGGGTCAGTGGCAGTGGCCACACGGTTGGGGGGACAGAGGCGCAGGACAACAGGAAAGCTGGGAGTACTGCTGTGCGACAGGGGGAGGACAGGCCCAGGGAACCGACTCTCCACGAGGCACTCACCAACATCCTGGGTGCATACCACCATTCCCAGGAGACCATGGACCAGATACTGGCCAAGTTGCATGAAACCCAGAGGCTGCAGGAGGGACACTACCTGGGGATCGGGGAGGACCTGAGGGACGTACACACCACCCTGGTCACCATTGCAGGGGTGCTGACAGACATGGCCAACACCATGAGGGAGGCAGTGGCACACCAACGGGCCCCTGACACTAGCCACACAGAGGAACAGCCCTCCACCTCCGCTGACGCTAGTAGATAGGAGGCCCACCACAGGAACAACAGGCCACCAGCACTCCACCCCCTGCAGAAGGAGAACCACCCCGCAAACGGTCTCTGCGATCCAGGCAGAAGCCAGAGAACATTGCTAAGACCCCCACCAGGAAATAAGACTCACCTGATTGTTACCCTTGTGTCCCACTCTGTCACCCTGTCCGCCTTGAACTGACATTGCTCCCCTTCCTATACCCCCTTGGACAATGCACCTGTGATAACAATAAACTGGACACTATCCTGGACTTTCCTCCACCATCACCCAAACCCATTGCACATCTCCATTTACTTCTCAGAACTGAAATAAACCCCCTTTGAAAAATAAGTATGGAGTATGTCAAATGATTTAAGGATGTAGTTGTTTAACAATCTGTAGACATTGCAAATAGACAGTACAGTGATGTATACATAGTTATGACCTGTGATGTGCTGCAGTCAATACACCAGGAGCCACAGGAGTGCACAAATATCTGCAAATAGACATGTGAAAGGGGACAATAAGTGGCCTTTGTAGTGGGAACAGCAGCCAGCCAGAGAAAATTCACTTCACAAAACAGCAATGGAAGGTGAGCTTACAGTGTCTTACCTGTGTGTCACTGGATGTACTGTTGTATTATAGTTGTTCTGTTGTCCACATCCTCTTCCTCTGCCTCCTCTTCGTCACTGTCCACAGGCACCACCGCTGCCAAACAACCATCTCCAGCCTCATCCTCCTGCAGAAAAGGCACCTGGCGTCTTAAGGCTAGATTGTGCAACATGCAATGATGATCTGGCAGACCTTCTTGGGTGAGTAGCACAGGGATCCACCTGTCAGATGGAGGCACCTGAACATGGCCTTCAGGGGGCCAAAGGTGCGCTCAATGATCCTCCTTGTTCGACCAAGTGCCTCATTGTAACGTTCCTCTGCCCTTGTCCTGGCATTCCTCACTGGGGTCAGTAGCCATGAGAGGTTGGGAAAACCAGTCACCTGCAAATATCAAGGGATACCTGTTAGCCAGACACTCACCCTTAGGGCCAACCCAACACACATATACCAACATACACTGGGTGGGGACCAGGGCTCACCTATTAGCCACACCGGTGCCTCTGGAGTTGAGCCATCACATATGGGATGCTGCTATTCCTCAGGATATAGGCATCATGCACAGAGCCAGGATACTTAGCATTCACATGGGAGATGTACTGGTCCGCCAGGCACACTATCTGCACATTCATAGAGTGAAAGCTCTTTTGATTTCTGTACACTTGTTCATTTCTTTGGGGGGTGACAAAGGCATTATGTGTACCATCAATAGCACCAATGATGTTGGGGATGTGTCCTATTGCATAGAAATCAGCTTTCACTGTGGCCATATCCTGCACATGGGGGACCCAGATGCAGCTGCGCATGTGTTTCATCAGGGCAGACAACACTCTGGTCAGCACTATTGAGAACCTAGGCAGTGACATCCCTAGTGCCATGGCCACTGTCGCTTGGAAGTAGCCACTTGACAAAAAATGGAGCACTGATAGGACTTGCACAAGAGGGGGGATCACAGTGGAGTGACGGATAGCTGAGATCAGGACTGGCTCAAATTGGGCACACAGGTCTTGGATTGTGGCCCTATCAAGTCTGTAGGTGAGGATAATGTGCCTGTCTTCCATTGTTGCCAGGTCCACCAGGGGTCTGCAAACGGGGGTATGTCTCCATCTCCTATTCATCCTCAGCGGTTGAAATCTAGGGTGAAAAACGGTGAACAGATGGTCATATTCAGACATATCCTCAGAGTAAAATGCCTTGCATGTAGTGACAGAAACAGTATGTTAACGTGTAGTCCCGTAAATGTGCCTATGTCTGCTGTGACGCAGTTAGGTGACATGGCCTGTTCCCCCCTGAAATGGCGGCCGCCTGATCTGTGTGGAGGGACAAGTGGAAATGAGGTCATTCTGCTGACGTTGTGCACCGTTGCGGGAAGCGGTCGAGGACCGCCGTACAACACCTCATTGGTTATCATTGGGCCCTATGGGTTCCAGTAGCCAATAGTGATGTACACCAACGGTGACGGTATGCACCGCTATGGAAGTGACCGCCATTTTTTATCTGTTCACTCACTCGCTACCTGACCTTCAACAGGAGAGGACCTATACTGCAAGTGCTGCTGTGACCTGTGTCTGGAACCGACCATGGCTCGAGTGTTTGGGGAAAGGGCCCCTGCCTTCACTTAGGGGGGGTTGGAGAGACTAGTGGATGGGGTCCTACCCCAGCACCCTTTACTCTATGGTCCTCCAGACCAACAGGTGAGTACAATGTGTGCATGATGCATGGGGCATGAATGGATCGAGTGCTGTGTGTGTAAGCCTCGTGTAATGGGGGTGGCTGAGGGGTCCGGGGCAGAGTGCTGAATGTATGGTGGTCAATGTCTGTACGTAAGGGGATGGGAGGCACATGGTGGGCCATGAGTGTAACAGGCAGACAGTATGACTGATCCCAATACCTATGTATCTTTCTCTGTAGGTCAGCGCCCATCAGAAAAAGTGTATTTGGCGTGACATCGCCAAGGATGTGCGGACCCTGGAGCACCCACTGTCGCAAACGGTGGGAGGACCTGCGCCGCTGGGCAAGGAAGACGACGGAGGCCCAGCTGTGGATGGCCTCCCAACGAGGAAGGGGTGCCCGTCGAGCCCTGACCCCACTGATGTTCCGCATCCTGGCGGTGGCCTATACGGAGTTGGATGGGCACTTGAGGGCATCACAGCAGCCACAAAGGAGTGAGTACAGTTTCAGAATCTGAAAATTGTGCGTGGTGAGGTGTTATCTGGGTGGGGGATGTGGTCATGTGGGTGCCCCTAGGCCAGGACGAACATGGCAGGGTAGGTCCCATTTTGGGCAGGCTCTGATGCACTTCAGGCTAAACTATGCTAGTGGGCGTCTACTACTGGGCAGAGTCCTGTGGGTTTCAGTTATGCTGCTTTTGGCGTTAGGCATTGTACTCCATGGCCTGGTGACTAGCATTGTAACTGGTAGTGCATGGCCTAGTGCATAGGGCTGTTCCCTGTGTGTTGTGCACGCCAACGGTGGTGTTGTTGCTGGCATTGACCAAGTGTATCCTCTGTCTCTTCCCCCCCTTTTTGTTTTGTCACCCTCTCCTTGTGTGCATTAGCATCACCTGACGGAGGAGCAGAGGCACCAGTGACAGAGGGAGCTGCATCCCACATGGCCCATGAGGCCGAATCCACCAATGGTGAGGGCACCAGTGGGACGGAGGGCAAGGGGAGCACCACGGCGGAGACTGGAGGGGGCAGTTCGTACAGCGACACCTCCTCCGATGGAAGCTCCCTGGTGGTGGCGGACACCTCTGTGGCCACCCCAACTACAGGTATAACTGCCACCCCCGTACCAGCACCACCTTCCCAGATGCCCCCCAGCGTGTTTCCCGTGCCCGCTCACCCAGGAAGGTGGGCATCTTCTTCGCCCCTGGCACCTCAGGCCCTGCCCAGTCAGCCCTGCTGCCCTCAGTGAGGAGTCTATTGACCTCCTGCGATCCATATCTGTTGCGCAGTTAACCATAGTGAATGCCATCGAGGGTCTTGCAGGGCATTGGCAACAAACAAATGCATTCCTGGAGGGCATTCACTCTGGTATGGCGGCCCAACAGAGATCATTCCAGGCTCTGGCCAACTCTCTGATAGCAGCCATTGTCCCTGTCTCTAGCCTCCCCCCTCCAACTTCCTCTACCCAGTCCCATTCCCCTCAACCCCACCCTATCCCAAGCACACCATCAGACTAGCATGCACCCAAATCAACACACAGAAGTGGCTCAGGCAAACACAAGCACTACACTTCATCCCACAAGCACTCACACAAGCACCATCCAGATGCAGACAAACCAACATCCACTGCCTCCACTGTGTCCCCCTCCTCCTTGTCGTCCACCTCCCTCCCAGTAGTGTCTCCACTCACACCTGCATGCACTGCATCCTCATCCACTACCCCCATCACCATCACGCCTATCAGTACACACCCCTCACTGGCAGTCACCACCCCCACATCGAGGCACACGTCCCCTGTGTCCTCTCCCACTGTGTCTGCGCCCCCTCCTCCCAAAGTACACAGACGCAAACGCTCAGACACCCAACATCCATCCACCTCACAACAGCATCCATCCCATGCACCTGCATCCAAACACAGCAGACTGACACCTCCTAAAACCACTCCCTCTTCCTCCACTTCCAAACCTTCACCCTCCTCCCACCCCAGTGTCCCTAAGAAGCTTTTCCTCTCTGCCGTTGACCTCTTCCCTACCCCCCATCCTTCACATCGGGCCAGGGTGGTCAGAACCCAGGTGAGCACCTCAGCCACCCAGGCCACGGCCACAGTTGTGTCGGCAGCTACTGCAGGTGGGAGAGGCTCCAGGGAACCAGTTATCAGCACTGACAGTGTGCCTACTCCAGCTGCCAAAGGGAAGGGCAAGGAGGCACCACCAGCTGCCAAGGGGAAGGGCAAGGAGGCACCACCAGCTGCCAAGGGGAAGGGCAAGGAGGCACCACCAGTTGCCAAGGGGAAGGCAAAGAGGCACCACCAGCTGCGAAAGGGAAGGGCAAGGGACCTGCCCCTGCAGGCAGGAAGGACAGGAGACCTGTTGCTAGTATTGATTCTGAGCCCCCACCACCAACCATGCCAGTTCAGCTGTCCGAGGCTGCAGAGGAGGGGCTGCAGCCTCCCTTCATCACTGGCATCCCCGATACCAGCAACGTCACTAGCACTACTGCCTGCACCACTGCCAGCAGCAGCAGACCCAGTGGGCAGCCATCTGAGGCTGCAGGGGAAGGGCTGGAGCCTCACTCCACCACTGGCATCCCCGCCACCAGCACCGCCACCGGCACCGCCACCAGCACCACTGCCTACACCACTGCCAGCAGCAGCAGCCCCAGTGGGCAGCTGTTTGAGGCTGCAGGTGAAGGGCTGGAGCCTCCCTCCACCACTGGCATCACCGACACCAGCCCTGCACCAGCACCGCCAACAGCACCACTTCCTGCACCACTGCCAGCAGCCCCAGTAGGCAGCTGTCTGAGGCTGCAGGGGAAGGGCTGGAGCCTCCCTCCACCACTGCCTTCACTGCCACCAGCCCTGCCACTGTCACCACTGAGGAGCCATCACCACCGGTGGTTAGTGTGTAGTCCTGCCTCCATGGGCTGTAGTATATCCTGGCCCATGCAAATCCTGTAGGTGTGACACCCAGCTGAGAGGCTGTGACCTTGCACTCACCAAGTGCTGCATCACAGGGCACAAGGCCCCCTCCACAACCAGTGGAGAAGCCACCCCCTCACCCCATCCTTGCCAGGATGAAGCACACTGGGCACAAGGCCCCCTCCAGAACCAGTGGAGAAGCCATCCACTCACCCCATCCTTGCCAGGATGAAGCACACTGGACACAAGGCCCCCTCCAGAACCAGTGGAGAAGCCACCCACTTGAGAGACTGTGGCCTTGCACTCCCCAGGACCAAGCAGTGGGCAGACTACCCACTTGAGAGACTGTGGCTTTGCACTCCCCAGGACCAAGCAGTGGGCAGACCACCCACCAGAGAGACTGTGGTTTTGCACTCCCCAGGACCAAGCAGTGGGCAGAACACCCACTTGAGAGACTGTGGCTTTGCACTCCGCATGACAAAGCAGTGGGCAGACCACCCACTAGAGAGACTGTGGCTTTGCACTCCCCAGGACCAGGCAGTGGGCAGACCACCCACTAGAGAGACTGTGGCTTTGCACTCCTCAGGACCATGCAGTGGGCAGACCACCAACTTGAGAGACTGTGGCTTTGCACTCCCCAGGACAGAGTGATGGGAATGTTGCCCCCTCCAGGATCAGTAGTGTTGTACCATCTTATGGATGAGGTGTCCCCCCATTCCCAGTCCCCCTGAGGTGCCTGTGTATTTTCGACCTGATGCCACTGTGGTGTTCTCTCTGTGTTGTTGCAGGAGTCAAGTGGGGCCTTGGCCTATGTGATGTGGCCCTGTGGCCCACGGACATTGTGAACTGGGCTGTGTCCCTCCATTTGTATATATGTATATATTGTTTTGATTTTGAAGCACAAATTTCTAAAATGTTATCTCATTACACTCACTTTAATCAATTCCTTTTGTCCTTGAATTATTCCTGAGGGGTATGGGGTAAAAATGTGTTATGCTGCATCTGTTTGTGTGTCTGGTGTTGGGGGTGGGGGTGTTGCATGTGTGTGTCACTCTGTTTTTCCTCCCCTTTTCCTTGTGTGCTAGGTGGCAGTACTCACCGTGGTCATCTTCGCTGGCGTTGGTGTGCATAGTGAAGAAGATAGATGAGCGTTGGGAACAGCTGCAACTCGGGCTCCAAGATGACATGGTTCTTCCTTGTGTCTCCAGGGGTGAGTCCTTTGCCTTCTGTGTACTGTTGCCTCTGTGCTTTTGATGTCATTGGTACCGACCCAGAAAAGGTGGCAGATAGGCCTGTTGTAATACAGTGGGCGGTACATTGACTTCCACCTGGCTGTTGGCGGTTACCATCGTGCTGCTTGTTGATACCACCGTGGCGGTCGGTGTGTTAAAGTGGCTGGCTGTCTATGTGAGCGGTTCCCGCCGTGGTCATAATTCCATTTTTTTGTTACCGCCGGCCTGTTGCCGGTATTTCCGCCGCTTTATCACCAACCGCCAGGGTTGTAATGAGGGCCTATATTTGCTTAAACTTTGAAACTGTATATCTCTTGTTATACTGATTATTTTGTTGCTATTTTGGTCTCAAATAACATTAATTTTTACTCTATTTTTCTAAATAGGTGTTGGATTTTTCTTGTGTTGTGTTATCACTTTATTACTATTCCATGTGCTGCATCAATACTTTACACATTGCCTCTAAGTTAAACCTGACTGCTTTTGTGCCAAGTTACCAGAGGGTTAAGCACAGGTTAATTTGGGGCATGCTTGTGTTTCACCCTGACAGAAACTGCGGTTGCTGCTAGAGTGTGTAGGGTTTCAATCCCAACCCCTAATCAGTAACCAATTGCCTACACTGTGTTATAGACATATAGGTGAAAATATGGTGTTATGAAGGGAAGATATTTTTGGCTTCTCAAAGAATAAGCATTCCACTAATTTAAAAATCATTGCAAATAGTCTAGGATGTAGGACATTTCCATGCAATGCAGCACACAAAATTTCTTTAGATGAAACCATAGAGTGGCAAAGACTGTATTGGGTTATAGTTAGCTGGTATTAGATTATCTCTACTCCAGGTTGATTATTGTGTGCAAGGTTAACAACTGAATCAAGTGGCAAACACTCTGATTCGAAGTTTCCAACCACAACCACAAATCCAAATCTTGGAGGTTATTACATTTTGTTCCAACTTCTAAAATGGGATTCTAACCCTTTACACATTGCTATTTGGAAGGGATATGTAATGAGCATCTCTTCCAAATACCGAATTGGTAAGCAATGTATCAGTGCTTTGGGACAGTAATGCCATTGCAAAAAATTGAAAAATGAGTAACTCCCAAGTTGAAGGGGTAACCCATTCTCAAAAGGAAAGGAGTCCCCTTGGGACCTTTCCCATTTGTGCATTTGTTTAACAAAAAATGTGTATGGCAGTTGGTTCAGAAAGACGATGCTGCCTTCGGATTTCATCTCCCTGCCTTCGATCTCCGATCCCGGCCACTTCTGAATTATAGCTCATTAGATCAGACTTGGAGCAATGACGCAAATGCCGTGGGACAGTATTGGCATGTCGACAGCCGCGGTGGCTCTGTTGGTGTAGTGCTGCTTTTCTTCACCATGTCGGACCTGGAATCTGGTTGCTGACTTACACAGGGCGTTTGTGTTTGGCGTGGGCTGTGGTTTGAAGCAGAGTGCATGAGACCTTGGGTCTCGGGGACTTTGTTTTGCTAAAGGAGCATTCATATCTCCGCTACTTACCAGGTTGATAAATCCGTTTTGCACTACGAAGCAGAGGTTAGTGCGGCATTGTTTGGTATATTTATTGGTGCCTTTGTATTTATGTTGGGCTGAGATATGACTAAGGAATAGCCATTTGCAGTCTGCATTGCCTAACGTGACCTGGGTCTGCCATGAGATTGCGTTTGGCTTGCCGTCGCACCCTTATCCCCTATTCTTCGCTTCCTTGCTGCTCTTCTGCCAAGTGGTTGGACAGTGCTGGCGGACTATAGTCAGTTTTGGCAGGTTGAATAGCCTGGCATGATATTTGTAAGAAAAATTTAAAGTATCCAAAGAAAAGATGCCAGCAAAAACTCCCAAGCCCATTCAATCTGCTATATTTCGGGACATACATACGTGACACTCTTGTTGGTGTAAAAGGTCATTTATTAGAACAGGGTTTAACAACATTACTTAAACATTTAACTGTATATCTTCTTTTAAAACAGACTTTAACTTTTACAATTCCCTTGCCTTTATTTTCTCCTCAAATATCTCCCTTCAATTTTCCTACCGTATATGCTCCCCTATTCCTCCCATGCCTTCCCTGCCTGTAGCCTACCCCTCCCCGCTCTGATCCTTCACTTCCTTGTTTTTCCCCCTGGAAGGGTGGACAAGCCCGCACCTGGCTCTCCACCCTCCCCCATCTCCTGCTATCTCTCTCAACTCACCTGTCCTAAATGACTGTTAACCGCCCCTACCTGCCCCCGCTTCCCTGCCTAACTATCCTCTCCTCCCCCTGCCTTCCTAAGCTGGGTGGGTGGTCCTAACTCAACACGACCCTCCCTCACTAAGTCGGCGCGGAGAAGAGGCCGACCCCACCCTCCACCCCCCTTATAAACCCTAACCTAACCCCGCCCCAACTTACCTTACACCCAATGGGGCGCCTTACACGCCACTTCCTCCGTCCCGAAACCGCCCACGGAGAGACTAGACTGCGTCTCTCTCTCCGCGGGCCCCTTCATTCTGCTGAGAGGAAAAAACATTTGTTGTCTGAGCCAAGTAGCGCGTAGAAGAGGGTGCCAGAGCTTATAAAGGTGTTGGTTGCGGGCCGGTCTCCATGTTTACAAATGGGCTAGCCGTTCAGCTTTTCAGACAACACCCCTGTAAGCACACTTAATAGCTCTCCCAGTACCCCATCCCTGAAACCAGCAGAAGTTGGAGATATGCCTGTGAGAGAATGAGGAGCTGAACCCCCAAGAGATAAGAAACCATGGGAGAGGCATGGAGATGTGGTGCTCGGTTCTGGGGCCGGGCTCAAGATCTATGAGCAGTTGTGCCTGAATGGCGGTTACAGGATGTGAAGGGGCAAGAGGTTGGTGCAAGGTGATCAGTGAGATGAGTTGAATCTCTCGAAGGAGGATGTTAGAAAAATGGGGTCCACTACTAAAAATGTTGAGAGGGTAGACCTGTACCCCTTATTCCAAACGAACAGAGACAATGCTAAGAGTGCCAAGATTTAAGCTTTTGTCCAGCAGAGAGACAAGGCTCTAGGCATTATTGCAGAGTCAAATAGAGGCCAACATAAAGCATCTACCTGTAGTGACCAGACCAATGCCAGTTTAGAAGAGCCGTGGGCACTGGTACTGGAGAAGTGAGAGAGTGGCACCACGGTCTTACAAATTGCTTGATCTTTATGCTCCTGGAGTTCTTACTAGAGATTAAAGTCATTAGAGCCACCCAGGCAAAAATGGTTGATGATTTGAGAGAGCAGTTAGACTCAGTTTGCACACAGTTGGGGGGTCTCTGAACGAGATGGAACATAGAGGGGGTCATTCTGACCCTGGCGGCCGGTGACCGCCAGGGTCACCGACCACGGGAGCACCGCCAACAGGCTGGCGGTGCTCCCTCGAGCATTCTGAACGGAAAGTCGGTGGTCTCCCGCCGACTTTCCGCTGCTCGGGTGAATCCTCCCGCAGCCATGGGGATTCTGACACCCCCTACCGGGTCTCCCGCCAGGAACAGGATGGCGGTAGGGGGTGCCGCGGGGCCCCCGTAAGAGGGCCCCACTGTGTATTTCAGTGTCTGCAAAGCAGACACTGAAACACGCGACGGGTGCAACTGCACCCGTCGCACCTTCCCACTACGCCGGCTCCATTCGGAGCCGGCGTCCTCGTGGGAAGGTAGATTTGCCCTGGGCTGGCGGGCGGCCTTGTGGCGGCCGCCCGCCAGCCCAGGGCAAATCTCAAAATACCCTCAGCGGTCTTGTGACCGCAGAGCGGTATTTTGACGGGGGAACATTGGCGGGCGGCCTCCGCCGCCCGCCAATGTTAGAATGACCCCCAGAGTGTCTGAAATAAAGGACAAGATACAGAACCTGGAAAAGAGTAAGCAGCATTGAGAAGGAGGTGGTGTGCTTAAGAAACAGACAGTAGCAGATGGAGAACTATGCAATGCGCTCTAACCTTCAGAGCACAGGTATTCTGGAGCACAGTGAGGATACTGGAGGTTTCGTTAAGCTGGTAGAAAAGTTGATTAAGTCCAATGTGATTCCAGAATTTGGCCATGATTTGACAATTATACAAGCTTATCATTTTCTGTCTCACACCAGGGGTCAGGCCAAGTAACCCTGTACGATGTTAGTGAACTTTGCCAATTTCAGAGTGAAGGAAAGGATCTTGGCCAAGGCACTCAAGGAGAAAGCCTTTAAGTTGGCAGAGATTTTTAAAATTTTGAATATTTTCAGACATGACTGTAGAGTGGGTCTGGAGGTGCAAGGAATTTAAAACTTTCATCCTAAAGTTTCAGTCAGTGGGGGCGCAAGTCTCGATAATTCTAAACTTAAAGTGCTTCATAGGGGGTCTTTTCTAGTATTTGATACTGTGTTTGAAGCCATTATGTTTCTAGAGTCAGTGCTTTAATTTGGCACTCTCTGTATTATTTTTTCTTTTTTGGTCCTTGTGAGAATTTGGAAAGGTGGAGTTGGAGGAGTGTGGTCAGAGGTGTGGTCAAGGTGTCATGGTGCCAATATTCCCAGGGTGGAGGGTTGGATTGCATGCAGGAAGTGGGTAGAAAACCAGGCCGACCATCATTACATGGATATGGAGGGGATTGAGGGGATGGTTGAGGGTGGGTTTAAAGGGGAAGTTCAGTATGCTGTGTAAAAAGAGATCCATTATAGGGTAAAGAAGGTATACCCCATAGAGTGATCAATTAAAATATTAGGGGTGTGTGGATGGAGTTGTTTGGTGGGTTGATGATCTTGACTTTGGTGGTTCTTAAAGTGAATCGTGGGGCGGTAGGCTCCATCCTTGGGGTATGGTGGTTTATTTAACTGTGCCTGGGCAGGAGTGTTGGCAGTGAGGTTGTTTCATGCACGTCTGCATTATAACCGAGGTATGAGATTATTCTGCAAGGTAATTGACAGATTAAGATGCACTTTAGAAAAGAGGCACACTTTAAAGTTTTTCCTGCAATCAACACATTCTATATGTATTGTACATTTATGCTCTAGACACTTTAGGCACTTTATACACTTTATGGATGTGTTTTTATTTTTGATGTATCATGTTTACTACCTTGTGAAATAGAAGGCAGGTTTGATGCCTAAGAGCACTTTGAAGGTGGTTTCTTTTATTGTATATTGGCTACAGGAAACTCATATTCCAGCTTGAAAGCTTTTGGAGTTTTCCATGTTTAAAGGCTGGACCGGTTATAAAGGTTTTTCATCAGCTCAGGCTGCACACCACACCACTGATGTTTTTTGGCCAAGACATTAGGTGGAGAAGTGCTTAATTTTGCCAGGGATAAATATAGTAATTGGTGTTGGCTTAATTCCTCGCGGCTCACTTTTTGAGTCTGTAAGCCCTAGTGGAGGATAATGCTGGGCCTTTTGAGAAGCTATTCCAATTGCTATTGCAAGTCCATGGAGAGCTTATTGTTGGTGGAGATTTTACATTTTTGCAAAACCCTGGAATAGATTCCTCACTAAAATTTAAGAAACAGTTAAAGGTTATAGTTGCGAAGGTGTTGCGGAATTATCAAAAACTCTTGCAATTATTGACTCCTGGAGGGATGCTTTTCCAATGAAAACCGACTACACATGCTTAGGAAGATTCCATAGCTCTTTGCGTATTGATTTAAAGTTCTGATTTTTAAAAACTAATGGATGCCTCCCAGTGTTTTTTAGACCATTCAATTCCGGTGCTGGAGATTTTTGTGGAGAAAGGTACTTCACGAGTTAGGAGATGGGTTTTTTAATAACCTGTATTTAGAGGAGGAGGGATGTGTCTCGATCTGTAAAGAAAAAACAAAATAATTCCTAGTCAGGAATCATGGGTCAACCCCATCAAGTGTGGGGATGCATTAAAAGCATATGTAAGGGGGCTTCCGATTGCAAAGGATTTGGAGAATGCTAGATGTCCCAGAGACAAAAGCAGACTATTGAAAGAACTATTCAGGATATTCAAGATTCATTTCTAAGACACCCATCTGTTTTAAATTAGAAGGAGCTGGAAAAGGCTAAACAGCCTTTAGGTGATTTGTATTATACTAAGTGATCTGTATCTAATCAGGCTTACTGACAGAAGGTCTATGAGAAAAGCAATTTCACTGATGATTTTTAGCCTGGCAGGCATGAGAACAAACTGAGTGATGTGATCCATCCCTTGAGGTGCCCAGTCTCTGGGGTTGAATGTAAGGGGCAGGAGAGATTGAGAGACATACCTCTCTAATACTATACGCAAATTTATAGTTCAAATGAAGTAAATGATGAAAATGCTCTGGCTAATTTTTTGGTGGGGCTGAATATTCCCACTCTTTCTGAGCAATATGTTTAGAATATAACTCACCCTTTTTCCAAAGAAAAGCTGGCTGCAATGGTAAAAAGCCTCCCAAACTGCAAGGTATGTGGCCCAGACGGCTTTACGGTCAAATTTTATAACACATTTCAGGATGTATTAGTACATAATCTTTTAGTGGTAGCGAATGCAGTGTTGGTGGATGGACCCATACCTGCCTCATTTAGTACAGAGAATGTAGTGATTTTTTTAAACAAAGGAAAGGATGGTGAAGACCCGAATTCTTACCGTCCAATCACATTGTTAAATTCAGACCATAATATCATTATGAAATTATCAGCTAATAGATTCAATTCTATAGTGGCAAAATTGATCCATCAGAACAGTTTTATCACCAGATGACAATTTAGTTCAAATTCACATATTATAGGTTTTGGATTATCTTTCAGTCAACACCATCCCTGCCATAGGTCTCCTATTGGACGCAGAGAAGGCATTTGACCTTATGGTCTGGGAAGTGCTTCTTTGTATTTTAGCTAAGTTTGGGGTTCCTTCAGCCATTCCCTGTGTTTTAACAATATCATTTTTTTTTTTAAGTGGAGGCTATGGGCCTCATTACGAGTTTAACAGTCAGACCGTCAGATTGCCATGTTGGCGGTCTTTCAGACTGCCCTTTTTGTGTTATACAGGCAGGACTGACGACCGCCAACCAAAAAAGGCAGACTGCCAGCAGTGCGGTGGCCTGAAAGTAAGCAGTCTGAACTCCAGCACCGTCAGCACCGCAAACAACCGCTGACTTGATTACAAGCACACAGTCACCATGGCAGACCCCCATGGCGGTCAGTCAACGGCGGTCAGAAAGCATGCCGGCCTGTGGTCAGCAAAGTCTTACACAACAGCACATTGAATAAATTTGAAAACAACACAGCTGACACACTTTGCCACACAGGACACACCTGAAAATGACACTATAAAACTCACCCCTTCACAGACCACAATCCTTTGCATTTCCACTCGGAGCCAAAGAACCACGACCAGCACATATTGATTATTAAACAGATGAGGCACCCCTTGTTCACCATCCCATTGAACACCAGACACATTCTTTTGTTCATTCACACCCTCTTGCACTTCCCCTGTTAAGTAAGTCACTGTCACCGTTTTATTTCTTCCACCATGTCACATTCCAAAAATCCATGTTTTTCTGAAGATGAGTTAAGAGTCATGGTGGATGAAATCATATGAGTAGATCCACAATAGTTTGGAGAACAGGTCTAGCATACTTCTCGCAGCAGGAAAATGGAAATGTGGGATAGGATTGCTAACAGAGTGAATGCTGTAGGCATCCCCCTGTGCACAAAGGAGGACATCAGGAAGAGGTAGAATTACCTCAGGGGCAAGGCCAGTTCCCTGGTCTTCAGGCACCAGCTGCAGGCCAAGAAGTCTGGCCGTGGTCCTCCCAGTGCCCCATTACATCTTTTTTCATGGGAGGAGAAGGTCTCGGCCATCCTCATCCTCAGGGCTTGACAGGAATACCTGGGGGAGTGGAGTCTGGTAAGTCATAACACTAAAATTGTCATCAAAATGCTATGTAATGCATGCCCACAGCTCAGCTTTTGCCACTTTTACTGTCTCACCACTCACCCGCCCAGTATCTACCTATCCAAAGACCTCTATTTGGCAAATCACAATTGAAGGGTACTCACTTGGGGAAATGAGATTTGTATAGTGTGTAGTACAGAGACTGACATAACACCAACTCCCAGCAGGCACTGTTCTACAACTCATAACACCAGACCAGTGGTCACTTGTCCACACACACCTGCTTGGCAAATCACAAATGAACTTCACTCGCCTGGGAGTATGCCATTGGTCAAGTGTGGAAGTAGAGAGAGTGACCTAACTACAGCTCACAGGAGGTACTATTCCTATAACTAGAAACACTATCACAGTGGTCACATGCTCAAATACATCTTCTAGTGAACTCTCAATTGATGTGCACTCACCTGGGGGGGAGAACATTGGTCGAGAGTAGTCGAGAAAGTGATCTAACTGTAATTTCCTGGAGGCACTATTCCTGCTACTACAAACAGTTTCAAAGTGTCACATGCCACAATACATCTGTTAGTGAACTCTCAATTGAAGTGCACTCACCTGGTTGAGAACCTTATTCGTGTGTGTGTAGTAGAGAGAGTGACCTGACTGCAATTCCCAGGAGGCACTATTCTATAACTACAAACACTATCCCAGTGGTCACATGCTACACTACATCTGTTAGTGAACTCCCAATTGAAGTGCACTCACCTGGGGGGAGAACATAGGTCAAGTGTGTGTAATAGAGAGAGTAACCTGGCTGCAACTCCCAGGAGGCACTGTTTCAGCAACTCCAAACACCAGAACAGTGTCAACTAGTCCAAAGACCACTGTTTGGCAACTCACAATTTAAGTTTACTCAGCTGGGAGGATACCATTTGACAAATGTGGGAATTAGATGGAGTGATGTTATTACTAAGGCCAGGAAGGTCCTGTGTCTGTAAAACCAACCATCAGCCCAGTGTTCTTTTGCCCAAATACCACTGTTTGGTATCTCTCAATTGAAAGGTACTTACATGGGGGGATAATATTTGATTAGTGTGTGTAGTACAAGGACCGACCTGACTCCAACTCCCAGCAGGCCCTGTTACTGTATTTTCCAGTCAGAGGTCACTTGCCCATATACCCCTTTTTGTCAACTCACAAATGAGGTATACTCATCTTGGGAGGAGACAATTTGTATAGTGTGTGTAGTAGAGAAAGTGACCAGACTGCAACTCATAGGAGGCACTGTTTCAGCAACACCAGTATGGTGTTTACTTGTCTATGGACCTCTGTTTGGCAATGCACAATTTTAGTTTACTCAGCTGGGAGGATGCCATTTGCCAAATGTGTGAAGTAGAGTGACTTGCATGACCACTAAGGCCAGGAAGGCCCTGTATCTGTAAAACTAATGCCCAGCCCAGTTTTCTCCTGTCCAAGTACCACTGTTTGGTAACTCTCACTTGAAGTGTACTCACCAGCGAGGTCAGCATTTATGTAGTGTGTGTAGTACAGGGAGTCACATGACTGTAGCCTGGAGGCTCTGTTACTGTCACTCCAACCACCAGTCCAGTGTCCTCTTCTCAAAAGACTCCTGTTTGGTAACCCACACGGATAATATTTGTATAGTGTGTGACTTGATAGAGTAACCTGACTGCACATCCCAGCAGGCCCTGTATCTGTAACTCCAAACACCAGAATAGTGGTGACTTGCCCATGTACCCGAGTGAATCTACTCCCAAATGAAGTATACCTACCTGGGGGTCTCACTTTGGGAAAGTGTGTAAACTAGATGGAATAACCTGAGTGCAACTCAAAGGAGGCACTGTTTCAGCAACTTAAAACACCAGAACAGTGTTCATTCATCGAAAGACGCCCTATTTGGCAACTCTCAATGTAAATTTACTCACTTGGAGGATATAATTTCTATAGTGTGTGTAGTAGAGGGGGTGACATGACTGCTAAGGCCAGGAGGGTCCATCACTGTTACTTCACTCACCAGCCAAGTGCCCTCAACTCCAAAGGCTTCTGTTTGGTAGCTCACAAATTTAGGCCCAGATTTATACCTGGTTTACGTCGTTTTTTAATGCTAATTCAGCGCAAACCTAACTCCATATGTATACTTTTGCGTAAGAAACGTCTAGCACCAAAGTTATGGAGTTTACATCATTTTCTGGATGTGAAAACCTACCTTGCGTAAGTGAGATGCAAGGTAGGCGTTCCTGTCCAGAAAATGACGATATGGCCTTAGCGCCATATTTATCCCCCTGTGCTAAAATCTAGCAGGGGGAATGGGGGCCTTAAATAATGGCACTAAGTTTGTTTAGCGCCATTATTTAACACCTGGGTCAGGGCAGGCATTAGGGGACCTGTGGTCCTTTTTCCATGGTATGGTCAGAGACCATGAAGAGAGCCCAGAGGTGCCCATCCCTCGTCCCAGGGACACCCCCACCCACACCACAGGGACATTGCAGGATGGGAGACCCATCCCAAGTAAGTCCCGGTAAGTATAATTTATTTTTTTCACCTGATCGGGAGCCCTGACTTGGGGCCCCAGGCATGACACTGGCCCCAGTGGCCATGCCCAGGGGACATTTGTCCCCTGGGCATGGCCCTTAGGGTGGTGGGCATGACTCCTGTCTTTACTAAGACAGGAGCCATGTCCAATGGGGGTTTGTGCCAGGAAATGGCATTACTCTGCTTAGAGGCATTTTTTGCCTCTTAACAGGGTAGTGCCATTATCCGGCGCACAACTTTGGCTTCCTCCTTCGCCACCCCCCACCCAGTTAGCATCATCTACAATGATGCAAACCGGGCATTACCTCCGGCTATCATAAATGAAGTGTACTCACCTGTGGGCTGACATTTATCAAGTGTATGAAATAGAGGGAGTGACATAACTGGTAATGCCAGGAGGCTCTGTCTCTCTAACTCCAAACACAAGCCCATTATTCTCATGACCAAATACCCCTGTGTCTTAACTCTTAAATTAATTTCATTCATCTAGGAGGATAACATTTGTATGGTAGAGGGAAGTAAAGGGAGTGACCGGAATGCAAAGCCCAATAGGCCCAGTGTCTCTAGCTCCAAACAAAAAAACGATGTTCACTTGCCCAAATTTATGAAGTCTCAATTGAACTTTACTAATCTGGGAAGATAACATTTGTCAAGTGTGTGTAGTATGGACAGTGGCATGACTGCAGATCCCATGATGCACTGTTTCAATAACCAGTTGGTACTTGTCCAAATACAGTTGCTTGCTAACTCTCAATGTTTACTCATCTGGGAGTGACCAAGACACAGCTCACGTTCAACTCTGAGATGTGCCTGACCACCTAGGTCTATCTTGACCTGCAAACCCAAGATGAAACTATTGAGGACAGGAAGGATACCTTACCCAGTGTGCAAAACAATGATCCCAAAAGTCTCAAGATGCATAACCAGAATGGTATTGACAGAAGACACATTCACAATGTACTGACCACATGATGACTCCAGTCATATACACAACCAGCCAAACACATATCTTGCCTAGCCACTGTTTCGCCCGCTGTGGTGGCAAGATGGCATTATCAGGCCACCCTCCCAAGTGCTAATGATCTGCACATATCAGCAGTTGCTTGACTTAGATGGAATTGGCATGCTTCACAAATGTCCGGTCAATGCAACCAATACCATAGGTACTTGCCACAAAAGGATTAACTGCAAATTAACTTTGATCAAGGTCTATGCTTAATGGAAACAATGAATTGTTGGTGGTAGATGCCACAATTCAACCCTAACATTGTATCTTTCACATCAACAGGTGGAGCTGCCACTGGACCAACAGAGGCCACAGAAGAGACTGTCATTACCTCCCCTGGATGAAGCCCTCAGTGAAGGAGACACTCCTGGAAGCCTGGGCATGGAATACAGTTCTAGTCCATATGGGCAATCTGTCAGACATCCAACAGTGAGTCTCACTGTGGCCACCTCAACACCTCCCTGCCTGGTTGCCTCAACATCACAGTCAACCATTCGCCCCCAACCTGTGTACGGAGCACAGTGCTTACAATATTGTGCTCCCCAGTCCTGGATCCTCAGTTGCTTTTCAACACTTTGGACAGTTAAGGTCCAGAAACCAGTGGGAGAGGGCACTCTGTGGCAAGGGCACAGGCCTGTGGGGATAAGCTGTGTGGGAGAGATGCTGTGGGCCAGTGGCGTGAGGCCACTGGGGCTGCTCTTGGCCAGGACACCATCAGCCATGTCTTGGGGATTTATCAGGAGTCCCAAGGCATAATGGCCCAGGTAGCAACCAAACTTAGCTAAACAAATCTTCCCCTTCCTTTGGCTCATCAACACCAGACACATGAACATCGGTGCCAGATACTGGAAGGGAGGCCTTGTCAGTGGAAGAACCCACCCCAGACACCTTTACCTCTGTAGCAGCAGATCCCCCAGCACCACGCAAGCTGAACATCCAGCGGATAATCCAGGCAGTGCAAATGGCAAGACACCCACAACTGCCAGCAAGTGATCCCCTTCCTAAAGGAACTCCTTTGTGTGCCACACATTCATTCTTTTGACTGTTCCTAAACTACCAGTTCCAATGAGAGGAGTACGCTGGACTCTGGACACCAAGTGGTGTGGCATCTACTTCAATGATTTCATTCACCATGACTGATACCTTCACTTTATTTTTTTCTTCTTTTCCATCCAAATTTTACTTACTGCATCAGCATTGTAATTAATTCACCCAACACAAACTCATCGTCTTCTTACTTAATTTTAAAATGTTGCTATGTAGAGGTGTACGAGCATGTGAACCATATGATGAAGACATAACTTCCTTGTACAAAGAGGGATATGTTACAGGTACACAGTGTCCTGCTCAGGATTACAACCATTTAACACAAACATATGCATACAAAGTGTCTGGTGACACCAAACATTTTATTCCAGTATACAGCACATAGGCTATCCATATGTCTGAACCTTTTTGACATAAGAATGTGTGACTCATAATGAGTCAAAGTACATATTCCAGGTCAGCCCCCCATAAAACAGAAGTGACAGATTCAACAGACATTGTCCTGTAGAATAGGCAAACATTAAAGTGAATGATCTTTCCTGCTTGAGCCTTATCACAACCCACACCAAAGTAATCCAACATCAAATAATCCAAGATATAGACATGGAAGTACAACAGTCCATGATCACAGATCCATTGTAATCCAATGACCATGCACCAGGCGCATGACACAAACATATGTCAGTGTTGTGGCACAGGCACTGTGGCCTGCAATGATGAAACACATATACAGCAACATAATGTCATACAAAAATAGTGTTTAACCAATGTGAAGGGTGAATGGCTTGGTCACAATCTATGACTGCATATTTAATGGTCATATGATGACACACATGATGCAATCGGCCCAACACAGCACAAAAAACAAATCCAATGTGCACTTCTGACCTTCCACCCAAACTCTGTGTAAGCTTCCTTGGCACAGGTCTCATACACACATCCCAAATCTGTGACCTACATTACCTGGAACAATCCATGTCTACTTTGTATGTCAGAAGAGCATCAGAATCTGCCAGTGTCACAACTCCGAAATGCTCACATGAGGATGTCATAGTGAAGGTACCTTTACAAAGACAAAACAAGGAGTATGGGCTTGAAAACATACTATTACACAAATCACATAGCAAGCAAAAGGAAATGTAATAACATTGCACGGAAACTTACACAAACAAAGCAACATCATCAAGGTCGGGATATGTCAAAGGGTAACTCTTCAAGCAGCCTTTGGCTGAATAATGCAGAGTATCAGCTTCCTAGTTGATGCTAAAAGATTCAACTCCACACATTTGCACAGCTATAGTTCATTGTACAATCACAGTCGTTACATCACATGACCTACTCACACTCATGAAAAGTAGCTGTTGATGAGATCTTCTCACAAGTCAATTCCTTTCTCTTCACCACTGTCATCTTCACTTGCTGTTTCAGGAGTCTCACCTGGTGGCACTGTAGGCTCCCCCTCCTCTGGGATGTATGGTACATTCTTCAGCAGGGCGATGTTGTGGAGCATCCAGCATACCACAGTGATCTGACACACTTTTCCTGGTGAGTAGAGGAGGTCTCCACCAGTCCTGTCCTGACACCTAAATCTGGCCTTCAGAGCCTAAAAGCCAGCTCCACTACCCACCGTGTTCTTCCATGGGCCTCATTGAGGCAGACTTCCCCTGGCGTAGTTGGATTCCTTAGTGGCATCAACAACCAAGGACGGTTTGGATATACAGAGTCTCCTGTAAAGGAACGGCACATATGTGCAACATTGAGTCACTCACTTCATGACTGTAGTCCCTGAAATTGCACACACACATGCAGGACAGATGTGACTTACCAACTAGCCAGACTCTCTCTGCATACAGTTATGACATCAGCTGGGGTATGGTGCTGCTCTGAATTATGAAGGAATCACAGACTGGACCCGGATAACTGGCACACACATGTGAATTATAGAGATCTGCCAAGCAGTCAACCTGCATGTTGATGGAATGGAAGTTATTTCTGCTGCAATAGACTTGTTCATTGTCCTGTGGTGGGACTAAGCCAACATGTGTGTCATCAATGGCCAGATACAGCTTTCAAGGAGGTCCAACATTGCTGAGGACATCCTTCAACACCAGACTGAACATAGGTTGGTACATAGCAGTGACTGTATTTTGGAAGGACCATGTGGCTAGGACGTGCAACACTGACATGACTTGTAAAATTAGTGGTATGCTGGTTGGTAACTAGCATCAGATCTGGCTTCAACTAATGACACAAGTCCACTATTTTTTGCCTATCCAGACGGTAATTCATTATTATGTGCCTTTGCTCCATGGTCTGAGGGTCTGCAGTGGACGGCAGACTGGAGGTGGTTGCATCCTCCCTTTCCTTGGGTACCTATGTATCCCAAGACATGATTTCTAACATTAATCAAAGTGTCCACAGCAGTATACATTATGCATGTCAATGAAATCGTGTGAGAAGGCAATTCTTGCTGAATAGACATGGGATCCAGTACAAGTCACAGCTGGTTTTCACACGTGTCCACAACATGGATAGGGACCAAGTTCAGAGATGTGCAACACAATTTCCCCTCGACATGTAACAGTATATCCTGACAACCAAAATGACCGTCGACAGTGGTAGACTGAGCCCCACTATTAAATGCCACCAGTGCCCTGCATTGTACTACAATGGTGTTTGAGTAGTAGGACTTACATGACAGGACAGGATAAGGATGTTTGTGAGGTCACAAATCCTTTTTTGCAGGTGTGACCCAATTTCAGAAGCACAATACAGCATTTCAGACTACCGAAATGGCACTGGCCTGACCTTCTCCACTGGGCATTAGGAATTGTCAGCAACCATGGGTGGAAGTTGTCATGGCTGTAGGTATTGGAACCACGGCAGACACAGCCATAGGCTAATGTTGTTGCCAGTGACGGTCAATGGCCAATGACTGTGTCCACCGCCAGTGCCGACTGTGTATGTGGTGGATGTGATTGCCATGTTCTGCAGATTCACTCACTTGGCTCCTGACATTGATGCCAGGAACATCTCCACCACCTGAGCTGCTGTGTGCCACCTCTGGGAGCAATCATGCCATGCCCAGCAGGTGATAGAGCCCCTGCCTTCTCATCAGAGGAGCTGGAGAGGCTGGTGACTGAAGTCTTACCCCTGTATGGACAGCTCCATGGCTCACCAGAGGATCAGATAAGTTTCTCATGGGCACAATTCTCTCTGTACTTCACCATCCTTTCCCTCCTCACAGGCCAGAATGTGCCCTTGTGTGCCAGTTAGACTTCTTTTGTGCCTGAAGTTGCAGTCTGTGTGGCATCAATGGGATGGACAATGTGCAGGTACTGGTGGCCAGTGCCATATGTTAAGTTCAATCACATTGTCTTGTGTGTTTTTTTTGGGTCCTAGATGATCCTTGTGTTGGATGCACATAACTAGGTAAGGAGATATTACTGCCAACCACTGACATCTCTTTCCTCATGATTGTTGTAAATGTCAGACAACATGTATGTGCATGACAGCATGAGTTTTTTTATGCATGTTGTATGAGTAATTTGAGAGTCATGTGAGCAATATGTATAGTGCCACAGATTGTTTAACCCACATCTGGCCTTGCTAAACTGTTTTGTGGAAGGCATATCATGAGTCACTCTGCCATTCAGTTTGCCACACCCACTACATGCCAAAGCGCTGTTAGCTACATGATGCACTATCAGGCATGGAAATAATGCCAATGGTGTGTCGTGTAGGGTTTGTTTGTTCATCCTGCAGAGACCAGGGCCTGTCAAATGTTTCTCCCAGTATGGGACCTAGTCTGGGATGTGGGAGTGTCACTATGGCTATGCAGCTGTTGCACTGTGTCCACTCCCTGTACCATAGCAGATCTGACATTTGGCCAAAATGATGCTCTAGTACAAGAACTGCCCTGAATGCCTCATTCCTTTGACTAGATTAGGAATGGGTACAGAGGTAAATCATTAATCTAGTCCATATGTGCATTTAGCATCATTGTCAATGTGTGTCTTAGACTTATGACACATCCCTTACTCCCACAGCTCTGTTGTCATCATCAAACAGGTTATATTTGTCCTGTACAGATGTATTGCATAACTGACAGTTCCACAGTGCAGACAGTGTGTTGATTCCTGGGAGGCCATGATATGTGACTCAGTAGCTTAGTCACATAGTAGAAACAATACAATGCCTGCATTCGTTTGATGTCATCTCTATCGAATAGACACATATGTCCAACGAAGGGTTCTGTGGTACAGGTACATACCATAGAAACCTATCTCCTGAAGTGCCATGAGTCTGCATTTGTCATTCCACATGTCCACAAATGGACAAGGAAGATACTTTCTATACCAACAATGGCATCCCCTTGATTGCTACTCATGTGTAATGTTGTAGTTTGTACTCTGGCAGTTGCCTGTAGGGTGAGCCATTCTCACAGACTTTGACTATGTGGGTCCAATCATGCCTAAAGAGTTTACCCTTCAGAAGCCACATAGCTGTGTAGTGTTTCATTGTGGCTCACATCATAGTACAGGTTGCTAGAGCATGGGCTACCTAATGTCAGTAAGCTGGCTTAGTCAAAGTAGGCCATTAGCAGATTAGTGGGTTAGTCTGCAGATGCAAATACATATGTGTGTAGTCAGGTCCGGTACTAATTGGCTTGTGTTCTTCACACTTGGGAGCAGTAACAGATAGAAATGTCCTTGCTTGTATGTGACTCGACTATTTGTGATATTTGCCATCTATTGATTTGTCTTTTGCATCCATGAAGGTCAATGCCCATCAGAAAAAGGTGCTATGGGGAGCTAGTGCCAAGAAGGTGCAGACCCTGAGGGTCCACAGCTGGCTGAGCGCCCACTGTGTGATAAGGTGGGAAGACCTGAGACGCTAGACCTGAAGATCTCAGAGGTCCAGCTGGGAATGTCCTCCCAACGTGGTCGGGGTGTACATCAGACCATGACCTCCCTAATGGGCTGCATTCTGGCGGTGGTCTACTCAGACCTTGATGGGCATTTGAGGACAGCACAGCAGCCACAAGAGGGTGAGTACAGGGCATACTACTGCCAGTCACATTGCCAAGTGAATGTGTTAGATTCTGACAGTGCCCCGTTACGATTAGGGATGAGCCATGTGTAATACAGTAGACAAGTGATTGGTTCTGTAAACATGTCATGTGTTGTATACTGATGAGCCTTGCCTATTGGCCCAGGCACCTAGGACACAACTGTGTACATTCCACAAACAACTTGCTCTCCAGGGACAACATGTGAGTGTGTACACTGATCGTCAAGTACTGTTTATTGTTGTAGTGGTTGTAAATTATATGCAACAGACCACTACTCCTCAGTGTTAAAGGCCAATGGTAAGGAAGTGATGGATCACTGTCCTCGGCCATGTGTCTGGTTAAATGAGATTTCTAGCATCTGCTACCCAGAAACTAGTTGTCTTCAGCATTTGACAGGTGCTCACTACAGTCTGTAATGTGAAATGGCCATCATACATGTGACAGAGCATACTTTTCTTTGGGTACAGCTAAAGATCAAAACTTTCCCGTGGGAAGTGGGAAATGTCCATTGACATGATTTGTGTGCCATCACTGTTGCCAGCATTTCTTGTGCTTACTTCTCAGCATATGTCCCTTTCTCTTTAGGAAAACATTTGTAAGCTGCAATTTCATGCATGGTCTACCTGTGTTGATTGGATGATGTCTGTATTCCCTCAAATATATGTGCATGGGAACCTGTGTGTGGAATAAGACATTTACAAAAGGGGTACATTTCATGTTGTGCTACGTACAGGAGTATGTCACCATGGTTTAGTGGCTGACACATACCATCATGTGTCATAACATGTCACTTGGAATGTACAACTGCAGTAGCAATGAGGGATATGAACGGTAGACCTAGAGTTTTAGCCACAATGTGCATTTCAATGCCATTGATATAGAATCATGTAGCAGAATGCTTTGCACATGTGAAATGGGTAAGGTTTGTAACCTTACTGATGGCATGACTTGCAGTTATGTTGAAATCACATGTGTTTGGGTACAACCATTTATCCACAGACATCTGGGTTAGCATGACCATCAGGGGACAATGTTGTAGCTTCCAATTGGGCAACATGTTGAAGGCCTTCAACAAGTACTTGCAAATCTCTTGGCCTCTCCAACATCCATGTGACCAATGGCACCTACTGTGTATCCCAGAGTAAGGGGTGTCAGAGCTTATTGGTGATGTCCCTGGAGCTTGCTGATTCATTGTGTTGTGGAGTTTAGAGACATCTCTCCGTGACATATTGCACATGATGTCTACAGTGTCCATTTCTATGCCAAACATGTGGCCTATCTGATCAAAATTAGCACTACCTCCACAACTTTATTTTGACAAATATCACTTGGTGAGGTGTGCATTGTGGAACTGCTTCCAGTGTGACATGAGTATTTCCATGTCACCTTCTCCAGGCTATTGTACCTTTGTCAGCAACATGGAAGGATTTTGGAGCATCATTTCTTATTGATGAGTCATTTTGTATTTGACAAATAGATGTGTGCATGACCTTGTGTGGGATTTGTGGGAATGCAGTTGGCACTGGCGTACTATTGTATGACAACAGGTAACTGACGTATTCTCCATGCGGCAAAGCATTGAGGGTGACGAGGTTTCCTACTATTTCAATGGTTATTGTGTTTGCACAACTTCAGCCATGCAATTGCAGTTGTCTAAGATCCTGATTTTCCTGTGGGCAACTGTTGACAGTTCAGATGGCATGCATGCATATGGTATGGCACATGTATGGGTCAGTTAGGTAGAGTTTCATACTGGGGCCTTCTTGACATCATGGTAATGTTTGCTAATCAGAACTGTTGTGCAAGTGTGATCATGGACATGTGATGACCCTATTTCTCTTTGCATTTGCAGCATTAGCCCAGGGAAGTAAAGGAGACAATTCACATCCAAATGGGGACGCATCTGGCCACGTGACCATGGGTTAAGATGCCACTGACACAGAGGGACCACAGGTAGACTGAAACAACATCATCTTCATCATAAGGTTCTTCCTCCAGTAGACACTCCCTAGTGTTGGGAGACCCATAGTGGGGTGCTCCTCTACCACCTTTGTCCACCACCCCTATTCTATCATCACCCTCCCTGTTGCTCCCCACCCTGTTGGCTTTGCCCGCTCACCCAAGAGAGTGGGTGTCTCCTTTGCCTCAGGCACCTCCGCCCCAGCCCCTCTTACCCCTGCCACATGTGCTCAGTGCAATTGACTGCACCCATATCTATCTTGTTCCACCTGCAGCAACACAGCATTTATAACGGAATCGCAAACACACGCATTCCATAAATGTGCAGGCCATAGTGGACCGCCGGGAACGATTCACAAACATTTTGGCAAATATCCTGGGAATGTCCATGACGCCTACATATTCAGGCGCAGCAGGATTAACAAACACTTCCAGGAGTATGGAAATGGCCTACTTCTGGGTAAGTCAACAAGCCTAGCAATTTACACATAACACACCAACCCTGTAGGACACACAAGGCATACATCACTCCAAAAACACATGGTTAGGGTAACACAGATGTGCAGGTAACAACACATATGCACCATGCTGCAGTGCAGCATAATCAGTGCACACCACAAACCCATACACCCACATGTATATAACACACCCACAACTTGACAGGCACACCTCATGAAGGACAGGTGCAGATATGTACCCTTTGAAAACAGAAGATGTAAACAAACCACTACAAGTGCCCACAGGTTGCCTACTATGTACACTTCACACACACAGTACACCCAACAAAGAATAGCACAACAATGTCAATGATATACACCATGCTGATGGAACATAAGTCACACATAGGCACAGATCATTCAAATCATTCCGTGCAAGTCTCTGCCAAAACAAACATCACATGCCAAACAACTGGTGCCAATACCAACTAAATCTCATCAACACATACCTGACATAGTTGTAGTGTGCATATACAACTGCCTGATGTATTGGGTCACACACATAGGAATACAATACCAATGGCCATCACATACCATGTGCCAGATTTCTGAGAAGTGGCACCACATCTACTGTAGTGCCCCCTCACATGCACCACTTACTGACCCACAACACCATCATGTCTGTAATGTAAACAATAAAAGGCCCACCATGGAGCAGAGTCACTGTTAGATAGTGCAGATCATGGATGCCATAGTGGGACCCTGTAGGAGTAATTAGGACATCACTGACCTCACATGCACTGTGCTAAAGGGCACATTTGCTAAGTAGCTGAGCTCCATCCCATAGCCTGCACTCTGCATGTGTGGACAGTATAAATGTAGATCCATTAGTTGGAAAACATCAGCTGCCCCTCAGGATCACTAAGGGGCCTATGTAAGAGCCCCCAGTGCCATTGTCATGGCCTGCACTGTATGTACAAGTTTGCGGATGACCACTCTATTGTGACTTAAAGCCACATGGGAAATCGTCCACCCTCTCCCGCAGCACTTAGGCCCTCATTATGACATTGGTGATAATTCCCCCTTACAACCATGCCGACCACCGCCAACATACATATGGTGCTACATACCGCTGCGCTCAAAAGACACACAACCTAACAAAACAATACTTCATTGGACAATTTGAATAACACACACCTGACACCCATACACACACCACACCCACACAACTATAAAACATACACCTGCACTACCCACAACCCTTTACGACTAAAGAAAATTGACAACAGAGAGAGAGAGAGACACCCAGAGCACCCACAGAACCAGAGCCACGTAACACCATCACGCATCCACCATCCACGCACCTTACAGCACACACCCCAACATATCACCCCACACACCCTACACCCATGGAACCACAAAGACATCCCAGGTTCTCAGAGGAGGAGCTAAGGGTGATGGTGGAGGAACGCATCAGGGTAGAGCCACAGCTATTCGGATCACAGGTGCAGCAGACATCTATTGCAAGGAAGATGGAGCTATGGCGGAGAATCGTGGACAGGGTCAATGCCGTGGGACAGCACCCCAGAACAAGGGATGACATCAGGAAGAGGTGGGACGACCTACGGTGGAAGGTACGTTCCGTGGTTGCAAGACACCAGATAGCTGTACAGAGGACAGGCGGTGGACCCCCACCTCCTCCCCTACAACTAACAATATGGGAGGAGCAAGTCTTGGCAATACTGCATCCTGAGGGCCTGGCAGCAGTAGCAGGAGGACTGGACTCTGGTAAGTCAAATCTCTATTACTATCATCCTCCTACCTGCATGCCATCACATACTCCCACCCTCACCCTCACTCCCATCACTCCACCACCTCCCACACACCCCACCATCACAACCCACCACTCCCAAAACCAAGCCTTGCATGCAACACCAATGCATGGACACCCTTCACAGACCTACATGGACAACTATCACTAAAGCATGCACACTAGAGACCATCACCTAGCCCACCAAATCACTACGCACACAAGGCAAAGCTGCAAGGGCAATAACAACCATACAGGGCAACACACCTATGCATAAGATGTCACATGCAAAAACTATAACACTGCTATTACATCTCCACAGGTCCCCCATTCAACGTCACCAGAGAAGAGGTGTCAGCAACATCCCCCCCCCAGAAGAGGCCCACAGTGATGACAGCAGCTCTGGACGCCTGGATCTGGATGACCAACCTGGCCCATCAGGGACCTCCGGACAGTCGGTTACCCAAGCACAGTCCCATACCACCACAGAGCCTCCCCCTCAGGAAACACCAGCACAACACTCACCCAGCGGGCCTATACCTCTGTCCCAGGACACGTCAATCAGCAGGGACCCCAGGGCACACCACAAACATAGGACAATCAGGGACCTGAGGTCAGTGGCAGTGGGCACACCGTTCAGGGGACAGAGGCACAGGACAACTAGGAAGATGGGAGGACTGCTGTGCGAGGGGGGGACAGACCCAGGGAACCGACTCTGCACGAGGCGCTCACCAACATCCTGGGAGCATACCACCATTCCCAGGAGATGATGGGCCAGATGCTGGCCAAGTTGCAGGAGACACAGCGGCTGCAGGAGGGACACTACTTGGGAATCAGGGAGTACCTGAGGGACATTCACACCACCCTGGTCACCATTGCAGGGGTGCTGGCAGACATGGCCAACACCATGAGGGAGGCAGTGGCACACCAACGGGCTCCTGACACTAGCCACACCGATGAACAGCCCTCCACCTCCGCTGCCACTATTGAACAGGAGGCCCGCCACAGGAACAACAGGCCACCAGCACCCCTCCCCCTGCAGAAGGAGAACCACCCCGCAAACTCTCCCTGCTATCCAGGCAGAAGCCAGAGAACATTGCCAACACCCTCGCCAGGAAAAAAGACTCACCTGAATGTCACCCCTGTGTCCCACTTTGTCACCCTGTCCACCTTGAACTGCCATTGCTCCACTTCCTATGCTGCCTTAGACAATGCACCTGTGAACCAAATAGACTGGATTCTACCCTGGACTTTCCTCCATCAGCAACCCAAGCCCATTGCACATCCCCCTCCACTTATTGGCACCTAAATAAACACCCTTGGTAAAACTACAAGTACAGAGTCTGTTAATTGATTGAATTATGTATTCGTGTAACAAGCTGTAAACATTGCAGTTCAACTGTACAATAATTTAGACATAGGTATGACCTGTAGTTGGCTGCAGTCAACACACCAAGAGCCAGAGTGGGGCACAGATATCTGCAAATAGAGATGCCAAAGGGTTCAGTAAGTGGCCATAGTAGTGTGAAAAATAGCCTGCCATGTACAATGTCCAACACAAAACTGTCAATGGAAGGTGAAGTTACAGTATCCTACCTGTGTTTCACTGGAAGTATTTTCAAATGATTGCTGTTCTGTTGTCCTCATCCTCTGCCTCCACTTCTTCACTGTCCACAGGGTCCACTGCTGCCACACGCTCATCTCCAGCTTCATCCTCCTGCAGAAAAGGCACCTGAAATCTCAAGGCAAGGTTATGCAACATACAGCATGCCACGATGATCTGGCAGACCTTATTGGGTGAGTAGCACAGGGAACCACCTGTTAGATGGAGGCACCGAAACATGGCCTTCAGGAGGCCGAATTTCCTCTCGATTATTCTTCATGTTCGCCCATGTTCTTCATTGTAAAATTCCTCTGCCCTTGTCCTGGGATTCCTCACAGGGGTCAGTAGCCATTAGAGGTTGGGGTAACCTGAATCACCTGCAAATATCGAAGATACCTGTTAGCCACACACTAACCCTTAGGGCCCACACCATACCCATACACTAACATATACTGGGTGGGAACCATGGGCTCCCCTATTAGCCACACCCTGTGCCTCTGTAGTTGGGCCATAACATTTGGGATGGTGCTATTCCTCAGGATAAAGGCATCATGCACAGACCCAGGATACTTTGCATTGACATGGGATATGTACTGGTCTGCCAGCCACGCTATCTGAACATTCATTGAGTGAAACCTCTTTCGATTTCTATACACTTCACCGCTGTGGAGTTGGAGAAACTGGTGGATGAGGTCCTACCCCAGTACCGAATGATGTATGGGCCTCCAGACCAACAGGTGAGTACACTGTGAGCACGATGCATGGGGCATGAATGCATGGAGTGTTGAGTGTGAGGGCCTCGTGTGGGGGGGTGAAAGGGTCCTGTGCAGCATTCTGCATGTATGGTGGCCAATGACTGTGCGTAAGGGGTTGTGAGGGATATGGTGGGCCATGAGTGTAACAGGCAGGTTGGTATGGCTGATACCTTTTTCTGTATTTTTTGTCTGCAGGTCAGCGCCCCTCAGAAAAAGGGTATATGGCGGGCCATTGTCAAGGACGTGCGGACCCTGGGGGTCTACAGCAGGCGGTGCACCCACTGTCGTAAACGGTGGGAGGACCTTAGAGGCTGGGCAAGGAAGGTGGCGGAGGCCCAGCTGGGGATGGCCTCCCAACGAGGGAGGGGTGCCCGTCAAACCCTGACCCCCCAGATGTTGCGCATACTAGCGGTGGCCTATCTGGAGCTTGACGGGCACTTGAGGGCATCACAGCACCCACAAGGGGGTGAGTACACTTTCCTATTATACTACTTGTGCATGGTGGGGTGGTCTCTGGGTGGGGGATGTGGGCCTGTGGGTGCCCCTTGGCCAGCCCGGACATTGGAGGGTAGGTCCCATGTTGGGCAGGGGCTGATTGACCCCACCTCCTACAAAGCTAGTAGGCTTCCACTATTGGGCAGTGGTCTGTGGGTGTGAGGTATGCTGCTATTAGTGTTAGGTATTCCTGTCCTTGGGCTGGTGACTAGCATTGTGACTGGTAGTGCATTGCATAGTGCGTAGTCCTGTTCCCTGTGTGAGGGCGCTGTGTATACCAACAGTGGTGTTGGTGCTGACATTGACCAAGTGTATCCTTTGTCTCCCCCACTTTTTGTTTTGTCACCCTGTCCTTCTATGCATTAGCATCATCTGGCAGAGGATCAGAGGCACCGGTGATGGAGGAAGCTGCATCCCAAATGGTCCAGGAGGCCGAATCCACCGACGGTGAGGGCACCAGTGGGATGGAGGGTGAGGGGAGCACCAAGGCGGAGACAGGAGGGGACAGTTCTGAGTGAGATTCCTCCTCTGATGGAAGCTCCCTGGTGGTGGCAGGCACCTCTGTTGCCACCCCAACTACAGGTACAGCCGCCACCCCCTGCACCAGCACTGGCCTCCCAGCAGCCCCTCAGCGAGTTATCCGTGCCAGCTCACCCAAGAGGGTGGGCATCTCCTTCACCCCAGGCACCTCAGGCCCTGCGCCAGTTAGCCCTCCTCCCCTGAGTTAGGAGGCTATTGACCTCCTGTGATCCATCTCTGTTGGGCAGTCAACCATTGTGAATGCCATCCAGGGGCTGGCAGCCCATTTGCAACAAACAAATGCATTCCTGGAGGGCATTCACTCTAGCATGGCGGCCCAACAGAGATCAATCCAGGCTCTGGCCTCCTCACTGATGACAGCCATTGTCCCTGTTACTAGCCTCTACCCAGTCTCATTCCCCTCAGTCCCAACCTATCCCAAGCACACAGGCAGATGAGCAGGCACTCAGGACAAACACACAAGAATAGCTCAGGCAAACACAAGCACCACACATCATCCCACAGGCTCTCACACAAACACCATCCAGATGCAGACATACCAACATCCACTGCCTCCACTGTGTCCCCCTCCTCCTCCTTGTTCACCACCCTCCCAGTAGTGCCTCCACTCACACCTGATTGCACTACATCCTGATCCACTACCTCTGTCACAGCACGCCTATCACTACACACCCCTCACTGGCAGTCACCACCCCCACATCCATGCACACGTCCCCTGTCTCCTCTCCCACTGTTTCTGTGTCCCTCCTCACAAAGTACACAAACTCAGGCATCCAGACACCCAACAGCCATCCACCTCACAACCACATTGGACACATGCACCTGCACTGAAACACAGCAGACTGACACCTCCTACTAGCACTCCTTCTTCCTCCACTCACAGACCTTCTCCCTCTTCCCACCCCATTGTCCCTAAGAAGCTTTTCCCCTCCGCCGTTGACCTCTTCCCTATCCCTCCCCCATCCTTCATGTCGGTCCAGGGTGGTCAGAAGCCAGACGAGCACCTCAGCCAACCAGTCCTTGGCCACAGTAGTGTCAGCAGCTCCTGCAGGTGGGAGAGTCTCCAGGGAACCAGCCATCAGCACTGACAGTGTTTCTGCTCCATCTGCCAAGGACAAGGGCAGGGAAGCACCACCAGCTGCCAAGGGCAAGGAGGCACCATCAGCTGCCAAGGGCAAGGGGTCTGCCCCTGCAGGCAGGAAGGACAAGAGGCCTGGTGCTGGGACTGATTTTGAGCCCCCACCACCAACCATGGCGGTTCAGCCATCCAAGGCTGCAGGGGACGGGCAGGAGCCTCCCACACCACTTCCAGGCCTGACAACAACCCCGCCACCAGCACCGCCACCAGCACCGCCACCAGCAACGCCACTGGCAGCAGCAGCCCCAGTGGGAAGCCATCCGAGGCTGCAGGGGATGGGCAGGAGCCTCCCCCAATCACTGCCAAGCCGACAACAACACTGCCACCAGCACCGCCACCAGAACCCCCACCGGCAGCAGTAGCCCCAGTGGGCAGCCATCTTAGGCTGCAGGGGATGGGCAGGAGCCTCCCCCCACCACTGCCAAGCCCGACAATGACACCGCCACCTGCACCAGCACCGCCACCAGCACTGCCACCGGCAGCCCCAGTGGGCAGCCATCCAAGGCTACAGGGGACTGGCTGGAGCCTCCCCCCACCTCTGCCAGCACCACCAGCAGCCCCAGTGGGCAGCCGTCTGAGGCTGCAGGGGAAGGGCTGAAGCATCCCCCCCACCACTGCCAGTACCGCCAGCAGCCCCAGTGGGCAGCCATCCGAGGCAGCAGGGGAAGGGCTGGAGCCTACCCCACCACTGCCAGGCCCGACACCAGCCCTGCTACTGCCACCACTGAGCAGCCATCACCACCGGCAGGCAGTGTATAGTCCTGCCTCCATGGAATGTAGTGCGTCCTGGACCAGCCAAATCCTGAGGGTGTGACACCCAGGTGAGAGACTGTGACCTTGCACTTCCCATGTGCTGCATCACAGGGCACCATTCCCCCTCCAGAACCAGTGGAAGAAGCCATCCACTCACCACATCCTTGCCAGGATGAAGCACACTGGGCAGAAGCCCCCTTCCAGAACCAGTGGAAGAAGCCATCCACTCACCTCCTTGCGAGGGCAAATCACACTGGGCACAAGGCCCCCTCTAGAATCAATGGAGAAGCCAGCCACTTGAGAGACTGTGGCTTTGCAGTCCCCAGGACCAGGCGGTGGGCAACCCACCCACTTGAGAGACTGTGGCTTTGCACTCCCCAGGACCAGGCAGTGGGCAACCTACCCACTTGAGAGACTGTGGCTTTGCACTCCCCAGGACCAGGCAGTGGGCAACCCACCCACTTGAGAGACTGTGGCTTAAGTGGCTTTACACTCCCTAGGACCAGGCAGTGGGCAACCCACCCACTTGAGAGACTGTGGCTTTGCACTCCCCAGAACTAGGCAGTGGGCAACCCACCCACTTGAGAGACTGTGGCTTAAGTGGCTTTGCACTCCCCAGGACCAGGCAGTGGGCAACCCACCCACTTGAGAGACTGTGGCTTTGCACTCCCCAGGACCAGGCAGTGGGCAACCCACCCGCTTGAGAGACTGTGGCCTTGCACTCCCCAGGACAGAGTGATGGGCATGTAGCCCCCTCTAGGACCAGTGGCGTTTTACCATCTTCCGGCTGTGGTGCCCCCCGTTCCCCGTCCCCCTGAGGTGCCTGTGTATTCTCGACCTGATGCCCCTGCAGTGTTCTCTCTGTGTTGTTGCAGGAGTCAAGTGGGGCCTTGGCCTATGTGATGTGGCCCTCTGGCTCACGGACATTGTGGACTGGGCTGTGTACCTCCATTTGTATATATGTATTTACTGTTTTGGTTTTGAAGCGCATGACTCTAGATTTTTATCTTATTACACTCACTTTAATCAATTCTATTTGTCCTTGCATTATTCCTGACGGGTACGGGGTAAAAACTGAATGTTGCTGCATCTGCTTGTGTGTGTGGTGTTGAGGGTGGGGGTGTTGCGTGTGTGTGTCACTCTCTTTTTCCTCCCTCCCTCCCTTGTGTGATAGGCGGCTGCACTCACTGTGGTCGTCTTCGCCGGCGTTGATGTTCATGGTGAAGAAGAAGATATACGAGCATGGGGAACACCTGCAGCTCGGGCTCCACGGTGGCGTGGTTCTTCCCTGTGTCTCCAGGGGTGAGACCTTTGCCTTCTGTGTATTGTTTCTGCTGTGCTTTTGATGTTGTTGGTACCGCCCCAGAAAATGTGGCGGCTAGGCCAGTCTTAATATGGTGGGCGGTATGTTGTCTTCCGCCTGGCTGTTGGCAGTTACTGCCACGGTGCTTGTTGCTACCACCGTAGCGGTCGGTGTGTTAAAGTGGACGTTTGTCTGAGGTGTGTCCGCTGAGGTAATTATTCCATTTTTGTTACCGCCGGCCTGTTTGGGGTATTACCGCCGCTTTATCACCGACTGCCAGGGTTGTAATAAGGGCCTTAGTGTGGAAGGGGCTTGCAATGTGTGTAGCTGCAGGTTTGTCACCATAAGATACATATCATTATGATGCAGACACAGATGTAGGTGTCACCTAAAACTTGAGGCAGTGCCCCCATCAAACACCCACCCCCTGGGTGCCGTCTGCAGGTGGCAATAATCTAATAGACTGTGATTTGACCTCGTATCAATGTGCCAGCTATGCATGCTACATACTGCTGCACACTCAGAAAGAGCCAATTCGCCATCAAAAAAGTATATGTATAGGAAGGTATCCCTTCCTGCATAGATAGATCCACCTCCAGAGGGTAGCTAGACAAGCACCCTGGTGAAAGGTTGGTAGTCTTGGTGCACGGCTGCATACTAGGCGCCGACGCAGGGGACATCAAAGGGTTGCCTAGGAACATGTCACACATGGTGCATTCCTGCATAGTCAAAACTTTGCAGCACAGTGCTGCCAATGTTGAAGCTGTGTTGTGCATTGTCAATTACTCATGAAAATGGGACTGGGTTGCACTTCATCTGTAATGACACATGTCAAAATGACTGGAATGTCCAAGCTCAATAGGACTACCACGTTGTCACCACATCTGCTCCCATTGTGTTGTGAGGATATGTCATGTCTCCTCTAGTGATAGCACACCTATACAAAGGTGCACTACACAACACATGTTACAGACATACTGAACAACAGTTAGCATTCCAAAATATATGTCTCAGGTCCTTGAGCCAATACCCAAGATTGTCATGTGAAACAACACCATGCTAAGAAAACTTTGCAAAAGGCCAGGTACTGACACCATACCACAAACACGTATGAGACAAAACCAAATCAAAATAAAAACTGCCACGCTACATGACAAACCTGTTGCAAGCCTAAACAACAACTTACACCTTTTAAATCTTGCATGGGATCAGGGTTATGGCGTACAGCCATGGATGATGACCCCCTTCGCAAACACAGCAGAAGAGCGTGCATACAATAAGGGACACCGTAGGACACGCTATATCGTGTAAAGGACATTTGGCATACTGAAAACAAGATTCAGGTGCCTGGACCTCAAAGGGGGCAGCCTTCTATATGCCCCACACATTGTGTGCAAAATCATCCTGACATGTGCTATCTTTCACAACATATGTGTGCGGATGAACGTTCTGATATATGACCAGGTAGATGACCTGCCTGACGACGAGGAGGAGGATGGTGGTGACGATATGGAGGGGGAACAGCACAAAACAGCTTCTGGTGTATCCGGAGACAGCACATACTTGACAACTTTTACTCTTAAGAACCACTAAATTTACCTTGTCAATTTTGTAAACAAACACTTCACTAATACAACCAATCCTGCTTTGATCTTTTCAATCTCCACTACACATAGCATAGGAATATGAGTCAAAGGTCAGGGATCATTTTACAAATAGGAATCTGACAAGTACTATTGCAACATCACATGTGATATGTAAGATTGCAATGCCACCATCACACACATCATTAACAGCCTCATCACTGGTATGTGACAACTGAAGGACACAATCTATGTACCACTACATATTTTGTACATCCATGTAGCCACCTTGTTAGTAAATAGGTCATCAGATACAACTACATCATGTTCAAATGGGATGTATTCAAGGGGCCCACACATGAGGTAGTGGATGTAAAAAAATAGAAATTAAGTCATGTTGGAACTGAACATTGTCACAACTCAGTGTAAGACTTGCAATGGCTGCATGGGACATGTGTGACATGGGGGAGACATCATTAGTAACAATGGTTATCATGATTTGCCCAGGTAAAACAACCAATCATACAAGTTGGGCCTGCGCAGAATATTCATGGTAATCTGTCCTGCCACTGCCATGGGGCACAATCCTGACACGGGGTACACATGATCTCACACATTGAACGGACACGTCAGTGGAATGCACATCAGCATGGATGAGACCATATGCAGCTAGGGCTGCTGGTCCACCACACAAAATCAACAATCACTGGTAATTGCAACAAGTTTAATCACATTTTTGTGGTCAAACCATATTCTGGGTGGAATGTAGGCAGAGTGTGTCATACACACTATGGGCCATATGTACGAACACTTTTTCCCATAGACACAGAATGGGTAAAAACCTTTGCTACATCTGGCCCTATCTACTGAAGATGTCCACATGTCAGACATATATGCAGGCTTCACACTGTTGTGTAGCCATTTCAGTTATAGCTCCATGCACGTTATTTTAGCACACTAGGCCTGCCGCTGTGCACTTTAACCTAGATATATTTTATTCAGCTTTGTTTAAAATTTTAACAATAGCCACATTTACGGTCGTGTTTTATTTCTCTCTATCTAGCAGTTTTTTGCTTAGGCCAGCACTGCGTTCTTAAACAAGACATTTCTTTCACTCTGTGCTTTTCTCAATGCTGCAGGAGGATAGGTTGCCGGTAGATGCGGTAACGCTTTCGCTCTGGTATTCATAGCAACATACACATCTTTAGGTAGGGACATTTTCTCAGAACATCAGCTGTTTTATTATAAAAACACTTTTCTGTCCCATACACTTTACAGGGTGATTCCACCCAGATGACCACGACTGTATGCTGATTGCTGAACGCTTTGCTACAGCTGCTTATACAGACTTCAGGCCTTTTGCTCAGGTACGAGGGATGATGTCTTCCCAGGGGAACCTGAAGGGCAGATCTAGAGCTTAACACGCTGTGCTCTATTATGGCCTATGTAGGGATTACTTTACTGATTCTAGTAACAACATGGTAGCATTATTTTTATGCTTTGCTCTTTTTGTCACAATTTTAATCCTGTCATGCTTCCTCATCCTGGTTATTGCAATACATGCTCTATTATCTAAGATGCAGTTGCTACATTAAAACCTTATTAAAACATATACTGCCTCTGACTGTCCTTGCATATGTGAGACTAATGTAAATGAGAGAAACGGATGCAATCTGAGTGACCACAATTAACCTGAGGAGTCAATTGTGTCATGCGCTCGGCTGCCCAATCATCCCTGCTCTTGGGTAGAGATGAGGCACTGCTAGTTAGCCAGACCAAAACCCAGATTAGGCAGACAGGTGTCACCTGTGTTGGGTTAGACTCAGTCCCCCACATCGCAGGCGATTCTGCTGCTCAAATTCAGTAGTCTCATTAGAATAATGATAGCCACGAGCCTCCATAGACTCTAAATCTACATACTGAGACAGTTGTCGGGTAATAATTCCTAGGTAGCAATGGTTCACCCATCATCAAAATGCCTGACCTATGTATGTAGCTTTAAATATTATGCTCTGCATGACAACATCACACATCACAGACAAAAACACAATACACAATCACAAATCAGAACTATTGCACTGAACTGAATGCCAAACATATGTGGTTACACTGTTGTCACACATGCATAAATGTGCACGACGTGCAACAATTTGCATGCTGTTGAGACTGTAACATACACATTGGTGGGACAGACCAATCACACCTTTGTCACATTGTTGCATGAACTACCACATGTGGCCATACCCAAAATGCCACACTGCAGCACAGCCCATGTCACTTGTATGTTGATTCAGGGTGAATCTAAGGACAATGCAAAAAATCACACAATCAGGAACTGAGTAAAAAAATATGACACAAATGCGTCTACAACATCCGCAAACGCAAAGTAAATGACACATGGACCCTTAGCGTAAAGTCTACCTTCGCACTCCTCTCAATGCTGCCTTCAGTGAAATCGATGCATAACCGTCATGCGTCTTTATAAATGATGCACGTGCGTCATACATCTAAAAAATCTACGCAAATGTCAAATACATCAAATTAATACACGCATAACTGAAAAACGTGATGTATGGACAGGAAGTGATGTAATAGGAAATACCATCTACAAGCATGGTACAGTGGGTGTAGTTTCACTTTCTCTTTGCAGGCTGTGCCTTTCTGACTGTGTGGTTGTATTTTGGAGCTGGTGGTTGTTGATTGTAGTTTGTGGTGTCCCTCCTGTCATGTCCTGTCATTTATTGTGTGCATTTTGTCCCAGTAGTTTTGATTTTGTGTTTTTATTGTCTAAATTTGCATTTGTTTTGTTGGGTGTCTGTCTGGGGTAGTTTAAGTATTTGGGATAATTGGGATTAGTTAGTGGGGTTAAGTTTCAGTTTTTATTTATTTTTGGTATTTGGGTTTAACTTTGACCATTTACAACATGTCTGGTAGGGGAAGGCTGACAAGGATGTCAGAGGATGAGTTAGGTGGATTTGCGTGGCTGGTATGCCATTACCTACCCATGCTGCTAGAGATGGGTGGCTGGGTCATCCAGGCATACCGGACCGAGGCCAGGCGGCTGCAGTGGGGCAAGGTGCTCCACCACCTGAAGAGAGTGTACAGGAATGGCAGGAATGAGCACCAGCTCAAGCATCGCTGAGCAGATCTGGTGGCCAGGGAGCAGGATCTGCTTGATCACTTTGGTGTTGAGATCGATGGACCTGTTGGTGAGTCTCCCAATGGCATACTTTTTACTGTTCACTGCTCTTGAATGACAGTGGCAGATGAGTTGGAGTGCTGCATACAATCCTTGTGGACAGGTTGTATGCAACCAGAATTAAGTGTATCTACGCCAGTCTAGCTTGGAGTTCACATGTCCAACCATGACACCAATGCAGGTCAGATGTCTGGTGAGTCCTGCGCAACCATCACGTAGGAGCACATTTCAGAAGCCATGGTGACACCTGTGCCCCACCAAAGTGTCATTCATGAAACGTTAAGGCACCGCCAGCCTACCATGTTTTCCCTGGATTGTGTCAACAAAGTTGGGCAATGCATGTATAGCGTAACTTATTCATCATTTAACGCACATGACCCCTGCCTATGCCATTATGTCAGCAAAGGGGGCTTTCCCGCCTTAGGGGGCAATGTATACATTTCATTCCCTTAATCAACTTTGCCACATCAGTCATGGGTTAATCAACACATGATCATTGAAGACTTAAAGTTGAGCAGCATGTCTATCACAAAGCACCTCTGGGTGCCTTGCAGGACAGGCTTTATTACCTGAGTCATATGTCTTGCAAAGAGCCAGGATAGTGTCATGCTTTTTACACAGCTCCCCCTTATACCAGGCTGTTCCGTATTCTATAGATGGCTCACATATGGTTATTGCAGAGTGTAGCACTCCACGAGTTTCTGGCCCAGTGTTAGTGTTCAGATGTGTGGCTCTTACTCACCTGAGTGGCTATGTCACAGTGCGATCATAGTGGTGTGTCTGTTGCACTGTTTTCTACTAGGATAACTAGCTCACTCATCTCAACTAGTTCACACTGAAATTTGTTGTTCACTCACAGTGACTGTGCTATGACACTAAGCATGGTTTTCCATTCATGTCTTACAGGTTGGCCTGCCCCCTACACAATCAGAGAAGTTGCACGATTTGAGGACCCAGATGTATCCAGTAAGTGTGATAATGTGTGTACTGTGAAGTAATCCAGGATTTTGTGGTAGTGAGTCCTGTGTGTTGAATACAATGCCAGATGTGAGAAGCTGTCAAATGATCAGATCTCAAAGTAGGCTGGATGCTGGCATTATGGCCCTTCTAAAGGATCCCCATGTACCACCAGAGGGTCACATCTTGTGAGGAACGTGGTGCACAATAGCCAGCATCGTGGACACAAGGTGATGACAGGCCACGTGTATGGCCATATGTGACTAAGAATGACAGAGTGCAAGGCTGTGAGAATATCAGCAGTGGCGCACTCCATCATTCACACAACACAGGGATGCATCATATTGAACCCAATTTGGTGCATCCCTGTATTGTCATGAAGATGGAGGCCTGGGCTGGCAATTGTCCCCCAGCATGGTGCTCCGTCTTTTGTACTCCATGTATGTTACACTTATGTGGAATGTAATTAACTGGCATGCAGGTCAAGGCCAAACATATGCTGGCCTGGAAATGGGTATGTAAGGGATAGTAGTGGCAGACCAGGTATTGATGGATGTTTACACCTGGACATATGAACGTAGTTGTGATAGTCCTATGGATACCACCTTCCTAGTTGTCAGCCCTCCTAACATATGGTCCACTCCTTGACTCATGTATGAGTGGGCATGCCTTGGTGGATGACCAGGTCAGTTGAGATGATGGATTGCATGGCCATCTCCTCTTAGGCTAAGGGGGGAGTCGAATACCAAATATGTAGGTAGATGTGATCCTCACAATGTAGGTGACAGTCATATTGATCAGGCTTGCATGTGTACCTATCAGCTCTGACCCCTTATGGTTACCAACAGCATCCCATCCTCCCATTAACATGCCCAAGTTCTTGGTGATGTATGGTTGTAAATAGACACAGATGATGAGGAAGTTTGGGCCTGATCTATGTCAAGTTTGCACTGCCTTTGCATTATTGAATATAATGCAAAAGTGATGTACACTTCCATATGTTTGTTTCGTTTTTATGTTTTGCGTCTCCTTTCTATAAAATCATGCTAAGGCAGCGTTGTCGTTCTATTTATCAGGACCATTGTCTTTTCTGGAATGTGAGTTGGAGTGCATGAGTAATTAGATGAAGCAGTGTAAGATACTAATCTGTACAGACTCCACACAACGCTGACACTGATGGTTGCCTTTCTCCATTTCACAGCTGCCAACATGAGCAATGGTGAGCTACGTGCATTCCAAAAGAGGCCAGTAAGGTACTGCCATATGCTGGCAGTGGAATCTGGCTTCCGTAGAACGGCTCGCTGCTACTGTGCTGAGAGGGCAACGGGGGAATGGCAGTCATTCCCACACGGGGTCCCTACAGTGGCAAAGAAGGCAACATAAACACATGTCTCCACAGCAGTGCAAGGGGGCACATCTGGCACCACTCCCACTACCTCGGCTGAAACAACTTCAACTACAACAGTGCAACAGCCCACACCACCTGCTGCCATGGACACACAATTGCTGCAGGATCTGAATAGGGACGTTTCCCTGGTCCTGAAACGTCTGGACAGTTTACTGGAGGAGGTGGCTTCCAACACAAAGAGGCTGAAGTTCATAAAAATAAAAATAAAGAAGGCCAAACTTTGAGTTGAACTGATCTGCCATCTCCAAGTTCTGTCCCCTCCCTTCTGATTTTAAGTTATGTTTTATTGTGGGATATAGGGGGATAGTGTTAGGTTATTGTAGGTATGTAGTTTAGTTAGGATAATTGGATTGGGGGTGGGTTTTTTACTTATTACGTGTTTATTGGTGGGTGATTGGGGGGTCATGTCGGAGTATCTATGTGTTTAATAAAAATATATTAAAAAAATATAAAAATTAAAAAATAATACAAAACAAAATATATATGTGTTTAGATTTAGTTAGTATATGTGTAGTATTAGTATATGTTGTCCTGCATGTGTCCTGTAACTTAGGGGGGGGTGGGGGGTCAATGTTTATATTGTGGTGTTAAATGTGTTAGTTAAGATTAGCATAGGGTAGTTAGCTTTAGTTGTTAGATAAGTTTAATTGGAATAGGTAAGTTTAGGATAGATAGGTTTTATTAATGTTTTATTTCAGTTTAATATTTAATAAACATTTTTGTGTACTCCTATTCATTTTCTGTTATATGCTAGTGTAACAGGGTCTTCCCATAAGTGCACAGTGCAAATTGTGTGTTGGCTTAGGGATTCTGTCCTGCCTCCAAATCCCTCTCTTGACATGTGCATCACCTATTGACAACCGAGCTGTCACATTGGCAGCAATAACACATCTACTTGTCCATGCATCTGCCATCCAGTGTACCCACCACTCATGAGGGCATTGGACAGGTAGGTGTGGTAATTCAGCTGTCAGTGTTTGGGTCCTGTGTAGGAATGTTGAGGACTGTGGCACATCTGACAACAACCTACATTTGAACTCTAATCCCGCAAAAGTGACCGGGGAAAATCACAAATGAGGTTAGTACCTCTGTTTCACACCAATGTGTTCTACTGGTACTCCGAGCTGACGGTATTGCCTGTGAACTGTTTCACAGCCATTGCTGTCATATGTAGTGAGTGAAGCATACGTGTGATCTTCATTTTTGACATACTCAGTGAATTGCTTGTAGGGGATCAGACCAGCATTGACATTTCTCATGTTGGACCCTTGTGTGTAGGTATGTGCCCCCATATTCCTGGACTTTTGCACTGACACTCTGTGACTAATGACATGGTTACACACATCACAGTTCCTAAGCGTAGTAGATGTGTCAGAATATACAAAGACATGCTGTTTGTGGAGGAATTGTTTATTTACAAGTTAAATGGTGCAATATTTAAAATGTCCAGGTCAGTGACCCCATTTGTGAAATCCATACAACTGTGAATTGAGGGACATTTCATGGGACATGCTTGGGTGAAGTGTTGTTAAGTGCAGAGGAACATGAATTGCCAGTTGGCAAGTGAGAGACAATGACAGTCCATAGCAGACAGGTCAAGACTACATATATCCAACTGTGCTAACACTGGCATGATCTCAAGCACAGGACAAATAAAAACACTGCCCATGTGCATGGGCTGGTGCTACTGGGAACTCTTATGAGTGAAGATGATCTGTTCCACATCTTCATCCTCCGATGTGTGTGGGATCTCCTCTGCCCTTGATGGTGGTGGTGGGGAGGTAGAGGGGGGCACACACTTCAGTGATTGGAGATGTGGCTTCCCAATTCCTGGCAGCTGCCATCTGTGGCACTACATATGGCATCACTGCAGCAAGGAGGAGCTGCTGATTTCTTATGATAACAGCAATATCCCAGTGGTAGGCAGCCATGTCTGCCCTGAGGTAGGCCACTTCCCGGTGCATGGAGTCCAGCTTGTTTTCAATCACGCTGCTGCCAGTTTGGGAGGGCTTTTGTTGTGGCCTCTCCCTCATGGCAGCAGCTATGTCCCTCAGTTACTGCTAGACTCAATGCAGTAGGGAGTGTGGGCCTCGTTTGGCTGTTGTATGTTCATTAGCCATAACGAGGTACGTGCGCATACCCTATAGGCTGGCTGCCACAGTCTCCATACCCACCCGCTCCTCCTTGGCCAGCTTCCGCTGGACTCCTGCCACTGTCTTCTCAAACCTGGTCCCTGGATCCTCAGAGTCATCAGCTGGGTTGGTGCTGGCAGGTCGTACTACTGGGGTGTTGGGTGGGGCATCTGGGATGGCTGCTACATGATTTGTCCTCCTTCCAACTGGAGGTGGTTTCTGGAGGGATACAAGGACTTCTTGTAGGGTCTCTTGGCTTATGGTTGTCAGCTGGTCATCCAGGTCCTCGGGGTACTCCAGGACAGGCAGATCAGCAGGAGAGCCATCCTCTCCTGCAATGGGATGGTGTAAAATCAATCTTTCAATGTTGTGACAGTTGACACGTCACGGACTTGCTACTGGAGGCTTATTGTCATCTTACTTCCAAAACAGTGTTCCTGTACATCATGGTTGCTGTCTATCAGCCCTTTGCCCCACCTGAGTGTCACATGAGGGGAGGTTCATGTGGTGCAAATGGCTGTGTCATGTCTAGTAGTTGTGATATATATTCTTTTTACAGCTTGACACCATCTTGCTATTGTCAACCATCCCTATACATCCATTTGCATGGTAGAGCCTTGCAATGGGTATTACACTGGTCAAGCCACAGCACCACACATGGCAATATGCCCCTGTCCCAGGATTACATGTTTCACATACCCCTGTGCACCACCCCAGGGATGGCATTGCCAAGACACTATGCTATTGCTTCTTTTGATAGCTCCTCATTTTGATGTATGTGTATGAGTACTACATTTTACAGCACACATGGACGTAATAGATTTCCATTTCTTCTTCTGTCTGTGCTGGAAGGCTACACAACTGCAATATCCCCCTCAATGCAGCCGTCCTTGCACTATGATGCAAGAGATGCAGCATAGTGGTAGTGCAGCTAAATTGACACAGGCACAGGAGTGGACCCAGGGATGGCCAGTATGGGTATTGTTTTTTGCTGTGTACATCATGTTGCATATGACAGTCCCTGATGTTGATGTTAAATTATTTCATGGACATAGCCAGTTAACTGGAGTTGAACTTAGGTCAGGGCCTCAAGCTAGTTCGATGGTGATTCTGCAGGTAGTCATACTGGTCCTTCATTACAAGTGCGGCAGTCCTATGACCATCTGACTGCCATTGTCTATATGGCCATCCCCAACAGCGCAGGTGGTAGTGGCACATGTTGTCAATGGGGACTGCCCCATGGGCCAATGACCTGGCAGGTTTCCAGCAGCTTGCAGACTGGCAATGCCACCTGTCTTGTGACACCAGACCAATATTACAATCAACTCTGCCCTCCAGGTATGTTCCCGCTTTTCCACCAGCATTTGCATGATAGTGAAACCCCCATGCAAAGGTTGGTGCTGATGTGGTTTGGTGTGCCCTTGGGTGCCCCTGCACAGCCCATGCACCTGGCATGGGCAGTGCAGGAGGTCCCATGCCCTGCCCTTTTGCCCTTTCCACTGCCTGATTGGCAGGGCTAAGAGTAGCTGTATTGACACACCCAATGCACCCCAAGATTGGCACTGACTCTATTTGATCCATCAACAATGTTGTGCTAAGTGCCCCACAGAGCTACCATGAGCAGACAGATTTCCACCCGCCATCCCAACGTGTGACTCATACTGCCAACCGCAAAGTGTACACTGCAGTGGCAGTCTTACTAACACCAGACTTGCCCATGCACCATCCCCCGCTGTCAATGTGTAATTGTAAACCTGTACGTTCACAGTCATACACCATGTGTTGTATGTGTGTGTTTATTTCCCCATTCCTATGTATCTCATATGGATGTTTCAGAGTAGTTGTGGGCTCAGCATGTATCTGTTGTGACCTACAGTTTGCTATCTGTGGTACATATGTTCTGAAGTGGCACATTTCTGATCAGCATCAAGATGTGTGGTTCATCACTACACCAGTTTAGTTGCTCTGGGTAGTGGCATGTTTCCAGTGATACAGGACCACCCTGCTATTCCCCCACCCAGGGGGCATTCTCACTCCATGATGGAGTGGTGGCTGCCTTATGTGGATATGTTGTTAATGTGCGGGGTTGTGGTGTTACCTGCACATGTCTGCATACTGTTGGGACAGTTGAAATGAATTGTGTGCTGTAAGATGCAGCACACATGTGTTTGGGCAATGAGGCAAGGCAGTTGCAAGGTCTTACTGCAAGGGACACCAACATGACTAAACCCCAGGAATAGTATTTACTGACTTCCTAGTCTCTGATGTCTTGGTTGTGTTGGTAGGGTTAATTTGACTAAATGCAAGGGATGTTGTGATGACAGACCCACCGGCACAGTCATTAGACATGCCATCTATCCCATGTGCTGCATATGCACATGTAGGTATTTAGCCCGGGTGTTTGACATATGTCAGGTTGTGTATGTGTTGTGGTGCATGGCACTATCAAGACTTAGGTACATGTGTAGCTTACGTCAGCATGGTGCAACTTTCTAACTTTCTTCATGTGCAATGTGTCCCTCTGCACTCCTTTGACATGCATTGTGTGTGTCCTATGTTCCTCCCCCTTCTTGCACTTTACAATATAGCAGCAATTTCCCCCATGCAATTTACCCTGCATTTGTGGTGTTTCCTGGTAGTCTGTGCTGTCCTGTCCTGCAATTCCAGTGACCAGTTCCTCTGGGATGACTGGTGGAACCATCTCCTCCATCTCGTCCAGGTCCTCTTGTGGTGCTGGACCACCACCTACAGTTTGCAGTGCTGCCTTCCTGTTCCTTGCCCTTTCTTCCTTTGTCCTTCACTTGCAATCATGCAGAGTTTCTTGCACTCAGTTATGGTTCTCCTCATCTCTGCCACACTGTTAATCTTGTCTACTATCTGCTGCCAGATTGCCTCTTTCCTGCCAATTGGCAATTTTGAGGTGATGAAGAGTTGATGTTGATGCTCCGTCACATCTCTATCCATTATTTCATGCTCCTCCGCACTGAAACAACACTTTCTCTTTTTCTTCTCCCTCCCCTGGGTCTTGTGTGTGTCCTCCTTGCTGGTTCCTCGTTGCCTGGGGTCACCCTGTGGTCTCTCCTGGCTTTCTGGCTCCATTTTGCCTCTCCTTTGCACTGTTTGCTGCATTAGTGCCTAAAGTTGATGCTAAAGTGGTAAAAAATGGTGCATTTCCGTTTTGCGACATGTTTACCTGTTGTAAAAGAGGTTAAAGTCATTTTTCCGGCATTAACGTCATTTTGCCTTATGACAAAGCACAATGGTTGACGTCAAATATTTTGACTCAAATCTATTTTTAGCACCACCCAGCTTCATAATATAAATATGACGCCCAGGTGGTGTTAAAAAATGGCGCTAAGCTTTTTGACGTAAAACTGCGGTTGCCAGAAATGTCTTTTTTTTTAAGCTGCGTCGCAGACCTGCAGATCCACTGAGGATCTCCAGCTCCGATTACAAAAGAAAATGCAGCTTTCATCTCAGAGGGTTTCTGTCCAGGTCTTAAAATGGCAACCAATGAGAACTTAACCTCAAGATCTGTTTGCTTCGAGACACTGCCATGATATGAAATAACCAAAGAAGTTAATTGTAAATTTAGAAAAAGCTGATTCACACCAAATCATAAAAACGTGTTTTCCTGACCAAGATCTGTCTTTCTGCCAAATCTAGTGTAATTCTATTCAGCAGATTTGACTGTAGTTGTGTTTATTAAACCTAAGGAAAAATCAATGTGGAAATGTGTTTTGGGACTCAGCCCCCCCATCTTTTTCCTATTCCCTGTTGGAAGTATCACACAGAAAGTTTCCAGAAAAGAGCTGAGGTGGTTGATTTTTTTTAAAGTCTTGTGATGATCTCCCTATACTGCTACCCACCTTTAGCTCTAAATTCACTGCTACCTCCTGTTACCTCCATCCATCCTTACACCCTAAATTCACCCTTAACTCCCTTACATTTAGCCACCCCTAGATCAAATAATGACCTTTACCTCCCATTACCTTTACCCACCTCCAAACCCTAAGGTTGTGCTTAACTTCCTTTACTTCTACCCACAGCTAAACCACTTGTTTTTTTTAAATAGCATAAAAACACTTTATCAACACCCCACAGCATTCATGGGGCACTATCCCCTACGTTCATACTGCTCTAAAAATCCGTCGCAGCAGGTACTAATGTTGTGTAGGACGGTGTAGCCTCCCTGTTTCAGTACTTGCTATTTGTTGATTTTTATTCCACAGATGACACCCAGTTGATCCTCTTTCTCTCAGAGGACACCTTGAATACCCAGCAGGATGTCTAAAGTCACAAATTGGCTGAATAACAACTGCCTAAAATGCAACACCGACAATACGGAATTTGATATATTCAGAAAGGACACCTCTCTCTGGTCCTTGGTCAAGTAGGCCTCAAAGCTAGGACTAACATCCATTGAATCCAACTCTGCCAGGAACTTGGGGTTTATGATCAAAAGTCAAATCCAAAAACCAAGCCAACATGATCACATCTGCTTCTTCACCCTCAAGAATCTTAAGAAAGTCTTCAGATGGGTCCTGCTGGACACTCAAAGATCTGTCATGCAAACCCTAATTACCAGCAGACTGAGCTATGGCAACTTCCTCAACGTCGGCATAGCTGCTCAACTATCAAGAACTTCCAAGTCATACAGAATTCAGTATCCAGACTTACTCTCAAACTTCCACTCCACATACACTTCAAGGATGTCCATTTTCCCCATTCCACAACGGCACCCTCTTCAAGCCCCTCACACATTTCAACAAGGCACTGCGTAATCAAGATCCAGAATATTTCAATAGCCACACCTGGTTCCACTCACTGGTCAGACACCGCCACACTCAGCCAACCTCCTTATTGCCCATAGCCCTGGCATCTATTGAGTCAGAGACAGGGGACATACCTTTTCCTACCAATCGCCCCATCCAAATCAGAGCAGCCGGCACCATCTTAGAATTCCACAAGAAAATGAAAACATGGCTCTTTCAATAGGTCCCAGACAGGACTGCACATCTTTTTCTATAAGTGGCAGGATAGCCTCCAAGCTGATATGCATTCCATGCAAACAAACAATACATAACATAGCATCACATAACATAACTTAACATAACAGAACAGAACAGAACATAATGTATTTACCATCTTATTTATTTGTAATAATGACACATGAAATACATCTATAGATTAAAACAAACTACATTGAAACATCTGTTTTTAATGAACTGAACTAGATGTAAGACTGTTTTTTTTCTTTAATGGCCATATAAGATTTGATTAACTCTGCAATGCATCTTCCCCCACCTAGGATTTCCACACAAGGTCCAAGTGACTATCTCTCTTTTTCTGTCTAAACTTGATTATGCCAATCAACTGTGAATAAACTCCAGAACATTCAGAACTTTGCTGCTAGACTACTCTTACATGTAAAGCCACAAGCCCACGTCTCGCCTGGCTTGAGTGCCCTGCATTGGACGCCAGTTACAAGAAAATCCACCTTGTAGCTGCTTTGTTTTACCCACAAAGCAATACATGTCACAGGACAACTTTTCATCAGGAATAAAATCACCAAATACATACAACAAAGGAATCTGTTCCAGATTGGCACCCCACCTCAAAAACTCAGCATACAAGCAAACAAACTATAGAATTCTTTACTACCAAATAAAAGATCCAAGAATAACCATCTTATATTCAGAAGACTAATCAAAAGTTCTCTGTTGCCTACATGACCACCACACACAAAACACAATAACACAATTGTATAGCACATATATCTATATATAGATAAATCTATTGTTTTACATACACATACAACTTTTTATGTAATTATGTACCCATATATTTATTACTTTACTTCCACTTTAGATAAAAAGTTATCACCTCTCTCCAATTCACAACTCTATGGGGGTCATTCTGACCTCGGCGGTAAAAGGCCCTTACCGCCGGTCAGAAGATCGCCATAACACCGCCGCGGCCGCGGTTAACCGCCACGGTCATTCTGACCCACAACGGCCAAACCTCCAAAATTCCGTCCTCCACTGCAGGCCGCCACATCAGCGGGCAGCGATAAACTGGAGATGACCAAACCTCCACCGTCACGCCAACAGAAATACGCCCATGCCATTACGACCCACGAATCCACGCGGCGGTCATTCAACCGCGGTATTCCATTGGCGGTACACACCGCCGCGGTCAGAATACACACACATCACCAAAACCCAGCCACATTGGACAATTTGAAATACACACACCTGATACACATACACACACCACTCCCACACAATCAACAAACTATAAAACACACACCCACATCACCCACAAACCCCTGCGACCAGAATTACTGAGAGAAGGAGAGAGAGACACAGCAGACAATTCAAAGAAGACACACTGAGGCACACTACACCATCACACACACCACATAGTAGCACAAAGCACCACTCACCAACATACTTATCATCACATACACCACCCCACACCACACCCACACCACCCCATGGCACCCCAAAGGCACCCACGCTTTTCTGACCAAGAACTCCGGGTCATGGTGGAGGAAATCCTAAGAGTGGAACCCCAGCTCTTCGGCTCGCAGGTGCAGCACACCAGTATAGCTAGGAAGGCGGAGCTATGGCAGCGGATCGTGGACAGGGTCAACGCGGTGGGACAGCATCCCAGGAATAGGGAGGACATACGCAAAAGATGGAACGACCTACGGGGGAAGGTCCGATCGATGGTCTCCCGGAACAACATCGCGGTCCAGAAGACTGGCGGCGGACCCCCACCCACCCCTCCCGAATTCACATCGTGGGAGCAAGACGTCTTGAACATCCTGCATCCTCAGGGCCTCGCAGGAGTATCCGGAGGAATGGACTCTGGTAAGTCCAATCTCAACTACTATATCCCCCCCACCCCACCAGCATGCCAACCCACACCCCCACCCTCACCCCCAACCCCCCAGCACACATCCTCCCTGACAATGTCTCACCAGCACAACCCACCCATCCCAACACCAACTCCTGCATGCCAACACAAATCATGGGCACCCTTCACCTAAGCATGACCACTGCACTAACCCCCCCCCTAACTACCCTCACAACACCTCCCTCAAGGGAATGCCTGCACTGGGGGACAAGGGCACCCATAACACGCACGCTATTGCACACACAGAAACAATAACCAAACTCTCTTACCCCATGCAGTACCCGAACGACAACACACCAGCCAGGAGGGTCCAGAATTGTCCATCCCACCCCCGGAACAGGCCCACACTGAGGATAGCAGCTCTGTCGACAGTGAACCTGATGACCAGCCCGGACCATCGGGGACCTCTGGGCAGTCGGTTCCCCTCAGGCAGCCACAGGCCACACCAGACCCGACCCCCTCTGCCAACACCAGCACAGCTCCCACCCAGCGGGCCCACGCCTCTGTCTCTAGGACAGCTCAATCTGCGGTGTGTCCGCCACTACAGGGCACCCAGGCTAACCCAACACCCCAACAACCACAGGGACCTGGGGGCAGTGGTAGCGGGCACACCGGCCAGGGGACAGAGGCCGGGGGAAACCGGGCAGCTCGGAGGGCTGCTGTGCGACAGGGGGGGGAGGAGAGGCCCATGGAACCCACTCTCCAAGAGGCCCTCACCACCATCATGGGGGCATACCACCACTCCCAAGAAACGATGGCGACGGTACTGGCCAGGTTCACTGAGATCCAGGTACAGCAGGAAGAACGCTACATGGGGTTCAGGGAGGAGCTGAGAATCATCGGGACCGCAATGGGGACCATCGTCCTGGCCCTCAACAGGATAGAGGACGCGTTGCGGGACCATGGTGCACCACACAGGGCCCCTGTCACTAGGCCGGACCAGGAACAGCCTACCACCTCCGCCGGCGCTAGTGGACAGGAGGTCCCAACACCTCGACAGCCCCCCAGAACCCCACCTCCTGCTGAAGAACAACCACCCCGTAAGAGGAGCCTGAGACCAAAAAAAAAGACAGAGTAGGATGTCAAGACCCCCGCCAGCAGGACATACCCCCTCAAGTCTTCCCACTGTCCCACATTGCCACCCTGTCCATCCATGAACTGCCTATGCTCCATCCTTCCACAGGCAAAAGAACAATGCACCTGTGAGACTGAGAACTGGACTCTGCCATGGATATTCCTCCACCCCCACCCATCACCCTTAGAATCACATGTACCGATATCTAGCACTGTAAATAAATCACATTTTGCACACAAATCTGTTTTGAGTCATGCTGTATTATTAACAAATGTATTACATATTACTGTTCAATTTCTGTTCTGTCAATTAGTCATGACAACATACCAATGTCAATACGCTGTATTTCATGGGCGAACCAAGCAGAAGTCAGGTACTGAGTCAGACAGCACTAAGAAGGGAAGGGAAAGGCAAAAATCAATGAAAAACATCTGTGGGGAACTACAGAATGTACAGATGCAGGAGGCTATAAGCAATTGTGAAATGGCGTGGGTGATTCTTACCTGGGTGTTACTGGAAATACTGTTGTATCGCTCTGTCCCTATTGTCTGTGTCGTCCTCAGAGTCTTCCTCCTCTTCACTCTCCACAGGCTCCACGGCTTCTACAACACCACCATCTGGACCATCCTCCTGCAGGAAAGGCACCTGGCGTCGCAAAGCCAGGTTGTGGAGCATACAGCACGCCACGATGATATGGCACACCTTCTTTGGTGAGTACATTAGGGATCCACCTGTCATATGCAGGCACCTAAATATGGCCTTCAGGAGCCCAAAGGTTCGCTCAATCACCCTCCTAGTACGCCCATGGGCCTCATTGTACCGTTCCTCTGCCCTGGTCCTGGGATTCCTCACTGGGGTCAATAGCCACGGCAGGTTGGGGTAACCAGAGTCACCTATTAGCCACACACGCTGTCTCTGTAGCTGTTCCATCACATAGGGAATGCTGCTATTTCACATCACATACGCGTCATGCACTGACCCAGGGAACTTGGCATTCACATGGGAGATGTACTGGTCAGCCAAACAGACCACCTGGATATTCATTGAATGGTAATTCTTCCTGTTCCTGTACACCTGTTCATCGTCATTTGGGGGGACTAAAGCCACATGGGTTCCATCAATTGCACCAATGATGTTGGGGATGTGTCCAAGGGCATAGAAATCAGCTTTCACTGTAGGCAAATCACCCTCCTCTGGGAAAATGATGTAGCTCCGCATGAGTTTCATCAGCGCAGACAACACTCTGGATAAGATCTTGGAAAACATAGGCTGAGACATCCCAGATGACATGGCCACTGTTGTCTGGAATGAGCCAGTTGCAAAGAAATGGAGGACTGACAGAACCTGCACCAGAGGGGGAATTCCTGTGGGTTGGCGGATGGGGGACATCAGGGCTGGCTCCAGCTGGCACACAGTTCATGGATGGAGGCACGGTCAAGTCGGTATCGTAGTATTATATGGCGTTCTTCCATTGTCGACAGGTCCACCAGCGGCCGGTACACGCGAGGATTCCTCCTTCTCATCGCTAGTCTCAGCGGACGGTGCCTAGGAAGGAGAATATGGAGTACAGAGTCAATCCACTCACAGGTACGTACAACACAGCTTGCACAGTACAGGTAAATGTATGGTTTGATATGTTTGTATGTGTGCCATTGCAAGGCCTAGGCCTGTGTGACGCATTAGAAATTAAGCCATGTGGGCCCTTGAAATGGCCGATGCCTGACCTGTGAAGTGGGACAATGGGATGTGAGGTCACTGCGCTGGCGGGGCGCACCGTGGCGGTAGGCGGTCGAAGACCGCTGTGCGAAGACGCATTGGTTAACATTGAAGCCTATGGGTTTCAGGAGCCAATGACGATGTGCGCCGGCGGTCGCGGGACGCACCGCCGCGGGCGTGACCGCCATTTTCTATCAGCTCAATCATTCGAGACCTGATCATCCACAGGAGAGGACCTATACTGCAAGTGCTGCTGTGAACTCGGTCTGGAAGTGACAATGGCTGCTGCGACTGGGGAAAGGGCCCCCGCCTTCAGTTCAGAAGAGTTGGAGAAGCTCGTGGACGGGGTCCTCCCCCAGTATGCGCAACTGTACGGTCCTCCAGACCAACAGGTGAGTACACTCAGTGCACATTGAATGGGTTATGCCTGTGTGGAGGGGGGGGGATGTAAGTTGGTGGGGTGTGGAGGGAATGGGGAGTGCAAGGCACGACAGATGAGAGAATGGGATTTGGCGTCGGAGCAGGAGGGAGCTGCAGGTCACCAGGCCCCGGTGGGCACTGACACAGACACCGAGGGCACCAGTGATCCGGAGGGCGAGGGGAGCACCACAACGGGGGCCGGTGGAGACACCAGCGACACGGACATGTCCTCGTTTGGGAGCTCCCTGGCGGGGGCGGCACCATCTGTGCCCCCCGCAACAACAGGTACAGCCGCCACCCAGCGCACCAGCACCGCCCTCCCAGCAGCCCCTCAGTCTTCGCTCCGTGGCCACTCGGCCAGGAAGGCGCAGGTCTCCTTCGCCCCAGGCACCTCAGCCCCTGCCTCTGTTACCCCTGCTGCCCTCAGTGCGGAGCTCATTGACCTGGTGAGGACGGTCATTGTTGGGCAGACTACCCTTCTGAATGCCATCCAGGGGGTGGAAAGGGAGGTGCATCGGAGCAATGCCTACCTGGAGGGCATTCATTCGGGTCAGGCTGCCCATCAACGAGCGTTCACTGCTCTGGCCTCAGCACTGACGGCAGCCATTGTCCCTGTCTCCAGTCTCCCTCTTCTATCTGCCTCCACCCTTTCTCTGTCTCCTGTACCTCAACCTATCCCATCCACACCATCAGACCAGCCTGCACACACCTCAACACCCAAGGCCAGCTCATCCAAACATAAGCACCACAGAAAACACAAGCATTCACCCAAGCAACACACAGATGCAGACATATCAACAGTCACTACCACCTCTGTGTCCCCGTCCTCCTCGTCTCCCTCCTCCCTCCCTGTGACGTCTACACTCACACCTGCATGCACCCCAACATCAGCCAGTTCTTCCACCACCAGCAAACCCTCCACTACAGTCCGCACACCTGCAGTCAGCACCCCCACTGGCATTTACACGTCCCCTGTGTCCTCTCCCACTGTGTCTGTCACCCCCTCTTCCAAGACACATAAACGCAGGCAGACACCCAAACAACAGCCAACCACCTCACCACAGCCTACATCCCAGTCACCTGCACCCAAGGACAGCACACCTGGCTCTCATACAACCACATCCCCTTCCTCCACTTCTCTCACCACTACTCCTACCCCTTACCTTGGTCCCAAGAAAAATTACCTCTCCAGTTTTGACCTCTTTCCCTCCCCCGACCCACCCCCTCCAACTGGGAAAAGTCCCAAGGGCACCTCAGCCACCACCAGCCCAACTACTACAGTGCAAGTGGTGCATGGCATGTGGAGTCCACCCTTTGGCGGCAGTAACACTTCGGTGAGCAGCAAGGGGACAGCCAGCCCCCCCCCAGGCAAGAGGACCCGGAAATTGAAGGGCCGCCGTGAGCGGACAGAGACGGCTGCCCCCAAGGAGGTGACTCCGGCCACTTCACCGGCCACAGCAGCCAGGGGAGGCAAGGGCCCGAGAGCCCCATCTAAGGAGCGGAAGGACAGCAGGGCGGAGAGGACAACCACCAGGTGCGCGGAGCAGGAGGGCCCCACAAGCCCCATCCCGGCTGCAATGGACAACACCAAAGGGCCCAGGACTCACTCCCCGAAGGGGCCTGACACAGCACGGTCGGAGGGCGACTGAGCAGGGTGTCCAGGCCAGGTATGACTCCCTTGACATACTGCAAGAGCACCGCTGAAGAGGGCCCCGCCGTGAAGACAGGTACCGCTGAAGAGGGCCCCGCCGTGAAGACAGGTACCGCTGAAGAGGGCCCCGCCGTGAAGACAGGTACCGCTGAAGAGGGCCCCGCCGTGCAGAAGAGCACCGCTGAAGAGGGCCCCACCGTGCAGAAGAGCACCGCTGAAGAGGGCCCCGCCGTGAAGACAGGTACCGCTGAAGAGGGCCCCGCCATGCAGAAGAGCACCGCTGAAGAGGGCCCCGCCGTGCAGAAGAGCACCGCTGAAGAGGGCCCCGCCGTGCAGAAGAGCACCGCTGAAGAGGGCCCCGCCGTGAAGACAGGTACCGCTGAAGAGGGCCCCGCCGTCTCAAGCACCGCTCCGCTGGGCCCTTCCTGTCAAGCACCGCTCCGCTGGGCCCCGCCGTCTCAAGCACCACTCCGCTGGGCCCTTCCTGTCAAGCACCGCTCCGCTGGGCCCCGCCGTCTCAAGCACCGCTCCGCTGGGCCCCGCCGTCTCAAGCACCGCTCCGCTGGGCCCTTCCTGTCAAGCACCGCTCCGCTGGGCCCCGCCGTCTCAAGCACCGCTCCGCTGGGCCCTTCCTGTCAAGCACCGCTCCGCTGGGCCCCGCCGTCTCAAGCACCGCTCCGCTGGGCCCTTCCTGTCAAGCACCGCTCCGCTGGGCCCCGCCGTCTCAAGCACCGCTCCGCTGGACATCGCCATGTCATGCACCGCTGCGCTGGGTCCCGCCGTCTCAGGCACTGTTTATGGTTCACTGTGCCCACCATGCCTCCTCCTTGACCTGTGGACTCTGTAATCCACCTGAGAGACTGTGGCTTTGCACTCCCCAGGATGGTACAGTGGGCAACCCACCCACTGTAGAGACATTGAGAGACTGTGGCTTTGCACTCCCCAGGATGGTCCAGTGGGCAACCCACCCACTGCAGAGACTTGAGAGACTGTGGCTTTGCACTCCCCAGGATGGTACAGTGGGCAACCCACCCACTGCAGAGACTTGAGAGACTGTGGCTTTGCACTCCCCAGGATGGTACAGTGGGCATGGTGGCTCCTCGTGGATCTGGTGTCGTGGACTCATGTGGCTTTGGTGGCCACCCCTTCCCTTCCCCCTGAGGTGCCTGTAGTTTTGACATCGGATGCCCCTGCAGTGTTCTCTCCAAAGGACTCAGGTCTCGTGTGTGGGCTTTGCCCTTGTTTCGCAGAACCTTGGCCCACGGACATGTTAGATTCGTAGGATGTGCAGGACTTGTTACTTCAGTGATACACTGATGTGTATATATTTTTGGTTTTTGTAAATATTTTTCACGGTTGCTCAATTATTTCCAGGTGCTTTTTTTTAACATGAAAATTTATTCAAAATTTGGTTGTGTCATTGTATTTTTTAAGGGTGTTTGTGTGGTGTCACTGTGACTTCCTGCTCTGCATTGGTGTGTACATATTGGGGGGGTGGGGAGGGTCGCATATGTATATGCCCGTAACCTTTCTTCCTCCCCCCTCCCGTGTGTCGTAGGTGCAGTACTCACCGTTGACGTCTGCGCCGGAGTTCGTACTCGTGGTAGATGAGCAGGTAGACGAGAGCAGGTATGATGTTCAATTCGGGTTCCATGCTGTCCGGATTCCGCGTGGAGTGTCTCGAGGTGAGCGTTTTCCATTGGAAATGTCTGTTTCCGCCGTGTTTTTATCGGCGGTGCTCCCGCCCCGGAAAAGGTGGCGGATTGGTGGGTCGTGATAGGGTGGGCGGTACATTGTCTGCCGCCTGGCTGTTGGCGGTGACCGCCGCGCAGTTTGTTTGTTCCGCCGTGGCGGTCGGAGTGTTAATGCGGCGGGCTGTGTTGGCGGTTCCCGCCAGGGTCAGAATTGCCTTTTTTTGACCGCCGGCCTGTTGGCGGGTTGGCCGCCGCTTTATCACCGACCGCCAGGGTTAGAATCACCCCCTATGTCTCAATCTATACCTCTGACTCATCCTCCATCTCTCCTTTATGCATCCCAAGCCTCACCTTACTTCTATAAACTCCCAAATAATCCTCTTTAGACTCCACCCTCCTCTATCCCACCTTTATCCTGTTCAGTCCAACTAACAGACTGACATATCCGCTTCTCCAATTAACATCTTATTTTTTCTGGTGGAGAAGGCGGTCTTGAGGCGCTCTGACCACCAGAGTCATAATGTGGTGGTCAGACCGTCTGAAGTATGAAGGTCCTACCACCACCACCAGGCTGTCAGTCTGAAGACCGCCTGCCTCCTTATGAAGCCCTATATAAACAAAATTACAATATTTTCTCAGGAATATGTGTGCACATTGGATCAGAGGTTGAAAAAGACCCCTGGCTTTACTTTTGTTTAACATTCTCAGGCATTTAAAAAAAGCTACGTACAGGGAACACATAGATCACCGGTTCAGTTGTATCAAGCTGACATGCTATCTTACAAAATTAGAACTAGTAATTTAAATTTTATATTTTACATTGATTAATTGTATATTTATTATAAAATGAATGTTATATTCACACAACTATGAGAAGGGCATTAACCCCCCAAGCTATCATACTCATATTGAAATCTCTGATGTACATGTTATAAAATAGATCTGTGTGGCAGAAGATGACTTACCTGGCTAGTTAATGCATTATTTTTGCAAAATGTTTTCAGATCATGCCTTATCAGTTTATGTTATGCTGCCAATACTTTCATTATATCATATGTTGCACATCAATATAGGGATGTAAGCCCCCTTTATGTCGCAGGACTACAATATTAGTGCATGGTGCAGGACAAGCCTGTCAAGTATCATAGTACTGGGATAGGAGTGTATTCAATCAGAATAGATGAATTTTGAGTAAACAATTAATTGATGTCATAGCTAATCCATGTTGCACATCAGAATAAATGTCTATTACGAAGGTACTGCGAATGTCTTACTGCAGAGATATCTGTGCATTGGTAGGTACACATGAGAGCCCCAGAAATGGCTTACAACAAAGATACAAGTGCATAATTCATATGAATGAAACTTTTATTTATAGGACGCGACTAAGGGCCTGATTTAGATCTTGGTGGTAATGGGTCAACTGGCACTTTTTGACGATAAGCTCATTCGCTGGCCTGCCGGTCTGCCTTCCTGATGTAGATGTTGGCAGAACCATAAACAACAATGATCCTGAGTCTCGCCCACTCTGCCAAGCATTCCCATTAGAAACAGTAGCTGGCGGTGAGACTCCAGTCACTCTTTCGGCTGTGCAGATTTGGATGTGCCTTACTGCCAAGCCAACTGTGGTGGTCCAACCTCCACTTCTGAGTTTGCAGAAGGTGGGAGGGAAATGGGGTGAAAACTCAGTTTTTTCCTGATTCCACTTCTGTTTTCAACTGGACATAACTGGACAGGACCTTCTGTTGCTGCTGCCAGTAGACCACAGTGAAAACACGATCCCCCGTTGCTGGACTCAAAGGTAGGGTACCCACATTGGCTGTGTACCTTGTGGGGCCACTGCACATGAGCTCGGGACCACTGCAGTCATGTACATGTCACAGTAATTTTTCTAAAGTACTGTGACATGCATATGTCTGGAGCACAAGTGTGTCAGACACGGATGGGGATACACTGGTACACAACACATATAGCACACATACACATATATCCTAATGGTGACAGTATTCGTTGCCATATGAATACTGGCACCACAATGACATCACAATTGCACTTGTCAACTATGTTGATGTCTGCACATTGCAAGGGGACATGTATGTGTAATGCTGTGCTACCAGTTGTTTATGTGAGTCGGTGAGTGTGTGTGGGTGATTGGATTGGCTGGTGGAGTAAATTGTAGTGGGTGATGTGGTTCTGTCAGATTGTGTACCATTTGCATGTGGGTCTGCTGTTGTGTATGTGTGGTTGCGTGCTGTGTTGCTGTGTGTGACATTCAGGTGATTGTGGTTTATGGTGGTCTTTTTCGTGATGTGTATAGTTGTGATATTGTGTGAGTGTGTATGTGTAGATGACTGTGTAGCTGTATTGGTTGTAGTGGTTGTGTCGTGTGAGTGTGTAGTGTCAATAGTGTGTGTATGCTGTGTCATGGAGGTATTGCAATGTGTGTTTTCAGCATGTAAGTTTTGTGTTGTGAAGTAATGGAAATGGATAACAGTGCCTGTGTAGTGTGTTGTGTAGTGCAGAGGGTCACATATGCCTAAGGTACAGTGTGTCTGTGAGAGACTTACCTCTATTCCACAGGTACTGCCTTTGTCCAATTTCTATAGGATCCTGTCAGATACCCCCTCCTAAAGAAAACTGCTGCCAGTACACCACCTGTAGAACTGTAACATCTAAATATGGACGATGGGAAGCTGGCAGCCTGATCGCTAGGAAGAGCACTCCATCGTGGCAGTTTGCAGCTCAAGTGCAATGCATCTAAATATGACAGGCGGACCACAATTAGCTTGATGGAGTAGTCAGGCCCACCACTGTAGCAGATTGGCAGGAATACCATCAAGATCTAAATCAGACACTAATATCCTAGGATTTCTTGTTACTGATACAGACAATGCATCACAAAATCAAAAAAACAAGCAATGATAGAGAATTAACTGAATAAGGTTTTTTTTTTTTTCTAAACTTCATAAAGTTGTTTAGAGTTTGAATGGAAAAAAGTAGAAAATTCCACAAGCGAGGTGCAGCCCCCGCAAATAATCTGCCCCATTCTGTTTTGGTTCATTCCTGGGCCCTGAAGCAAAGGAGATTATCAGATTTTTTGATTTCTGATTTGATTCCTTGTTTCGTTGGTAGTAAAATATGGATTAAGGAATGATCTCATCCATAAATCACAATATGACGTAGACATATGTCTTCTCACAAAGCCAGATCATTGATCAACTGAATTCAAGCATAAATCACTACTTACTCCTATTAGAAAGTGCTCTAACTGCAGCATTCTAGACGCTTTTGAAGCTTCCTCATAGTTCCTCTGAACTCCATTTATCACATGTTGGTGCAGTCAAGACAGACACTTATGGTGGTATTGGCTAATCCTCATTTAAGCTTGTTAGGAATGAAGAGAAATAATTACCACAATAACTTAAATTGAAAAAAGAGCATGTTGAGACTACAAAGTGAACTTGAGGTAAAATGCTGAGTACTTTTATCTTGACTCTAGGTTTTTACCTTTCAAAGTGACTACTGGTAGCTTTCCCAAACTGGTAGGGCAGATGGATTTGAATCACAGGTTGCCTTTACCAGAGACAATAACCTAAGTTTTTGATGGATTAAGTCTGCACTTATTTCTGTACTTCCAGTTCTTGAATACCAAAAGGCAGTTTATTTGGTTTGTAACATGACTGAAAGATTTGTGAGTCATCTGCATGTGAGATGATTTTACAACCAAGGGGGTTATTCTAACTTTGGAGGAGGTGTTAATCCGTCCCAAAAGTGACGGAAAAGTGACGGATTTACCACCAGCCGTATTACGAGTCCATTATATCCTATGGAACTCGTAATACGGCTGGTTGTATATCCGTCACTTTACCGTCACTTTTGGGACGGATTAACACTCCTCCAAAGTTAGAATAACCCCCTAAGTCTTTCTACTAGTTGTGCCAGTGGTCTCACATATATATTGAACAGGATGGACAAGATTGTGGTATCCCACATACATCCATCTTTTTGGGAGAAGTCACAGGCCATATGTTGGATAAAGAGGGTTTGAAACAATTATTAGGAAGTACAGGACTCTGGGGGTCATTCTGACCCTGGCGGTAATTACCGCCATGGCGGAGGTCGGCGGTAGCACCGCCAACAGGCTGGCGGTGCACCGCTGGGCATTCTGACCGCGGCGGTTCAGCCGCAGCCAGAAACGGAAAGTCGGCGGTGTCCCGCCGACTTTCTGCTGCCCTTGAGAATCCTCCATGGCGGCGGAGCGCGCTCCGCCGCCATGGGGATTCTGACACCCCCTACCGTCATCCAGTTCCTGGCGGTTCTCCCGCCGGGAACAGGATGGCGGTAGGGGGTGCCGCGGGGCCCCCGTAAGAGGGCCCCAAAAAGAATTTCAGTGTCTGCCTAGCAGACACTGAAATTCGCGACGGGTGCAACTGCACCCGTCGCACCTTCCCACACCGCCGGCTCAATTCTGAGCCGGCGTCCTCGTGGGAAGGGTGTTTCCCGCTGGGCTGGCGGGCGGACTTTCGGCGGTCGCCCGCCAGCCCAGTGGGAAAGCCAGAATGACCGCCGCGGTCTTTCGGCGGGAACCGCGTGGCGGGCGGCGACCGCCGTCCGCCGCAGTCAGAATCACCCCCTCTGTCTGCAAAGAGATGCACACCAAAGGTGAACTTTGCTGCATAAGCATAGAGATCATGAAGGGTTTATGCTAATAAGTTATTATCGTTATGGCTGGTCACCGCATACTTAAGGATTTATAGCATGATTCAACATTCAGTGGACAGGACTATGGCAGATGGGATATCGGTCACATTTAGGATGTCCGCCAGACTTCACATTTGTCCCTTAATGTTAGAACATTAGACTATCCATTGCAGGTGATTTTGGTAAGGGATTTCAACACCACAATGGCAGAGAAAGATCCTGTTTCCAAATTCCAGTCCAAAAATATTCATAAAAGGTAGATTATGGTTAAATGAGTCTAGGCTTTGCCAATGTGTGCATAGAATAAAATGTTTGCTGTGAGTTTCACATATGTCCATAGGGAATAATTAAGTAAAGCTTAGAATGATTTTTTCTTGCACTATGATCACTTACATATGTGGAAACTAAGGGGCATATTTATACTCTGTTTGCACCGAATTAGTGTAATTTTTTTTACTCTAATTCGGTGCAAAACTAACTCCAAATTTATACTTTGGTGCTAGACCCCTTTAGCACCAAATTTATGGAGTTAAAGTCATTTTTTGAAAGTGGAGACCTACTTTGCCTTAATGAGATGCAAGGTAGACGTTCAAGGGCAAAAAATGACTCTATGGCCTTAACGCCATATTTAGGGGCATATTTATACTCTGCAGCATATTTATACTCTGTTTGCACCGAATTAGTGTCATTTTTTTTAACTCTAATTCGGTGCAAAACTAACTCCATATTTATACTTTGGTGCTAGACCCATCTAGAACCAAGGCCCTGATTTAAACTTTTTTTGCACCGCATTGACGTCATTTCATGACGCAAAAGTGGTGCAAACTTACAAAATATTGGCCCTTATTTATACTTTTTGCTGCAAAACTGCACTAACTCAGTTTTGCACCAAAAAGTTTAGCACTGGCTTGCACCATTTCTGTGCACCAGCCGGGCACCATATTTATGGAATGGTGCAAGCCGGTGCAAAGGGTAGGCTAGAGTTGGCTTTAGGCAGGTTAGAGTAAAAAAAAAGTGACTCTAACCAGATTAGCGTCATTTTATGGTGCTAAACCTACCATGCCACATGACTCCTGCCTTAGAAAAGGCAGGAGTCATGCCCACCACCCCAGTGGCCAGCACAGAGGGCAGGGGTCCCCTGGACATGGCCATTGCACCCTGTGCCATGTATGGGGGCCCATTTCAGGGCCCCCTATGGCACTTTCAAAAATAAAATGCACTTACCTGTACTTACCTGGGATGGGGTCCCCCATCCTCGCAGTCCCTCTAGTGTGGGTGGGGGTGCCCCTAGGGCCTAGGGAGGGCACCTCTGGGATTATTCCATGGTGTTCCACCATGGAAATAGGGCCACAGGTCCCCTAACACCTGCCCTGACCCTGGTCTTAAAAAATGGGGCAAAGCAGGCTTTGCCCCATTTTTTGACCCCTCCTCCCTCCCTTGCACCATTTTTACATGGGAGTATAAATATGGTGTTAGGGCCATGGAGCTATTTTTATGCACAGGAACGCCTACCTTGCGTCTCATTAAGGCAAGGTAGGTTTCCACTTCCAAAAAATGACTTTAACTCCATAAATTTGGTGCTAGACGGGTCTAGCACCAAAGTATAAATATGGAGTTAGTTTTGCACTGAATTAGAGTAAAAAAAAAAATACGCTAATTCAGTGCAAACAGAGTATAAATATGCCCCTTAGCGTCAAAAAATGATGCTAATCTGGTCAGAATCATGTATTTTGACTCAAAACTGCCTAACGTCATTTTTTTTTTAAGCTAGCCTACCCTTTGCACCGGCTTGCACCATTCCATAAATATGGTGCCCAGCTGGTGCTAAAAAATGGTGCAAGCCGGTGCAAAACTTTTTGAGGCAAAACTGCCTTAGTGCAGTTTTGCACCAAAAAGTATAAATAAGGCCCTAAGATTTTTTCCATGGTTCTTTTCAATCAGGCAATTATTCAGTATGTTTGGTAGGTTAGATGAAGGAAGTCAACAATTATTTACTCATAGGGCCTCATTATGAGTCTGGCGGTCAGTAAACCACCAGACTCGCGGATGGCAGTTAGACCGCCACCAATGTGGTGGTCAGACCACCACATAACAACCCTGGTGGTCAGATTGCCAGGGAACTGCCAGCTCCACCAGGATCAAGTCAGGAGGTTGGTGGTGATCCTAATCCGCCAGGGCATTGCTGCAAGGAGCACTGCCCTAAGGATTACAACCTAATTCTCCACCAGCCTTATGGCGGTAGCACCACCATGAAACAGCTGGTGGAGAATGGGTGCAGGGAGCATCCAAGGGGACCTGCACTGCCCATGCACTTGGCATGGGCCATGCAGGGGCCCACCTGGCCAGCACCATTGCAGTGTTCACTATCTGCTTTGCAGACAGTGAACATTGCGAGGGTGCTGGTGTACCCTGCAGGCTACAGCATTGCCGCTGGCTCCATTACAAGCCAGAGACAATGCTGTAGCCTGCTTCCAGCTAGGCCAGCAGGCGGAAACTCAGGTTTTCGCCCGCTGACCTGGCGGGAAACTCTTAATGGCACCATGGGGAGGTCATCGCATACGCGGCAGCCACCCTGTCGGGCGTTTGGAAGATGGGCTTTCCCGTCCGCCAAACTCGAAATAGGGCCTGTAATGGGTTCTTTATCCCTGAAGCAAATAAAAGGGATATTGGAATAATATAACAGGCGCAGAAGGTGGGGTTTAGCTAATTTATTTGTGTTTTGGTTTTAAGGATGGCTTTTTATCCCCTGTTTCTTGTTCACAAGGATAACGCACTTGCAATCCAGAAATAATTAACAAAATTTCCCTTTTTCTTCTCTTTCAGGGTTTTGGTGATAGTCCATAAGTAACCAGGTCCAGCTTTGGGAAGGTCTCCGATCCTCCTCTACGTCAGTGGGCCAGGCTCTCCAAAGAAATAGAAAGAAGGATAACAAAACAGGTAAGTGGGATATATATATACAAGGTAAGTATATAGGGTTAGTAGGGTGGTGGGGGAATAGGTATAAGTGAAGGGAAGTGAGGGTTTAACTGTCCTTTAGTTTGTGGTTCCCCCTATCGGTGTTCTCAGACCTTCTCCTCTTTGTAGAAATCCTCTGGCGGTTGGTTTCCTTGTGAGGTTAGGTTTACTTTAGGGTTTGTTGTTATATGGTCTCCCCTTCCCTGCAGGACCTCCCTTCCTTTCCCTTATCCCCCCTTATTCCTAACAACCACCCTCTCGCAAACCCCCAGCTGTGCTACGAACGTACCTGAGGTGGCCACGCCCCTCCGGGGACGTGGCCGGCACTTTGGCAGCCTCCCGGCTTCTCTCCGACGGGGGCGGGAGAGCCCCGGGGCTCTCCTCTCTCTCTCGGAGTCTCGGCTCCTTCGACGGGTTCCTTTCTCTCTGTCCTCGGCGTCCCGGTCTCCTTCTCCTCCGGCCGCGTACGTCGAGCGTCCACTTCCGTCTCCTTCGCTTCATCTTCTTTTGGTCCGTCTTTTCTTTCGGTTGTCGTCCAGACGCCTCTCTCTCTCGGAGTCTCGGCTCCTTCGACGGGTTCCTTTCTCTCTGTCCTCGGCGTCCCGGTCTCCTTCTCCTCCGGCCGCGTACGTCGAGCGTCCACTTCCGTCTCCTTCGCTTCATCTTCTTTTGGTCCGTCTTTTCTTTCGGTTGTCGTCCAGACGCCGAAGGCGTCTGACGTCACAGGCTCGCGTCCCTCCCAAGTGTGTAGGGCCCCCGTAATGGCGTTCGGCACAATGTCCTGGAAACCGGCGTCCGGAGACGTCCGGTTACAGGGCCCGTAGTCTCTTTTGGAATATACTTCAGGTATTGTGCAGAATATCTTTAAAGGATTTTTTTCATTGCTCTAGATTGACCGAGGAATGAAAGGTCAGGGACACCTTTCAATAATATCCTGGGGAACTACTTTCCTGCATAGGAAAGCTAAAAATAAATTAGAAACGCATTGATTGCAGGACTTGAAATGTAAGTTAGATGAAGATCAACTTTAAGTGGCCCAGATTTCAACATGAGTGATTTCTTCCAGCACTTAAGTAACATATTTGTTATCACAGTTTGATAAAGATAAGCTGATAAGGCAGATCTCAGCATGGATTAAGATGGGAAAATCATCCCATATCCAAATTAAAATATTATGGATTCTGAATTAAAGTGCTAGAAAATAGCTTGTCACAATTTAAGAAGCTATCTTGAGATCTATATCAGAAATTCTTGGACTTTGAAAAGGTCAATATTGTGTATATTCTGGACAATTCTAGACTAGACAAGATGACAGACAGAGGAGGAACAAGAATTGTATGTAGCCTACTACAATAGGAAGAGATTAGACAAGGAGTCATGTCACTTCCATCAGCAAAGGTTTTTAGTGAAGGACAGGTTACCTACTTACATTTATAAAACCCTTCATGGATGAGATGGTGTTTAGATTAATCCCATTGAAGAGATAGTGTTTCAATACAATTTCTAGTTATTGGCATTTTTCCATTTGATACTTTGTGGGCAATGTAATTCATTCCCTTCTCCGTGTGTGAATGGGTCTGGGACTGGTGGGGTAAAAAGACAGTATATGTTGCATGCAAAGAGGAGGTATATTCAGTACTATTTCTTGGTGGGCGAATTTTGGGAGTACCTTCAGGTTTAGGGAATTCATGTAGTGTACATGTATATTTAGTGTGCATACTCCTAGATTGGCCTCATTGTTTATTGGAAAAATGTGTTGTAAAGCACTACTAGAGACATTCTGTAAGGTCATTTTTTGAACGTTTTATGAAGCCTGGGATGAATTCAGTGGTCTTGTGATCATATCAGCTTATAATTCTACTAATGCACATTCTTAGATATTCATGACAGTATTAAATTTAAAGTGCATTAAATGATTGTTAGCCCTTCTTTTTACAGATCTGTCCGACACTGAAAGTGTTTTTATAGATTCTTATGAAAATAGAACATTTTTTGGGTCTTAGTTTGTCCCAATTGGAAAAAAGCTGAATTAAATGGCTTTTCTGGGCCACTTCAAAAGAATGGCTCAAAGCAATCCCAGCTTGAAAGATTTAACCTTCTTTGGTTGCATGACTCTTGATTGAATAAAACGTTAGATGTGCTTGCTTAAGCAGGAGGCACTTTATTAGAATCCAGGGTAATAGGTAAGGTGACAGAACAATGGGCCACTTTTTGAATGAGAAATCATTTGGTTACTAAATGAAATTAGAAACTGGTATCAGCTTGATTAGAGTAGTTGAAGTTGCTATGATTTGTTAAATTAATTAGTGTATAATTTATAGGCCCGGAATCATGAATTAATCTATTATTGAATTGTCTGATGGTCAGTTTAAATTATATTATAGCAAAAAAATGCTGTTTGTTTGGTACTTTTTATGCATTACTGCATGTTTCAATTGTCCTTAATAACAAAAAATAAAGGCAAACGCCTATGAGAGAAAATGATTATACTTTCATGGAGGTGTAAACCCAGATCTGTAAGGGTAATGAACAAAATATAAGACAGAAAATGAAAATGGATAAATTAGTAATGTAAGCCATTAGTGTCAATCTTCAAGCGAGACACAGATACCAAATGTAATATCTAGTAGTATTTAAGGCCTCAATAACAATTTGGTCTTAAATAGCAGGTTCACACTGTGCATTGGCTAATTGCAACAATGCATGTATGCTATTGCTTCCACCATTTCAGGCAGGTTTTATGGGAGCAAACACCCACCATCTGTGCTAGAATTACAATACTGTTTTGGGCACAATTGTGAATAGGTATCACAGAGAAATTAAAATTGTGTACATTATCTGATATTTTTTATCTTTTTTTTTTTAAAGCCAGGACATTTGTCTGATAACATTTGTACAACACTACAATTTTGCTAACATTTGCATGAAAGATTTGCAGGAACTGAGCATCAACTAGTTCGATAAGTCTGTGGGTAATAAAATACAACATTTAAATAGTGAAAGAAATGATTTACATGGATGAATATTTCATTTACCGTTACTACTGATGAGGGTAATTCATCTAAAGGAAATCTCAACTTACGTAGCAATGTTGATATAACCAGAAACGAAAGGAGTGGGAATTATTTATTAAAACCTGAGGGAACAAGTGATTTTTTAACAACAGCTGGATTTAAAATGCCTTTAAAAAATGTAGGGGGTTATTCTAACTTTGGAGGAGGTGTTAATCCGTCCCAAAAGTGACAGAAAAGTGACGGATTTACCACCAGCCGTATTACGAGTCCATTATATCCTATGGAACTCGTAATACGGCTGGTGGTATATCCGTCACTTTACCGTCACTTTTGGGACGGATTAACACTCCTCCAAAGTTAGAATAACCCCCGTAGTTGTTTTAACTGAGTGCTAAAAAGGTAGATTTGATCGTGAAACATTTTCTAAATGAAGGGAACTTAATTTGATTGATATAAAATGGTGCCTGCTGTTACTATCCCCTGCATGGCAACCATTTTGTGAGTAGGGTCAAAACAAGTTCTCGACCTTTTGTGCAATCACCACACCAGCAGATTCACAGAATGGAATGAGAGCCAGAATAGGTAGGGAGGATATCATAATGTGGTGGGTGGTCCTTCACCAGGAGAGGCTGCCTGTCAAGGTCTAAATAATGACCTTGTAAATAGTCTGCTGATCAAGAAAATTATGGCTACACAATAAACAAATGTTGGACCTGGCCCTTTTTAGAGGGTCATTCCCCAAACTTTTTGCCTTTTCCTCCTAATTTTTCTGACCCCTTTTGGTTGTCATTATGACTGAGCACTTTACCACTGTAATCAGTGCTAAAGTGCATGTGCTCTCCCTTGTAATCTTGGAATGATTGGCTTATAGCTAATTGGCATAATTAATTTACCTGTAAGTCCATTGTAAAGTAGTATCTCTATATCCAGGGCCTGTAAATTAAATGCTACTAGTGGGCCTGCAGTGCTGCATGCGCTACCCACTGAGTAGCCTTTCAAAGCTGTCTCAGACCTGCTAGCGCAGGGCCTGTGTGAGCAGTTTTCTGCCACAGGGGCCTGGCATCTAAATTTACTTGTGAGGCCCAGAACTCCCCTTTTAACATATGTGAGTCACTCCTAAGGTAGGCCCTAGCTAGCCCTGTGGGCAGGGTGCTATGTATGTAGAAGGCAGGATATGTGCCTAATAGTGTGGCCTGTCCTGATAGTGACAAACAGCCTATTTGGTTTCTCACTGCTGTGAGTGTGGTTTCTCATAGGATTGCATTGCAAATGCCCTGCCTTATGTGTAGGGGGTACAGTCTGATTTATGAGGGGTAGCGTAGGCCTGTTTAGTATGGTTGTAGTGGTAACGAGAAATGCTGATAACCGGTGTAAGTAGATTTTTTATTACTATTACATATATGCCACTTTTAGAAAGTGAACATTTCTCTGTGCTTATGACTCTGGTGTTTTGCAGCTTGACTCCAAATCATGTCTGGCCAGAGTGACAGTTGGGCTTTGTGCATACTTTTCAGATAACCTGTAAACAGGGAGAGTGGAGGTGTCAGAGAGGTGCATCTGCATACTGAATAGTCTTCCTGGGCTGAGAGGAGGGAGAGGCGGTGCACACCTGCATTTTTAAAGGCTGTGCCCTGGCCTCACACAATAGGGTCGTTTACCCCCAACTGATGTTTGAAGCCTGTGTTGGAGGAGAGAGGAGTCACTCCCAGAACCAGTTGTAACTGGTGGGAACCTCCTCTCCCCTCTCGTTGTGAAACACACTGTAAACTGAGTATAAGTACAGGGGATTTTTCCCCACATTTTAGACATTCTTGGGACATCTTCAGGACACAGAACGCTATTGAAAGGACTCACCAAGACCCACCGTGGCCTGCTGCTGCTGTGCTGACCTTTGACCTGCTAGGTCACTAGGAGGAATTGCCACCATCTGCATCCCTTGTGCTGGCCTGTGCTGGGGCCTGCTAGCCCTGTGATTCTCCCCCCCCTTCTGTCTCCAGGGGCAGGGTCCTGCGGCCCCTGACCCCTGCAACTATCAAAAAGTTAGAGGAGTTCTGCTTTTCTTCCTTTTACTTAGATAGTGCCTTCAGAGAGCTCTGGCACGTCGTGGACAGCGCCCTCAAAGCCCTCCTGTTCTCTGCCCATAAGTGCCTGGGGAGCACTTCTTCTTGTTGCCTTTGGAAGGAAATCACTGCTGCAGCCCGGGAACCCGTAATTATCGAAGCATGTCTGAGCACGGCATGCTCCTACTAGTGCCTACGGGGTACACGCTGGCCCATGTTGTCATGGAGATCACCGCCGTGGGCCAGAGAACTCCAGGATTGGGTGCAGACGTGCAGTGAGGGGGAGGTGCCGGGCTCAGGAGAGTTCACCGTACGCCTCCTCCCCCTGCATTAGGGAGCCACCAAAGTAGGGCCCCCCATCTTCGGAGGAACTTGAGGCAGGACGGGAGTCCTCAACATTGTTTTCCCACTCCCCTTTCCAGCAACCGAGATCACAGGCAGGCAGAAGCCTCATCAGAGGCCCCTGCCACGCAAGGTCTCTACTTCTCCCCCTTTGCGGGGTTTTGGTTCTTGCCCCCCCTTTCGTGGAGGGGCCTGTAGTGGCCCTGGAATTGGGAACCAAGTGCGCGTGGGTCCTAGGAGGGGCCTGACTAGAGGAAACAGAGGGGGCATGTGCCACCCCATCCCCCGATATAAACGTCCCCTGTGTTTGCGCATAGGAGTGCCGGGGGCCCAACACATAGATCTTCTTGGCACTAGGAGTGCCTCTACACCATAGTACAGGTACTTTTTGGACATACTCATTCTTATGCCCCTGGATGGGATATTGTAGAGTGATATGGTCACCTGTGTATTTTATGACATGACTTATGCTTTTTAATGTTCCTCTTATGGGCATTTATTAAGTGTATTGGTTTTATATTGTGATTCCTGACTACTGCTTATGTTGCAAAATCCTGAGTACTCACGTGTTCTAATGTGACTACTGCTTATTCTTGCAGAATATTAATAACCTGTGTAACCTTCTGACAACTGCTAAGGTAGCAGGGTATTTCTGACATGTAATGTTTGGTCTAATTATGTTTTGTGCAATAGAGTCTATTTTTACAGAGCTCTGTATTGTGTTTATTTTGTGGTGTATATATTGTGTCACATGTGTTGTGTGTGTTGTGCAAACGTTTTACACATTGCCTCCGGGTTAGGCCTGACTCTCGTGCCAAGCTACCAATGGGGTGAGCAGGGGTTATCATGGACGTGTAACTCCCTAATCCTGACTAGAGTGGGTGGGATCTGCCTGGCTTAGGTGCAACCAGAATCCCAATTTCTAACAACAAAGTATTGAATATTCTTGGTGTTTGATTTTGATAATTATTGACAGTAAAATGTAATTCTAAGTCTGTGAACCTCAATTTTTTAGCATTATATAGTGTTAGCCCACATGGTAATGTATGCTAATGAACTATACCTAATGCGTTTGCATTAAGATTATTTGTTCTCAAGTATTTAAGTCCAGAAGGACCAAGCCCCAAAAGAAGTGAATGATTTGAAAATAGCAAAAGAACTGAATCTTCAAAGTGAAGCGTGGTTTAACATATTCCCTTCACTTCTTTACAGAAGCCTAGATCAAATATCTGCTGTGCATTTGCTACTATGAAAATATGTTAATTCTAGCTTTATTGAAATGAATCCCTGTTCAAAGTCAGATATTTCCTTATTCTTGATACATCCTATTCTCTGCTCAGAATTGAATCACAGATGGTGCTCAATTAGACATTGCCTGCAAAGTCATAAACAATTTTCAAGAAGCCACATCCTAGCTGTAGATAATACAAATTTGTGACTGTTAAATCTCTCTTAAATTGACCTCGTATTGCAACTCTTCAATATCCAGTTTTGCCCATCTGAAAGCTATCTTTAATGTGCATGTTTGTCTCATTACAGGGGCTAAAACTTCTAAAAAAGTTTTTTCATTTCTGAAAGCTTGCCATCAACTGTCATCAAAATCAAACATCAAACATTGCTGAATAGTCTTAGAGGTGATATTGAGAAAAGCATGTTTATTAAAGAAAATATATCAGATTACCTTTAACTACAAATCTAAGATGAGGTAAGTGTTTAGCTATATGGTCATCTTGGAAGTGAACACATTTAGAAACCAGAAAATTGTGCTTCTTCACAGCAACTAAAATATATAGTTCACTAGTCCCTTGCATACTTCTCATTTTCAACCATGTCTCCTAAAAAAAAAAATACTTCATGTAGCTCTTTCAGTGAATTCTGAAGGCAGTTGTTCAGTTTGGTAATTAATCCACTAGATACAAAGAAAATATTCCCACATCCAAGCTGTCACTCTGAATGACTTTTAAATTATATTTTACTGAAAAGACAAGTCCAAGGCCTGAGAGCAGGAGAGCTAAGAATGTTGTTTGCACTTGACACAAACTCAGACAGAACTTTGCTGTGTTCACTGGAATCGACATCTATCTCAAATGGGAGCTAAAATCATAAATTCAGCAATATATCAATTGCATTGAAGCATACTTTACTCCACAGAAATGACAGAGAAAGTACTTTACCTTTGCAACCATGAAGGTATAACAACAAATCAATTAATTTACAATTTCAAATAAGATTAATTAAACATAAATCAGTAGCATATATGAATATAATCATATCAATTAATTTCTGCAAATGCAAGTGCATATTATGAAAGACAGCTTCTGCAACATAAGATAAAATGATGTTCCCATAAGGGGAAACTACCTAAAGTTAAGATAAGTTTGTGGATTAGTCAAACAATTTTAAAGCAGCCGGTTTCAGCAAATATAACATCAAAACTAGAACCAAGTGAAGGTTTCAATCAAGAAAAGGAGAAACGTACTTTCTCTACAAAGTAAGTCTATAAGCAGAAATATACGAATCATGGGGTCTCAAGAGGGACTAAAGGGGATGCTTGCCTGCAAAGGTGGATAGGAGCAAATGCCTGACTAACTAAAATATTGTCACATAATTAAAACATGACATTAAGTCTAAGAGATACATTACACAGGTTTCCACTGGGTAAGAACCAATAAAAAATCAGTGTCCCCTCTGTATTTGGTGCCAGCCTCTTTCTCTCTGAAAATACAATGCCAAAGTTGTTAATCATTGAGGTCCTTATGACATCTCAAAAAAGGAGTATCCACCTCCTCTGCCTCCCATTCCATGCAGGTGCTCAGAATCATCCCCCAATCAATTATTTGAAGCAAACATGGCCTTTACACAACAGACTCACTGAAAATAATAATTACTGAGAACATGGTGACTCTGGCGCCCAATACAGAAAGGGAGGTATGCACCCCAAGCAAAAATACAATGTTAACTTGGAAATAGAGTCAGGCACCTAGGCCCATGTCAGTGCTAAATTGCATAAATCTTAACTATGTTAAAACAAATACAAATAAATCACTCATTTCACAAAATATCAGTGTAAAATAACAGGTGCACATTTATAAGTAATGGTTAAGCATGTTGCTAGTTAATGTATTATTAAGCATAAATCAATGATGATTACTTTGCGTTGCCAGGCCTTTAAGCCTGTCAAACATAAATGTACACATTAGCCCTATCAAAGAGTCAAACCTGGAAAGCAATGATTCCCCTCATTGCAGCTCTCACATCATAGAATATGTTAATAGGTCCACCACTACTATAGGGACAACAATAACTGTACCATATCTGCTGAGCCATGCAGTGGAAGAGACATATTACTGGTGGCATTTTACTCTGATTCAATGCAGAAGCCACTTTTTTATTTATTTAACTATGTGGGATGCTTTTTCCATCTGTGGGATGGGTTTTTTAAATTTATGGCTTTGTGATATATTTGGTGTTTGCAATTTTGATTTACAGATGGATTGGTGCTGTTCTCAGCACCAATCATGACTGACCACTGGAGTGCTCCTTATGACCTAGTCTGTCCCTGCTCCTTCCCTCCCACCTACACATTAACTTCTCTCCTGTCATCTTATCATCATTCATAGCTCAACCTCTTTTCCCCTGGCCCTTCATAATCACTTTTTTACCAGATGTCCATTCTGAGCACTTAGCACAAGAACCCAGTGAAGAGCAGAGAGGATAAAGGTGTCTTTCAGTGGCATCATCCCTTCTTGAATTTCTTAAGGCCTGGAATGAGCTTTTGGCCCAAATTATCTTTCCTACCCTCATCCAACTCACTCCTTAGTGCTTCATATGAGATGGTTTCCTAGTACTCCTAGGCTCAATTACCAACTCCATAGTGGTTGAAAAGCACTGCCAATGGGTTGTCACAATCTCTCCTGGGTGGATTAAAGGTAATGCCTTGCTGCCTTAGCATTGACCCCAATGGGTGGGCCCTCTCTTGCTTCTGGGTGCACTCTGCATAGTACTGTTTTGGTGGTTTAAGAGTATTTCTAAATGGGTTAGGCCTTACAACTCTATGTATGTAAGTGACACAACTGAGGGGCATTAATACCTAGGACTATATTTGATACTGCTCACATTAGCTTAGTAAGTACTCACATTCATGCATTCACACTGATGTCTATTCTCTGCTACACTCTCTGTTTTTCAATAGTGGCATCAAGTATGTCATACTTACGTCACTTAGCTCAAACCTTATCGACCACCTCCAACATTCCCAATATAGACCAAACTATAACCTTTCAACCATATCCTTTGAAGGACATCCAGGAACCTTATACAAGGTCGGACAGGTAACAATCTGGCTAGGGGTATGGAGCAATTGGATGTACCCTAAAACACTTTAGGCCATGCACACCTTGTGCTATGTTCCCTTAATATGGACTTGCTTGAACACTCAGCTGTTGCCAGACAATTATGTGAGAACCACAAGGAGAAGGGCTTTGGCTCCACCCACATGTTGGGGGCCAAGACTACATGCTTTGATTAGGCAGAAGTGATGTGCTTACACAAAAATGTGCATATTCTCGACACAGCTGTAATCATTGTATTGATTTATCCATCTGCCTTTGACTGAACTTTCAGAGGCTCACATATGACATTGTAATGCTATTTAAGAGTCTTATATATATAGATAATATAAAGTATTTTCACTGGCAGTAGCACAGATTGAAGGAGGGCAGTGATTAACCTACATGTATTTTTAGATCTGGATTTATAGTGCAACTCTCTTTTTACCTTACGTGATCAATAAAAAAGAGCTTTCTCCTGAGAAAGGGGCTTAGGCTCCACTCGCAGGTTGGTTTCTTTGAGTACTGGATTTGATTGGGCCAAATTTGTGTGCTTCCTCTAAAAAGACTGCATGTATTGCACTTTTTGGCAAAGTTTCTACTCAATGCAGCAGGACTCGGTTATAGTAACAAGCCAATGATCATGACTCTATGTGAGAATCACCAGGAGATGAGCTTTGCCTCGACCCACATGTTGAAAGCCAAGAGTGCATGTTCTGATTGGGTAGAAGTTGTGTGCTTCCATTAAAAAAGTGCTTACCCTCTATGCAGCTGTTATCATCTCATTTATTTATCTAGATGCCTGAGTTTGAAATTTCACAGGCTCACATATGAATATGTATTTGTAGAGCATGCTAATAACCTGTGAGGGAATCCAGGCCCTAGGTCCAGGCTGCTGGGGGGACAGGCTTTGAGTCCCCTTCTGAATTCCTGGAGGAAGGGAGTTCTGCATTTCCTGGGTAAGTGGGTGATACTATTGTCAGGCTTGAGAGTGTGGCTTCTATATATGACTTTGCTGACCCAGCCATGTTTGAGTTTATCTGATTCAACACTGGTAAGTTGGGTTTCCTGCAGGAGGGAGAGGCCTGCATGCTTACAGTTTAAAATATCAAGCAACCTCTAACATGTAATGTAGTGGGTAAAGCCATGTATATTCAATGATAGAGAGGTCAAAGGTCTTGTAGTCATGGCACAGTGCCAAATGCATATGTTACAATGGGGTTGTGGTGCACTGTAGCCTGGATATAGTGCAGTGGCTGGGGTAGGCACAGGAGTCATGGTGTGGGGCATAGGGGTTAGAGGCAGTGGCTCTGCGAGACTCCCTCTAGTGGGTACAAAAAATCTTGTGTTGGCAGTGGAAGAGGACCTATGTGCCTGTCTGTGCGGTGGCGATGGGGAAGAGGAATGGGGAGGGGCAGTAAAAGGGAAGGAAAGGGTGGCAAAGAATGAGGGGGTATGAGCTGTGAAACTAAAAGGGTGGGTGGCAGGAAAAAGGAAGGGATATGTTGGTTCATTTAGAGCTGGAAGGGAGGGAAAAACATTGATCGGTGGAACAAAATCTTAAGAGCCCCAATGTCTTTGGCACTCATAGGCTCCAGAACAGGGGAAGAAGAACCCTTTGCCCTCAACAATGAGGGAGTTTATAACAATGGCCTCAAATAGTCAGTGGCGCCAGGCCATAGAGAAGTGGGGGTGGTGTTTGGCAGGGGCATGACCTTATTTAGTGCAGATAGGTGATATGGAGAGTGTGTTTTGTCTCCGGCATTGGTAGGACAGATGGTGTACATCGTGCTTGGAGAGAGCCCTAGTGGCAGCGTCTCAAAGAACTAGTAATGGGGGAGTGGCAGCAGTGGTGGGATAACCTGCAATAGGGGAGAATGTGGCTAGGGACATGTAGGCCATGTGGTAGAGGCAGCATTACACATCCAGGGCAAAGAGTTGGCTAGTCATCAGAACATTATAAACATTATAAACAGTGCAACACATAGTGAAAGAGAGATAAAAAGCAAGTACAAAGACAAATATAGGGGCAGAGGCAGAGGGTATCCATCCACCGGAAGAAGCAGCAGGCACAGGAGATTGTCTCCACTCTGGTCTGGATCCAGTCTTGTCTTCAGTGGTTCGCTGAACTTCTCCCACCCTGAGCCTTGAGTGGGGTGCAGCAAAGCCCTGATTGCCATATCTTTTCCACTTTGGGAGTGGAATCCCTAATCTTTCCACCTGCCCTTGCAGTGAGTTGTCAGTTCGTCTCAGGGGTACTCTTCTCAAGGGTGGTTATGGGTTAGGTGTTGTGTACATGTCTGAATTCTGCAGGCTTTTTAAGAAGGCACAAAGTCTTCTGGTTTAGAGAGTCCTTTAATGTCCTGTCCATGGTGATCTATATTTGTGTGTGTTCAAACAGTCCATAATTTAAGCCCTATTTGCACAGCATCGGTAGTGGGGACAAAAAGGCTTTCTGATTTTCATTCGTCTCTTCGGAGAAATACGCTGATATGTGGATTTTGTGGTGTTGCTATTGATCTCTGCCCATTTAGTACACCTAGATTTTTTTGCTTTTTTGATCACCCGGTTTTAGACTTTTAACTGTGGGTGAGTTTCACTACTTCACTTCCCCCTCACACGAGCTCTGCAACAATCTTTCAAGACTGCCAACATCTACAGAAACTTTGCATCCAGACTGAGGCTACCGACCTCTCCAAGAAACACAACAACTCTGCTACAATTCAGATTCCTCATCAGCCACAGCACAAAGACAGCCCTCATCATGGCTACTGATGACATCCGAGCCCTACTTGGTTGAAGAGAGACTGATGCTCTGATCCTACTAGCCCTCTCGGCAACCTTTAATGTGGTCTCCCACTACACACTAAGCACAAGGCTGCACAATATAGGCATCCTAGGAGCTGCTCTCAGATGGGTTGCCTCTTTCTTCACCTGAAGAACTAAAAATATCTGCCTTCCCCCTTCACCTCTGAACCCAAGGAAATCATCTGTTGAGTACCCCAAGGATCCTTGTTCGCCCCACCCTCTTCAACACTTCTATGACACCTCTGGCCAGCACTGTTAAAACCCATGGACTCAACATCATGTTCTATGCTGACGACACACAACTCATCCTCTTCCTTTTTCAAATACACCACCAAGACCAGCTTCCATAACTGCATGATAGATGTTGTCAACTGGATGAAAGACAACTGCCTGAATCCCAACATGTACTTGACAGAGGTACTGATCTTCAGAAACAAAAGCTCTCCATGGGGACGCATCCTGCTGGCCCTCAGAACTCTGACCTACTCCTGCCTCCTCTGACCATGCCAGGAAACTAGGTATTATTCTGGACAACAAGCTAGCCATGATGACTCAGGTCAACTCTTTATCCTCCTCCTTCTTTCATCCTCTGCATGCTTCGTAAGATATTCAAATGGCTACCCCAAGGCTCAAGATGCACCATTACTCAGGCCCTCATCTCCAGTCAACTGGACTACAGCAAAGCTCTCTACACAGGAATTGCAGCTTACGTCCTCCTATGACTACAGACCAGACAGAATGCTGCAGCCAGACGTATCCTGAATCTCCCTAGATAAAACTACATCACCCCCTACCTCACAGAGCTCCACTGGTTCCTTCTACTGAAAGTATGTCAGTTCAAGCCCCTGACCCATGCATACAAGGCCCTACACAAGTACAGGCCCGCCTACTTGAATCACAACCTGAACTTCCATCAACCCAACAGAAACCTCCGCTCTGCTTCCCTCTCTTTAACCCTCACCCCCCACATCCGACAAAGCAGATGCCAAGGTCACACCTTTTCCTACCTAGCAGGGAAGACATGGAACAAGCTAATCTTTCATCTCCAGACCTCTTCTCGCTTCCAGTTTTGAAAGCCCCTGAAAACCTAGCTATTCTGCTAATCAACTGGACACTGCCACTTCCTGGATACACTGTTTTGTGACAAGGAGCGCTCCACAAATCTACTAATTGATTGATTCACGTCTCTCACTGTAATTACATGGCAAATGAACTATGCTTGTTTACTGGCAGTGTCGTCCTTTTAAGCTATGGCTTCTGCAACGCAACTAGGTTAAGGGGCACTCAGTTGGTTACACATGACCATATGTGCAGACATGAGTGTACACATGTGAGGGATAAACCTGTGAGCCTGCTGTCATGTGCGGCCCAGTAACTGCACACAGGTAGCCTGGCAAAGGGGAGACTGTGTAGGTTTAGATATTGACCTGGGGTAGGTATGATAACATTAATGTACACTCATAGTTAAAGTCAGTGTGATTTACTGTTTTGTCTGCAGTGACAATTTATTTATACACAGAGGGAGAAAACTGCCTTAAAGTGCAGTTTCACTTCTATGTGGGCTACAAACTCCCAAGAGGATGCCTGTACAACTTATGAATCATCCAAAATTGTCATATTTCTCTGGCTCAGACCAGGATCAGAGTTCAGGCCTTTTGTCAACCTGTTGTCCCAAGATAATTACAATTCTCTGCAGCAGTAGAAACAAAAGCCACCACCACCACAAAAGAGTTATTAAAAGTACTTCCCTCAGCTCCTGAGGTGGGACGGGTGGGGATGAAAAAAATCTGCATCTGTTATTTATCTGTCGTACTACTCCAGTGCTGGAGACAGCTCAGGCCCACCGAACAAAAGAGGAAGCCCAGATAGCTGGAGCCAACACAAATAAGGGTACGTTTGGTGTGAAATGCCCTGGCGTTGATGTCAGTGAGGGACGGAGCTGAGACCCCAGGACCAGTGACTCTAGAATGACGTCATCTTGAACTATCCCAGCATGATGTGCAGGAAGGCTGGTATAGGTGTGGAGAGGTGACTTGGTACCCTAGGATTGGTCAAGGGTGCCTGGCTTGTAGAACCTTCTTCTTCCTTTAAAAACTCTTGCACAATGAGGAGAGTTTCTCTTGGTTGGTGTTTTGTGCTCTTTGCTGCGGGACCCTGGGACTGTGCCAGCCTTAAACAACGAAAAGGAGGAACTCCCGGATGCACAAAAAAGACTAAGGACTGTGCGACAGTGACCTCAGGACCAGTGGGTCTCCCTAAGGGCAGGACGTCTGACTTCTTTACACCCCCTGAGGACCAGTTGAGGAAAATCCCTGGACTTCTACTCCCAGAAACAAAGACAAGGAGGAAGGCTGGAGCAAGAAGCCAGGAGAACCAGATCCCTGTAGATTACCCAACATTGGAATTGAGGAAGTCTGCTTAAGCTCACCACCAGTAGTAAAATGAGCTCAAGATCATCCAAGTTGTCCCAACGACCCAAAGTTATGTATTTCCAAGATTGGTGACCTTTGACCTGGTGACCTTGTTATCAAACGTAGCAGTTGATGCTCCACCTCATTCCCTACAATTAGCCCCAGAGTGGGCCTCAGCCCGGCAGTTGGCACACAATTGACTATTTAATGTTTTCAGGGAGGAGGCCCCTCCCCATGCTCTCCATTGGCACAGAAACCTCATACCCTGGGCTGTATATGCGGATAAAGGGGACCTGGATCCTAGACCAGTTGACATTGGGAGACCCGTCATGACCCCTGCCAGTGGGGGTGTTCATGCCCTCACTCTTGTGCCCGTGTCTAGGGAATCAGATCAGCTACTAAAGATGAGATCTCCCAGTTTGCAGAGTGGGCATGGGAGAACAGAGCTGCTGGCTCCCACGACAGCAAGAGGGCAAGGTTGTTGTGTGGGAGCCTGTGGGACAGCCAGGGATTTGGAGGCATGCCCACGGGCGGAATGGGACACTCACATAAAAAGGCATAAGGATAGGAGGTCTGTGGCACAAGGCCGCACTTCAGGAAAATAAACAGAAAATATCCCCAGCTCAGAAGGAGAATCGCTCATTAGACATTCAATGCTCCTGGCTAGAGTCCCCCATAATAAACTGCAGAACTAGTTTGCATGGATTTTTTCTCTTCTTCCTGTGGCCCCAGAAGACAGAGGCACCACTAACAACCTTGATCAGTGTTGTGGGTGGCTCAGGAAGGTAGCTACTCCACCAAGGAATATTTCAAAACTAACCCTAAATTCCAGGTTCAAAAAAACCATGACCCTTTGGAAATTTCCCTTAATTTTTTTAAAGCGCTCACAAAGCTGGAGCTTTTGTTTTACAGCTGGGAGTGAAGCATTCTCTAGGAACATGTTTTATGGCTACATTTAATGTGCCCAAAGGTGATTTTGGAAGGTGTATGGTGGGCTGAATCGATGGCTTTATTCTATGAGTTTAGAAAGTGCTATAGTTTTTATGATAGCATTCTATATGGCTTGCATATATAGAAAAAGTGCAGAGACACATGCTTTGTCATTTAAAAATGTTTTATTAAGATAATAATCCTGACAGTGATTATTGATCACGGTGAATATGCTTTACTGACAATAATAAGTTCATTTACACATGGTTATTGTGGATTACGCACAAAATGATGTTTTTTAACATTTGGTTTGTTGATCTTGAACCTTTGACTAAGCCAATACACTTCCCTTACATGTTATATGACCCTCCAGGGGGTCAAAGGTAAACATCTATGGTGTTTTCCATCTGCCAAATGTACTTGTTTGTAAATTAATGTGTAGAAGTTAGTAGGGTGTGCATAATGTACTTTTTCTTTATCTAAAAAAAAGCACTGACAGCAAAGTCATTTATTCAGTGTTATTATTGTGTGCCAGTGAGTGCCTCCCTTGAGTAAGCCTTAGATTGTTCTGCTTCACTACTCTGAGTGAGTCAAGCGCTACAGTGCAGTTCTTGTTTCCTAGTAAGGAGGAAACGTGGACCTATTACTTGTGCAGACCACACAACTAATAACCCAATTTCCTACATGTGGCCTTCATAATCATAAGGGTTGTGGTTGCGGGGCTGCAGCCAGGACTTGGTGGCCTTGCCCAAGTCTCAGAAAACATACAATGGTCAGGTGGGTTTTGTCACCAGTGGCGGCCTGCGAGTAGAGATGCAGTGTGCCCTCTACAGTTCCACTGGTGGATTAAAAGTAAGGTGTAAGGACTAAGGGCCAGATGTAAAAAGGGTTTTGTGACTCGCAAACGGCGAAAAACGCCTTTTGCGAGGCGCAAAAGCCTCTCCGGTATGCAGAAATGCATTTTGCGAGTCGGATACGATTCGCAAAATGCATTTCCGACTCGCAATTAGGAAGGGGTGTTCCCTTCCTATTTGCGACTGGCAATGCTATGCAATTTCATTTGTGACCGCAAAAGTGGTCGCAAATGAAATTGCAGTTACCATCCACTTGAAGTTGATGGTAACCAAGTCGCAAACGGGAAACCTTTGTGAATGGAAACAAAAATCATTTTTCAGAGCAGGTAGTGGACCACTGCCTGCTCTGAAAAATACCGAAACAAAAGGTTTCGTTTTTTTTTCTAAGTGCAGCTTGTTTTCCTTTAAGGAAAACGGGCTGCAGATAGAAAAAAAAAATGCTTTATTAAAAAGCAGTAACGGACATGGTGGTCTGCTGTCTCCAGCAGGCCACCATCCCCGTGAGTGCCCATACTCGCAATGGGGTCGCAAACTGCATCCCACCTCATTAATATTAATGAGGTGGGTCTTTGCGACCCCATTGCGAGTTGCAGAAGGTGTCTGAGACACCTTTCTGCATAGCAAATTGCGACTTGCAATTTAAGAGTCGCACGGACTCACAAATTGCAAGTCGCAATTTGCTTTTTTGCTACATCTGGCCCTAAGAGACTGGGAAGTGCACCTCACCCCTGTGGCTCCTCTCTTCCAAATTGAAGACCTTATGATGCAGTCGCCATAGTTCAGTGTCCCAGGAGCCTGAGTCGGCCATTCAGGATTCTAGTGCTGAGAAGCGGTTATTAATGCAGTCCATCTGGCACTGAAACCCACCAGTCTCCGTTCTGATGGATTTAGTGTCATGGTGAGGTCTGTAATTTTAGGGTCATTTTACTATTTTGCTCATGATTGCACCAGTTTTGTAGCACATCCATGGCACAAAATGCTATTCGATATTTACAAAGCCATGCAAGGGGCCATTTGCGCCGCCATGCCTGACTTTGTAAAAAAAATATAACACAATGCATCAGCTTGTGCTGCATTGCATTACATTTCATTCTGGGAGACGTTCCGTGGTTGGAATATGTGTATTCCCATTGATCCACCCATACATCTCATGCAAGCCCAGATTTACAAAGGTTTGTAAACCTTGGATTGAGTGAAATATCTACTCCTCCCAGAGTACGGTGCAACTAAGAGAAAAATCTTTTTTTCTCCTGGTTAGTTCCTGTTTCTCTGTGTTCTGCAAATTACAGCACACATAGAAAGTGGAAAATGTCTCAAGAGATTGTTTTCGTGTGAGAAAATATCTCTTCCAGCACAAAAACAATTATCCTTGCAACGCAGGCACCCTTACAACATGGTGTCAGTGGAGCAGTGTTTTTTGTGGTGGGCTACGAACTCTGCAAAGAGCAGTTGATGGGTTGCCTTCCGGGATATGATAGAGTCCGTTGCGGCTGATGGTCACTGTAGAGGGGTAGCATTTGTGTAGGGGACTCCTCAGGTGGTGGCAGGTATGTGGGTTAGAACCAGGTCTCGTTCATCTGGACAGTCGAATCAGTGTCTATCCATCCCCGAAGGTCTCTCTGGGGGATCCCATGTGTATCAGGACAGGTGTCATTATGAGGGAAACCTATGAGATAAAGGAGAGTAGATCAGGGTGAGGAGAAATGGGGTCCTTCATGGCTATGGCCCGTGGTTGACAGCTGATGGAGTGGGAAGTATTCAGGGTATGTAAGGAAAATTCTTGGGTGCTCTCATAGGGATGAATATGGTCAGGGCGGGTGGGACCCCCCTGTAGTAGATGATGGATCCCCTGTAGTAGATGATGGATATATTAATTGGGGAATCAAGTCAGGACAGGCAAGGCCTGCTTGTGTAGAGAAGATTCCCCGAATGAACAACAGTGGTGCTGGTCCTTAAGTCTCCCCCGTGTGGTTTGGCTCACAGGCTGTACAGTGGAATTGTGCCCCTAGATGGTGATCCTGGCTGTGCAGAGGTCCATGCGGAAACCAAAGCAGAGTGTGGTCCTGAGGTGCCACTTCAGGTGGTGTACTGAAGGATGACTGGGAATGAGGAAAGCTGGGGTGAGAAGGAGAGCACCTCATCCCGTCTGTGTTTCAGTGAAGTTGCCATAGGCCACCTCGGTGGTCTTGTATGGGAGCCCAGTCATCACAGTACATGGGGTCTCTTCCTGGTGCCTGGAGGAGAAGGCCTGCAGCAAGGGAGAGGGGGAGGGACCTTGCCTCAGTCCCCCAGAACACCCAAGGTACCTGTACTGGTGGCACAATGGTGGGCCCCCTCAGGTGGTATGTCGTGGAATGCAGCTGTGTTCCAGATATTTTGTTTTCTCCATAGTGTGAGGGGAGTCCAGTGGGTGTGATGTGCTCCATCCAGCGGATGTATGGCAATGTACTGCACTTCACTATCTCTTAATGGGGGGGACAAGACCTATCCTTGAGGGTTACCAACTCATCGCTGATGGTCAGGCATGCAGTCACTGTTGAATTCAGCTTTTAGAGGTTAACTGTTATTGCACTGTGCTGAAGCCAGTAAACAGGCATTTTGTTTCATGGGATCTTTCAGATTACTAGTAGGCAAGTGTTTTGGTGTTGGTGATCCACCTGAACAAACCATGGGAATAAATATTATAAAGCATGGTAATCCTTTTTAGATTTTATTAGTAGGAATTTTGAATTGGTTTGATAACTGTTTTTGTGTATATTCATAATTTTATTTGTGGTATACTTGATGTTTGTTTTGTGGGTAGACTTATGAAACAATGCAATATGTCAGATTTGCTTGCAATGACAACCCAATAATAAAGGTTTTTGTCTTGTTTGTTTGTAATAAAAAGTTATGTTAAAAGGAAGTAGGTCTGACATACTGATTTGAAAAAGCATAGGTTTAAGTCAGTAAGAATATAAGGGTAGATGGTTATTCCTCTGCATTAAAGCCTACTGATAGATATTTTATGATACGGAATAGCCATAGTAGGAAGATTTGTACTGTCAGAATCCTAGCTAAGCCCTCTTAGGAGAGAGCATTTTGCTTTGCCAATTGTAATTTTGAATGTTGTGTAACTTTATTACTGTATGCTTGGTCGTTGTCTTGTAGGAATGTTTGTACTCAGTACAAGGGCCCTCGGTTGATTATGCTGGATCCACGATGGATCTGTCTCTCTAGATATATGTAAGTATTTTTTCACTAAGTACTCCAAACCTACCGATCAGATTTACACCAAATTACAAAAAGAGATCTTTCTGGACCAAGATCTAGCTGTTTGACAAATTTGGTGGAATTCCATTCAGCAGTTCAGGCTGGACACATGTCTAAAATCCCTATGAGAAATTGCATGGAGACACTGGCCCTCATTCTGACCTTGGCGGTCGGCGGAGAGGCGGCGGTCGGACCGCGAACAGACCGGCGGTCAGAAAAATGGCATTCTGACCGCGGCGGTCACCGCCGCGATCGCCCGCCACTTCCCCACTCCGACCGCCACGGCGGTCATGACCGCCGGGCTGGAGTTTGCGCACTCCGGCCCGGCGGTCGTCCCAAGACTGCCAACGGTATAATGACCCTGCCTACCGCCGCGGTTTCTTGCGGTCGGGAACCGCCATGCGAACCATGGCGGTAAGCACTATCGGGGCCAGGGAATTCCTTCCCTGGCACTGATAGGGGTCTCCCCCACCCCCCACTACCCACCCGAGTCCTCCCCCCACACCCTCCACCCCCCTGCCACCCCCCAGAGGTGGTACGAACCCCCTCCCCACCCCCACCCCGACATGCACATACATGCACCCCGACATGCACACACCCCCAACATGCACATATACACACCCCCTACACACACATACACAACGGGGACACATACCCGCACACATACATGCAGACATGCGCACCTGCCGAACAGCACACATTACCCATAGACACAGCAGCACCCCCCGCCCGCATACACGCACTCACACACCCCCTCTACACACTCACACGCACACCCCCACACACGCCCACATCACACAACACCCCCCCTCCCCCTCCCCTCACGGACGGTCAACTTACCTTGTGCGTTGGTCCTCCGGGAGGCGACGGGAGCCATGGGGAGGTGACCGCCAACAGAACACCGCCAACAGAAGACCGCCACAGAGATATGTGGGTCGTAATTCTGTGGGCGGTGTTCTGCTGGCGTGGCGGTGGAGGTTGACCAGTCTCCACTTTTCCGCCGACCGCCAGTGTGGCTGCTTGCGGTTTCCCGGCGGAACGCTCCCAGCGGTCGGAATGCGCACAGCGGCATACCGCCGCGGTCGGCGGTCTTCACCGCAGCGGTAACTCGGCGGTCTCGCGAAAAGACCGCCAAGGTCAGAATGAGGGCCACTGTGTTTTAGGGCCCCTCTTTTTTCAGCTCCCACTTGACACATTAAGGCAAACTTTCCAGACAGCAGCTGATGTGAGTGGCAAACTAGTTTTGAAAATTTTATGAAGGTTCGTCAAACACCGGCCAACTACTGAAAACATACAAGGCTCCATGTTTTCAGTATGGTTTCAGGACTACTTTTTCTCTTTGTTTCAGAGGCAGCGAGATCTCGCTGGGCAGTAGTCATGCGCTTTGGATGACATCGATCATGTTACATAGATAAATGCACTTTTGCTGGTTAAATGGATAATTACACTTTTGCCCGTAACATGGCTAATTGCACTTTTGCCGATACGTTTCATTGCAAGATAACTTCTGTTTTCTTTTGTGTTTTTGGTTCGCGCACATAGCGGCCGTCGGCTTGTGGTGTTTTGGTATTACTCCTAGTTGTTCCAGCATAGACGGGAGGGGCCATTCACGGTTTTTAGTATTTCCACAGGTATCAACCTTAACATAGCCATATATTTGACACTGAAAGGAGCAGTCATTTTTTCCTGTTCGTTCACACTATTGGGAAAAAATATAATGGCCACATATTTTTCTCACTTGGACTGAGACAGGAGCTGTCTTTATTCCAGTTATTGATGGGTGCTGTTAGACTGTTTTGCTGTACCATTTTCTAATGCACATCATACTCATCACAGCGAGTATGGTCATATTCATTTCCTGTTCTCCGTAACCATCGGGACATGTTGGAGAGTAATAATCACTCACTAAGCTTGAGTGTGGGAGGGATCTGTTTCACATACCTTCCCTATTTGGTGTTGGCTATTGTTGACCATTGCATTACTTTTACTACATCTTGATGCTGGCGCAAGCTGTCACATGATCCTAAGGCAATAACTTATTTACATAGGAATTGGATTATTCTTACAACATATTTGAACTATAACTAGTTTTTACATGACAGTTGTCTTTTTCTCTTGTTTTAAAATTTCCATTTTATAATAAATGATCTGTCTACTTGGAGGTGGACTCTGATACTTGATTCATGCACCCTTTAATAAAAAAAGTATAATACCGTTTAAGTTCTGTATTACTGGTGTTTACACCCAGATTATTGCTTAGCCCCCTTTTTTCATATAGTGTCATTTTTAGGTTGAGCACCAGGTATGTATCTGGGCTTTTAACAATGCCTACCTCACACCCATCACTACCACTCGTTCATGGGCTTGCCTTTTAAAAATCCTTAGATTATATTGGTGAATGGTTCCCTTTGTCCCTCCTTAGTGAGGTTTTGTTAGCGCCTTGCCCATCACCCCTGTAACATGTGTAATTGCACTTTTGTCAGTAAGTTTGACTGTGAGCGAACTTCTTTTTCCTTTTGTGTGTCTCTTCACGCTGATGCTCATGGCAGCCGTGGCACTGTGAATCAGCTTGCTTATGTGAAACTGTTTTACTTTTCATTTTCATTTCATGTTTCCAAGAAATGTCCGTTTAGGAGTTTACAACGCTAATAGCTCTAATTCGAGCAAATGCGAGACCCATTGCATTGCAAATGCTTGTTGTGATTTGGAGTAAGTTCATTCAGTATTTGCAGAGTTATTAAAAAAAAAATGTATATCTAGGGCAATGGATCTTTCGCTGATCCATTGTGGCACTCCGCAAACTCAAGGACTAAGTGCTATGCCATAATTGGCTGGCACAACGATTGGAAAGGTACAGCTGCCATTTTATGTATCAGCACAGTCCCGGTGCCTCAAAATGTGAGTGCATAGTGATTGAAAGGGTCACATTAGAGGTACCCTGACCCCATGGGTGTATTAGAGTGGTCGCAGAGGGAACATGAAGGTCAAGAAATTGCCTTAAAACATCTTTTTTTCGCACGCAGGGACCAACAGACCTGTCTGGTGCTCAGGGCTGCCTCAGTGTGCAGTTGCAATGGATCCGCTAAACCTAAAAAAGTACTTACAAACCCACTCACAGACCCATACAGGTATTTACAGACTCATACATGCATTTACAGCCCCCCGCACAGACCCACACAGGTACTCATATGCCCACTTAGAGACTCATTCACACATCTACTCACAGACCCACTCAGACACTCACACACCCACTCAGAGACTCACTGACACATTCACTCACAGACCCACTCAGACACTCATACATCCACTCACACACACTTACAGCTAGTTTTGCAGTCACCCAATCCCCCATACAGTCACTCTTGCAGCCACTCACTCACCCATACAGCTACTCAAACAGCTACTCACTCAGCCCTTCATCAATGCCAGTCACTGAAAGGGAGGACCTGCCAGGGGAAGACCCTGCCCCAGACACCTATGCCTCTGTAGCAGCAGGTTCTTCCCACATAAATGGAGATGTCTAGCTAAGAACACAGGAGGTGCGGATGGCAAGAGACACACCACTGCCAGCAAGTGTTCTCTTCCAAAATTACCTTCTTTGTGTGCAACATATTGAATCTGTTGACTGTTCTTAAAAACCACCTTCCATTTCCAATGGAAGGAGCACACTGGACATTGGACTTCCAGTGGTGTGGCATCACTTCACATTTCTCTTCCATCATTCCCCACTGTACATTCTGCACAAATTTCCAATAAATTCACCAATCACAAAGTCATTGCCTGTTTGCTTCTGTTCCACATTGTGCTATGTAGAGATATAAGATCATGAGAAGCAAATGAGGAAGACACAAGATACTAATGTAAGGAAGAATATGTTTCAAGTACAGTGTCCTGCTAAGTATTACTACCAACACACACAAACACATTACAACAACTGCCTGGTCACAACACACATTTTATTTTACTGTGCAGCACATAGGCTGTTTATATGTCTGGCCTGTCATAGCCAAGAATGGCGGACTCACATTGAGTCAAGGTAGACAAACCAAGGTACAGACCCCCAACCACGTAAAGGAAGAGCCCTGTCATACATTGTCCTGTAGAATAGGCAAACAGAAAAGTGAATGATATCACCAGCTTGAGCCTTATCACCTACCACACCAGAGTAATCCATCATCACATAAACCAAGGTACAGACAGAGGGCAGTACCACATTCCCTGACCACAGGCCCATCATTATCCAATGACCATGGATCTGGTGGTATGACACAAACATAGGTCAGTGTTGTGGCACAGGCACTGTGGCCTGCAATGATGAAACACATCTACAGCTACATACAAGTCATACAAGAAGAGTGTTTAGCCAATGTGAAAAGTGAACGCCTTGATCGCAATTGATGACTTCAGATTTCATGCCCACATAATGGCACACATGATGCAATTGGCCCAATACAGTACACTAAACAAGTACAATGTGCACTTTAGACCTTCACCTCAAACACTGTTCAAGCTGCCTTGGCACAGGTATCACACACCTTATATTTATGACCTACATTATCTGGGACAATCTATGTAAAATACCTATGTCAGAACAGCATCATATACCTGCCAGTGTCCCAACTCTGAAATACCTACATGAGGATGTCATGGTGAAGGTACCTGTACAAAGGCAAAAAAAGGAGTATGGACTTGAAAACATACCTATTACACAAATCACATAGCAAGCATCTGGAGATGGAATAACATTGCAATGAGACTGTCACCAACAAAGCAGCAGCATCAAGGTGGGGATATGTCAAAGGCTAACTCATCAACCACCCTTTGGCTGAATATTACAGAGTTTCAGCTCCGTTTTTGTTACCAAAACACCCAATTAGACACATTCTCAGGCCTAGGGTACATTGTAGAGTCACAGTCATGACATCACATGACATACTTATACTCATGAAAAGTATCTGTTGATGTGATCTTCCCGCAAGTCAGCTTCTTCCTCTTCACCACTGTCATCATCACTTGGCATTTCAGGATTCTTACTTGGTGGCACTGCAGGCTGCCCCTTCTCTGGGATGTAAGGGACATTCCTCTGCAGAGTGATGTTGTGTAGCATGCAGCATGCCACAGTGATCTGACACACTTTTCCTGGTGACTAAAGGAGGGCTCTACCAGTCTGGTCAAGACAATGAAATCTGACTTTTAGGTGCCCAAATGCCCACTCCACCACCTGTCTTGTTCTTCCATGGGCCTCATTGAAGTGGAATCCCCCTGGCGTAGTTGGATTCCTTATTGTCGTCCACAACCAAGGACAGTTTGGGTATGTGGAGTCTCCTGTTAAGGCACAGGACATATGTGCAAAAGTGAGTCCCTCACTTCATGACTGTAGCACCAACCATTGGACACCCACACTCAGGACAGATGTGACTTACCAACCAGCCAGACCCTCTCTTGGTACAGTTGTGACATCAGCTGGGGTATTGTGCTGTTCTGAATTATGAAGGAATCATGGACTGAACCTGGATAACTGGCACAGACCGGTGAAATGTAGAGATCCGCCAAACGTACAACTTGCACATTGATGGAATGGAAGTTCTTTCTATTGCGCTATACTTGTTTGTTGGCATGTGGTGGGACCAAGCCAACATATCTATCATCAATGGTCTCCATCACATGTGGGATGCATGCAAAACCATAAAAGTCAGCCTAAACATGGGCTAAATCCTCACAACAGGGAAACTGGATATAGCTGTCCAGGTGTTTCAAAATTGCTGAGAGGACATCCTTCAACACCAGACTAAACATAGGTTGGGACATGCCAGCTCATAGTGCCACTGTGTGTTGAAAGGACCCTGTGGCCAGGAAGTGCAATATGGACATGAACTGTACAATAGGTGCTATGGTTGGATAACTAATAACTGGCATCAGATCTGGCTCCAACTGAGAAAATATGTCCACTATTGTTTGTCTATTCAGACCATAAAGAAGGATAATGTGTCGTTCTTCATTGGTCTCAAAGTCTGGGAGTGGGCGGTAGACATGAGGCTGTTGCATCCTCCCTCTCCCTGGGTACCTATGTATGGCAAGACATGGTTTCTAACATTAGTCAGTGTGTCCTCAGCATCATATTTTATGCATGCCAATGATATCATGTGACAAGGTATTTCAGAATGGATAGACATGGCACCCAGTACACATCACAGCTGCAAATAATACAAGGGTCACATGTGACCCCCACGGTTTTCCACATGTGTCCACAACATGAGTATGGATCAAACTCAAAGATGTGCAGCAAAACCTCAAAATCTGACTCAATATCCCTACCACCAAAATGACTGTCAGTGGTGGTGGAGTCAGCCCTACTGTTAAATGCAATTGGTGCCCTTCAACATACTACAATGGTGTTTGAGTAGTAGGACGTACATGACAAGACACAATAAGCATGTCTGTGTGGTCAAAAATAAACTTTCTGAGGTGTGACGCAGTTTATGAATCCCAACACAGCATTACAAGCTGCCAAAACAGTGGCTGTCTGACCTACTCCACTGGACATTAGGAGCCGTCCACCGACGGAAGTTGTCATGATGGTAGGCCATTGCAACTGCGATGGACACAGCCATAGGCTAACAATGTTGCAAGTGGAGGTCACGACCCAAAGGTTTTATTAAATCACTTACCTCAAGTATTAATTTTATACTCTCTCTATGTTTTTAAGTGTTGTTAAATAACGCATTGGTCCTGTGGACCTCCTGCAGAACCAGAATATACATTTAGGGGCAGGACACAACAGCTCCCTGAATCCAAAAACCCCATTGAAAAACCACAACAATAGTAACATTTTTTGAATGGATTTAGAAGTATAAACATAGCTGGAGGACTTGTTAAACCACAACATTTTTAAAGCACAAATGATCCTAATGTCTTAGGCATGACGAAGGCAAAGCAAGTGTGTTTTTCAAAGAACTGCAACTTAAAAACAATCTGAAATTCTTGAAGCAGGTGAGTGCATCTTACATCTATCAGAGCACAATCTTTGCTTTCATAACTATGCCCTGTGGTATATTTCTTCTTCACTCCTGGTGATAGGAGAGTCTATGGTCCTTTAATTAAATTACTATAAGAATGCAAATGCACAAAAGTACTTATAAGCTCTGCACATAAGCATTCACACACACTAATACACCCATAAGATCACACACATCCACTCACAAACCCATATAGCCTCTTGCTCACCCACTCACAGACACTCACTCATTCACTCACACACTCATGTACAGACCCACTCAGGCACTCACACATCCTCTCAATGACGGACTCAGACACTCAGTCACAGACTCACTCACTCACTCAAAGACCTACTCAGAAACTCACACACCCACTCACAGACTCTCTCAACCCCTCAATGACCTACACACTCACACACCCAATCATAGATCCACTCAGACACTCACACATCCACTCATAGACTCACTCACACCCTCTCACAAACCAACTCACACACCCACTCACACACATACCCACTCACCCACTCACACACCCACTCATATACCCACTTACATGCCCACTCAGAGACTCACACGGACAGACACACACACTCACAGACCCACACAGATACTTACACACCTACTCAGAGATTCACTCGCACACCCACTCACAGACCCACTCAGACACTCATACATCCACTCACACACACATACAGCCACTCTTGCAGCCACTCTATCACCCATACAGCCACTCAGGCAGACACTCACTCACCCCTACAGCCACTCGCACTGATACTCCCTCACCCATACAGCCACTTATATAGCCAGTCACTCACCCATACAGCCACTCATACACCCAGTCACTCACCAATACAGTCACTGATATACAAACTGTCACTCCCATAAAGCCACTCACACATATAGCCACTCACACAGCCAGTCTCTCGCCCATACAGCCACTCACACACAGAACCACTCACCCGCACAGCCTGTCACACAGCCAGCCACTCACCTATATAGCTACTTGCACACCCAACCACTCATCCATGCATCCATTCACAAAGTCTGCCACTAACCCATTTAGGCACTCACACAGCTGATAAGTCACACATGCAGCCACTCACACACTACAGAGACAACCAGGCAAACACTGACACACTCATTTAATCCAACATATTAATACACACACATAGTTACAGGTATTCATACTTACACAAACAAAAATATAACATATACTTTTTCTTTTTTAAATCAGAAAAGGTGGTTCTAACAAGAACCAGTTTTGTTTTGAACATATTGTTATGGATTTCTTTGTGTTTTTTAACATTTTTTTTTTTTTGAGTTTTGTTTATTTTTTGAAAAAGAACTATGAAAAATTAACTTTCACAACAAAACACGAAAAACTTGTGCAACAAGAGTTTTAAAAAATTACAGGCACTAATGGCCTTTGAAAACCTCAACAAGAGCAGGAATGGACTGCTATCCTACACTCAGCACCTTGTTGCATTTTATATAAAATTATCTCAACATGGCAAATTCTGGAACACTGGTAGTTGTTGTGCAACTCAAGGTGCAACAGGATTACCAGGATCTACCTGCACCGCACAAGATGTTAATAGATTCTTCACATTTTGTTATCTTTCTACACAAGCAAGCTGACAAGGGTATACCATCTTCAAGCATGCTAGATTTACAACATGATTATTTTTTGGATGTTCATCTATGAAGCTATTTGTTACAGAGCTTGCACTTTACTTTTTGTGCAATAGCTTTCTTTTCACCTGATGGTAGAGTGAAAAATTTCCAGACAATACACCCTTTCTTCTCAGGTGGTTCTTCATCAGATGAAGAGCTGTAATCGACACAAAAAAACCTTTAAAAGTGATAAACAGAACTGTAGGAAACTCTGGAAGGTGATTTCTCACAGCCACACCCAAAGCAAAAAAAAACTCGGAGGGGAAGTCCACTATAAATAATAGAAATAGGTTTTAACCAATAAAATCCATTTGTTCCTGTGTCACATGTGATTGGTGAAGATGTCGCTGTGAAGTTGTGACATCATCGAGAATCATAAAAATTTGTTAACTTATTGGAATATATGTTTCTTTATCATTTCAGTAAATTGCTTACCTCAAACACCAATTTTATTATGTTGATATGTGTTTTTAAGCGTTGTTAAATAACATGCTAGTTCAGTGGACGTCCCCCAGAACTGGAATATACATATCGGGGCAGGTCACGATGGCTCAGCGAATCCAAAAATCTCTTCAAAAAAATAATTTCACCATTTTGTTTTTAATGGACTTGAAAGAAATAAATATAGCAGGTACCCAAGTTAACCCACAATGTCCCTAAAGAACACATTATCCTTACTTCCTCGGCTTGTGCAAAGACAAAGCAAGTCTGTTTTTCAGAGAACTGCAACCTAAAAAAGCCACCTGGCTGACCGATGAGCTCCAAGCCTCCAAATGAGACTGCTGGAAACTAAAAAAGAAATGGCTCCACGGAATCAACCCCGACAACTACACAGCCCTCAAGGACGCCTCCCGCAGGCACCACCAACTCATCAGAATAACCAAGAGATCCTCCTTCAAAGACCGCCTGGATAACAACGCACACGACAGCAAAGAGCTCTTCAACATTGTGAAAGAACTGTCCAATCCCAGCACCAACGTCAACAACATCCCACCATCTCAAGAACTCTGCGACTCTCTGTCCACCTTCTTCCTCCAGAAAATCACCGACATCCACAACAGCTTCTCCACCACAACCACGCCAGACCCCATCGCTGCAAGCACCACCCGCATGAACCACCTGACCTCCTGGACCAACGTCAACGACACAGAGACACTCAATATCATGAACTCCATCCACTCAGGATCACTGTCTGACCCATGCCCACACCACGTGTACAACAAAGCCGAGGCAATCATCACCCCCCAACTACGGAAGGTCATCAATATCTCCTTCGAAACAGCAACTTTCCCGGAAAGTTGGAAGCATGCCAAAATCCACTCCATCCTCAAGAAGCCCAAAGCTGATACTCAAGATCTTAAGAACTTCCGTCCCATCTCCCTGTTCCCGTTTCCGGCGAAGGTCATCGAAAAAATCACCAACACGCAACCGACCCCCCCACCTCGAAGACAACAACATCCTGGACCCGTCCGAGTCAGGGTTCAGACGGAACCACAGCACCGAGACCGCCCTTCTAGCTGCCACAGACGACATCAGACGCCAACTGGACAATGGCAAAACATCAGCCCTCATCCTCCTGGACCTATCTGCCGCCTTTGACACAGTCTGCCACTGCACCCTGATAGCTCGCCTTTTGGAAGCCGGAATACAAGACAAAGCCCTCAACTGGATCACTTCCTTCCTCTATGGCCGAACCCAAAGAGTACGCCTCTCCCCCTTCCGATCCAAAGCCACCGACACCATCTGCGGCGTTCCCCAGGCCTCCCTCAGCCCAACTCTGTTCAATATCTACATGGCCCTCGTCGCACAAGTGGCCCGCCAATACGACCTCAACATCATCTCCTACGCCGATGACACACAGCTCATCCTCTCCCTCACCAAGGACCCGCACACCGCCAAAACCAACCTTGACGAGGGTATGAAAGCCATCGCCGAATGGATGAGAAACAGCCGGCTGAAGCTGAATTCGGACAAGATGGAAGTCCTCATCCTCGGACCCACCCCCTCAGCCTGGGACAACTCATGGTGGCCGACCACACTGGGAACCCCTCCAACTCCTACCAACCATGCACGCAATCTAGGATTCATCCTCAACTCCTCCCTCTCCATATCCAAACAGGTCAATGCAGTCTCCTCCTCCTGCTACAACACCCTCCGCATGCTTCGCAGGATCTACAAGTGGATCCCGACTGAAACAAGAAGAACCATGACACAGGCCCTCGTCAGCAGCAGGCTAGACTACGGCAATGCACTCTACACAGGCATCCCAGCCAAACACCTGCAACGCATCCAAAATGCCTCCGAACGACTGATCCTCAACGTACCCCGCTGCAACCTCATCTCCCACCACCTGAGAGACCTCCACTGGCTCCCCGTAGACAAGACGATCACATTCAAGCTACTCACCCACACACACAAGGCCCTCCACAACACCGGACCTGCCTACCTGAACAGCAGACTCAGCTTCTATACCCCCACCCGCCAGCTCCGCTCCTCGAACCTAGCCCTCGCTGTCGTCCCCCGCATCCAGCGAAAGACCTCCAGCAGCAGATCCTTCTCCTACCTTGCCGCCAAGGCCTGAAGAACTCCCTCCCGACCAACCTACGCCAGACCCAAGACCTACTCGCCTTCAGAAGACTCCTCAAAACTTGGCTCTTCGATCAGTAACAGCACTCCACCCCCCCTTCCCCCAGCTCCTTGAAACCCTCACGGGTATGTAGTGTGCTTTATAAATTAATTGATTGATTGATTGATTGATAAAAAACTATTGGAAATCCTTGAGGCAGGTGAATGCATTGTACATCTATTAGAGCGCTATCTTTTGTGTACTAACTATGCTCTCTGGTATAGTTCTTCTTCTCGCCTGGTGACAAGAGAGTATATGGTCCTTTATTAAAATCACTATAAGAATGAAAATTTACAAAACCACTTGCAAGCGCTGCATACAAGCACTCTCCACACACACTATTATACCCATAATATCACTCACACATCTACTCACAAACCCATAGAGCCACTCACACGCCCACTCACAGACCCACTCTTGCCCTCATACACCCACTCCCAGACCCACTCAGACATTCACACACCCACTCATTGATTATTTCACACACTCACTCTAAGACTCGCTCAGTAACTCACATTCCCCCCCCACAGATCCACTCAGACAGTCACACAACTACTCACAGACCTAAACAGATACTCACAAACCCACTCACAAACCCACTTGGACACTCACACACCCACTCATCGACCTACTCGGACACTAGCACACTCACTCACAGACCCACTAAGACTTCCACACACCTCTCACAGACCAACTTACACACCCACTCACACACCCTCTGACATACCAATCACATATCAACTCACAGACCCATTCACATGCCTACCCAGAGTCCCACACAGACACTCAAACACCCACTCACAAATCCATACAAATACTCACATACCCACTCAGGGGCTCACTCACACTCCTATATCCACTCACAGACCCACTACGACATTCACACCCCCATTCACAGATCCACTCAGACACTAATATTTCTACCCACATACACATACAACCACTCTTGTAGCCACTCACTCACCCATACAGCCACTCACATAGCTACTCACTCAGCCATACAGCCACTCACACAGACAATCATTCACCCATACAGCCACTCACACACCCACTCACTCATCCATATAGCCATTCACACACCCACTCCCTGACATATATAGATACTGACACACCCACTGAAACACCCATACAGCTATATGCACACACAACCACTCATCCATACAACTGCTCACACATACAACCACTCACCCATACAGCCACTCACACGCCCACTCACTCACCCATACAACCACTCACACACCCACTCACTAACCTGTAGCGAAACTGACATACTCACTGACATACCTATACAGCCACTCACACACACAACCACTGTCCCATACAGCTGCTCACACACCCACTTACCCATACAGCTACTCACACACCCACTCACTTACCTATACAGAAACTGAAACACCCACTGGCACACCCATACAGCCACTCACGCACCTAACCTGTCACCCATACAACCTCTGCTAACATCCCAAAACTCTTTTTGTAGTAAATCTAACATGCTGAAACACTAGATAAAGATACCCACTTTATCAGCTTGCTCGTGAAGGGAGAAAATGAAATGCCAAGAATGTATTAACATCTTGTGCAGGGCAGGTAGTTCCTGGTAATTCTGTTGCACCTGGACTCACACAACAGCTACCTTCCAGTGTTCTGGAATTAGCCTTTTTGAGGCAATTTTGTATAAAATCCAACAAGGTGCTGAGCATCTCATTGGGGGTTGCAAAAGCCATGAGTGTTGTTTTTTTTTGTTGAACAAGTTTTGTGCGTTTTGTTGTGAAAGTTAATTTTTCATAGTTTTTTATCAAAAACAAAAAAACAAACGTTTAAAAATGCAAAGAAAAAGAAAAACAAATATGTTCAAAAACAAGAAAAACGGTTCTTGTTAGCACCACCTTTCCTAGTTTAACCCCTTCCTTGCGTCGGATGGCCAGGATCTGTCTGACAAGATGGGGTTGTGCATCAGACGGCTCCCAGCCATTCTAGCACCCAGTCACAGGGGAAGTGCTTGTGCTCCTCCTGTGGGCTGCCCTTTGTATCACCCCCTCATCAGGGAGGACAGCTGAAGCGCACCTGGTGCCAATCCACCTGCGGCATCTGATGACATCAGCATGCACCGTGCACTGACATAATTAGATATTGCTCCCCATAAACTGGAAGCCATTTGCTTTCAGCGCATCGATAGAAAACAGGAAACTGTCTCCTTCTGTGTTTTTTTATTTTGTTATTTTATTTTTAAAAAGAGGTATCGGGAGAAAGGAAAGGGATTTCCTTTCCTCCGATGTCTCTTTAAGCATTCCTACTGCATGATTGTTCCACAATCATGCAGCAGGAATGGCCACTAGACACAAGGAATGTTTTGTATACAATGTAGAGGAGTGGTCCCTTGGGCAAGGGTCACTCCCCTCTAGGGGAGTATGTTATTTGTCCATTTCTGCCCCCCCTTTGGCCTCTTTGTTTCAGACCCATATGACCCCAAGGTGGTCAGAAACCACTAGACACCAGGGATTATTTGCAGCACATGATTTGTTTGTTTTGGGAGTGGCCCCCTTGGACAAGGGTGGCTCCTCTTTCATGGAAATGTATTTTGGCCATTTCTGCCCCTCATTGGGGCTGATCGACCTCTTTATTTTAGGCCCATAATGCCCACAAGGGGAGCAAAAACAACTAGACAGTATGGATTATTTGCAGCACATTATTTGTTTGTTTGGAGAGCAGTCCCTGAGGCAAAGGTCGCTGTCCTTTGGTAAAAAGTATTTTGACCATTTCTGCCCCCCTTGGGGGAAGATCAGCCTCTTTATTTCTGTCCCATCTGTCCCAAGGGGGGCAGAAACCACTGGACAGCTGGGATTATTTTTGAGTCATTATTTGTTTTTTTGGGGAGCGGCCCCTTGGGCAAGGGTCGCTCCCCTTTTGGGAGCATGTATTTTGGCCATTTATGCCCCCCTTGGAGGTAGATAAGCCTAATGTTTTGTGTCCATCTGCCCCCAAGGGGGCCAAAACCACTAGTCACCAGGAATTTCAACTGGAGCTTTATTTTTGTATTTGGAGAGCGGCCCCTGAGGAAATGTCACACTCCTTTCGGGAGCACATACTTTGGCAATTTCTGACCCCCTTGTGGGCCGATAGACCACCTTTTTTAGGCCCATTTGCCCTCCAGGGGTGCAGAAAACTACTAGACATCAGGGAAAGTTTCTGAATATTTTGTGGCGGGGTGTTTGTGGACCTGCATGTTTGATCATAATATTTTATTCAATTTTTTTTATTCTGGTTCAAAGCTTTTGACTCCTTTGCTGTGACTCGTGCTTGCGGTTTGGGCCGTGGGAGACCTGCAGTTTGCGTATTTGCATGTGTTTGTTAAAAAAACCTTTTATACTGCTTATTCCAAAGTATCTCAAAGGTATTGCTGCCATGCATGAATGGTTTTTTATTCTAAATGTAAATGGTGCAATAATAGCAGCATATTTAGCTGATCTTTTATTGTGTGTGAAAATCTCCTTAGGTTTGTGCATGATGTGTGTCTTATGTGTAATTTTATTTTGTTTTTCCTATTTAGTGGGATATCTTTGGTGCTTTCGGTGTCTGTGCAGAGTAAGTGCAGGTGAGTCTAGCTGTTTCTGGCAGGTGACTGGTATCATTTTTGGGTATGTAGGTCTTTGTGATAAAGCCAAACTTTGTTTATTCCTTATTTCACACAGTGTTGGTTGTTGTTGACTTATTTGTTGAGTCACTTTTATTAGTAAGGATCATGGCTAGTCACAGGATTACTGCTCAGCAGGTTGTTGGCATGCTATTTGAATCTTTCTATACCATGATTATGAGACTAACTCTGTATCTGCGGCAGAGAAGCATGTGTAAGATTCTGGCAGTGAATCGTTTGTCTAAGAGGAATCATCTGATGATAAACCCGATATCAGTGTAGATGAAGTGCCTGTTTATGAAGAGGACACTGATGTGCCAATAGTGCAGCCAGAGGTATGTGGATTGCAGCCTGGGGCTGCAAGGCTTCCCATTTGAAGAACCTCTGCTCTCAGGAGCCAGAACACAAAGCCTTTCCTGGGTGGAGGTGTTACACCTCCTCTCCCAGGCAGGCACCTTTGAAATCTGGCTTCTGCTGCTAGCAGCAGATGGTTGCCAAATGTTTTTTCCCTACTTTGAGCAGGAAAAAGGATGGGAAACTTAGCCAAAGTAGAAGGAGTGGCTACCCTCAGCCTCCCCGCCACACAGGTGTGGCAGGCAAGGTGACCACTCAATTTTTTTCCTTCATCTTGGATGGTAGAAAAAAAGCCAATCATCATTGGGGATGTGACCCCTTCCCACAGGAAGTGATCACTTAGTGGGTGTAGCCACCGTAAGGTAGGTGGCCAATTGACATTACCATATACTCACCCTAATGTCCACTAAATGCAATTTTTAGTGGCCAACCCTAGACCTACAGTTCTGATTCGATGGAAACAAGTGGACCAGTGACAAAGAAGACCCGAGGAATGAGAACAGAAGCCATACTGCAAGAAGAAAAAGGAGCTAAATTCTACCTGATGCACTCACTATTTGTCAATCACCACTGAGGGATCGACCCGACAATTGAAAGACTCTGAGAAACCACAGAACACCTCTACCCTTCTAAAAATCACCGAGAACCTCCCTCTGAGTGAAGGCATCACTGACCTGCAATCAAGAATCCAGTGAAGTCCAGTTCACTGACCGGCCGTAGACCAAAGAACCAGACACAGCAGCCCAACCAAAATCAACTCAACAGACTCGAAGGAGAACACCTACCAGTGTGCCAAGTCTGGTGGTACTGCAATTTCAGGGCCCCAGACATGCCCATACCCAGGGTACTGGACACCAAAGTCGGACACCCAGAAGTACAGTCCGCTCCCGGCTCTCAAAGCCAGAAGAAATCTCCAGCTTAGGGACCTCAGGACACCCACAAACCAGCCCCCATGGTGGCCCTGCTGACCTGCAAGCAGCCCTCCAACTGACCTGCTGCTGGATCCAAGGACTTCCTGATGCATGACCTGTGGCTGACCTATCTGCACTGCATCTGGCTTCCCTGGCCCCTTTATCAGAAAAACAGCTGTGAAAGTTACCTGTTTCTCTTGATGCGCTGAAAGCAAATGGCTTCCATCTAATGATGTCAGTGCACGGTGCATGCTGATGTCATCAGATGCCGCTGGTGGAGTGGCAACGGACGTGCTTGTGAGAAAGTAGCCTCTTTCTAGCATGGTAGCCCCCACTTTTGGCCTGTTTGTGAGTGTGTGTCAGTGTTTTTTGCCTGTCTCACTGGGATCCTGCTAGCCAGGACCCCAGTGCTCATAGTTTGTGGCCTAATGTGTATGCCTGTGTAGTGCCTAACTGTGTCACTGAGGCTCCCATAACCAGAACCTCAGTGCTTATGCTCTCTCTCTGCTTTTAAATTTGTCACTGTAGGCCAGTGACTTCATTTACCAATTTCAATTGACATACTTGACCCCCCTTATAAGTCCCTAGTGTATGGTACGTAGGTACTCAGGGCATTGGGGTTCCAGGAGATCTAGATGGGCTGCAGCATTTATTTTGCCACCCATAGGGAGCTCAGACAAACCATTACACAGGACTGCCATTGCAGCCTGCGTGATATAGAGCACACACTATTTCACAGCCATTTTCACTGCACTTAAGTAACTTATAAGTCACCTATATGTCTACCCTTCACTTACTGAAGGTTAGGTGCAAAGGTACTAAGTGTGAGGGCACCCTTACACTAGCAAAGGTGCCCCCACATAGTTCAGGGCCATTTCTCCTGACTTTGTGAGTGAGGGGACGCCATTACACGCGTCCACTACATATAGGTCAATACCTATATGTAGCTTCACAATGGTAAATCCGAATATGGCCATGTAACATGTCTAAGATCATGGAATTGTCCCCCATTCCAAATCTGGTATTGTGGAGCCAATTCCATGCATCCTGGGGGCTCCAATTTCCTCTGAGAGCAGGGTGTTACAACCTCTCTCTTTGGAAATAGGTGTTACAGGCTGGGAGGGGTAGCCTCCAGGCTCTGGAAATGCTTTGAAGGGCACAGATGGTGCTCTCCTTGCATAAACCAGTCTACACCGGTTTAGGGACCCCTTCTCCCCTGCTTTGTTGGGAAACTAGACAAAGGAAAGGGGAGTGACCACTCTCCTGTCCATCACCACCCCAGGGGTGGTGCCCAGAGCTCCTCCAGTGTGTCCCAGACTTCAGCCATCTTGCTTTGCAAAGGTGTGGGGGCACTCTGGAGGGCTCTGAGTGGCCAGTGCCAACAGGTGATGTCAGAGGCCCCTCCTGATAGGTCCATACCAGATAAGGTAGCCAATCCCCCTCTCAGGGCTATTTAGGGTCTCTCCTGTGGGTTCTCTTCAGATTCTGCTTGCAAGTTTCCTTCAGGAATCCTCTGCAACAACTTCAGCATCCTCTGACCTCGGATCAACCGCAGCCTGCTCCAAGAAACACTGTAACTGCAACAAAGTGTCTACAAGATACACTTTTCTTCAGCAACCCCAGCTCCAAGTCAGCAACTGCAACAGTTTCCATGGTGTGCATGCTCTGGGGACTCCCTGTCTTCATCCTGCAGCAGAAGGAATGAAGAAATCTAACGTGGATTGACAAAGGCACTCCCCTGCTCCAAGCAGGCACCTTCAAAGGGGACGAGCAGTACCCTGGGACTCCTCTCATGGCAACGAGCGCGCTCCTAAGGACACAGAGGGTGAACATCATCAACATAGACTGTCCTGAGGTCCTGCTGATGCAATTTGGAGGAGGTAAGACCTTGCCTTCCCCAAGAACAATGGTACCCCTGTGTATTGTGTCTGCTTTGCCATCTGAGACCTCTGTGCACTCTTTGCAAAAATCCTTAGTGCACAGCCTGGCCCAGGTCCACAGCACTCCTCCCTGTGATGCTCAACTTGCTGAGTTGTTCTCCGGAGGCGTGGGACCTTCTTTTGTTGTGCTACATTGACTGTGTTTTGCACATTGTTTGAACCCGGATCCTGTGGCTTCTGGGGGTGCTGGCTGGCATCCTGAGGGCTCTCTAAAGTGCTGAGAGCCCCCTCTTCCTCCTCACCCAGAGTTGAGGCCCTCAGGTCCCTCCTGGGTCCTTCCAGCGCCATTTTGATTAAAAATTTACTTTTGCCGTATCCAAGGCTTGTTGGCGTCTTCCAAAACGAAATCTCATCTGCAATGATCTTCACGCTGTGGGACATCTTTTGCATTATGCAGGAACCCGCTGGCATCTTCCTAGGGTGCATTTCTACAGTCCTCAAATAACCAGGGACTCTTCTTCTGCACCCTCTTCTGGGTTGGCAGGGGTTCCTGTCCTTCCTTGAACTTTTTTTGACTTCTGGACTTGGTCCCTTTCCTTTGCAGGTCTTCAGGTCCAATAATCCAGCAGTTGTTCTTTGCAGACTTGTTTGGCTGCTGCAAAATCCCAAAAACGAGGTGTAGTGTGTCCTAAGGAAACTTGCAGGACTTTACTCCTGCTTTTCTGGGATCTGGGATGGGGTAATTTATTTACCTTTACTGTATTCTTTCTCTCCCAGCGATTCTGCACACACTACACTAGGGGGGAATTCGTGATTCACATTTTCACTTTTTTATTATATGGTTTGTGTTGCCCCTGGACCTATTTTCTCCCATTGCATTCTATAGGATTTCCTACTGTTTGCATTGTTCTATGACCATTTACTTGTCTAATTTGGGTGTCTAGTGTATATATTGTGTATAATACTTACCTCCAGAAGGATTATTGTCTCTAAGATATTTTTGGTACTGTGTCACCCGAATAAATACCTTTATTTTTGGAACACTGAATATTGTCTTTACTTGTGTATAAGTACTGTGTTACTATAAGTGGTATTGCATGTGTTTTGCATGTCTCCTAGTTCAGCCTAAGCTGCTCTGCTATAGCTACCTCTATCAGCGTAAGCTGCTAGAACACTACTACTATCACTAACACGGGATAACCGGACCTGGTGTAAGGTGTAAGTACCCAACGTACCCACTACAAACCAGGCAAGCCTCCTACAGCGCTTCTGCTGTCATCCCTGCTGGGGGAATAGTAAAGGGCAGCCCACGGGAAGAGCAACAGCACTTCCCCCGTGGCTGGGTGCTAGGATGGCTGGGAGCCATCTGATGCACAAGCCCATCTTGCCAGACAGATCGTCCAACGCACGGAAGAGGTCAAACTAGGAAAGGTGTTTCTAACAAGAACCGTTTTTCTTGTTTTTGTTTTTGAACATATATTATTTTTATTTATTTTTTTTAAACGTTTTTAGGTTTTTTGTTTTTGATAAAGAACTATAAAAAAGTAACTTTCACAACAAAATGCACAAAACTTGGCAACACGTGTTTAAGAAAAAAAACAACACTCTCAACAACAAGCTCAATAAGGACAGAGATGCTCAGCACCTTGTTGGATTTTAATCAAAATTGCCCTAAAAAGGCAAACTCCAGAATACTTTAATGTAGCTGTTGTGCGACCCCAGGTTCAACAGAATTACAAGGACCTACCTGCCCTGCACAAGATGTTAATGGATTCTTGGCATTTAATTTTCTCCCTTCACGAGCAGGCAGACAAAGGCCGTATTTTTATCTAGTGTTTCAGAATGCTAGACTTATCACAAAAGAGTTTTGGGGTGTTAAAAGAGGTTGCACTTTACATTTTGTGCAATACCTTTCTTTTCCCTCAATAGTGTGGTGAAAAGTTACAAAACAATACTCTCTGGTTATTCATCAGATGAAGAGCTTCTCCTCTGGTGCTCCTGATCTTCTTCACTTCCAGATGCCATTGTTGTAATGCAGACACAAAAAAACACCAAGTGGAAAACAAAACTGTAGATGCAGATCTCTGAAGTGTGATTTCTGAAAACTACACCCAAAGCAAAAGGACTTCCTCTATTAATGATTGAAAGGTGTTTTAATCAATAAAATCCATTTGTTCCTGTGTCCCATGAGATTTGCGATGACGTCGCAGTGATGTTGCATCATCATCGCTAATCAGGAAAGTATATTAAAACAATGTTCTAAACTATATTTGCTTATTAGAACATATGTTTATTATTTTAGTAAGTCTCTTACCTCAAATATCAATTTTACAATGTTTGTATATGTTTTTGAATGTTGTTAAATAATGCACCAGTTTCGCGAACCTCCCCCTAAACCGGACTATACCTATCAGGGCAGGTCGTGAGGGCTTCGCAAGTCCAGAAATCCCTCAGAAATATAATAATACAATTTTGTTTTAAGTGGATTTAGAAATATAAAAATAGCAGTTGCCTCAGTTACACCACAACTTCTTTAGCACACAAATGACCCTAATGTCTTAGGCTTAGCAAAGGCAAAGCGAATGCGTTTTTTCAGAGAATTGGAATTTAAAAAACAATCAGAAATTTTTGAAGCAGGTAAATGCATCATACATCTATTGGAGCACAATCTTTTGTGTAATAACTATGCCCTCGGGGATTTTTCTTCTTTTCTCCTGGACAGGAGATTCTATGGGCCTTTATTTAAATTACTATAAGTATGCAAAAGCACACAACCACTTATAAGCTCCACATACAAGCAATCACACACACACACTAAGACACCCATAAGATCAGTCACACACCCACTCACAATCCTATACAGCTACTCGCACACCAACTCAGACAGTCACAAAAGCACTCGTAAGCCCACTCCCATAACCATCATCAGTGATGTGACTGACCATGTCATGAGTTATGAAATATGTGAGGTCATAAACGGTCCACTGCTGGGGTGTAAGTTATTCTTAGTTCTGGTAACTATAACTGTTGAATATCTATAGTTAAGTGTTCGTACAATCTGAGACAAAATATAACTTACCTGTAACCTTTGTTTCTTTCAGTGACTATATATAAATATATAATCTATCTATCTATCTATCTATCTATCTATCTATCTATCTATCTATCTATCTATCTATCTATCTGCATAGATTTGCAAACACACACACACATATATATATATATATATATATATTTTCGATGAATTTACTCGTACAAAACCTTAGAAATTCAGTTATAATTAGTTATTTCAAGTAACTATTATGCATGCCCTAAGGTTATTAACTCACACTGTTGCCATGCAGTTTTCTCATCAATAATTGTACTGCAAATGTTGCAGTGATAATATCAAAAACACCATAGATGATGCTATCAATGATATAATATGGTGAGTAGTTAGCTGTGCATGGTGAAGGCATGAGTTATAAGTACTTTAGGAAGTGAGTTATAGTTATTTGAATTAACTCTAACTATAACTGCTGAATTTCTATGATTTGGTATGAGTAAATTCAGAACCTAACTATAACGTCCCTGTAACCTTTGTTCTTTTTGTGACTTTCTTTGTTTTTTTAACGTAAAGTAATTTTAATTGCTATACGTTAATCCAACCACAGCCATGCTCGCCTTTGGCCAGACCCTGCAGCCAAGCCCTTATAGCTACCCAACCCCGCACCGCACATGGCCTTTGCCTGTGTGCATTGGGGGTTGGCCACAGGGTCTGTCTGTCAGTGGATCTGTGAGTGAGTGCATGAGTGTCTGAGTGGGTCTGAAAGGAGGTGTGTGAGTCTATAAGTGGGTCTGAGTGGTTACATGAGTATCTGAGTGGGTATGTGAGTGGGCGCATGAGTCTCTGAGTGCATGTACAAGTGAATAAATGAGTGTATAAATGAGTCTATTAATGTTTTTTTTAATTTCTTGTTCATATCTTTGAATATTCTTGAATATTCAAGTATATCATCAAATTTCCTCGAACTTTCAGGGATATTCAAGAATATTCGCCAATGTTGCGCACGGTGAAGAAGAATCATTTTAAAACCATAATTGTATGATAAAACACCCCTATATCACACCCCTGGGGTAATGGTACATCCTCCTTGACTCCCTATACCACTTATCATTTCTATTTTCAGTCTATGGGACCCTCTCCCTTAAAGTAAAATGGCAGCCACAACTTTCTAGTCGGGTTGAGGTCAGCCAATTACAGTGCTTCTATTTGCATGCGCTTTTGTGAAAATTCATGAATATTCACGATTTATTAGTAGCCAGATGTAGGAAAGTCCTCCTTTTTAACCTGGTCACCCCCAAACTTTTTAGATAAATACTGGGGGTTACTGACTCTTGGCTGCACCCTGGGTACTGCTTCCAGTACCAGGGCCAGTGCTCTGTGTAAAGTGGATATGCAAATTAGGCTAATTATAGTTGATAGTATCAACCTACCTATAAGTCCCTAGTATATGGTAGGGCAGAAAGGTTTACGACCCCAGCATAGGTAGCGCACCCATAGGTGCACTGCTGGGGTGCCCAGTGTCATTTCAAAGGCAGGCCTGCCTTGCTGGTTGCTTTTAAACTAAAGATATATGCAAATTTGACTTTGGAATTAAAAGTACTTCCAAAACCTTGAACTACCAACTCTTACATATACATCACCCCTAAGGTGTGCCATAAGTGCCCCTAGGGTAGATAATATGTAACTGTAAGCAGGGACCTTATTGTTTTCCCTCACTGTGGTGAATGGGATCCATAGGCTAAAATGGGGAGACTTTATTTTAATTAATAGAGTCCCAGTAGGAGCCAGATATTTTGAGTTTTGTATCAAACTGAGTGTTATAATAAGTCCCACAACTTGCCATTGTTGCGTTAATATAACTAGCTCAGGGAAAGAGTTTTAAAACTCTATCTGACAATTGCCAACTTCAGCTCTGTAGTGCTTTCTCTGATTGGCCAGCCTCTGGCAGCCTAACCAGGCTGTCTTGATGAGATGTGAAGTAGCCTGGGCTGAACACAAAGGCAGTGCCTAGGCCTGGGAGAGGAGATCTGTCTCAGTAGATGATGAACAGGATGGGGGGAGAGCAGCCAAACTGGTCTTCAAAGGAGGGAAGGACATTTGGAGCAGCTCAGGACCTCCCCCATTTCCTGCAACCCTAGACAATCAGGTGCCCTCTTGATTAGTTTAGGAGTGGGCAGGAGAGGGGTATGTTAAGTATTTTTAGCCTTACCAATGGGTGAGATCAGCCAGACCTAGCCTCCAAAATTCAGTGTCAGCCATGTTGGATTTTTCAAAGAATGTTGCCCAGGAAGTGGTCATCCAAGGGGTTAGTGGCCTGCCTGTGATTGGAGAGTCACCCCCCTACTTTTCACCCAGGGAACAAGGCTAAATATGGCAGAGCTGCACCCACACCTCAGATCCCTACAAGGAACAACATCAGAAGAAGGACTGCCCTAATGGACCCCTGACCTGCACCTGGACACTGCACTCTGAAGAACTGCAACAGCTGCACACTTAGGCTTCACCACTAAAATGACTTTGCCTGTCTTCAACTGGTTCAAGAAGGTACTCCCTGCTTGCTCCACGTGCCAAATAGCTACACAGAGTCCTCTGCATCAAAACCTGAAGGAACTGACCAGCTGACCAGAGGCTAGTGCTTCTTTTGGATTTGAACCAGGTGCATTCTGGGAGTTGGCATCCTAATCCTCAAGAAGCAACTCAGAGCTTCTAGAACTTTGGGGTGAGTTGTGAACTTCTAAAGGTTCTGCTAAGATGTTCTGGAAGAAGATCCAAAAGTTTGGAGAAGTTTGGAGAATTTTTGGAAAAAAGCTCCATAAAGGGACCGACCCGCCATGGTGAGTCAAGTTGGCTTACCTCCACCGTGACCTGGCCTGATTTGCAGGTTCATCCCCCTGAAAATCTCCGGAGCCCCAGACTTCCAGGATTTTTACTGGGGGCTCTTGGAAAGGTAATCTGACAACGTTGCATAAAATTTGTCTTGCTGTGGAGGGCCAGCCCACATTGGAAGGAAAAAGCTCCATAAAAGTGAGTCCAAATGTAAAAAGTTGGCCAGGTCTTCCGTGCAGAGTATCTGAGGAGGGCGCCTGGGTCCTCGGATCACGATTCAGCCTTGGCCCGTACTGAAAAATCGTTTAAGTCCAAAGATAGAATTCTTCACGAGGTCTCCTGTGTTGAGTATGTGAAGAGGGCTCCAGGGAGGTTGGATAAGGTTGGTGACTTCGTCCCGCTGAAGAAAATCTTCAAGAAAAAGACAAAAAGGCAGATTTATGAGCAGGCGTTAAAAGTGCCGTAAAAAATGGCATAAGGAAATCTCATAGATATCCTTATGTCAATTTTCCGGATCCTCTAATGGGAAAATGTCCTCTTTGCATACATTATGCCTGGCGCAAGCATAAAGTAGTGCAAAGGGTTACAGAGTGGTGCAATGCATGCATTGCGCCACCCTGTGAATAAGGCACGGGGATTTCTGCCTCATTGGGCCACATTAGCAATGCCGTTAATGTGGCACAAGGTGGTGCTAGGGCACTATAAATATGCCCCTAAGTCTGAAGGTAGACTTTTGACTGAGGCATCCCTCTTGTTGTAGCCAAGCAGGGCTCTATCGTGGTTGGCCTCAAACTTTGACTTTGCCCCGGTCTAGTGTGACTAGATGACCAGATTGACTCTTTTAGATTCTAGGCACTAGAAAACATTAAGGCCCTCATTATGACATTGGCGGTAAGTGCCGCGTACAGCCATGCTGACTGCTGCCAACATACCATGACCGCGGTACTATACCACAACGCGTATTATGATCCACACATAGAAATCCGCCACTATACAGACACAAACACAAGTCCGCCACACCAAAGGTCAGTGATAAACAGGCGGTACCAAAACCCACACTATTACGCCAACAGAACAATGCCTACAGCATTATGACCCATGAGTCACCGCGGCGGACATTCAACCGCGGTAAACCATTGGCAGTACATACCTCCGCGCTCAAAATACACACACATATACAAAACAACACCACATTGGATAATTCAAACTACACACACCTGACACACATACAAACACCACACCCACACACCCACAATACTATAAAACACACACACACATTACGAACAATCCCTTTACCACTACAAACAAATTACAACAGAGAGAGAGAGACACGCCAGAAGCACCCACAGAACCAAAGCCACAGAACACCATCACCCATACACCATCCACGCACTTCAGAGCACATACCCCAACACATCACCACACACACACTCACACAAACCACTCATACTACACCCATGGCACCCCAAAGACACCCCAGGTTCTCAGAGGAGGAGGTAAGGGTCATGGTGAAGGAAATCATCCAGGTAGAGCCACAGCTATTCGAATCACAGGTGCAGCAGACGTCCATTGCTAGGAAGATGGAGTTATGGCGGAGAGTCGTCGACAGGGTCAACGCCGTGGGACAGCACCCCAGAACAAGGGATAACATCAGGAAGAGGTGGAACGACCTACGGAGGAAGGTGCGTTCCGTGGTAGCAAGACACCAGATAGCTGTACAGAAGACTGGCGGTGGCCCCTCACCTCCTCCTCCACAACTAACAACATGAGAGGTGCAAGTCTTAGCGATAATGCATCCTGAGGGCCTGGTAGGAATAGCAGGAGGACTGGACTCTGGTAAGTCAAATCTTTTCTACTTTCACCCCCCACCTGCATGCCATCACAAACTCCCACCCCTACCCTCACCCCCATCACTCCACCACATCATATATACCCCACCATCACAACCCACCCATCCCAATACCAAGCCCTGCATGCAACACCAGTGCAAGGACCCCCATCACAGACCTGCATGGACACCCATCACCACAGCATGCACACTAGTGACAATCACTTAGCCAACCAAATCACAATTCACACAAGCCAAAGCTGCCTTGGTAATAAAAACTATAGAGGGGAACATACCCATGCACAAGAAGTCACACGCAGTAACAATAACACTGCATTTACATCCCAACAGGAGCCCCACACAATGTCACCGGAGAGAGGGGGGGCCAGCAACATCCAGTTCCCCCCAAAGACGCACACAGTGATGACAGCAGCTCTGCACGCCTGGAACAGGATGACCAACCTGGCCCATCAGGGACCTTTGGACAGTCGGTGACCCAGGCACAGTCCCATACTACCACAGGCCCCCCCTCAGGAAACACCAGCACAACACCCACCCAGCGGGCCCATCCCTCTCCCCAGGAAATGTCAATCAGCAGTGTGTCCACCACTACAGGGACCCCAGGCAACCCCACAAACTTAGGACGATCAGGGACCTGGGCTCAGTGGCAGTGGCCACATGGTTCAGGGGACAGAGGCACAGGACAACAGGGAAGCTGGGAGGACTGCTGTGCGACAGTGGGAGGACAGGCCCAGGGAACTGACTCTCCACGAGGCACTCACCAACATCCTTGGAGAATACCACCATTCCCAGGAGACGATGGGCCAGATACTGGCCAAGTTGCAGGAGACCCAGCGGCTGGAGGAGGGACATTACCTGGGGATCAGGGAGGACCTCAGTGACATCCACACCACCCTGGTCACCATTGCAGTGCTGCTGACAGACACGGCCAACACCATGAGGGAGGCAGTGGCATACCAACAGGCCCCTGACACTAGCCACACCGATGAACAGCCCTCCACCTCCGCTGACGCTGGCGGACAGGAGGCCCCGCCACAGGAACAACAGACCACCAGCACCCCTCCCCCTGCAGAAGGAGAACCAACACGCAAAAGGTCCCTGCGATCCAGGAAAAAGCCAGGGAACATTGCCAAGACCCCCACCAGGAAATAAGGCTCCCCTGAATGTCACCCTTGTATCCCACTCTGTCACCCTGTCCACATTGAACTGCCATTGCCCCACTCCCTATGCCCCCTTGGACAATGCACCTGTGATACCAATAGACTGGACTCTATCGTGCACATTCCTCCATCCTCAACCCAGCCCATTGCAATACCTCCTACACTTATTATCACATAAATAAACACCCTTGGAACTAATACAAGTATGGAGTCTGTCAATTGATTGATATATGTATTAGTTTAACAAGCTGTAAACATTGCAATTCGAATGTATAGTTATATGTACATAGGTATGACCTGTAGTGGGCAGCAGTAAACACACCAAGAGCCAGAGTGTGGCATAGATATCTGAAATTAGAGATTCCAAAGGGTACAGTAAGTGGCCATAGAAGTGGGAAAATCAGGCTGCCATGTACAATGTCCAACACAAAACTGCAATGGAACGTAAAGTTACAGAGTCTCACCTGTGTGCTACTGGAAGTACTGTTGAATTATGATTGTTGTGTTGTCCACATCCTCTTCCTCTGCCTCCTCTTCATCACTGCCCACAGACTCCACCTCTGCCACATGACCAACTGCAGCCTCATCCTCCTGCAGAAAAGGCACCTGGCGTCTCAAGGCCAGGTTGTGCAACATGCAACATGCTGCGATGATCTGGCAGACCTTCTTGGGTGAGTAGCACAGGGCTCCACCTGTCAGATGGAGGCACCTGAATCTGGCCTTCAGGAGGCCAAAGGTGCGCTCAATGATCCTCCTTGTTCGCCCATGTGCCTCATTGTAACGCTCCTCTGCCCTCGTCATGGCATTCCTTACTGGGGTCCGTAGCCATGAGAGGTTGGGGTAACCAGAGTCACCTGTAAATATCGATGGACACCTGTTAGCCAGACACTCACCCTTAGGGCAAAACCCACACCCATACACTAACAGACGCTGGGTGGGGACCATGGGCTCACCTATTAGCCACACCCTGTGCCTCTGGAGTTGAGACATAACATATGGAATGCTGCTATTCCTCAAAATAAAGGCATCATGCACAGACCTAGGATACTTTGCATTCACATGGGAGATAAACTGGTCCGCCAGGCACACTATCTTCACATTCATAGAGTGATAGCTCTTTTGATTTCTGTACACCTGTTCACTTTTCGGGGGGGGGGGACAAAGGCAATACGTGTACCATCAATAGCACCAATGCTGTTGGGGATATGTCTCAGTGCATAGAAGTCAGCCTTCACTGTGGCCAAAACCTCCACCTGGGGGAATACGATGTAGCTGCGCATGTGTTTCATCAGGACGGACAACTCTGGTCAGCACGTTTGAGAACATAGGCTGTGAAATCCCTGCTGCCATGGCCACTGTCACTTGGAAGGACCCATTTGCCAAGAAATGGAGCACTGACAGGACCTTCAAAAGAGGGGGGATACCAGTGGGGTGGCCGATAGCTGAGATCAGGTCTGGCTCCAATTGTGCACACAGCTCATGGATTGTGGCCCGATCAAGTCTAGGTTAGGATAATGTACCTGTCCTCCATTGTCGCCAGGTCCACCAGGGGTCTGTACACGGGGGTATGTCTTCATCTCCTATTCATCCTCACCGGTTGAACTCTCATATACAAACATATCCTCAGATTAATATGACTTGCATTTTTTTACAGAAACAGTATGTGAACGTGTAGGTCCTTTGATGTGCCTATGTCTGCTGTTACGCACTTAGGTGCCATGGCCTGTGGAGGGACAAGTGGAAATTAGGTAATTCTCTGACATTGTACGCCATTGCGGGAGGCGGTTGACGACCACCGTGCAACACATCATTGGTGATCATTGGGGCCTAAGGGTTCCAGGAGCCAACGGTGATGTACGCAGGTGGTGACGGTACGCACCGCCGCGGACGTGACCGCCATTTTCTATCTGTTTACTCACTTGCCACCTGACCTTCATCAGGAGAGGACCTATACTGCAAGTGCTGCTGTGACCTGTGTCTGGAAGCGACCATGGCTTGAGTGTCTGGGGAAAGGGCCCCTGCCTTCACTTTGGAGGAGTTGGTGTGACTAGAGGATGGGGTTCTACCCCAGTCCCTTTACTTTATGGTCCTCCAGACAAACAGTTGAGTACACTGTGAGCACGATGCAAGGGACATGAACGTATGGAGTGCTGTGTATGTAAGCCTGTTGTAGGGGTGGCTGAGGGGTACTGGGCAGAGAGTTGCATGTTTGGCGGGCAATCTCTGTGTGTAACGGAAGGGAGGGATATGGTGGGCCATGAGTGTAACAGGCCGGACGGTATGACAAATACCTTTTCTTCTGTATCTTTTTCTGCGGGTCAGCGCCCATCAGAAAAAGGGCATTTGGCGTGCCATCGCCAAGGAGGTGTGGACCCTGGGGGTCTTTGACAGGCAGAGCACCCACTGTCGAAAATAGTGAGAGGACATGCGCCGCTGGGCAAGGAAAACGGCGAGGCCCAGCTGGGGATGGCCTACCAACAAAGAAGGGGTGCCCGTCATACCCAGACCCCTCTGATGTTCCGCATCCTGGCGGGGGCCTATCCAGAGTTGGATGGGCGCTTGAGGGCATCACAGCAGCCACAAGGGAGTGAGTACAGATTCAGAATCATGAATATGCGCGTGTTGAGGTGTTACCTGGCTGGGGGATGTGGGCCTGTGGACGCCCCTAAGCCAGGATGAACATGGCAGGGTAGGTTCCATGATGGGCAGGCTCAAATGCACTCCAACACCAATAATGCTAGTGAGCATCTACTACTGGGCGGGGTCCTGTGGGTTTCGGGTGTGCAGATAATGGTGTTAGGCATTGTACCCCAAGGCCTCTTGACTAGCATTGTAACTGGTATTGCATGGCCTAGAGCATAGGGCTGTTCCCTGTGAGTTGTGTATGCCAACAGTGGTGTTGTTGCTGGCATTGACCAAGTGTATCCTCTGTCTTTCCCCCCCTTTTTGTTTTGTCACCCTGTCCTTGTGTGCATTAGCATCATCTGGCAGAGGAGCAGAGGCACCGGCGACGGAGGGAGCTGCATCCCACATGGGCCTGGAGGCCTAATGAACTGACGGTGAGCGCACCAGTGGTAAGGAGGGCGAGGGGAGCACCACGACAGAGACAGGAGGGGACAGTTCTGACAGCGACACCTTCTCCGATGGAAGCTCCCTGGTGGTGGTGGACACCTCTGTGCCCACCCCAACTACAGGTACAGCCACCACCCTGCATACCAGCACCGCCCTCCCAGCAGCCCCTCAGCGAGTTTCAAGTACCCGCTCACCCAGGAGGGTGGGCATCTCCTTTGCCCCAGGCACCTCAGGCCCTGCACCAATCAGCCCTGCTGTCCTCGGTGAGGAGGCTTTTGACCTCCTGAGATTCCTCTCTGTTGGGCAGTCAACCATACTGAATGCCATCCAGGGTCTAGCTGGGCATTTGCAACAAACAAATGCATTCCTGGAGGGCATTCACTTTGTCATGGTGACCCAACAGAGATCATTGTCCCTGTCTCTAGCCTCCCCCTCCAATTTCCTCTACCCAGTCCCATTCCCCCAAAACCCAGCATATCCCAAGCACACCTTCAGACCAGCATGCATCCAAATCAACACACAGAAGTGGCACACGCAAGCACAAGCACCACACTTCATCCCACAGGCATTCTCACAAGCACCATCCAGATGCAGACACAACAACATCCACTGCCTCTACTGTGTCCTCCTCCTCCTCCACCTCCCTCCTAGTAGCATCTCCACTCACACCTGCATACACTAAATCCTCATCCACTACCTCCATCACCATCATGCCTATCACTACACTCCCCTCACTGGCAGTCACCACTCCCACATCCATTCACACCTCCCCTGTGTCCTCTCCCACTGTGTCTGTGCCCCCTCCTCCCAAAGTACACAAACGCAAGCACTCAGACACCCAACAGCCATCCACCTCACGACAGCATCCAGCCCATGCACCTGCACCCAAAAACAGCAGACACTCCTACAACCACTCCCTCTTCATCCTCTCCTAAACCTTCACCCTCTTCCAGCCCCAGTGTCCCTAAAATACTTTTCCTCTCCAACCTTGACCTATTCCCTGCTCCCTCCCCGTCCTTCACTTAGGGGCTGGGTGGCAAGAACCCAGGCCAACACCTCAGCCACCCAGTCCACGGCCACTGTAGTTTCTGCAGCTACTGCATGTGTGAGAGGCTCCAAGGAGGCACCCGTCAGCACTGCCAGTGTGCCTGCACCACCTGCCAAGGGCAAGAAGGGACTGCCAGCTAGCAAGGGAAGGAAGGTAACACCAGCCAGCAAGGGGAAGGAGGCACCACCAGCTAGCAAGGAGGCACCACCAGCTAGCAAGGTCAAGGAGACACCACCAGCTAGCAAGGGAAAGGAGGCACCACCAGCTGGCAGTAGCAAGGAGGTACCACTAGCTAGCAAGGGCAGGAAGGGAACACCAGCTGGCAGAAGCAAGGAGGCACCACCAGCTGCCAAGGGCAGGAAGGGAACAACAGCTGCCAAGGCCAATGTAAAAGGAACAGTCGCCTCAGGCAGGATGGATCTGGTGCCTGGGGCTGGAGCAGCATCTGGGCAAACAACACCAGCCATGGTACTTCAGTCGTCCGAGGCTGAAGGGGAAGGGCTGGAGCCTCCCCCCACCACTGACAGCACCGCCACCTGCACCGTCGCGGGCACCTGCACCACCACCTGCACCACTGCCAGCAGCACCACTGCCAGCATCAGCAGCCCCAGTGGGCAGCTGTCCAAGGCTGCAGGTGAAGGGCTGGAGCCTCCCTCAACCACCGACAGCACCGCCACCTGCACCGCCACCAGCACCACCACCTGCACCACCACACACCCTGCACCACTGCCAGCAGCACCACTGCCAGCAGCAGAAGCCCCAGTGGGCAGCTGTCCCGGCCTGCAGAGGAAGGGCTGGAGCCTCCTCCCACCGCTGACAGCACCGCCGCCAGCCCCGCAACTGCCACCACTGAGCAGCCGTCACTGCCGACAAGCATTATGTAGTCGTGACTACATGGGTTGTAGTGCGTCCTGGCCCCTGCAACAACTGTAGGTGTGACACCCAGGTGAGAGACTATGACCTTGCACCATCCAGAATCTGCATCACAGGGCACAAGGCCCCCGCCAGAACCAGTGGAAGAAGGCATCCACTCACCCCCTCCTTGCCAGGATGAAGCAGACTGGGCACAAGTCCCCCTCCTTACCAGTGGAAGAAGCCATCCACTAGAGAGACTGTGGCTTTGCACTCCCCAGGACCAAGCAGTGGACAAACCACCCACTAGAGATACTGTGGCCTTGCACTCCCCAGGACCAAGCAGTGGGCAAACCACCCACTAGAGAGACTGTGGCCTTGCCCTCCCCAGGACCAAGCAGTGGGCAAACCACCCACTAGAGAGACTGTGGCTTTGCGCTCCCTAGGACCAAGCAGTGGGCAAACCACCCACTAAAGAGTCTTTGGCTTTGCACTCCCCAGGACCAAGCAGTGGGCAAACCACCCACTAGAGAGACTGTCGCTTTGCACACCCCAGGACATCGCAGAGGGCATGTAGCCCCCTCCAGGAGCAGTGGCGTGGTACCATCTTCCGGCTGAGGTGACCCCTGTTTCCCTTCCTCCTGAGGTGCCTTTGTATCTTCGACCTGATGCCCCAGCAGTGTTCTCTCCATATTGAGGGAGGAGTCAAGTGTGGCCTTTGCCTATGTGTTATGGCCCTGTGGGCCTTGGACATTTTGGAGTAGACATTGTCCCTCCATTTGTATATTTTGTACATACTACTTTGTGCTTTAAGGACATATTTATCTAACTTGTCAATATTACACTCACTTTAATCAATTCCTTTTGTCCTTGCATTATTCCTGAGGTTTATGGGGTAGATATGTCATGTTTCATCTGTTTGTGTGTACAGTGTTGGGGGTGGGAGTGGGGGTGTTGCATGTTGCGTGTGTGTGTCACTCTCTTTTTCCTCCCCCCCTTGTGTGCGAGGTGCGGTACTCACTGTGGTCGTCTTTGCAACCATTCGTGTTGGAGGAGGTAGACCAGCATGGGAAATATGTGCAGCTCAGGCTCCATGGTGTCCTGGTTCTTCCTTGAGTGTCGAGAGGTGAGTCGTTTCCCTTCTGTGTACTGTTTCTGCCGTGCTTTTGACAGCGTTGGTACCACCCTGGAAAAGGTGGCAGATTGGCCTCTGATAATACAGTGGACGGTACATTGTCTTCCTCCTGGCTGTTGGCGGTTACCGCTGCGGTGCTTGTTGCTACCGTCATGGCAGGCGGTGTGTTAAAGTGGCTGTCAGTGTTGGTGGTTTCCGCCGTGGTCAAAATTCCCTTTTTTTTACCGCCAGCCTGTTGGCGGTATTACCGCCGCTTTATCACCAACCGCCAGGGTTGTAATGAGGGCCTAATTCTTTCAAAATTCATATGTCTGGTTCCCCTTATCCGATTTTAATCGTGTTGGTGTCATTTTAAAGATAAAAATATACACTATTTTTTATAAATTGGTGTTGGGTTTTTATTGTGTTTTGTGTTTTACTTATTTACTGTTTTGTGATTTTCAAAAGCTTTACACAACTATCTCCTAAATGAAGCCTTGTCACTCGTTGCCAAGCTACCAAGGGTTGAGATCGGTTTTATTTATTGAGATCTAACTGGACCTAATGAGGGTCAGTGCCCTATTGCTAAGTGTAGGTACTTACCTGCCCTTACCAATAATCCACTTTCCAGCATGTTTTGGTGTGCAGTGGTGGGATCCAGCACTTGTGTTCAGTATCACACTGCAGTTTTAAGAATAGCAAATTAAAAATCCTTTAAAGTGTCCTAGTGGAAAAATTGTTTTTTTTACTTAATTGGGACTAATTTCAATTACTGAATTTTTGTGATTTTTCTAAATTCTTGATTCCACTTTTTGTAAACGTTCTTTGTATAGCACAAAAATGGGAATCATGGAGCTTGATCTGGCTAGCCTACCCACAATGACAGTAGTCCAGCTGATGGGTTGTGTACTAAGAGGGGGTTGCCTGCAGCCACTAAAATCGGGAAAAAATTTGTTGATTAAATCCCTGACAGCATGGGCTGAGGCCCAAGAAGTAGGCTTAGAGGAAGCTCCAGGGGAGGAAGAAGTAGGGTAAGATGCCAGCTCCAATCACTCATGGGAGGGAGGGCATCTGAACCCTAGTGAGGAGGAAGACGATCGGTCATCACTTCACACTGTCACCAGGGCCATCCGCAAAGCTAGTTGGGGGGAAAGGGGTCCCTTCAGAAGAAGAGAACCTGTCCCTTAGAGAGAGAGAGAGAGCAGGAAGCCCAATTGGTATACATAGCTTTGGAGGCAGAGAAGCTGGCCCTGGAGAAGAAAAAGTGGGCAAGGAAAGAGAAATGAAATGGTGACAGTGACAGAGAAGCTGAGATGCCCGTTGGAGGGCTTTGTCCCAGACTACCGAAGGGGGTTGTTCCTGCTTATATAGAGGGGCCTGACATAGATAAATGGCTGGAGGGCCTCTGAAAGGGCCCTCCAGATGAGAAGAGTTAAGCCTCAATATTGGGGTTCACTCCTATAGGAGTTGATCTCCACTTCTGGGAGGGATAGACTCCTGATCCTAAGTGGGAAAAAGCAGACTCATACCCTAGTATGAAGAGGTGCTTAACTCACACATTTAGTCTGACCCCAGAGCAGTATAGGGTCACGTTTAGGGACACCCAAAAGACAGCTACCCAGTCCTGGGTTGATTTTCTGGACATCTCAGTTAAGGCACTAGAGGGCTAGTTACAGGACAACAAGGTAAGTACCTTTGAGAAGCTTTTACAATTTGATTACAAGGGAGCACCAATTAATTGTGCCCAAGAGAAGCTAAGCCAGTATCTAGTTGAATCTAAGTTGAGCTATCCCAGAGAGCTGGGGAAGACAGTAGATGACTGGTTGAGAACCAGAGTTAACCAGAAACCCCTAGAGTGTGATAAGAAAAAGGGAGGCCATGGGTCTTCTCAGGGGAAGAACCAGGGGAGAGATGATAAAAAGTCCAAGGAGTCATCACAAGAATCCCCAAAACCTTCTCATGTTGGGGAGCCCTGATCTATGCCACTTCTAAGGGGAAGTGGTACCAAGAGACACATTATGATCCCGGTAAGGCAGGAAAGTTTCAGGAGCTTGCTAAGGCCGGCAAGTGTTTTGAGTGTCACAAGCCTGGACACAAAAGAGGGGATGATGTCTGTTCCAAGAACCCCCCACTGGTGGGAAGTCCCATGGGATTGCTAGTGTAGGTGTGGGGATGGAAGTTGGCCCAGGGCTGGGATCAGGGTACACAGAGGTCACCGCAGTGCCATGGGTGGGGTGAACATTGCAACTATGGCTACCTTAGCTCCCAGCATGGAGAGGTATAGGCAGAGACCTAAAGTCAATGGTTCTCAGGTGGAGGCTCTGAGAGATACAGGAGCCAGGTTAACTATGGTCATAGAAAAACCGGTTTCTACAGAGCAGGTATTAACTGGGGCATTCCAGCAAGTGAAATATGCAGACGGCAGAACCAAACTCCATCTCATGGACATGGTGGGCCTGGAAAGGGGAGGTGTGACTGGCTCTAAAAAAGTAGCAGTAGCTCCATCCCTTCCCGTATAATTTCTGCTGGGAAATGATCTGGAAACATCTGAATGGTCAGAGGTGGAAAGAAAAGTCCATGCACAGATGCTGGACCTCCATGAATCGGTGTGTGCTGTGACCAGGTCACAGGCAGCTGACAGGGAACTACTGGACACTTGGGCCCTGGAACAATGAGCCAAGCCTCCAAAAACAAGAGAAAGGACACTGGGTCAGGCTTGCCAGGTCCACCAAGCATAGAAGTTCAGGAGGAATCCAATCCTGAGGAGGAGGATCTGACCTCTGAGGGAGGGACCATTCCCCTGCAAGTTCTGCCTGGCTTGGCAGAATTGCAAGGGGCAGATGGGCCCACCTGAGAAGAGTTGCGCCAGGGACAAAGAGAGTGTCCCACTCTTGACAGTGTGAGTCACTATTCCTCCGTGCAAAAACAAGGGGACGTCAGTGGATCCCACAAGGTTTATTGGAAGGATGGAGATCTCTATGCTGAGGCAAGGGATCCCAAACCAGAGGCATCCAGAAGAGTCGTGGTCTCCCAGAAGTACAAAGAGTTTCTCCTGGCACCAAGCCATGACAATCCCTTAGCTGGACATTTGGGGCAGACCAAGACCTGGTCAACCATTTCTATTGGCTTCACATGTGAGAAAAGGTCAAGGGGTTTTACAGCTCCTGTGTCACTTGCCAGGCCAGTGACAAGGCAGGGGGCAAGCCAAAGGTTCCCTTGATACCACTACCAGTAGTTGGGACTCCCTTTGAGAGGGTGGGGATTGACATTGTTAGTCCTCTAGACCCACCAACTGCCTCAGTTAATCAGTACATTTTGGCGGTTGTGGACCATGTCGCCAAATACCCAGAGGCAATACACCTCAGAACAGTCACTGCTCCCACGGTGGCTAGAGCCCTACTTAATGTGTTCACCAGAATGGGATTCCCAAAGGAGGTGGTCTCAGATAGAGGCACAGATGTAATGTCAGCCTATCTAAAAGCAATATGGGATGAGTCGGGTAGTACCTATAAGTTCACCACTACATATCATTCCCAGACCAATAGCTTGGTGGAGAGGTTTAACTGGCCTTTGAAGGGCATGACAATGTGTTTGTCTGACAAACTCAGGAGAAGATGGGATGTTCCCCTTCCATGCCTGCTGTTTGCATACAGGGAAGTGCCACAAAAGGGAGTTGGATTCAGCCCCTTTGAGTTACTATTTGGGCACCTTGCAGAAGGCCCATTGTGCTAGGTGACTGAGTTTTGGGAGGCCAAATGGACTGGGCCCTATCCAATTTTGGAAAAGAAGGGGGAGGCCACCTACCTTGTCGACCTTGGCACCCCCAGGAATCCTCAAAGGATCCTGTATGTGAACAGACTAAAACCCCACCGGGACAGGGCGGACATGACCATGCTTATGATCACTGATGAAGTAAAGGAGGAGGAGAGTGAACCTCTGACAGACCTCCTATCTACCAATGCACAGGATAAGGCAGTGGAGAGAGTGGTACTCACTCCAAATTTGACAGCCCAGCAGCAGAAACACTGCAGACATGTTTTGGAGCAGTTTGATGGTCTGTTCTCTCTGACCCCTGGTATCACCAATTGGTGTGTCAATGACATTGACACTTGTGATAGCTTACCTTTCAAGAATACATTGTACAGGTTGTCTCACCAGGTCAAGGCCAACATCAAAGCTGAGGTGGCTAAGATATTGGATCTCAAGGTAATTGAGCCCTCTGATAGTCCTTGGGCCAGACCAGTGGTACTGATACCAAAACCCAAACCCAAACCCCATGGTGCGAAAAACGAGCTAAGATTCTATGTACACTACAGAGGTCTAAATGCAGTCACTAAAGCTGATGCTTACCCCATACTTAGAGCTGATGAGCTCATTTATAGTCGGGGACTGCTACGTTCCTGAGTACATTTGACCTGACCTCAGGATACTGGCAGATTGCCTTAAGTCCAGGAGCTAAGTAGAGGTCAGAATTTTCGACTCTAGAGGGCCACTTTTAATTCAAAGTGATGCCCTTTGGCATGAATAATGCTCCTGCCACCTTCCAATGGTAGGTGAAGAGAGTCATTTCTGGGCTGGAATCTTTCAGTGCAGTTTATATGGATGATATACCTGTGTCCATTTCCAACTGGGAGGATCTTCTGATCCACCTGAAGGAAGTGCTTCAGGCCCTGCTCCAAACAGGCCTGACTATAAAGACAAACAAGTGCCAGATAGGGCACAATTCAGTAGTGAACCAGTGCTACCTTGTGTAGGAGGCTGGCCTGGTTTGTAGTGGGTACCTAAGGTCCTTACACCTGATACCATGTCCAGTTATCCCTTATTAGTGAAATGTAGGCAGTGTCTAGCAGCTTAGGCTGTCTAGGGGTAGCTGTAGCAGAACAGCCAAGGCTGAACTAGGAGACATGCAAAGCTCTTGCAAAACCACTATAGTCACACAGTACTTATACACAATAAAAGACAATACTCAGTGTTACCAAAAATAAAGGCACTTTATTTTAGTGAAACAAGGCCAAAAATATCTTAGAGGCAATACTCCTACTGTAGGTGAATATTATACACAATATATACACTAGTAACCAAAATCAGGTAAGTAAACAGTCATAGAATACTGCAAAAAGTGAAAAACACAATAGATAGCAATGGGCCTGGGGCAACACAAACTATATACTAAAATAATGGAATGCGAAAGTCGGATTCCCCCTAGGCAAGTGTAGTGTGTAGAGGAGCGCTGGGAGGGTAAGAAAACACCACAGGTAATTAAAATACCCCACCCCAGAGCCCAGGAAAACAGGTGTAGAGTACAGCAAGTTTCCTCAGAACACACTAGAAGTCGTGGTGAAGGATTATGCAAGAACCAAGCAAGACTGCCAGCAACCAATGATGGATTCCTGAAGACCTGTGGAGAGAGGAGACCAAGTCCAGAAGTCAATGAAGAGACCAGGCAGAACAGGAGCCCCTGCCAACCTGGATGCAGGTGTAAAAGTGGATTCCCCGGTTGGAAGGAAAATACAGAAATGCACCAAAGAAGATAGCTGCAGGTTTCTGCTTGGTGCAAGAGATATCCCACATCGAGTCATTGGATGCAGGCTGTTTGCATCACTGGATTCCACCAACAAGCCTTGGTTCACGCAAGAACACGTTTTGCCTCAAAGAGGAGCTGCTCGGACCCAGGAGGGACATGGGTGTCTCAACTTGGATTGAGGAGACAGAGGGGGCTCTTAGCACTTTAGAGAGCCCTCAGAAGATGCAGCAGCACCCACTGGAGTCCCAGGACACAGGGACAAAAGGAGTTGCAAAGTGCAGTCGTCACAGCACTACACAGAGGGATCCCATGTCACCAGAGAACAACTCAGAGAGCTGAGTGTCGCAGGATAGAGTGCTGGGGACCTAGACTGCGCTGTTCACAAAGAACATTTGGAGGAAGTGCACGAAGCCCAAGGAGCTGCAGAGGATGTGATACTGTCTGGCATGGGGAGGCAAGCCCTTACCTCCACCAAATTTGGACAGCTAGACCTTTGGACAGTCAGGATCACTTCAGTCCACCACCTGTGTTCTAGGGATCACTCTCCTTGACAGGTGAGGAGTACCGGTCATCATTGCAGAGAGGTGCCTGCAGAAGCAGGGAAGTGACTCTGTTACTCCATGGGAGATTCCTTTGGTTCTTCTGGTGCAGGTTGAAGACAGGAAGTCCTCAGAGCATGCACAACCTGGAAACTGTTGCAGGTGCTGGCTGGAGCTGAAGTTGCAGGTCACAGTAGTCTTCCTGGATACTTTGTTGGAGTTACAGCGGTTCCTGGAGCAATACGCAGTTGATCCAATGATCAGAAGCTGAAGCAGAGGATGCAGAGTCCTGGTAGAGTCTTGCAAACCGAATCTGAGGAAAAACTCAGAGGAGAGACCCTAAATAGCCCTGAGAGGGGGGATTGGCTACCCACCCAGGTACGCATCTATCAGGAGGGGTCTCTGATGTCACCTGCTGGCACTGGCCACTCAGATGCTCCCAAAGGGTCCCCATACCTTGGAATCCAAGATGGCTAACGCCACCCTGGAGGAGCTCTGGGCACCACCCCTGGGGTGGTGATGGACAGGGGAGTGCCAGGGAAGTGCCAGGGAAGTGCCAGAGCAGGACCTGGGGGTCCCTGAACTGGTGTAGACTGGATTATGCAAGGAGGGCACCGTTTGTGCCCTTCAAAGCATTTCCAGAGGCCCTGGGAGGATACCCCTCCCATTGTATTGTATTGTATTGTATGACATTTGTAAAGCTCATTCCGGCCGTAGCATCGAAGCGCTGAAGCGAACCAGTGAGTCGTAAAAGTGCAAAAAAAGTAAGGGATCAGTCACCGTGGCCATTCCATGGTCACCCCTCCCTAATGGGAGAATAGCCAAGTTTTCAATTTCTTTCTGAAACAAAAGTATGACTCCACCTGCCTAATAGCCTGAGGGAGGGCATTCCAGAGTCTGGCTGCCCCCGCCGAAAAGGCTTTATCCCCCCATCTCACTCTATGACAGCGAGGCACCGAAATAAGCAGCTGAGATGAAGATCTAAGCAGCTGAGCCTGCTGGTAGGGCTGCAAAGCCGATCAAACATAATCGCAGCCATCTTGATGGTGGGCCTTATAGTTTACACAGAGAGTCTTAAACTTAATCCGTTTTTCCACCGGAAGCCAGTGGAGTTGCTTAAGGCTGCTGCTAGCTGATGCGGAGCGTGGTAGGTCTAAGACCAAACGGGCTGCCGTGTTCTGGATAAGTTGTAGTCTATGGAGTGCAGGCTTGCTAATGTTTTACATTAGGGCATTGCAGTAATCCAATTTAGACTTCACCAGCGCCAGAACCCCCACAAATTTCAGGTCTCCCTGAAGATAGGGAAACATTTTCTTAAGCGTTCTTAATGCCCTGTAATAACATTTAACCATCTGGTTAACTTGTTGCTCAAAGGAGAGGGATCTGTTAAATCCCAAATTTCTGGCCGAGGAGCGCAGGGCTGGGCACTCACTACAGGGCTCTGGCCACCATCGGGGGCTCCATAACTTAGTATCTAATCTGAAGAAAATTATTTCAGTCTTTTCCCCATTGAGTTTGAGCCAATTGCTGCTCATCCAGCTGCTGATCTCTTTCATACATTGATAGAATCTATCGGCGACCTCCTCCCAATTGTGAGATACCAGAATAATCAGCTGTGTATTGTCCACGTACGACACTATCTGAAAACCGAATGAATGCACTAGTCTGGCCAGGTGCACCACGGAAAGATTAAACAGAGTAGGGCTGAGCGAGGACCCCTGTGTTACCCCACACGGTAATTGAAATGGAATAGCCCTGTAATCCCCACAGGACACCATGATAGATCTATTAGTGAGAAAAGACTTGAGAATGTCAAGTGCCCTATCTCTAACTCCTGCCTGATGCAAACACTGAATCAAACGTTGCAGGGATATAATGTCGAAAGCTGCGGAAAGATCCAGTAGGACAAGGATGGTGCCCTCCCCCTGATCCACTCTTCTGCAAATTATATTGGCCGAGGATATGAGAGCGGATTCCGTGCTATGAGCTTGTCGGAACCAGAGTTGAGAAGGATCAAATCCTCCACTGGCTTGTAGAAAATCAGCCAGTTCAATATTAAGATGTCTTTCCAAGATCTTGGACGTAATCGGTAAGAAGGAGATTGGTCGTAGATTTTTTAAGTCATTAGATTCCTTGCCAGGTTTCTTAGTAAGAGGGATCACAATGGATTCCTTCCAGGCAACGGGACTACTCCCTTCCCCTAGGATGTCTGCATACACTGGTTCCAACACTGTTGAAATCAAGTCCGGTATTAACTTTAATATCCGAGGGGGACAAGCGTCGTTCGGTGAGCCGGACTTGACTATCGCCAGTAGTTCGGAAATCCTTTTGGCCGATAAGGGAGAAAAACTATTCAGCTTAGGAATGGAATCTGAGAGCGGGATTCCCTCCAACTCACATCCATCCCTTTCCGGGGGGAGTTGTGCAAAGTGCATGCAGCTGGACAATTTTGTTCTTGAAACAGTCAGCAACTCTTTGGCAGAAGGTGGAGGAATTCTCCAGACCGGGAGGGGGGGCGGAAGGGTAAGAGTTCGGACCACTTTAAAGAGTTCCCCCGGTACACTCTGTGCTTCTCTGATAATACGAGATAAGTATTCTATTTTAGCTTTTATGATAGCTAATTTGTATTTCTTGAGGGAAGCCCTGAGTTTGCCTCTCTCCGTCACGGTCTTATTAGACTGCCATCTACGTTCCTGACTACGATATAATCTCTGCAAATTTTTAAGTTCCTCTGAGTACCATGGAGCTGAGGGGTGGTGCCCCAGTTTGGGACATAGGGGGTCATTATGTCCCTGGCAGAAGGCAGAGAAGCGGCGGTAAGACCGCCAACAGGCTAGCGGTCTTATTTTTGGAGTTATGACCACGCCGGTTCTCTGTTCCGCCCGCCGGCGGTATTTGGACCCGGCTGACCACCATGGATTTCATGCGGTTTGAAACCATGAAATCCATGAAGGTAAGCACTATCAGTGCCAGGGAAATTCCCCACCACCCCCACCCTGACTCCCTCCCCTACACCCCCCCACCACCCCTGCCACCCCCCAAAGGTGGCAGGGCCCCCCTCCCCACCCCGACCCCCATTATCACATTACTCACTCACACACGACACGCACGTAGGCACCACCAACACACATACACGCACACGCACCGACATACATGCCAACATCCACACACACAGTCCGACACGCACACCCACATTCATACATACACGCACACATCCATACAGAGATACCCACAGACATACACACACTCATTCCCAAACACACAACACCCCCGCAAGCATACACGCACTCACACCCTCCCTCTACATACACACACGCACACCCCCATGCACGCACACAACACACAACAACCCCCGTCTAACGGACGATCGACTTACCTGGTCCGTCGATCCTCCAGGAGGGGACGGGATCCACGGGGGCTGCTCCGCTGACACCACACCGCCACGCCGAATCATAGGACGTGATTCGGTGGGCGGTGTTCTGTTGGCGTGGCGGTGGAGGTGGAGCAACCTCCACTTCCCCGCCACCTGCCAGTATGGCTATTGGCGGCTCTCTGTCCGAAAAAGGACGGAGAGCTGCCAACAGTAATAAGACGCCGAGCGGAAAACCGCCACCACTGGCGGTCTTCATCACGGCGGTCCCTCTGCGGTTAAAAAAGACCGCTGAGGTCAAAATGACCCCCATAGTTTGGCAAGGGGGGCCAGTGTGTCGATGGCCGCTCTGATCCCCATTTCAAAAGCCACAGGTCTAGGGAAACCCTGTGCTCTTGCCTGATCCCAACCCGACTTAAGAGCTTTGGCCAGGCTCACCTCCTCCACCTTGTGCCACGGCCTGCCGGGCCTAGGAGCAAGGGGTGTTTTGGTGTTTACTTCCATGCCAGCTACTGTAAAAGTTAACAGGTGATGATCTGTCCAGTCCAGGGCCATGTTGTCTAGCCTAGTGAAATGATCATGCCTGATAAAAATGCCATCCAGCATGTGTCCAGCGCTGTGTGAAGGGGCAAGATCAGATAGATCCCAGTCAAGACTTGACATCAGGCCCAAAAACTCACTAGTAGCTGAGTCCAAATTGTCTTCCAGATGGAGATTAAAGTCACCCAAAACTATAGCTTTAGAAGACAAGGCAAGAGGTTTGATTATAGTTGGCCATGTGAAAATAAAGTCATTGTCCCATGCCTGTAACACCTATTTCCAATGGGAGAGGGTGTAACACCACTCTCCTAAAGGAAATGCATTGTTTTGTCTTCCTGGGATTGAGCTGCTCAATCCCAAAGGGGGCAGAAACCTGTCTGTGAGGTGGCAGCAGCTAGGGTTGCAGTTAAAACCTCAGAGAGCTGGTTTGGCAGTACTGGGGGCCTATGGTGGAGCTCTCTAGGATGCGCGGAATTGACCCCCCAACACCAGATTTGGATTGGTGGTTACATTTCACAATCTTAGACACCTCACATGACCATATTCGGAGTTACCAATGTGAAGCTACATGTATGCATTGACATATGTAGTGCACGTTTGTGATTGTGTCCCCGCACCCACAAAGTCCGGGAAATTGGTCCTGGGCAACGTGGGGGCAACTTTGCTACTGCAAGGGTGCACTCACACACAGTCACTTTTCATCTAGCCTTCAGTAACTGAAGGTTAAACCTATAGGTGACTTATAAGTTACCTGGTGCAGTGAAAATGGCAGTGAAATAGTATGTGCAGTGGCAGTCCTGAAGGAGTGTTTGTATGAGCTCCTTATGGGTGGCAAAAGAAATGCTGCAGCCCATAAGGATCTGCTGGAACCCTAATGCCCTGGGTACCTAGGTAACATTTACTAGGGACTTAGAAGGGGGTTCCAGTATGCCAATCTGAATTGGAATATGGAGTCACTAAACTATAGTGACAAATTTGGTAAACAGAGAGAGCAGAACTCTAGTGACACAGTCAAGCATACTGACAACACATACTGACAACACATATAGGTCACAAACTATGAGTACTGGGGTCCGGATTAGCGGGATCCCAGTGAGACAGTAAAAACACACTGACAAACAGGCAGAAATTGGGGATAACATGCCAAGAAAGATGGTACTTTCCTACACAACCCCCTCGCCCAAACGAGGGACAATAAGGCTAACCTTGCCCAGATGAGTCTTCATTGTCTAAGTGGAAATATCTAGAGAGTCCAACTGCATTGGAGTGGTTACTCCCAGGTCTATGTTCCACTGTAAAGTCCATCCCCTGTAGGGAAATGAACCACCTCAACAATTAGGGTTTTCTCCTTTCATCTGTTTTAACCATTATTGAGGTTTGTGTTCTGTCTGAACTATGAAGTGAGTCCCAAATAAGTATGGTCTCAACTTCTTTAGGGCCCAGGCCACAGCAAAGGCCTCCCTCTCTATGGCTGACTGCCACTTTTCTCTAGGGGTCAACCTCCTACTGATAAAAGCAACAGGTTGATCCTGGCCCCCTGAGTTTAGTAGTGAAAATACTGCCCCAACCCCCAGTTCAGAAGCATGTGTCTGGACAATTAAATTTTAGAGTGATTTGGGCTCTTTAGGACAGGTGCAGTACACATAGCCTGCTTAAGCTCCTCAAAAGCTTTTAAACAGCTGGCTGTCCATAATACCTTTTTGGCATCTTTTTAGAGGTGAGGCCATTAAGAGGGGCAACAATGGAGCCATAGTTCTTAATGAACCTCCTGTAATACCCAGTGAGACCAAGAAAGGTTCTGTCCCGGGTCTGAGTAATAGGGGGAGCCCCGTCTAAAATAGTCTGTCTTTTCCCCTGTAGTGGTTCAATCCGTTCTGGCATTTTGAAGCCTTGATAGTGAGGTCTGCCTTTTGCAGAGCCTCCAATACTTTCCACAGGTGGACCAGGTGGTCATCCCAGGTGGACCTAAATACAGCAATATCATCCAGATATGTTGTACTGAATGCTTCCAGACCTTGGAGGACTGTGTTCACCAGCCTCTGGAAAGTGCTAGGTGCAGACCAAAGGGCATAACTGTGAATTGATAATGACCTCCAATGGTTGCAAATGCAGTTTTTGGTTTAGCATCCTCTGATAATTTGATCTGCTAATACCCTGAAGTCAAATCAAAGGTGATTAGATACTTGGCAGATGCCAGTGTATCTATGAGCTCATCTGCCCTGAGTATAGGGTGGCATCTGTTTTTGTAACTGTATTGAGCCCTCTGTAGTCTAAACAAAACCTAATTTCTCTCTTTCCATTTTTACTTTGAGGTTTGGGGACAAGCACCCTCGGACTGGCCCAAGGGCTGTCTGAGTGCTCAATACCACCTAGGTCCAACATTT